>NW_027223770.1:5034952-6234952 GCF_028538775.1 Myotis yumanensis | reverse complement strand
GGTCTTAGGTGACCCCTGTGAAAGGGTCGTTCGACCGCCAAAGGGGTTGCGACCCACAGGTTGAGAACCACTGTACCAGGCAATACTGTCCTCAGGAGAAAATTCCCCATTTGTCCTAAGGATGATGAGTCAGGGGGTAGTGATCATCCAGAATCATTGGCTGTTCCCTGTGTGTCCCTTTCTAAGTTGGACTAACTGGGAATATTTGTCTACATTATTGGGAAGCTTAAATTCTACAAGTTTTGTAATTCTACAAACCAGAGCAGTTTTAAGTACAAAGACAATGGGAATTATAACAGAGGTCCTCGGGAGCCTGTATCAATGAGGACTTGTCGCTGACACGTCACATGTGGGTGTGGACAGGCCCTTCTGAAAGGGGAGGAGGGGCTTGTGAATGTGCTGGCTCCGCCCCTTGCAATGTCTGTGAAGTTAATTGGTCTCACAGACCCTCCTTGCACAGCCACCACCAAGATGCTGCTCTCTGAATAGATGGGGGTCAAGTTAGTGAGATGTCGGTTGATGTGGAGATGGGGGCTGGCTGCTTTCAGGCATGGGAAGTGGGGGGCTGGGCCTCAGGTGGCCCCTCTTCTTAGCTCAGTGTGTCCTACAGACACTTGATGTCACACTTCTAGGGCTTGGTCCCGGCTGTAGGTCTTGACCTCTCGGGACTGGAGTGGCAGGTTCCCAGCGGGACAAGCGCACCCCATCCCACTTCTTTCCCAGGTCGGAGTGTTCTGCTGCAGACCGTCATGGCAGACACGTTCAGGAGTGGAGCTGTCTAACCTACTCCATCCAGGGTGTGGTGCTGTCCCCAAATCTCATTTTTAGGACAAGGGTCCAAGATGGTGAGATGGGGGATCAGGGGCGGAGGCAGGAGACAGTGGGAAGAAATTCCATCTTGGAGAATGAACTTGAGATAGGTCCAGGTGTCTCACCGGTCAAATGGAAGTTATCCCCTCCTTTCCCATCTCACTCTCCTCCTCTTTCCTGCCCTCCATTCCTCCTGGTTCCAGAGCCTTTCCACAGAAAGTGGATGAGAGCAGGCGGTGTTTTCCCCCATCCCTCCTGCACCTACGATCTTCCTGGACCTGGACTCCTCCCCCTTTCCTCGCAGGGCAGCAGCCTGGTGGGTAGAGAGCTGGTGACCAGGAGTGGACTGGTTGGAGGGCCGCCCTCAGCCTAAGCAGATCTGGGAACCCCAGCACCAGCCTGCAGTGTGGTTAAGGTGCTGTTCCCCAAATCTGCAATATGAATGTTTGTGACATCCACCAGACTTGACTGTCACCAACTCTGTTCCTCATTAGCGCTGTTTAACCTGCGTTTAGTTTGTGCTGACTAGCTCCTCCGGCCACATGTGTTCACAGCAGATGGTCCGAGGGGTGAGTTCATGAATGTGCTTCCCGATGCACCTGAAGACCTGCAGCATCATCACTTCCCAGACTCACGTTTCCATCCCCGTCTTCACCTCCTGGCTTCAGAGTCCCTATTTTAAGCCTCAACGCCAGGAGCTGGCCAACTCATTGTACAGGGGGCCAGAGAGTAAATATTTTTAGGTGAAGAAACAAAATGGAAACGATGATATAGCTACTTCTCTAACAAGAAAGAACAAATTCCCACACATTTTTTTTACTAACGAAGTTAAAAATGTGCTACTAATAATGATAATAATTATAGCTCAGTATAATTTTTTAGTAACATATGTCTACTCATGAGAATGTAATTCTTTTTCATGGGAGATAACATTTTGCTTAATTGGGGCTCAAAGGTAATGGGCTTTTTTAAAAAAAATCATTAAATGAATTGCAAGTGTTCAGGTGTGAAAACCACTCTGAGCTCATGGGTTGTACACAGACAGACAGTGGCCAGGCTGTATTTGGACCATGGCTGTCACTTGCCATCATCTGCTGTAAGCCATGGTGGATTTAATGAGGGAAAAATGGGTCTGACTGTCAAACTATGCAGCTGACATTACAATGTCAAACTAAAAAAAGTGTACCGATTTCAAAACCTATACAGGCCCTAACTGGTTTGGCTCAGTGGATAGAGCGTCGGCCTGCGGACTGAAGGGTCCCGGGGCATGTACCTTGGTTGCGGGCACATCCCCAGTGGGGGGTGTGCAGGAGACAGCTGATCAATGTTTTTCTCTCATCAATGTTTCTAACTCTCTATCCCTCTCCCTTCCTCTCTGTAAAGAAATCAATAAAATATATTTTTAAAAAAACACCCTATACAGAATGGACAGCACCAAGGGGGAGCCCTACTGTAAACCATGGACTTGGTGAGATCATGACGTGTCAATGCAGGTTCATCAACTGTACAAATGTACCCTCTGGTGGGAATGCTGATGGCGGAGGAGGCTGTGTATGTATGTGTTGTGGGGCAGAAAGTATATGGGGAGTCTCTGTACATCCCCCTGAATTTTTCTATGAACCTACGACTGCTTTAAAAATGAAGTCTGTTAAAGAGTAGACTGATGGCCACAATGCTTCACTATCGAGGAGCCCTGCGATCTGAGGCATCTGCTGAGCACTGCTCTGAGCATCTGTGAAGAAGGTTCAGTTAGTGGCCGGGTTTAGTTAGAGATTCCTGGCCAGGCCTGGATACTCTGCTTCTAACAGCCTCGTCTTGACCGATAATCTGTGAAACCAAGGGTTTGGCATGACATCCAGTTTTATTTCTTTCCAAATACCCATTAAACTGAAGACACAACTATTGCAGTACAACATATATGTCCATGTACTTCCCAAAGTTACCTCCTGGCATGTGACTATGCTTTTGAAAATAAAGGAGTTAGGCCAGTGTCTTTTGAATCTGACTACACATTGGAGTCCATTGGGGAAATATTTTCTCGGTTTTTAAACATTTATTGATTTGAGAGAGAGAGAGCGATTTGTTGTTCCACTTATTGATGTATTCATTGGTTAATTCTTATATGTGTCCTGACTGGGGATTGAACCCACAACCCTGGTGTATTGGATGACACTAAACAATAGACATACCTGGCCGGAGAGGGGAGAAGTAGGCTTTTTTTTTTTTTTGAAAAGCAATGCTTGGTCCCAATCGTAGGTTGATTACACCAGAATCTCTGGAGGTGGGCTTGGTTATGGGTGCATTGTAAACATCTCCAGGTGCTTTTAATGCAAACCCAGCTTTGAGAACCACTGGGTTATGGCAGTTTGTCTCCAGAAGCTTCTATCAAGTGTGCAGCATATCACTTGGGAAGGACAGCTCATTGCGTAATTTCTAGGGGTCAACGTTCTCCATCACCAGTGACGTGCTGATGATGGGGTGAAAGGTGTGTGATGGGGTGAAAGGTGGGTGATGGGGTGAAATGTGGGTGATGGGGTAAAAGGTGGGTGATGGGGTGAAAGGTGTGGGATGGGGTAAAGGTGTGGGATGGGGAGAAAGGTGGGTGATGGGGTGAAAGGTGGGTGATGGGGTGAAAGGTGGGTGATGGGGGAAAACAGGATTGTGGGGGCAATGAGGCTGTGCATTTACGAAGAGGAGTCAGGTGCAGCCAGGGTGCAACTGGTTGTTCCAGGGATGAAGAGGCCTGGAAGGAAGACACCCCCACAGCAAAGAGCCCACTTTGCAGCTGAATCCAGTTCCCCAAGAGCCTTTGTCATCCCTGAGGCCCGAGCCCCTTGCTCACCTCACGTTTGCCAGGGGGCCGGTGCTCTCAAAGTTGTCTCTGTGGTCCGGCCCGTTGCCTGATGATTTGTGGAAGTCGGAATAGGAGGAAACACTATTGAACCTGACCTTGTAGCTCCTGCCAAAAGGAGAGAGAGTCATGAGCTCTGGCTTGAGCCCTCGCCTGAGGTCACCGCCCTGGATCTTCAAATGACCAGTCCTGGTTCTAGGACCCTCTCACATGTGATGAGTGAGGCCACAGCATCCTCAGGCCTCCTCCACAATGGATCAACTTACCCCCGCCCACCACCGTGCCAGCCAGCCATCTGTCCTTGATGCCATGTGTATTAAAGGGTTTCTTTCTGACCACACTCAGCTCAGGAAATTGAAAGCCGGACAGTCAAAATGATTGACTAGGCAAGAAGGCAGGAAGGAGTAGAACAGACCACCCCTAACCATTAGACCACGCTTCCTTGCTACCCAAATTGTAACGTGCGTAAGGATCAGCCTGGGACTGGGTTAGGCAGATCCTGATTCTGAAGAATTGGGGCCAGGCCTGAGAGTCTGCATTTCTAATAAACTCCCAGGAGATGCTGGTGCCGCAGGTCCCCAGACCTCACTTTGCGTAGCCTGGACCTGGACTTGTACTGTCCACTGTGGTGGCCATTGGCTACCTGTGGCTATTTGAACGTAAAGCCGAATTAATTCACACGAAATACAATGAAAAATTCCGTTTCTCACTTGCACTAGCCACACGTCAGTTGCTCACTCAACAACCACGTGCGGCAGAAATACAGACCACGTTCGTCACCCTGGGCAGTTTGACTGGACGCGGCTCTTTCTGTCAGGTTGTGGTCCTTAGACACTTCCGGGGTCTGTCACCTCCCACCTTCCACGCCAGCATGGAGAGCGCTCAGCACTGACAGGGGCAGGAGAGGAGACTGGCGTTCTCGTTAACGTGTTTTGAAGGGGAAGGAAGATGTCACTCAAACCTCAGCACTAGCGGCTCAGGAGCCTGAAGCCTCAAGAAAACACACACCTGGTTTTCCAGTTTTTCTCTAAAAGTCAGTTTTGACCTCAGACAGGGCAGAAACAAAACAAAACAAAAAACGTCTCCAAGACAACCCCCCGCAAAACAAAACAAAACCAAGAAATCCAAACCTCCAAACAGAAGAAACAAAGCAAAAACGAAACACAAAAACTCAATACATCAATCTGAGCGCAAAAGACAAAAAAAGAAACTGCGCATTCTGGCAACAGGGTCCTAAGCGGGATCCTCAGTTCTTGCTCCAGGATCGGGAAAGGTCTAAATACACGTAAGCATCGTTTCTGCCCTAAAATAGTCACACATGGAGTCACTTCCCCAAATAAGGCATGCGACACACCAGGGGGTGGCCGTGGTGTTAGTGGGAGGGATGGTGGGTGGCTGTGGGGTGAGAATGACAGCGCGTGTTTCTGTATGAGGTTACGGTGTCCCAAATGCTTTCCTCTCTGTTGTTATCCTTCGGCCCGCACAACAGCCAGCTCCCAGGCGTAGTCAGGACAGAGAGCTTCTCCCCATTTGGTGGATGAGGAAGACTGAGGCCCCGAGAGGTCAAGGGACTGGCTCCAGGTCGCTTAATGAGTTAGTGGCACAGCCTGGGTTAGAACCTCAGGTTTCCTTGACACCTGGATGTGGCCTTGGAGGTTCGAGCGTCGGGCATGCATGCGCATGCGTGCAGACACACATCTCCCTGCACACACGCATGCACACGGGTGCATGTATGCACACGCACACCCGCTCTACCTGTGCTGGCTGTCACGGGCTGCAGCCAGACCACGGACTTCTGTGTCACCTCGGGGGAGGGGAGGCCCTTTACGGGAAAAGAAACGCAAGGGTTCCGGGTACCTAGAGGGGAGAATGGATGGTGCCCTATCTCTCCCTGAAGGAGGGGACCTGCTGGAGACCACGCAGGCTGGCATGGGCAGGAGAGGGGCAGGGACAGTGAGTGCTGGAGTTGGGCACAGAACGAGGGCTGAGTGCAGGGGACTCAGCCACCCCCTGGATACGGAAGGCATGCGAGTTTGGCAACACGTGCTTGGCTGCAAGAAAACCAGGAGGGATTTTCTGCGAACCACGGCCAGCGGCGGCATTTGGTGCCCAATGGCAGACATGGGGTCTGCTCTGAGCTGGAGGCGGCGCTGTGCTGGCCTCACTGAAAGGCAGCTCCGTCTGCACCTGCCATATGTTCTCCACTTTGTGGGCGACTTAAGGGCTTTCCAAGGGTAACGCTGATTCCAGGTGTTTCTCAGATCTCGGGATCTCTTCAGAACCCAGCCCCACGTTGGATGCGCTTTCACGCGAACATCGTTTGACCGCAGGCCACTCTCTGCCTTCTTTTGAATGCAACCCCCCACCCCAGCTGCAGCGCCACCCTGAGCATCAGGCGGCACAGTGCCAGGGAAAGCAGCGCATTTCACTGATCCCGCAGGTCGGGTCCCGGGGGCGGGGAGAACTGGCGTTTGCACAGGGCTCCCAGTTTCTCACAGGGCACGAGTCTTACAAATTGGAGAGCCCAGGCAGGTGCAATAAACCCTACTTGATAGGAAAAGAAACCGAGGCGCAGGGCCGTGAAGTGACCAACCCAAGACCCTCTAATTAGGACCAGAGCATCTGAGCTGGTGGGGCGCACGCACCCAGCGGCTGAAATCGGCCACAGCTGGACTGTCGGTCACAACCGCCATCCACCCAGACCTCAAACGTGAACCCCAGGTGCCAAAAGACAATTTACAGTCCCCCCCAGGGGGGTCATGTGGCCGTGGAGGGCCGTCCACTTACTTCCTTTCCTCCTGCACAGAGTTGGGGTGCCTCATTTCCATCAAAGCACAGCCGAATTTCTGCAGAGCGAAAGAGGTGAGTGACAGGTCAGGAGCGTATTATTAAAGCTGGGATATGCTCAGGCCCGAGGGGCTGGGGTCCTGGCTGGAAAAAGAGGAGTCTGATGCTCGGGGACCCGGATGTCCGAGATGGTGAGATGGCGAGGGCTCGGCAGGGCAGCAATGCTTGCGCTGCAGACGCACACGGGAGGGTCAGCTGCTTAAAGAACTGCAGAAGTGGACTCCCAAACCCAGCACACCAAGCCCCTTGGTGGCGGCTTTCTCTCTATAAAAATATTGTCCCCACTTCTCTCATCTGGAGCATCAAGCTCCAGGGGACACCCAGCTCTTGGTTTCAGCATCCATGCCAAAGAAGCAGCTCACTCAGATGACAGCCGTTTCACTAGGAACCAGCCAGGCCCTGGGTGCCAACAGACAGAGGACTTGGAATTGTCCCATCTTGGCCGAGCTTAGATCCACATTGAAACCACCGTCTTTGAGGCCCTGGGAGGATGTGCTACTGGACAGCGGGTGCTACGGTAGCCCCTCTTTCTTCCTGCTGATGGAAACACGTGCTAGAACAGGCGAACACTCATCTTACCTCCCCATTTTCAGGGGGGTCTCCATTGCCAAAGGTGCTGGTGACCACCAGGACCAGCGTTTCGTGTTCCAGGTGCACAATGTCATAGTCTTCCATGGATATCACCTAGGTGGGGGTGGGGGCAAAGAGGGGGCAGGAAGGAAGAGGTGATGAGGAGAGAAGGTGGGAGAGAACAAGAAGTGATGGGGGAAGGAGGAGAAGGAGGAGGAGGAGGAGGAGGAGGAGGGGGGGGGGGGAGGAGGAGAAACAGAAGAGTCATCTTGAGCCCTCTCCTTTGGAAGAACCAAATGTGTGGGGTGTCGCTATTTCATGGGTAGACCTGCAAGCCTCTGGCAGGGTGGGACCTCCTGTGGTCACTGTGGCCTGGAGGCCGAAGGGAATCTGGGGAAATGGCGCAGGGGGTGACTGCCAGTAGAGACAGGTCCTAATGGAGACCTTCAGCTTTTTAAAACCAACTGATCTTGGAATCTCCTTGACCACATCTAGGCTGGGAGTGACCTGGCTGACTGGGTCTGACCAACAGCTGCTCAGCCTCCGTTCTAGCCTCCCTCCAGCAGGGTGGATGGCCTGGGCCAAACCAGTCTGAGAGGCCTGCTTTGGGGAAAGATTGTTGTCCTGTATCCTAGCATCGCTCGAGAAACAGTTTTCAACGGCGGTTCTAGGGAAGCCCAGTCGCTGGAGATGCTTCCCCCAAAACAAGTGAGCCATAAACAAACATGGGGAACATTTACATTCTCCGCCCTCCTCTTTTGGAGATGACAACACAGACGTGCGGACTAAAGGCTCTGACAAGTCCTGCAGCAAAGAAACCCACTGAACTGTATTTAATGCAGAGCTTCTTAAACTGACTCCAGAACGGATGTTCATAAAACCCTCTAACACAGTGGTTCTCAACCTTCCTAATGCCGCGACCCTTTAATACAGTTCCTCATGTTGTGGTGACCCCAATTTCATTGTTACAAATTGAACATAATTAAAGCATAGTGATTGATCACAAAAGCAATATGAAATTATATATGTGTTTTCCGATGGTCTTAGGCGACCCCTGTGAAAGGGTTGTTCGACCCCCAAAGGGGTTGTGACCCACAGGTTGAGAACCACTGCTCTAACAGTTTCCTCTAGATCTGGGGGTTTCATTTTGTGATTCCTGGACTCCTGGGGGGTTTGCAGAGAGAGGGACATCACCGTCCCCTGGAATTTATGAAAATGTGAGCGTGTGTGCTGACGGGCAACTTGGGAAGTGCTTTCATCCATTCTCAAAGGGTTCTACTCTGTGGACTTCCCTCTCTCCCCTCCCCACTTTAATCACCTCGAGGGGCTGGCGAGCTGGCAGTGCCCCTACCCACCTTGGCATCGAAGGCGTGCTTGAAGATCTCACACAGGGTTTTGGCATAGGCCTGCGATTTACCCGTCTCTGTGCCATACAGGATGGTCGCCTTGACCCTCTTGGCCATTGCCTGCCCCATCAGCTTGGCCGAGAACTTGACGGCTCTGGGAGGAAGGGGACGGAGAGGACCATGGGAAATGCCAGGCTGGGACTATTGGGCAGAAGCATGATCCATGACATTAACCAGAGAGAACTTACTCTCCTGATCTTTGATGGCCTCCGGGAACTCAAAGCCTGAGTTTAGGCACCAAGTGACCCCCTTAAGTCCCTCCAGAGCAACGAGTCGTGAGCTGAAATGGTGGGTTAACTGTGTTGGGTTGTTCATGGATCAATCCCTGTCTTGAGGACCTCGCTGTGCCAAGCACTGTCCCCAGAAGATGACCATTCACTCATGCACTCATTTATTCATCCACCAAATGTGTGTTAACCGCTATTGTGCAGGCATTGTGATCGGAGCTGAAGAACATAGAGAATGTGGCTGTGGACAAGCAGCTGTGATGGGGCTTACATTAGTGTGTGTGTGTGTGTGTGTGTGTGTGTGTGTGTGAGAGAGAGAGAGAGAGAGAGAGAGAGAGAGAGAGAGAGACATCACTAACAAATCACTAGGTATTGAGCTCAAAGGGATTTCAGAAGTGAAGGCCCAGGTCTGGTTTAGTCAGGCATGCATATCCAGGGTCTTGCACAGCTGATGCCTAATAGGCACTAAATACATATCTAGCAAAGGAATGAATTTTAAAGATGCTGCTGCCACTGAAGACGTGGGGAGTTCAAATGTCAAGTCTAGGCCCTTTGTAGTTAAATGGAGAATTCAGAACCACTGTTCTTCCTTCCCGTCCATGAGGGCCTGGGTGAGGCAGCGAGGCCAGAGGCCCAGGAATGCCTGGGCTCACCTCGGAGCAAGCATCCCTGCTCTAACAGGCATCTCCGAGCAGACAACTTGCTAATTACTCCTGCTGGGGGATTATTGGTGGTAAATTCATCATTTTTTAGAATCAGGGAAACCACCCACACTGCAGGAGCACTTGGGCTAAGGGGGAGAAACAGAGAGAAATAAAAGGTGCCTGGAGGGTTCCCTTTGAATGATGGGAGCATAAAAAAGCAGCTATAATTAACTTCCATTGTTTCTAGCTCCATCTTAATAGTGCGGTTAATGTTTTAGATTCCCCCCTTCTTCCCCCACCAGACAGCTGAACTGAAGGGAAGCCAGGGGCTGCCTTCCCTGAGAATATTTGTGATCTCTCATTAGCGAAAGAATGTCTGCTGAGGTGCCCTTGCTTGGCTGGAAGATGGGGTTAGGTGGAAGGAGAGAGGAGGGGAGAAAGGGAGAGAGATGCCATGGGCCGTATTAACAGAGCCAGCACCCAGGATCAAGTCCCTGTAAGACCCACCAGTGTCTTGCTTCTGGGGTCTGTGGCATGGATGGCACCAATTGTTTTATTTTTATTCTTTGCAACTACCCCCCATGCAGAGAGAGTTCTGGACCCGAGGGCGCTCAGGAAAGAGAGTGAGGAGCTCAGTGCATACTTAGCTCCTCTGCCAAAAAGTAAGTTAGTTCTGAACAGGGGTGTCTCCGAGAGCCAGTGGAGCTCTTTCTTAGGAGAAGCCTGGCATCCCTATTAGAGCATCTCAGGTGGCTCCACCCCACTTGTCAGCTGGCCCCTTGGCTGGCTACGCGTTCTTTTTTATTTTTCAAAATGCTTTTATTGATTTTTAGAGAGAGGGGGAGAGGGATAGAAAGATAGAAACATCGATAAGAGAGAAACATTGATTGGCTGCCTCCTGCACACCCTCTACTGGGGATCAAGCCTACAATCCAGGCATGTGTCCTGACTGGGAATTGAACTGGTGACCTCTTGGTTCCTGGGTTGACACTCAACCACTGAGCCAGCCGCAGCAGCTGGGCTGGCTATACGTCAGGAAAGTTATTCTTTGGTGGCCTTGGTCCATAACCCCCTTCCCGCCCTTCTGTGCTCATCTTATTCTTCAGCTCAATTGTCACCTCCTGAAGGAAGCCCTCACCTAAACTCAGTTAAGTCTGTTCTTTGGCACCATGGATCACTCTTCAAGGGCACCCGAAGTGCTCACTATATTGTGTGGTTCTCTGACAGATGAATGGCTGTGAGCTTCAAGAGGGCAGGGACCACATTTGTCTGGCTCATGATGGCTTCCCGAGAGCCTAGTACAGTGCCTGGCAGGACTAGGCTCTCAGTATCCATTTGTGGGCCAAATGAATGAATGAATGAAATTAGAGTTCAGCCCTGGACAAGAGCACTGTTGGCAGTGATGTTCTGGACCCAGCTCATCCCAGCTCCTCTCTACTACGGGTTCAGTGACTTCCTGTTGGTAGCTTAAAACTGGCCATAATGGGAGTATTTACACGATGGCGATTGGCCAACATTATAAATCTACTATTATTCTTACTTTTAATATTATTATCAGGAAAGCTGCTTTACCAACATACCACTGCCTCCGGGAAAAGAATTTAGGAAACTGGGTGAGGAAAGTAAAATCAGGAGGGAGAAGAACTGTGGTGACATTTACATCCCAGACTCTGAGGCAAAGAAGGCACGAGGGGGCGAGAGAAAGTAGAGAAATCTTATCGTGCTAGAGGTCAGAGGCATGACTAGCTGCCTGGCTTCGTTTTTGGGGGGGCTCTCCAAGTTTCGGGCCACATCCACCCCCCACCTACTGCAGGAGACTTACTCTGCCAGCTTTTTGAAGCCAATGGCTCGCCGCTTGGTGGGGGTCCCATTGGTGCCTTTCCAGAGGTGGGTGTTCCAAGGGTCCGGCTGGGAAGAAAGGACTGGGGTTACTGCAGTTACTGTGGTGGGGGAACCTGGCTCCCCTGGGAGATGCTCAGGATCCCTGGGGGCTGTGGCTGCCCAGCCATGCCCAACCCGCAGCCTTGAAGGGAGTGATTCTGCGAGTGATGACCACAGGGGTCCTGGCACAGAGCGGCTGGCCCAGCCGTTCTGCACTGTCCTGCTAGACCAGAGGTTCTCAACCTGTGGGTCGCGACCCCTTCGGCGGTAGAACGACCCTTTCACAGGGGTCGCCTAAGACCATCCTGCATATCAGATATTTACATGACGATTCATAACAGTAGCAACATTACAGTTATGAAGTAGCAACGAAAATAATTTTATGGTTGGATCACCACATGAGGAACTGTATTTAAAGGGCCAGAAGGTTGAGAACCACTGGGCTAGCCCTTCCCACGCAGCCCTCAGTCCCTCCCAAAGACTTTCCTTGAGACCCCAGACGACTCATTTAGTCTCCAGGAATCTCTCTGCTAGAGCTGTTGTCCAATACGGTAGCCGCTAACCAAGCATGGCTACTGAGCACGTGAGTGTCCAAAGTGCTCGCCTGAACTGAGACGTGCTCTCAGCATCACACACACAGGCTACCGAAGGCTTAGCGCGAAGAGGCAGGGCGGGGCAGGACCTGGTACTCGAAGGAGGGGGTGAGCCGGTAGTTGAGCATCTCCTGGTGGAAGACAGGGGTGATGCTGCCAGACATGGGGGGCACGATCCACACCCAGTCTGCCGGACAGCCCCCCCTGCAGCGGTATTCGTTCTCCATGTGCTTAATGAAGGACTCGGTGGCCGAGTGGTGGTCGACGATGGTCACTTTGTCACTCTGTGGGTGGAGAGGGGACAGGAGTCAGGAGGTAAGAGAGCCGGGGCGTTTCCCGAAGGACAGATCCTGGAGATGGTTCAGTGCCCAACACTTGTCTGCATTTCTCCTTCTGACTGGACCCGGGAGAAAGTCTCCGTTTGCTGCTAACAGGCCTCTCTAGCGAGTCTTCCTCTCTCCTCCCCCATCCTTTTTCAAACGAACATCTTATGTAGCTAGAATGGAGCAACTCCGTTTTGTTAGTCCTTGTATTTGTTTATTTATTTAAACTAACAATTCTCTTCTATTTAAGGCAACTGATCTTGGCTCTCCATTTATGGTGGGAATACAAAATCCTGTGTCAGCTGACAGTCTGCGTCCCTGAGCAACACACGGACGATACCTGACAGCTCAATTCTGAAAAACCACAGGTGACAAGTCACAACCCCCCCCCCCCCGCCCCCTACTGGTCATCTCTTCCTCAAACGTCCACACTCAAGATCAACAGGGAGAGGCAGGCATGCATGATGGGCGGTTGACCTCGCTGGTGGACAGATCTCCCCAAAGGTGGTTCCTGGCAGCGAGGGCTCTTGGGCTTTTTGCTCCAAGGTTCTGAAAGGCTCAGTTCCTCCCTGAGGCTTGACGGCCGGGACCCCAGCACTACCTGGAAGCTGTAGAGAACTGCAATGTTGATCTCCACCAGCGCCTGGTCCTTCCACAGGGAGGACGTCTTCCTCGTGTCCAAGTTCATCTTCTTGGCCACTTCCTGCAAGAAGAAGGGAACACAGACTCTCAGGCTGGGATGCTTCAGATGAAGGAGGGGCAGGGCTAGCGCGTGTCATGAATGAACGTCTTAATTATCAGTCAGCTCACTGGCAGAGCGAGTCACTCCCTCTGAAGATATCTTACTGAGGACCTACCGGTGGTGGGAAACTAGAGACGTGGCTGGCCACTTATTGCTGAGCGGAACTTGTAGTGGGAGAGAACAGTTTATATTGTGATCAGTGCTAATTCCTCGGAGAAAATAAGATGAGGATATGGGACAAGGAGGGATAGGGGGCAGGGTTCACTGAACCACGATAGTCAGGACAGGCCCACGTGGAGGGGGCACACCCGGTGAGACCCCCGAGGAGGAAAAGCAAGGCATGTGCAGACGGAGGGAGGCGAGGGTCTCGGCAGAGAGACAGCACGTGCAAAGCCCCCGAGGAGGTTCAGACTCGCAGCATCTGAGATACAGAAAGAAGGGCAGTGCACGTGGAGGGTGGGGAGCCGCGGGAGTTAGTGAGAAGGGCAGGATCTTGAAGGATGTGCCACGGAGCCAGGATTTTTATTCCAAATGTAACGAGGAGGGTCTTGGCAGGGTTTTAATCAGAGATGTGGGCCTGGGAGTGGCATCGTCTACTTCCTAGTGGGAAAAGCTCTCCACCCAACCTGCTCCACCCCTGGAGTGGCCACTACTTGTAACCTAGACCATGGACGTTTTGAGCTTGACTGACTCCATCTGACAGATGAGGAAACTGAGGCTCAGAGAGGTGCCTGGATTTGCTCGACTTCTGTAGAGCCAGTTGGCCTCAGAGCTGGAGCCCAGGGAGATGCGTACTGCCCGGAACCTGGGAGCTGCTCCCCAACCAGCCGGCGTCTCTGGCAAAAAACAACCCCTGCTGTTTGTTACAGCTGAAGCAGGAGCTGATGTCAAGGGTGGGGAAGACCCAATAGCAAATGCACTAATTAGAGCCTAGCTTTTCTCTTACTCTGTCAATTCTAGTCACTCGTGGGAACCCGGGTCTCATTATGGGGCTAGAATGAGACAATTTCTCAGCTTTGGGTAAATCGCTTCCCAGCCTCAGCTGTCAACCTTTGTACAGAGTGGCAGCTGGAACTGGAGGCAGGGGCGGGAGGGAGTCTCATTTAAGTTACCCAGTGACTACTCGATGCAGTCGAAATGCACGCAAGATCATGGAGGCGGACTTACTGATTCACTCTTTGGGGCTGGAGCGTTAGGTTCTGCTTGGGGCCTTTGGGCAGCGACACAAATGCAGGCAGTAAAGAATTTGCTGCTTTACATAAGTACATATAAAGCTCGAGTTATTATATAAAAGAGGGGAGGTGTCTAGCCAGTCATGCTGCTACTGTTACTTCTACAGCGTTATTTTGGTTAACAAAAGAGAAATTAGTTGCAGGAAAAAAACACACCTATACAACTTAAAAAAAAAATCCCCAAATGTGACTCAAGGCATCTCTATGAACATTAACTAAACTGTCTTTTCCTTTCTTGCCAGAAGTCTATACAGATCGGTGGCTGCCCCAGTAGAATCTTCTAGGGCAGTGGTCGTCAAACTGCGGTTCGCGAGCCACATGCTGCTCTTTGGCCCCTTGAGTGTGGCTCTTCCACAAAATACCACGTGTGGGCACCCACGTACAGTGTGATTGAAACTGTGGCCCATGTGCAGAAGTCGGTATTTTGTGGAAGAGCCACACTCAAGGGGCCAAAGAGCTGCATGTGGCTGCGAGCCGCAGTTTGCCGACCACTGTTCTAGGGAGATGTGAAAAATGCTGATGCCCACCTCCCCCTGTAGAGCAATTCCATCCAAATCCTGGGGGGGGGGGGGTGTCTCAGGCATCGCTGTGCTACCCTGGTCGTTCCAGTGGACGGCAAGGCTGAGGACTTGGCTTCTGTCTTCCAGGCGAAAAACCATGGAGTTTGTTTTAAAAAGTGAGATAGAACTGACACATTCAAGGTGTACAAAGTTCAAGGTGTTGGTTGGGTACAGTTATATATTGCAATATGATTACCACTGTAGCATTAGTTAACATCTGTAAGTAATTATTGTGGAGAGAACAATTAAGATCTAGTCTCTTAGAAACTTCGAAGTTTATACTAGAGTGTTGTTGATTATAATCTTGATGCTGTGCTTTAGATTTCCAGAAATTATTTACCTGTACGACTAAAACATCTCCCAATTCCCATGCATCCCACCCCCACAGCCACCATTCTAACTCTCCAACTTCACCAGAGAGCAGAATCCACTCAGAATCGATATCACACCGCCTTTGTCGTTGTCTGTCTGACTGAGCTCACGTGGCCGAATGCCCTCAAGGGCCCTCCATGTGAACACCTATGGATTTCAGCCACAGACACCCAATGCCTGGTTCTGAGGTCTAATCCTGACTCCACCTCAGTTACTGTGTGACACAGGCCAGCGCTTCAGCTCTCTGCTTCTCAGGGGCCTATTTTGAAACAAGGCCAGGGACAGCAGACCGTTGTCAGGAACAACGTTTGCTGACAAAACCACGGCAATCCCGAGCTTTCACCAGAGCTGGGCCCCAGGAAGCTCTCTGCCCGGCACTTTTCAGCAGATGAGGGTGACTCGGCCAGGGAGGAAATCAGACCTCCACCGAGAAATGTGTATGGGGAAAACCACAGACACTCCTCCAGCCTGGTTTTCCAGAAAAGAGAGGTCCCACGTTCATCCATCATTCTCAAACCCTTCTCACAGAGTTTGACACCGAGAGGCAGTGTAGCAGCGTGATGAACTTGGACCACAAAACCAGACTGGGGTTGCATCCCAGCTCTGCACTTCCTAGTGGCATGACCTTGAGCTTGTCATTTCATCCCTGCAAAGGCCTTGGTTTTCTTATCGGTGAGAGGGGGTTTCCTTTTAACCTGGAGGTTGTGGTGAGGATTAAATGAGCGTGTTATACATGCAATGTGCTTTGAACACCCATCACATGGATGGGCCTAGCACCCAGTCTGTACACGGTTAGTGCCACGGATGCCGCACTGGGATTGCAGGTTCTGTGGTAACCCGTTTCCAGTTTCTAAGCCCCAAAGCCTGACTGTGGGGAAGCAGTGCTGAGCCCACCCCTTCTGCCTGGTGACTAAGGAGAGTCCTCACCTCCAGGATGTTGTACCGAGAGTTGTCACAGTAGTCGCGGACGCCAATCTCCGTGCCCATGTACCAGCCGCTGAAGGGACAGGCGCTGAACTCCAGGCCGCCAATCTCCAGCAGCATGTTGGACACAGCGGGGAGGCCGTACCACTTCAGCCCCAGGTCCTTGAACCACTCAAACCTGCGGAGAAGGACACAGCCCAGCTCACCACGGGGCGGGAGTCTCGGGCAGACAGAGGGTGGGATAGGCTGAGTCTGGGGATGCTGCAATGCCAGCGACTGACGGGGGCCATGTCAGAACCAGATTCCTGGACTCTGGACTCTGCTTCAGAGCTGGAGAATCACAGGTTCCAGAGCTGGGGCCCGAGAATATGCATCTTACCATGTTTCCCAGGTGGTGTGCAGGGATATCCAGGCCTGGGAACCACTGCTCGGGCTGCTGTTTATCCGCTAAGCCCACTCTGCCAGTTAGTCCTGGAGGAAGCGAGTTCCCTCCTACCCAGGGCCTTTGCACAGCCGCTCTTTCCTCCTGGGATAGTCTCTCCTCCTCTGTGTCTGTCCAGCTCTTGTTTGCACTTTAATTCTCAGCTAAAATGCTGTTTACTCTTTTAGAAAGCCTTCCCTGATGCCCAATCTGGGTAGGGGTCAGGTGATTTCATGCCTCAAGGCACCATACAATTTCTATTGCAGCATGTTATTGGAATGAAGTTATTTGGGTAAGATCAAAACTTTAAATAAAGACAGGATTCCAGCCCTAGCCAGTTTGGCTCCGTGGATAGAGCATCTGCCTGTGGACTAAAAGGTCCCGGGTTCGATTCCGCTCAAGGGTTGCGGAAATGTATTATATATATATATATATATATATATATATAGAGAGAGAGAGAGAGAGAGAGAGAGAGAGAGAGAGGATTCCACGCTGCACTCACATGACTCACCTGGTTTGCCTCCCTCTAGTCTCAGCCCTGAACTGGATCCTGTATTTATTTAAAATGCTGACACAATGTACAGCACAGGAATTTTTTAAAATTATTTTTTATTTTTCTTTCTTTTAAAAAATATATTTATTTAATATATTTATTGATTTCAGAGAGGAAGGGAGAGGGAGAGAGAGAGAGAAACATCAATGATGAGAGAGAATCATCGATTGGTACCTCCTGCACGCCCCACACTGGGGATCAGGCCTGCAACCCAGGCATGTGCCCTGACCGGGAATCGAACTGGTTCATAGTTCATAGGTCGACGCTCAACCACTGAGCCATGCCAGCCGGGCTATTTCTGATTTTTAAGAAATACTGCACTAGAATATTATTTATCTTGATTACTGAGTCTTTTGGTGCCGCCTCCATTCTGCCCCCAAGGCCCCTTGGATTTCCTTCCTCCAAATTCCTTTCGGACGTGACTCCCCTCAAGTCACAGGGTTTAAACAGCTCCCTCTGTTTAACATCTGAGCCCCCAACAGGATAGCAGGTGTTCCTGCTTTCTGATCCTCCGGCTGGGAAAGGGCAGGTCCGAGTCGGTAGCTTAGGAGTGGGGTAAGAAGGGAGATTATGATTCAGAAAAGATGGCAGTTCCCTGGCTGGTCAAGGAGGAATTACTGATTCTGTGCCCAGGTCCCAGGGTGAGGACTGAAATCAAGAGCCCCTTTCAGCCTGTGTCTGGGCTGGAGAGGGCGAGCCAGGGGATCCAGGAACGGGCAGAGGGGCACTGGGGAAACCCACCCACCCTCACCCACTCCATGCCGGCCCTCTTACTTGGGGTGCCTGATGGGCACTTCCAGCACCAGCTCTGGGGGGATCTGGAAGAGCTCGGGGTCATTGCCGTTGGCCTGGAGCAGGAGTGGCAGGACATCGAAGCGGCCTCTCGGGGGCTTCCAGCCCTGCAGGATGCAGATCTGCAAGCAGACCCGCTGGTCAGGCCCCAGCTCAGGCCCCAGACCCTCCCAACACACGGCACTGGGGAGGGGCAGAGCCTAGGCGCTACCCCCCAGCAGCCTGTTCCTCCGGAGGGCCTGGGCCATCCCCCCTCCTTTGTCAAGGTCTCCCCGACATCACCACGTAACCAGCACCGCTTCTCGTGGTCCCACAGACAGAGGGTAAAACTGTGCCCAGCACCAGGCTTTGACACTCGAAATGTGGTGGGTTCGAATGGAGACCCTAAGTGCCATAAGTGTAAAATACCAGGCCACCGAGACAGAAACCATGTTTTATGTTTTCTGGGTCTTTCCTGCCCACTGGGGAGGGAGTCTATAACATGTAGTATATAACATGTAATCAAACGTATTAGATATCATTTATTTGTTAACTAGAGGCCCGATGCATGAGATTCGTGCAAGGGGCTCGGCCCTCGCAGCCACGGCTTCATCTGGAAGGTCGTTTGGCTGTCCGGTCTAATTAGCATATTATGGTTTTATTATTATAGATAATAAATTTTAAATAAATTATTAACATTTAAAGCTATTTAACACAATTGCATATATTAACTCAATAAGTATATTACTTTATTAATAAGTATAATAAATAGGTTAGCCCAATATTACCCACTATAACATTTTCAATACTCGAGATAAGAACTTACTAATAAGATATTCCCCACCCTCCCTCTTTGGTTTCTGTCTTGTTGATCTGGTGTGTATGCAGACTGTGTGCTCACGAGCCATGTGTGACCAGCAGCTGCTGTATTGGACAGCTCAGGGGGAGAGGGTTTCAAAAGATACAGCTCCGTGGTTATGTTTGGGTGATTCTTTCTGCCCTGTTCGTACCAAGAAGGAGCATGAAATTATGCACTTAAAAGAACATGTCCTGTCAGCGAGGTTTCTGGAAACAGAAGAAGAGGAAGAGGCCCTGGCGTCTGTGTTCTGGTGGCCACGGGGACAAGGTCAGCCAACTCTACACTCAGCTCGCAGCCAAGTGGAGCAGAGAGTCTGGCTGAGTCTAAATCGGCACAGGTGCCACTCCTGGTCGCCCTGGTTACTGCCCCTTCCTTAGGAGAGTAGCATTTAATCAGGAAAGCCGGATGCAAAGGCGTCAGCAGCAACTGAGGGAGTGCAGTGGCCCTGCCTGGCCAGCTCCTCTTGGGGGAGGTACTGGGTGGAGTTTGAGGGGGGTCTGAGGAAAGGACAAGATGACGTTCAACTGGGATGACTGGGTGATTAAGAAAAGGGGGTACCAGGCCTGTGTGCCCGAGGTCATGGCAGGCATGGCGCCTGCCTGTGGTGTCTGCTATGGGCACAGACGCTGTAAGCTGCCGTGCCTCAGCTGTGCTGTCTGCATCCCCTGGAAGGAGCCTTGGATGGTGGTGTTTGTGTTTCTGTGTTTTATGAGTTGACTTGGGCTGTCAGCAATAGTGTCTGTGCTGGTACCATGGAGAGTCCAGCCCATCCAACGAGGGTTGTGTGGGTTGAATAGTTGAATGAATGAATGAATGAATGATATGAATTTGACATATTACCCAACTCAGAAAAGGTGGATGCAGGCATGGTTTCCATATGTCAGCTCCTCTCCTCCAGGTGGGAGGCAGGAGATTTGGACTGTATTTCTAGCCTTGTTCACTTATTGCCTTGGATAGTTCATTTGGCCTTGGTGAGACTCAGTCTACCCACCTGTGAAATGGGACTATGGTTACCATCATGAGGGTCAGGCACGGTAATGGCATGAAAATGACCAACTGACCACCTGTAAGAGAACCAGCTGGGGCAGCCCCAGAGAGAAGGAGGTTTGGGAAAGAATAAGCAGCAGTTCATTTGCTGCTCTCTGTTTGATGATCACATCAAAATAAGAAAAGTCTGTCGATAGAAACAGTCTGGGGAGATGAGAGCCCAGGTGGGCATGGACTGGGGGGTACGCACCTCTGTGAACTCCACATTGGCTGGGTCCCCCAGGATGGAGCCATCAGGCTGCTTGTAGCCAGCATAGCGGATAAGCTGGGAGTTCCAGACTCGGAAATCGTGCTTGCTGTCGATCCTCTGGGGAAATATGGTGATGGCGGACCTGTGGGGGACAGAGGGGGACACCTGGTGTCAGGGTGGGGCTTGCACTTTGGGGACACCCTGGAAAAGGTGTCACCCAGGTTGATGAGTGCATGAGGCTCAGGGTGGATTCCATCTGTGCCCAGGTCCCCAGCCCAGGGAGCAGCTGCCGGGAGGAAGGGGCCTTGCCCTGTCCCTCCCGTGTCTGAGGAAGCGTGGAACGGGGGGCCCGTGCCGGCTTGCTGAAGGAAAAGGAATGCTTCTCAAATGGCACTTTCAAACCATCTTGACGTGGGCGTTTCCCAGGGAGCCCTTTAGCAGCAGGTAATCGCCAGGGAAAGAGCATCAGGCCCCGCTTCCCTTTAAGAATGCACCATCAGCCCTGGCTGGTTTGGCTCAGGGGATAGAGTGTTGGCCTGCGGACTGAAGGGTCCCGGGTTCAGTTCCAGTCAGGGGCACATGCCCGGGTTGAGGGCTCAGTCCCCAGTAGGGGGCATGCAGGAGGCAGCTGATCAATGATTCTCTCTCATCGTTGATGTTTCTATCTCTCTCTCCCTCTCCCTTCCTCTCTGAAATAAATAAAAATATATTAACATTACCTAATAATAGACAAACATGTAAATTGACCGTACCTTTGCTACGCTAACCAGCCAATCAGGAGAGTATGCAAATTAACCCAACAAAGATGGCGTTTAATTTGCATATGTAGGCTCCAAGTGGAAGCGCGAAGCCGGACAGCCCTGGGGTCGGAGCAGCAAAGCCAGATGGCCCTGGGGTCGGAGCAGCGAAGCCGGACGGTCCCGGGGCCGGCTCCAGCTGGAGCCCGGCCAGAGTGAAGGCCTGGGTCCCGGGTGCCAGAGGCAAACCGGTGCCAGCAGCCAAGGGAAGGGAAGGCCTATTGCACGAATCTCTTCATACAACAGGCCTCTAGTAATAATAATAATAAGAATGAACCATTGCCCGGCTGGCATGGCTCAGTGGTTGAGCTTCTATCTATGAACCAGAAGGTCAAGGTTTGATTCCCGGTCAGGGCACATGCCTGGGTGTGGGCTCAATCCCTGGTGTGGGGTGTGCAGAGGGCAGCCTGTCAGTGATTCTTTCTCATCATTGATGTTTCTATCTCTCTCTCCCTCTCTAAAATAAATAAAAAATATATATATAAAAAAAGGAATCTTAAAAAAAAAAAAAGAATGCACTATCAATGTCTACTTCTAGTCTTTCTCCTACTGTACTTATCGCCGTTGTTAATTCTCATCCAACCCATTCCAGGCCAAAGTCTGCAGACTTACAACTATAAAAGATACCAACTTCCATTTGTGTTCCATGTATTTACTCCAAAACGATAGATTGCCACTGGCCTTGCCTACCTAGCCAGGCACCGATGAGACTGTACAGTTATTGAGTTGTAGCTGTTGCCTGCTGAAGCACCTAGCTGGAGCCCCGCTCTTTGTGAAAAGCGGTGTTAGAGGGGCGTTAACGATGGGTTAGCACAAAACTGAGACTTTCTCCTCAGCAGCAGCAGAGGGATTCATAAACATTAAAAGGAGAATAACTTTTCACGATGTGGTTCAATGTTGTCTCACTCCAGTTCCTGCCACCCGGATCCATTGGTCCCCTCACTGGACCGAATCCCGAACGATGGCTTGTGCTGGCATGGGAGTCGCACTGTGGGTCCAACCCATTGCTCACAGACCTTCTCCCGTCCACATCCTGCTCCTGGAACTCCGCCCCCTCGGCTGGAAACCCTCTCTGCTGTCATGCTTCCAAATCCAAGCCCTGACTCAAATCCGCTCTCTCCACATAACATCCCCCGCCCCATCTGGCTCCCAAGGCCTCTACCTGAGCCAACTGAGGTCTGACTGTCCGCACAGGACAACACTGCCTTTAACCCTGCAGCGATGGTGCAGTGCACCTGGCGGTGAGTCCAGGTTGGGGGCGGCTGAAAGTGAAAGTCACAGAGAACCACAGGCGCTCTTAAAAATCTCTTAGCAAAGGCGCCATATTGGGGAATCAGCACAGGGTAAGTCAGTCCATCCGTTTGCCCTCCAGCAGTAACAAACATTGCCGTTCCTTTGGTTGAGCACCAGTTACAGGGTGTTTGTGTAATTTATATATTTAAACAGTGTGTTTAGAAACAGCAGAGTCACACACAGTGGGATGAGACGCTGTGTGCAGGCACGAGACCAACGGCGGAAATAGAACACATTTATCTCTCTCAGACCCCACCTCTTCTAAGTCTAATCGTAATCAGTGGCAGGCCGAAAACCCTGCGCTGTGTAAGTTACCTCTCTCTCTCCTCCCTCCTGTTACCTTGCTTGCCTTTCTTTCCTACCTTTAGATGATTTCTATACATAGCATACATGCTCTTATGTATGTGTTCAGATGTATGGTTTTAAAACGTATTAAAAAAAAGAATCAGCTGAATATTGTCTTTAATAGAAGATGTCATGAAGACTCCCCAAAGTGCAGGTGCACTGCCTGGTCTGTGACACCGCCACCCCCCCCCCCCCCCCGCCCGCCCCATAGTCACAACAGCATTTGAAAACTACCAGAACAGCCCACAAGCTCCGTGAGGCTGAGATCTCAACCAAGCCCTCCTTCAACGCTCAGGATGTGCCGGATTTTCTCTGAAGGGGGAGGTCTTTTAGTCAAAAGATATACAGTTGACCCTTGAACAATGCAGGGTTCAGGGACAGTGACCCCCTAATGCAGCTGAAAATCCACAGCTAACTTCTGACTTCCCCCCAGAACTTAGCCTACCGTTACTGGAAGCCTTACCGATAACATAAATAGCCAGTTAACACATTTTTGTAGGTTACATGTATGATATACTGTATTCTTTTTAAAAAAATATTTTTATTCATTTCAGAGAGGAAGGGAGAGGGAGAGAGAGATACAAAGATCAATGATGAGAGAGAATCATTGATCAGCTGCCTCCTGCACGCTCCCTACTGGGGATGGAGCCAACCACCCAGGCATGTGTCCTGAATGGGAATCGAACCATGACCTCCTGGTTCATAGATGAGCACTCAACCATTGAGCCACACTGGCTGGGCTACATACTGTATTCTTATAAATAGAGTTAGCTAGAGAAGAGCAAATGTTATTATGAAAATTAAAAGAGAAAACACATTTACTGCATTTCTTGAAAAAAATCTGCATCTAAGTGGGCCTGTGCAGTGAAACGCGTGTTGGTTCAATGGTCAACTGTACTACCTCCCCATGCAGGCCCAGGGCACAGCTTACAGGCCTTCCCCGACGGTAGGCTCAGCTGGCAAGCACCTTCCTTCTCAAGGAAGGGACAAATGCAAGGAAACCCGTGCTTCATGCCAACAGGCCACTTTGGGGATGAGCTCAGTGCAGCCCAGATGCTTCAGGGAATATCCCTGCAGCAGCTTTGAGATGGGCTGGTCCTCAGGAGCTGGGAACAGATGCCAGGGAAGGACTGAGTGGGCAGGACGAACAAGTATAACCACCCATCTGCGGGTCCCCAGCTGCTCCCTTCCAGCTGCTCCTTCCCAGCTGCAACTTGCCAGGTGAAAGCCACCAGCCCACACAGGTGCCTTCCGCCTTGGCCTGCTCCTGGTGGCTTTGTTCTTCATACGGGGCAAGAGGAGCTGGCTTAGTGGAACCTGACGGAGTCATCCCACAGCAGTGGGAAGACACATTAATTGCCTTTCCAACCAAAGGGGGATTCTCAGGGTGCCCCAGACAAGAGCAGGAGCCGGTAGAAGCAGGTCACCATAAACAATGGGGTTTTCCTACTCCTGGGAATGAGAAACATCCCTTCCTGCCCCCTCCATGGTGACACGGAACGGTGGGTTAAAAGTGATTTTGGCTGCTGTAGCTTTGGAAACCACTTGGAATTCTATTTTTCCCAGAAGAGAAGGGACATGGAGGTGGAACAAGTATGCCAGGCCACCGCTCCCAGCCTGGTGCATCTCCCCAGGAGGAGGCGGGGAGGATTTCCCTGGCAGGTGAGCCAAGTCCAGACCCAAGGGTCAGCGCTGGGGGGACTCCCCTTCCCCAGACTGGTCAGCTCACCTGAGGTTCCCTTTGTTGGTGGCATACTTGATGTGGTTGCAAATGTAGTTGAACATCCCATGAGCCGTAGTGCAGTCGCGGGCATCAAACACCTGGAAGAGGTGCACTGTGGGACGGATGGTCTCCTCTTTCCCTCCTCAGCTCCCCCAGGCAGCCTTCCCATTGGAGGAGAGCCCAGAGCCCACTCCAGCTGCTACCCCATTGGAATAGTGAGCACCTCACCACCCCATCAAACCAGAAAAATCCCTAAAAGGAGGCATGGAGTGTAAGTGATGTGGGAAAGGGATGGTGAGGAGGGGAGAGACTTTTAGTCGGCTGGTTATATTTCCTGTTAGGTTAGGGATCAAAAACAAAACAAAACAAACAAACAAACAAACAAACAAAAAAAAAAAAACAAAGAAGAAACCCCTGAGCTCAAAAACTAATCTACTTCCAACTTGAAACTATTCCCCAGAGAAAAGTCATACCAAGGGACACAGAATCTGATGTTTTTAGTGAGCAGGCCGATAACATCATAAGCAAAGAGAGTAGGTGCAAGACAAAAGGGAGTGTTGGGGTCTGTGGTCAACTGGAGTGCATAAGCCTTAACAAGAGATATGCAAATTCATTTTAAACACTGTGTTGGCTATCGTCATGAGACATGATAGATTTGGCCATGATCTGAGAATCTGGGACCCCATGACGACCATCTAGTGGTACTTCACCTTGGCCTCCAGCTGAGCCATTTTAAAGCTCACCCCTGCACCTACCACCCTCTCCACTAAAGGGCTCCTCAAGGTAGCTAAGCCTCACCACCTACCTGCAGCTTGGACCACTGGATCCTGCCGACGCAGCGGGAGGCATTCCTCCAGGCGTGCTTGGCCCCATAGATGAGCTCTGTGTCTTTGAGCTGGTAGGTGCTGGTGGTTTCAATCTCCTTGTTCACCTCTTCCAGCCTCTCCATGTGGGCTTTGGAGCCAAATCTGAGTAAGGAGGGGAGGGAGGTAGGAGCGTCACCTTCTCTCCAACATTAGAGGTTGGTGAAAGGAGGGAGCTGTGACAGGAGGCCAGAAGCCACAGAAAGTCAGAGTTGATTTCTGGACACAATGTTCAAGCACAAAGTAGAGGCTGCAAACTAAAGTGCCCACAAAGGTCCAGCAGTGACTGAACTGGCTGGGTGGGGCCCATGCCTGGCCCGAAGGGGACAGCCACTGCTCTGCTCCAGCCAGCTGTCGTCCTGAGAGCAAGGGGGGCCCACGGCTGCAGATCTTTCAAAGAAACTGGAAATCTGAGTTTTAAAGAAAACTCTCCTCATTTTAAATGATGGCAGTGAATTAAATTTTAGAAAGTAAAAAAAAATTATGAAAAATGTCAGACTTATGAAAAGGTATAGAGAATAATACAATGAACACCCACGCCCCAAGCCTAAGAATTAATAAATAAATAAGGACTAATATCAATCCTTGGAGACTACTTCCCCATAATGGCCCACCTTCTTCCCAGAAGTGACTGCTATTTTGCATGTGGCATCTACATTCTCATGCTCTTGCTTATACTTCTGTCTACGTATACAGAGAGCCCCTGAATCATGTGCAGTATTGTTCTGCAAGTTTAAAATGTTTATATAAATGGTGATGACCCGAATGTACCCTTTTACACCTGTCCTTCCCTTCTTTCACTCCAAGTTATTTGTGAGCTTCATTCCCATGAGCAAACGGAGTGCTAACCCATTCATTTTTTACAGCTGTATAGTATTTCATTACGGAAAATAGCGCATTTTATTTATAGATTCTCCTGTCGATGCTGTTGAGGTGGTTTCCAGTTGGCTCTTTAATTTTAATTTTTTCTCTATTCGAACAGTGTTTCGGTGAACATTTTTATGGATGCCTTCTGTGCAAAAGTGTGAGAGTTTCTCTAGGCTATATATCCAGCCATGGAATTGCTTGAAATGTTTCAAATGTAAGCAGCACTTTGCAGGCCGAACAGAAACATTTCTGGGGGCTAGATCTGGCTCTTGGGCCACCAAATTCCGACCTCTGTGTACGTGAACTTGCCTTTTAATGGACGAGTAGTACTGATCAATGAACTCTTTGGCGAGAGGGAAGAGCTGCTCTTTAGTGCGGACGTCTTCAGGCCTCCGTATCTGCTGAGAAGGCTGCATGACGGAGCCCATACAGATGCGCTCGCTGCATCCCGTTTCCTGGACGGAAAAGAGAGATTTGGGCTACCACTCGGTTCTGCCCAGGTGTGGCAGATACTGGGCTGCAGACCCGCATGGGATAGTCATGGTGGTGTTGACCTGGCCTTTAATTCCCCAGGGGGGTGTCTCGAGCACCAGCTTCAAATCACTATTGGATGTGGTCATCAGCCCAGGCAAGGGATGATAAGCAGCATTTTAAGGTTCTGAAAATGTTCAACTCAACAAGGGAAAGAGCGGCTGTGTGACTGGCCTTCCCTCGGTACTGACTCCCAAGGAGCCACCGTGGCTTATCTGAACACGTCTACGGTGCGCTGATTGCAGGAAATAGCCCGCTCTGTTCCCCTCCCTCTAGTCACACCCCTTGCAATAGGACTTTATGGCCACGCCCCATGAGAAGGGGGAGCCTCTTCCATCACCTCGTGAGTGGCCTGCAATACCGGCAGCCTCTGAGGCTGTGACAACCAAAAGTGTCTTCCGATCTTGCCAGGTACACAGGCAGTCCCCACCACAGAGAAGCATCCGGTCCCAGATGTGGCCAGTGCCGAGGTGGGTAGATCCCGGCTACACCCCCCTGAGCTACTCACCAACGTGCTCTTAAGGTGGAGAGTGTCCGTGAGAACCACGTCAGTCTCCCAGTTCTTGACCTTGAGGAAGCGGGGGCACTTGGAGGGGCTGCCGTTCTTTGGGGGGGACTGTCTTCCCGAGGCCGGGGCCTGAGGAGAGAAGGAAGATGGGACGTCAGGCAGGAGGGCCCTGGAAACTGGTCTCTGCTGGGACGGAGCGGCACCGCTCCTCCGGGAATCTGCTCCGAGTTACCAGCTGTCTGCACAGAGAAGGGGTTCGACTCTCCCCGGCTGACACGTGAGAGGTGGCTGGGAGCCCGGCGCCTCCACCCTCGCAGAAGGAGGTGCCTCAGAAGAGCCTCTCGGGTTCTGTTCTGGGGAGGAGAGTCAGGAGCCCAAAGGTGGTCAGGAGCCCCCGGTGCCTAGCACAGGGTTTGGCACTGAGCAGGGCCTCAATGAAAGTTTGCTGAACGAATACACGACTGAAAGGACACCTCAGTTTCTCCGGAGGATAAAGCCCTCCGGGCTGAGGAGTCAAACCGGAGGCTGGGTCAAGTTACTTTTCCGGGCCTTCCTGCTACAGCCCGAATTCACCAATTCCAGCAGGTACTGGGGAAACAGAAGGTTTAAATTAGAAAGGTTTGCAGCATAGGACGTTTCCCCCAAATTTCAGGTTCCTGCCTCTCGAAGATGCCCAGCATGTCCCTGACCCGGGGCCTTTGCACTTCCCGTTCCCCCGTCGTGAACACCTTCAGTTCTCCATTTGTCTTCACCCCTGCAATAAAACTGCCCAGTAGGTGAGGACGGGTAAGTCCTGGGCCGACCGATGTTGGGCCCTCCATTTCAGACACGTAAAAGGATCACATTCTGTCTTGGGCGTTTCTCAGCAGTTGTCTACCTGCCGGGAGAGGTGTGCCTGTGCATTGACAAGCATCGGCCACTCGCAAGTGTAAGGGAGAGGCAACAGGCACGCACTGATGAGGCAGCTGAGCAGGGGAGGGGAGGAGAAGAGGCGATGTTCAGTGACGTTTATGCCAAAGAGTAGAGCAATGGGCCGTGACCTTGAGGTAGGGCCCCTTCAATGTGCGAGGTGCTGCTAGGCACTGGGACACCAAAGAGTCAGACAGGCTCCTCGACCTGGAGCACTGTAGTGGGAGAATGGAGATAGTGAGTGAGTGAGTACACACACAGTATAATTTCAGGTGGTGTTAAGAGTATGAAATAGAAGGAGGTGATGACGACTAAGTGGAGGGGAGAAAGGCAAGTGCAAAGGTCCTGAGGTAGGGATGAGTATGCTACATTCCAAAGACCAGCAAAGAGGCCAGGGTGCCTGGAGTATGTGCGTCATGGCGAGGACAAGGATACGAAGTCAGAAAGAAGGCAGGGTGCACGTTACATCAGCTTGGAGGACCTGAGTTGGGTGAAGGGGCTGTGAATTACCATTAGACGGGCTAGGTCCAGGACAGAGATCACAGAGAACTCTGAAAGACTACTACTGAAAACCACCATTCAATGAGCACTTAATATGAGCCAAGCAATAACCTTATCATCCCCATTTCACAGATGAGAAAAGTGAGGCAAAGAGTGGTTAACCAAGTTGTCCAAGATCACAGAGCTAGTAAGCCGGGGCCAGGAGTGAAATCCAGGCAGTATGACTCTCAAACCTTGCTCCTGTTTGACAATCCTGCTTCTTGCCCATTATGCATAATTCAGTCATCATTCATTCATTCAACACATAGTTATTGAGTGAGTATCTCCTATGTACCAGGCAAGGCAGCAAGGGCCAGGGCCACTGTGACAAACTAAGCAGATGTGATCTCTGCCCCCATGGAGTTCACAGCCAGTGGGAGGGGCATCACAACTGAACGGGCCACTATAATTGAGAGCAATGGGTACAGTAACATGGGGCAGTGAGAGTATACAGGGGTCTGTGCGAGCACATAGAAGAGGCATCTGACCCAGAGCATTTGGCTTCTAAGTAAGACCTGATGGACAAGTAGGTGTTAACCAGACAAAGAAGGGGGAGCAGCAGGAACTTGCAGGCAAGGAGAACAGCTGTGCAAAGGTCATGAGGCAAGTGGCCTATCATAGCCACCTTTCTGGCCACTGGCCACCTCTGTGCTAAAGCATCCATGCCATCATGTTAGAGTGGGAAGCAGGAGGCAGGTGAACCGATAGTTCCAGAACAGAGCAGGGAACGGTAGCAGAGAAGCAATAGAAACTGCCGTGACTCATGATCTCCCACTCCTCCCTGCCCTGGCCAGATCTGGTCATCCCCAGTGGTTCCCATCTCAGCGCCGGACACCACCATCCATCCATCCATCCATCCATCCATCCATCTGCGCCAGCCACAGCGGGGAGCTGTCCTGGGCATCATCCCCTTTATCTCCCATACTTACCCCACCCCCCACTCCCACCCACTGTCGTTTTCTAAGTAGCTCTAGAGTCCATCCACTCCTCTGTCCAACCACCATCATCTCTCACTTGCATGACGGCGCTCACCTCCTAAGTGTTGGCCATTACTTACTACAATCGGCGTTGTTATTCTGCTAACACAATGCAACACCTGGCATTACGACTATCACTATCGCTGTAACTACACCACTGCCCGGCTGGGAGCAGGAGAGGGACCTGGATGAGTTCTTCCCTTGTTCCCCTTTCCATCCTGCCAAACTTTAAGTTCTTTTACCTGCATCCCCGTGTGAAGCTACATACAAACAACCGCACTTCCTCTGAAGGCCCGGAAAGACATGCTAATACGCCTCTAGGACTGTCTCCACTGCTGTCTCTTCCAGCAGACGAACAGGTGGTGGAAGTCACACCTGGACAAGCCTTTGTCGCGACAAAATCCTCTGATGGTGCCGACAACCGGTGCCCACGAGAAGAAGCGGTCCTCCCTTGCCCGTGCGGGAGGCACCCGGACATCCTCCCTAAAGGTCGGGCGTCACTAGGCCAGGTTAGAGGCTCTCTGGACCATCACATTAACGCCCCGGAGGCTGAGGAGCAGCTGGAATCCGGGGGGAGGAGGGAAAACAGAGGTGGTGTTGGTGTGGGGGTGGGACCCAGGACCCAGGGAGAGGGTGGGAGGGCAGGTGGGTGGGAGCCCAGTAAGGCAGGAGGAAGAGGTGTGGCAGGAGCAGAGCTAACGGGACGAATAGAAGAGGCCATCTGTGGAGGTGCCAGATGTGTGAGGGGTGGTCGTCAGGAGCCGAGTCATTGGGGCCCGGGCGCCAGGCGTGCCGCTCTCCACCCCGGGCTGTGCCGAGTGCACACTTGAAACCCAGCATTAGGAGGCCTCTGGCAGGGCTGCTGCACTGGGGCTTTGATGTTTTAATTAGCCAGCAGTCATATTAGATGACTCAAGAGGGGACAAGTGGGAGATTAATAGAGCAGTCAGGGGCCCTGTGTGGGGGATGCAAATGACTTTTCTGAGTGGGGACCCAAGTTCAGGTTAGAGATGCAATTAGTGGACCTGTGAGTCATTATGCTGGGAACAGGGCGTGAGTGGGCTCTGGGCTGGTGACTCTGCGTCCTTTTCTGAGTTGGTGTCTGCGGTGGGTAATGGGAGCGTTCCAGGTGGCGGGGGACACGGATTTGATCGAGCGGGTCCTGAGGGCGGCCTGCTCCCAGCTTCGGAAAGAGGGCTCTGAGCTCGGGGGCATTTCAGAGGCTGGGTCAGCACCTCTTAGCAGAGGCCCTGAGGAAGTGCAGGGAAAGGGCCTTGCAGCCCAAGGGGAGACAGCAAGGTAAGGTCATTGCCAGCCTGGGGCTCCAAGCCAGGAATTCATGCTTGTAGGACTTCTGACACCCCGATTGCTTCTCCTGTCCTTCCCTCCTTTCCTTCTCTCCTTCAACAAGTACATACAGGGCACCTACTGTGTGCCAGGCCTGGTGTTCCAGGCTCCAGAGGGGTCCCCACTGTCATCCCACAACTGGGAGAAGCACCTTACGGCTGCATGTCCTTAAGTCGGGGTCGGGAAACTCAGGCCCGGGAGCCAAACCTGGTTTGCTCCCCGTTTTGGCACAGCCTATAAGCTAAGAATGGCTTTTCCATTTTTAGTTTTTTAAGTGAAAAAAATCCAAAGACTAATATTTCACGATGCATGCGAGTTACATGATGTTCAGATTTCAGTGTCCACCAATAAAGTTTTATTGGCACACAGCTACACGCACTCGTTTCTGTATTGTCTATGGCTGCTTTTGCAACACAATGATAGAGCGAGTAGCTGTGATGAAGAACAAGACTGTAGGGCCCACGAAGCCAAAACTCTTCCCCACCTTGTACTTTATAGGAAAAGTTTGCAGACTCCTGAGCGAAAGCATTGGATTCCACTGGCTGAACTGTAAGCAATTTTACTGTCTCCATCTGCTTAAATGTCACTACATTAGAGATCTTTTCTGATCATTTGTTAAAACAACGCCTCACTTGTTACTCGGTGCTGCCTCCCACCCTTACTATGCTTTATTTTTCGTCATAGCACTTCCCCCTGCTTGCAATTCTTGTGGGAGTGTATGTATTTGCACGTGCATGTAAATATTTGTATCTTATACATTTATGTATGTCTCTCTAGATAGAGTTTTTGGCCTACCCACTTCACTTTGTTCTATCTCTAGCCCCTAGACTGGTGCCCAGCATGTAGAACATGTTCAGCCAGTATTTGAGGTCAGCTGTAAACTGAATTGTGACCTCCGGGATTCAAACATTGAAGCCATAACCCCCAGTGTGACTGCATTTGGAGATGGGGTAGTTAGGAGGTACTTAAGGTTAAATGAGGTCATGAGGGTGGGACCCTCATCTGATAGGACTGATGCCATTAAAGGAAGAGGAAGACACACCTCTATTTCCACGCACACACACAGAAAGGCTACGTAAGGACACAGCAGAGGTGGCCGTCTGCAAGCCAGGAGGAGAGCCCTCACCAAATGTGACCACGCTGGCACCTTGGCCTTGGACATCTGGCCTCCAGAACTGTGAGAAGTAACTTTGTGTGTAAGCCACCCAGTCTGTGGAATTCTGTTACGGCAGCTCGAGCTGACTCATATAAGATCAAACGCATGTCAAAACTGAAGAGTCTGCTCGACTAGCATGACTCAATGGTTGAGCATCAACCTGTGAACCAGGAGGTCTCTGCTCAATCAGGTCAGGACACATGCCTGGGTTCCGGGCTTGACCCCCAGTAGGGGATGTGCAGGAGGCAGACGATCAATGTTTCTCTGTCATCATTGATGTTTCTCTCTCTCCCTCTCCCTCCTTCTCTGAAGTCAATAAAAAAAATATATTTTTTTAATTTCGGAGTCCCTTAAATGCTTAGCCAGAGACTAAAGAACCCCTGAAGCTACCTGACTGAGGGGGTGACCTTATCAAAGCCGAGTGTTGAAAAACATGTGACTGCAAGGCCTGCAGGCCAGGAAGGGAAGAGATGGAGACGGGTGCCAGGAGAGAGCCCTGAGGTGTGAGACGGTGGGAAGGAAAAGGACCAAGTCCACACTGACTCAGAAGCTTCCGGCCTGAGTGGGTGGGAGCCAGTGAGCCTTAGAGCAGGAGTTGGGGGTGATGAGAAGGTGGAGGGAGGGAGGGAGGGAGGATTTTCAGGCAGGAAGGTGGACACCAGACACAGGAATCTGGAAGATCTCGAAACAGAAGCCAGGCCCCTGCCCTTCCCCAGTTATACTGGAGGCTCTCAGTGATACAGGGACAGGAGCATGACAGCGGGGCCCCTGGGAGACACAGAGCACCTCAGGAACTGCCATGGGTCCCTCCCAAATTCATATGGTGCCGCCCTACCCCCAGGAGCTCAGAATAGGACCTCATGTGGAGTTGCTAATGAAGGGATTCTGTTACAATGAGGTCATCCGGGCAGTCCTAATCCAACAGGACTGATGTCTCATAGAAAGGGGAAACTTGCCCTAGCTGGTGTGGCTCAGTGGATGGAGGGTCCGCCCCTGGACTGAAGGGTCCTGTGCTCGATTCCAGTCAAGGGCATGTACCTCAGTTGTAGGCTCGATCCCCAGCCCCGGTTGGGGCATATGTGGGAGGCAACCAATTGATGTGTCTCTCTCACATCAATGTTTCTCTCTCTGTCTCCCCCTCTCCCTCCCACTCTCTTTAAGAATCAGAGGAAAAATACCCTCAGGTGAGGATTAACACACACACAAAAATAATAAATAAAAAGGGGATATTTGGAGACAGACACGCGCCCAGGGAGAATGCCACTCGGACATGAAGACGGCCATTGACAAGCCACGGACAGGCCGGAGCAGCGCCTCCCCTCACAGCCCCCGGAGGGAACCAGCCCTGCCCACTCCTTGAGTTCACACTTGTGGGCTCCGGAACTGGGCTCCATTGATTTCTGCTGTTTCAGGCCCAGTCTGTGGTGCTTTGTTACAACAGTCCGGGAAACTAACCTGGGGCTAAGGCCCAACCTGTGCAAAGCAGGGAGCTTCCTTTTCGTTCACCACTGACACCAGTGACAGCTCCTCCGTGATATGCCTGCAGCAACCTGCCCGCTTGGCTTCTGCGCAAATGAGGGCAGACACTGGGCTGAGCTGGGCAGCAGGCCATCCACACCAGGGGCCAGAAGCCCCGCACTGTGCCCTTCGCTGCAGGGTCCCTGCAGCACGCTCCACACTGCGGGCACCACCTTCCCCGCAGCACGCTCCACCCTGCGGGCACCACCTTCCCCGCAGCACGCTCCACCCTGCGGGCACCACCTCCCCCGGGCAGCCAGTGTTACTCAGTTACGAGCTGCGGCAGCTCAGGGTTCAGGACCACAGACCTGCAAACCAGCAAGTACCCACCCATCCGTGCAATTAAAAAATTGCTACTTAACAAACTTAACCAACTGTGTTTAATGCCTCGGAGTATAATTTCCTCGTAGTGTATTCAAAGCATTATTTCGCAAGTGATTCATTCTTTATAACTCTGTGGAAGCTTGACATCGCTTCTCCTTCTCCCCCTGCTTTGATTTTACAGTCCATGGTCTATACTCTGGAGGGGGTGGAAAAGGAGGTGCCTGGGAGTCAGTCCCATCACAGGGGGGTCCGCGGATGAGGGCCTCTGGCGATAAGGGTTTTTTTAAAAAATATATTTTATTGATTATTTACAGAGAGAAAGGGAGAGGGATAGAGAGTTAGAAACATTGATGAGAGAGAAACATCAATTCAGCTGCCTCCTCCTGCACACGCGCTACTGGGGGATGTGCCCACAACCAAGGTATATACCCTTGACCGGAATCGAACCCGGGACCCTTCAGTCCGCAGGCCGACGCTCTATCCACTGAGCCAAACCAGTTAGGGTGATGAGGGGTCTTTAAGTTAGACTGTGGAAACTTTATCCAAGTGGGTTTATGTTTATCGTCGCAATGAAATCACAAGATAACCAGATAGACAATTTGCAACTTGGTCCCATTACCACACGAGAATGTATATGTGTGTTATGAATTAATTTTGTTTATTTTTATTTTATTTTTCTAATCCCTAAGTGCTGACACTAGCCCCAAACAGCTGAAGCCAGTCCGGAAGGGCAGAACCTCGCTCCAAAGCCTCGCCCCTAAGCAAGCCCCCCTCTTCCACAGGCTCCCGGGAGCCAGCCTCAGGGTGTCCCCGTGACTTCCACAGGCACCTCTCCCTGGAGAGTCAGCAGCCCTTTCTACCTCAGGCTCCCAGGCCAGTGCGCTCACTGATGGGTCCTTTCCTCTAAGGCCGTCTTGTGGGGACCGGGGCTCCCCAGGGCCGGGTCACTTTGATTTTAATGGACTTAGCCCGGGATGGCCCAGCCAAGGTGCTGACACTCATTCCAAAGAGCCAAGCCTAGGCCTTAAGACCCCACCTTAGTCCCAAACAGCTGTAGCCAGTCCTGAAGGGCGGAGCCCAGCCCTAAAGAGGGGAGCCCAGACCAGTCAGCTGAACCCAGTCCTGAAGGGCAGAGCCTAGCCCCTTAGAGCAGAACCCACACTGGAACAGTGGAACCCAGTCCCGAAGGGCGGAGCCTAGCCCCTTAGAGCAGAACCCACACCGGAACAGTGGAACCCAGTCCCGAAGGGCGGAATCTAGTCCTGAAAGGTCGAGCTTAGGCCCGAATAGCTCAGCCAAGGCCTAAGAGCCGAATCCAGTCCCTAAGTGCGGACACTAGTATTGAAGAGTCGCGCCTACACCCGAAGAGGCACTACCCCCAAGAGCTGAACCTTGTCCTGAATAGTTGAGCCCAGTCCTGAAGGGCGGAGCCTAGCCCTGAGGAGCCGAACCTATTCCCCTATGAATTAATTTAAAAGAAATCCTGTAATTGTCTTGTGGCCTACCTCCAGTATATTACATTGGACTGTGTGTGTGTGTTTACTAAAGAATTAAATTGCTAAATATAAATCATTATAATGCACATACTTTGTGATTATGTTTCTACCTTTTAAGATAACCTGGGACCCTCAGAAAATGGACGTGGGTTGGGTCTCTACTGAGCTCTGAGAATCTCTGCTTGGGTTTTGGCCACTGATACTGATTTGCAAAGAGAGGAAGCAATGACTTTGACCCGACGTGGCCTCTCTGGGTAGAAGCTGAGTGTGGCTGGGGTTGGAGGGGATGAATGAATGTGCAGAGCTGTGCCACTGGTCCCCGAACCAGAACGTCATTGTCCCACTCGGACAACATCCAGCATTGAATATACTCACTATTAAAATAAATAGTTAGCAAAATAAGTGGAAATTCCAGCAGGGCTGAACCCAAACACCCGACAATTCAGGCCCCACTTCCTGGCTCCATCCTGGCTCTGACCACCCAGGGAGGCTGGTCTCACGACTAAGTGACCTACAGAGATCCTGGGGTCACCGAGTAGGTGACGACTCCGGTGAAGGGAAGCGAAAGATCAGCAAGATTTGGGTTCTGCTCCCGCCAGGGTCCGGGGGCATCTCTGTTCAAAATAAATGCCTGGAACACATCTTTGCTGAGGGTCCTTGTCCTGTGTTTGAGGGCACCTGGGAACACTGGGAAAGGGAGGGGACTAAAGATGCTGTTGGGGAAAATCCACCTGGTGTCTAACTCTGGGCATGAGCCAGATCAAGAGAAGGGAGAGCCAGCCTGATGGAGCTGGGGGCAAAAATGAGCTGAATAACCACTTATAACTAGGGATTTGGGGCACCCTCCCACAGAGAGAAATGAATCTCAAAACACAGGAGGTTTCTCAAGCTTCTAAGGGGCTTAGGGAAGAGAGTCATCAACCGGCACCCTGAGATGTCAACCTGATTGGGGCCCAAAGAGTCTGCTGAAGGCAGCCAGGTGGGGAACATCTGGGCACGATCCTACAAAACCCCAACCATCACGGTGACGCTGTGTGTGTGTCTATGTCTGTAGCTGGTCTTGGATGTGGAAGTTTCTGGAGGTTGAGGCCAATAGTTGATGAAAAGCTGACACTTTGGTTGTGAACTCCGCCAGGGCAACAATCAAGGTCACGTTTAGTAAATGCCTGTTTTGCGCCCAACTTGGGTTAGGCCAGTGGTCAGCAAACCGGCTCGTTAGCCACATGCAGCTCTTTGGCCCCTTGAGTGTGGCTCTTCCACAAAATATCGACTTCTGCGCATGGGCCACGAAGTTTCAATCGCACTGTATGTGCACGCCCGCATGTGGTATTTTGTGGAAGAGCCACACTCAAGGGGCCAAAGAGCCGCATGTGGCTCGTGAGCCACAGTTTGCCGACCACTGGGTTAGGCCATTGCACATTTGCTGGTTAACTGCATCTTCATGGAAACCTATATTTTCAGACGTGAAAACAGAAGCTCTGAGAGGTGAGGGGACGATCTGCAAATTAACAACTAACAGGCAACTGGGCAGGACATGGGATCAGGGCTTCGAAGCTCCTATCTGTCCACTCCAGGCCTCACTGCGTTCCCCTCTGCGCATTCCCAGAGCCTGGCCCCAGGAGGCATGAATGACATATGCTACAGTGACTTGAATGATCGACAAGGATGATGATGTGGTTGTGGTGGGACAGAGGTGCAGCCCTGTCACCAAGACTCCCTTTCCCTTTCTGGGCCACAAGGGTGCCATCTATAAAATGGGAATAGTGCTTCTTGCCCTATCTGCCTCACATTAGCAAAATAAGAATCAGTAATATATCTTTACCTCAGTTAGTGACATAATAATTAGCCTCATTATGACGACAACAACAACAATACACATTTTTTGGAGCACTTACTCTCTGCCAGGCTCTATAGAGTTAAGAGTGGACTGTGGCTCCATGGCCTGGGTTCAAGTCCCATCTCCCCCAGTCACTAGTCATGTGACCTTCATCAAGCTACTAAACAAACACTTTCTTTGAGCCTCAGTTTTCTCATCTATAAAGTGGGAACAATAATAATACATCATTGGGTTGGGCTGGAGATGAAGTGAGACTGCAGACCTCAAGGGCTTAGCACAGTGCCTGACCTGGCTCAAGAAACATTAGTTATGCCCTGGCCTGTGTGGCTCAGTTGGGTGGAGCATTGTCCCATTCACCAAAAAGTCGAAGGTTCAATTCCTGGTTAGGGCACATGGGCAGATTGCAGGCTCGACCCCCCATCGGGGCATGTGCAGGAGGCAACTCATTAATATTTATCTCTCATATTGATATTTCTCTCTCTCTCCCTCTCCTTTCCTCTCTCTCTAAAATCAAAGAAACATTTTTTTAAAGAAACTTAGTTATTAAAGAGGTTAAAGACCTCTACTCAGAAAACTACAGGACGTTGAAAAAAGAGATAGAGGAAGACATAAACAGATGGAAGAACATACCATGTTCTTGGATTGGTAGAATCAACATCATTAAAATGTCCATACTACCCAAAGCAATCTATACATTCAACGCACTTCCCATTAAAATACCAATGGCCTTCTTCAAAGATCTAGAACGAACTCTCCAAAAATTCATCTGGAATAAAAAAAGACCCCGAATAGCTGCAACGATCCTGAGAAAGAACAAAGTAGGTGAGATCTCAATGCCAGATATCAAGCTGTATTACAAAGCCACTGTTCTCAAAACTGCCTGGTACTGGCACAAGAACAGACATATAGATCAGTGGAATAGAATAGAGAGTCCAGAAATTAGCCCGAACCAATATGCTCAATTAATTTTTGACAAAGGAGGCATGAACATACAATGGAGCCAAGATAGTCTCTTCAATAAATGGTGTTGGGAAAATTGGACAGATACATGCAAGAAAATGAAACTAGACCACCAACTTACACCATACACAAGAATAAACTCAAAATGGATAAAGGATTTAAATGTACGACAGGAAACCATAAAAATTCTAGAAGAATACAAAGGCAACAAAATCTCAGACATATGCCAAAGCAATTTCTTCACTGATACAGCTCCTAGGGCAGTTGAAACTAAAGAGAAAATGAACAAATGGGATTACATCAAAATAAAAAGCTTCTGCACAGCAAAAGAAACCATCAACAAAACAACAAGAAAACCCACCTCGTGGGAAAACATATTTGCCAACGTCATATCTGATAAGGGCTTAATCTCCAAAATTTATAGGGAACTCATACAACTTAACAAAAAGAAGATAAACAATCCAATCAAAAAATGGGCAAAGGATCTAAATAGACACCTTTCAAAAGAGGACATTCAGAAAGCCAAGAGACATATGAAAACATGCTCAAAGTCACTAATCATCCGAGAGATGCAAATCAAAACAACAATGAGGTACCATCTCACACCTGTCAGAATGGCCATCATCAACAAATCAACAAAGGACAAGTGCTGGAGAGGATGTGGAGAAAAAGGAACACTTGTGCACTGCTGGTGGGAATGCAGACTGGTGCAGCCACTATGGAAGGCAGTATGGAGGTTCCTCAAAAAATTGGAAATGGAACTCCCACTTGACCCTGTGATCCCACTTCTAGGAATATATCCCAAGAAACCAGAAACACCAATCAGAAAGGATATATGCACCCATATGTTCATAGCAGCACAATTCACCATAGCTAAGATCTGGAAACAGCCTAAGTGCCCATCAGTAGATGAATGGATTAGAAAACTGTGGTACATCTACACGATGGAATACTATGCTGCTGTTAAAAAGAAGGAACTCTTACCATTTGCAACAGCATGGATGGAACTGGAGAGCATTATGCTAAGTGAAACAAGCCAGTCAATGAAGGAAAAATACCACATGATCTCACTCTTTCATGGATAATTAAGACCATTACAAACTTTTGAACAATAATAAATACAGTGGCAGAGCTGCCTCAAACTGATTGTCGGACTGCAGTGGGAAGGCCAGGGAGGGTTGGGGGACAGGAGGGAGGGGAGTAAGAGATCAACCGAAGGATATGCAAATCAACAGAATGTTGGAACGACCAATTGCTATGATGCATACTGACCACCAGGGGGCAGACGCTCAACACAGGAGCTGCCCCCTGGTGGTCAGTATGCTCCCACAGGGGGAGTGTTGCTGGATTAGAAGCCAGGTTCACAGCTGGCGAACACAGCGGTGGTGGCAGGAGCCTCTCCCACCTCCGCAGCAGTGCTAAGGATGTCTGAATGCCAGGGAGCAGGCCTAAACCATCAGTCAGACATCTCCTGAGGGCTTCCAGACTGCAAGAGAGTGTAGGCCAGGCTGAGGGACCCCCCGCCCAGTGCATGAATTTTGCGCACCAGGCCTCTAGTATACGTATAAAAGGCTAATATGTTAAGTGTCCCTCCGTCTGACTGGTCGCTATGATGCGCACTGACCACCAAGGGGCAGACGCTCAACACAGGAGTCAAGCTGCAGTGATGTGGCAGCAGCAGTTCTCGGGTGACACACCCTGAAACCAGAGAGGAGGGAGCCCGATTCCTCACGGGGCCGCGCGATTCCACCTTTGGACGTGGTTATGTTGTTGCTGGGGCACTGTTGGCCCTGAACCTGGTTTACTGCACACTTGCATTTGTGTTCCACACCCTGTATGACAGAAACTTTGCAGAGTGCCCTCTCACACTCTGGGACCCCTTGGGGGATGTTGGAGAGCCGTTTTCGGCCCGATCCCTGCAGGCCAGCCCGAGGGACCCCACCTACCAGAGGGACCCCGCTCACTCCACAGATGACTTTTGAGCCATGGGCCACCCCAGGTGCAGCCAGCTAGTAAGGGACCGAGGGAGGTTGGCTCCAGGGCGTGTCTGGCCTGTCTCACCCAGTCCTGCCCCTTTCAATTAATTTCCTTTCAATGTGCAAGAATCTGTGCACCAGGTCACTAGTTATTATAGGTAATGCTATCATCCCACACAAGATCTCATTTCATCCTCCCCACAACCCCATGAGCCGATCAGACCCACTAAGAAATGAAGGGTCAGTGCAGATGCTAGCTGTCTTCCCAAGGTCACCAGCAGGAAGAGGCTGACGCTGGGTTGACCCCCGTGCTGCGTTCTTGGACCAGGGCTGTGGGTAAAGGAATAGGAGGGTTGGGATGGCCACACGCCCACAAGGTGGTATTGCTATCAGTATTATTGTTATTGTTATTTTTATCCCAACATCATTAATGCGCAGTGAGTCAGAGCTGACTTAGAAGGTTTCAGGGCTGTCACTGAGAGCAGAGTGTTCGCTGGTTTGTCTTCATTTGGACACAATCGAGCTGGCTCCGGCTGCCCCCTTTTTGGTTTTCAGCAAAGCCAGCACTCGCTAGCCAGTTGGGGTGCGAAAAAGGACCTCCACGAGGCCTGGTCTTTTGAAGATTGGGGAGCCACAAGCACTCCCCAATTGCCTCATCATTCGGAGCTCTCCGGAGTGGGGCGATGCTGACACTTACTTGGAAGCAGAGAATAGCTTCTCAACAGATTTTGACATTTGGAAAACATCCAGAAACCCCATGTCCCCAGGGGTGAGGGAGTGCCAGGCTCCTGATGAGGTGGAGGAAGTGGAGAGGGGGTTTCAATAGAAGCCATCTCTCTGACCACCTGACAGCCTCTGTCAGCCGGAGGCTGGGAGAGGAGCAGCCGGCTGAATAAGAGGGGAGAGCGCCAAATGGAAATCTCATTTCCCTCAGTCCCGAGACCCCCTTCGCACCCACTAAGGACTGGACTGATGCTTAATTAGCATGTGAAAATAGATGTTCTGCCTTCAAGCAGGGCACGGTGCCACCCCTTTCCCTTTAGGAGAGCAAATCAGGTAGGCAAGGGACTAGGTGCTTAATCAGAAGAGAAGGCAAGAGGGCTTGATTCCATGCTAAGGGTTTGCAGGGAGAACGGACAAACAAGCAGTTTCTCCTTGTCATCTGATCTTGCACTTCCCAGCTTCCAGGACAGTGAGAAAGAAAGTTCTGTTGTTTATGAGCCACCCAGGCCATGGTATTCTCTTCTGGCAGCCCGGACGGACTGAGACACTGATCATTTCACCATGATATCCTGCAAAGGCGGCCAGCGGTGCTAGTCATCATGCCTGCTCTGTTCCCAGCATTGAGCCCCACCCACCAGGCTTTAAGTTCAGGGCTATGTTCAGGGTTAACACTGTCTAACTGAGGTGGACAGCATGAAAGAAAATGGCCAGAGTCCTGCCGCTCAGATTTCAGCAGGACCTTAAGGGTCCTTCTGGTAGGGGCAAGGCCTCCTCTGTTTCTTCCTTGTACCCCAAATCTTATCGAGAGAGACACAATAGGGAGTGGTGGGGATTGCAGCAAACCAGAGAGCCCTGTCTAGAGGGGGCAGCTGCTACTCAGTCCAGGAGATTATCTATATATATAATAGGCTAATATGCAAAGTGTCCCTGTGGGTGTTCGACCGGGAGTTCTATCACTCACTATGATGTGCGCTGACCACCAGGGGGCTCTGTGGAATGAAGGGAGGCCCCGGCCAGCAGCTGGCAGCCAGGGAAGGGAGGCCCTGGCCGGCAGCCAGGGAAGGGAGGCCCTGGCCAGCAGCCAGAAGGCCCTGATCGGCCCTGATCACTGGACAGGCCTGGGGGCCCTTACCTGTGCATGAATTTCGTGCACTGGGCCTCTAGTTTCATCATAAGAATAGAGATCAATGTGGTCAGGTTGTCCACATTTTTAAGAGAAGTTGTAAATATGATATTTATATAAAATTCTGAAATATTGGCAATAAATTCAAAGTTCAAATAGAGCCCTAGCTGGTTTGGCTCACTGGATAGCGTGTTGGCCTACAGACTGAAGGGTCCTGGGTTTGATTCTGGTCAAGGGCACATGTCCAGGTTGCGGGCTGGATCCCCAGTATGGGGCATGCAGGACACAGCCAATCAATGATTCCCTCTCATCATTGATATTTCTATCTTTCTCCCCTCTCCTTTCCTCTCTGAAATTAATAAAAAATATATTTTAAAAAATATATTTTAAAAAAGTTCAAATAGAAATTGTCTCTTAGGACAGCGGTCACCAACCTTTCGGACCTCACGGACCACTGGTTGGTGACTGCTGTCTTAGGATAAGACAGTGTAGCTCCAACAAATCATGTCTATAGTCCAAACCTTGCCCGAGGCTGCCTCTTTCTGTCCTTAGACTTAGGAAGGTTTTCATTATGGCAACACTTCTTTATTTCAATTAAGAAAGGAAATATAACTCGGCCAGCATGGTTCAGTGGTTGAATGTTGACCTATGAACCAGGAGATCACGGTTGGATTCCGGGTCAGGGCACATGCCCAAGTTGCACACTTGATCCCCAGTAGGAAGCATGCAGGAGGCAGCCAATCAATGATTCTCTCTCATTATTTATTTGCTAGAGGCCTGGTGCACAAATTCGTGCACTGGTGAGGTCCAGCTGGCCCGCCCCTGATGGAGATCATCGGGGGCAGGCTGGCTGGGGTGGGGGCCAATTAGGGGTGGGGCCAGCTGGGGCGAGGGGCCACAGGTGTTCTAGTCGTCCTGCCATTCGGTCTATTTGCATATTACCCTTTTATTATGTAGGATTTATTTTAAAAATATACTCTTATTGATTTCAGAGAGGAAGGGAGAGGGTGAGAGAGATAGAAACATCAATGAGAGAGAATCATTGATCGGCTGCCTCCTGTATGTCCCACACTGGGGATTGAGCCCACAACCTGGGCATATATCCTGACTGGGAATCAAACCATGACCTCCTGGTCCATAAGTCAATGCTCAACCACTGAGCCACGCCAGCCAGGCCTCTCTCATTGATGTTTGTTTCTCTCTCTCTCTCTCTCTTTCTCTCTCCATCTCTGAAATAAAAAGTGCATTTTTTTAAAAGAAAGAAAATATATAGACTATTTTAACTTTATCTGCTCATTTCTCCATTAATGGATAATAGTCCCCTCACGCTCACAATGTGACCTTGATTTTTCACTCATTTATGCGTTCAGTGGTTGCTTCTTGCATGTGCCCTGCCTAGAAATCAAACCCACAACCTTGGCATATACAGACAACACTCCAACCAACTGAGCTACCCGGCCAGGGCATGACCTTGATTTCTGAGGCAGCATAAGAAGCTACAATTGTGCTTGTCCTCCAAACATTCCCAGAAGTCACTGCAAGAGGTAGAGGAAGTGGCCAGTGGGACCCTGGGTCTGACCTACCGCAGAATCCCTCATGTTCCTCTCTTCCTGGCTAAGGACGCAATCCCCACGGAGGCTCTGCAGCGTCCCAGCCTCCCGTGAAGCTATGCAGAGGGACTCTGAGTCCTTGCTTAGATGAGCTGGTGGAGAAAGTGCCATAGATGCTGCACCAGAAGAAAGAGCTTGGCAACCCGGCCTGTGCCACCCGGGGCTCGGGGCAGGTGTTGGGCAGGAAGAAGATGACCCGCCGAGTGACCTGGACCATCTCCACCTAGACTTCGCTGCATGCAGAGCTGGGGCGGCAGATTCACATGCCTCCCGAGGGCTGCTGGGGCCTGGCCCGTTAGCTGCCTGGGCAGGGGAATAAGAGATGCTGCTGTTCTCTAGCCAAACTGAGCGACTCTCGGGAACCATATCTGCCCAGCAGCCAAACTACCTCTGGGCAAATTGGCAAAGATGGAGCTGGTGAGGCTGCGGGGAAACAACCACGCTCCTACTCAGCCCGTAGGATTGGCATGACCTTTATGATGAGCAATTTCTCAATTTCTGCTGAATAACAAGTGAATATGACCTTTGACCCAATAATTCCACTTCTGGGAATTTATTTTATTGGAAAGCCTGCCCATGTGCCAAATAAGGTGTTTATACAATATCATTCTTTACAGCAATGTCATAGCAAAATATTGGCAATGACCCAAGGGTGTTCATTTTGGAGGATGGGCTCAATGAATATGGCAGAGACATGCAATGGGAAATTATGCAGCTGTTAAAAAGAATGAGGACTCTTTATCTACTAGTTACTGGTAGTACTAATTTCTAGATAAGCTGGTAAGTGAAAAAGCAGGGTGCAAAACTGTAGGTATAATGCACTCTCTTTTGTGTAGAAAATGTGTGCCTACTTGTCTCTCTATGCTAAAAGGACCACAAAAAATTATAACTATTCCTTACAGTAGGGAGGGAAACTTTGTGGCTGGGACTAGGGGAGAGAGAGACACTTTTCATCATGCATATTTTATAGCTTTTTAAAAAAATATATTTTTATTGATTTCAGAGAGGAAGGGAGAGGGAGAGAGAGATAGAAACATCAATGATGAGAGATAATCATTGATCAGCTGTCTCCTGCACGCCCCACACTGGGGACTGAGCCTGCAACCTGGGCACGTGCCCTGACTGGGAATCAAACCATGACCTCCTGGTTCATAGGTCAATGCTCAACCCACTGAGCCATGCCAGCCTGACATATTTTATATATATATTTTTAAATCCTCATCCAACGGTATTTTGTTCCATTGATTTTTTTAGAGTGAAAAGGAGGGAGGAGCAGGGGGGAGAGAGAGAAACATCGATGTGAGGAAGACACAGAGACTGGCTACCTTCTAGATGTGCCCCAACTGGGTGCAGGGTGTGAACACGCAACGGAGGTACATGCCCTTGACCAGGAATCGAACCCACTACCCTTTGGTCTGCAGGCTGATGCTCTAACCACTGTGCAAAACTGGCCAGGGCTCTATTTTATCTTTTAAATCCTGAACCATGTGAGTGCCATTAATGTAGAAACAGAATTAGCATCTGAAAAATGGCAAGCTCACAAAGAAAAAAACACACCAAAGCAAAATCCATATCCCAGCATGGGTGCTCCTGGCTTCAGCCCCAACACCTCCCAGCGGGCACCGCCCCTTACCTGCTCCTTCTCTGAATACGGGTTGTTGAGGACCACAGGCACGTTGCCCTTCCCCCACAGGTCATTGAAGACACGGTCATTCTCCACGCCGAGGGGCAGAGGTTTGTGTGACTTGGCATCCAGGTCTCTGGAAGGCAAGGGGGTGGCATGAGGAAAGCAGGATGTGAGGGGTGGCCAGCGAGCTGGTGGCCCCGGTCTGGGATTCCTGAGTCAGTCCAGAGCCTCCACGGTCCACCCACATGACTACGTGGAGCCAGAGAGCACTGGGTGCCCAGCCTGCTGCCTCGTAGGATTGACAGCGCCCCACTGTCAAACACAAAGGTGAGCTCATCCAAGTTGGCACCCATGGCTATCATCCACCTGTCTTCGTGGACATCATTTCAGGATGGCCATGACATGGACTGTGCTCCTTCTTATTCCTTCCCTCATTTCAAAGATCTACGAACAGAGGAAGCCCACCTTCTAGCAGAACCCCAGGCAGAATCCCTGGACACAGTGATGCCCATCAGCCTTAATGGGCATCAGGCAGGGGGGACAGGGAAGGAAACCAGTCCCGTGGGCCAGGGTGGTAGGTCATCCCAACACTAGGCATTGACAACATGGCTAATGACACCAGCCCAGGGTAAACAGGAATGATTCTGAAGTAAGGGGAACAGAGCAGGCAAAAGTAATACTATTAAAATGATGGCTAGTGTTTGTTGTGCACTTTACATATGTTTTGGTTAATTTAATCTTTGTGACAACCCTGTTAGATAGGAATATTCACCATTTTACAGATGGTAGAGGTGAGACAAGAACTAAATTGCTCAAGGTCACAGGATCCCAGCCTACTCTTCACACCCTTCTGAAGTGGAGGCTCTCATTATTACCATTTGTCATCATCATCACCACCATCACCACCATCATCGCCTCCACCATCTCAGGATCATCACCATCATCACTATCACAATCAACACCATCGACTTCTCTTCATCAGCCTGTCATCATCACCATAATCATCATCACCATCATCACCAGTGTTAGCACTGTCCGTATCACCATCACCACTGCCATAATCACTCTCATCATGATCATCACCACCATCCCCATCCTCCTCCATCATGACCTTCACCACCACTATGATCAGCCTCACAGTCATGATCAGATGAGGAAACAGGCTCAGAGAGGTTAAGTCACTAGCCTCAGTAACACAGCTAGTGATGGTGGAGTTGGGATTCAAACCCAGGCTTGTTCCTGACTCTAGAGCTTGACCTCTGAACCAGAGCTCTCCTCACTGCCAGGCTTTGACCTTGAGTAGATTTAAGAGGAGGCTTTCGGCAGGTTCCACAGCTGGCCACCCTCTGAGATGGAGGGAAAGCATGGCTGGGGTGGAACTGAGTCTGCGTTAAAATCCAGACCTGCTCTTCCTCCCTCCGAATGCTGCCCTCTGCTTTCTGACAACCTGCTTCTTTTCAAACCTCCCCCCAAAGGGTTACCCTGACTAGGGCATATGTGTGCTCCCCAACCTTGGGCGTCTAGGCTGGCCCTTGTCTAGCCTTCTGTTCTCTGTTTCCAGCTTTGGGGACTCTGGTCTTGGCTCCAGAATTTCCCCTGATCCCCAATCTGGTGCTGACAGCTGTTTGGGATGAATCAGAAGCGTGGCCCTGGGCAGCCAGCTGCTCCAGCTGCTCACTGGGGTCCAGCCAGACCCCTCTGCGCCGTGTTTCGCAGAGTTCTGGTGGCCCTCGTCAAAGCCATTTCTGCTCTTTTGCTTGGAGAGCTCTGCAAGTGTCAGAGGGAACATACTGTGTTACCCTCTTTACTGGTAAAATGTCACCAAAACACACCGGGAGTAGTTCTTGATTACAGAACCCAAGGCAATAGTTTACCTACGTGGTGAAAAACAGAGGAAGCGTCTGTTGAGAGGGCTCCTCTAAATGTCACTCAGCTCCTGACTCTGTGAGATCACACGACCATAAACCCGGATTCAGCAGAGAAGGGAGGAGGCTAATACTGTTTGAGCATCTGTAATGTACCAGGCCCTTGCACAGAAATGATTTCATTTAATTGCAACAGATATTAAAAGCCCAGTTTTACAGATGCGAAAACTGAGCCCTGAGAGGTTAGGTTCGTTTCCCAAGGTTCCACAGTAAGCACACAGCAGGGCTGGGATTTGAAACTAGGTCTGACAGATGCTCGGCCCAGATCCTTCCTTTAAAAAACAAACAAACGAAAAAACAACAACACCAGAGGTAGAAAAAACTAGTCAGGATGCTCATGCTAAGCCAGAGGCTTAAAGAGCAAGCAACCCAACATCGCTCACAGGAGGCCCGTTTACAAAAATTACAGGGTCCAATTACCTAGGCAACTCTGAAATGGCTCCCGGGGCTCGTCTGTGTGAATCGACAGGGAGCGAGCACTTTCACCATCATCCTTTTTAAAAAGCCTTTAACAACTTTGTTTAAATAATGCTTTTGAAGTGTTCTGTCAACATGCACTTCTTTAAGAGTCCCGTGTGACTAGTAGGAGAATACTTTGAATATGGCACCAGGGGGAACAAGCAAGTTGAGTTATTTGGCTCCCACTCCCCCAGGGGCAAGATTAGAAGTAGATTTAGGTAGATGCCCAACCCCCAGTCTGTCAGTGGTAAGCGGGTCTGCGGGAAATGATCAGGCTTATTGCTGCAAATGCACTCGCCCTGGACCTAGCTGCCTGATGGGCGTGGAAGGGCAGTGCCACCCGTGTAAGGACATGGGCTATTGGATTCAACGCTTAAGCTGTGCAACTTGGGGTATTCAGGATACTTGTCTTTCCTAATTCTCCGTTTGTTCATCTCTAAAATAGGGTTAATCATACTAACGCCTTGTTGCAATAGTTAAATGAGGTCACGCTCACAGCCCTTACACCTACCATCACCGCTCTTACTACTCATTTGCTTATGGGTCGATCAGACGGAAGCAGAGAAAGGAAAGTGTACTTCTGTGTAAGGCAGTCCAGATTCCTCCAAGCCGGTGTGGGCTAGCGGGACCTGCCACGACGGACACATTCCACATCTGTGCTGTCCAGGCGTAGGCCACTAGCACATGAGGCAACCGAGCACTTGAAACATGGCTACTGTCAGTGAGGAACTGAATGTTTCATGTTTCTTTGTGGTTAATCCTCCCCTGACGATATTTTTCCATTGATTTTTAGAGAGAGTGGAAGGGAGGAGGAGAGACAGAGAGAGAAACATAGATGTGAGAGAGACACAAGGATTGGTTGCCTCCCGCACGCGCTGACCAGGGCTGGGGATTGAAGCTGCAACCGAGGTATGTGCCCTTGACAGGAATCCAACCCAGGACCCTTCGGTCCACCCGTGGGCCGACACTCTATCTACTGAGCCAAACCAGCCAGGGCCTGAATGTGTAATTTTAACTGTAGCTGGGTGTAGACAGCTACTAGTATATGTGGCCAGTGGCTATAGCATTGGACAGTGGTGCTGAAAGTCTTAATGTCTCTGAAGATTGGGAAATGAGGCACCCATGGGTCCTACCTGGGACGGGGTGCCTTCCCTGGGGGTCGGGGGACAGAGGCAGGGATGTCGCACTCAGACCTTTTTTGAACCATCACATCTTGTTCCCGGAGCCCAGGAATTTGGGGATTCTCTGCTTCCCTTCCACACTGCCCCCTCCCACCATGCTCAGCCCTCACATTCACTCTGTCTTCCACCTGGAGCATTTTCTGTGCTTTCTGGCAATGTCTAAACCAAAGCCATTTTTCTTCCACTTTGCTAGCTGGGTGATCAGACCCGAGCCAAGAGCTGGTCTGCATCTCTACACCTTCTGGGAACCTTTGCCAGATCCTTCCAACCGAGGCTCCCTGCGAGCCAGGACGCTCCCACCTCGCACACAGTGGGGATGGGGGTGTGTGGGGGTCTGGGCCTGACTCCACAGAGAGTTCTTGCAAGTGTTGATCAGCCCAGTGCTGACCACTAACCAACCCCGAGGACCCAGGAGGGGGAACAGGTGGGCCAGGCCTGTGTGCAGGGCACGGCCTGCAGGTGGGGGCTGCCAGCTCTGGCCCAGCCAGGCAAGGGGCCGCTGAGGAGCAGCCGGTCCTGGCAGGAAGCCCTGCCGGCATCTCTCAGCAGACACCACCCTCTCTCTGACCCCCCCTTCTCGCCCACCCCACGCCAATAGCCTTGGGTTTCTGCTTCCACCTGGTTGTGGATTCTGGGAGCTGAGTTCGAGCAGGAAGATGTGGGGACTGTGGAAACCAGGCCTGTGGTATGGGCAAAGCTTTTCTCCAAGATTTCAGCATGCTAGAAAGGAAAACGGTCTCCATAAAGAGAAAAGCATGCCTTTGAGAGTCAGAATTCTACGGCAAATGCTGTAGCTGAGAATGGGGTTCGGGCCTCTGGGTTCGGGACTAGTCATGACTGTAACACCTCGTATCCCAAACGCTGGGCAGGATTCTCCAGTGTCTCCAGGGCCCAGGCTGGGAGATTGGGCTGAGTTTGGATCCTGGGAAACTGGAGAGCCCGCAACAGCCCCCCCCACTCGGCCCCCGAGGCATCTCAGGGCCTCAGTTTCCCTTTTAGACTCTGAGAAAATACTCTGATGACCTCTGAAACTTGATGACTAGTGGTCAAGTGATCTGTGGCCAACACTGCAATCTACAAAGTCAGCTGTGTGACTTGGGACAAGAAACAGGAAAACTGGGTGCTATGAGGAGCAAATGAAGTCCTCGATGTAAAGACCTTAGCATGGGGCCAGGCCCACCTGCAGTGCTCTGTAGGGGCCGAACATAACGATAATAAAACCCAGGCCATTTGTGACAACGTAGATGGACCTTGAGGGCATTCTGCAAAGTGAAATAAGTCAGAGGAAGAAAGACAACTACTGTATGATTTCACGTATACGTGAAATATAAAAAGCAAACAAAAGCAAACTCATACATCCAGAGAACAGGTTGGTGGTTACCAGAGGTAAAGGGGTTTGGAAGAAGGGCAAAATGGGTGAAGGGGATCAATTCTATGGTGAAGGATGGTAACTAGATTTACGATAGTGAACACTATGTAGTGTATACAGATATTATAATGTTATATGCCTCAAATATATAACCTTGTATACCAATTTTACCACAATAAAAAAACCTGCCAAAAAACAAAACTGAAACTCATGCTTGTCACAGAAGGTTCCCCTGCCCCCAAGTTAAGCTAATACTCTAGGGTCAAAATCGACTTCCGTTCCTCCAGCCTCATTCTATTGCCTGGTTTCTCTTTAACTCTGGGCACTCATTGTGAGATTTCTAGGTAGAACCAGGATGGTGCTGTGTGTCCCCGGGCAGATTGCTTAACCTCTCTGAGCTTCAGTTCTATAAAAGGGGGCTAAAACCACATGGCCTACTTAGGGAGCCTAACTCCTGCAAGGAGGTAATCTGTAAGTAACCCCAAGTGGCAAAGAAGTTATCAGAGCCCAGGGCGAGGCTGACCACCTGGTCCAGATGGAGGCTGGACTGGGGACCTTGGCCTCTTTAGAACCCTCCTTCAGGGCAGCAAGCTGACAACCTGGATTTCCTCTGCTAGGCAGCATTTTAAAGTGATCGCTCCCAAGTGCAGGAGGACTTGAAAGCCCAGAGTTTCTCTTCCTTGCAATCCCTCACACACTGCCACCACCTGCCAGGGCCACCCCGCCACCCTGGGATGAAGGGATGAGGCTGTGTCTAGACTAAGCATCACTTCTACCCCCAGGTAAGGGCCAGGGATGCCCCGTGAGGGAGAGGGACTAGATGGAGCAGAATAAGTCTGTCCAAAGGAAAGAGGGACAGAAGGAAGGGAATAAGGCCGAGAGAGCAGGAGGTCAGGGGCACCGCTGAGAACCAGCCTCTGCTCAGACCCAGAAGTCACAGACCAGTAAACGAACCTGGGTGTGGGGCTCAGGGCCTGGTGGGCTGCCCGCCTCATGGTCACCTGTTCATGCAGCATCTGGGGTGCCAGTTCCCATCCCACCCCCACATGCAGCTTGGGTGGAGAGGCCCCTGGGAGGGTGCATCATTCCAGGCAGCCACATGCTCCAGGGGCCTGGACTGTGCCTGGCCTGCCAGCCCCGAGAGTGACCCCAAAGACACTGTCCCTGCGCTTCCCTTTCCTGACCGGGGACACGGGTTCTTAGTGAGGCACTTATTTCAGCCGCTAGGAGGCCGTCTGGCAATTTGTGGGGGCACCTGTGGCTGTCACAGTGGGAGGGAGGTGGCTTCTGGGGTGACATCCTGCAACACCAGGAACACTCCCCACATGAGCACCAAGGGTCCTGACTGCCACACCACCTCGGGACATTCACACAGATTTTTTAAAAATGCCTAAATTGCTGAGCCATGATCCCAATTTGTTATTATGTATATATAGGCTTTAAAATAGACTGATTTTCCCAGGCATGCCACTGTTGCAACTAAATCAGAGGAATGGCATCGTTTTATTGGGAGCCGTTCACCATTTCAGGAAATCACATCACCAAGGCGACGACGCCGTTGGTGGCATGCGAGGCACCAAAACAACACACGTGTGTCGATCTGCGTCTGAATCGGCTGTGTTGGCGGCAATTCTATGTTTAGCTGCAAACACTGACCATTCCAGTGGAGTCGGGCCTGAGCCCTAATGTGAAATTGTAGGTTCTTTTATCATCAATTACTTTTTGCTCTGTCTCCTTTATTTTGTAGTTAGGGCATTAAATTGATTTTAAAAATGTCAGGTGTGGGTAGGTTATATGATCCATGAATTAGCTGCTGGTTAGTAAAGGGACATTTAAAAAGATCTGTTAAGCCCAGCCAGTGTGGGTCAGTGGTTGAGTGTCAACCCATGAACCAGGCGATCACGGTTCCATTCCTGGTCAGGGCACGTACCAGGTTACAGGCTCAATCCTCAGGTAGGGGGCGTGTGGGAGGCAGCTGATCGATGTTTCTCTCTCATCATTGATATTTTGATCTCTCTCTCTCTCCCTTCCTCTATGAAATCAATACAAAAATATTTAAATAAAAGATTTGTTAAAGGGGTGGGGGTTGCTTTGAGTCCAGCATGAGTCTAAACCATTGAGCTTGGGGCACACGTGCTATTATTAAATATCCCTCATCCTTACCATTTATGTGAGTGGTTTCATGGAGCCCTGGACTTGCCCTGCAGTGCTGTCTCCCAAATCTTACCTCCTGCAAAACAGGTTTTTCTGCTGCTTTCAGTCAAACAATTGCATGATGTGCAAGGTTGGCCAGGCTGCTGCTTCCTCCCCAGAGAAGGAGCTGGAATAACCCACTGGGTCGCCAGCATTCCTCCCCACAGAATCAGAACACGCCGGCCTGGGCAACACGGAGGGGCTGGTGCCTACTTCTTCAAGTTCTAGCCTCGGCTCCCACCTAATCCGAGCAGGAGCCTGTTTGGGGGAGTTGGGGCCAATTCTCTACCTTGATTCCTCCCCCTGTTAGAGCCTTAGTTGCCCTCGACAGGCTGCCCAAGGAGAGAACCGGCTGAGCCTGAGGCTTCCCAGTGCTCAGCTCTCTCCTCTCTTCCCAAGGCCTTGACACCCACCTCACCTCCTGGGTGACCTCGGGAAAGCCCCTCCTCTCTGAGCCTCAATCTTCTCACCCGGGACATGTGGACTGCAAACATACCCATGGTCAGGGTGGCTGGAGGGTTACATGGGATCAAGATTAGAAAACATGACACCAGCTACCATGACTGACAGCTCTGGGATTCCTGGCGAGGGATACATCCTAGCTGCCACGCCCATTCTGCTCTTGCAATTTTAAAGGGAAGAGGCAAGGGGGAGAGAGTGGCTGTGCCCAGCAGATGTCGGGGGCAGCTCAGGCTGGCTCCCGGCTGCGAGGCTGAGCTGCAGCACATGCGCGCATGCACGCCTGCGGGGCTTACCTGTCCACCTGAACTTCTGCATCTTTTGTCTCCGCCTTGGCAGGTCCCCCTCCGTTGATCCCTCTGTCGGCCGAGGTGAGAAGGTTCAGCACAGGCTTGATCTCTTTGAGCAACTCATTGTGCTCCTCACTGCACTGACGGGAGGCCCCGGCATTCTTCTTGGCAGGGTCCAGGCCGTTGGTGTGGGACAGCGAGCCGGCTTCTGGCCCGTTGTCCTGGGCGTGCTGGGGCCCGTTGCTGGGGCCTGTGGCCCCGTCCACCGCCAGCGGCTGCTCTTTGCAGGCTGACGACTGGTGTGACAGATCGACAGCCGTGGTCGGGGGGCCCAGGGGCCGTGTCACCCGGATGGTCTTGGGGGTCCCGTCCCCAGTAAAGGTGGTCTCCAGGTGCGTGGTGAAGCCCTCCGGGCCCCTCAGAATGAGGACCACGTGGGTCTCGGAGGCGATGCCCCTGAGCACCTCCAGGGCGCTGGCGTAGCTCATGTCCACCAACGGCTGGCCGTTGACCGCGAGAATGATGTCTCCGGCCTGGATGAGGCCGCTCTGCTCGGCGGCACCCCCTCGAATCAGGTCGGAGACAATCACGGGGGGCTTGCTCACCCGCTCCTTCACCAGGAACCCCAAGCCCCCCACTCTGCGCTTGAAGAGGCGGACAGAAATCACGTTGGGTTGGATTTGCTGGACACTGAACATGTGATTCTCCATGGTGTCCAGGGTCCGAGGGTCTGCAGACCTCAGACTGGGTCGGGCCGAGTGGCTTCGCCAGGAGGAGCCCCGCTCAGGCTGTGCGGAGGAGGAAGGAGCCGGGGCTGCGGCGAGTCTCTTGGGCTTGTCTGACTTTGACGTCAACTCGGTATCACCCACTCATTGCTGTTCGGCGGTCGGTGGCATGATTTCGCGCGCCTGCCTCCCTCCTTGTTCTCTGAGGAAGTGATGGCTGACCAGGCAGACGTCAGGAGAAGCGGTGGGACGTGTCCCTAAGCAACAGGTCAGGCGGACTGTGAGGGGAAGGATCTGGTGGATGTGTCTAGAGGCCACGCATGCTCTTGGGGACTATTCCCTGGGCACCGCCAGCCCGTGAGACACAGGCAAGATCCGGAGCTTCCTGAGCTGAAGAGAAGGAACAAGGGACAGAATGGAGAGAGTTTAAAAGGAGGTCGAGGTGGGAGTGCCCAACTCTACCATCAACACAAAGCCGGCACACGGAGACGTCCAGCCGTCAGACGCTCCGGAGGGACCAACCCAGAAACAAAATCCCTTTTCTTCGAGGAGGGTACTTTCCCAGTTGGCTGCAAACTGCCTGGGTTCATCTCCATGACCAAAGCCCTGGGTAACCACTCACAGTCCTCTCAGCCCCAGGAAACAGAAGGCAAGACTCAGAAGACCTCTCTTATTTTTTTCCCACTGCCAGCAGCCACCCCTCCAACTGGTCACACCCGTGGCCTTTGTCTCTCTGCTTCACATTTTCCATCCACAGGTCAGGAGCTCAGCCAGCACGGAGCTGTGGGCTCTCCGACCCGGCTGCTCCCAAAGCCCCCGCCACAGTCCCTGGAAGGGGACACTGCCTTCCGCGGAGCCACCGGTTAAAGATGTCAATTGGCTTTTATGACCGTTTTTATAATTATTGACTCGTTCCACATTCAAAAGGGCAGACTTGGCCACCATCACAAACCCAATTGGGTATAAGTACCAGACACAGGTCCCTATAATGCGTTGGGGGACATGGTACTTCACAGACCACCTGAAACCCCAACGGAGAAACACCAGGAGAGTGGACTGTGCGTGCCCAGGTGAGCATAAGCACCGAGCAGGTGCTCAGCGCGTGCTTGTTGAGTGAAGGAGAAAAATCCCCAAAGACTAAACAGAGCGGACAGTTACTGAGCACAGACACTCTTAACAGGATGTTTCCTCTCTGATTCGCACAGTAACCCTTCAATAGACAAGAAGACCAAAGCTTGGGAAGGGTCAGTGACCTGTCCAAGGTCAAGCAGAGAATGATGGCGGAGGGAAGATTTGAACTCAGATTGGTCCCACTCTTGAGCCTAAGCTTTTAAGCTTATAGTCTAGGTTTAAAACATTTATATTCTAGTTACTTTTACAACTCCCATCAGCTCCTCCAGGCTCAGGGAACCCGAGTGGTGAGCTTGGAGAGCCGAAGGCCAATAGGCTGCCGTGGCTCAGGTGAGGAGTGTGCACCTGTGGCATGTACACAGCCGGCAGGGATGCAGGTGTGTCTTATGTGTCCGGGCTGGGGCAGGTGGATTGGGGACAGGTGGGGGACAGTGGAGAACCTGTACAGCCTTTTCCTTACCCCCAGATCCATCTCCACCCCTCTGTGGGCATTCACCATGCCTTAGCGCAGAAAGGGAGCTCCCATCTGCCACTGCTAACAACTCCCTCCCTCCTTTCCCTTCTAGCAGCTTCCCAGGGTCACCCCGGGGCTGGGCTGAGGCAGATGACAGGCTCCCGCTACCTCTGAGAGCAGGACATGGATGCAGACACCCCCATGAGCAGGAGGTACCCCCTCCTGGGTTCCCTACGAGGCTGGTTAGCAAGTCCCCCCCCCCCCATTTTACAGCTTGCTTTACGTAACTCCGCTAGTCCCTCTGTGTGGGTGAGGGAATAATGACTACCCGGCCCAGCCCAGGCTGTGTTCTCCATCTGGTGTTGCTGTGTGTGTGTCTCTCTGTGTATTCATGCATCGCCTCGCGCGGTGTCATTTCTCTGCTGTGTGAGTGTGCATGTGTGGCCCGTGGAGACGGGCGGAGTGTCTGCCAGCATCCTGCTGCTGGGGCTCTGGAACCACCGTGCTCTCCTCGCCGGGGAGAGGATCGGTCCCCCCTGCCCCCTGCTTCCTTAGCTCTCCGTGAGCCCACTTCTTCCCGGTACCAAACCCAGGATGTTCACTGTGTAGCTGGAAGCAGAGCCAGCGGGGACCTCCCGACCGCTCTTGAGTGGGCACTCGGCTGAGGTCTTTAATTAAAGAAGAGACTTGAAGGGGAGCTCCTGGTGGGCGAGGCCCCCATGCTCGCTTCCTCCACACACTGGCCTGGGCGGGACCTTCCCTAAGCACATAGGCTGGGCTTGGCTCAAGAAAAAGCAATAAAGCAACCCACAACCCCCCGCCTCTCTCTTTCTTAACTGTTTCCAAATCAGACAGGGCTGTTGGCAGGTGCTTGGGAAAGTGGGGTGCTGTATCTCAGACTTTGGCTCTAGAAAGGCAACTTGAAATTTGGAAGGAATTGGAAAGGGGCTGGGCTTGAGAGGCAGGAAGAAGTCCGAGTCCGAGGGACAGAATGAGTGAGCGACAGAGAGCACAGCCCTGGGACCAGGTGAGTGGATTCTGAGTCCTCACTGTGGCCAGTCCTCACCCTAAAAACACCCCCACAATACGAGGTGTCTCTCTTTTTCCTTCCCAAAGCACACCCTCCTCTGCTGTCATATTTTTTATTCTCACCCGGACCAGTGGCAGGGTCGACTATGCCCATTTTACCAATGAATAAATTAAGCAACTACAGGGAGAGCTCCTTGTCCCAGCTTGCAAATGCCCAGTGTCCAGCGGGCTCCTCAGTCCTGGGCCAAGCTGGAGTGCTGGCCACCCTTCTGCTACAGGGAAGATTTTAAAGGCCCCTTCTGGCCCTATCTGTGTGTTTCTGGGTGAGTTCTTTATTTTCTTGGAGCCTCAGTTTCCTCATCTGTAAAATGGGATCATCATCTAATGACTACGACCCTGGGAAACTGGGAGGATTCAATGGACCAGTGAGTGCAGGGTGCTCGGCAAGGTCACAGAGCGAAGGCTCAGGAAGACACGGCGTCCTGTCATGTTGCACGGTGTCACGCCTCGGGCTCTCTGGCTGACCACTGAGCTCACTTTCTCCTCCACTGCAGTCTCGCCAACGGTGCATCACGTGCCACCTAGAAGGAGGCCCTTTGTTTGAAATCACACCGAGGACTCTCACGCCAGTCACGGGGTGGTGCACTGACAACAACTGGCCTCTGCCCTTTGGAGCCGCGACTTTACACAAACCCTGTGTGCGTGCCCGCCGAGCAAGTGCGAGGGAAACGATTCTTGGACCGGGCCTCGTTCAAGTAGCTCAGTGGTCTCGGTGTATCTGTCTCCGTTACCTGGCTGCGTGGAAACGGACGGCTGGCTTTCGGGGATGACTGCCTGCCAGAGAGGAGCAGGGAGCCAAAATAGGCCAGCGTCTGCCACTACCCCCGTCTCGCTGCCGTGCGACCTTGGGCAAACCGCTCCCCACCCTGGGCCGCGTTTCTGCGACCGGAGGAATGGTGACAGTCACAGTCCCGAGTGACTGAGTTTACGGTGTGCTAAGCAGGGCGCTGCTGACAAGGTGCTCGAGGCTGAGAGGAGTGACGGGGAGGCAGCACCTGGGTCTAAGGGAGTGGACCCTGAGGCCTGGCCAAGGCGAATCCCAATCCTAACAATCCCACAAAATCAGGCCTCTCTCCTTTTCCTCCCCGAAGCACATCCTCCTCTGCAGCGACCTGACCAAGGTCACGTCCGACCGTCCCCATTTCACAGATGCAGAAATTCAGCTGAGCAGGGAGACCGGCCTGCCTGCCCTGGCTGCCGTGGCTTTCCAATTCTGCACTGAGGTCGGAGGATTCGGGAATCAGCGGCAGCTGAGGGGCCAAGAGCTGTGCCTCCGATACAGCAGCCACTGGCCACATGTGGCCACGGGACTCCTGAGCCGTGGCTGGTTCCCCTGAGATAAGCTGTATGAGTAAAATGAACACTGGATTTCAAAGACCAGCAGGACATAAAGAACATAAAATATCTCTAATTTTCCAGTTTCTATCACTCATGTCGAACTGATAATGTCTTGGATACATCGGGTCAAGCACAATGATTAGAAAATGTATTCACCTGTTGCTTTTGACTCTTGAGAATGAGACCACTACGCAGTTCAAGATCACGCCTGTGGCTCACACTGCATTGCCGCTGGGCATCGCGGTCTAGAGCAGTGATGGCAAACCTATGACATGAGTGTCAGAGGTGACACTCGAACTCATTTTTTTTGGTTGATTTTTCTTTGTTAAATGGCATTTAAATATATAAAATAAATATCAAAAATATGTCTTTGTTTTACTATGGTTGCAAAGATCAAAAAATTTCTATATGTGACACGGCACCAGAGTTAAGTTAGGGTTTTTCAAAATGCTGACACGCCGAGCTCAAAAGGTTCGCCATCACTGATCTAGAGTCTGGTTCTAGCGTCTGGCTCCTGGACCAGAGCTCTTCCTCGTGTCCCCCAGTCCCGTATGTCCCCTCGGGAATCTACTTAGCCAGCAGTAGATGCTTCCGTCTAAAGATACTGGAAAAATGACACAGAAGGCTAGCAAACATCTCACCACTGTTTGAGGCTGACCGCTGCGAATGAGGCTGACGGGGTTAGAACGGGGAAGGAGAAAACCCAGCTCGAACCCTGGAGAGAGCCAGGGAACAGGAGGGTGTCCCCTGGGGTGACCGTCCAATAAATGTCTCATCGAAGAGAATAAAGCAGTTCCCCATTTGCAGGTAGAAAATGAGCTCCAAGATATACCATTAGGTAAAAGAAAGAAAGAAAAGGAAAGAAAAGAAACCAGTGCGTACATGCAGAGACCATTCTGGAAGGAAGGAGCATCACTGGCTGCATCCTACAAGGAGTATTGGAAGTCAGAAGTAGGAGGAAGCACTGAATACCCTTCTTCTTCCAATCTGAATATCATTTAAATTATTTTTATCACGTGTGTGACCTTTAAATGAGCAATATTAAAGAACAGAACAGCCGCCTGTCAACGCCTTGGTGTTTTCAGTGCGCGCACCCACAAAATCGCTAATGGATTACAGCCCTGCATCCCGTCTCCCCCCAATCTCATATAAAAACAAATTCAAGTCCTCCACGTCTTAAAGCGAAACAAAAACTGCTGCCTCCAACACAAACAAAAGACCGAAAACGTAACCCAACTGTGCTCTCAAAAAAACCCTCAACAAAACCACCAACTTCCTCCCATCTCTCAAACAGCTAATTTGCAGTCTTTCCCCAGAGAGCACACCCCCCGGGAAAGAAGCTGACGTGCCTTCTCCCACGCCAAGTCACACACAAACCCGCCAACCCCTGCAAATCGGGGGATGAGTTGTTGTTCTGTGTTTTGGGGAGGCCACAGACAGACACCCTGGTCGCATGGGATCATCCCAGACACCTCATTCCCCCAGATTCCTGGCTACGGTTGGCCTGTGATGACTCTGATACCCCCGGCCAAATGCCCACACCTCAGAGGTGGGAAGGAGGGTGGTTTAAGAGTTAGGAGCAGGAGGATGGACAGTTATTTAAAGCCTGACCCTACACCTTGCACCTGAGAGTTTGGGAAATCCACACTCCCTTACATTGTGGCTTCGTACGGTCTGTGTGGTGGTGTGACAATATCTACTCCTTCATTGAAAACACACAGATCTTTGACCTGGCTGCCAATTTTTTGACCTGGCGATTCAATTTTTAAAACTTGCCCCTGCAGCCCTAGCTGGTTTGGCTCAGTGGATAGAGCGTCGGCCTGTGGACTGAAGGGTCCCAGGTTCGATTCCAGTCAAGGGCATGTACCTTGGTTGCAGGCACATCCCCAGTGGGGAGTGTGCAGGAGGCAGCTGAATCAATGTTTCTCTCTCATCGATGTTTCTAGCTCTCTATTCCTGTCCCTTCCTCTCTGTAAAAAATCAATAAAATATATTTAAAAAAACAAAACAAAACAAACTTGCCCCTGCAGATGAAACACACACACATTCTCTCTCTCTCTCTCTCTCTCTCTCTCTTCCTTGCAGAGTTAAGAATATCAAGAGATTGGGAAAATCTGAATACCCACCATGACGGTGGCACGCCCCTGAAATGGAATCCTGGCAGGCACGAACCACAGGGGAATAAGATCTAAAAGGGTTAATGGGGGATGATCTTGTAGATACTTTACTGAACTTAAAAAGCGAGTCAGAGAACATGGCGTAGGAATGTATTTCTACATGCACCCTACTTAGTAATCCACACGCCCATATAAGCTCGAAGGTGCACGGAAAATCTCTGGGGAAAAACAAGCAAGATATTAGTAAGAGAGGCTGCTCCTGGGAAAGGGGGCGGGGAGGCTGGGGGTCGGTGGGAGGAAAGCCTGCTTTCTGTTGTGAACTGTTTTGCTTATTGTCTATTGGGAACGCCCCAAGAGGAGGATCTGGTGTGCGGGGACATGGAGCTCAGGACAAGCAGGCCCTGGACCTTGGTGTTGAGTCACTCCCACTGGGTGGGCGGGGCGTTACTGGTCGCTGGTCCCGTCCATCACAGGAGGAGAGCTCCAGGGTGGGTGTCTCCGTGTTGGAACAGACCTGGGGGATTATGGAGCCTTCATTTCATCTTCATTTTGCAAAGCTCGTTTTTATGAGCTAGTTCAGCCGGCTGTAGAGCACAATATCCATCAGACAGACAGAAAATTCCAAGGAGTAAGGCTGAGATTCTTTTTTTTTTAATCCGCACCTGAGGATATGTTTCCATTGATTTTTTTTTTTTTTTTAGAGAGAGAGTGGAAGAGAGAGGGTAAGACAGAGAGAAACATCGATGTGAGAGAACACATCCATTGGTTGCCTCCTGCACGAGCCCAACCAGAGCCTGGACCGGGGAGGAGCGTCGGGGCGGAGCCTGCAACCAAGGTACATGCTCTTGACCGGAATCGAACCCGGGACCCTTCAGTCTGCAGGCGGAGGCTCTATACACGGAGCCAAACCGGCCAGGGCAGGACTGAGATTCTTAACTTGCTTCCATCCAGGGACCCCTCCATGGCACCCAAATCCCCAGAGCTGTCTCTCTCCTCGCCTCCGCCAGACCTCGTGGCTGGCAGTGTCACGTGTGGTCCAAGGCCTGGGCCGTGGGGCCAGGAAGACAAGGGTTCGGGACTCCCCCGTACCACCTGTTAGGTTCAGATTCCTAATCTGTAATATGGAAACAAATCACATGGGACAATTAAACGGGAAAGCATTTGGTGGAATGATACCCATAATGTACATGGCACTGTAAACTACTCTTTTTTTGAGTCAATTTAGATCACACCTCAAGGAAAATGAACTATTTCAGGCCAGATATGCAAACATAACCACGCCCAGAGGATGGCCTTGTTACTATACAAAGGAAACATTACCAGTGGTCTCTGAGACGTCCCTTAAGAGCCATTAAAAACAGATGGCACATTTTCTACCTCCAATAAACCTCACCCTCTTCTACTTTCTTTTTCTTCCTCTCCTTCCCTTACTCTCTCTCTCTTCCTTTTCTTTCATCCAAGCCATCCCCTCATTAACTCTTACATTGCCCCCACCTGGGCCAGTGAGGGTCTCGGCACTGGGAATGTAAGGGTGGGCAGGACAGACAGCATCCCTGCCCTCAGAGGTGGCAGAGGTGGATGTAGCGAGACTTAGCAACAAGTATAGTGACTAGGACAAAATAGAAATACAGTGTGCAAACAGGAGCATGGACAGGATAGCTAACGGTCTTGGGGGTGGTCAGGGAAGGCTTCCTGGAGGAAGAGTCACGATACAGAGTTGGCCAGATGAAGGAGTGGGTGTTGGGAGTGAGGAGAGACTGTATTGAGGTGGGAGAGGAACAGGCATTGGAGGCACCAGATAGAGTCTACTGTGGCAGGAGAATAAAATCAGTGTCTTCTGAAGCTGGAGAGGTCTTTAGGAGCTGGTTCATGCGGGGCTTTTAGAACCACGATAAAGATTTTGGACTGTATTCTTAGGGTGATGGCAAGCCTGGGAGGGTTTTGAGAAGAGAAGTTCTGAGGTCAGATTTGGATTTTGTAAACATCACTCTGACTGTTGGATGGAGACTGGGTGGGAAGACAAGGCTGGCTATGGGGAGTCCAGTTAGGAGGCGGCTTCAGGCCAGAAACGAGAGAGGAGGCTGGTCAGGATTAGGGTGGTGAAGGGAGGAAGTGGGTGGATTAAAGAGATATTTAGGAGGTTGCGCCAACAAGGTTTGGTGACTGACTGGATGGAAGGGGTAAGAGAGGAGGTGGTGTCCGCGGTGACATTCCAGTCTGGCTTCCCCGACAGACAGAACGTGAGGGTGAGTAAAATCGGGGTGAAAGAAAAGATAAGAATAATCCTTCGATAGAATTAGTCTTCCCGAGTAGTGATAACTAATTTAGCGGTGGTCCAGCATCTTGCAAGAGTCAACGTCTCCTTATTCTTTACCCAATTCTGAAAATGAAGAGAAGATTACAGAAAAATACACTTGACTTGGCTCACTCCCCAGCTGTGCCATTGACTGGCCATTTGATCCCGGGCAAGTCATCTATCTGACTTTTTGTATCTCCAGTTCCTTCTGGGAAGCTGAAAAAGTAAAAATAATGACCTCCCAGGTTTTTGTGAAGATTATGTACGATCAGCTCTGTAAGGAACCCTTTGTAAACTGTACATGTCTGTAGTGGCCCTTGTCCGAGGTAGGACATCAAGAACTGTATCTTCCAAATCACAGCTCCGTGTTGAGGTTTAACCAAGTTGCTTGTCAAGGTAAATTCTTAAAAGAACAATTTCAAGAGAGTAAAAAGCTGATTATCGGTATTTAGGGTTTATTGAGAGAGCCATAAACAACAACAACTCCTTCATTTTTCAGCCTTTATGGAGTAACTACTTTGTTCTAAAAACAGATCATCCTAATGAACTAGGAGACTATATGCTCCTGAAGGACAAAGATCAGGGTTTCCTGGTTTCCTGGGATACCCTCAGTGCACAGCAAAGTGCTTGGCACATAGCAGTTGCTCAATAAACCAGAGTCTCAATCTCCAAGGCTACAGCCATTGAATGAAGTAGCCCAGGTGGGAGGCGAGAGGGAGCGGTGGAGACTACAGACAACTGGAGAGCCCATGTCATGTCTAGAGCACCGTTCCAGATGGTGGTTGCTATGCAGGAAGGCAGCCCTGGTATCCGTTCACTTCCTGCCAAGCAGCTGCAGGGAGGTGGTCACATGGCCCATGACAAAAGGAAGAATGAATTAATGAGTCTTCACATACTTGGGTAACAACACTGGATTCAGAAAAGAGAGAGCTCAAGAGGAGGGTCTTGATGAAGTTTGTACAGTGACCGATGATGAACGTGGTCGAATGCCCTGTGGGCATCACCTGAGAGTTGTTTAAAATGCCATCTCAGGGGCCACCGCAGACCTAGTCACCAGACTCTGCATTTTAAGAAGACCCCGGGGATGGGTGTGCAGAGTGTAGTCTGAGAAACCAGCTGGCCTCTAAATGCCTGTGTTACTTTTTTGCTGTCCCGCAATGCTTCAAGCAGAACACTTCAGTCTAGGGAGTGCGATGATATTAGGTTGAACCTTGTAAAATTGCAGAGAGACAAGTCTTTTGTGACCGACAAAAATGGCAAGTTCGAATGAGATTTCAATTTCGACCCGAACTATAAACTGTTCTGCACAAAAGTGCTGCAGACCCAGGTGATCGCTCGCCTGGGTCTACAAACCCCCACAGGCACAGATGAGTTTCTTTTGGTTAACACAGTTAAAAACTGGGAGTTTCACATGAAATGCAAATTTCTGGTTTTCTCAGAACATTGCAAGGTGTGCCACACTGCCTCCGCCTGCCTGAATGTCAACAAACGGCGGGGGGGGGGGGGGGGGGGGCGTGCCCCTTTAACAGGGCATGAGCTCCCCCGTTCCTCTCAGCCCTCAGGTGACCCCCTCGCTCACTCGTTTCTTGCCAGGACCCTGCAGGTATTTGACTGTGGGACCCCTGCTGGATAGTGAGGTTTAAAGGGAAGCAAGACAGGTCACCTTTAGAAGCTGCTCAATGAAGGGTTAGGTGTGCTTGGTGATTTGGGTCCTGTCACGGGTGCCCCTATCCACACGGTGGCCTTCCATTCAGCCATAAAAAGGAATGAAGCGCTGACACCAGCTACGGGTGATCCAGGCCCCCACCCTCCCGAGAGCTCTCTGCATGGCCCAGCTTGTGCCCCGTGGCTGCTGCCCACCTGACCTTTTGCCCTGGGCTAAAGCTACTGAGGGCGGTACAGCCTTTCACACACTCGTCATCCTAACTCCACAGGCCTGCTGCTTCTCTCCCCTCGGGGTGGTCACAAAGACCCTTCTTGGAGTGACACCTTCCTCTGGAAATAGAGCTTTTGCTTTTTAAAAATATATATATATTTTATTGATTTTTTACAAAGAGGAAGGGAGAGAGATAGTTAGAAACATCGATCAGCTGCCTCCTGCACGCCCCCTACTGGGGATGTGCCCGCAACCAAGGTACATGTCCCTGACCGGAATCGAACCTGGGACCCTTCAGTGCGCAGGCCGACGCTCCATCCACTGAGCCAAACCGGTTAGGGCTAGAGCTTTTGCTTTTGATGTCAAACCAGCCCATGCCCACTCTTTCCACAAGAGCTGGAGGGGAGCCAGCCGCCTTCCTCCATCCACAGGGAGCACCAGGCCCAGGCCCCAGGCATGGTCCTGAGTGTGTGCCTTGGGGTTACCTGAATGGGCTGGGTGTTCACCTCCCGTTGCACCCGGTCAGCCCCTAGAAGACAGCCCTTCCTCCGCACTGAGCGACACATTCCCACCTGGTTCAGCCTCACCCGGCAAAACTCTGCAAATTTCCCCCTGAAATAAAAATCACGGGAGAAAGAGAATGACGTCACTTTGGAAAGAGAGTGACGTCAGTATCTAAGCTGACATCGCAGGTGGGAAGGAAGGCTTATGGGGAATCTATAATAATAAAAGCGTAATATGCTAATTAGACCGGATGTCCTTCCGGACGAAGCCGTGGCAGCGGGGCTGAGGCAGAGGCAGCTGTGGTGGCAATGGGGAGTGTGTGTGTGTGTGGGGGGGCAAGCCCCTTGCATGAATTTCATGCATCGGGCCCCTAGTGTAGTGGATAAGATGGCATAGGTCCTGGGTTCCAATCCTGACTCTGCCATTTACTGACTACGTAGCTTTGGGCCAACATTGATCTCTGTGCCTGTTTCCTCGGCTGCAAAATGGTGAATAATAACAGGATCCACTTTGTAGGGCTCTTGTGAGGGTTACGTGAAATAATGACGTATATCTCTACGTCACTTATGACTTGCCTATGCAATGACTAATTTACCATTTTTCCTTTAGTTGGCTCACTTTTTACCTTTAATATTTACTATAACTGTGTCATAAAATCCATGAATCATGGTATGAAGTTGCTAGCTACCTTTTTTTATTATCTAGCCAAAGGAATAGTGAGTAAATTTAAAAAACAGATACCCCCTCGCTCCAATCAGAAGAAGACACTGAACAACCTCGAACTGGGGGACATTCTACTAAACAACCGACGAGTGCTCTGAAAGTGTCAAACCCACCGGAGGCGACGAACACCAGACAGACTGTCACGGATCCGAGGAGACGGAGAGAAGTAAGCACTCTAAATGGTGTGGCCTCCTGGATTCGATCCTGGAACAGAAGACGGCCATTCGTGGAAAAAGTGGTGAAATTCAAATAAGGCCTGTAGCCTAGTTAATAATATGTTATCACTGTCAGTTTCCTGTTCTCGATCACTATGGCTGGGAATGGTGTTTACATTGGAGGATGCTGGAGAAGGAGTGTAAAGAATCTCATTGCACTGTTTTGCAACTTTTCTGCAAGTCCAAAATTACTTCACAATAAAAAGTCCTTCAAAAATGGGTGCAAGGCAAACAGTCCTTTACTTCTGCCCCACCCCGTCTTCGGCACCTGGCAGAGTTGCCCGTGAGTCCCCGCTCCTTCATTTCACAGAACAGAACATTGGGGCTGAGTGAGTGCAAGGGGCGCGGCCCCCATCAGCTGGCTAACTAAACGGGTCTCTCCTTCTCACATTCCTTTTAAAAAAATATTTGTATATGTTTTTATCGATTTTAGGGAAAGGAAGGGAGCGGGAGAGAGAGAAACACCAATGATGAAAGAGAATCATCGATCGGTTTATCATCTCTAAACACGGTCATGCCAAGATCCACACCCACTGTATCCTGTTCCCTCTACTTTTATTGGGGACTTGGGGGTACTTTCCGTTGGCAGATCATTTAGTCTCAATGGATCTGCCTGTTCCGGCGGTTTCACTGGAATCCCACAGTGCGTGGCTTTTGTGTCTGGTCTCTCTGATCATCGATGCTGGAGCACAGATCAGCACGCCCCTCCTTTTCATGGCTGAGTAATATTCCATGGCGTGGGCAGACCATTCATCCGTCGATGGACATCGGGTTGTTTCCACCTTCGGACTGTTGTGAATAGTGCAGCTAAGAACACTCATGTACACGTTTTTGTTTAAACGCTTGTTTTCATTTCTTCATGGGTAGGGGTTTTCCCATTGGGACGATGGCAATGTTTTGGAACTAGGTAGATGCGATGGTTGTCAAACATCGTGGATGCACTAAATGCCACTAACGTGTCCTTCAAATTTTATGTTATGTGAGTTTTATCTCAACACAAAACAGGGTACCACCCGTGGAGTATCACCACATTTTGGAAAACCTGTGCTGATGTGAGCCCAGCACTTACCACAGCGCCAGGCCCTGGGGAGTGTGCCGAGAACACTGGCCAGTGTCATTATCATTGCCAAAGCCACGCCAGACTCCAGCTCCCACTCCAGGGCTCTTTCCACAACACCACGCTGCTTTCACCGTGAAAGTTCCTCCAATTTAATCTCCTTGAAGGTCGGCAATAAAATCCCAGGGCCACTGGGAAACCGCCACAAGAATGCTTTGCTTTGTCACCCAAGAGCTGCTTTCACAAGACGCACACCTGGCTGGCACGACACAGCTGGCCATTGCCCCCGATGTGCGCTCGGAACAACACAGAGTGAACGTTCAACAGACACCACACTGGTTACTTGTTGACAGAACACAAAACCTATTTCAGCAGCTTATTCAACAATCCTTGCCTCCCAGACAGAGTGCATGCCTTATTTCCCCTGCACTCTACCCTACAGTTTGCTGGTTAAGTCGCCCTGGCCCCGTTCAATGGGGTTTAGAATGCCCACTCCCCGGTACCTGGAGACATGTTTTGGCATTTGGAATGGAAGGAAATGCCTGGTTTGTTGCCAGGATCCCATGAGGACCCTGCAGAACACTGGACACATCCCAGCACCCGCCCCTCCCCCCCCCAGCCCAGGGCAGGGAAGTATCCTTCTGCTCGGCTCTGGTGAGGTGGGGGTAGTTTATCGCCAATGGTCAGTGAGCTCTTCCTCTTCCCTCTGCCTCCAGATCTATTCTCCACCTTCTCAAAACGTACCTGGGCCCCAGGAAGAGGCTGGCCTTTATGGCTTTTGATTGGGTTTGGCAGATGGGAGGCACAAGGGAGGAGAGAGAGGTCACCCTTGCTTCCCCTGCTCACTCCTGTCTGAGGGCTGTGGTCTGGAGAACTTTGCCTTCCTCTCTGAGCACAGCTGCCCTATTCCTGGGCCCAAAGGGTTCTGGTCATGCTGGTCCTTTCCCTGCTTCATCAGGCTGGGCGGTCACACTGCCCCTGTTGCTAGACCCTGGCACCTAACCCTCCCTTGTCAGGACTTTAAATGGTGTCCTTACATGATTCTTCCATTACATCATCTTGGAAATCCCAGCTGCAGGTCTTCTGTATCCTAGTTTGACCCTGACTGACAAATCTACATGTCTATCTACCTACCCACCTGCCTTTAACATAGAACCATTTGAAAATAAGATGCTTCAACCCTAAATTCTTAATCCCCATTGCACCTCCGGTCTATCAGATGCAACCCTAATGGTCAAGGCATGTCCAAGTGGGATTATCCAAATGGCCATCCTCATCCTTATTAATAACCTGACAGAGCACCCAATATGTGCCAATAATTTGTTCAACTGAGAGGGAGAGAGAGATAGAAACATCAATGATGAGAGAGAATCTTTGATTGGCTGCCTTCTGCACGCCCCACACTGGGGATCGAGCCCACGTGTGCCCTGACGAGGAATCTAACCATGACCTCCTGGTTCTTAAGTTGACACTCAACCACTGAGCTACCCTGGCTGGGCTGTACCAACCATTTAATGGCCCCACGAACCCAGTGAGGTGGAGTTATCCTCCTGCTTACAGAAGAGAAAAAGGTTTGGAGAGAGACTGGATAACTTGCCCAAGGTTACAGGGTGAGTAAGTGGCAATGGGTGGACTCAAATCCAGCCCGGATGGGCTCCAGCATCCTGCCCCCTCCTCCGCCCCTCCCATCCAGAGCCCACGTCACGGCAAGTCAGACCCCTGTGCCCGGGAGAAAAGCTTGCTGACCCCGAGAGGATGTCTAAGCCGCAGTTCTGAATCACCCTTCAGAATTCATATGCGTTCGGGCACGCCAAGGCTAGGAAGCCGGCAGTGAAAGAGGCAACCTGAGAAGGTATTGCAGGGACGAACCTCAAGCTCATTCCCGAATTCCTCAAGAGCCTGGGAGCCTGCTCTGCCTCTGGCAGAGGGAACTGTCGCCTGCTCAGTGCCCGAGATGCAATGCACCGAGGAAGAGGGCTCGATTGGGATGCTAAACAGCCGTAAATGACATTGTCACCAGCCTTCATAAAGCACAGTGACTCACAGCCCTAATTAAAATGCAGAGGGGAAAATGTAAAAAAAGCCTGCCACGGAGAACAGTGACCTTCTACAAAATGCAGGGTGATTTCTTCCAGGAAAAGAGGTGCCCATGAGTGTGTGTGTCTGCGTGTGCAGGTGTGTATCTGTGTGTGTGTGTGTTGGGGGGGGGGGGGGTGGCTAGAGTTGGGAGGGTAAATATTATTCTCCTAAGAAATGTGGGGAAATTTAACGCAGAGGAAAGTCTCACTCAAGCTATTCTGGCTGCCCAACTTTTATTATGAAATATTTCAACGCAGAAAACTAAAGAGCACAGCACTTATAAACTTCCAACCAGATTCAATGACTATTAGCATTTGCTGTATTTGCCCCGTCTGTCTGCCATATCTATCAATCTATTGATTGATCCATCCTTCTATCAATCCATCCACCTTTTATCTATCAATCTATCATCTATCTCCCTGCCTCCCTCCTTACCTATCTTCTATCTACCTCCGTCTCTCCCTCCATTCCCCCCTTTCTCCCTACCTACCCGCCTGCCTGCCTGCCTACCTACCTATCTACCTGCCTACCTACCTTATATTTTACAATGAACCATTTGAATATAGGATGCTTCAGCCCTAAATTCTAAAGCAAACATAGTCTAAGAATAAATACAATCTCCCATAAAATCCATAGTTATTACACCCAAGAAAGTTAACTATACTGGGAAAATCGTACCACATCCCCAGCTAAGGTTTTGGACACGATGGTAACATGAGTAGTGAATCTGGCCCCGCCACTTCGGAGAGAAGCTCATCTACCACCAGCGCCAGCAGTGGGCTGCTGAGGGCTCTGGGCTGGGGGGGGGGGGGGGGGAGGGGGGCAGCTCTTTGGCCTCCTGGGAGCTGGCTCTGGCCGTCAGTCTCAAGATGGAGTGTCCAGGGTTCACGGCTTGACCTGGACACCAGTTTGGGACCAGACAAGATATCCCATCTGGTTACACCACGTGGTTTTAAAAAGAGCCCCCCCCCCCCCCCGCTCTCAAAACTAAATCTCATCCAAGACTATCACCCGTTTTAACTGCAAGATGTGGCTCCTGATGACTTCTTGCTGTTTCTGAAATATAAACTGATAAGGCCTCGCCACTCAAAAAGAAATATCTTCATGTCTGAGGGTGAGTCTTGAAGAAGGTACCCTCCCCACCCCCCCGCCCCCAGCACCCGCCAAGAAATCCTGGGCGGGGAAGGCCGCAGTGAAGGAAGCCACATATATCTACACGTAGGGGTTTGTGCATGTTTGTTAAAAATAATAAAAAACAACAAAAATATCAAGCCCCAAACATCCACCCAGTCTCATCATTTTATATCATGCCTTGCAACAAACAAAGTATTTTCATTTTGGTGACTATCATACGGGGGAAAACGACAATGGAGGTCTTTCCAGCTAAGACTGATCTTAATAAACTACCACCCAGATGTTACTGACTCCTTTCATTACCCGAATTCTGGTACATGAACATTACTAATTGGCTTTCATTTTCCTTACTGAGTGTTTTAGAAATAAGAGACTGCTTCAGAAATCAAAGAGAAAAACATGCCAAAGCTTGTCAGTTGCTATCGAGTATTACTCTGATTTAACCCGGTAGGTTACATTGTTGTGCTTAAAATTCTTGGGATTAAATACAGCACCACTGTGATCCGCATGGCCCTTTAAATGACCAGAGAGGATGGACGGACCACACTGTTGGTCTCCTTGCGTCCTCGTTACTGGCAAGTTGACCCCTGCCTCGGGCACTGGGAGCACTTGAGGGTCTTCCACTCCTTTGGCCTCAGCCTCTCTCATGGGGCCTGGCACGGGCTGGGGGTCAGAGCTTGCTTGTTCGGTGCAGAAGCGGCTCCCCTGACTTGCTGAGAAACACGGGGTGCTCAGCAGTGTTATCTGATGTTGAGCAAGCTCCTTTCTTCATTTCTACCTGGAGACAGGTTCCAGAAAGGCCCGCCTTTTCCGTCCCCACGGCAGCCACTGAGCTGCAGGTTTTGCATAAGGAGATTCCCGAGATGCTAGTGGGCAAAGGTCCCGGCAGAAGCTGGGACACTTAGCAGGACACCCCTGAAAATCTGTGGGATTTCTCTCAGGTGCCTTTAGACCAAGGCTCCCAAAGCATCGTGGATCGCCCCAAAGAAGGCCTCTGTTTTCTGGGCAAACCCCAACTGAGAAGTGGTGATCTCATAATGAGAGCTGACAGTGTTCAGAAATCAGGGGCGGGGAGAGAAAACGCCGCCCAGGCTGAAAACGGGAACTGGCCCCGTGCTTCCGTCCCAGCAGAGCGGTCTTTCTCTTAGGACCTGTCAGCAGAAATCACGGATGCAAGGAATGGACGACAACCGGGCAAACGTTTGTCTTGGGCAAGGCACAGAACGTTATGATAAACATGTCTGAGGGAAGTTAGTCTCAGGGCTGTAAACTGAAATGTCTTGAAGGGCCAGGCAAGACATAAACAATATTTAATGTTGCGGCCTGTGACCCAAAGGCAACAACAACAAAAACGACAAAACCAAACCAAACCAACCAAACCAAAATGCGCACTCAAACACACCTGCCGAGTTGCCCTTGAGTCCCCGAGCCTTCATTTCACAGAACAGAACATTGGGGCTGAGTGAGTGCAAGGGGCGCGGCCCCCATCAGCTGGCTAACTAAACGGGTCTCTCCTTCTTGCATTCCTTTTTTAAAAACATTTTTATGTTTTTATCAATTTCGGGGAAAGGAAGGGAGAGGGAGAGAGAGAAACACCAATGATAAAAGAAAATCATCAATCGGTTTATCATCACTAAACACGGCCATGCCAAGATCCACACCCACTGTATCCTGTTGCCTCTACTTTCATTGGGGACTTAGGGGCATTTTCTGTTGACAGATCATTTTCCTTAAATAAGGTCAAGTGGACTCAATTTCCTAGACTTACAGGACGCTGCTCACGATTCTCCTTCCTAGAACAGGTGTGTGAGCAACATCAGCCTGAGCAGGACTTGCAAAGGTTCTGTGTGTATTTGCAGTAGGAAGGAGGGGTGGGGGGACTCAGCTGTCCAAATAAGCTCAAACCAGTGGCTTTGGTGAAACCAGTGGTAGTTAGACAGGGTTTATTAGCTCCTGTGTCACTTGGTTCATAAAGGTCACTTTTAAAAAATATATATACATATTTATTGATTTTAGAGAGGAAGGGAGAGGGAGAAAGAGAGGGAAACATCAATGATGACAGAGAATCCCTGACTGGCTGCCTTCTGCATGGCCCACACTGAGGATCGAGCCCGCAACCCAGGCGTGTGCCTTGACCGGAACCGAACCGTGACCTCCTGGTTCAGAGGTCGATGCTCAACCACTGAGTCACTTTAAAAAGAAATTTCCTCTTTGAAAGGGCAGAAGAGTCAACAGACGGGGCTAAATGTGATGTTATCACATATAAGCACTTTACAAAGAGTTAAGACACTGAGGTTCTATCCTGGCTTTGTCAATACTGTGCCGTGTGACTTTCAGCCAGTAACATACCTTTTCTGGGCCTCAGTTTCTCCACCTGTAAAATGGGGCTGATGGACAAGAGCTGAGGGCATTACAGTGTCCTGGAGAAGTCTCATTAACATGGAAACTTCAATCTGCCCTGCGGACGCTGAATCGTTAGATGGGGGTGGGATCTCTCTTCTTCTAACCAGGACCTGTGGAGTCTGATGCTGAGGGTCCCCTGGCTGTTGTAGAGCATGTGCTAGACCAGATGACGACTCGCTGCTATCACATATTAGAATGAGAAGAATGGCCACGTCTACCATCACCGCAGTCTTCGTATTGTTAACCGCACAAACCCACTGACCCTCAGTGGCAAGCATGCCCCTTGGTTCACAAGGAAAACTCGTCCTGGAACACCAAACTCAACTTTCTAACAGGAAAAAGCGCCAGTTCTAAAGAGTACAGATGGTCGCCTGTGGCTCTCAACTGCGGTCCAAGACTCAGACCCACAGAAACTGAGTGATAGGCAGCACACGGAGTCTTGTCCTAAGACACCCCAAGACATACCCTCCAAAAGGCAGCACAGCCACACCTATGCGTACTCAGAACACCCAGGTGAACCGACACTCAATCTTCCTGCATCCTTGAACATCAGAATCTGCAAGGAAATGTTTTGACAACTGTCTGGGTGGTACCTTGGACAGCGCCTCTCAGTTCAGCTCCAGAGACCCTCAGAAAGCAGCCTACCCCACCCGTCCACTCCTAGCCTCTCACCTTTCCCAGGGGTGGTCCTTCCCTAATGAAAAACTCAAACTGGGGGTGGGGGGGTTGCTGTGGCCATCTGGGGAAAATGAAGAAGAGGCAGGAAGAGCAAAGGGCAGGCAATCTGGAAACCATATCCACACTATTGGCCGCTAATGGCTGCTACAGACTTCTTCTGGGATTCCCTATTTTGTACAACCACCAATCTTGGCATAAAGCTATTGTTTCCAGAACAACTTATCACAAAATCTTCAAAACAAGCCCTGGTGGGCGTTATCATTATTGTTCTCATTTTGCAGGTAATGGAACTGAAGCTCAGAGAGGTTAAGTCACCAGCCGAGGCCACACAGCCAGCAGTGAGCTAAGGTTGGTTTCAAGTAGAGATCCTTACCGGACCTCTTTACTGTGCTGCTTGCTCTTTCTCTACAAGGTCTGGGACTCAGGGAAATCACAATTTCTGGAGACAAAGTCCGCCCCTGACTTTGGGGTCGCCTCTGGCTGAACAGATGTATCAGGAAATGAGGCTGTGGCTGCTATGGGAGGAGCACACATAAACATGCTGACATGCTCAGGGAGGTGTAAAAAATTCCCCAAATAGGAAGCCCTAAACCAGGACGGAGGTCTCCGGCTGTGCCACTTACCAGGAAGGTGACTGTGGGCAGGCTGCTTGGCTTGCCCAGCCTCAGTTTTCACATCTGCAAAATGGGATTTGGAACACTGTGCCGGTGACCTGGGGGGAGTATTCCTGAGGATGTTCCAGGAACACCTTGCATGTGGCAGGGCCTTGGAGATGGCACAAAGCTGTGCATCCTTCGGGCTTCTGAAACTGGGGCTGGTAGAAAGGACGGGGCGGCGGGGGGGGGGGGGTGGCGGACATGGAGGGTCAGAACGTCTCCCTTCAGGGACCTGCCAAGGCTTCTCAAATCTGTCTGCTGAGACGCCTGAGGGCAGAGGAGAATGGATGCCACTCCCACAGGCTGGGCAGGAGGCTTCTACCCTGTTTCATCCAAGTTCTAAATAACGATGGGGAGAGTCAACGCTACTTTGCATCTTTGTGAACCCCTAGTGCTTGCCAACCCCTATTGGAGTCTTTCCTTCCTTTCCCTGGGGACCAGCCTGAGGCTCAGCCCCTTCCTCCCTCCTGGGCCATCGGAGGAGGCCAGACAATGTGCCTACGCCCACTGGCCAGCCCTGCACCTCTGCCTGGGGACGCCCTAGGGCCTGGCCTCTGTGGTCCCTGCCTGTGCGTTCTTCAGGGGCCTGAGCTCCCGGGCTGAGCGGGGCTGTAAGGGTTTCATCTTCGGGAAAGAACCTATACTCATACTCCGGGGCTGCCTGGGTCCCACTGGGCACCACTGGAGGAGAGTACGACCTGCTGTAGCCTGAGGGACGGTCCCCCCGTTTCTTTGGGCAGGAAACCACTGACCATCAGATCTCCGGGATCTGGATTTAAAACTAATAAAATACCAGCAGTTTCCTGTGAATTGAGCTCTCACCCTAGGCTTCACTTTCACATCCATGAGCGCAATGAGGCTGCCGCGATCAAGGTTTGCACAGTTGCCCCATTTCACAGACAGCAGAATGCTGGCTGGGGAGGCAAGGGACTCGCCTAAGACCACACAAGCACAGGGTACCTCTAGGGTCAGAACCCAGGGGCGTCCTCCCGAAGCTTCCTGCCCTAGCTCTCCTGCCTTCCCCTGGAGCTCCCCTCTGCACGCTGGGTGCCGCCCCAGACCGCACGGAGAACCTCCGCGCACCGCTCACAGTGCCCTGGGGGCCGGGGCAAAGGTTTGCGGTCTCCAGGGCTCGGTCTGGGGAGCCTCCTGCGACCCTCAGACCCAAGGCCCCCAGGCGTCCCTGGAATTTGGATCCCGCAGGGACCCAGCTCCAACCCTTGGCCACCGGGAAGCGAACACATCGCGCGCAGTGCACACTGTCCGGCTTCTGACCCCAGAGGAGCGCACCCCTCGCCCGTCAAGGAGGCGCACGGGGAGCCCAGAGCCTCTTTCCAGTCGGAAGCACAACTTTCCCGGGTCCGGGAGGCAGCGCTCCGACACCCCAGTCCCGCCCGGACAGAAGGAAGGGGTGCGGGCGGCCCTGCCATCACCGCGGAGCGCACGGAGGATCCTCTCAAAGTTGGAAGCCAGACAGGAGGGACGTTCCGGGAGCAGAGCCCGCCCAGCCTCGGCCCCCCACCGCGGGCGGCTGGCGATGCTAAGGAGGCCGCCATTACCCGGGCTCGCAGGTGCCGTGCCTCCGGGGAGCCGGGCGTGAAGGAGAGCCGAAAGTTCAGGCTGGGCAGGTGCCCAGGCGCCAGGGCTCGCGTCCCCGGCCGAGGCCGCCCGCGGTGGGGAGCCAGCGGTGCCAAGGTTCCGCCATTAACGTCGGCGCACGGCTCCGAGCCGAGCGCGCGGTTGGAGGGAGACCGGGACCCCGCAAAGTTGGAGCTGGGGGGGCGTGAGGACCCCCGGGCCAGAGCCCCCGACCCGGGGGCGCCCGCGGGGAGGGGAACGAGGCTGCCGAACCAAGTTGGGACGCGGCAGACCCCGCGCCCCTCGCGCGCACGGGGGGCTCCCAGGGAGCAGGTGCCAGAGGGACCGGGGAGGGGGGAAGCCGGGCCGAGGACTCACCTGCCGCCGGGCCGGGCAGCACGGAGGCCGCCTCTTCGGGCTGCGCACCCGCCTGCCCGCGGGTCAGCGCGCCAGCCGCCGCCTCCTTCCCCTCCGGCTGCTCTTCCTCCGGGTCCGAAGCCTCGGTCCCCCGCCCTGCGCGGCCGGAGGACGCCAGTCGCACCCACTCGCGCCGGTAGGAGCTGCGCGCGTCCTTCCCCCGTCTGCTCCGCTTTGTGTTTCTCCGATCTCTCCCCACCCCCTCTGGCCTAGCCCCCACCCTCCCCTCCCCTCTCGTCCCCTCCCTCTGCCTCAGCGATCCCAAGTTCGGGACAGAGGCTGCGGGTCCCCCTCGCAGTGACGGGCGCCCTGCGCGCGCCCCTGGCTCACCCGGTCCGGCCGCCTGGCCGCCCCTCGGAGGAGCCGCAGCTTGGAGATGCCACAAAGCTAAGTAGCTCCTAGCCCGGCGGCTAGCAGCGTGGCATAGACATGTAGGGACTGAGCCACGAGCTCAGTGAGGGTCCTGAGGGGGAATTTATTTCTTAATGTTCCTCCTTTATCCTATCATCGCTGAAACGAATTAGCGGTGACGTCCAACCCGGCTGGTTTATGGGTGTGGGGAGGGAGACGTCGCAACCCTCATTAAAAGAGCCGCTCTGGGCTCCAAAGCATACATCTTTTATATAACCTAATTTCCATTTTTTTCTATCAGGAAACACACACACACACACACACACACACACATGCCAGGGCAATTTCTGGGAGCCTGGGGGGGGCTGAATGTAGTAGCCACAAGGGCAGTTCTCTGAGGCAGAGAGGACCAGACTGGAGGCAGGGAGGGTTATTTCTGTTTCTACATCAGCGTTAGGATAACATTCCTTAATGGGACAGTGGGATGCACAGCCTCTCCGGCTGGGTAGGGCGGGGGGCCCCCAGGAACCCCCAGGAGATTGCTGCCAGAGTTCTGGCCCTGGCTCCTGGTGGGCAGACAGGAAGACTGGCAGCCAGGACTGGTCTTCCCAGGAGCAGGACTTAGGCCGGGCAGCTGGGGAGGCGGCAGGGCAGGGACAGGCTCACCTGTGGCCTGGGGCAGCTGCAGGTGGGGCGAGGCGGAGGGCCGGGCTGGGGGAGGGGAAGACGCAGAAAACCGAGCTCTCCTTCCTTTCTTAGGGACCCTAACATATGGGTAACCATATAAACCCTTCTCAGAGCTGTCTTTTCCTGGGCAGATTGCACAGAATTTTGCATTTCACTGTTGCGGCTGCTCACACACTCTTGGGGAAGTGGGGGAAATCCAGCAAAAGGGAGAATGCAGACACACACACTCGGCACCTGGCTCGGGGTGGCTGGACCCTGCCCCCTCCCCAGCCTCACCCGCGGAACCAGCCCACTCAGGCTGGGAGCTGTGCAGAGAGGGAAAGGAAACACCAGCCCCCTCTGTCACTAATAAATGCTTTTCACGCTGTCTTGCACATCGAGCCTGAGAGAAGGGGTGTGACTTTGGGGGCAGGAGGAGGGCGTGGGGGATGAGCAGGGGAGGAGGGAATAAAGAGTAAGCTGGCAGCGGTGCATGGAGGTCTGTGTTGTCCTCAGCACGCTGGGAGGAAGACATGAGACATTCCCTCTTGGCCTCGGGGCTCTGCCACTTCCTGACTGTTGCCCCATGGGGCAAGTTCCGGATCCTCAGTGTCCCCAGTGGTGAAATGGGCCTGGGTTCTTGGTGAAGATGCACGCAGTAAGATGGCAGTGGTGAAGCACTTGGCAGAGTGCCGGGCGTATAGTAAATGCTCAGTAAACAGGAGCCAAGAATAACAGTAATGACGATGAGAATAAGAACAGTGACATCAAGGCTGGATGGGGCATCCCAGGGAAGCCGGGCTGAAGCCGAGTCCTTCCCGCAGGAGCCCCACTTCCCCTGCCAGCATCATTTCAAAGTTGAGTGCTGGGCTTCAGTGGTGTCAGACTCAGAACACTGCTCCCCTTAATTACCATGGCAACTGGGGAGAATCAGGAAGCCAGGGGGAAGGGAAGCTGCTCTTCCACTGGGCTGGTGGTTCACCTGCTCAGAACGGGACCATGCCTGCAGGGGTTCAGGTGGGGCCAGCAGAGGCCCGAGCTGGGGACACCTCCTGTTTTGAAACTGGGGAGAAGGGTGGTTGGGACACAATGGGCAACCACGAGATGGTGGGGTCAGGGCCAAGGCTGGGCTGGGCCTGAAAAAGGCAGAGTTGGCCTGGATTCAGGGAGCGGGGGGGCAGACACCCCATGCCCCGAATTCTGTCTTCACTGTCAGGGGTCCTGGTGCAATTGAGAGCAAAGCACCAGTAGGTCATACAGCTCTTGAAGCAGATTTGGAAAGACAGGGCTTCCCAGCTAAGGTGGGAGCTGGTCATCGCAAGGGTGTGTGTGCGTGTGTGTGTGTGTGTGTGTGTGTGTGTAGGGGGCGGGGGAGAGAGAGAGCGGGGGCGGGGTGGGGGGGAGACTCCCTCACTCTGGTTATTTCTGTGGGGCTAGGGGACTCGTAACAAAACCAGTTTAGCAGGAGAAGAAACAATGGTGAGCTTGTCTGAGCACTTAGTATTTCACTAGCCTGGAATGAAGCATTTAATAGGAACATCTCATTGACTCATCATAAACATCGCAAGTGATGATTCCTTTTCTTGTTCCCATTTTACAGAGGGGAAAGCAGAGGCTCTGAGAGGTGGTGACTTGCTCCAGGTCACCCAGTGAATTGGTGGTAAAGGAACTATTAGGGCTCTGGTCCTACTGACCCCAAATCGGGCCTCCTCCCACCTCCCCACCACCACCTTGTGAAGAAGGGGGAGTGGCGATTCAGAGCTGTCTTTGGGGTGGCAGGGGAGTGTCTGGCTTTTGGGCCATGACCCTCGAGGGCTTCAACAACTGGTGCTGAAAGACCAGAGACTCGAAGCCGTATGGTGGCCCTTGGACCAGGCCGAGTGACAGTGTCCCAAAAGCTCCTGGGCATGGTGGCTCTTTACGTCTTTCCCCTGGGCATTCACTCCAACCTGACTCCACCAGGACCCCCTTGGTCTTCAGAGGAAGATGATGATAACATCACCCTCTCCCAGGTTCATGAAGTGGAGACACATCCAGAGCTCAGTCCGGAGCAAGCTCTCCCTGAATGGTCACCATGATAACAATGATACTTGGATCTTCTCTCGGGCTCATGGCCTCCGTCCGCGTGGATGGCAGGTGGAGAAAAGGCCTCTCCCAACCGAAGAAAGGCTCTCCCTCTCCCCACTCCTTGCCACCTAGACCCTAACCGGTCCCCACCCAGCAGCACAGAGGTGGCCCCTGGGGGGGGTGGGGGCAGGGCAAGGGGAGGAGAGGAAGGGGAAGAAGGTTTGTCGATGCGGCTGCCACCGAGGGGGTAATACATTATCCAGGGCTAATGAAAACATAATTATCTTCTTTTGGCTGCAGAGAAGGGCTAATTTAATAGGCTGCGATCGAAAAGCATCTGCTGAATTCACCCAGCAGTGAAAACACTTGAAGGCCTTGAGCGGCAGGGGCAGCGGGCACACTGTGGCTGGCCGTGTCCTGCCGCTGTATCAAGGTGGCAGCTGCCCCCGGGGAGGGGGCCATGGGGGTGCAGGGCAGAAGCAGCAGAGGGGGGTGCGGCAGCTGACAGGTGTCCTGTGAGCAGACAGACTGGACTACTTTCCTGCTATGTGATCTCGGCCCACTTCTTTGCTTCTCTGAACCTCAGCTATCTCATCTGTAAAATGGGATGGATCCTCCCTCCCTCCCATTGTCTGGGAAGAACAGATGAGAAATGTGAGCTGTGTTCTGGGACTTTCTTAGTAAGTATTAACAAAGCTCTCCCCTCTGACGCATTGTGGGCCAGGTCTACTGGGAGGTCTTAGCGTAGGCATCTCCTCTTTGGAGAGGCCCCCATTCTGAGCCCCCACAGCGCCTTTCATAACACATCACACTCTAGAATCCGCACTTCTTTAGTGCTGGGCCAAGAAGAGCTCCACAAAGGCAGGGGGGCGGGGGAGCGGTCTGTCCCATGTCTCCCTCCAAGCCAGTGCTTCCCAAAGCATGTTCCCTGGAAATGCCAGTTCTTCAGACTGATGGTTGCCGGAGGGGAGGGGGATGGGGACAGGGTGAGAAAGTGAAGGGATGGAGAGGTATGGATTGATGGTTACAAGACAGTCATGTACAGCCTAGGAAACAGAGTCAACCATATTATAATAACTACGTGTGGTACCAGGTGGGGACTGGAAATACCAGGGGGATCGCTTTGTAAAGTACACGATTGTCTAGCCACTATGTTGTGCCCCTGAAACGAATACAAACTAATCTTGAGTGAAAGAGAAGGAAATGCCAGCTCTTGGACCCTGCCCAGACCTGCTGAACCACACGCACACTGGGGCCCAGCGATCTGTTTTACACAAGCTCTCCAGAAATCCTGATCCTGTTCAGGTCTGAGAACCTCTGCTCCAACCCAGAACTGCATTGGTGTTTGTTGAACAAATGAGGGATCCAGCTCCGTGACAAGAATTCTCTCTTTTTAGCCATCGGCGTTATGCCAAACCCAATGTGCGATATCAGCCAGCCTCTTATTCATCCCGCACCGTCCCGCATACTCTTCCGGCCTCTGTCCTGAGCTGAAGGCCCACTGCGTTCCCTGAAAGACCCAGCGGACGCCTACTGTGTCCCCTGCTCCCATTGCACATAGATCCCCTCCCTTAAGTAGAACCCCCCTACCCCACCCACCCAGGTCCCCTGATTCTGGAAAAGAATCCAGCTTTCGACCCTGTCACTAGGCACCTGGCTAGGGAAGTCGCTCAGACGTGCTTATGCGGGATATGTCTGCGGTCAGTCCTGCAGTTCGGGAGGGAGGGACAGCACACGGAAGGGCCCTTGGAGACGGCTGTCCCCAGCTCGGGTAATTTATTTGTGGGGAGGCCAAGGTCCAGGGAGGTTCAGTGATTTCTCCGAGGGCAACAGCCTGTCGGTGGCCCATCAGATCCCTGTCCTGGCTTCCAGCTCATGATGCTGATTCTGGGGTCCCTAGGCCAGGGGTCTCCACAACGCTCTTGGGTCCTCGGGGAAGGCAGGCCAGCAGGGCCAGGGAGCGGGCTTGTCTGAGAAACTAGAAATGTCAGGACGGGTGCGAGCGACACAGTAGCTGCTGCTGGTCAACATCTCCCCCCACCGACCCAGAATATTTGCAAAACTCAGACAAGGAAGAAAGAGAGAGAGAGGAGCCCTTTAAGACTTAAAGAGGCAGCCTGGGTATACGAAAGACAGTCTATTTGAAGCTGGGACCTCTGGCCTCCAGACCCGGCTCTGCCACCCATGGGCTGTGTCAGCTGGGGAAAACCCCTTGGCATCTCGGTCTTAACGGGAGGAGTCTGAACTCCCGGGAATTAGAGGCAAAATCAAGCACCCGTGTGCTTTTCTGGGGCGGAGGGCTCGGGGTTCAGTGGCTCATGGGAGGGTCTGAGATCTTGAAGAGGCTAAGGGCGTCTGAACCAGACAGTCTCTCAAGGTGCTTTAACGGGCAAAATGCAGGCAACTTCCGGCCCGAGAAACCCCCTCTGGCTAGTTTGCTGGTGGTGCCCTCTGCTCCACGCAGCCCAGCCAGGCAGAGAGGCAGCTCCCCAAGTGCCCGACAGATGGCGCCGAACCTTCACTGTAGCCTCTCTGTCTTCCAACACCTGCCATGTAGGTCTGAGCTTCTGTTCGCTCAGCTCTGGAGACCTCCCGACTGGATCTCCACTGCTGAGCAGACCTGAGAAGGATGCGAGTGCTGGGCACCCCTGGGACTGCCTGTATCTTCTGGTTGCCACTCCGTCTGGTAGCATCTGTCCACAGAGGAGGCAGGGGAGGGTGGGGGCATTCGGATGTGGGTGAGAGGAGGGGTGGGGGCTTGGGGCACCCCAGGGGACCAACTGAAAATAGGATGGAGCCCTACGTCTGCTGTTAGTACCCCCAATTCAGTCCTTTTGTCCTCCCCTATACTCCCATTCAGGGCTCCCTACCTGTGCTTCCCACCTCAACTCACGGCACCGTATCTCCGAATCCTCTAAACCTGGAGTGATGGATGGCCCGTCTCACTGGGGTGCGAAGGGTCACAGGATTTGCATTGTGGAGCCCATGGCAGGGAGAAGCAGCCAGTGCTTCCAGGGAACACAGGAATGGGCTGGGTCTGAGACAATAGGGAGGAGTGAGGCCTGCGGCTAACTGGAGGGCATGCCCACCTAAAGGCATTCGCCTTCAAATGTTTTCAGAGCAATGTTCTATCAAACTAGTCCGCTTTGGCTGCCGGCGTGAGAAGTCAGACCAAGGCCTTAATCAGAACACAAAGTGGTGGTCCTGACACTGGCAGATGCATAAGCACCGCCTGAGAAAGAGAACCAGCTCCTGGAGGCTGCTCCCAAACATGCTCAGTCCGTGGGTCTCAAGTGGGACCCAAGAGGTGGTACTTTTAGTGAGCTACTTAGGGGAAACTGAGGCAGGAGGCCTTCTGGCTCCGAGTCGGCTCCCCTGTGCTAGTAGAGCACCCCAGGGAGCTGGCTGGGTCCTCCTCCTCAGCTTGCAGAGACTTGAAGTTCAATGACACAGCATCAGCAACACCAATATCTCTCACCCCCATCAAAGCAGAGACCGCTGACACCACTGGCCCTCCCTGCCACACCACAGGCCCGCAGAGAAAAGATGGCACACCTGGGCTTATTTCTGAGAATCAGGAAAACCCTAAGACCAGTCCCTGGAAGAGGGTAATGGGGAGGCGGGGGAGAGAGGGGCAGGTAGAATTCCATCTCGGTGTTCTGGAAAGCGACCGAAACTGGGGTCAAGGTATTTGACTTCTCATCCTCCATCTACCCTGGGTCTCTGCTTCCCCGTCTACAAAATTAAGGGGGTTGGATGGAGCATAACCTCCTCCTCTGTTCTAGAACCCCCTTGGGCTCTGCGGCAGTATCTTGGGGGGTAAGGCTGGGGGTCTTGGGGACTCCTCCCCTAGTCTCTCCCTCCATTCGGAGCTGACCTGTTTTTACCTATGTATCTGCTTCCTCATTCAGCTTCCACTTGAAAAACCAACTTGAGAGCAACTGGCCTGGGAGCTCTCCGTGGCATCTCCCATTGTCCATCTAATCATTCTGCTTTGGTGGGCCACGTGCCTGGCACCGTGCCAGGGGCGGGGGGACTGAGACCCGCAGGCAGGATTTCTGCATCCTGGAGCCCTCAGTCTAATAGGGGAGCCAGACGAGCTCTCGGTCATGAGCTGTGACAACCCAGCCTGCTAGTGTGCTGACACTTTGCAACTGATACTGCCCCAAACCCTGAAAGGGATCCTGCTGGCCTCACCACGGCTTGTAAACCTTAATGACAGAACCCCCTTCCTTCTCCCCAGCTGACAGCCCAGAGCCTGTGAGCTTCATATGTCTTGTCATTTGATTTATTCAAACTGACACTCGAGCAAACTGTCTCACGCTCCTCTCTAATTGTGTGGAAGAGGGGAGTGTGCAAGTATACGGTGTGATTCAAAAGCTGTGGAGTCAGTCCTGGGTTTTGCCACTTCTAACGGTGTGACCTTAGGCAGGATAATTACCGTTTCTGAGCGTTCTCATTTGTCAAAATTGGGGATGATGACCTCCCTGCTTATAGGATCGTGATGATTCACAGAGGTAATGTATGTGGAGCCCTTGGCACAATCTGGCACATAATACATGCTCAACAAATCCAGGCTCTGCCTCTTGCTTGCTGTGTGACCTTGGGCAAGTTACTTAACCTTTCTGAGCAGTATCTACCTGCCTTTCAAAAGCTTTGAAAACCATATTAACAAACAGCTCTAAAGCACCTGGCATTTAGTAGGCATTCGACCAAGGTCCATTCATTCATTGATTCATTCAATAAATATTTACTGTAGCACCTCCTGGCAGGGGCCCACTTACATCCCCTGGCACCCGGGGATGCGTCTCCAACTTCCAGCTGGCAGCACCCACAACTCTTTCGCAGATGAGCTGTCAGGGAATGAGCATAGCCCCCTACAAGTCCCTCAACCAATGCTGACAGGCGTTGAGCTTTGTGGTCTACACTGGCTCCCAGGACTGCCCTGCAGGATTCTGCTCCCATTATCCACAGTGGTAACTTGCCAGCTAACACACCCTTTCTTGGCTCCTTCCTTTCCTTGTCCTACTCCCCCCCACACCCCCTCTCCTCTTGGTGTTTTCTGGAATCACCTCCCAAAGAAATTCCTTGCACACCAACCCTCGTCTGAATCCATCTGCTTCTGGGAGACAGAAACAAATACTAAACTAAGATACTGACTGAACTCCTACTATGTGCCACACACCGGACTCCATCCTGGGCCTAGATTAATGATTAACTGGACAGACAGGGTCCTAGTCCCGCCATCAGAGGAAACAGACAGAAAATAAAAAAGTCCATAAAAATTAATTGCAGTTGGTAGAGGCCCCTTCTTCTCCCCTTGCCCTCAGAGATTTTCCTTAGCACACACCCAATTCTTTCCAGAATTGTAATTATTATTTTTCCTTAACCATCCAACGCATAAGCATTGGCCAGAATCCACATCTTACCAATCATGTATTTTTCCCCCTACAAATGCCTGGCCCAGTGCTTTGCACTCATTCCCCTGATCAATATTCAGTGAATATCCAGTATATGTTCTAGGCTGTGGGGACACAGCAGTGTGCAAATCAGACCTAGTCCTGGCCCTCATGGAGCTGAAAGTCTGGTTGGGGAGGTTGACCATAAAGATAATAAAGACATCCATAATAAAAATAATCTACAAGTAAACAAACAATATGATGTCCAATTGTGGTAAATACTATGACAAAAATAGCAAAGTAATGGAGCAGAGAAGGGGACTGGGCTGGGGGTGATGTTAGATAATGTGGCAGAGAGGGCCGGTTGGAGGATGTACATACAGTCGGTGCTCAATAAAGGAATGTTCAATACAGGAAGGAAAATCTTTAGGTATCCAGCCAACGAATAATAGCACAGATGAGGATACCACCTTCAATATGAAAAAAATAGGGATTTCCTAAGCACTTGAAGGAACCCTGCCCCCTCTCTGAGTTGATGCCACAGGAAAGGTATCAATGATTCCATTCAGAGATTGGTTGGGTATCCGTTGGCAGACCGTTCTTTAGCTAAACACCCCCGAGAGGAAGCGGCCTTGGTGTTCGATTAATACCAGAAGGAGAGCTGCCAGAATCAATGAGGGGCCTTCTGAGGTCTCGGGAAGTCACGTGGCACTGGAAAAACAAGGTCTGTAGCGGATTCTGCAGGAAGTTTCATGACCGAGAAGTGGCCAAGGCCCGTAGCTGCGAAGACCTACTGCCTGCCTACTTGCTCTGGCACGATGCTCGGTGCATCACAAGGACCACACTGCTTAAGGCTCCCAAAGCCCCTGCGGCTACTGCTATAACTCCATTTTCCAGGGGAGGAAACTGAGGCTCAGAGAAGGCTCAGGATCTTGATCAAGTTCATGCAAGGACAGTGCAGTGTGTTGAGGGCGGGATGAGAGGAGGAGGTGGTGGGAGCCCAGAGGAGGTACTGCCTCCCCAGCGTGTGCCAAGCAAACTCCTTCCCCAGGGGCGTCCGACCTCCAGGCTGAGGTCTGGAGGAGACTGGAGCTTGCCCAGCGAAGGTGGACAGGGAGGAGGGGGAGGAGCTCATTCCAGAAATATACAAGGACCAGGAAGTGATGGCATATCCAGAAACCCCTGGGAGGCTGCATTTGCCAACAGGGAGAGTAACCCCTTGCCTAATTCTGTGTGGCTCAGGTTTATTTAGCTGAATGCATTTCTGGAGCCGTGGTTAAATTCTAGGCTGCCCGCTACTCCCCAGAAATGCAGGGTGGAAGCTGTGGGAGTCTCTGGATGGTTCTGGGCCATCAACAGCTGTGATGGGTTCCGGGTGATCGCAGCTTCTGACAAGTTTGCCCGCACCCGCTGCTGCTGGCACCCAGAGCACCTTGTCCCCTCGCCCAGGCCCAGCGATGGAGCTCTAAGCTTTTGAGCAGCTTGATCCAGGGTCTCCGACTGCCTTCAACTCCCAAATGGCTTGAAGTAACCCAGTCTTTCCTTCTCTACGACCACCTTGCCATCTGCACCGCCATCTTCCTGGGTCACGCCATCAGCCTGCACCCTGCAATCCAGCCTCCCTCCCAACGGAGAGACACCTTTCCAAAATGCAAATCTGACCTTGTCACCTCCCGGGCGTGGAGCCCTTCAAAGCCTCCTGCGCCCTCTGGACGAAGCCCAGATTCCTTCGCCTTCCTTGGTTCATTTACTCTTCCAACCACAACAGTCAACTGAGCACCAATGGATGGTCCTTCTGAGGTTTGATGAGGCATTCGCTTTTCAGCGGACTTGGATTTATTTCCTTTTGGTAGGAGTGGGTCCTGTGAGGACACCTCTTGTTTTTGTGGGCTCAGCATTCACATCCCTACTCGGGCCACAGCACCTCACTTTTCTATGGGAGCTCCTCTCCCTCTTCACATGCAGTCCCAGGGCTCTGGTTCCTGTCCCTGAGTTGTCCAGCTTTTCCTTGAAATCAGAGAGCTACCCTGAATCCCTCCAATACATTCCTCACTTTGCTGGAGTTTTGTCAGTCAGCTCACAGCTCTTGAAACCTAATGGATGGGGCCACCTCTCACCTTTCAGCCTGAAGGGCTATGGGCTGGCTGTCATCTGTTTGCATCCCCCCCGCCCAGGTCCACTTGCCCCCTTCTGTTCCCTGCTTGGTGCCCTTGGAGGCTGACTCAACCAGCAGAGTCCCGTGCCTCTGGCTTATGGTTGGATTCAGCCAATGGAAACATCAGCACAACCATGGAGGCTCGAGGACAGTGAGGTTGGGTTTACTTCCTCCAAGGTCCTCCCTATGGGCTAGAGAAGCAGGGACGATGTTCCTCTTTTAACGGTCGTCCTTTGCACACAGCTCACTCCCGGCTTCTGCTAGCTCTCCCTCCTCTTGCTCTTTGAGGCATCCCATGGTTCTGGGCTCTGCACTACCCCTTGTGGTTCCCCTTGACCCTGACCACACATTTACAAACAGACCCTTCGTTAGTCTCTCCGCCATCACACAGTCTGAGTGTGCCTCCCTTGTCGTCAGGACTCTGAGACAGGGGAGGTGTTGACCAGGATCTGTGCCTGCTTAGGATCAAGATGAGATGGGAAGCAGTGGTGAGTTTCCCAGGGTCCTTGGGAGATGGAAGGGGAACAGAAGATCTGGGGAAAGACAAAGAGACATCTCCCCAGGTATGCATCCCCAAATAGGAGTGCTGAGACGAGACCCAGCTAGAAAGAGCTCTGAGCTGCAGGTCCACTAGTTCCTTGCTGTGTGACCTTGGGAAACACTATTTCCTGTCTCTGAGCCTCATCTTCTGGTCTGTAAAATGAGAACCTCCCACATCAGTTGTACTGGGGTGTCAATGACATCACTCATTCACTCAACAAGTAAGTACTGAGCCCCTACTATGTGAGGCTTTCCTGCCTTCTCTTTTCCTGTCCATTGATTGGAAGCAGAGGCTCTAGTTCAGCGGTTCTCAACCTGTGGGTCGCGACCCCTTTGGTGGTAGAACGACCCTTTCACAGGGGTCGCCTAAGACCATCCTGCATATCAGATATTTACATGACGATTCATAACAGTAGCAACATTACAGTTATGCAGTAGCAACGAAAATAATTTTATGATTGGGTCACAGCATGAGGAACTGTATTTAAAGGGCCAGAAGGTTGAGAACCGCTGCCCTAGGGGATAGTGGAGTCATAAGATGAGAGCTCTCTGGGTCCCTGGATCACCACTCCATTAGCCGTTATTTGACCTAAGTATACATTTTTATTCCTCTGAGCCACTGAGACTGTAAAGTCTATCTGTGACAGCAGCTGGTGCTCTCTTAACTTACCATTGGGACAGTTAATTAGGAGAAAGAACTTGGTGATGGAGTGGCTGTTGTGAATGAGTGAGAAGGGGTCAAAAAGGACTCCTAAGCTTTATCTTGACCAACTGTGGAGATGGAGTTGATGTTTCCTGAGCTGGAGAATATGTGAGAGTTCTTTTTTTTTTTTTTCCTGTGGGAGTAAAGAGTTGAGTTTAGAACACGAAGTCTGGGAGACATCTGAATGGAGGTATCGAGTAGAAAGTCAGAGAGAAGGACTCAGAAGAGGTCTGAGCTAGGCCGGTTCAGGAACTTGTTGCCTGGTAGGTGGAGTCTGAAGTGCACAGTAGGCACTCACCATTCTGAGTCAGGATGTGAATCCTGGCTTCCTCACTTCCACTCAGCGTTTGGAAGTTGGTGGGCACAAATTGTCCAGACGCGACTCGAGAGCCTCCCCCACTCAAACTCGACAGCCGAAGAACCATCTATTCCTTGCGACGCTCTTGTATACCCATTGCAGAAGCTCTCTGAGCTCAGAGAAGCCTGGAAATTAAGCTATTCAAAGGCTGAATGAAGGTAATTCTGACGACGCTTAATACCGCCTTCCTGCCGTGTTGGGTAAAACACTCACTCGTCTTTGATGCAATGAAAACCACTTGAATCTCTGCCTTTTGTTCCTTCAAGCAGCTTCACCTAACAGGCTGGGGCGTGAAAGCAGAGTGTGAGAAAGGCTAGGCCCTGCTTCACCTGCCTCTGGAGAAGGCCACCTGTCTCTCCCCCGGGCTACAATCTTTTATTCCAGGGGGTGGGAGGGGGGTTCCTGGTCAGGCTGAGGAGGCAGCTTGGCTAGGAAGAGACCCTTGGCAATGCTGAGACTTTCACCCAATGGCCTCTAATCCCAGGGTAGAAAACTCAATGGCCTGCAGGAGCCAGCCAGTTAATGACACAGGAAAATGAGCCCCGTGAGAGACCTTGGAGAACTGGAGAGCACCAGTCCTGTTAGGGCAGCGGTTCTCAACCTTCCGGCCCTTTAAATACAGTTCCTCATGTTGTGACCCAACCATAAAATTATTTTCGTTGCTACTTCATAACTGTAATGTTGCTACTGTTATGAATTGTAATGTAAATATGTGATATGCAGGATGGTCTTAGGCGACCCCTGTGAAAGGGTCGTTCGACCGCCAAAGGGGTCGAGACCCACAGGTTGAGAACCTCTGTGTTAGGGGGTAGACCTAGGACCTAAGTGACTCCAGCTGACTGTTGCCATGGGGAACGAAAGTCTAGGATTACTAGGTCCTTTGGCTTCTCAAGAAAAGCTTCAAATTCAGATTTCATATGAAACCTTCTGAGTTTTAACTGATGGCAACTAATTAAATTTAAACAGCGCGCTGTGGGCCAAACAAGGAACGGGTGCATGGTGCATATGATACCTACGCTCGAACCCAGCGTGAACCCTCAGGGAGTTATGGCACGGACATGTGCCTCCTTCCTAAGAAACGGCCCAAGGGGAAATATGTAATCATTCTGGAATTGTTAATGAACCCACACAAGTTCACTGACTCAGCTACATAAATTGTAAACTATAATTTACGATTCTTTTTCTCCCTCCTTTGGTGAGATAAACATTTTAAGTTTTTCAACAGTTGAGGAAAAAAATGTAAAGATAGATTGTGACTGAGAGCGAGCTGGGCTCTGAGTGAGGGCTGTGTGTGTCTTGTTCACTGATGAATCCTCAGGCCTGAGTAGATACAAAAATATATTTTTGAATAAAGTAATGAATCAAAGGGAATGAGCAAATGAACAACCATAGAACCAAGTCTGCATGCTTCAGGGTCCAATGGTTCCCCAAGCCCATGTTTTAGTTCTGCTACATTTAAATTATTCTCTAAAGGGGACACCCTTAGGATGCTGGTGCAACATAGGATGGTCCCCACGGAGGCACACACACTTAGCATTGACAAGGTCTGTGTAGCTCAGTGATGGCGAACCTTTTGAGCTCGGCGTGTCAGCATTTTGAAAAACCCTAACTTAACTCTGGTGCCGTGTCACATATAGAAATTTTTTGATATTTGCAACCATAGTAAAACAAAGATTTATATTTTTGATATTTATTTTATATATTTAAATGCCATTTAACAAAGAAAAATCAACCAAAAAAATGAGTTCGCGTGTCACCTCTGACACGCGTGTCATAGGTTCGCCATCACTGGTGTAGCTGGTCTGGAATTCTCTTTTTACTTCTTCTCTCACCACTAGAATCTTTTAAGCCCTTAAACTGCAGCTTGATCCTTCTCTGCAAACAAAGCTGTCAGTGACCTAGAGACAATAGCACCAACAACATTCCCATTTAATGAGCAGCTACTACAAGCCTGTATAGCATGTTACTGTACTGAATACTGTAGCCCACTGTACCACAATGGGTAAGTATTTGGGTGTCTGAACATATCTACATATAGAAAACACACAGTAAAAATACAGTGTAAGTTGCAGGTTTGATCCCTGGCCCTGGTGGGGCATGTGTGGGAGGAACCAGTCGATGTGTCTCTCTCACATCAATGCTTCTCATTCTCTTTCTCTTTCCCCACTCCCTCCCTCCCTCCCTCCCATCCTTCCACTCTCTATAAATCAATGGAAAAAACATCCTTGGGTAAGGCTTAACAAAAATTAAGAAAAAAGAAGACACAGTCTCATGTCCACACCAGCTTCACCCATCCATCCAAAGCATTCTCCTCACAGCAGTGAGCGATATTCTAAAATACACGTACAATCCTGTCGCCCCCTTGCTTCACGCTCATCAATGGCCTTCTGTTGGCCTGGGGATGGGATGAGTTTCACACCCCCATCGGATCGGTCTCTGCCTGCCTCCCCCTTCCTTCACTCCATGACCTAGACTTCAGCCAAAAACTGCAACTCACAGTTGAGCCATTGTCTGCTGCCCCGCGCCTGCCTGGAATACCTTTCCCCCCCTCTTTACCTGGTTAGTCCAACCTACCCTTCAGGTCTCAGGGGAGCAGTGCGCTCCCCCAGGAGGAAGCCTCTCCTACCTCCTGAGACGGGTCACGTGCCCCCTCTGTTTCCTGAGTCCTTGGGCACCTCCAACCTGGCAGGGTTCCCTGCTCTTGGCTGCCTGGCAGCTTGTCTGTCTCTGTCTCTGTGTCCTGGTCATGACTGGCTGGCTCTCCAATGCCTTACAGAGTCGCAATAAAAAGTTTTGAATGAATTATGATCGCTCCTTCCACCTCTGCCTCCTGTCCCCTGCTGGGATGGATCCCTGTGGGCTCTGTGAATTATAAAGAGTCACCATCCTCCACAAGGTAGGGCTGGGGGCGTCTGGGAGGGGCCCCTGGCTGCCTTAATTCTGACACCCCACGAAGCCCGAATGCCACCATTAGCAAGTCAGTATTACGGGAAGCAGTGCCCCGCTCTGGGGGGTCCTCAGATGGAGACCCCACAATAAGCACGCTACCCTTCCCTGTGGATGCTATAGTATGGCCAATAGCAACACCACCAGGGGCCAGAGAAGAGGCTGTTTCTGTGAGGCTGTGTGGCGCAATGGTTACCTTCTCTGCCTGGGTTGGAATCCTGCCTCTGCCGTTTCCCAGCGGGGTGCTTATCTTTGCCTCAGTTTCCCCCTCTGTAAAAGGGAGGATCTGGATAAGAAGAGCACTCAGTTTTGGGGTCGGAATAGGCATGCAGTGCTATGAAGCTAGTGATGTGTTCAGTACAGGACTGGGGTGTAGTAGGAGTTTGAGAAACCTAAGTTATTATATCACTAGTGGCCTGGTGCATGAAATTTGTGTGTGTGTGTGGGGGGGGTTCCCTCAGCCCAGCCTGCACCCTCTCCAACTGGGGACCCGTTGGGGGATGTCTGACTGCCAGTTTAGGCTCGATCCCACAACCTGCAGTCGGACATCCCTCTTGTAATCTGAGACCACTGGCTCCTAACCGCTCATCTGCCTACCTGCCTGATCACTCTAACTGCCTCTGCTTGCCTGCCTGATTGCCCCTAACCCCTCTGCCTGCCTGCATGATCGCCCCTAACTGCCCTCCCCTGCCAACCTGATCTCGCTCCCAACTGCTCTCCCCTGTCAGCCTGGTTGCCCCCAACTGCCTCTGCCTCAACCCCCTCCAACATGGCTTTGTCCAGAGGAAGTCGGACATCTGGAAGATGGCCAGTCGACCTGGTCTAAGTAGCATATTACCCTTTTATTAGTATAGATTATTCTCCTTTAAACTGGAACTGAAATAATGTTGCTTCTCCAGAAGACCTGGCTGTAGGTCCCAGCTTGCTGCTGACTCTCTGGGTGGCCCTGAGTAAGTCCCTTTCCTTCTCTGGGACTCCCCAGCTGTTCTCCATTCTCCCGCCTGGGTAGGCGGGCTCTGCCCAGCAGCTGGGAAACAGCTGTTGGATCCCCAGCCGCAACCTGGCCCCTTGGAGGAGGGGCTGGAAGGCCGGCTGGGTGGGAAGCGGGTGTGGGTCACCCCAGGGCTGATCTGCCTACAGGAGCCCTGGATGGCAAGGCTGAAGGGCTGGCAAACTGTTCTTTTTCTGTTGCCGCTACCGTTCCTATTGTGTCACCGCAGGTACGGTGACCGCCTGTGATGGTTTTCCTAGGACCATCTGGTGTTAGCCTGGAAAGGCCCATGTCCTGTCGTGGGCAGCCGGAACCATCTAACACCACCAACGTGCCCTGAGCAGCATCCTACCGTTTCCGGGGACAACAAGGTTGATAACAGGACAGATGTGGCTACTGGCGGCTCCGAGGGGCTGCCCCAGCCGCCTAGCATCGCTGGCCTTGGGCAGGGGAGAGGGGGAGGGGCTGCTGCTGTTTCCCTCTCTGCACCCCTTCCCACAGACTATCGGCTGCTCAGTGAAGTGGAAGCCGAGTCCTTTCCAGCTGTGCGGCCTTGTGCCCTGCCAGGACCTCCCTCCCTTCCTTTCCTTAAAGGAAATTCTATCACTGACTCAAGATCCAGCTCCAAAGTCAGCCCCGCCTCCTGACGCTGGAGTAGCAGAAGCCCTCCCCTCAGCTACTGCCGGTGCCCCTGGCACTCCCCCCCCCCCCACCCCCGCCCCCACCTCCCAGTCTGCACAGTAGGGATGATCAGAGAGGCCATCTCTCAGGGCGAGCAGGACGGTCACATGAGATAAGACGCTTCAAGTTCTTAGACTGGTGCCTGGGGCAGAGTAAATGGTCAATAACCGTCAGTGACCGTGAAGGGCTGGCCGCAGCGACAGGAAAAGAACGAGTGATGGCGATGACAGTGGCTGTGTTTCAGCGTCCCCCTCTCTCCCCGGTCCCTTTCTCTCACCCACTTAAGAACCGGCCCACATCTGTATCCACCCCGGACCGGCCTACACATACTCTCCACACGTCTGCTGGACAATGTGAGGTTACAGGTCTCAAAAGCCCCTTTTAAAGGTCCTTCGGCAAGACGACGAGGACAAGAACAGCGGGCCTTCGTCAGCACTGGCCCCGGGCCCAGCAGTGTGCTAAGGGCCCGGTGGGTCTGTGGCCGCTTTGAACTCAGTGAAGGCTGACTGGCCTGGTGTGGCCTCTGTCTATCGAGTGTCCCCCGAGTGCCGGGCACCACCGTACCCTCCACACTGGTGATTCTCAGCGGGGGTGGGGTCGGGGGGGGGGTACTGACCCCTGGGGACACGTGGCCATGTCTGGAGACGTTCTGGTTGTCACAGCTGGGGGTGGGGTGCTCCTGGTATCTAGAGGGCGGAGGTCAAGGATGGTGCTGAACATCCCACAAAGCGCAGGGCAGCCCCTCACCACAGAGAGTACGCAGACCAGCACGTCAGCGGTGCCGGGTGAGAGACGCTGTCAGGTGTGTGATCTCCTATTTCATCCCCCCAGGGCCTGGGGCGTGAGGATCAGGGAGGAGGAAGCCGGAGCTCAGCGAGGTCCGGGCGATGTCACGTGGAGCCGGGACACGATCCGGTGGATCTGATGCCAGAACCTCTGCTCTTTCCGCCTCTGCTCTGGGTTCGGACTCGGACTCGGTGCAGAGCCCAGCCAGCCACCCCGGCGGGAGGGGGGCCCTGCGGGTTAGCTGAGCACGGCCCTGTCTGAGGGTCACCGGAGGGTCGTGCCAGGCCAGAACGGCTTGTCCAGAGCCCACGGCGGGCCCACGGGAATTCTCCCGGCCAGCCAGAGCACCACCAGATGGGAGACCGGGTAGAATTTAATATCTGACCACCTGCAGCCAGCAGCCCCTGGGCTCGGCAGGCCGCCCTCCGGCAGATGAGGAGGCTCTTCTGGCAACACTGCCGCCCTGCGTGCTCGATTCTCGGCTGGGCCTGGAAGACCTCACTGCTGAAGACAGTGTCTCATGTACCATAGACTCATGCACACATGTGTGTGCACACATGCACGCGCACACACACGGCCGCTGTCCCCAGGTGCCAGGTGCTCTGATGGGCCCTGAAACCATCCCTCTCTGCCACCGGCCTGCTCTTCTCCCAAAGAAACTGGTGGCTACTGAGCTACCATGGAGGGGATCTGTTCTCTACACTGAGATTCTGTGAGGGGCGGCAAGATAGTTCCAGGAGGACATTTAGCCCACCCTGCGCCTTTAGAGACCTGGTGGCCTCTCCCTCAAGCCCCCGCCACCCCCAATCTGCTTCCAGAGAAATACAACCAGCTTCACCCCTTGGGAGTCAAGGGGGTGCGTAGGAGCTGAGAATCATCCTAAAGAAGTGCCTCTCTCGAGAGCTGTGGGAGCCCCAGTAGTTGAGGATTTATATCCGGCACCAGGCACTGTGATGCATGTGTCACCCTCAGATCCTTATGACAGCTCTGTAGGTGCTGACAGAAACCCCACTTTTGGAGCCCAGAGAGGTTAAGTTTTTCTCCCAAGTTCACCGAGCAAGTGCACTACTTCAGGGTTTTCTAGGACCTTGGGAATTGCCAGAGGTCATGCAGAAGGTCAGCACAGGGCTGGCACATGGCCGGCGGCCCAGACCAATCCTTGTCCCCGTGGGGTCTTAGGGAGCCCTCGTCAATCAGAGACAAGCGCTGTGCCTACCCAGTCTTGCATGTGGCTACCGCTTAGGTGTGTGTGTGTGTGTGTGTGTGTGTGTGTGTGTGAGGGGGTGGCACTCTGTTCTTTTGAGGTGGTTGAAACACACCTGGTCGCCAGGCAGGGCGTTAATATCACTGACTCGTTCGGCCAAAGCTTTCTTTGGAAATAAGGCCGTGGCTCATTTCACATCGACTCCTTGTCTGACAACGGTTCCAACTCCTGAATTTGCATCTCCTGAGCCTCCACCCTGGTTTGGAAGCTGCAGTCTTCCTTAATTAACTGATTGGCCCAATGTGGCTACGGGGCACTGTGCGCCAGGCACGAGGAAGACAGCATGGCGCTGGCATAGCCCTGCTTGGCGTGTCCCCACAGAGAACAGCCACTGTTTGCTCGGCTCCGACTCTGCAAGGGGCCCTCTGCGGGCCCGACACTGCCTCCTATTCAAGGCTGGACTATCATCACTTCCGTTAATTTGGGGCTTAGAGGCACCTGAGCTTGCTCAGGGTCTCAGGATTGGATGGTGGCAGAGGCAGGACAGGGAGCCAGGCCTGACTAGGGCTAAGTCCCCACCCCTTCTGGGTAGCAGCTCTGCCCACACCTGGGAGGCTGCCTTGCCCTGGGCTTGTGGGGGTTATGAGATACAGACAGACCCACTCCATTTGCTCCCGGGTTATACCACTGCACTTGCCCCCTGAGGCGTCCAAGCCAATGATCCACGGAGCGGCTCTGCTCCCCTGACTTCGACCTGAGCGGACAGTGCCACTGGCTCTCTCCCCGAGGCGCTGGCTCCCGCTGGCCCAGAACACCTGGTCCGGCCGGGGAAGGAAACTGTATTACCCAATTACGGTTCGATTGCAAGGCTCCCCTGGCCAGCCGAGAAGCTGGCTTCCTGGCCCCATTCATCAGACATTCAAATCCCCACGTCAGGGCAGCCCGGGCCGTAGGTGGCTGGATCCCAACGGACAGCGGCCTGACCTCAGCGGAACGAGGTGCCAAGGACGCAGACACGGCACCCATTCCAGCAGCTTCTCCCGCTCCCGTGACCCCACTCCTCGGAGCCTCAGCTCTCGCCTGGAAATTAGGGGCAGGAGCAGCATTCGGAAGACTTCTGTATCCGTGTTCCTTGCCTACCAGCACCCCTATGTTTAAGGAGGCACTTTACCCTTCTCTGTTGGATTCTATTTGTTCTGCTCACGCCTAGCCGGGGGGATGGGGGGGGGGGGGAACACTGGGTCCCAGGGCTGCAGTGGGGATTCAACAGGGTGAAGCCAGCAAAGCGCTCAACCCACCGGACACCGGGGAAGACCCAAGCTGTCCCCCTCCAGGGGGCCCTGCTGACCCCTGCTGACCCCTGCCTCCAGGGAGCCGCGCCTGCGCCCTCTGAAACCTCCCTTCAGTGGGGCTGGGGCCCGGTGGCGCTTCTAATGCAGAGAAAACAGCCAACGCGACGGGGCGTCACCTCTGAGATGAGGTTCCAAGACACACAGGCGCCTGTCGTCTGGCCGCCCCTTGCCCTTGTCCGGGCGAGGATTAACTACCATGATGCCCGGGGTGAACCCCGTCCCCGCGGTCTCAGAGCCCTCCCTGGGGAGCTGCCCGGTGCAGAGGCCGCTGGAGGGAGACGCTGTCCAGGCACCAGCCCGCAAGGCCCGGGAGGGACCCAAGAGTGGGTCCCCCGAGGGGCGCCTTGAGGTGACGGGTCTGCCCCCCACCCGAGGCCTTTAGGGGGACCCAGGGGGCTGAGGGTGCCCTGTAAGCTCTGAGGCCTCGAAGGAACCACCATCGCCCTTATCCACGGGGGGCACCTTCTGAACCCCCAGGGGCTGCCTGGAGCCGCCATAGGCCCGAACCTGTGGGTGCGATGTCCCCCCACACAGTGTCATGTGCACCGGGCACAGGAGGAGACTCACAGGTCCCCCCACACCCAGTGTCATGTGCACCGGGCACAGGAGGAGACTCGCAGGTCCCCCCACACTCAGTGTCATGTGCACCGGGCACAGGAGGAGACTCGCAGGTCCCCCCACACTCAGTGTCATGTGCACCGGGCACAGGAGGAGACTCACAGGTCCACTGTGACCCGGGCCGTGAGGAAAGCGAGCCACGCGGCCTCGCACCGGCTCACCTTCTGCAAAGGCGGCTTCCGCTTCTCCTGGGCGTGTCCGACCGCCCGCGCCGTGACTGTGGGGCCCGGAAGGGGCTAAACAAGGGCGACGTGGGCCGGAGCACCCAGGTACCCGACCGGGCCGGACCGGACCGGGGCCGCCAACCGAGCTGGCCACCGGGTGTCTCACGGCAGCGGACACGCAGGCTCGGGGCGGGGCTCAAACAACGCGAGGTTTCATCACTGCTCGGCGCCACCTGTCAAAACTCAGGAGTAATTTCTGGAATTTTTAAAATGAACTTGTATTTATTAACTTTAGAGGAGGGTGCTGGGGAGAGACATTGCTTGGCATGGCTTTGCTGTCCCACTCACTATTGACGTATTATTGGTTGATTCCTGCGCGTGTCCTGACCGGGATTGAACCTTGGACGATGCTTCAATCAAGCAAACGCCGCGGCCAGGGCTGGCGTTTCCTGTCTAATATGTCTGGACGGCGGTGGTTGGCAGGTGACTAAGTATGGAGGCTACACCGGGGCTAAGAGGACTGCTCCCGCCTGGCCTGGGAGCTCAGTGGGTAGAGCACTGTCCCGTAGCCAAGGCTGCAGGTTTGATTCCTGGTCAGGGCACTTACAAGAAGCAACCAATGAATGAAACAAGTGGAACAATAAATCAATGTTTCTCTCTCTCTTTCTCTCTCTCTCTTCCCCTTTCTTTGTCTCTCTAAAAATCAATTAAAGTTGCATAGCCTTTTTTAAAAAAAAAAAAAAAAAAGAAGGGACTACTGCATTTGCTGTTTCTGTTAACTATTATTACTCTGGCAACTGCCAAAAGCACCCTTCCCCCACCCCTGACCAAGTACTCTCTCTGTGCCAGGCACTTTATTAAACCCATTTATCTACTTGTTTAAAAAATACCCATTTCATAGATGTGAAAACTGATGCTCAGAGAGGTTAAGAGACCTACACATGGTCACACAGCCAGTAAGTGGCCAACCTGGGATTCAAACCAGGGTCAGACTGGCCACTAAGCATGTGATTCTCGACAGATTTCGGTGGGGCCTTCTGAGACAGCCTCCTCGGGAGCCCTTTGCTCGCTCCAGGAAGCACCCCAGCCTGTGCTGGGGTCAGTGAATAGCATCACTCAAAGCTGAGACTGGTCCCAGGAGACCCAGAGATTAGTGGGTGTGTGGCATCTTCCCCTCAGTCAAGAGGAGTTTTGGGGTGGCCTGCGTGGAGGAGGGGGCCCAGGTGGCCTGAGTGCCAGACAACCTGGTTCCTCCCACACCCTCTTGGATCTGAGCGCAGAGGCCCTGGTCTCAGGCTCTGGCTGTGGGTCCCTGGAGGCCCCTAGTGGAGTGTGGCCCCACTGGTGTAATTGCAGGGTAAGGACCCCCTATCAGCCTTCCCTCCCTGGAGAATCTCATCTGACGCAGCGGTTCCAGTTGTGGTGACCTCACCCCAGCTCCCCCATAATGTATGCTCACGTCCACGTTAGTTGACGTTGCAGAGGCCATGAACTGGGCTAATTGTTTGCAGATAGCGAATTGTGAGGTTTCTTGGCTGATTACGGGCCATTAGCGTGGGAAGCAGCAAGGTTCTGCTGTACGATAGATCACTAATGAAGGACCCCGGGGATGCCATCTGCCCGGATAGCATTCAGGGGCCTCCACATGGCCTGGCCACCCAGCGGCCTCAGACGGCCTGCAACCCGAGACTGCAGAAGGGCATGGCCCTGGCACAGAGCAAAAGGAATTCTCCTCGGTGGAGAGCCCGTAGACATCCCCATTTTCATGTGGTGATGATGTTACCGAAAGGAAGGCCCGCATGGTGGACTTTCTGGCCACAGAGGGAGCAGACCATGATAACAGAGACTGCCAGGCCATGCTAAGAGCTGTTATCACTACTATCGTTACAGTGCTCTGTGCCAGGGACGGCACCGTGGTTTCCATAGATCTCCTTCAATTAATGCATCAACCGTGTGAGGAAGGCACTCTAGCCAATCCCATTTTACAGATGAGAAAACTGAGACAGAGACATGGAGTGGTGACCTCACACAGCCAGCAGGAGACAGAGCTGGGCTTTCACCCCACGTGGCCTGGCTCTAAAACTCATGCTCAAGGAGGGAGGGGGCCAACAGAACGAAGAGATCCGGGGAGGGGTTTGAGAAGTTCTCTATGTGTAGCCCGCACGGCTCACTCTGATAAGGATCTTGTAACTGGTCCAGTGACGGTCTGGTGTGCATCACCCTGGTCTTCGTCATCCTGCTTCTATGGTTGAAGGTCAGCAGGCCTCCTGGAGCTGGGATGACGGACGGACATCACAAGAAGTGGGCTGATTTGAGATCAGAGGTCTGGCTGAGTTTTCTGAGGCCTTCTCCTGGCACCGGCTCTTTAGAATCATTCTCGTGGCTCTGCTATGGGGCCCCAAGCCCCAGTCCGGCCCCAGACAGTCATTTCCAGTCACGGCCTTCCAGGATCATTCCCTTGCCTGCTTCTCTCTCTGTTTTTGAAGCTCTTCATCCTTCCTAATTGTCCTGATTTCAGTTCTTTCTTGTTCTTGTCAAACACCAATTTAAAAAATGAGTCATTATTAACTTCACGCCACTCTTCTATTATAATTAGGCCTATTCCCCCCCCCCCCCCCCCCCCTTTTCTCTTCTTCCACTTGGAAACACCAGAGGAGAAAAATATTATCCTTTTCTGACATTTAAAAAAAATCTCTTGCTCGCATAAGTGTTCTTGGCTGCTGAGTTGTGTCCCCGGTCGTTCCCAAGCAGCCCGTGCTTCTGGCTGGTTTAAATGCCACGTGAGGACCACAGCTGGGGACAGTGAGCGGCTCCGGTGCCTCGGGAGAGGCAGCGTGGCTGCCAGGAGCTTTGATAGCTCCTGGGGGCATTGATCCCTGAGCCCAACCTCCAGGTCTCATGGCTCAGCCTCCCACACCGGCCAGCTCAGGCGTGAGGCAAAGCTGAGGTTGCACCACTGGGGACATGAACCTCCCTGGAGTTTCACCCCACAAGCAAAGCTGGCCTGGCGTTGAGTCAGCCCTGGCGATAGTCCTAGGTGCTCCCAATGGAGCACCTCCAAGGACCAGCGAGAAGGCTGCTTGGAGGGGTTCCGTTCATTCAGTCACCAAACCTGGGCAGCATGTCTACCGGGTCTCAAGGCTCCATTGGGAGGGAGGGAGGCAGGACTGCGCAGTGGTTACGGGCAGGCTCTGGATTCAGAGTGCCTGAGGCTGTGGGCCTTGGAGCAAACATCTTAACCTCTCTGAACCTCAGTTTCCTCATCCGTGAAATGGCAGGAATATGAGCCCCATCCTTACAAGGCTGTTTCAAGACTTGAAACGGATGATGCAAAAACTCCGGACTGGCCGAGGGCAGTGAGAAGTCAGAGGACTTAGGGAAAACGCACCTCCCACAGAGGCAGAGGCGCAGGGACCAGCAGTGTCGATGGATCCAGTCACTAGGACTTTCTGGACTGAGTGTTTGGAGTCAGAAGTAAAAAATAAACTTGGCCAAGCAACTATGAAGAAGGGGCCGATGGCACACAGAGAACAGCACCGTCTGAAGGTGAAGAGGACGGCGGCCGATGTTCCCTCCAGGGGCAGCTATTGATTAGGGGGCACGTGAGGGAGATTGCAAGATGCCCTGGAAATTTTGTTCTTATTGATCTCAGAGAGAAAGAGAAAGGGAGAGAGAGAGAAAAACATCAATGATGAGAGAGAATCACTGATCGGCTGCCTCCTGCACGCCCCACACTGGGGACTGAGCCCACAACCCGGGCATGTGCCTGACCGGGAACCTAACTGGGACCTCCTGGTTCATAGGTCGACGCTCAACCACTGAGTCATGCCGGCCGGGCTGGAAATTTTGTTCTTCATCTCGATCCAGATGGTGAATACATGGGCATATATTCGTGTTAAATTCCACCTTGCATGTACCTTTAAGATAAATGTACTTTACTGAGGGTGTGTTATAAATCAACTCAGAAAGAGAGCAATACATAAAAGGAGGGTCTGGGAGAATTTGCAGCAAGGGCCGGGCGAGGGGAAAAGGAAGAACAGAAGCTCAGCGGCCAGGCGGACACCGTGAACCGGCCACTCGAATGCTCCGTCCGCCGAAGGCCACCTCTGTCGTGTGGCTCAGAGTGTGGTCCCAGGACCAGCTGCTTGGGCGTCAAGTGGGAACTTGTTAGAAATGCAGATTCCTGGGCCCCACCCTAGACGGGACTCGGGGTCGGGGGAGGAAGATGGGGACACGTGGCTTTAGAGGTGCCTTGTAGACAGTCCAAATGGAGAGGTCGCTGGAGGTGTGTTCTAGGAATGAGTGATGGAGGGGGGATCGGTGTTTGCTAAGACAAGGAAGGGGGAGGGGCTTGTATTCCAGGTGGGAGGAACAGCATTTGCAAAGGCACGGAGGAATGAAGGAGCAATTCAAGTTCTGGGACCTCCCATCAGCCTGGTCTGTGTATGTGGAGGTCTTTGGGTTTTGAGTTGGTTGCAGGCTGTGTCTGGGGGGGTCCTGGGTGGGAGCCAGTGGCCCTTGTGCTGAGAAAAGGGAGGGAACTGTCTCGGAGGCAGGGGCAGCTCATTCATAGGGCTCCCCTCATTCATAAACCACAGGGACTTCATAAGGCCTCTCCCCTCTTCTCCACCCCTGCAGGCGCCTCGGTCTGGCAGTGACACAGGCCCCGGGCCGTGATGAAACATCCCCAGTGCACTCGGTTATGTGTCCAATTTAGATTTAATCAGGGGGCTCCTGGACTGCGTAATAAAGTTCAAGGAGCGTGTTATCAGGTGAGGCCTGATCGGTATTTAATTAGACGCCAGCGTCACAGGGCTTGGGGAGCAGCCACAGGACACGTGGGCCGGATGAGGACTGGCAGCGGGTCTGCCCACGTTGCTCCCGGGACTGAACAGCCGCTGAAAGCACCGTGGGAACTGGGAAGCTGGGCACCCGCATTGTCCCAAACACAGTGCAGATGGGGTTAGAGGGAGGGAGGTCCGAACAGACCCATGGAGTCCCGTGCGAAGGAACAGATCCCTGCCATGTGAGTGGGAGAGACCCCGGAGGAGCCGGCTATTGTCAGGAACGGGGAGGGGCAAACAGGTTCATTCAAATCCAGCTAACGCCTCTGGGAAGGGGGTCGTGTGGGCCTGCCCCGACCCCCATGTTGTGGGGAACCCCAAGCAGAAGCTGGTCATCAGGGGTCACGGCCATGGCGGCTGCCACCAAGGGAAGCCAGGCTTGGCAAGGCGTGAAGGGCACCACCTTAGCTGGTCCCCTGATTTTCCACAAATTCTGAGAAAAGACACGACTTGACCCAAAGCCCAGCTTCCTGGCGAGCTTGCCCGTGATACAAGCCTCCCCCCTGCTCTGCAGGGGCTGCCATCCCAAACCAGAAATGTCCTCTGGAGCAACCTCAGCTTCTCCTTCCACCAGCACTGGGCCCACAGGACCAGCGGGACGCAGAGTCTTAGAAAACCCACTCCATCCCCTACACTGACCCAGCGGAGAGCCCCCTGGGGAAGATGAGCAAACAGAGCAGCACTATTAAACAGAAGAACAGATGACACGTTCGGGAGAAGGGGGCACTGCTGCCTGATGGGACGGGGGGGTTAAAAGAAATCAGAGAAAACTTGGCCAAATTCCCAATTCCTGTTTTTGATACAATCCTAAGGGATGCTACATCTAAGGAGCTACAGGAGGCATCCACGGAACAGGCGGATCTGGGGTTAGGGGCGGCTGTGAGATGAAAACATAATCACAATTAAAAACGACAATGGAAGCAGGGACACAAGACGAAGCATTGCAGAAAAGTTAGCCAGAGAAGAAGGAAAAAGCTGGAGGAACTCACTCCGAACTCAGAAGGAAAGTTAAGGAGACTGTCGACGTAAGACACGTCCAGACCTGCTGAGAATTTTTTAGTTTATTTGAGCCAAACTGACGGCAATTGCCGGGAAGCAAAATCTCAGCGGACAGAGAAAACGCTCCGGCAAATGGCAGTTTTGCAGCTTATTCTATACAATCAAAGGAGGAGACGTAAGGAGGAAGGGGCGGGGGGCGTCATAGAAAATCCACTGGTAGTTGAGTAGGGAGGTGGGAGAAAGAAAAGTGGGGAAACATTTTCTGAAAACCTCTTAACACCTCATGCCTCAGTTTCCCCAGGCTTCTGGGGTGCTGGCTGGCTGGCCTCTGGGGGTCCCTGGAAGGAGGGCCACTGTGCACTGAGCCAGCCTGGCCCCTCCGGAAGGACACAGCTCTTTCCCGTCTCAGAACCGGTGGCCTGTGAGACTCCTCAGGGCACGGAGGCTGTGTCTATTGCATGAAGCCACATCTTTGCCAGTGAAAGGGGTTAACTGAGACCAGCTCAGGCCAAGGGACCTCAGAGATTGCTTTTAGAGCAAATTAAAAAATCATAGAAGGGGCTCTGGCCAATGCTTAGTGTTCGAACTTGAGTGAGAAAGGTCCTGAGAGTCTCTGGCGAACCCACTTGGGTTTTCCCTGGGAAAGCAGACAGGAGGATTGATGGAGCGTCCCCGGGGGCTTGTCAGGCTTTGGCTTCTGATGAATTACAAGGGAAGAGAGGCACGTGCCCAGGGTGAGCAGCCGGCCTCCTTCTGCTTCAAGGACAAGTGGTAGAATAATAGCCCTTCTCCCTCCACGATCTTATTTGAGCTTCGTGCCAACCTGTGAGGCAGGTGGGCTGGGTCTATGCTGCCTTTAATATCAAGGAGGAAATGAGGCCCAGAGAAGTGAAGCAACGGCCCAAGGCCACAGAGCTAAGCCATTGGCAGCAGCTCAGAGGCAGGTGAAGGGCTGGTGCCACCAACCATGAAGACGCTACGTGAATAGCTCACCTCGATCTGCATGTAAACTGTCCTTGCAGTTCATTGCAAGAATGGCAAGGATGCTAGGGGTGGACTTGATTTCCCCACCCCCTGGATCTGGACTGAGCATGTAACTTGCTTTGACGAACAGAATGCAACAGAAGTGACATTTCCCAGACCCCAGTGCAGGCTCCCAGAGGACTTGTAGCTCCTCTCAGGCACGTAGAGCTCTGCCGTCGTCACCTAGGTGAGCTCGGATGAGCCTGTTGGAGGATGAGACACCAGGTGGAGCAGAGGCAGTCATTCCAGCTAAAGGCCTTTTAGATCAGCCAGCCTGGTAGCTGAACGCAGATCCAAACTGCCAACTTGCAGAATTATGAAGTTAAGTAGTGACTTAGAATAACAAGCATTTACATTTTGGGGGTGGATTGTTACTCGGCAAAAGCTGACTGATACATCGCAAGGAGAGAGAGTTCCAAAAGCCATCACTGACCTGCCTCAGTAAGACTTGGAGTTTCCATAGAAATAGAACCTTAGCCCCTCATGAGGCCAGAGCTGCAGTCTGTGCTGTCTCATGGTCAGTCCTCTTGGGGACCCACCCAACCTGCTTCCAAGGTTGGGACCACAGATGCTCTTGCACCGTGAACAGATGCACCTGCATCCTGTCTGAAGGGACCATTTTATAGGCCATTGGTGGGTTCACTAAGTCCAGCACAGTGTTTAAGAGCATGACAGACAAATCCAGGCACAACTGTAACACTCAACAGTCATTCTACCGCTCCAGGCCTCAGTTTCTTCATCTGCAAAATGGGGAGTATTAAGAGTTCCCACCTTCTCAGATTGCTGTGAGGCAGAAATCACCTAATAATATAAATGGCAGGTACAGGTGTAGCACAGAGTAAACATCACCGTGTGTTAGGTACTATCACTCTGGGCCACTCTGTGGTGGCAAACTCCAAACATCAGGCCATATCGCATTCTGACGGCTCTTCTTGTATTTACCAGAGAATGTGAGATCCGCACACTGTAATAAAAAACTAAAAGAGGCGGAGAAACACACAGCCCAGGGTTCTCGACCTCAGCACTCCTGACATTTGGAACCAGGTCATTCTTTGTGCTGTCCGTGAGGGGGCCTGTCCTGCGCACAGTAGGATGTTTAGCAACATCCCTGGTCTCTACCCGCTAGATGCCAGCATCAATTTCCTCCCCAGTGTGACAGCCAAAAATGTCTCCAGCACGCCCTATGTCCCCTGGGGGACAACGTTGTCTCCAGTTCAAAACCACTGACATGGCCACCCTCAGAGGCCCCAGAAACAGGGCGGAACTTCCTCCAGCACCGAGGACAGCAAACGGCGGAGAGGCAGCTAAAAATAACGGCTACCAATCGAGGGTCATACATCACAGCCAAGGCAGCTCTCTCAGCCAGGTGATGCCATCTGCTTCCCAGGTAGGGAGGGGAGGTTGAGCAGGGGGGAGAGACGGTGAGAGCGAGAGCGAGGAAGAAACAGGACCGTGTGGGAAGGAGGGGGTTTGGAAGGCTGAGTGAAAAGAAGACACTGTGGTTGTCTGGGTTCCCCAGAAGCGGACCCTGCGGTGAGGATTGGTGTGGTGGTGACTTATGGGGAAATGTCTCCAGGAAAAATGGTGGGGAGCCAGGAAAGGGAAGGTGACCCATGAGGGGTGAGCGTCAAGTCCCCTGAGGCCCAGTCCTACGGAGCAGGACTGTCTGCACCCAGGCAGCACCCCAGGGCTGTCCCTTTAGGACACGAGGGAGCTGCACCCCCCAGTCTCTGGTGAGGGGTCACCCCCAGGAAGAAGCACATCCCCAGGTCCTTGGGTTCTGGCTGAGGGGCCCATGCATGGGGAGGAACCTTTTTTCTTTTTCTTTTTTCTTTTTATTGATTTCAGAGAGGAAGGGAGAGAGAGAAATAGAAACATCAATGATGAGAGAGAATCATTGGTTGGCTGCCTCCTGCACGCCCCACCCCCAACTGGGGAATGGAGATGGGCCCTGACTGGGAATCGGAACGTGACCTCCAGGTTCATGGGTCAATGCTCAACCACTGAGCAACACCAGCCGGTCAGGAAGAATCTTAAATATGCACAGAACCTGGGTATGCACAGGGCACTGACTGTGTCCGCCACACACACCAGATTGAAGAAATAAACACACACCCCAAGTGCCAGGCACTGTGCCCACAGCTTCACGTGTATGACCCCCCCTCATCCCCACAGTAAGCCCAGGAAGTGGGTGTCACTGTTCTCATTAAAGGGGAAACGACTGTCTAAGTCACACTCCTGTGAGTGTCAGAGCAGAATCTGAACTCAGCTTTTCCTGGCACCAAGTTCTGAGCCGTGACTACTAGACTGTGGGAAAGTAGGAGAGAGATAGAAATAAGGGGACCCCATTCTCTTTCCCTTGCTTCTGCCTGTCTGGCCAAGTCAGAGCTGCCTTGGCCCCGATTCACCAGTCTTGCCCCTGGAGAGCGGCCTGGGTCAGCCCCTCTAGGTGTGGGGGCTGGAAGGGTTGCTGAGGGGTTAGAGCCCTCCGGATGACCACCGTTGATGCCCTGTTACCCAGGGGATGCTGGACAAGCTTCAGGGGTTGCAGGAAATGGGGTGACTTGTGGGGTATGTTGGAGCCCCAACGTGGTGGGTCCCAGGGCAGGGCCTCAGCCCCATTGCCTCCCCGGGCCAGGCTGGGTGTGTATAAAAGAGGAAGCGGGCTGGGGTGGGGGCTGGAGTGGCCTGAGGAGCCCTTGCCCCGCCCCCTGGCGCCCCTGTCTGGACCCTCAGCGGGGCTGACTGTCGCAGGGGCATGTGGAGGCAGGCTCCAGTGTGGCCGGGTTATCTGATCTTTGACAAGAAGCTGGAAATCAGGAGTATTTTTTTAATGTAAAATCTCTCGAATTTTAAATTTGGCAACGAACCTCAAAAAGCAAGCGAACCCAATTAAGATACGACACTGCAGTCTAAACAATGTGCCCACCTGAGCTGCCTGTGAGTGATGATTTTACATAATGTAAGAGACGTAAAACCTCCGTATACACCGTCCTCCTGAGGTCTGACGCCCAGCCACCTGCTCAACCGTTCTTGAAGATTTGCGTGGGAAGGACACGCCACAGCCTGCCCTGTATTTCCCACTCCCAGGCATTGTGGCACTCCTGGTGACAAATACCCCTGATCAGTTTGCTTTTCTGCATTTTCCCACTTGCCTACAAAGAACATAGATGTATGCAATTTTTAAAAACCACCTTGGCAGTATCTCTAAGTAAAGCAAATCTGGCTGAGCTGACTTCACGGATTCCAGTTGCAGTTCCCAGATACACCCGAGTGGCCTTGCGTCTCCGCATCTGCCGACCCACCTCGCCATCCTCAGTTCTCATACCACAGGCTCCAGCCTTCTCTGGCTCGTTCCTGCAATTCCTTCCTCCTGAGACGCCCTTCTTTTCAACATTAAAATTTAGGGTGGGAAGACCTCACCTAGCTCATGCTTACTCATGCTTCAGGTCCCAGGTTAGAGCTGCCGCCTCCAGGAAGCCCCCCCACCGGGTTTCCCCAGGTTAAATGAGATGCTTCCACCAAGCTCCCTGCCTCATCCAGCTACATGTCCCAGGTTCCCCCACCAGCAGGCTCCCTAATGACCTGCCCATGGGTCTTGCTTGCTCTGCAGGGAGCAGGAGCCCCAAACCCAGACACCTGAGTTATCTCTGAATACGGTCATTCACATGGACACCAAGATACAGCGATCGGCCCTCAAGCAGATGACCCTCATCAAACGACGTTTAACTTCTGCCCCCAGCCCCAGCCATGAGCCTGTGGTGCACTCTGAATCAACAGTTAAAACAGATTCTGTCGCTTCCTATGACACATACTCGCAGGCCTGTTGTGGGTGGGTGTTAAACGCAGTCCCGTTCGTTCATTGCCAGCATGAAAAACACAGCAGTGAGTTTTGTAAACTCTGAGTGTCCTTCCCATGAGCCTTAGGGAATGAGGGTCTGGATCTCTCCTGGCACAGGGGCCCGGGTGACCAGGACCGTCTTTCCAACCCTCTCTGCCCATTCAAACCTGCCCTCCCCGCCCCCTCCCCCCCGCCCGCCAGGGCTCACAGTGGTGATTCCATTAACGAACCAGACTCTGCCCAGGACTGTCAGGGTGGGTGGTACCAGGGCGGGGCCTCACCTGCACAGAGTCTTGGCAGAAGGACCTTCCTACTGGGCAGAATGGCTGGGCTCCTGCTAGCCCAGGCCTCCTACCTGCTGAGGCTGCTGAGACCCTTCAAGGCTCCTCCTCCTCAGGAGCCCAGGGAATCCAGGGCACCTCTCCCCACGGGCTCCTGGAAGCCTGGCACCGAGCTGGTCTGACCCCGGCCTCAGTGAGCCCTCCCCCAGGGCCCTGGGCCATGAGAAACAGCCCAGGTGTGTCCGGGGCCCTGATACCCAGGCCCAGCTGTGCCCACGATCCTGGGGCTGCACATAAGGCTTCAGGGCTGCAGCTGAGGGTGGGGGAGAAGGTAGAGCTGAGACACGGCTCACTCACCCCTGGGCAGCCCCTGCTGCTTGTCTGCCCAGAATGGGGAGCCTGTTAGACACGCAGGTTCCATGAGGACCTCCAGGAGGGTTCTAGAAATCTGCCGTGTGTTTTTGTGGCAGGTGCACCAGTCATTCTCACAGTTGGGCAAGTGGAGGATATTTCTGGGAAGGAGCCTCTGGTGAAACGGGAGCCTGGGGGCTGGTCCAGGCAGGTAGCAGAACGGACCGGGAGATGCAAGGAGAAGCAGGAGGACTAGCAGACGGTGGTCAGCCAGACGGACAGGCAGGCAGCAGCCTGGTTGTCTCCCCCCGAGTCTTCACCCACCTTGTGATTACACATTTGCCCATTTGTCCGTTTGTTGTTGCTGTGTACCCCACTGGAAGGTCAGCCTCAGGAGGGCAGCGATGGTGTCTGCCCTGCTCCTGGCAATGTCCCAGGCCTAACACAGTACCTGGCACACAGCAGGTGCTCAATAAATATTCGTGGAATAAATGGATGAATGAAATGGATGCATGAGAGGAGGGACAGACAGACCAGCAAATAGATGAATATATGGATGAATGGGATAGATTAATGGATAGATGGATGGATGGATGGATGGATGGATGGATGGATGGATGGATGGATTGGTGGATGGGTGGATGAGAGGATGGGTGGGTGGGTGAGTGGATGGATGGATGAATGGATGGGTGGGTGGGTGGGTGGATGGATGGATGGATGGATAAATGGATGGGTGGATGGGTGGGTGGATGGATGGATGGATTGGTGGATGGGTGGATGGGTCAGTGGATGGATGGATAGGTGGGTGAGTGGATGAGTGGATGGGTGGGTGGGAGGGTAGATGGACGAATGGGTAGATGGCTGGGTGGGTAGATGGATGGATGGGTGGGTAGATGGATGGATAAATGGATGGGTAGATGGCTGGGTGGGTGGATGGATGGATGGGTGGGTAGATGGATGGATAAATGGATGGGTGGATGGATGGGTGGGTGGATGGGTCAGTGGATGGATGGATAGGTGGGTGGGTGGATGAGTGGATGGGTGGGTGGGAGGGTAGATGGACGAATGGGTAGATGGCTGGGTGGGTGGATGGATGGATGGATGGATGGGTAGATGGATGGATAAATGGATGGGTGGATGGATGGGTGGGTGGATGGATGGATGGGTGGGTAGATGGATGGATAAATGGATGGGTGGATGGATGGGTGGGTGGATGGATGGATGGGTGGGTAGATGGATGGATAAATGGATGGGTGGATGGATGGGTGGGTAGATGGCTGGGTGGGTGGGTGGATGGATGGATGGGTGGGTAGATGGATGGATAAATGGATGGGTGGATGGATGGGTGGGTGGATGGATGGATGGGTGGGTAGATGGATGGATAAATGGGTGGGTGGATGGATGGGTGGGTGGATGGATGGGTGGGTGGATGGATGGATGGGTGGGTAGATGGATGGATAAATGGATGGGTGGATGGATGGGTGGGTGGATGGATGCATGGATGGGTGGGTGGATGGATGGGTGGTGGATAGACAGACGGGCAGAGGAACAGAGAGGTGTATGGACAGGTAGGTGAACAGGCACCAGGGTTGACATTCCAGGAGCCTCCTGTGCAGTCTCCTGACCTATCATTCCATCTCAAGAGACTCAGCTCTCCACGACGGTTTTGAAAGTTCAAAAGTGCATAATGGCCTAGAATTGTTCAAAGTCACTTTGGCTCAGTGTGTGTCTCCAGCCTCTGGGGTAATACACACTCTAATGTTTAAATAGTAGATTCAAAATAAACAGGGAGCATAGACACGAAGAAACGGCACTTTTGTTACTGCTCTCCTTTGCCTCCACGTGGAGTGGCATTTCCAATGTATTTATATTTAAAAGCATGAAACAGGGTGTGAACGGCTAGGAAAATATTTTTGATTTTTGTTAAGCACAAATTTTTAGTTCATTTCTTATCTATTTTACTGAATTTGAAGACGGCTTTAAAACTGAAATTTATCCTTTTAAAATGATTGGTTTAAAATCAAAGAATCAACCATGAAAATAATACTTCTATGACAGCCTTGTTACTGAAAATAATTCTGTCATATAGGGGAGGGGAGGGTAGTGTTAAAATAAAAAAGATCAAATATCCTTGAATCTTACTGCTTCCCAGAGGCACTCTCCACTGAATTCTTTTCAATCTTGCTTTATATTGACCCATCCTATCTAATAAAGAGGAAATATGCTAATTGACTGCCCCACCCTCAAAGATGGCAGCACCCACAGCCACAAGATGGCCGGCAGGGGAGGGCAGTTGTGGGCCATCAGGCCAGCAGGGGAGGGCAGTTGGGGGTGACCGGGCCAGCAGAGGAGGACAGTTGGGGGTGATTGGGCCGGCAGGGGAGCAGTTAGGGTTTGATCAGGCTGGCAGGGGAGTGGTTAGGGGGTGATCAGGCTGGCAGACAGAAGCAGTTAGGGGCAATCAGGCAGGCAGGTGAGTGGTTGGGAGCCAGCAGTCCCAGATTGTGAGAGGAATGTCTGACTGTCCGTCCTGATCAGGCCTAAACTGGCAGTCGGACATCCCCCAAGGGGTCCCAGACTGGAGAGGGTGCAGGCAGGCTGAGGGACATGAATTTCATGCACCAGGCCTCTACTATAAGTATATGTATCAACAGAGTAAATAGAGCACTATTTTGCATATGTACAAATGTTAAAATACCTATGGATATTATTACCTTTTATACCTTGTTCTGTAAGTTTCTCACCCCACAGGATATGCTTAGACCTCATCATCTGAATGCACATAGGCTAGAGCTGTGTTTGAAGCAGCGATGGCCATTGAAGAGGCTGCGTTTTGCTTATTTGCTCCTGTCCTGACAGGCACTCAGGCTGCCTCCAGCTTCTGCTATATAAATCCTGTGCCCTGAGCAGGCGCTCCTCTGGACGTGGCAAGGTCGGGGCAGGCGGAGCTCTCAGTCGAAAGGTCCATCATGTGCCTCCTGAAGGCCGCTCGCCTGCAGCTCCTGACGGGCCAGGGCTATTTTCACCCCTGCCCTTTAGCGACGGCCCCGGGCCAGGCCAGGCCCCGCGCGCCTCTCTCATCTCAGCTGGCACCTCCCACATGATCCCGTGACCCTGTAGCCATCCCAAACCCAGTACCACAAGCCTTGTGATCTGGGCTATTTAGGCAAGCTCCCCAACCCCATACACACACACACACACACACACACACACACACACGCACGCACGCGCACACACACACATACACACACAGCCCTTGGTCTCTCCATGCCAAGGAGAGATTTCCAGGCCTGATCATGTTACTCGGCTCTGTGTTCCTGGGCTGGCAGGCGGGGCCGGGGATCCCCGGCGGTTCTCGTTATCCACACCGTAGCTTTTCCATCTCCCCACAAACATTCCCCTGGCCACTGTCCATGCCTGTGAGGGACACCAGGCACACCCCAGTTCAAATCCTGGCCACGGAGGGACTTGCTGGGTGGCCTTGGGCAACACGCTTAGCCTCTCTGAGCCTTGGTCTCCCTAACCATAAGATAAGGACAGTCACCCACCTCATAGGAACAATATCAGTGTCTACCCATATAGTTGACTTCTCTATTCCCTTTATATACCCGTCTGCCTCCCCAACTCGCCTGTGACACCCTTGAGGGTAGGGACAGCATCTTGCTCACTGGGTCCCCAGGACATGGCATGAAGTAGGTGCTGGGTCATTGACGAATTAACAATTGATAATGAAATAATTACAGCTACTCTTTGTTGAGTCCTTACTCTGTTGGGCACCATTCTTTTTTCTTCTTTTAAAAAAATATATTTGTATTGATTTGAGAGAGGAAGGGAGAGGGAGAGATAGAAACATCAATGATGAGAGAATCATTGATCAGCTGTCTCCTGCATGCCCCACACTGGGGATTGAGCCCACAACCTGGGCATGTGCCCTGACCAGGAATCAAACCGTGACCTCCTGGTTCATAGGTCATCGCTCACACTGGCCGGGCTGGGCACCATTCTTTATGTGCATTTTCTCACTTAATCCTGCAGGCTCTCCTTGACCCAGACCTGCCTTCGTCTCCCCGCTCTTCTCTCTTTACCATCCCCTGCCTCCCAGCCTCCAGTCCCTGGTGGGTCAGATTTATGCTGAAGCCTAAGACCCACAGCTCTAGGGAACCTAGGGGTGTGTGCGTGTGTGCACGTGTATGTGTGTGTGTGTGTGTGTGTGTGTGTGTGTGAAGGAAAGCAGTTAGTGAATACTCTCATTTTAAAAGGTGTGGCTCAGTCGACTGAGCGTCATCCCTACACCAAAAGGTGCAGGTTTGATCCCCAGTGAGGGCACATTCCCAGGACGTGGGTTTGACCCCTGGTCGGGGCATGTGTGGGAGGCAACCAACTGATGTTTCTCTCTTTCTCTCTCCCTTCCTCTCTCTCTATAAAAATAAAATAAAATAAAATAAAATAAAATAAAATAAAATAAAATAAAATAAAATAGCAAAATACATTGAACACTGTTTTCCAAACTCCCAACAGCTCCCCCTTGCCCACTGGTTCCTGCCACTCAACTCCCTTGTCTGTAGGGATGCATTCTTTCACATAAAGGAATCATCTTCAAAATACCCAAGTACCTCACTGTTCACTTATTTGAAGGAGAAGGAGACGGGGAAGGGGGGGAGAGAGATGAGGGGGGAAAGAGAGGAGAAGAGGAAGCAGAGGAGGAGAAGAAGATGAAGCAGGGGAGGAGAGGAGAAAGAGGAAGAGGAGGAAGAGGGGGAGAGGGAGAGGAGGAAGAGGGGGAGAGGAAGAGGAGGTAGAGGGGGAGAGGAGAAAGAGGGAGAGGAGGAAGAGGGGGAGAGGGAGAGGAGGAAGAGGGGGAGAGGAAGAGGAGGAAGAGGGGGAGAGGAAGAGGAGGAAGAGGGGGAGAGGAAGAGGGAGAGGAGGAAGAGGGGGAGAGGGAGAGGAGGAAGAGGGGGAGAGGAAGAGGAGGAAGAGGGGGAGAGGAAGAGGAGGTAGAGGGGGAGAGGAGGAAGAGGGAGAGGAGGAAGAGGGGGAGAGGGAGAGGAGGAAGAGGGGGAGAGGGAGGGGAGGAAGAGGAGGAGGAGGGGGAAGAATCAGACTGTCCTGTGCACTCTGGTCCTGACTGCTCACTCGTAGCCACCTTCTCTCTCCCTCTCCTCTCACCATCCTTCTTTTTCTGTCTCTGTTCGTTGACCCCTTATAGAAGGGATGACAGAGTCCAAGCCATACTTGCACGTTTCTAAGTTGCTACGAAGTCCCCTTCTTATTACGGGTTGACTTGGGCTCCCCCTGCCCCACCTCCAATTCCTATATTGAAGTCCTCACCCCAGGACCTGGGAATGCGACTTTATTTGGAAGTAGGGCTGTAGCAGATGTAATTAGCTAAGATGAGGTCATGCCGGAGTGGGAGAGGGAATCTGATAGGACTCATGTCCTTATACAGAGAACACCACGTGGAGAGAGACAGACAGGCAGAGAGGGAGGACAGTGTGAGGACAGGAGAAGGCCACTGAGAAGTCCAGGAGGGCTCAGGCCCAGAGTGAGAGGCAGGGAGCAGCTTCTCGCCCCAGCCCTCGGAGGAACCGCCCCTGCCGACTCCGTGATCTTGGGCTTCCAGCCTCCAGGCTGTGAGATGATGCATTTCTATTGCCCAAGCTGCCCAGTGCGCGGGGTGTGTGCGGCAGCCCCAGCAAGCTGGCATACCTCTTGTTCAAGATGGTGAATACCCACAGCCCAGCCACAGAGAGGATTGCCACTGCCTGTCACATTTCACACGTGGGGCCGTGGCGCCCAGAGGGGTCACTAGTGCGCCTGGTCCCCCAGCACTTCCGGGGCTGAGCAAGTGGCGGCCTTGGCACAGCTGCAGGCTGCTCTCCCCTCCTTTCTGCTTGAATGCGTCTCCGACATCCTGTGGGTGGTGATGACGGGCGGAAACAGTGTCCATGGTAAGGGCGCTAATTGGCATGAGCTGGTCACTCAGGCGAAGCCCCGTGGATGGCGGCCAAGCCCCCAGGAGGGCCGGGACTGAAGCTGCCCACTTCAGTGGGTCTTGCGGCCTGTGTGTGGGAGGACGTTGCCACAGGCCGTCAGGCTGCTGTTTCCCTGCCCATCAAAGTCGGGGGGCGGCGGGGGGGGCGGACATTCCTTCCAGGAGACAGAGCCGCTGTCTCAGGGCCCACTGGCTTCTCCTGTCATTAGATAGTCTCGAGACCCCCATCCAATGAAAGGGCGCCCCGAGCTGTCGTTAGCAGTGTTGTCCCGCCTGCTCTGCCACTGCGAGCACAGCCCACATGCAGCCGGCCAGGAGGGTCCTGCCCTGGAAGCCTGGGGGGCTTTGGGAGTGAGGGGCTCAGGGAGGCTCTGCCCAGCACGCAGCCCACACAGTGCACCCCAAGGCTGGGAGCAGAGGACACCTGGTCAGGGTCATTCTGGCCAGCCACCCCACTGCGTCCCCTCTGCCGCTGGCCTAGCCCCGTGAGCTCTGGTTCAACAAAGACACCATCCCGCGCACTTCTCTGTGGGTGTGAGAAACAGCTGGCCCTGGTCACAGGGATGCTCTCGCATTAGGACAACGGCTGTTAGAATGGAATGCCCCCAGGCAGACATCCTGGCTCTGCCACTTACTGAATGCCCTCGGGTGAGTGACGTCACCTCTCCAGCCGCAGTGTCTTCATCTGGAGAATGGGGTTTATGGGCGGGATTGCTTTGTTCGTTCAAGAATGCTAATGTAGCCGTGGCCGGTTTGGGCCAGGGGATAGAGCGTCAGCCTGCGGGCTGAAAGGTCCCGGGTTCGATTCCGGTCAAGGGCACACGCTTGGTTTGCGGGCTCGTTCCCCAGTAGGGGACGTGCAGGAGGCAGCCGATCAATGATTCTCTCTCATCATTGATGTTTCTCTCTCCCTCTCCCTTCCACTCTGAAATCAATAAAAATAAACTAAAAAAATGCTAATGTATGTAAGAGGCTTGGGACGAGGGAGATCTCCGAGCCGTGGTGAGGGTTGCCTTGACCAACTCCCAAATGCCTGAGAGCCTGTCCTTGTCCACACAGACTCGGAAACCTGGCCATCTGTGGTCACGTGGGTTTCCAACATCCAAGGTCACTGAAATGCCGATGTAGGTAACTGCCCGACTTCCACGTTGGCCCTGAGACCCGGAGGGCGGGGCCCGAGCCCGCAGTGGGGTGTCCACCTCCTGAGGGGCTCCCCGACTTAGGGGGTGTGTGCATTTCTCTTTAGGAATATGGAGCCCACCTTCAAGGAATTCGCATTCCACAGGGGGAAACAAATCAGTGAACAGGTCGCCTCGATTCAGGGGTGACAAGAGCTACGATGGCGGTGAGCACGGAGGCTGTGGGAGATGCAAGACCTCGGAGGGTCAGGCGCACTTCTGGGCGAAGCAGGAGGACCGGGAGGGGATGCTGCGAGGGGACAAGAGCCGTCCAGGCAGAAGGAACGGCACGTGTAAAGGCATACAGGACCTAAAAGAGGAAGAGCGCTGAGCTGGGGGGTCCGCTGTGCTGCTGTAGAGCGGGAAGGAACGAGAGAATTGGCTAGCATCCGGGGCTCTGGGTGGACTTGGAGTTTGGGCTCTGTCCCAGGAGAGTGGGAAGCCTTGGATGGATGCTCAGGAGACCTGAGTGAAGAGAGAAAGCTTTAGAAAGTTCTTTCTTGCAGGAGAGCTCTCTCCCAGAAAACGGATTCATTTTCTGAACAGGAACGGCACGTGGCCACACCTGGGAATGGTATGAAAAGCCTCTGACATTCAGTGCTGTCTCCTCGCCCCGAACCATCTCCTGTCAGGCTGAAAGCTGGCGATGCTGCCCGGAGGGAAGCTGACCACGCAGGTGGTCACGAGTCCCCTGCAGCGCTGGGGGCTCTCAGCCCCAGGCCAGGAGAGACCGATGGCGCACAATGAGGGGCTCCGGAGCCCCTCGGCCGGGTGGTAGGAATGGACTGCACTGGACCCCCCACTCCCTCCCCTGGTGCTGGTGGGGGCTGGAGGCTCCTTGCCCAGGAGGCAGCAGGTGAGGGGTACATCTGACAGCCCCCAGGAGACAAGAGAAAACGCCACCAGACCCTGCTTTCCGGAGCTTATCATTGTAGTAGTGACTCAGGACCTCACATACGAGAGTGAGTTATCAACACGGACAATGCGGGGAAGGCGGAGAGGAAAGCAAGGTGGCGGACCAGCATCTCATCTGAAATAGCGAGGAGTCAAAACATACCGCCTGTAGTGGATGCAATAAGAAATAAAGGAGCGAAGGCAGGTCTTAAAGTTGCCACGGTAACCGGAGTGGATCTAAAAATAGTGGTGGACCTCCACTGGGAGGACAGGGCAGGCATGTCAGCAGATAAGGTCTAAGGTGGGAACACCGACAAATACCAGCGATGAGCACGGGCCCGAGAGGCTTGGAGACAACCACAGGCAAACAGAAGACAGCGGACAGGAAGCCCTGGGAGCGGCCGAGAGGAGGGGGCCGGGGCGGGGACTGCTGACAGATACTAGGCTTTCCTCCGATTTGATTATTTCTTTAGCCATGTGTACGGTCTGAAAGATCCTGCGCATTCACATAGAGATACACCAGAGCGAACAGAGTCAGGGCGGAAGGCCAACGCACGGCAATGAACACTGTCGACCTTGGAGCCAGGGGCCTGTGGATGCAACTGGGAGGGGCTGCGAACCTGGACGGGGAAAATAACTCCCTCCTCACTTCCCTATCCTCTCCCTGAAGTGCAGCCTCGGCCTTTCTCACGAACACAGGCAAGAGCCACGTCGGTGTTACCGGACCTGTGGCTTCGTCACGGGTAGAAATCGTAGGCATTTGCGTGTCGCCTTGCAGCTGTTGCAAATATCTTGAAACATCTGTGCTCCTCACCACCTGGAAAGCACAGCTTTTGTTTCGACTGACTCCAGGCTACTCTGGTTCGTTAGTCCATCCACAGAGAACACACATGTTCCCGTATCACACTTGCTTCTTTTACATGCATGTTTTGCCACGACATTTCAATGTAATCGGTTCCCTTGCAGTCCCGTGTGTTATTTTTTACGCATTGAAAACATACTTCTGAGGAGGGTGTGGTGGCTTCGTGAGACGCCAAGGGGTCTCGGAACGAGGCTGAGAACCGGCTTTGGGGAAGAGAGTGGCTGGGGGGTGGGGGTGCTCAGGTGGTTGGTGAAGGCTTCACAGGGAGCAGGAGCCACAGGTTGGGGGCAGCTGGGACCCAGGCGGATGGGGAGGGACACAGAGATGGATGGGCAGGTGCTGAGGAAGGGGTGCAGCTGGTGGGCCAGTCACATAGCAACAGGGGCAGAGCTACAGGCTCCAAGCTCACAAGTTCCAGACGCTGGCCCCAGCCCTTTGCAGACACGACTGCATTTGACCTTGACAATAACCGTAGGAAGGTACGAACGCTATTTCTCCTTCACAGCCTAGGAAACACAGCCCCAGCTGGTAAGTCAGAGAGCTGGAATTCAGACTGGTCTGCCCGACGCCCGGTCCACACTGCCAAGTATGGCGGGAGGGCTTATTCTCATGGAACCAACAAAGAAACCCAGGAGGAGACGCAGCGAGTGAAGCCAGGCCCAGGGCGCCGGCGCCTGGGAAAACCCAGCGGAGGCCTATCCCTGCCCAGCGGCCTCCCTCAGCACCTGGGGCTCAGGAAGCTCAAGGAGCCCCGTGCCAGTGATCTGGGCATCACCACCAAGGCTCAGATCCTGCCTGGTCTCCCGCCAGTACATCATTCAGATCTTCCTCCCCATTTGAGCCCTGGGAGCCCTCCTGGCATCACTGTTAATGCCACCATAACCTCCTAACGGGGCTCCCCAACTTTAGTGCCTGCTCCTGCTATTACTGGATGCACATGAAATTAGGTTCCTGATATTGGGCTCCCTGGGGCGGGCGGGGGGGCTCATAAAATGCTGGGGTGGTATTGCAAGCGTTATCATTGTGTATTTACCTATAGGACATTACCATGGATTCGCTGGTATCTATCCTTTCACTAAGAATGACCACACAGCCCAACCAGCGTGGCTCAGTGGTTGAGCCTCGACCAAGAGGTCACGGTTGGATTCCCGGTCAAGGGCACATGCCCGGGTTGCGGGTTCAATCCCCAGTGTGGGGCGTGCAGGTGGCAGCCGATCAATGATTCTCTCTCATCATTGATGTTTCTCTCTCTCCCTCTCCCTTCCTCCCTGAAATCAATACATATATATATATTTTTAAAAAGAATGGCCACACATTTCCAGGGACTGTTCTGTTACGAAGGGGACTGGGCCGAGCTGTCCTGCTTTAATTGCAGCTGGATAATGAGAACAGGCCGAGGACCCAACACGGCCGAGGCTGGGGCACCACGCTGCACGGACAGAGTTCGCAGCCCTGTGAGAAGGGGAGACAATGAAGCCATCACAGGACCCTGGTGGCCGAGGCCAGCGGAAACCCAGGGAGCGGGTCCCGCGCCCGCGCTGTGAGCACTTCCCCTCTGCCCACCGCAGACATGCTTTGAATCCAAACTTGATGTGTTTTGCAATAGTGATTGCATTTAATTTGTGGGTTTGTTTTGGCTTTATATATTGTAAGGGGATCCTATTACCTCAGTCCACATTTAAGCAGCAGCATCATAAAAATACTTCCTGGCGACGCAGAGAGGGAGGTGTCTGTGAAAATATGTGCCCTTTAAAAGCAGTTCGTGTTTGAAAGACGCTGAGCCATGTGCCATTTGCAGGCCACGCTCACAGCTCAAAAACCGTTGCCCATTTGGAGTTAATATTCTAAATGCTTAGCTTCTCTCCTGCCTGTCTCTGTGGATAGGCCCTCCACTCCGGCCGGTCAGTCAGTTTTATGTCCTTAAATGTGTCTGCGCCTATTTCCAGCAATGGTTCGTAAGGGTGGGGTGTGCCCACCCCTTAAATTAGCACCTAAAATACTCACTAGCCCTGGCTGGTGTGGCTCAGTTGGTTGGGCATCGTCCCAGGCATTGAAAGATTACCGGTTCGACTCCCGCTCAGGGCACATGCCCGGGTTGTGGACTCGATCCCTGCTGGGGGTTGTGCAGGAAGCAGCTGATCAATGTTTCTCTCTGTCTCTCCCTCTCCATTCCTCTCTCTCTAAAAATTAATTTAAAAAATATATAAACACTGACTAGTACCTGCTAAGTGGTAACCGCTACTAATACTGCTATCTCGTGGGGCTGAGGGAAGAGATGCCCAATGGTACAAAAACACCCACTCCTGATGTTCCTGTCTCCATAGCTGACATCCCGGTCAAGAGAACAGAAGGGAAACTGAGGTCAAGAGTGGAGAAACGCCTGGGAAGGAGACAAGGGAGCCTCCATGCCGTCGTGGGAAAGAACCCTCTGGACTGGAAAACATAGTCCTGGGGGTAAGGCCCGGCTCTGTGTGATCTTGGAGAAGCCACTTGACCTCTCTGAGCCTCTGGCTCCTGGAATGTTAGATGAGATCACCCCAGCCTTGCCCAGGTTACAGAGGGAATGGGACCGTCCACGAGGTCAGGATGGGGAAGGTGTGACAGCAGTATTACCGCTAGAGTGGCAGTGAGGAGGCAGGCAGAGATGCTCAGAGAGCGGTGAGGGAGGGAGAGGCAGAGACCGAGAGACGGAGAAGGGGCGTACCTTCCTGCCTTTATTTTCTGTCCCGTCCCAGAGCGACACAGGCACAGTCCCCAGGACGTTTCCCTCCCAGCTCCTCCCTCAGCTGGGCTGAGCTCCTCCCTGGTCCAAGCTGGGATGCTGGAGGGGTCATGGCTGGAAGAGGGGAGAGGCACTGGGCTGGAGGGGATGCCCAAGGCTGGGTGTGCAAAGCTCAGACCCCGCCGGCCTCGATGGGAGCCTGTATCCCCGCATTGACCCTCAGCCCTGCAGGACGTCACGGTCAGCCCTTCTCAAATATCCATCGGGCGCTGGAGGCCCACAGGGTGTGCCCGGACGAAGGGGAAGGTCAGGGGGCGCGGCTCAGTGCAGGGCCAAGTGGCCAGAGCGCACTTCCTTCCCCAAACCGCTGGGAGCCAGGCCAACAGCCCTGCCGCTTCCTAAGACAGAACTTGTTTTCTCTGCTTTGGGCTTTGACCTGAGAATACTTGGTTTTTATTTGAGGTCGTTGGTTTTCCTCTGTGAGCACTAAATGTCTCTTTATAACGCATTGTTCCGAGGGAGGCACGGTGAGTATTGCGAAAGGGTTCCCCCAGCCGTGTTTTCTTGAATAATGAACTCTACTCTGCTGTAAACATTTGTATAAGAAATCTCCCTCTGAATTCAAAAGTGATTTTTAAAATGCGTTTGGCAGAGGGGGCTGAGGGATGTGTTCAAGTTATAGCCTCATTTATTCCTAATGAAGCAGAACGGAAGTGGAACCAGGGGAGAAATAGAATAAAGAAAGAAATAGAATCAAAGGACAAAAGAAATAATATAATGAACTGCGTGGGCTTTGAATAGGCACCTTGTGCTGTGCGTAAGCAGTTGAGTTAGAAGAGCTACGGGAATAAGGAGTAGAGCCCATTCTGGCCAGAGACCAATTCCTGTGACCGGGGCACTGCCACTGTCTCCCTCTGGGCCCACGGGCCTCAGTGCCCACATCTGCCCAATGGGAGGAAGCACTGAGGGGCTGTAGAGGCTGTGACGACTGTAGAGGGCTGTGCATATGTGAGGTGGGGTTGTTATTCAGGCAAGTGGGTGATGGAGAGAGAGGAATGAGCTTCTCATGCTAAGGATCTGGAACTTGAGAAAAAAATACATGACATACATACTCACAGGTATACATGTTCACAGATGCAGACATAGACGCATATACACCTGTTCACACTCACACACAGACACACATGGGCCTCATGCAATCCTTCATACACTGTTTCACACGCTCATTCTCACAATGCTCACATATAGATAGCACACGTGTGCAAGCTCAATCGTACACACCCTTCTACAAAATGTATACACCATTCAGTACACGTATTCTCACATATATACTCCACACAATTCCACATACACTTACCCCCACACAGATGCTGCTTCATAGACCTACATGCTTACACACACTCAACACTCTCACATACATGCCCTCAAATACATCCCTGCACACATACAAACCATCATACACCGCCCCTCACACACATGCTGTGTCCTTCCAATTAGCTGTCCCTGCCGGGGCCCATGCCGCTGCCCCTCCCAGCAGGACTCCGGGGAAAGCAGAGCAGATGCTCTGTCCACCTGCCCAGCTCACGCCCTCACAGCCCCGCCTCCAGGGAAACTGCTCCAAGCTCCCATCCACCTGACCCCTTGGCGATGTCCCTTTTTTTGTCCCCTGTCCTTGGTGTCTGATGGCCACAGCAGGAACTTGGAACTCCATGAGTGGAGGGGTCCGTTCTGTCTCATTCACACATGCATCCTCTGAGCTGAGCATAGCTGGTGTTCCAGGAACATTTGGTGAATGAGTGAATGAATGAGTGAGTGAGTGAGTGAGTGAGTGAATGAATGAATGGATGAATGGATGAATGAGTGACTGAGTGAGTGAGTGAGTGAGTGAGTGAATGAATGAGTGAATGAATGAATGAATGAATGAGTGACTAAGTGAGTGAGTGAGTGAGTGAGTGAATGAATGAGGATGTGAGAAATGGAGGAGGAGAGGGTCTGCTCAGACCAGGCCTCTGGGCTTTCAGACTGAGGTGTGGGAGAGGATGGGGGGCTGGCCCCACTCCAGCTCTCAGCCCTTCCTGAGCCAACTCTGCCCAGTCCTCCCCCGCCCACCATTGCCCCCTCCTGCAGGGCCCTCAGGACTGCTCCTCTCGGGGACCTGCCACTGCAGCCACCGCCGGCGCACCCCCTGGAGCCTCTGGAGTTTGCAGGAAAGGGCAGCTTGCTGCAGGGACACAGGCTTTAGTCTGACCAGCCTCCACACCAAGTTCTCAACCTTCCGGCCCTTTAAATACAGTTCCTCATGTTGTGATCCAACCATAAAATTATTTTCGTTGCTACTTCATAACTGTAATGTTGCTACTGTTATGAATCGCAATGTAAATATCTGATATGCAGGATGGTCTTAGGTGACCCCTGTGAAAGGGTTGTTTGACCGCCAAAGGGGTCTCGACCCACAGGTTGAGAACCGCTGCTCCATACCAACACTGCCGTCGGCACCATCGCAGTAGCAACTGCGTGCCAGGAACTAGGCTGCGCATTTCACACCAAATCCTACCGACCTTTCTAGAAGGGAGACCCAAGTAACATCTCCATCCTAGAACTGAGCAGAGGCTCCGGGAGAGAAGTGATTGGCGGGGAGCGGGGGAAGGGAGGTGGAGGTGAGGGGGGCAGCACTGGCAGCTGGCAGAGCTAGGATTTGCTAGGATTTGAACCCAGGACCCGAACTCTCAATCCCTCGTTTCCCCGACTTCCCACATTCGGTGTGGCACCCCTCAGCCCCCGGGGCAGCTTCTCCCCTGGGGCAGCTCGCCCTCTCCCTTTCCTCCCCTGCCCACCCTCCCTCCCGGCTGGACCAGCAGCTACTCAGCGGCAGCAGGGGAGACGACGTTGGTCCCCTGCCCAGGGTGTGCCAGGCCAATACACCATTCACCAGCTGCTGACCTATTTTTTTCTGGAGAATTGCCTTACGACGTAAGGACATTGGCTTACCGGGAAAATCATCACAGCCTCACCCCACTGAGGACAGCCTGCCATAGCACGAGGCCACCCGCAGCAGGTCGGTCCACGCTGCAATGCGGCTCCTGCTCCCCAGGCCCCCACGCAATCGGGCCACGGCACCTCCAGTGTGGCCCAGCCTCGCTCAGCCCCTCGGCTGCCCTGTTCTAGAAAGCACCGCGCCCAGACACACACGCACAGAACGTCACGTCTCAGGCTCCGCGTCCAGGGAACCCGGCCTGACCTGCCCGCTGTGTGACCCAGGCCAGTGGCCAGTGGGCGCTTCACATGCAGGTACTGGATGACAAGCCCTTTCTCTGCCCCATTCCGCGGGCCTCCTGGGTCAGGCCGTGCAGGGACCCGGGTCCCGGCCAGGGCAGGAGCGTGCTTTTCCGTAGTCACCACAGTACCCTGGTGCCTGGACCAGTGCCTGGCACACAGGAGGCGCTCAGTGAATATTTGTTGAATGCATGAACGAGTGAGTGAAAGAATGAATGAATGAATGAATGAGTGGTTCACCCTCCCCCACCCAGGTGTCTGCCTTCTCAATTCCTATCCCGCTCCCTCTGAACCTCCAAGGCCACCTCAGCCACCACCTGCTGGGGACCCACCCTGTCCCGTCCACCCTGGCTGGCTTTGACTCCACACCAAAGTGCTTTGCCGGCTGCCCGCACACCCCAGGGGTTCACCGAGGGACCTCAGAGGCCCTCAAGGGCAGGGGTCAGAGGGCGCTGGGCTGTTCAAGACCCCTCCCTAGGGTCACCCAGAACCTTTCATCCATTTCCAGGAGGCTTATTTGAACAAAAGTCTCCGTGGCCACTAAGACTAAACAGCCCTCTGCTGTCTTGCAACTTTTACCCCCCCACCCCCGCCCCATCCAAATTTTGTGTGTAGATGTCCTGCTTAAGTCTCCATCTAACTGACAACTCCTTGAAGGTTCTACCTAGAGGTTAAAAGCATGGACTTTGGCATCAGAAAGGTCTTGGCCACATGATGAGCCCCTCTTAGCCTCAGTTTCTGTAGCTGTAAAATGGGCAAGTAACAGAGGTTCCATCTGAGAGTCCAGTAAGGTGAATCTATAAAGTGCTAAGCACAGTGCCTGGCTCCTAACACATAATAAATGGTACCTTCTAGTACAGCGGTTCTCAACCTGTGGGTCGCAACCCCTTTGGGGGTCCAACGACCCTTTCACAGGGGTCGCCTAAGACCATGGGAAAACACATATGTAATTACATATTGTTTTTGTGATTAATCACTATGCTTTAATTATGTTCAATTTGTAACAATGAAATTGGGGGTCACCACAACATGAGGAACTGTATTAAAGGGTCTCGGCATTAGGAAGGTTGAGAACCACTGTCTAGTATTTATTGATCACCCAGCAAGTGCTTTGGACACAATTGATAATTAATCATCAAAGTTATCACACTGTCCTTTGCAAAGGGAAGTTACACATGGATGTGCGTGCAGCTCATCTTGTTCTGCTGTGGGTGTGTCCCAGGGACCTCCGGTCATGACCCCTGGCTCTGGTGGGAGCCGCTAATTCCGGGTGGACAGGCAGCTGCGTGGCCAAAGAGGGCCCCATCCCTTGCTGCAAAGGGACCAGGGGAGGGACTTCGATGTCCCTCTGCTTCTGCAGCACCTGGCTTTCTCCCAAGTCCAGGCTGGCGGTGCACAGACAGCAGGGAAAGTGGGAAGAGAGAGTTGGTTCTCATTTCTCAGGTTCGCGGGCGTATCTGCAGCCCACAGAGCTGGGTGCATAGTGAGCGCTTGACAAACACTGTGGAGTGGATGCAGGAATAAAGGACTGAACGGATTTGAGGCCCACGGTGGAATTGCTGCCCCGGGGAGAGGCATCCCTCCACCAGTGTTTTTGAGTGATTGAAGGAATTCCAGCTTTACCATCATATTCCCAGTTCCGGGCCCAAGTTCTAGCCCACAGGAGGCCTGGGAGGAATGTTTATGACGAAAATGAGCTAGACACACCATTACCCAGGAAGCAGCTGGGCCTCAGCTGTGCAAGTGCTTGCCCGCCGCCTTGCACTGGCCCGGACTCACGGGCACGGGTTCCAGGCACCAAGCCCTCGAGGTCAGCCACCAGCCTGGCTTGGCCTCAGCCATGCGGGGGGGGGGACAGGGTCTGGGAAACAGAGCCAGGGCCCCGAGGGGCAGCACTGAAGACCCTTGGCTGGCCTGCCGGGCAGCTCCTGGGTGCTGCCCTGGGTCAACACTCACCCCAGATGGACTGAGATCGCAGGAGCAGACCGCAGTGACCAGGGACTGTCGGGGAGCCCTCGTCTGCACGGCGCTGGCAGCAGTACAACCTGTCACACAGACGGGCACGTGGCTGCGCTTCCTCCTGGACCGGCTCTGCCGGGACCCGGCTCCTCCCCAGTCAGCACCTGGGGTCCTGCTCATCTCCCCGATGGGCCCCATGTGGCCACGCACCCAGCTTCGCTCCCCGTCCTCGGGCCCTGCATCCCTCCCCAGCACCCCTGGCCTCTGTGCCCAGCAGATGGTGGCCATGGACCACCTGGTGTGCCCCCAAGAGATGAGACACAGGGGACCCCTTTCCTGGATGGTGGAACCTCTATCAGCCCGGAGCTGAGGCTGAGTCCACAGCGCAAGCCCCGACACCAGCCACGGCGCCTCCCCGCTTGGAGGTGCGGAGCTGTCCCTCCTTCTCTGACCCCCCCTCCCCCGCCCACCCTCCGTGCCGTGAGCAGGCAGGGGCCCCCTCCTTTGCCACTGGGGGACTGACTCCCCTGGGAACCAGGAGGGGCTCAGACCCAGCAGTGCTGCCCCGTCTGCAGGCTGGACCGGGGGCCCAGAGCATCCGTGCTCCTGGGCAGCTCTCCGTGGCCCGGCCACGCTCTGGGACGTGGACTCCTCCTGAGCTCCCGGCGCAGGCAGCAGCCCCCCAGGCCGTGTCCGGCCCAGCCCTCACGCCAGCCCCCTGAACGGCCACCCCTGGCACAGCGGGCAGGTGGGAGGAATGGGGCCTGGGATGCTTAGACAGGCGGCGCAAGACCCAGCTCCACTGGGGCGGCGAGGAGAGAGCCGGGGCCCTGGAGCCTTCCTTCACCCACCAGGTCCCCTTCAGCTCGGTCTGGGGGTGGCCCTGCCGCCGGCCGACCCTGGGAGAAGGACGCTGGCCTGGCGTGTGGTCCCCGTGGGTCCCCTTCAAGTCAGGCCAAGGCGAAGGGGGTCGCAGATGCTGGGAGGCCCCTCACGCCCCCGGAGAGCAAACTGCACACAGGAGACGCCCCCTCCCCGGACGCCCAGGCTGGGCGCGCCAGGCCCCGCCGCTGGGGAGCAGAGCCCCCGCCGGTACTCACTGGCTCCTGGGCCTGCGTGGCGTGGTGGCAGCCGCCCCCTCAGGCAGCGCTCCCATCTGGAGAGGCCAGCGGCACTAATCAGCCGCCTGGTGCGGTGCGGCCTGGTGGCTGGGCTTTAATTGACACCAGGTGGCCCCTCCCCAGGGGCAGGCTGGGAGGCACTCTGCTGGCTGGGAGGCCAAGCCCTGAGCGCCCGGGCCTGGCCGGTTCAGGCTCCTGGGGAGGAGCGAGGGCAGGCAGGTAGCGGCCGCCCCCTCCTCCCCGCCTGCCACCACCTCCATTGCACACCCAGCCCTGCTTCCCTCGGCTCTGACCTTTCTTTCATTTCAGAGGCAGCAGTAGTGTGAGCTTCCACCCAGGAGAGTGGCTCAGGTTTCCCCGGGCTGGCTGGGGACAGCCTGGAGTGTGCGTGCTGGGTCTGCAGTGGCCCGGCTGGGCTCGCTGGATCTGGAGGAGCCAGTCTCCTTCTGTGGACCTCGACACATTGAAGGACCCCCAGACCATCTTTTATTGAACACCTACTATAACCCAGGCCCTGCATGATGCCCACGCTGTCTCCCATTAACCTCTCATGCCCGGAGAGGTGGGTATTTGTTTAACCCCGTTTTGCAGATGAAGAAACGCAGGCTCAGAGAAGTTAAGCTTCTTCCCTAAGATCACACAGCAGGAGGGATGCCAAGTCAGGGATCTTAGCTGCCACCTGCACAGTAGATCATGGTTTTTCAGGTAAGAAATCGAGTCTCAGAGAGAGAAAGCCATTCTCAGGGCCACACAGTGAAGTGAGGAGTTTGGATTTGCCCAGCTGTGTCGGGCCTGGCTGCCAGGAAGAAGAGTCCACTCCTGAAACCACAGCCTCTCTCCTGGCCCCACTTCTGTTCGGGCTCCACGTGTGAATCACAGCTGGGGTTTAGGGGGAAAGCATTGGATGTGGAGTCAGAAGACCTCTGCCGAATTTGCTGTGTGACCTTAAGCCAGTTACTCTACCTCTCTGGGCTTCACTGCAGTGAACACCAAACGGGATGCCGTGTTGAAAGGGTGTGACTGGGACTCACCAGGCGGGATTGGGGCGTGCCAAAGTGGTCCTTCTTCAGGCCCAGTAACCCTTCTGAGGGGCCCCACCCCTGCCTTCTCTGCTCTCTGCCAGACTCAGCGGGACCCAGCAGTGAGGAGCACACCCACTCTGCAGGAACAGACCTGAGTTTGAATCCTGCCTCTACGCCCTGAGGGTCAGAGGTCACGTCACTTCCCCAGGTCTCAATTTCTCATCTCCCCAACCTGCTCGAGAGCACTGCCTCCCTGCCTGGGCCGCGAGGACAATGAGAAATGGCCCAGCGGCCGCCTTTTTACTCAACAACACCGACTGAGCACCTGCCCTGTGAGAGTCACCGTGCTGGGGTTTTATGGTGGACACAATCATCAGTCAATGAATGGACAGAGAATAAATGAAAAAACACGCAAATAAAAACGTCATTCCACAGATGAACTCCTCGACACATCGAAGTGACTATCGCTGTTTCTGTACTTAGTCGACAAAAGAACTTGAGCACCTACTATGTGCCTGGACTGTTACAGGCGCTGGGCACACAGCAGTGAGCAGTGTGGACGGCCAGGTCCCTGAGCCACGATCGTGTGCAGCAATAATCACTCAATGGCCGTTCTCAGGCAGGACAGCCAGCGCATGCTGCATGCTTTGGTTCCCTCACCGGTAGAATTAACATGCCTGCCTGCTGGGTCTGCCCCTCGGAGAGCTCCAAGGTGGAATGCGGGATTCCAGAATGTTCTCAGGTCTAATCCTCAGTGAGGTTCATGGTCTCCTTTTGGCCTGACGGACGGGCAGCCTGGCCGGCAGCTCATCCCCCTGGCCCAGACCCAGGCCCCACGTGGGCTGAGAGAGCTGAGCCCGTGACTCAGCCGGCCGGGCGTGTCAAGCCGAGAAGGGAGCGGGCAGCTGGCTGGGCCGTCAGCCATGGGGCCTCCTCAGCCATTCTCGGGGCAGGTGACGTGGGCACAGACTGGGGCTTCGGGCTGACAAGGGAAGGGCCTGGGGTCAGGTGACTGCACGCTGGCTCCTGGGGGGAGTAAATGTCACTAGGAAAGAAGATATTCTTGGAAGAAGCAGGGAGAAGTCAGAGCGGGCTGCCTTGTGAAGTAACGAGCTCCCCGTCAGTCAAAGGATCCCCTCAGGATGCTGGAGAGGGGTCTCCAGAAACTGGGAGAGAGTTCTAGAAAGGCCAGTCGGTTTCTGTCCCTCCTCTTGGCGTCGTTATGGACATCACCTTCTCCTGGGAGCTTCTTCTGAGTCCATCTCCCACCCCAGGCAGGAGGCTCCCCTGAGCTCCCTGGGCCCCAGGCTGACCCCGGCCCAGGACTGACCTCATGGCACCAGATTTGCCTGTTTGTCCAATGTACCCCCAAGACTGAGCTCCACCTTCTGTTTCATTCACACCATTGCTCCCACCCCCAGTGCCTAAGCACGGAAACCGTCACACAGTAGGTGCTCAGCAGATGTTTCTTGTGCTAATGAATGCGCAGGTCGGGAGATGACCTTTGACCATTGGAGACTTCGACAGCAAGGAGCCCTCCATTTCACTCACTCGTTTGAAATATAAGAACCATTCTCCTGCGTGCGGAACACAGCTAGGCTCCGATCACGGGGCCTGGGGCTGTCGTGCATGTAGCAGAGCAGCCACAAACCGGGGGCAGGGAGTGGTGTGGTCCAGCCGCCTCCTGCCCAGCCCAGCCCAGCCCAGCCCAGCGTCCAGGACCTCGCTCAGCTGCATGTCACGCCTGCCTCCTGGGCAACTTCTTCTAGAATTTCCAGCTGTTGCTCTTTAAGTGGGATCTGATCCCCCCTCCATCCTTTTTTTAATTCATTTTAAGACAATCTCATTGGGATTGGAAAATGCCACGTAGGAAAAGAATCAGGATGGTCCTGGAACGTAGCAGAAACGCTGTCCGCCAGCACGCCCCCAAACCTACCCCCACAGGCAGGCTGCGGGTATGGAACCGGATGTCGAATAAATCATAAGAAGGAGTCAGCGCTAGAGGGGACCCAGTGCAGGCAGAGAGTGGGGCGGGGAGAGGCTGGGTCCACGGCTGCTGGGCGAGGCCATCACAGGTGCGGTGACTCCACAGCCAGCCTTTCTGGTAGGAAACCCGGCTCTCGGGTTTGTGAGCCGGAGAGAGCTGCCCTGAAGTCACATCGGTTCCAATCACAACCTGATAACATGGCAAAGGTCAGCCTTCCCTGAATTGCGAGTGAGCGAGAGAGAGTGAGTGAGGCTCCACACTAAATGGCTCTCATCCGTCATCTCCTGACGACTTCTCCTCCAGCTGAGGTGGATGTGAGGATTATCCTACCTGAGGCCTGAGGACATGGAGGCTGAGAGATTTGCATACGGGGACAGACTCTGAGAAGAGGAGCCACAGGCAAGCCCTTTATTAGGGAAGCAACCCCAGGAGAGATGGGTAAGGGTGGGGAGTAGGGGGAGGCAGGCGAGGAGCAGTTCCGGGCAAGGCCCTAGCCTCAGCCTGACCCTGCAGAGGGCTCTGGAGTGTGAGGTCCACCTTGGAGGTCACAGCAGACGTCACTGCTAAAGGCTGCCTGGGGGTTTGCAAACGCAGCTCCCATCTGGAGGACACTCACCAAGGCAGCTGGCAGGTACGGGGCCTCCAGGTCCAGGGGTGGAAGAGCTGGGATTCAAGCCCTGGCATCAGACTTCAGCACTGAGCTGGTGGCGCCCGGGCACTTGTCTAGGGGCTTGTGCTGGTCCGTGCCAAAGTGTTCCCTGGGCTCTCAAAAATGAGAATAATATGTTATTTTAATTTTGATTCCTCAAATTATGGCTGCCCTCATTTTTTGGTGAGTAGCTAATTTTTCTTCCTTTCTTTCTTTTTAAAGATTTTTAAAATTGATTTTAAAGAGAGAGGAAAGGAGAGGGAGAGAGAAACATCAATGGGAGATGTTTCCTGCATGCCCCCCACCGGGATCGAGCCACAACCCTGGCACGTGCCCTGACCAGGAATCGAACCGGCAACCTTTCTGATGCGTGGGACGATGCCCAACCAACGGAGCCACACTGGCCAGGGCTAGCTAGCCTTTCTTTTATAAAATAATGGTGACAGGGAGTTGGAGAAATCTTGTCTGGGTTTTGCTTTGTTTTTTGATGTCTTTACTTTGCAAAATAAAAAGCTGAGACTATATATGTTTCCCCCAAGGTTCCCCCGACCCTTTCATTTAATGGTTCAGAAAACATGGATTATCAGGCTCCATGGTCTGTAAAGGACCCAAGGATGTACTCTGTTTTTCCCATGGCTGACAGCAGTGTTTCTCAAAGAACTGCATGGAACACACATCCTCCCAGATAGTGAACAAAGGGGCCAAAGAGATGGGAAAACCAGCCTCTCTAGCCCTCTCTGGGAGGCTCACAGGCACATGAGCACACTAAAGGCTCTGACAAGTCCTGCAGCAAAGAAACACACTGAGCTTCACCCAGGCCCTTGACCACACTCACTAGTTTGCCGTGAATGTATTTCAGGAAAACGCTGGCGCTGGCTGAAGCCACCGTTCTGAGCGCCCAAGAATGTGTTTTCCCTTTTTTGGCTTGTTGGTGGCGAGATGTTATTTCACAGGCGGGTAACCCCCGGGAACTTCCTGAGCTATGAACGGTGCAGGGGCAACAATGGCCCAATTGTCAAATGCAGTGGCCACTGAGAGCTCTTGGGAGGGCAGGGCCTGGCATGGATGTGCCTCGGTGGAGCGGGAGTCCCCCCCTTGTCCACAGGCAGCCCCCCGAAACAATGACCCACCCCAGGAGCAATAATCCTGGATTATTCAAACAGTGATTGCAGGGCATGTTTTGGAAACACAAATGCAAATGTCATGTACGGCCTCAGGGACCCAGCCCAACCAGCAGGAAGGGGTGGGGTGAGCGAGTGTGGGATCAGGGTGTGTGTGTGGGGAGGCGGGGGCAGGTGGGGAGCGGTGGGAACCGAGTATTTTGAAAGTGGGCAGGTGTGGATGCGTGTGGGTGGATGTGTCGGGGTGAGCACACAGAAGTCCACTCCTGGAAGGTCGGGGTGGGGCCACCTCTGGAACCTGGAGGCCTGAGAGAAGAGGGTCTGAGCCAGGAGCCGGGATCCCCCTTGTCCAGTCCCACTCCTTCCTGAAGTTCAAGCATCCTTTCCAGGCCACACCTGCTCCCTCCAGCACGGCCGGCCTGGGCCTCCCGGGGCCTCTTCGAGGAAGTAGGAGAAACACACCCAAGTGTCGTGTGGGGTCCCCGTGTCTGCCCACTTCTCATCAACTGACTGGTGACCCCCAGACTCCCACCGCCTGTCAGGCCGAGCCCCCTGGCATTCAAGGCTCTCGACAAATGTCCCCGTTCCAGTCCTAGCCCTGCTCCCCAGGTGCTCCAATCTGAACACGAAGCATTTTCCGCCATGTCGCTGAGTATTACGATCGTTACAGGTGAACAGTCGAAGGCTCGGAGACACAGAGCGACTTACCCAGGTCGCAGAGCCGCCCAGTGGTTTGCAGCCAAGACTCAGACCGGCTCCGGGGCCACCTGCCTGCCATGCACACAGATGCTCTCCGCTGAGGCAGACAGTGTCAGGGGAAGGAGAGACCCCCGAGGCTAGTGTCTTGAGTTTGTTCTCAAAGTGCGGCCGACCCAGGAGCAAGGTCAGCGGCGCCCTTTCTAGCTGCAACTTGGAGCGTGCATCACCTCAGTGAGCGTCTGTGGCTCCCACACGGGATGGCCATCCCCACCTCCAGGGGCTGGGCTGTAAGCCAGGCGATGCATAAATGAGCGCCTGCTGGATGCAGGAAGGGTGGCATCGCGGGCGCCCTGCCAGCCCCCTAGGTGTTTAGTAATTCTTACTGAGTTGGAGTCTGTCCCTTTGAAACTCACATGATTTCTCGCTGCATTTGCACAGTGAAGGTGGACGAATCGCTTTCTTCTCCTGGGAGAGCTTTTCTAATTGCTCCCCCTGCAAACCTGCCAGCACCCCGCTCCCTGCCCTGTACTTAGCTACTTTCCAACAGGGGCTCTGACCTCGGCGCTGTGACCTTTGGGCTGGAGAATTCTTTATGGTGGGGGTCTGCCCTGTGCATTGTGGGGGCAGCATCGTGCCTGGTTGAGAACCGTCGAGGCACTGCGACCTCTTGAATTCATTGCCATCTGTGTTCAGGGGAGGCCGCCCAGAACTGCAGCTCAGAGCACGGGCCCCAGATTCTAATTGTCTGGGTTTGGGTCCTGGCTCCACACTATGTAACTCTGGGCAAGTTACTTACCTGTTCTGAGCCTCAGTTGCTCCATCTGTACAATGGAGTATTTGCATCCACAGGACTCTAGCGAGGATTCAATGACACGGAATGTGCTCAGCACTGTACAGCCTGGGAAGAGGCTGATGGGAGACGGGAGGCGAGGGTGGGCTCTGCAGGGTCTCGACCTGGGCAACGGTGAAGAGGAGCCCAGGGACCAGAAGGGTCTGAGCCATGTCCCTGCCACCCGGGCAGCCGGGGGCCCTCATCCATGCCTTGTTTCTGGCTCCCAGGCACTTCCCCTGCAGCCTGTGCACGGAGGTTAATGAGCTGTTCAGTTTCCATGACTTGCAAGGCCTCCCTCCCTCCCTCAGCTCAACACCTTCTGTGCCTGATTGATGGTGGCCCTGGGGCCACAGAAGACCACAAGCCAGAACCAGGTCAATGTATTAGTTCCAGGCCCCGGGGAAGACGTTGCCCCCTTCTCTTCTGCTGGAAATAGGAGAGATGAGGACGGAAGGTTCTGGTCTCTTCTCACCTCCCCACATCCACTGTCTGAGCTAAATGCAGATCTGAGCTTGAAATACCTCATGTTTATTGGTTGTATATGCCAGGAATGGTGTTAAGTTTGTACCCGCTCCTCATTCTGACCATAGTTCTCTAAGTGAGATAATTATCATCATCTCAATTTTACGGGCAGAGGGACTGAGGCTCAGAGGGACGTCACTGCCCAGCCAGGTCACATCGCTGGTCTAAGGGGGACAGCCCAGGACTGAAACTCAGAAGCTGCAGGAGGCTGTGACTTCCTGGACTCTCCATTTCCCCATCTGCAAAATGGGGCAACTCATATTAGAGGGTGAGATACCAGCTCCGAGAGAGAGCCTGGGGTGAGCCTGCACCTGGTCAACACTCAGTGGAGAAGGAGCATTCTTGGGAGCAGAAACTGGGGGTGAAGTTTGCTCTGTAGTCACTGAGGCTGGCCCTGCACCACAGCCACCCTAGCGATAAATAGTGACTCTGTAGCAACTGGCATCTGTAGAAAGCTTTCTAGGGGCCAGCACCGCCCCATGTCCTGGTGTCAATTCAACACTGGGAGGCCAGTGCTCCAGGTACAATAACCACCCGTCTTACAGATGAGGAGACGGAGGCTCAGAGAGCTCAGCGGCCCACTGGAGGCCACACAGCTTGCAGGTGGTAGAGCTAGAGTTTGACTCGGGGCCTGTCGATGGGCTCTTACTCCTGACACGTGTGCAGGGAAGAACTTACTGCTCTGCCTGCAGCCCGGGCTCCAGGGAGGCGCTGGGAGTTGCACTCAGCTGTCCTGTCGCTCTCCGCTCCCAGCTCTCAGCTCCTCTGCTTTGAGTGAGCCCAACAGCCCGTTTCCCTGGCTGGCTTCCCAGAGCAGAAGAGGTCTTCTCGCAGGAGAGCGCTCTGTGACCCTGAGGAATTCAAGGGACTTACGAGCCCATCATGCTGTGTGTGGACCCAAAAGAGCCTGAGGTTTGGGGCCTCGCCTTGGGTTGGGCCAGTTACTTCATCCTCTGCACCAGCTTCGTCTGTCAAATGGAACTGGGTGGTTCTGGGGGTTAAGGAGACGATGCTGAGCACTTCGTGGGCGAACAGCAGGAACTCACTAGGCAGAGTCATAGCTGTGTGTGTGCGTGTGTGTGCATGTGCACATACGTGTGTGTATCTATGCATTGACACCATATTCATCCCTACAGAGAAACCCATCTGTGGCTAGTCAGATGGAAGAATGCTAGGCCCGGCTATGATAATATGCATCGCTGTTCAGCAAAAACTCACTTCCCTCCTCCCATACTAGGTGGAGTCTACAGCCCTTCTTCATTGACAGTCTGAGTCATGTGACTTCCTTTGGCCACGGATGTTAGTGGGTGTGGTTTGAGAAGATGCCTTGAACTTGACCTAAAGTCTAATGAGGAGCCTTAGTTAAGCCCAACCCAGACCTACAGACCCAGGAGCATGAGAATAAATGCTAGTTGTGTTAAGAACTGGCTTTTGGGGAGGTTTGTTACACAGCATGATTGTGGCAACAGGTGACTGATACACTGGCCAGTGTCACATCTCAAGATTCCTTCTGTGCAACAGACAACAACAGAATTCAGAGCTGTTTTGGCGGCAGTGCAATGCAGTAATTCTCAAATTCTTTATTGGCATAAATAATTCAGACACTGGATTCTCACTAAACATTGCACTAAATACAAGAAACAACAAGCCTGTCGGCACAGAGGCACACTACCTGTCCGACAGCCCACGTTAGAAAGACTTTTTTGAGAAGTGTAGAAAACTTTATAAATGATCTGTACAAATATACACTGCGGACCCTCCATCTATCTGGCCTTCCTTTCTTGGAAGGCATCTGAATCGATTATTCTTTCCCAGCAACGAGACATTGGCAATGAGTGAGAGACAGAGACCAAGACAGACACAGAAAGGGAAAGGAAAGAAGTGGCCTCAAGAATGCAAACCACCTTCTTACATGAACGCGTTCTGCGACGGTCAGCACAACCACGGAGAAGACAATATGGGCCATTGGTCCATGTCGGTCTGTACAAGAAATAGTCTTTATATATAATATATATGTATACTATTTATAGGTATATATACTTTGTGTATAGAAAAGGTAACAGCATAGTTTACATACAGAGAAAGCCTTTTTACAATGACAACTTTTCCTAAGGTCAGTAACTTTGAGAGGAATCAACCACTGAACCATGCGGTAAGTGTGCGGTAAGTGCGGAGCCCAGTGCAAAACCACAGCTCAGCGAGAGAGAAATGAGAGGCGTGGGGGGCACGTGACCACCCACGTTTGAGATATTCTCGGCCTGGCCCAGCCACGGGCAAGGACACTCCCCTGGTGTGACCAGGCCACCTGGCCCCAGGGAATCCCCTTGGCTCCCTGAGATTGAGCCTGTCCTATGGATGCTGACCCACATCACCTGGGAGGTGTCCATGAGACCTGGGCATCCCTCCCCCTGTCTACCAGAACACAAGCATCTAAGAAACACATAACCCACCACCTCCCAATTCCAGTCTTCTGTTTTCTCAGGAATGTCCCCGGGAGGTGACATTTCAGTTGAGCTATTGGTAAGAGAAGCCACATTTACTGAGCACCTACTGTGTGACAGGAATTTGGGGATGCTACTGACATTCATGATTTCATTCACTCCACAACCTCGACGGATAGGGATGTACTAAGTGCAGCATGAGGCCAAGAAAATCCAAGGGCTGCTTTGGAGGACCTGTGGCACTGAGAAATCGATGGTGAGGTCATTGTCCAGAGAGAGAGCTGCTGAGTGGAACCAGGTAAGCAAGTCCTGCTAATTCACAGCGACCACACACCAGGGGCAGCCAAAGATAGCAGGTTTCCTATCTTTCAGGCCCTGCTATCTATTTATAGGGACAGTAGGACACACCATCCCACCAAGATGGTTGAGATGTTCTTTCCCACACTATAGTCCGTAAGGCAGACTTGGCCTGTGGTCCACTATGACCCCTAGGTCTTCTTCAGCCACTCTGTAACAAACCAGTATTTTGCCCATCACACCTGTAATATTTAGCTGGAGACCTTTAGCATAAGGTCTTTCCACCAATAAATTTCCATGTTTATGCATGTCCTTGACCTTGATGGCCTATACACAGAGTAACAGAGACTGTCAGGAAAGAGGCCTGGGCGAGACAGCTGAGGGAGGTTTTCTGGTGTGGCAGGGCAGACCTGTGGGCCTCAGAGAGATCAGAGACACGGGCCACGGCAGGAGGCAGAGGGAAAATGAAGCAGAAGCAAAGATAGGGAAGAAATGCTTTAGAGAGAGGGCTGCTGGCCAATCCATCGATAGCAGAGATGCCCATGGACTGAAGACCCCGATAGAGGAGGACGAGAAACAGAGACCTTGGGACAAGGCAGGCAGGGACAGAGAGGGAGGCCCACAGGCCAGAGGGAGATGCAGCGAGAACCTGAGGCCTGACTCCAGTAAGCACCGCCCCCCCCCCCCCCCCCCCCCGCCCAACCCCCGGACATCTTCCCAGGATACCAAGGCCAACAGCAGGGACCAGGGCGTGGAGGGGGGAGAAGTCAAGGTCTCCACTATCCCGTCTCTCCCACTGGACTCGGGTTCCCGTAAGGAGGGGTCACGTTTCTCCCCTTTCCCCCCAGAAGTGCAGGAGGCACTTTCTAAGTGTGCAGTGAGTATAGGAAGTCAGTCTTGGGGAACGAAGGGGGAAGGTTGTTGATGCTGGTCTCAGCTGAGGGTGTAGCAAGCGTGGTTGGGGGCACAAACTTTTAAAATATGAAAACATTTGTAAAGAATTCTTCAGCTGCTTAATTGGAGGCATTTTATATCCACGAATGGGTCAAGAAGTAGGAGTTCTGGTGGTACTGGGAACCAGGGCGCCTTGTGAAATGTGGGCGCCATACGGAAGCTCGGGGCGGGGGGGGGCAAAGGCTCTGGCTGCTTAGAAGTCAGGGTCTGAGAAGCCGGGCGAGGTGATGCCTGAAGTCACCACTGGGGCTCCCAGCCTTTCATTCCTGGCAGCAGGGCCGGGATGTCTGTGGGGGTGTGTGTATGGGGGGCGGGGGGGGAATAACAACCCACAGCATTCCCCGGGGGTGGGTGGGGGAAGAAGGGGCCGGTTCCTGATGGTGCTCAGGCGTGGCCAAAGGCAACTCATGCTCCCCTAACGCCCAGTCCTGCCAGGCACTGCCCAGCTGGCTGCCCGCGATTGGCAGGGGGCTTCACAGCGCCCCCAGGAGGCGGGCCGGGTGGGGAGCGGGCCGGGTGGGGCCTGGGTGTGGCAGGAAAGTCCCTCAGGTAGCCTGTGTCTACACTGTAGCTACAGAGCAGTTACTTGAACTTACATGAGTTCATAGGTACCCATTTAAAAAGTACTCGTATTATTATGATTGTTGTTACTCGAGTATTAGCAACACAGATAGAAAAATGAGCAGAGGAAGAGGCTACACTCGGGAGGACCAATGCATGGCATTAATTGTCCAGGATGCACTTCACGCTGCCACTGCCCCAACCCGGACAGGGGGTGGGGGGAGGTCGGCCCACCAGGGAACGGGGCCCAGTCGACTCAGCATCCTTCTTAGAAGGCGCCTGGCTGTGCCCCCACTTCCCAAAGCAACTTCCCCAGCCCCAGTCCCAGGACTGCGGGAACCTGGGATGTGAAACCCCGCCCATCTCCAACCCCAATCAGCCGCCTGGGACTGGCGGGACTGCATGCCACCTCTTGTCCAGACTGTCCGCTTTATTGCTTCATCTCCACCAGAGTCACTACCACTCTCTTCGCCAGAATCAACGAGGGCCTGGAGGGGCCCTCCTGCCCCGGGAAGCCAGAGGGGATGCCCTGAACAGCCCCCAGGGCAGCACTGGGGTTGCCAGAGGCCGGTCTTGAGGTTTCAGCCCAATGAGGGGACTTGCTTCCCAGAAGGGCCGGAGCGATGGAGTGGGAGACTGGAGGGAACAGGGGAGAATGTGGCAGGAAGAGCCAGCCTGGGTGGCTGACCTGCAGTCACTGCCTGCCCCGGAGTCGAGGCCTCAGACCCTGTCTTGTCCTGTGGGTTATAAAGGACCCGTCCACATCCTCCTCGCCTAGGTGGCCTCCCAGCCAGGAAGATGCCAAGTGTCGCTTTAACACCCATCTGCTTGCCCAGCTACTCCCTGTGCTTTCCCGTTCCCTCGGTCCGCCTGCCCTTTCCTCCCAGGAGAGGCTGCAGTGGCGGGAGCTGGGTTTAGATCCCGGTGATGTGGCGGGAGACAGCGTCCTCAAGACCTCAGGCCTGGGCTCCACCCAGTGAAAGCAGACGGGACACTTGTCCTTAACCTCCCAGGGCTTCCCACTGCGAAACCTCGCCCTGAAGGGAAGCCTTCAAGGCCCTCCCCGGAGGAACGCTCCTCACCCCCACCCCGGCCCCCCTCCCAGCTCATCCATGGTCCCCCGCTCACCCACCCGGTGCTGTCCCGGGCTGTCTGTCCCTCATGCTGCTTCCTCTGCCTAGAATGGAGGTTCTCAACTGGGGGTGCTCCCTCCACGTAATCCCCCGTCTCAGGTTACTGGTACCCCCACTGCTTTTCCTTCCACAGGCCCCCATGGTTGTAATTTATACACTGTTGTTGGCTCGCTTCCTGTCTATCTCCCCCACTGAGCTCTAACCTCCAGTTTCATTCATCCCTGGATGCCGGGGTCTCTGACAGAGTAAACAGATGCTCAATAACTGACCAGCTGACTACATGCTGATGAAGACATGAGCCAGACTGTAAACCCACCCGACATGGCTTCCTGTGAGGACGCCAGGCCCCGCCCACCGTGGCAGCCCTCACTCACCTGTGGGAAGGCTTCTCTGCCCAGCGCCTGCCTGTTTCCTCCTGCAGACCTGACACCAGTCTTTCCAAAATTCTCACTCTAGCACTGGAGGTCAGGGTACTTTTAAACTAAAAGAACTAGGCAAGCTGGTATTTTTTTTTAAGTGGTGGAAGAGAAAAATTAAGATTTGTTTTTAATCATTAGACTTTCAAATCTAAGAAGGCATGATGCAAATAGCACGTTGGCATAAACAATTGCTGCCCGCTCAATGGAGGGAGGGAGCCGTTCTTCTGAGCTAATTTAAGCTACATACATGGCAGCTATTTTTCATCCCCACTATTGTGTAACTTTCTCCTCAGCTCACGGTCCAGGGGGAGATGTTATCTGGCAGGAGATGGGGGTGGTGAAGAATAAGGGGAGGAAGGAAATGAAGAGGCAGTGGAGCCACCAAGCTAGTTATGAGAGGCGAGTCTAGAGCTGGTGGTCCACTAGGAGCCCAGGGGCTTTCATCTGGGTGAAAACTAGATTTTGAGCCGTCCATGCTAGGAAGAAACCAAAACGCAACTGGAGTCAGGTTCCTTTTCCTCCCATCCTATATATGCAATGTTCCTTAACCGCACAGATGTCTAGATTGAACTACAGAAACTTTTACAAACCACCTCAAGTAAAGAATGGCTTTCCTACTCCCCCGCCCACTGCCACATGCACGCGCGCACACACATACACCATCTTCCCTTAAGGCCCCGGGCCTGCCAGCCAGCTGTCCCATGTCTGGGGGAGCACTCAGGCCTTGAGGGAGCTGTTCCCTGGAAGATAAACGCTCTCTCTCCAAGCAGCAGATGACCACAGGCTCACACGGAGGGTCTTAGGACAGTCTTTCTGCATTTTCCAAGTTCCCTATTGAAGAAAAGCTTCGCAGGGCCCTCAGAGACTGCAGACCAGCTACAGCCAAGACTTCAAATGATGGATTCCTGGAAGTTTCCAAGACCTCAGTTCTAACCCCACCTCTGCCTCTCAGAAGGGACTTAATCTGGGAGAGGTTGCCTTCCCGCTCTGGGCCCAGGTTCCTCCTTCTGAGGAAGGAGGGGAGGCAGGAGAGAACGATGGTCATTCGTCTGCCCTGAGGCTGCGTGGGTGGTCCGCAGGAGGGGGTGCTGGGATGGATGGTTGCTGAGAGCACAGGAGGGGTAGTGGTGGAGAAACGTCATATATCTGCCCTCCTTAGATTAGAGCATCCTTCTAGATCATGCTAGATCCTCATTCCAACAACTTGGCTGATGATATAAATTCAGGTAAACACCTCAGTGACCCCTCAGGACATCCTCTATTATTTCCACACTGGTCTCCAAGCCGTGGTTTGGTGGGGAAGCCACCCCACTACAAATATGACCCCTTCATTGGAAGACACGATCAGCCAGAATTTTCTTCTGTGGCGTCCCTGAGCAGGGAACACTGTTCATGTGCGTGAAGCTGGGGTCTACACATGGGGCCTGTGTGGGGACGGGGCCAATCTATCTTTCCCTGCGCCGAGCACGCAGCCTATAAATGCTGGTGGTCAGCTGTTCTTTTCTGTGGGCCAGTCCTTTGGTCTTTGCTCTCCGAGTACCATGCAAGACACCAAGCGGGACTCACAGAGGCCGATCTTATTGGCGATTGAGAAACCAGCCTGGAAGAGCTTGGGCAGAACAGCCTGCTGTTGGCCTTCTCGAGATTTAACCACACAAGAGTGTCTTAAAAGCTCTAGTAAGTCCTGCAATCAAGAAGTAAGTGTAATCTTGTTTTGCCTAAGTATTTCCAGTGCGTATTTGTCCCAGAACCCTTCCAGTAACGCAACATGCTGTAGTCTGCCGTGGAATTAAAGGTCTACGGAACACGTTTGGCAAATGGGGTCTAACCGCAATCTCGCACGCTTCAGACAAAGCCCCTTCCCTCCAGCTCCAAGCTCAATAGAGACAGCGGCACCGCACCCTGCGGGGGTGACTCCTTCATATTCTTGGGGTGAAGGAAAGGGGCCAAGTGAGCCGGAAGGAAGGGCCCCTTCCCAGCCCCTGGAGGAGGAGCACCCACTGGTGAGCCTCTTGGGACAGAGGACCAGCTAGACGTCCAGTGGGAGGGGGTGAGGCCGGCTGCTGAGCAGCTGCTGGAGGAACCCAGACGCAGCTCTGCCGACCTGCACTCACGTTTCCTGGAAAGCCCGCGGCCGCTGGCAGCCCGTCAGTCTGGGCATGTAAGTGGGACCTTCCCCACAAACTCCCACAAGGGTCCCCACCCTCCCCGCACTTCATTCAATGATTTCCTGTCCCCCCCCTCTCCTGGTCATGAGCTGCAGGTGACGTCAGACGCTGGGGCCATCCCATCCAGACGGGCTGCCGGACAGGAGCCACTTGAAATGGTCGTGGGCTCCTGGGAATGGACGAGTGCAAGGACTCATATTTACAACGTTGGCTCTACCACTTAATCGGCTGGTTTGCATCTATTGCCCATACTTTCCTGGCCTGTGAAGTGGGGATAATGGCACCTCGTGGGGGATTCAGGTGGCTTGGCACATAGTAAGTGCTCAGTGAACAGTGGCTGCGAGAGATGGATCATTCCTCTGCCTCCTATGGGGTCACCTGACCAATGGGTCTCTTTATGAATCATATCCACTAAACCTGGCAAATTCACTTGGGGTGATGTGGGAACCACAACACAGGGTCTGGCTGTGGGAACCCCATTACTGCCCAGCCTGACCAGTAGAGCCCCTCTGGCTGCAGGGAAAGGTGTCTGACCCCCCTGGGTCACCACCTCGCTCTTACCCAGCAACCCTCCCTCTCCGCGCCCTGTAAACGTTTACTGAGCATCTACTATGTCCCAGGCACTGTGCTAGATGCTAACACCTGATCAGTCAGGGGACAGAAGCTCTCCCACCAACTCCCTGCCCAGCTGGTTAGAGGATGGGCATGAATTGTAGGGCTTTGAGACAGGAGTTGGGCATCTGGGTTAAGAATCAGGAGCAAGGCCCACTGTGGGTGGCATGACGTGGGTGAGTAGAAAGAATGAGAACCTTCAAGACACTGTGTTCCCGTGTTCCGGGGCCCAGACTGATTCTCCCCTTACAGGTGTGTGCAGGTGAGGGCTGCTGGGGGTGAGGTGAGGCTGGGGGCCGGGGAGAGTGCCCACCTGAGCCTGTGTGGGTACTTCCTCCCTTTACAGGCAAAACTGAAAAGGGACACAGCGAGCGCACAGCTCACCAAGGCCCATTCCTTCCCACTGAGCAAGAGCATGAGTGGAAACAGACGTGGCGTCACCAACCACATCAGAGCGGGAGGAAGCACAGTCATTCGATGGTCACGTGATGGTCACACTGCAGACAGGCCACCCAGCCTCACCCACGAAGCCCAGGGCTGTTGGTCCCCAGGGATGGAGGCGTCAGCTAGGGGCAGGGTTGAGAAGAGGGAGGGCAATGTCCAGACCCTCATGGCTAAGGGATTCTGTGGACTATTCTCCAAGGGGGTCTGCTGTGAGACCCAGATGATGCATCAAGGCACAGAGAAACCTCCTGAGAGGGTTATAGGGTGAATTGTGTTCCTCCTAAAAAAGATGTTAAAGTTCTAATCCCCAGGACTAAGAATTCGACCTTATTTGGAAACAGGGCACTGCAGATGCAATTAGTTGACATGAAATCAAGCTTGAGTAGGGTGGGCCCTTGATCCATTTGACTGGTGTCCTTAGACGAGTGAGAGAGAGAGAGAGAGAAAGAGAGACACAGACAGCAGGGATGTATGTGCACCTGGGACCATACAGCCAACTGTCTGAAACCAAGGAAAAGGGCCTTGGGAGAAACCATCCCTGCCAACACCTTGATCTTGGACTTCCAGCCTCCAGAACGGGGAGAAATGAATGTCTGTTGTTGAAGCCGCCCCGTCTGTGGTATCCTGAGAGCCTAATCCAGCCTTCAAGTCCAGCTCATCCTCCCACCTCCAAGGCCCGGACTCCCTCCACGTCCTGCAGGCCAAGAGGTCTCGGGGTCTGCTCACACTTAAGGACGGGGGCAGCCCCATGAGACAGCCCCGTGCACCTCTGGCAAGTGTGGGAGGCTCTTCTCTTGCTGGAGCACCTTCTCTGCCCTCTGCCCCACCCCTGGCCCTTTCCTCCCCTGGTTTCTTCTTCAGTCGCACAGATCTCTAGCTCAGAGGTTGGCAAACGTTTTCTGTAAAAAGCAAGGCTGTAAGATTTTCAGCTTTCTGAGCCACACTGCCTCTGCCCCTGCAGCATAAAGAGAGCATGGTCCATGTGCAAATAAGGGTGTGGTCATGTGCCAATAAAACTGTTTGACATCGACACTGGAATTTCAGAGCTTTCACTACGGAAACCTCTGCTTTTGGCCCCTCCCCTCCAATTAGAGAATGTAAAAACCATCGGGTGCACTGGCTACGGTCCACGGCCATGATGTTTGCTAACCCCAGCTCTAGATTTCTTAAGACAGCGATTGGGCCTGTGCTAAGGGTATGCCACTCCCTCCACAATCCTTAGATGATGAAGTGCAGGAGGGACAAGGTGAGGGAGTCGGGTTTGTGTGTATGTGTGTATGTAGGGGGCGGGGGGGCAGGGTGCGTGCGCAGGGGGATGGGAGGTGAGGAAGAGGCAGAACGAGGTTTCCTGAATACTGGAGTCTAGTCCCCAGAGACCCAGCCAAGGCTTCTACTGACAGAGAATCCAAGATACAAAAGGAGAGAAGGAGGGGAGCTCCAGGGCAAGATGAGATGTTTCCCTTTGACCAGTGAAAGGAAAATCAGGACAAAACAGCATCAAGTGGATGAAGATTTCGTGTCTCCACCTTCTGTCTGGGGATGGTGACATATGGGGACATCCCTACATAAGGCCAACAGGTGTTCCCCCTGCGAAGGAGTCCCTGTGTTGTGGGTGAGATTCAGTGTGCAAATCCACGACCTTCAGAGAAGGCAAGGTCAAGGCCTCCTGGGGAGTCTGCACTCTGTGGACTGGTCCACGGGGGAAGTCAGTGTACATCCGGGTTTGCGAAAGCCAGGCACAGACAGGAACACCTTGCTTTTGGGCGTTAGGCACCTGCACCCAACTGTGATGGGACAAGTACACACACACACACACACACACACACACACACACTCCATCTTCATTGTGTGGGCTCTATAGCAGGATCACAGGCAATCATGATATAAAAATATAAACACCCCCTTTTTTGTTTTCCTTGCAAAAGATTAATGAATAGGCCCACCTCCCAACCCTTCCCAGTGAATACAGGTTGAGGTCAGCAGGGAAAGCATGGCTGGGTTTTTCCTGGATGGAAATGTCTGAGCCTGGGCCTCTGAACAATTCAGGGTGGTGCAGCCAGGAGGGGGGCGGGGCAGGACGCCTGGTGCAGGCTGGCTGCTCGGAGACTGAGGCTAGGAAGCTGGGACAAAGGAAGGAAGTGGGCGAAGAGGGAAAAGTCAAGAGCAGGGGAAACATGGTCGGCAAAGCAGAGAAGTTCAAGGGTGCAGAGAAGGCTGGGGTGCCTCCCTGGATCCCTCAGGCCCTGTTCTTAATCTTAAGCTGGTGCTGTGACCGGGTGGGAAATCAGCCTTAGGAGGCCCCACTGGGCCTTGCCCAGGGCTCTGGGTAGCCGAGCAGGTTAGTTAGCTCCGCCACAAGAGGAGAGAAGGAGCAGGCTGCAGCTTGGGTGGGCACTTCTGCTGCAGGGTAGCTGGACCCTGCCTACTTCTCCCTTTCTCGTTTCTTCTCCCAGCAAGAGGCCCATGACAAAGACTGCTGTCCCTGGGCCCAAAAAGCTCTAGTTGGATTTCAGGCCCTCGGGAGGCCAGCAGGCAGAGCCAAGGCTCAGGCCTGGGGTCAGGCCGCTGGGTGACACAGTGGCAGCTGCTGCTAAGAGCTGCCCCCAGCAACACTGGAGAGGCAGGGGCTTGTGCAAATGTGTGTAAAATGCCCCCAAGACACACACGTGCTGAGCTAAGCCACAGAAGTCCTCGGAAAAGGAACTGCCACTTAGAAGGGCCCACAGGGCCTTCGCCTCTGGGCCCTGCAGGTGCCAGTGCTGGGCAGGCAGCGGGAAGGTTCTCTGGAGGCACAGGGGCTCCCTCGCCTGGGCCTTGGGAAACAGTTCTAGTCTCATCACTTTCCCAGTTTGGAAGCAGGCGTGGCCCCCAGAGCTCGAGCAGGTCTGAGGGCCGCCCAAGGTGGGAAGACCCTCCCCCTGGTTGGAGGCTGAGTCTAGCCCAGGTGGGGTTTTGAAGTCGGGCTCCCTCTCTGGAGGGAGATGTCTGGGGAAGGTAGTGACCAGAAGAAAAGCAAGCTGGGCAGTGCCCGGGGCGTTCAGTGAGGCCGCGCCCCACCCCTGGGCATGCTGCCTGCTGCTGCCCCGCTGGGGACAGAGCTCCCTTTAATGCCAGATCGGACGAGTGGGGTCCAGAGCTTTGGGAATGTAAGGCCTACCCTTACAAGGTATGGAATGGAAGGAACATAGACATCTCATTGACGTTTCTCTCTCGCTGACATTTCTATCTCTCTCCCCTCCTCTCTCTTTCTCTCTAAAAAAAAAAAAAAAAGACACCAGAAAAATAAAGAAAGAAGAAGGAACATAAGACAGAGGCTCCCACCACTTTGTGAGCACGACCTGCTCCCTGCAGGTCACCGGCCAGGCAGGCATGAAGGTGAGAGACAATGCAGGGCCCTGAGCAAACAGAACCCCCTGTAACGGGGACGCCACTGGGGCTCAGCACGGGCTGGAGTTGAGAACACAGAACTGCTGGAAACAGCCTCCCTCCTCGCCTCCCAATGGCACTTTTTAGGGGTAAAGGGGAGGGGAAATCCTTTGCAAGCAGGATGCTGTGTGCACCCCCTAAAACCCCACACACATGCGTCCCAGGAACCCGCATCTGTCCTTGTGGTCGACAACCTTAGCTGGTGTAAGTGCCGAAGCAGAGGGAAGGGAAACAATGTTCTAGAAGCCCCTCCCCAGGGCTTCAGTTCTCAGGGCCTGGGCTTCAGGGGTGTCATGGATGAAGGTGAGCTGAAAGGAGCCCCCAGAAGTCATCCTCGCTAGGGAGCCACTGTGCTTTCCGAAGAACAGGGGCAGGGTGGGGGAACAGGGCGGTGCTCACAGAACAGGAGTGGGAGGTCTGGGAACTGACCCAGCGAGACCCAGAACCTGGGCGGCATGCGAGACTGTCTGGCTGCACTTGGGAGCTGTGTGGGGAGGTGCCACAAACCAGACAGGCTTGGGTTGGAGCCTCTGAGACCAGATGTTGACAAAGAAACAGCTTGTCCCTCTGCTCAGGTCGGCCCGTAGACCCCGCTAAGCTGGCTCAGCCCTGCACGCCTGCCCGTGTTCCCTGAGGGCTCAGCCGGGACCCACTGCGCGGAGCCCAGGACAGCCCAGGACACACTGGGATGGGGAGCCGCCTGGCTCTGGCTTGTCAAGGGGAATCAAGCACAGATGGCATCGTGCACACATGTACACACATGTCCACGCACATGGGTCCCGCGAGCCTGCTCCCTGAGCCTCCTGCCCTGGTCTCCACGGCCCGGGGACTCCACACTCAGTTTGCATCCCTCCTCCCTAAGCTGCCCCGCACCTTGCGCATCAATTCCGTGTCTCCCTGGCTGGTCCTGTTGAGTCACAGCTCAGGGGTCCCCAACTCTTCCCGAGCAAAAGGACACAGGTCTGGGGTACAGGGAAGCCACCGAGCTGAGTTGTGCAGTGCTCCCAGGCCGGCCGGGTGGTCCCCTCTGACGGCGAGCCTCTGGCCTCCTAGGCTGGCAGAGGACAGAGCAGGGGAGGAGAGGTGTCTCGGGAGCTGAGGCCGCTGAGCTCCATCCCTTTGTCCAAAGGTCACAGCCTAGAGAAGGGAGAGAGTGGCAAAATGTCACACGGATTTGACGATGCTGTCTTTTGTGACCTAGCACGCTCTCTAAGGCCAGGTAGTTTGAGATGAGCTGTTCCCATCCTCTGCAAGAAAAGGTGGAAGGGACTTCTCCTTATTGAGGTCCTACTATGTGCCAGACTCTGTGCCAAGTGCCACAATACTTGATCTCATTTAAATCTGAGACTAGCCTGCAAGATAGGTACATCATACCCTTTTAACAGATGAGAAAACTGAGGTTCAGAGAGGTTAAGTGTTTTGCCCGAGGGTGCACAGCAAGGAAGCAGCAAGGTCAGGATTTTAACCCAGAACTCTTCCCACTGGAGCACATAGCCTCTGGACTAAGTAAGGATGGTCGCCCAGCGTGTGGGCTCGGGGGAGGCCCTGTGGGCTGGAGTACCAGCCTGCATGCGTGTGGAGCTGCCGAGAATGGTTGGTAAGGGCTGGAGCTACGGGAAGACTCCTGCAATGAGGAGAGGCTTTGCTGACCACTGCTGAGACAGAATCTAGGCCATCAGGGGCAGAAGTATATACCCAATCTCCCAGGATGGTTCTGGAAAGAGACCCAGAAGGTGCACAGGTAATCTCTGCCTAGAAGCTGGCAGAGTGGAGGGGTCAACTTCATGGATTTAGGGTCTAAACCAGCCTGGGTTCTAATACTTGCTCTGTTCCTTACTAGCTGTGCGATCGTTGGGAAGGCACTTAACCTTTGTGTGCTTTGGTTTTCTCATAAGTAAACAGTGACAGTACTAGCACCTTCCTCCTGGGGGGAGGGGCTCTTAGGATTCAATGAGGTAATGCAGATAGAATCCTGACATAGCATCGGCCACACATGTTTGGTAAGTGATACCCAGACGACAGGTACTGTGCTGGTGGTTGTGAGGATGATCTAGACTAGTGCCATGCGATGGACATACGGTGCAACCCAAAAGAAATGGAAGCAGGAACACGGACAAGTACTTACACACCGACCCACTGAGCTGTACGTTTGAAATGGGAGAATTATATGCTGTGTGAACTATATCTCAGCAAGCTGTTTAAAATGAAGTCATCTATGTCATTGTAAATTTTCTAATCATATTTTTAAAGTTAAAATGTAAAATTAATCTTAATGATATATTTTACTTAATTTAAGTAGCTCCAAAACATTATAATTTCAACATGTAGCCAATACTGTCCATATAATGTAACAAATTATACTGGTCCCTTCTTTCTCCTACTTCACACCTACAGTCCATCTCCATTCCACTCCCCACTCCGAGTGCTCAGTGGCCACACATGGCGAGTGGCTGGTATTGGACGGCAGAGGTCCAGGCCCCACTACTCAGAGGGTGACCCATGGACTGGCCGCCCAGCATCACCTCAGAGTTTGTTGGAAATACAAGATCTTGGGCCCCACCCAGACCTGCAGAATAAGAACTCCCTAGGTGATCTGAACGCACATTAAATGTGAGGTGCACGTCTCTGGAACACGGGCTTGCCTTCCTCCAACCCACCATGTGCTGAGACATACGAGATTCTAGAAACCACAGCTCTTCGGGTGTGACCACCAGAGGGGCGAACTGAGACCTGAGAGGTGAGTTTTGAGTTAGCCTGACGCCCTTGGAACACGCCAGCTGCAGCTAAGACCTCTTGGTGGGTCCCCTTTGCAGATTACAAGCCCCTGCTGCCCCGGCTGCCTCGGAAGGACTCTAGCACTGACCACTCCACTGAGGGAGGTCCCCAGAGAGAGACATACGTATTGTCTGAGCCACTGGGCTCCAGCCAGGAATAAGGGGGAGGGAGCAGCCCGGAACCTCCTAGTGAGGAAGGCAGAGACGCTTGTGGCAGGAAGGAGGGAGAACCTTCCCTGCCTGTCTTTGTGCAACAGAGAATGCTGGGAGCTCAGCGTTGCCTTGATGGGGACAGGCTGCTGGTTTGAGGGAAGATTTCCTGAAAGCTAGGCCTTGTGGAGGGGTCCGCGGAATAGCTGACATGGGGGGCTTGGTGGGTTCAGGGGACCACCTTGCCACGGATGCTCCACCCACTGGGCATCAGCCTTCATCGGAGAGAATTAGGCAATGAGGTAGCATGGTAGCCACATGGCAGTGCTAGGGCCCAAATCCCAGAGCAGACTCCCCTGAACAGAAACCTGGTAGGGACGAACGGTGGCTGGGGGAGGGAGGTGGTGCATGGGAAGGAGAAAGTTGGCAGCGGAGTTGGGGAAGGGAGCAACAGGTGACCAAGGCCAGAGGAGACGGGCAGTGGGGAGAGGGCTAAGGGAGAAGACCTACTCTGCTGACTTCCAGAAATGCCCGGGGTGAGACAGGCGGCGGTTTCGTTTTGGCAGTTTCTCCAGCATGTCCATGAGCTTGGTGAAGGTGGGTCTCTCCTCCTGTTCAAAGGCCCAGCAGAAGAGAAGGATGTCCTAAAAGAAACCAATATGTGATGATTTAACAAAAATGACGTCTATATTACTCTTTAAAACCTCATTGGATCTGTCCATTTGTATATCCATTTATCCCACTTGCATATTCTTCAATCATCATCCACCTGTCATCTATCCATTCATCCATCTATTCACCCATCATCCATCCATTCATCCATCTATCCATCCAGTCAGAGACTTAGCATATTAGCCTTTTATATATATAGATACTCAGGCTTCTCTGTTTCTTTATATCTTGTTCTGAGTTGGACAATGCCTTAAATTTTTTAATGTAGATGCAATTAAAATTAGATTACCAATGATATTTTAATGAATGTCTTTTTTAAATTGACAGAAAAAGAAGGAATCCCTGGTTCTACTTAACTCAGCAGTCCACTGCTCGGAAAACCTGGCCAAGTGCTACTGCGTCCCTGATGGTAGGAACCTGAACTGCAGGCACGGTTCAGACAGTTTTGCCTTCTAAGCTCCAAATCATTACAGCACAGGCTGTGGGCATGCTTTTTGGTTACCCTTTGGGAAAGCACTTGCAACCTTCACACACACAAAAAAGAAAGCCCGGAATGGTGTCTGCTGCTCCTCTTGTCCCCAGGACCTGGCACCATCCGACTCACCGAGATCTCTTTTCCCACGCCGATCTGGCTGAGGTTGGGTTTCATGCCTGTGCCCATTTGCCAGATGATTGCCTCTGCTGGCTGGGTCTTGAAAGGCCACTCCCTGGCGTGAAGTTCATACCAGATTGTTCTGTTGGCAGACGTTGTTAAAGGGGTGTTGGTGTGACATGTTACTCGTATCCCCCCACTAATACCCACCCACCCACCAGCCTGCTGGCTGATCACTCTGTCCCCTACTTTCTTCCTCACAGGGTTGCTATTTCTCTCCCTGGCTGTGCTTAAGGCTTTCTTGGTGTCTTAGAGTCATGCTTATTCCAGGATACCGCCTCTGGTGCCTTGATTAACATGAATCAAAACCTAGAACCTGAATAATTTAATAGAGTGTGGCTGTGGCCTCTGGCCTGTAATTCTAGAGAGCCACTGTAGGGCAATAATCAAGGATACAAGAGTCATTTACAAGGATGTTCTCTACAACATGATGTGTGACATTGAAGAAAGCAGGAATGATGCAAGTGTTCAGTAGAGGGAACAGGCTGCATGTATCATGGTAAACCCATCAAATGACATAGAATCCTACATTATTAACACATTTCAAGGAAACTTTGCTGACAGGACAAAAATGCTCAATATATCACTTTAAATGAAAAAAAAAAAACTATGTCTAAGATATGTTACTCTTTTTTAAAAAAGCATTATATATGTATCGACAAGAGAATAAAGAGAAACACTGTGAAGTGTTAACAGTGGCTATCTCTGTGATAGGATAGAATAGGATAGGAATTTTTCCTTTCGTACTTGTGTTTTTCTAAGTGTGAATCATCCTGTAGAATAACTGAAAGAAAAGAAACGGTCTGAGAGTTAGGCTGCCTTGCGTTCAAGTTCTGGTTCTGCTCCGCACTGGCTGCACGATGCTGGGCAGGTCACGTCACTTCCCTGAGCCTGGACGCCCTAACCTGCCCTGTTAGAGGCGGGAGGCTGTTTATCTGGGATGCTGAGTGGAGGGCAATTCGATGCCAGGTTGATTCTAGAAGGACTGATTTTGTCATCACGTATTTCATAGACAATGACAGTGTAATGAGTGAAGAAAGGTCTGCTCCGGTGAGCAGCATGTGGGAATGGACAGGGCCCGGGCTGGGCAGGATAAATGATGCTGGGAGGTGTGGGGGGCAGTGAGGACCATGTGGGTGCTCCTGGGATGCGGGTGTTGGAGCTATTCCGTGTGGATAGGTCTCAGCCTGAAAGGGGACAGAAATAGAATGCTGGGGAACCAGCTAGTATTGTAAGAAATATTAATCAGGCTCTGTTAACAGCGATTGGTTTTATTCTGATTAAAGAAGGCACATTCCACCCTGGCAGGAGCTGACCTGGAGACGCAGCCCTTCCTCCCCATTTGGAGCTGCCGGTCATCATGGGAAGATTAACAAAGATTTGTTACAGACACCAGAATGCCAGCCCTTTGAAGGTCCTCAGCCCTTTTTGCATACCTGCAGGCCTTTGCAAACCTCCAGCCTGCTTACCTGTTAATTCTGGCACTCCCTTCGGCTATTTCCCCATGTAACCCCAGCCCTTGCATATCACTAAGCCCTTTGAAGACCCCTAGCCTTTTGCATATCTGTAAACTGCCCTTTTGCCTACTTTCCTTTGTACTTATGCCTATATAAGCAGCTGGCTTATGGTGGGCTGCAGAGCAGATTTTTGTGGCTAACCTGCTGCTCTCCCATACTGCTCGCAATACTGGAATAAATGCTCACATATGATTCAACCCTGTCTCTGCTTAATTGGCTTGAGTAGTGACAGGCGGCACGGACAAGCTCACTGAGAACAAGGCTCTGCAACTCAGAGACTCTCTGAAACCATCCTCGGAGCTGATCGTTCCTCCGATCTAGGCTAATTTGTGTAAATTTGCCTTAAAGAACACAAAGCACCCCGTTATCCTTTTGAATCAGAGGACTGTGTCAATCGGGCTATTTCTAGGGTTCCACTTCCCCTTAGCATCGCTTCTCCCTGTCGACCTCATCCTTCTGGGGCGGGGAGGGGTGCTGCCACTCAGGTGCTGGGATGTTGCTTTAGATCAGTGGTTCTCAACCTCCCTAATGCTGCGACCCTTTAATACAGTTCCTCATGTTGTGGTGACCCCCAACCATAAAATTATTTTTGTTGCTACTTCATAACTGTAATTTTGCTACTGTTATGAATCGTAATGTAAATATCTGATATGCAGGATGTATTTTCATTGTTACAAATTGAACATAATTAAAGCATAGTGATTAATCACAAAAACAACATGTAATTAATTATATGTGTTTTCCAATGGTCTTAGGCGACCCCTGTGAAAGGGTTGTTCGACCCCCAAAGGGGTCGTGACCCACAGGTTGAGAACCGCTGCTTTAGATGCTCAGGAAGTTCTCAAGTTAAGGTGCTCTGTGGTTTTATCATCACAATAAACAATAACACTGATTGAGTGTTTACTTCTCAGTACATATGCCCTGTCCTTCTGGGAACTGTAACAAAGTATCCTTTCGATGCCAGTCATTGCCCTAATCTATTGGCCTCCTCATTTCTGAATAATAATGAAAGCTCCATTTTAAAACAGGAGGCACACTCATTATCTCCATTTTACAGATGAGAAAACCAAGTCCCAGGAAGGTTATGTTATCTTACTTGAAGTCACATAGCAAATAGGAGGTTGTATCCAGTTCATCTGACTACAGAATTGCATCACTGGCCATTGTGCTAGACTGGCAAGCCTATGCCCCATCATGCAATCGGGGTAGAGAATTCTCTGGGAGGACAACCCCTGTAGTTGATGGGTGAGGGCTGGTGAGGAGCACAGACAGACTACAGGCTCAGGCACTGCTCATGTGAAAGGAGAAAGGGAAGCTGTCGGGAGCGGGAGTGGGGTGCTGGGCTGGGTGCCCTGTGGGTGTTTGCTCACTTACTCCTTACAACACCTCAGTGGGTTTTATGATCTTTAATTAGGGCTTTGAGTGGTGAAATGACTCCGTGGTTCAAAGCACCAAATCTGGAGCAAGGCTGTCCCCCCTTTGACTCCCAGCTCCTGCCTGCCACCGGGAGTCACTGAGCCCCTCGGAGCCTGTTCCTCACCTGTCAGTTGGGAACGGGCATGACACCTGTTCATAAGAGCCCTAACGCAGTGCTCACCACGCTTCTGAAAGTCCCCTTGTTCTAAGTCATGCGTGGGCATGGCGCTCCCAAGCACCTAGGGGCGTCTAACGGGCAGGAAACCAGAATGCAAGTGTCAGGAAGGAAGGCCTCCTTAAAACTCTTTTGCACCCAACTTGCAAGAGAACTCACTTAAAGAAAAATAACAGTTGCCGAAAATGAAAACACCCGTGGAAAAGTAATTACTTACTTCGGTACGTTTTGTTAATTACATTCTTCTTTCTTTTGCTAAATTTATATGAAAATATACCAACTTAATTACCGCAATTTGGTTTCAGATAACAGTTTCTAACTAGATAAAGATTGGGGCATAAACGAACCAGGGAAAACGACAGCCACTAAGGGGTCCAAGTGACAGTCGTCGAGCACCCTAATGTGCCAGGAACCGCTCCCCAGGTTTTACAAAGGGGCGCGGTGGGGCCCTTTTCCGGGGAAGATGGCCTAACGTCTCTCCGGGTGCTCAGTGTATCTACACGATCTGCAGGCCTGCGGCTTTCCCAGCAGCTTCCCCAGCGTTCTCTCCCCCAGCCCTGCCACCATCCGGATGGCTCAGGTGAGGGTAGCAGGGCCGCTGGAGGGAGAGGAGCACGAAGCCTTCCCAGCTGCACCTTCTCAGAGCGCTCGGCCCGCATCTCGGGGCTGTATGTCCTGGATCCTCACCCCTCGCCCCCTCTCCACTTCCAAAGACATCTCATTCAGCCGGTCCGTGAGCCTCAGTGCTTGAGCGTTGACCTAAGAACCAGGAGGTCACCGTTCGATTCCTGGTCAGGGCACATGCCCAGCTTGCAGGCTCGATACCCAGTGTAGGGCGTGCAGAAGGCAGCCCATCGATGGCTCTCTCATCATTGATGTTTCTATCCCTCTCTCCCTCTCCCTTCCTCTCTGAAATCAATTAAAAACAAAACAAAAACAACAGACATCGGGTTCTCTCCCAGGATGGCGGTCACCCTTTCTTTACCGACAATCCTCAACTCTTCTTTCCCAGGCTCGAGATGCAGATTCTGCGCCTTCTGGTTGGCTCCGCTGGCCAGCTCCCTGGCAGCTCAAACTCACTGAGTACGAATCGGCCCTCTTTGCCTTCCTGCCCCACCTCCAGGGTCCCTCTACCTTGGTGAGGTGGTAACTCTCCCTCTGCCCAGGTGCTTAAGGTGGAAATCTGGGCGCCAACCACATCAAACCCCGTCGCTCCCATTTCTGAATGCGTCTCCATTCCCAGCTTCCACACCCGCTGGCACGGACTCAGTGGACAGCACCAGCACCTCCGCCTGGACTGGTCGCCAGCCTCAATCCTGTCCTTCTCTTTTCCACTCTGCTCACAGTACTGTGGTTGTGCTAAAACTGGACATACTGTTGTGAATGAGCCAGGTAGCCTGCCATGGTCCATAATCAGTTAGAAACCTGGCACGAAGATGTGCTGGGGCCCCCCTTTTTCCTGCACCCCAGTCAGATCCCCCAACCTCACTCAGAAACCCAGCCACGTTGCCCCCACAGACAGGTGCCCTGTCCCTCCCAAAAGCACCGAAGGAAACCAGGGACATGGGCCTCTGCTGGGGCCTAGGCTCTCGAAGGCCGGGGCGGGCGCCTACCCGAGGGCGAAGACGTCCGAGTGCTTGGAGAAGGGCAGCTTGTCCTCCTCCGTGTCGGGGGACAGCTGGCGGATGATCTCGGGAGCCAGGTGGCACAGCCAGCCGTTCTGGATGCGCAGCTTGTCCTCCCGCCTGGAAAGCAAAGCACAGAGTGAGTCCTGTGTTGCAGCCCCGGGAGGTCAGGCCCCCAGCGCTGACCCCAGCCCCTGTGCCATCTCTGCTGGCTTTCTTGCGTCTCCCTGTTGGGGCACTGCCTGACCTTGTACTTGAGGCTAAGACCCAGTGGGAGTGGTACAGGGGAGGCTGGTCTAGAGAGACAGGCAACACCCAAACCATCCCGGGTCCCTTCGCCTCTGAGGCGCCCCTCCCCCCTGCATTCCATGAATACAGCCGATTCTCATCCTTGTGGAGTCATGCTCTGTAGTCTCCACAAGCATGTGCCGGCGAATACGAAATTGGTGCTCTTGGGAAGTACGGACAGATACCTGCATGCGCGTGCGCACACACCTCTCACATACATCATCTCAAATCCCCCAAACCACCTGTCCTGGTCCATTCTGCTTTCTTTATTTTGCAAAAGAGAAGTTGAGGCTCCGAGTGTTGATGCTTGTCCAGAGCTGCCCCACTGCCCAGTGCCAGCTGGCCCCAGGGCTGGGGCTTTTTGCGCTGCACGGCAAGCACCCACGCCCCCCTCCACTCCCTGGTCATCTCCCAATGGCCGCTGGAGCAACAGGGAAGAGTGGCCCTTTGTTCAGCCTCAGTGGGGAACAGGCCTGTCATGTGACTCCAATCCTTCCCCACCCTGCAAGCTCCTGAATGACTGTGCATGGGCCGTGAATGCGGATTTGGGGTTACCAATACATCTGAGTAGGTGAGTTGCAAATACGGAGTCTGTGACTGATGAGGATCAGCTGTATTTATGGAGCATGCACTATGACACCAGGCTCTGTCTCACACCAGGAGCCCAGCGGAGAACAGGACCAACGGGGCCCGCCCTCCTGGAGCCCGAACTTTGGTAGGGAGAGGCGATGACAAGTGAATTAAATAAACAGGAAAGACACAGATGGTAAGCATTGCACAAAAGGTTAAAAAGGGGAAGTGTCAAAGATAAGAGGAAGCTGGCTTTAGGTAAAATGTGAGCTAAGATGGGCATGACCCAAAGGATCTAGCCCTCTGCACAGGAAAATGCAGGCAGGAGGGAAAGTGAGACCAAGGTCCCAGGCAGGCCCTGTGTTCTAGAAACCTAGAAACACCAGTGTGAGTGGCACACATGACGCCATCCTGTGTATCCACTCAAATGTTTACATCCAACCTGGTGGGAGGGGGGGGGGGACTTGGGTGGCTCCCCTCCCAGCACCATAAACAATGCTGCGTGGACATCTCTGGGCAGCACCTCGGGATCCATGGAGGAGACAGGAAGCTGGCTCCCTTCTTCACTGTGCACCTTTAGCAAGTGCAGAACTCTCCATCTGAGATGAAATCCGACCTCCTGCGAGTTTCCCCTCTCTCCTAGGAAAGGGCCAGCTGATACAGGGAGAGTGGGCAGGTGTGGGAGAAGGGGATGGGTATCTCCAACCATCAGGAGTGAGGCTGTGCCCTGGCTGACGCTGCTCCGTGGTTAGAGCATTGGCTGCACACCGAAGGGCCATGGGTTTGATTCCCAGTCAAGGGCACATATCTCAGCTGCAGGTTCGATCCCTGGTGATCCCCATTCCCAGACGGGCATGTGTAGGAGGCAAGCAATCAATGTGTCTCTCTCACATTGATGCTTCTCTCTCTCTCTCTCTCTCTCTCTCTCTCTCTCTCTCTCTCCTTCCATCCTCACCTTCCTCTCTCTCTGAAAATCAATGGGGGAAAATATCCTCAGATAAGGATTAACAAACAAACAAACAAAAAGGAGCGAGGCTACGAAGGGCCAGAGCCCCCAGCAGTGGGGACTCCGGGGCGCCTGCTGGGAACCCCAGGCTGGCTGGGCTGGAGGCTTCCTCCAGGGCAGGCTTCTGAGCTCAGCAAGGCGTGAGGCATTACCCCCTGAACTCATTCGTTCACATCCCACAGCGGGGAGTCCTGCCCTAGCTCAACACCTTCGAGAGCAGAGAGCAGCTTTTCTCACCCTTTGCTTCCAATACGGCAGCTGCTAGCCATCCTGGCTACTGAGCAACTGACATCCAGCCGATGCAACTGAAGAAGTGAGCTTTTTACTTATTTGAATTAAAGTTAAAATAGCCACCTGTGGCTAGTGGCTACCACCTTGGACAGTGCTACGCTAGATTATTATTTACAACAAATGGATTTTTTTCACTCCTGTATATTTTAATAGATTACCTTTTAACGTGACCTTAAGTAGAAACTAGCACTTCTTAAGTACACATTAAAATTAATATGGAAAATGTTTGTTCATATCCTCCCTGAAGTCGTCTTGCAGACCTCGCTTGGGGGCGGGAGAAGCCTGGCGAGGGGCTGCTGGAGTCTGAGTTCTGGTTTGGGCTGGACAGTCCGTTGGGTGGGGCTGCTCTGCGCACTGGAGGATGGTGAGCAGCACTCTGGCCTGTACCCACTCGACACCAGTAGCACCTCCTCTCCCGCTGTGACAACTAAAAATGTGTGCAGACATGACACATGTCCCGGGGAAGGGCAGGGAGAGCGTAGCTGAGGATCACTGTTCACATTTCTACATAAAATAAGGAAATGGTCCAAATTCACTCTTTCCCCATCAGTGACACGTGACTTGCTCCTGTGCCCTACACAGCACACGGGATAGAACACATCGTCCGCTAGCAAATATAGGACTCAAATCCATTAGCAAGCGCTTGAGGTGGCAGGCCAGTGAGTTCTTGCTTGTGGAATGGAGACACTGGCAGGGATTTAAGGACCCATCTGTTGCTTACTAGCTCTGTGACCTTGAGCAGACCCGAGTCTCTATTTTCCCACCTACAAAATGGGCACATACTTTCACATGGCCGGTGCAGGGACGAAAGGGAGACAATGCCTGGCACAGGGCTGTGTCAGCTGCCAGGGCCACACAATCAGTGCGCTTGGGTACTACCTGTGGATGTGTTTTTTATCTTGAGGACTCAGAAATGAGGTTGAGAGTAGAACCCAAAGTAAGAATGCCATCCAAGAAAGAGGGGCAGTGGCGATGGCAATGGGGGAGTGTGCCGGTCCCCACGCAGCAAACCTCGAAGTAAGTGCTGCCGGGGAGGCAGAGGGAAGGAAGGAGCCCGCGGGAGCCAGCCCGCCTGGCTTCTGGGTTCTGACTCGAGGCCTCTCTCCACCTCGCTCCTTGCCGATGTAGTTGATCATTTTCTGCCTATTTTCTTATCTGAGATGCTCTATCTAGATGGTTTTGAATACTTCGAGAATTTGGGGGGAGGGGGGTGGAATAAAATCTAAAAATGAAATGTAAGCTTCTGTTCGTTTCCGCATCACACAGAAAGAGCCAGATCACGTCTCACCCGACTTCGGACGGTGGGACTTAGACTCAAGGTATTACAGAGCGTGAACCAAATTCACTTGGGAGAGGCCTGGGTGCAGCGCAGACACCAGTTATTCTCAAAGGGAAGAAGCTGAAGAGGAAGGAGAGAAACTGCGAGGCTGCCTCTCTGAGGAGGAAGCCGTTCGTTATACGTGGGACTCTGTTAGAGAAAACACGCTGGGTCTGGAGAGTGTGTGTGTGTGTGTGTGTGTGTGTGTGTGTGTGTGTATGCACACACTTTCCAAATTAAAAGCCACACAGGCGGCCCTTCTGAATTATGGGTTGTTTACTTGGGATCAAGCTGTTTTTCACACGGTCACCTCGCTCTAGGGGTGAGAGGCGCCTGAGAGTTAATTACTTAACTGGTGGTTAATGATTCTCCTGTGTGATATTGAGGAGGTCTATGCAAATTAATACTAATTACAACTCAGCAGCAGCTACTATTTGTAGTGTCCTGTGCCCCAGGCACTGCGCTGGACTGGATGTGGGATCTGATTTTATCCGCACAAGGACCTGGAGGCAAGCACAGCCCCATCCATCATTTTCCTTGCAGACGGGAAACTGAAGTTCAGAAAACGTCCATGACTTGACTGAAGTCACAGTTAGTAAGTGGCCAAGCCACTCTGGGCTCCAGGCATGTCTGACTCTAAATCCCTCACTCTTAACTGAAGTCCTGCTCCACTAAAATGAATGGATTCCTAAGGAAGCTTGGAGGGAGGCTCTTGGGTGATTCCCACTTCCGGGTGAGTCCCTGGGATGAGAGAAGAGTCCTCCAGTGAAACTCAAGGCCAGGGCTTTGTAGGACTTGGAGATGCTCGGTGCCCGCCTGGGAGTCAGCCCTGCACCATCACAGGGCGGCCTGGCTGCTCAGCTAGGTGACCTCAGGCTACACCACGTCTAGGTCACTAAAGCCATTTGGGATGACTCCCCGTCCCGGTCCCTCTGAGCCCTCCCACCACTTCTCACCTGCCAGCCTGCAGCACCCCGGAAATGCTGAAGAGCCCAAAGTCTGTGATCACCACTTTGCCATTGTCGTAGAAGACGTTCTTGGACTTGAGGTCCTTGTGCAGGATTCCCTTGGCGTGGAGGTAGCCCATGCCCTGCCAGGAACAAGGCGACAGGGTTGTCAGAGGAAACCTGAGTGCTCGCTGCCACCGTGGCCTGGGTTCTTGGTTCACGCTCCCTGCTCTGCCCATGGGACCACAGGACAGCAGCAGAACCAGGGCCCACATTAAAGGCATACAGGCGGGGTGGGAGAAGGCCTGGCAGGTGGGAACAGGCAGGGTCCCCAAGGCACAGATCTGCCACCATCCTCAGACCACTGCACGACTATCTCCATCTAGCTCTTCTGCTTCCTGAATTAGAAACAAAGGAAGATCTCTCCAAAAGAAAGAGGGTGGGAACAAATCTGAGATGAGGGCCCTGAGAAAGGAATTTCATTAGCTGTCTCCCCCCCCCCCCCCCCCCCATTCCTCTTTGACAAAAAACTCCCTGCAGGAGACCTGCTCCTGTCTACTTAACCTCGCCCCTGCCCCTGCTGAACACACTGCATTCCTCAAGAGACATAACAGGATTCGATCATCAAAAACATGGAGAAGAACCTGTTGAAGGTGCAGCTCAAGGGTGGGTGTCTAGAGTTTTGTTTGCCTTTATGAGAAGTTACATTTTTATTGCTTCTCACCCCTTAGTCCTGACACTTCCAATGGAAATAAAAGACCGGATACAACTGACTAATGAGGCATCTGCCAGAAAACACAGGATGTTCCTGCTTGTTTTAATTCCAAACAACATCCAATAATTGGATGTTTCCCCAGCAGCTAGAGAGAGATGGCTAACACACCTGGGAATTCAAGGACTTGAGGAGTAAAGGATTCTAACAAGGAGAATGTTCCCCTCTTGGTCCCTGTACATGTCCAATTATCATGATGACGAGGCACTAGATAGGAACCAAACACTGAGAGACCATCCCATCTCTAATGGTTGTATCTTGGGGCAAAATTCTTATATACACTTGGCATAACATTTGTCAAGTCAAGTCTGATTTCTTTTAAGCCCAGACTATTGGTCTGAAGCCACACTTTGAGTCCCAAGAGGGGGCACGGTCTTTCTGAGGGTCAGGGAGGGTGGGGGCCCAGACCCTATGGTACCTTCACAATTTCTTGGGCAATCTGCCTGGTTTTATTGACATCCAAGACGATCTTGGCGTCCCGCACCACCGAATAGAGGGTCCGTCCTTTACAGAGGCTGAAAACGATGAGAGAAATTGTTGGTAGCTGTTGAGATGAGGGTGATCTTTTCCGGCCGGTGTGGCTCAGTGGTTGAACATCAACCTATGAACCAGGAGGTCACGGTTCAATTCCCGGTCAGGGCGCATGCCCGGGTTGCAGGCTCGATCCCCAGTAGAGAATTGCAGGAGGCAGCTGCCTGATGATTCTCTCTCATCGTGGATGTTTCTCTCTCTCTCTCCCTCTCCCTTCCTCTGTGAAATCAACAAAAACATATTTTTAAGAAGGGGTGACCCACACAGTTATGAGAAGTGACACGTAGGAGGGTGGACTTGTGGACATGCCCCTGGTAACCCTCTGGGATAGTAAGCCTGGGGCGGGAACTCAGGCTGGTTCTGGGAGGTGGGTCTGGGAGCAAGTTCTTCTGGGCTCTCCAGGATCTTCACCAGCACCCACCCCCACCCCAGCCTCCAAGGGCACCTGCGGAGTCTAGCCGAGTTCCCTCTCTCCCAGGGTCTCAGGAGGGAAAGCTGGGCACACACCAACGATGGACGGGTCCTCTGACCCCACTGAGACAGCACTCTGCCGGCCACTCATCCCAGCTGCTCCTGCTCGCCCGGAGTCGCGGTTTGCGGGGACAGTGATAAAAGACCAGCAAAGTGGCCGCTGATGCATACTAATTACCATCAGCAAATGATGCATTACAGTCTTCAGATAGAAGTGTGTAAACACCAATAATACTTCCCCTAAACCAGATGCCTGTCTAGATAGAGGGTTTTTCAAACTATTTTCAGCCTCATTGAGTTCATTTCCAGGACCAGTGGTTTGAGATGAATGACAAGATGGAAAGGGACATTATGCAGTGACAGTCACACCTTCTCATTTAGTTGCTGGCATGCACATCTGTCCTTCCCCTGCAAAGTGAGCCCGACCAGGCACTCACAAACCAGGCCCTCAGTAAACAGTCACTGAATGAACGAGTGAGTGAGGGAGGGGATGAATGAATGAATGAATGAATGGAGTTCCAGATTCACCGGAGCATCCCTAGCCCCTAGCACCATGTCTTGCTCACAGGGTCCAATGTTGGCTGAAAGAAGCCGCAATGACATTAGGAAAGTTCATTTTCCATCTACGTCAACGTAAGAGCTTGCATTTTTCTTTGGTCTATGACTTTATTGCTAAAATACCATAGGCATTCTATTCATTCCCTTAGTGTTCACGGAGCCCTTGCTGTGTGCTAGACTTGGTTGAGATAGTGTGGGTGAGGTCAGAGCTCTGGTATTAGATGGTTTCAGTCTGAATCCCAGCTCTCTTCCTTACTGACTGTGTGTCTTGGTGTGGGTTACTTAACCTCTCGGGCCCTCCGTTTCCTCATCTGTTAAAGGGAACTAACGATTCCTACCTTGCACAGTGAGAATGAGAAATGGAGCTCCATACCATGCTTGGCACTTGGTGGGAAGTGTAAAGAGTGGTTAGGAGAACGGAGGCCTAGAGCTAGATGCCATGGGTTAAAATCCTGGCTTGTCAGCTACTGGCTGTGTGACCCCAGGCAGGTGAGTTAACCCTCTGAGCCTCTGGTTCACTGTTGGTAAAATGCAGTCAATAGTTCCTGCTTTCTAGGGTTTGTAAGAGAATCACATGAAATCAGGTGTGTAAAGATGTAGGCATCTGTCCATGACTAACACATGGTAAGTACTCAGGTAATGCTGGCTACTAAGAGAGGTAGCAGATGGTCAACACACACTTGTGCAAGCCTACATTAAGAAGTGCGGGAAACGAGTTAAGTCGGCTTGCGTGAATTGCGCGTACTCCGCGGGAGCCGTCTTTAACTCGGTTCATATAGATTTGCGGTGGAGTTCGGGAAACGTGTAAACTCGGGCCGATTGTAACTGCATATTACCAAATATTTGTTTGTAATCCACCCTTTTGGTGGATGGAACAAAACCAAAAGACAGAGCCATCTTATATTTTGGCGGGAAATTCACCCGCACTCCAAGTGTTAAGTTTACACACACACACACACACACACACACACACACAATCTATTCTCTCTCTATCCATCCATTCACTCACCCAAAATGTAGCCCATGATCTCTAAGATTCACTTCCTCACCTGCTTAAGGTGAGATTCCCAGGGTAGCTGACTCACAGGGAGTCTGATTCACCTGTCTGGGTTGCTGACTCAAGGCTGTCCCCCATGGCCGGTGAGGCGGGTGAGGCAGGCAGTGTGTTTGCTGAGGCTGTGGGGGGGACGGGGGAGGACGACGAGGGGGCAGGGTAGAGCTGGAGGTAGAGTGGGCTGCGCAGCCAATTAACCACATTGACATTTAAATATTCCCAAGGTGGGACTGTGGGTGGATTCCCTCCCTTGGATACTCCGTCCTGAACAGACACCTACACTCATTACAGGGCAGAGCCAAGAAAATACCATCTCGCGGCAGATGGCACAGCAAACAACTGCAACAGGCTCCCGACTCTCCGACTCCCCTGCTCAGGAAAACCAAGACAGGTCGCAGGCTTTAAACGTCCAACCCGTCTTCTTCCCGCGCACACCCTCCTCTCCAGCAGCAACCACTGACGTCTGCTTCTCTACTACCCCATGGCGTCAGGAGCCACGGGATAAGCTAACACTGACTGGTGAATATAAATGGTACGCCCACAGCTTGGGGCATCTGCTATGTGAAATATACAAATAACCCACGACCAGCAATTTCTCCCCTAACGAAGCACGTACCCAGCAGGCTTGCATACTCGTATCACCCACACACGTACTAGAATGTACTAGAATGTTCCAGAATGTTGATAGCAACCTATCCTAATAGCCCCAAGCTGGAACTAACACAAATGTTTATCAACTGAAAAATGGATAAATTGTCATTTATCCATATAAAAAGAACTATATTCATACTGTACTGCATACTAAACAAACCATTGCTAACTGCAAAAAAAGTGAATGAAGTTCATTAAAATGTTAAGCAAAAGAAGCCAGACACAGAAGACTCACACTCACACTGAATTTATACAACGTGAAAAAGACGGGCAAAGCTGATCCACGTGCCTCGAGTCAGCACAGAGGTGACCCGTGGGGCTGCGGGGGCCGTGAAGGGCAGGCGGTGATGTCCTGGCCTTGATCTGGGTGCCTGTTCTATGGAGATGCATTTAGTGAAAATCCATCAGGCTGTGCTCTTAGGATCCAGACACTCTGGCAGATGTTATCCTTCCAAAAAAAAGTTTACTTAAAAAAACCAGTAAGAAAGGATGAACAATTACTGCATGGCATGGGAATTTAAAAGAAAATCTAAGCCAAGACTGACACCCTAGGTGTCCATTTCCAACGTCCTCCCTGTCCCCAGGGCAGTGTCTGCAGAGCAGCTAGGAGCTCCCGAGGCTGGCTGTGCCCACCCAGGTGTTTATTGGGGGCTGAGTTGGGGAGCAGGTGCAGGGCAAGGGCTGGGCTCTCAGTAGGATGAGGCCTGAGGCAGGTGTCCTGGGTGCTGAGGCCTGGGTTGTCCAGCCAAGTCAGTCTAAGTGTCCACGGCAAGTGCTCTGTGCTTGGGATTTCTGTGGCTAATGGGGTGCCCTAGAGCTGCTTGCAGGTGGGCAGTGGGGAAGGGAGGGGAGGAGAGGAGGAAGGCTTACTGAGCACATGCATGAGGCCTAGCTCAGCTCCCAGTGTTATATGGAGACTCAGAGCAGTGGAGGACTGGCTCACAGACATGCAGCCATGATCAGCCTGCTCCTGATCTTTCTCATCTCGTCCTCCATGGTGTGCGTACTGTTACTGGATGTGATTTTCAGGCCATTAAAGAGACACACAGCCAAGTGGGCCCACATCACGCTTCTACTGTTTACTACTTGCTGGGTGATACTGGGAAGTAACTTGGACCTCAGTTTCCTCATCTGCAAAATGGGGATGATAGTGACAAAAGAGCCCCACTAGGTGAGTGTTCACACTGTACTCAATTGATTCCATCTTCTCTGAAATGAGGCAGCATTCACTGACAGGCCACAGTCTCACGGGCACTGTATTTCTTTGTAGCACATGAAGTGAATGTTGTGTCATCTAACTGATGACATCTTGGACTGAATGAAGTCTGGGATGGGCCCGTTTTACAGATAAAGATACCTACGCTCAGAGCAGTGAGAAGAGCTGGTGTTTGAACCCAAGCAGCCGACTCCAGAGCTTATGCTCGTAACCCCCATCACTGCGCGCGCGCACACACACACACTCCCTCTCAGTATCTCTCTCCTCAACAACATCATTTTTCCAAGAAGAGGAGCGAAGATTGAAAATTTCTTATCTTGTCCAAGGCCACCATCTCTCCCAGCCCTGGCTCCAAGCAGCTCATATAAGGTCGGCTTTCCAGCCCGCATCCCGGGTGACACAGGGAGCCTTTGGGCCAAGATGACACAGCAAGTGTGAGACATTCGTTGTAAAGCAGCCTTACAGAGGCTGCCAGAAACAATGACATAAAACCATGTGGGTTTATCTCAAGGGCCTCCGTCCAAGCTGACTCATTCTGCCCAAACAGTGGCTGGGACAGAAATCTGGCAGCTCGCGGCGGCCACTTCCTGTCCCTCCCCCAAACTCCTCACCACCAGGCCCAGAACCCAGGCTGGGGTGGATGGTGGGGAGTGTGCGGGGGGCAGCCACCTCTGAAGACAGACTGGTTATCAGCCCAGTGCTGCCACCTTTGTGCCCACTCGGCCTTGGGGACTCACGTGAGGATGCTCACAGTACCCACATTTGTAACCACGGGTGGGGTTGCTGAAGAATGGCCTCCCGAATGCGTCCACATCCCCATCCTCAGAACCGGTGCCGATGTGGCCTTACATGGCAAAGGCCCTGGCTGCTCAGAGGCAGCTGGTTTCAGTCAGATGTGGTGTTAAAAACACTGGCTCTGTCAGCAGGGCCCCTCCTCCGCCCGCTGTCTTCTAAGCACCTTTAAAAACTCAAAATCCCACTTAATTGCCCTCCGCTCCTTCCCCCTCCTTTGAGCAAATAAATCCCATTCCCAGCAACAGGTTGCACGCTCCATCAAATTCCAGCCGCAGGCCCAAGCTTCCAGGTCGTTCATGAATCCAACTCGGAAGATATTAAACCTTGGGCCTCTGGGGCCTTCTAATCAAAAGTGCCAGGTGAGCTTCGTAGACAAATGGGAAGTGCCAGAAAGCAAGTGAGGAATGCCAGCTGTTTGCCACCTGCTTAACTCCACTTGTGCCCAGGAATAAAGAGTTATGGAGTTCCATTAAGCAAGGGGCTGGTTGGAGGCTCCTGTCCCAGGTGGAGAAAGACGCCTGTGGCCTGCCAGGCCAAGAAATATGCAAAGCAGGAGCCTGGCTGCCTGGAGAGCAGGCTGTGTTTTTGCTAAGGTTCTTTCCCTCCCAGCCCCTCCAGCCTTTGATGTTGCAGCAAAGCTCTGAGAAGGGGGAGGGGAAAGGAGGCTTAGACTCAGTGTTACTGGGTTCTTCTCTCTGGGCACTTCAAGGACTGGGGTGGGGGTTCTTCCCATTAGGGGGCGCTCCTGCCGCTGTGACCCATGCATCTGGTGACATCCTGCCCTCCTGGGTCTGGGCTTCACAAAGGAGGGAGTGTCCCAAGGGCACAAGCAGCCAGCTGGGCTTCCAGGCCACTTCCATAGCAGCCTGGCTAGTCCTCGGCCTCTTGTCGCACTGCATGGTCCGGCCACCATCCAACACTTGCTCTTCTTGACCTTGTCCAAACACATCCCGGGGCAGGCTGCTCCCTAACTCTGCAGCACATTCCCTCAGCATCTCCTAAGGGTCAGACTATGCATCTCCTTCGGTATCCCTCGCATTGCAACCAATCATTCCAGAACCACAGTGAGATTTCTGCCGGGTCAGCCAACTCGTATTATCTGTCACCTCCTACTAGTTTCCCTTAGATGCACTGCCTTTGGAAAGTAAGTGGCTTTTATAATACTTTCTACCATTACCTTCTATCATGACCAGGGTGAAAGCAAGAATCTCTAGCCCCAAAGAAATGTAAAAGTAAACACAATGAAAACAAACACATTAGAAAGCAAAATTAAATCCAGCTCGGCATTGTGGCCTGCCCCAGGATCTGAGCTTGAGGCCTCCACTTTTTGTTTTTAAAAGAAAGTTTAGCAAATGAGGGTGAGGGAGATGTTAAACACAGGACTGAACGGAGACTCCTCCTGCATTCACGGGGCTCTCTCCACAGACACTCCACCAGCCTTCCTAGAGGGACTCTGTGTGCACATGAGGAAATTCAGGGGCAGGAAGCTTAGGTCACCTACCCAGGGGCCCTGGCAGCAGGCGACAGGGTCAGGATTTGAGTCCAGATCTCAAATCCTCACATCTTTCCAGGATTTCATAAGATCCCTTGGGAAGAGATGATTTAGCCCAGGAGAAACTGATGGCCGGACCTCCACAACCTGTTTGTCCATGGAGCTTCGCTGAGGACCCCTCCCTCCAAGTCTAGGCTTTTCCTTCCACCCTCCAAACTCGGGGCCAGCCCATGGTCCACGCGGGCCTCATTGTCCGTTTGCTGCTTCTGTGTGGGAATGCCCAGCTGTCCCCCAGAGAAGCAGGGCAGGCTGAAGAGGCTCGGTCATCTGAGAGAGTCTGCCAGTCCAGCGGGCAGCACACAGCTGGCCACGCCCGGGGGTGCTCGGGAAATGTTCCCGGGATGAGTGAATGGAGGAGTGCAGGAATGAATGACTTCTACCACCTTCCTTCCTCCCACTGTCCACTGAGCTGGAAGGGCAGTGCTTATGACAAGGCCCGTCTCGCCGACTGGCTTAGCACACGGAACTGGCCACGAGACCAACCAGATGACGGTGGCGAGGAAGCTTCCAGATGCTTCCCTGCTTGAGGCTCCATGTGGCATCAAAACACCAAGCAGACCACTGGCCTCTAGGGCTGGATACTGAAACATATCAATTCTGGTTCTCTGACCAGAACCACATTTAAAAAGAAAAAGCTCAACAGTAGACTGAATATTCTGTCTTTAAAAGTATATACATACCACCTAATTTATATGCATTAAAAACCCACAGAGGATTGACTCTGAGAGTGTTAGCAGAACTATTTCCTGGTAGTGGGATTAGGAGCTTTTCACGTTTTATTTTTTCTTGCTGCTTATCTCTCTTTTCTAATTTTTCTCCCATAACACGTGTTACTTTTGTAAAATGAGAAAAAAGCGAGGAAAAAAACACCTCTGAATCAGACTGAAATGAAACCAGACACACGTGTTTATGCTACAGACAGTTTGGAAAATATTGAACTGGCGACAGACTGAGATGAAAAAGTACAGTCTGAGCCGAATCCATACTCCAGGCAGCTGACTTGCTCAGAGCTTCTCTGGCTGCGACTCTGGGGTAGGGGGAGGCAGTTTCTGCTCGTCTTTTGCACAGGGTTCAGCATGTTCTGGGCAGAGGGCAAGTGATTAGTGCTGCCCGAAAGCCCGACAGTAACCCTCTCCCTGGAAAAGTCCAATCCTCATTGAGGAAGACAGTTTACAATGGAGTTTTTAAAGTGACAGCGTGGCTAAGAGGGGAAGGGGCAGACAGATCAGTGATGCTTGTAACCCCAAATGGCCGTGTCCTTTCCGCCCGGGTGACCAGGGGCCCAAGAGAATGAATGGAGATGGCAGGTGAGGAGGGGGAAGGGCAGGAGGGGAGAGACCCTGGGAGGGAAAGGAACTTGAACTAGCATGTCATCACCCCACGAGGAATGGAGAAAGTCTAGCAACAGAGGGACGTGCTGGGAGGAATGGTTCCTTTCAGCAGGAGAAGCAGAAAAAGAGAGCGCTGAGGAGACGGAGCTCCCGGGGAGCACAGCACTGGGGTCCAGAACAGCCCTGGTCCTCTTGCCTTTGGGCAAGTTGCTCAAAACAAAAGCAGGTGGACCAAGCAGGGCCTACCTCACAGGTGTGGGGGATTAAATGAGAAAGGCTTGCATGAGAGACAAATTCTGCTCCACAGCGCCCCCTCCCAGGCCCATGGGGTACTTCACTTCCCCATCTCTATGCAGCACCACTTGATAGGTGGTGGCCAATGAAAGTGACCTGTCACTTCCTGTTGGGGGCTGAGAAGCCCTTTGCGAATCTTCAGTCTCACTTGTTTTGTGCCTCTGTGACCATGGAGGCCACGTGATGATAAGACAGGGCCAGGAGATTGGGAAATCCTGGGTCCCTGAGTAACTGCATGGAAGACACTGCCCTGGAGCACTGCCCCGCCTATGGCAAACTTCATGTAAGAAAGCAACTCTGAGTGAGCCACAGGGATTGTAGGATTGTCTGTCACTGCGGCATAAGCCTATCCCATCCTGACTAATAGAACACGTAATAGGGTTAGTGCCTACAACATAGAAAGTGCTTGATAAATATTGGCTGTTACAGCTAATTAGTGGACCTCAAAGTACAGAATCATTGAGGTCATAAGAAGAGAATAGACAGAAAAAGGGATAAGAGCAAAATAAACAAAAATCAGATATTCCTGCTGGGGTCAAACTTTTACAGGGAGCATCGCCAGGGAAACCGAAACCTCTGAGACGGCAGCTGTTTTCCTCGGCACTGAAGCCAGCCCGGTCCCAAATGCCCACAGGCACCTCCATTTGCACGTTAACTGGGCAGCACAGTGGTTTTAAAGAACCAGAGGTGGACAGGAGATTCAATTTTGTGTTTTTGTTAATAGCTTTCTCCTGCTCCTTGCAGATAGAAAGCAGGTCACTCCAGGGATTGACCTCACCTCTCAATCATTTAAAAACAGAAAATGAATGTCCAGAGAGGTTAAAAACACAGATTCTGTGCCTCGAAAGGTTGTCACGTGACAATGTTGCATCTTCATGGAAAAGATGAAAACGCGATGTAATCCTATTATGAATATTTCCGTTAGTCGCCAAGCCTTACTTTGGTAATCTGTTTCAATTCAAAGTCCCGTCATTCCCCAAACCCAATTTAGAAGGTGCAGGAACAACATGCCAGTTTGTGTCGATTTCTCAGAGATGAACGAAAATCGTCACTTGAGTTCATTTGGGGTTCTTTCTTTCCCCTAAGCTCTTAACTCCCGGGCACCAAGAGAATTCCTTCTTCATGTCTTTCTGATAAGTCTTGCCCTCACAGGCCTCCTTAAATCCCACCGGCACTCTAGCTTCTACCTTCCAAGCTTCAAGGGCAAGGATGCAGAGATCTTAGGCTGGAACGTTGGTGGGAGGGGGTGCCCAGGCCTGGGGCTGGGATGTATAGAAGAGAAGTTAGGACCAGCCAGACCATTCCTTCTGCACAGCTCAGAGCCAGAGGCCTGACCTCATGCCAGTTCCTACACTGTCCGCTCCACCAGGGTGGAAGCTGACACATCATTTCAGGGTACAGGCGGCCTCATTGTACATGAGGAAAGGGAGCTTCAGGGCTTAACCCAAACCCTGGAGCCAGCACGTGGCTGCCCCTCCGGCCAAGACAGGACCCCAGGCCTCTGCGTGTGTGTGTGTGTGTGTGGTTTTCATCGAGCACCCCAGCCGCTTGCTCAACCTGAGCTGCTCACACTCAGGGAACCCCGGACAAGTAACCAAACTCCTTGGAGCCTACAGGAGATGGAATGCGTGTGTTCCCCCAAATTTCTATGTTGAAACCTAATCCCAATATGATGGCACTGAGGTCGTGAGGGTGGAGTGGAATTGGGTTGTGATGGGATTAGTGCCCTTATGAAAGCGACACCAGGGAGCTCCCTTGCCTCTTCCATCGCGTGAGGTGACACTGACAAGACAGCGTCTATGGATGGCGAAGGGGGTTCTCACCGGACACTGAATCTGTCCACACCTTGGCCTTGGACTTCCCAGCCTCCGGAACCCTGAGAAATAAACGGCTGCTGTTTATAGGCCACCGGGCCAGGGTATTTTGTTATAAGCAAAAGAGAGCCAGGTCTGCAAAATGGGGACAAACAACTATATTCACCTCAGGGTGGCTGTGAACTTTGGTAACATGCTCATTGCAGTGCCTGGCACACAGGAGGACTCAGTCACTGCCCACCCCTATTATCATGAGTGCTCATCTCTGAGGGTCAAGGGCTTCTCCCTTTGGTGCCCTGTACACTCCCAGTTGGCACCATTTGTTCCAAACCAACTGAACCACTGGTGCTTTTCCAAATGCGGCATCTCCTTTCTCCGACCTCCTTCCCTCCGCCCCCTCCATCAGGAGCACTCTTTCTCCACTCCCCGTTTCTCCCAAAATGTCTTCTTTTCTTCAGGAAATAGCCCATCTCACTTCTCTCCGAGTTCCCGTCACACCCTTCGCACACACCCCTTCAGACGACCCTTTCCATGTGGAGCAATGATGGCGGCGCTCCTGTCTGTGCTGGCTGAGTGGGAGCAGGAATGAATTATTAACAAAGCCATTTTTGAAATTTTCGATTAGGGACACAGGTCTTGAGCATCTAGGACCCAGAACAAACCCTCCAAGTTGATACACATGCCACCGTATCGGGCCAAGGAAACATCATCTCTGTTAAAATTAGAAGCGAAATGTCAAGGTTCTCAGAGGCAATTTCATAAATAATTCCAACTAGGCAGCCCAGCAGATGCAGATGATGGATTTCATTGGCTCTCCATATTCTATGTTAGCACACTTGCTGGCAGCCTGAAAGTGACATTTCTCTCCCCAGCCAGGTTCACCTCTTTTCTCACTGGGCAAACACTGATGTACTTTTTTGTAGTTGTCAATTTCAGGTTGCGATTTCTATCCCTGTTCAGTCCAAGTCCATGGGCAAGAGGGTCTGTTCACTTCAGAGATTCAGAATCACCATCTTCTTGGTGCCCAAAGAGCCCTGTGTTGCCTGCAAGCCTGTATGTTGCCTCCCAGTACGGCTTCAGAAACCACACGGGAGATGGGAAAAGGGAGCTGGGTCCAGAGGCTTTTAGGAGAAAAGTGGAGAAAAAGACCTTGGATTTTTCCCTGCAAGGGTAGAAGCTGGATAGAGAACAAGGAGAGTGATCAGGGGCTTCACAGTAAAACACAGGCTCAGGCCTGACCGGTGTGGCTCAGTGGTTGAGCATCAACCTATGAACCAGGCAGTCACGGTTCAATTCCCCATCAGGGCACATGATTGGCTGCCTCCTGCATGCCCCCCACTGGGGTTTGAGGGCATGAGGAGGCAGCCAATCATTCTCTCATTATTGATATTTCCATCTTTCCTCCTCTCAGAAGTCAATAAAAATATTTTTTTAAAAACCCCACACAGGCTCAGACACTTCCTAGCTGAATAACCCAGGCACATTATTTAACGACTCTGTGCCTCACTTTCCTTATCTGCAAAGTAAGGGGGCTCACTCTATCCTCGTGAGGAGTCCAAGAAATGCTGAGATGTGAATCCTGCCTCCACTACCACAGGCTGCTTTATCTTTCTGAGCCTCAGCTTTTCACCTGAAAATGGACTAATCCATCCAAAGTGGCTCCCGGAGAGCTAAAGAAAATGCAGCTCCTCATTCTGGGGATCACAACAGGAATAGCACGCGCATTTCCTTTCTCCCTTTAAGTAACCACCACAGGCATGAATTCATACGACAGGTGGGTGACTGTCTCCTGGGTCCCAGGCTGTGTGCTAGGCTCTGGGGGTGACGGAGTTCAACTAGACAGCCTGGGACCTCCTGGAGCTTGCGGTCCAATGAAGGTGGCGGGTGTCTACACACCCACATCCCATCAGGCCACACGTGTGAGGAGGGGCACGGAGGAGTGCCCAGAGCTACTACCTGGGGGAAGGGTTTCCAGCAGAGTTGCAGAAAGGCAAAGGGAAAGCATCAGCCAGGGGCTCAGTTAGACATCATCCCAATGTCACCAGGTTACTGGGGGTTCAAGGAAGACCACGCACTGCTGGCAGGAAGTTGGGGGCTCTTGTTTCTGGTGAACCCCAATGCCTCTTAGTGGCCTTCGATTTCTCAGCTTCCCTCCCTCCAGCCTGCTCGCCACACAGCAGGGGAATGAACTTTGTGACTTCTCCAATGAATCACTACCCCACCCACACCACCTCCATAAAGATGACTAAAACCATTCAAATAAAGGTTTTTGCAGGAGCCCTGGTACCTAGTAAGTGGGGGCAAACATAGGTTTACAGTTGTGAGTACATGAAACACAGAGTTTATTCTTGTATTATTATTTATTAATTATTGTATCATTTTCCATACAAACAACTGTACATCTGCTTTTGTCTCACGCTGTGTTAACTATCATTAGGAGGATTACTCCCACTCTTCCAGTAAGAACTATTCTTATCATCACGGCTTCAGCATCTGCTTTTCTTTGGAAACTTAATTTTGTCCCTCAATTTTGTCCCAGGGAACCTCAATACCCACTTGCATCCAAGATACCTAACAGGTAACAACAGTGATGTTAGCTACCAATGGTTGGGTTCAAGCTTTATCTTAGGCATCAAAGAAATATACCATACCTTTGTTACCACAATTTCTCTCCTCAATAATCCTGATAATGAAGACATGGTCTCCCCTTGCAGAGAATGACTAAAGCTGCCGGAAGTCCTAGAGGCGGGGCTGCTCCTGAGTCTGTAAGATACTGGGGCCCTTGTCACCATGTGCTTTTTAAGATTTTACCTTTTATTTATTGACTTTAGAGCTGGGGGGGGGGGAGGAGGAAACATTGATTTGTTGTTCCACTTATCTATGCATTCATTGGTTGATTCTTGTATATGCTTTGAGGGACTCGAACTTGCAACCTTGATGTATGGGAACGATGCTCTAACCAACTGAACTACCCGGCCAGGGCTCACCATCTCTTTGATTCTGAGAGGGGAAAGAGGTTTGACGTGGATCATTTGGGGAACTATTCAGCAGTTCCTAATCCTGGTTTCCTGACAGAATTACCTGGAGAGCTTAAACAAAGTGACATCCAGCCCCACCCCAGATCAACGGAATCCAGGTCTTTTTGGGGTGAAGGGTGGAGTCCAGGCATCACTCATGATTAAAAACCTCTCCAGGTAATCTGAATAGTAGGCCAAGGTACACAACTACTGGAAAAGCTGCCACCACTCGTTTTAACTCAATAAAGGGGGAAAAATTCATTTTTATTGAAATCCATCTAAAAAACTATCTGCTCCCTCATATTTGTTTTGGATTTTTGTTTGTTTACAAAACACCTTCATCTTTCTGGTTTAATCTACTATTTGAAACGATTCTGTGGTATAAGGATCATTGTGCCCATTCTACATATGAGGAAGCTGAGGCCCACAGAGCCCAGAGACATTCCTGAGGCCATCCAGCACCAGGATGGAAACCAGGTCTCCCAACTCCAAGTCCCAGGGGCCTTCCTCAAATAAAAGGACCAGAGATCTTCAGGACATTTACAGAAAGCCAGGGCTATTCATCTCACATGAGGGAGGGAGTTCAAGGGACCTGGTTTTGACACCTGACCTCAAAAAGTGCTCTTACTAGGGTTGGCTTTTATTGTGATAATGAAATGGCAACATAGAGCCAATTGTCCAATTCGGTGGACAGGAGGGGCAGGAGGGGTGGCCTGCTTCTTAGTGAGAAGCCATTTTAAGATAAAGGGAAGGTTTCTGGCTGCCCGGCAGGAACCATGAAGGCTGGAGGATGTCCGTCTGTCACCCGCCGCCCCATCTGCCTGGGGTGAATGTGCTGAGGCTCTGACACTGGTTGGTTTTCTTGAGTGGGTTAAACACAGCCCCTGATCTTGCCTGAACTATGATTTGCTTAGCAAACACTTTCCCTATAAATAATGAGTGTGTACACCCAGCCTGCTGCTGATAAATTATTATGAGTTGGGACTTAATGGGGTGTAAACTAGACAGTGAACAGCGCTGCCTTTTGGTCTGCGGCCCCCACCCCACTGCCAACCTCTCCACAGTGTGCTAAGCTACCTCAGAGCCTACTAGATTGCGCCCCCTCCCCAACCCAAGATCACCCTCTGAGCACCCTCTCCTCCTTTTGTTACCACGCTCAGCAGCACAGAGGGCCATAAAAATCAGAACCAAGGCAAGGAGACGTGAAAGCCAAGATGATTCGGATTCTTTTAGCCTTGTTGCCTGGGTTTTCATTTGGGTGGTCTGTTCTCTTTTCATTTCTGGGCATGTGACGCACAGCTCATCTCCACAGGTGTGCAGCCTGCTGAAGCTCCCATCTGAGGATGCTTCTGAAGCTGTGGGCTCTCACCAGTGATACCAGACGATGCCGACCACTCGACCCTCCGGTCTTGCCTTGCTTCGAGGAGTCGGCTTTAATTATGACCAGCTGTCTGCCTCCACTACATCCCAGAAGAGAAGCCCAAAGTACTCATTCTCAGCAACTGGCAGTACCTGAGAGAGAACAGGCTTTCAGCTACCGTTCCCGGAACAGCTAAATGGCTGGTTACTCAGGAGTGGGTGGATGGGTACGTGAAGGGATGGACTGAAGGACTGGAGGATGAACTGATGAATGGAGGGAGGAGTGATGAGTAGGAGATGTGGAATAGATGGATGATGGGAAGAACAGGGGTGGATGGGAGAGTGGACAGATGAATGGATAGAACAGTGGTTCTCAACCTTGGCTGCACATTAGACTCACCTGGGAATCTTTTTAAAATCTTGATTTCTGGGCCTTATCCTCCAGAAATTCTGTTTCTTTGTTACTAATGTTGTGGCCCCACCCCATAACAAAGAAAGAGAATTTCCGGAGGATGAGGCCCAGAAATCAGGATTTTAAAAAGATTCCCAGGTGATTCTAATGCGCAGCCAAGGTTGAGAACCACTGGGATAGAAGGATGCGTGGAGGATTGGTAGGTAGAGAAGAATGGGTGGGTAGAAAGCTGGGTGGGTATATGGGTCTGTGAAGGGAGATGGGTGAATGAAATGATGAGAAGTTGGAGGGATGGATGAATGTATGGCTGGGTGGCTGGATGAGTGATCACCTACTCCTAAAGGTTTAGCTTAGGTCACCCAACCCCAGGCAAGGAGGTAAACGAGCCAGCTAAAGATCAAGTATGTTATAATCGTTTCACAAACAAGAAAACTGCAAGCTAGACAGGTTGAAGGCTTGTCTAAGACCACACAGCAGAAGAAATTGAACTCTTGGCTCCTCCCTCCCTCCCTGCTTTTCCCTGCTGTATTCAGGGCCGGGTGGAGGCCCATCCCTCTGGAAGCTGCTTAAACAGAGCCCGTTTTTCATCTCTGACTCTGTAGCTGGTGATAAAATAAGCCCCAGGGATGTGCCAGCATCAAGACTGAAAGCAGGCAGGAAGGAGAGGCCAGAGAGAGCAGAGTTCCTGCGGGTTGATTAGCAGGAGAGAATGACACACTGGGCTGAAACGAGTCTTGAGAAACTGTCAAAGGCAGCCCTTCTTGCTTGGAGAGGATCAATGCAGGTGACTGAGATGCTCAGACAGTCCCTGATGGTCTACAAACTCCTCCAAGGAAGCCCGCTGGGAATCCTTGATCTGCGCCTCACAGTCCCGAAGGACTGTGCTAACAACCGCCTCCAGGGACGGCCGCAGCTGGGAAAGTCTGCAGCGGTTGTGAGCCTTCCTTGCCTTTGAAGATCTCTGATCTGCTCCCCACTTGGCACTCCTTTGGGTCTTTTGAGCACCTGGAGGAAAGCGAATCCTCTGAATCCTCTTTTGAAGAGGACTCAGAGAGGAATCTTTTGATGAAAAGCAAGAGCAGCGTATCAACCACAAGGCTTGTTCCTGCCAAAGTGAGATGACAAGAGGGCCGGGGAGAGGGGGCCCTGCTGCTCCTGTCATTCACGGGATGAGGACAGTCACTGCCGCAGAGACCACTGCAGGGCCTGAGCCTCAAGAAGGGGGACTCATTGCGGGTCCCCTCAGTTGCAGTCCCAACTCTAAGATGACACAGTACAGCTCACACCAGCTGTATGTCTTTGATGAACCATCTCATCTCCTTATTTCCCAGCTTCCTCTATAAAAGGGGACAGCAATTCAATGAAGCAAAATCTATAAAGCCCTTAGCACAGAACTCAGCGCATAGAAAACGCTCAGCAGATATGTTCCCCTTAACCAATATCCAGAGTGCCATTCCATAACAAAGCCCTCTTTCATATTAGAAATGATTAACCAAGCAACCAACGGCCCTTCCTTATTATTACAGGACAGTGACGAATGAGCATCCATCACTGGTTTTGAAAACAGTACCGCGCAGTGCCCAGAGAGAACATCTCCCGGGAGGAGAGTCATTGCCAGCCTCAGCGACTCCACGCCGCCATTCTGATGAGTTTCAGCGCTTCCTGCTGGGAACTGTTCCTGGGAATGGATCTTCCAGCTGTGCCTCAGACCCCTCCGATGACTGTCACTAGCATCATCCTTCCGGTTGGAAGGGTGAATAGTTCCATTCCCACCTGGACCTTAGCCCAAACCTGGAAATGCTCAGTAGCCGCTGGGAGCACAGGTGGGGCTGTCCAACGTCACTGGCAGGTAAGTAGGGAGCCTGCAAACAGGTGCAAACCACAGGCGGACCGACTGTGAGGGCTGCAAGCTCCGAGGGACCCTCTTCCACTTGCGTCTCGTCTGTCCTTTCTGCACCAGCTTCTGAAGCCCCTTTGCTGCAACACTGCCTGCCCGGGCTTCCATGACAACCATCTCTTGGGCCCCTTCTCATCAGTCTTCCCTGCAGGAGCACTCTGTCCTCTTCTCACTTTGATTTTTTGCTCCAGGGCCACTGGTTCTCTTCGTGGGCTTCCCACACCTGCAGCAGCATCACCGGGGAATGTGTGGACAATGCAGCTTCTCAGGCCCCCAGCCGGGAGCCAGGGAATCAGAGACTCTGGGGTGGGACTCGGCACTGTTTGTGCACGAGCCCTCCGGGATCTGAGGATGGGCAGGCTGGAGCAGCACCTCCCAGGCAACGGCATGCCTATGGCTCCTAGGAGCTCACAACACAGATGGCTCCCGGTTCTAGACCTCGTCTCTGAAGTAGGATGTATCTAAATGCCTATTTAACACAGTCCCTTGAAAGACTCGGTGGCACCCCTCACACTCAAAATGCCAACCAAACTCAGTTTTACTTCCTGAATCTGATGCAGTTTCCAATCTCTTTCTCAGTGAAGGTGGCCAGCACCTCAGCAGCCAGGCCTCCCCTGCTCTGCCCTCCCGTCCCCTCCCCCACCCACCATCCTATCCAATCCTCCCCTCCTCTCTTTCCTTCTCCCGAAGGCCAAACAAAGCAACCCATGGGCAGAGGGGATTTCTGGGCACTCAGACATCCAGAGAACAGAAAAGGCAAACACTAAATTCAGGCTCTTTTTAAAGCAAACCTCTCCTTGGATTTCCGCAGCTCATCAAAAACGGATGAGCACCTACAGGGTGGGTGGAAGGAGAGTGATAGTCTCTGTCCGTCTTTCCTGCCTCTCCTGCTCCCCTCTGCTTCCAAAACAAACTCTTATTTCACATTCAAAGATATATGCTCCCAGTGCACACAGCAACGCACCTATTGATTTTCTTGTTGCCAGTCATTATCAAGATTTATTAATCGCCCCCGCTCCCCATTGATCGAAGAAAGCAGTATTCCCAGTGGCCAATCAATCCTGATAGACTCTATGACAAAGAGTCAATATCTATTTATTATGTGATGTATGGGCTTCATTACCTTAAACACCATCAGCTGGGACCCGCAGAAGTTGAGCAGTGCCCAGGCAGCTGGAATCAGGCTGGGAATGCATCACCCTGAACCCCTAGTTCCCAGAGCAGCGAAAACACGCCGATCCCACGCTCTCCCCCTCCCTCCCTGCCCACTCTCGGACCCTGGAGTCCGAGGACAGCAAGGGAAAGGGTCAAATGCCTGGGGTTCAACTGGCACCTGCTGCCAACTCAACAAGCACGTTTGGGGTTCGGACAATGAGACTGACTGGGAGGTAGGCCAGCCTGTGTCCTCCTGATGGGCGGGGACCAGCCATGGAGGGTTCTAAGGCATAACAAGGCGATGACTTAGGGCAGTGATGGCGAACCTATGACACGCGTGTCAGAGGTGACACGCGAACTCATTTTTTTTGGTCGATTTTTCTTTGTTAGATGGCATTTAAATAGATAAAATAAATATCAAAAATATAAGTCTTTGTTTTACTATGGTTGCAAATATCAAAAAATTTCTATATGTGACACGGCACCAGAGTTAAGTTAGGGTTTTTCAAAATGCTGACACGCCGAGCTCAAAAGGTTCGCCATCACTGGTTTAGGTACTGCTGAAACGGGAAAGAGAAGAAGAGGATGGTTTGATTCGGACTTTGGTCTGGATGGGTCTTGGGTTCAAACCCGGACCCTTTGGCATGTGCTTTGTCTTTCGGTTTCCTTGTCCAGACACGGGAGCTGACTGGCACCCACGTCAGAGGCTGCTACAATTCAACATGAGGAACCCCAGTATTTCCACGCGGGCTACTCAGCTCGCAGGGAACCGGCTTCAGTGACACCGTGGCCTCTCTGCGAAGTCACTGTATTCCAGGGAGTCTCTGTGTGCCCACCGGCCAGCGATGCTGAGGAAGCCAGCTCTCCGGTGCCAGAACCCGTTAGGGACCTGGTGTGGCCCACACTTGCCTTCCAACAGGACAGGGCCGCTGGCTAAACAGCGAAAGCTGCTGGGAATGTCTTCCCTTCCAATGCACGGCCAGCTCGCTGCCGCTGCCCCCTTGGGTGAGATGCCAAATGTCTCTTAGAAGCTGGGGGTACCTGACGCCCCTTTGGTTCAGACCTGCGGGGCTCCCAATGACGTCCCATTAGCACCAACTCCAACTGCCCAGGCCATTCCTGGAGGAGGGACATACAGCAGCACCCCGCTCCCTGCAAGCTCCCCTGAGAAAAGGGGTCGCCCCAATGTGGGCTTTCTAACGTGCAAATCGCCGGCGGCTCCCCCACTGCCTCCAGGAGAAAAGTTGGGATCCCTTAGCACAGCGGTTCTCAACCTGTGGGTCGCAACCCCTTTGGGGGTCGAACAACCCTTCCACAGGGGTCACCTAAGACCATCGGAAAACACATATATAATTACATATTGTTTTTGTGATTAATCACTATGCTTTAATTATGTTCAATGTGTAACAATGAAAATACATCCTGCATATCAGATATTTACATGACGATTCATAACAGTAGCAAAATTACAGTTATGAAGTAGCAACGAAAATAATTTTATGGCTGGGGGTCACCACAACATGAGGACCTGAATTACAGGGTCTCGGCATTAGAAAGGTGGAGAACCACTGCCTTAGCACATCCGCACGGGGTCCAGCTTCTCAGCGCTCGCTGTTCCCGTGTGGGTCCTCTGCACCAGCTCTCGACTGCCCCACAGCCCCAAGTCCTTATCCCCCCACCTCTAGCCTTTTGCAGATGCTGTTGCTTTTATTAGGGATGCCAACACTGTCATGCCCATCTGGCCAATTTGAATAAGGAGCGGGTTCTGGTCCCCACAGCCCCCTATGATCCTATTGCAGAGATTATGACTCCGTTTGCCAATCACCCAGTGACTGGTCTCTCTGTGAGCTCCATGGGGGTGGAGGCCACCACACCGAGGCCACACACACGATGAACATTGGGGCAAATACCCCAAACCACACAGCCTCTTTATTGCTATCACTGTTATCATTTACATCTTATAACGGACACTGGTTTTGTTTTCATCACTGTTCACTCTCCCACGTCCAGCCAGCCACCTCCACCCGGCTTGTACTACGTTTCACTGGGTGCCACTCATTTCTCAGGGAGTCTAGGTAACCAGCGCCATTCACTGTGGGCTGCTACGCTTGCCTAGAGGCGCGGGGTGGGATAATGCGTGTGGATGTATTTTTGGAAACGGGTGTTTACGTTTCAACAACTATTCATGTATTCAGTCTAATATTTGAGGGGCTGGGATATAGAGGTGAGTCCATAGCTGAGGTCCGGCTTTCCTGAGGCTTATGTTCTGAGTGGGGGAGGGGAAGGGGGAAGAGAGACAAGAAGCAAACAAACAAATCGAGGAACAAAAGAACTGTCGCCTCTGGTGAGAGGTGCCCCAATGAAAATAAACAGGGTGATGGGAAGGGAGGGGAGGGGCTGGGGGTTTGCTTCCTCAGCCCCTCTCTTCCGGTTGCCTCTACCGCCTGCTTCTTCTCAGGCCTCTGTGCGGGGTGACCCTTGCCCACCAGGGCCCTCAGTGCTGGTGCTCTAAGCTCCGTCCTGGGCCCTCGGGTGACCCCTCCGTCTTCCCTGGTTAAACCCCAGCTTCCACTGAAGCCCACAGCTTCGGTCGCCACTTCTCTGCCAATGACTCACGCCAGGGCTACTTCCAGCCCCAACCTTCCATCTGAGCTGGAGACCAGCATATCCAGCTCCTTACTCAACACCTCCTCCTGGGTGACCTGAAGTTTAAAGAGGTTAAGTAATCTGGCCAAGATACAAGCCAGGCACTGGGACATAAATCAGAGCAGTCAAACCACAGCCATCCCCTCTATCATCTGATATTCTAATAAATTCTATCTGTAGTGCCAAAGGCACCCGAGAGGAAATATACTGCTTCTAATTGCTGCTATCATGATCATTATTGCTAGAATATCATCACTATTACTCCAGCGAGACAAAGTACTGAGTGCCTCCAGTTACAGGAGGCATTAAGCTATAGCCTTTCTATATAAGCTCTTCAATTCTTATCACTACCTTGCAAGAGAGAGCAATGTTACCCCATTTACAGATGAGGAAACTGAGGCAAACAGGAGTGAAGAAATGTGCAAAAGACTCACATTTTTAAAAAGGGAGTGTTCATACCTACAGTGTTTAGTGAAGTAGCGAGTCACAAGATGGGGCTGCTGGGTGAGTCTATCCTCAGCAGCACAGATCTATCCCTCAATGTTTGTATGTCACAGAGCTGCGGGCTCTTCACCAAAACCCGCATCGTTTTCCTCCCAGGAATACAGTGAGCATTTCTCAGCCTCCCTTGTGGTCAAGTGTGGTCAAGGTACCATGCCAGCCCAGAAGACAGGCATGGAATGATGTCCACCACTTTTAAGCATGGCTTATAGAAACCTCCCACACGTCTTTCCATGCTCTTCCCCTTAGAAGCAGAGAACTTGAGCCCTCAGATGACTCCAAAATATGGGGGTGGTCTTGGATCCCTCCACGCATGAAGAAAAGCCACATACAATCCAGAAACATCCATCCTGGACTATTATGTGAGCCAGAAATGGGCTTCTATTGGGTTAGGCCACTTAATGTTTTTAGGCTTATTTATTACAGCAGCTACCATCAACCTGACGCATACAACTGTGAGTTTGCACATACAATATGCCCCCACTTAATGTTGTCCACAGGTTCTGCAACTTTAAGGTAATGACAAAACCACTTTTCCTAGAGGTTAACTGACATAGACAAGCGTTGAGTTCCTAGGGCACCTCATCAACGTTTTAATGAAACAACCTAGAATAAAACAATGTTATCTGAGGACCTGCTGTATATTAAGAAAACTTCCTGGAAGGATACACACCAAAATATGAATGTGATTCTCTCTGGCTGGAAACATTACGGGTGAATTTCACTTTCTCCTTTTTGCTGATCTGCGTTTTCAGTAACAAATGAGTTATCACTGGTGTTGTTCAGTTATTTTTTTTTAAGTGGTAACAGATGTCCCACATGCTAATTCGGAGTCTCTGACAGTGGAGGAAAGGGGTGGCCAGTGGCAAAGTCTTCCTCACCCGTGCGAGTCCTCTGCCCGTCATGTGACCATTTACCAACAGGCATAGGCAATGTACATGAGATGATGCTAATAATAATAATGATAATGATGCAGCCCATTTATAGCGCTTCCTTCACAAAAGTCCCGGACGCTTTACATTCCGGCACAATTAAAGGCAGCCACAGACAAAAAACCTTTCAGCTGCGCTTTATAAAGAGAAAGCAACTCAGCTCTTTGAACATAAAAGGAAGCCGATTCTACTAGATGACGAGGGACGCAATTTTCATGCGCTTGGACCCCCCAACTCTTGTACGTTATATTTAGGACAATCAAACTGGCCTGAAGGGGAAATAATCACAAAGCCCAGAAGTACAGAGTTACAGAAAAATGCGAGTGGAGATCTCAATGGGGCAACCAGTTACTGTCTTAGCCGAAGGCGGGGCCTCCATTTGTCTGTCTGTAAATAGAGCAGCTCGGCGCTATTCTATTTGAAAGCCTGAAAAATAGGACTGATGTGGAGTTGGAAATACATAATCTATTAAAGAGCTCCTGGTATTTACCAGATTTAAATGCTGTGCAAAGGAGGCCCTATGGGACTTCATTACTACCGGGTCCCTGGGAGACAGGTGGGGCGGGGGGGTCGCACGTACGGGGGCAACATAGTCAACCCCGCATAACAGGGAAATTGCATTTACACTCAGGCACCGGCAAAGGGACTGATGACATTCGCCAAATGAAACATTTTAAAATTTCTTCTGAGAACACGGGGAAGTCCTCGGCTTGTACGCAGGAGATGGGCCCGGGCCTTCTTTCGTTACCAAGCGCCCCAGGTCATTCTGATCTGATCACAGGTAGAAAAATCCCGTGATAAGCTATTGCTCATGGGTGGAGCCCGTTCCCTTGACCTGGGCCGGGTCACCATGACAAAGAAGGCACGTACTCAATGCATATTCACATGTACATTTGCTCAAATCCAGGTTCTGCCAGTTATTTCCTCTACGACCTAGGCAGGGGCTCCTTTTACTTCTCTGACCTCAGGTTTTCCCACCTGTAAAGTGGGCACAGTGATAAAATGAGAGACCATCCCTGCGCCTGGCCTGTGAAGCCAAGCACGTGCCGAAGGCTGGTAGAATCTGTTGTTTTTTAGGTTCATTTGGAGGAGCTCTGCATTGATAAATGCAGATAAGGGTGAATTAAACAAATGCCCCTCAACCAGTGAAATGGTTTCAGCGATGAGGATCAGCTGTGCCTGCTCAGCTTCAAGTAAAGGGACTTCTGAGGGAGCCATAGTCTCTCCTGAGCCCGCAGCTCTCTGTGACTTCCTTTCCTGAGCGAGGGCCAGAGCGGAAGCTAAGGAAGGAAGGCAGGCATCAGGATGTGGTGATAAACCTTTCTGGGAAGAAGGAGGCAGCTTCTCCCTCCCCACACCCTAAAAAATTTAAAAAAAGAGAATCTCACTGATTTTTATCATCTGTTTTCTAGGGATAGATGCATGGGAGTGAGAATATGCGGATTCCTGGAAACCTGTAATTGGAGCTGTTTTGAATAAAAACAGAAGTGTGTCCCCATAGGAAGGTTAAATGATGTTTAACCTTAGGAAAGGGAATTGGTAACCAGAAGGGTCCGCATGTCAGAAAGGGTAGAAATTTGCCCTAGCAGGGTTGCTCAGTGGCTAGAGCATTGGCCCACAGACTGAAAGTTCTCAGGTTCGATTCCTAGTCAAGGGCATGTATCTTGGTTGCAGGTTCCATCCCCAGCCCTGGTTGGGCACATGGGGGAAGCAACCAATCGATATGTCTCTCTCACATCAATGTTTCTCTCTCTCCCACCACTTCCCTCCCTTTCCCTCTTTCTAACCTCAGATGAGGATTAACAGAAAAGAGAAAGAAAGAAAAGAAAGAAAGAAAAGAAAAGAAAAGAAAAGAAAAGAAAAGAAAAGAAAAGAAAAGAAACGAAGAGAAAGAAAGAAAGAAAGAAAGAAAGAAAGAAAGAAAGGAAGGAAGGAAGGAAGGAAGGAAGGAAGGAAGGAAGGAAGGAAGGAAGGAAGGAAGGAAGAAAGAAAGAAAGAAAGAAAGAAAGAAAGAAAGAAAGAAAAGACATTTGAAGTAGAAAATGAGGAAAGAGGCTAAAAAGTAGAAAGTAAATCGAAGCTGTGTTTCAGGCTGTTAGAGAAACTGAAGTCGGACTGAAGGTCAACCAGTGAGAACCCTTCGAAGGCCCATTCACGGAGGGTGGACAAACTGCAGTGGGTTCACACCGCGGACTGCTATGTGGCCACAGAACTGATGCTGATGCACGCAACGCCGGGTGAATCTCAACAGCATGATGAGTAACAAAAAGCCAGACACAAAAGAAATCGCAGCAGGATTCCATTTACATAAAGTTCAAGAACAGGCAAGAATAACTGGCGTGCTGTAATTCAGAACAGAGGGAATGGGGGCGTATGAATTGGCTGGAAGAGGCACAGGGACTTTCTGGGGTAACTTGGGTAATACCAACGCGGGTAGGAATTTTTTAAATGCCCCCTGGGCCTGCGCGCTTTCTTTAGATGTTTGCCCTCAAAAGCACCAGGTCCTGCCCCTGCAACAACCCTCCAATGGCTGCCTGCTGCCCTCAGCATCAAGCCCAGACCTCTCCCCAGGCTCCTAGGCCCTACAACAGAAGATCTCAGAGGACAAAATCACATGGAGGAGGTTTTGTACTGAGGTCTGAGCCCCGTGCAGATAATGAAATTAGACTCTAGGGCAATGTTCTTAGAGTGGGGTGACTTTGCACCAGGGACATTTGGCAATATCCGAAGACACTTTCTGTTATCACAACTAGCAACTCGGTACTACTGGTAACCAGTGGGAAGGGGGGAGGGGGCAGGCTGCTGCTAAGCATCCTACAATGCCCAGGACAGGTCCCTAAAAACGAATGATCTGGCCCCAAATGTCACAGTGCCACGGCTGAGGTTGAGAGACTGCTGTAGGCATATTATTTTAAAAGTCCCCAACCTGCACCAGACTTGAGTCCCTCCCCCACAAAACTGGCTCCTGCCAGTTTCTTTACCCTCATCTCCTACCCTCTGCCCTCATGTCCTGCTACCACAGTCTTCTTTCTGGTCCTCCCCCAGAACCATAAGAGAATAAACGTGTGTCATTTCAAGCCGCCAGGTTTATGCAAATTGGTTACCAAAGCCCTAGGAAACTGAGTGGCACCCAGGAATCTGCATGTTAACGACCACCCCCCTTTGCCGGCTCTGACACAGGAGATCGGGTGGACCATACTGTGGGCAGCAGTACCAGGCTGCTTCTCAAACACAGCCCAGTCTCAGGGATCCAGCGAATTCTGTTAGAGATGGAAGGACCCCACAGCAAACATCCACTTCTACCTGCTCATTTTAGAGATGGGGAAACTGAGGCCCGGGAAACTCCACAGCAAGGTGGAAGGATGAGAGATGCTTCCATTCAACTCTGTCTTTACAGGCTTTCAGATTCCATTTGGAGGTTTCCAAATGAGTTATTGTGCAGACTGTCGATAGCTTTGCTATCTCATAATAACCCAATCGTGGAACGATTTAGCAATCCTGCTAATTGCATTTGGGGATATAGCAGTTGGGTAACTAGCTGGTGATTACTCATTCCCAAGAGCCCTACACATTACATTACAAGGAAGCTAATCTTAGAAATACTTGTTAACGTCGATGATAATTACTAAGTAATTGGCTAGAACACGCCATTGTGAATTTATCCAGGATCTGCCAGGTAATTATCTGGTCTTGTGTTCCCTGTAAAATAAATCCAGAGTCCAAAAATGGTTCCAGTTGGTTGGCTATCATCCAACCACCGACCTCTGCCAGCCAACTGTGCGAATGCAGGCGATTAATCAAATTACTCAAATATTTGCTTTTGAACTGAATGTTAAGAAACCTGGATGGCCAACAAGTGGACGGTGCTAAATGGGAAAGAGGGGTGCACAGAGGCCCCCCCCAAGATAAATATATAATCACCCAGTAATATGGGATAAATGCCACTTCTTTAGGGGCTCATCTGGCTTCTTCACACAAAATACCAAAACACTTCAGAGACCAATTATTTGTCCCAAAGCTGCAGCGCCTTTATCACGGTGCCAGGAAGAGGCTGTGCTATTTGTGAAATTTGCAGGCAGTTATGATGCTCGGGAGGGGGTTCAGAAGAGGGGCCGCAAACACAGCTGGCTTGTAGGATGGAGAGACATTTTCATGAGGACCACTTATTTTTCAAGGATGGCTGCTAACCGAGCCGTCTATTTCCAATTAGCCAGCCCTTGGCAAAGGGGTTCGAGAGGCTTGGGTTCCACTGATAACCCTGAAAAAGTCAGAGGGTGGAGGCAGGAGGTCCTTAGAAAGGCCAGGCAAAAGAGAAAAGACAGTGGATTTCAAATTTCTAGTTTGGGGATGTAAAAAAAGGGGTTAGAAAGCCAGAAGGTGAGAGAAAGCTCGGGAGCAGACTGGGGGGAGTGGTGGGCAGAAGGCCAGTGCTGGGGAACAGAACACCTTCCAACCAGACCTGAGCGCCAAAGGAGAGGCTGCTGCCTGCCTGCTCATGAAGAAGACACGGCTGGGAGGAAAGGGGGCTGAGGGCCTTGTGTTGGCAGGTGGTAAAATGGCCACAGACCGTCCCGTTCTCTGCATCCATGCCCTTGCAATGTGACACTGCAGTCCTCCCATCCAGAGGCGGAGTCTGTTTCCCCATGCCTTAAGCGGAGGTTGACCACGTGACTTGCTTTGGCCAGTGGACATTAGCCAATGTGACACAGACAGACATGTGAAAGGCACTTGTCCATTGGGGCTTGACCTCTTGCTGTTCTTGGAGCCCTGGGAGCACGATGGGAGTGAGCCCGAGCTGCCCTGTTGGGGATGAGAGGCCACGTGGAGGAGAACCGAGGCACCCCAGCAGACAGTCTGCTAACCCAAAGGGAATCCAATACCCACCAGCCCCCATTTGGCCTGTCAGCTGACCACAGACACATCCAAGAGCCCAGCTACTGAGCCTGGCTCAGTGCAGAACTGTCCACAGAATAGAGAGAAACTATGAAGTATGGGGGTAGTTTGTCACTCAGCAAAAGCTTACTGATACACTCACCTAATCAGAACCCCTCAGCTCCTGAATATTATCTGGGCTGATTATTTGAGAGCCACGGCTGTCCTGTACAGAATGGACAATCACGGCTTTCATCCCGTTTAAGGAGAGTCGAAAGACTATATCCGAATCCCCAATCCTTTGCAAACAAACACTTACCATTTGACACATGGGTTCCAGACAACTCACCATCTGCATCATCAATGGTGACAATCACACTCCTTCTACCAATCACCCAGATCTTACAAATGGACTCAAGGAGGCTTTAATCACAAGGGAACAAATCAAAGACACACCAGGTCTTCCCTGAGCCCACAGCTCCCGCTACGGACCTGCCGAGATGTGAGGCTTGTGTATTCGGGATATTCCTGCTGGAGTTGAGTCTGGGGGACGGGGCTCCTAATTCACCTCTGGCATCACAGGCTGCTCCAGAACACACCACTGCTGTGGCCAGTCCTCATGCAACACGGGAGCCGATGCCAGTTAAACACACACCAAAGGATTGTTCCACGCCGTTCAACTAAAACTGAAGCTTTTTTTCTCCATGTCCATGTCACTGGGCCAGGTTAGAAAGAGCAAATGCAAGAAAGTTCCTATCACCTGACGTTTTCCTAATGTCAGTTCTCTACTGATACCCTTCTGTGTCACGACAGACCGCGGATCCTGGACATTTCAAACCATAATGGTGAAGGCCCGCACACATGCTCTGATGCTTTGAGGAAAGCCAGAGTAACAGCCATCGGAATCTTACTCCAAGGCTTAGCAAACTAGGTCTGTGGGCCACCTGCAGCCCATTGCCTGGTTCGGCAAATAAAGTTTTATTGGTACACAACCATGTACATCCATTTGTGTCGTGTCTGTGGCTGCCCTCACACTACAGTGGCTGAGACGTTCCCATAGCAATTGTATGGCTGCAAAGCTGAAAATATTTACTACTGGAAAAAGTCTGCAGACCCCGATTTAGTCTGATCCAGTTAATTCCCACATGGAAAAAGTGAGCCTCAGAGATGAGGTTTCACAAATACTTGAAGCACAGGGGGATCTAGAACCAATTTCCTGACACCCCGAGCAGTGCTCTGCCGAGGGATTTTAGCATTCAGAGTGCTTTCTGGAAGGGCAAACCTTCAACCACACACCCTGTGCATGGCAGAGTAAACCCGAATCCCCACTTCTTAACTCTCCCGGAGGCAGAGCTTTGGGACTAAGCCCACAGGCGGGGAGCCCGGGTGGGACTGACCTGGTGATGATGGCCAGGTGGGGCGGGCTCATGCAGGCGCCCATGAACAGCACCACGTTCTCGTGCCGCGTCTGCCTGTAGGCCATCACCTCCCGCTTGAAGGCCTTCAGCTGCTCCTCGTTGTCCCTCTCGATGTCGATGAGCCGGATGGCCACCTCACCGTGCCAGCGGCCGTGGTACACCTGCCCGAAGCGGCCCTTCCCGATGAGCTCGCCGATCTCCAGCTGCTCGAAGGGGATGTCCCACTCCTGCAGGAAGATGCTGGTCTGGCTGGCCTTGCGCGGGAAGCTCCGGGCCGAGAGGAGGGACAGGTTCATCTCCTCGAAGTCGTCCTCTGACTCCTCGGCCTCTTCGTGGCCCTCTTCGTTCTGTGGCCGAGGGGGAGAGATAGAGCTGTCCCCGCACTGCCTGGGACATGGTGTCCTGCTGGGTCCGCTCTGCGTGGTGCAGGCCTGGACCTGGCTCTCTGCATTCTTAACACCCTGAGACCGCCCCCTCCCCCCGTATTCAGTGGGGCACAACTCCCCTGGGGATTTATCTGGCCCTGAGCTGCGTTTTCAACCAAGAATGCAAATGGCTTGCCAACTTCTGCACAAGTAGCTTTTCCATGATGCGCACCATATAATGGCCCATTAGGCTGGTGCCGGGAGGGGTCACCACTTGGTAGTTGTCCCAGAGTTAGAACAGCCATCACTCAGGACCCCGCACCCCGACCTGCCCCAAGCCCTCTGCATCAGCAAGGACATCACTCGGCTTTGCCGAGTTCCGGGAAGCCCTGGGAAAGCTGGCTTCGCCATCCCCAGTTCTCACCTCTGAGGTCGGCTCCACTTCAATTTGAAGTAATGGATTTCCTTCCAAGCTTTAAAGAAAGAAAATAAATGTGACCCTCGGGGGGGAAAGGTGGGCCCCTGTATTTAGCTTATCCTGGTATGAGACCCAAAGTGAGAAGTCCTCACCACAAGCCTTCATCTCAAATTCACTTCAGTGCTGCTGTCGGAAATAGCCCGTAACCTCGCCGTAAAAAGCCGCACATGAGGACTTTGTTTTCAATACTTTTTCTGGGCTGCTCAGGGCTCATTTTTCATGACTGCATTGGTTTCCACTAATCTAGCAGCTTCTTTCTACACTGCCCTAAATGCCCTAAATGCTGTGGGTGGAAGAGTCCTCGGAGCCCTAGGTGTTCCCTAGAGAGAATTAATCAGGTCTCCAAGGTTCACTGGGATTTGGTATCTTCTGAAAGGATCCTAGTGTTCATGTGTTCATTCGTTCATTCATTCAATTACAATTATGTGCCAGGAACAGTGCTAAGCCCTTAGAAGGAAAAGAGTTGAAACTGGTCTGGCTCCTGACTTTAAGAAACATTATATTACCACTGAAGGAACTACAGTGAGTATGCAGATATTGTGCAGAAAGGCTAAACAAGGGCCCAAAGTCAGGTAGGAACTGAATAAATGGAGTGAGATGGAAATTCCCAGGAGAGAGGATTCCTGGATGGATTTAGGAGTCCATCCATCGTGTTTAGTTGGACCTTGCAGGTCACAGTGAATCGAGATGTGTGGATTAAGAATGAAGAGGAGGAAGCAAGACTATATTGGATTGGAGGACACAGGTGTGTGTGTGTGTGTGTGTGTGTGTGTGTGTGTGTACTAAGTATATATATTGAAGGTATTGTGTGGGTATTATGGGATGTGCTCTGTGCAGTTGTCCTGGACCTGTGAGTCTGGTGTCACTGGGTATGTACTGAGGATAAGAGGGGATATTGGAGTACACGGGATGGGAGGGGATGGGATATAGGCACAGTGTGTGTTAAAGGGTTTTTGGGGGTGATTTAGAGTAGAGATGTGTATGTGTTTATAGGGTGAGCTGCAACAGGTGGGAGGAAAGAATCAATGGATACCATGCCCCTTCCTATTTCCAGCTCAGCAGATTCCCCTTCCCACCTCCTCATCTGGGGGCCTCCCCTATCCTGACCCTCAGACCCCAGGAAGCTGCTGACCCTGCCGACAGAGTCCATCTGCTCACTGGAAGGGCTCCCAGTGAGAGGGAGTCTGAAAGACGTAACAACTAGCAGGAGAAAGGAGGGGGTCACAAAGTGGCATTTGCCATCATATTAACCAAGTACTTATAGTTATTCCGATGGGAGGCAGAGTGACATCGCACAATGATAGCTAATATGCTGGGAGCCCGATGCCCTGGGGGAGGCTCAGGTGGGACAGTGCCGCTGGGATCCCTCCTCATACCCTACGACTCGGGCCTTCCTCTGTTCCATCCAGGCGAGGCTGCAGCAGCCGGGCTGTTAAATCATTTCCCCTCTGTGAGGAGGCAGCGCCCATCCCTCCACGCACATTTAAGCAGACCGCAGGCACTGATTAACTGTTTTCTCCCTGGCACTCCCTGGCTGTCAGTTCATAACCTGGAGCCCGCTTTGCACAAGTTGTGGAATTGGTTCGTGCGCGGCGAGAAATGATCCGGGGCTACATGTCAGCACAATACCCCCCGGCAAACTGCTGCTCCTTTGATTTCAGAGATGTACCACTTGGGTCTTTAACAAAGTCTGTAACACGGGTCAGAAAAAACGGAGCAGCTAGCAGAGACGGGAGAAAAACCGAGTAGGCCAAAATGTGAGTTGAGAAACCAGTCAATCGAAACTAGGTGCCTAACAAGTCCCAGACTTTGGTCATAATCGAAGAAGCTACGGAAGACGATGTCACTTCAGCTGCCCAAGCCACTGACCACCCCGAGGCTAAAGATGCCCACACAGAGATATGCCTTGGGGTACTGTGTACAACAGTGAGATGTGGGGAGATGTAAGGTCCTGCAATCAGGAAATGGGTAAGGAAATTATCCCACATTGATACAACATTCTACAGCCGTTAAAAACAACGTGTGCGAAGAGTCTGGAATAATATGAAAAATGCCACATTATAGCATTCTCGGATGAAAAAGTAGGATAGAGACTGTGTATATCATGGATCACACTGAGATCAACTATGAATAGAAAGAGCAAATATCTAATGTTTTTACAGAATAGTCAATCATATTAGTTATAATATCTGTACATTATCTGTACATATTAGTTGTTTGTACAATGGTGTAAGCCTGAGGTCAGCAAACTTGTTCTATAAAGGACCAGATGGTAAATATTTTAGACTTTGCAGGCTATACTGTCTCTGTCGCAATGGCTCCACTCGGCGGCTGGAGTCTGAAAGTCACCAGACAGTGTGTTGCAAACAAATGGGTGTGGCCATGTTCCAATAAAATTTTATTTATAAAAACATGCTGCACATTGGATTTGTCCACCATAAGCTGTAATTTGCTGACCCCTGGTATACACCTAAATTATATTTTTGAAAGGGGGGACAATGACATAGAAGAACGGCCCTTCCATTGAGCACTGGCTCTGGCTTGCACGTTGTCCTTCTGATCCTAGGAGGGTTGAGAACAAGTCCAGCCCCTAGCAATCACACGTGACCCGCAGGGCCAGGAACACAGGACAGAGCTGACTTGTGGGGGCCTCTCTCCGCCTGGGCTGCCACGCTCTCCCTCTCTTTGCTTGACTCATCCCATGCCTCTCCCCCCTGCCCCCTCCCCCACTATGTTTCCCCCCATCTCCCCCCCCCCGCCCCCCCCCCCCCCCGCCTGCCTCCCAGCACATCAACTCCAGGAAGAGGAAGGCAGAGGGGTCCTGAGTGAACTGCAGGCCAGGGGGAGGCAGAGGCCTCTGTGCCACTTACATGGGGTTCGAGGTCACTGGATGCAGGACGACCTGGGGTGCCCGGGTCGGCGTCTCCAGCACTGGCACCACATCTGACAGCAGAGATCAGACAGTCAGGACCCAGGCGTGGAGCCACACCCACCAACACCTGACTTCCGGAAGCTAGTAGCTGCTCACCAGCTCGTGGGTCCCCGGGGCAGGCCAGTCCCCTCCCCTTCCTGGACTACCTGCTTAGATGCAGCAGTGGTCACGATGGCATCTTGACCGAAATTCCCTGCTGTTACCTAGGGAGCTGCCAGAACCCCCAATCCTCCGGTCATCTCCAAATCCTCCCCACTCCTGCTTCCCTTTGGAATGACGAGGTCACATGGTTTGACCACCTCTCCCCTTCCATGTGCTCTGGACCTCCCCTGCTCTTGCCCGTCCTTCTACTGTGGACCACCTTCCCAGACCACCTCCTTGGTGCCATTGAGCCCTTGGGACCCCCCACACTTTCCTTTTCCACTTCCACGTCTAGCCATTGTCCTGGGGCCAGGTGATCCCACCACCACCCTCACTGAGCTTGTCCACCCCGACATTCACCTCCATCCATCCCACTCAGAAGGGGCTGAGCTCATAGGAACTCACCTGGGAAGATGAACTGCTGCTTGTATTGGTAGTAGTGGGACGCTAGCAAGAGAACGAAATCACCAGAGTGAGTGCTGCCCTAGAGCAGGCCCTTCGGGTACCAATTGGGCTCCCACAGCCACGGTGTGGGTTCTCTGCCCGCCCTTGAGGGTTTCCAGACTCCTGCAGACACCCCGAATTCCAAGGGACTGAGGCGTGTAAAGACACCAGAGCACTAAACATCCAAGCCAACCCTCTCGTTAAAAGCTCCCTGAATACAGAGCATCCCAAGTAAGAGAGTCATTTAGAGCACAACCCCATTTTTGGCAAATGCGTAAGAACGCACACAGAGAAAAGTCTGTGGAACCACAATCTAAAATGTTAAATTTTCCCCTTTGGGTAGCGTGATTGCAGTGACTTAAAAAACAACAACGATGAGTTTCCTGTGTTTTCCAAATTCTCTGCATTGAGCATTGTATTAGTCTTCTTATTGCTGCTGTAACAAATTATCACAAACTTTGTGGTTTAACACAAAACAAATTAATTGTCTTACAGGTCTTTGGAGGCTAAAAGTCTGAAATAAGTCCTAAGGGGCTAAAATCGAGGAGTTGCCAGGACTGGTTCCTTCTGAAGTTTCTTGCCTCTTCCGGCTCTTGGGGCTGCCTGCATTGCTTGGCTCACAGCCCAATCTTGGCTCCTCCTGACACTGCCTTCCACTGTCTTTGACCTTCTTGCCTCCCTCGCCTGAGGATCCTTGGGATGACATTTAGAGCCCCCAGAAAATCCAGGATAATCTTTCTACTTCAACACCCTTAACAAACTCACAGCTGGAAAGTACCTTCTGCTATATAAGGTAACATATTCACAGATTCCCTCGATTAGAACGTGGTCACCTTTGGGGGACCATTAGCCTGCCTACCACAGTATGAATTAATTTCCACGTGTAGGGAAAACTGATGTAAAAGAAATATCCTCAGCGTCACTGCTGACTCTCCTACAATTCATTTTACTTCCAGTTCAGCCCTCTCAGAGGCCAGTTCTTCCAGACAATTCTCAGGGCTCTAACTTACGGGGGGGGGGGGGGGGGGGGGGACGGGGGGGGGCGGGGAGGTGACGGGCCTGGAGCAGAGCAGCCACGGTGTGTCAGGGAATGGACAGATCACACAGAGCTTTCTAATCTCAAGTAAAAGAAGTGAGCAGGGTGGGCTCAGATACAGTCTCAATGGGTGAAGATAACTTCCAAAAACAATGTTATTCATTCAAGGACAAGCTACAGTGGGAAGCTGGCTCACAGAGGATTAGCACAGAGGATTAGTGGTTCCAAGCCTGAGGTCTGAAGGCTGATCCCGGAGGCAGGGCTGAATCCTGGCTCCTCTGCTGGCTGTTTGTAAAAGCTTGGGCAACTCTCTCCGAGTCTCCGTCTCCACGTGTATACCGTAGGGCTGATAAGAGTCTCCCCTTATAGGGCTCAGCTCATCCTTATATGAAACAGGAGAGCACAGTAGGTATGGAGTAAGCATTGGCTGCTATGAATGAGCCAGTATCTTTCGACGCTGTCTTAACTAACAGATAAGAATGATTTTTAATTAAGAGGCAATCAGATAGCTTCAGAGAGCTAAACCATTAGCTGCCCTTGAGGTTGGAATTGATGGATAATCCCCACCCCCAACCCTACCCCAGGATGGAGAGCAAGTCCTGGCATCTCAGGATCCCAAGCGCCTGGTCTGGCATCTGTACCCGTGGGTGCACAACTCATGTTTGTTGAGTTAACTCCCTTTCTTTTAGCGCAGCAAGTGCCCAAATTCCAGGTAGCTGGAATCCAAACAGATGCATTTTTTATTTTGGAAAATGAGATGCCCGGGATGGGAAGCACAGAAATTCAAGGTCACAGAGCAAAGCTTTAAAAGAAAACCAACCTCCATGATTTCTGGGACCTGCTCCTGCTGGGTAACCTAGGTTTTTTGTTTATTTGCTTGTTTTTAATTGCATGCAGGCATTTTGCTGTCAACAAGGGGCTAAAATTAAAGAAAGACAAGTACCCGCGGTTCTCATAGGCTTAGCTGATCTCTTCCCTCCGGCAGGAATGGGGGATTCAGTGGCCGCAGAAAGGTTAGCTGGCAGTGACAGCCTTCTCAGGAGGAGGGGCTGGGCAACAGAAGGAGCCCTGCTCTGAGGAGGGACAGGTGCCGGGCAATAGGACACCCCGCAAATGCCTGCACGTACAGAGTCAACCCCTCCTCGACTCTTCGACTCTTCCGTGCAGGAGCACAGCTGTGCCTGGTGACTAACAGGAGGGAGTGGCCGGAAAAGGGGAAGGCGTCCCTGTAAGCCCTGTGCGGGCCGATGAGGGACACCAGCGAGAAGCGGCTCCAAGGGACAGCTGGTGAACCCGAGTGGCCTGCTCGGGGCACCTAGTGGCTCCCGGGCCGCTGGCATCACGGGGTCATGAAGACTAAGAGGCTTAGATGAGCAGACGTCAGAGGACAGGAGGCCACCGTGAAAGTGCTTCCACTCGGGAGCCCCCACCGCTTCCTCCTAGGGCCTCCCCAGTCAGGGCCTGAGTGGCCTTCTGAATGGAAGGATCTGGAAGGAAGAAGGATCCCTTGCCTCAACCTTTCAGTGGCCTCTTACTGTGTCTTCAATAAAATCTAATCCCTGCTCGGCCCGTGTGGCTCAGTTGGTTGAGTGTTCTCCCATGCACTGAGGTCACTGGTCCATTCCGGTGAGGACACATGCCTGTGTTTCGGGCTTGATCTCCAGCAGGGGGCGTGCAGGAGGAAACCGATCATCGGTGCTTCTAGCTATCTCTCCCTCTCACTTCCTCTCTCTCAAAATCAATAAAAACATATTTTTTAAAAACCTAAATTCCCGCCATGCCCTGCAAGGTCCCGCCAGGCCTAAGCCTGCAGCTCTGTCTCACTTGGCGCCCTCCTCCCTTGTTTGCGGCACTCAGGCCAGTGGACAACTTTTCAGCTCTTTCCTGTGGCAGGGCCTTTGCACGTGCTCCCCTCTCTCCGCTGGGACTACTCTCCCCATCTTCAGGACTCACCTGCCTCTGACATTTCAACTTGAACTTGTTTTCTTCTTGAATTTGCTCCCAGCACTGTTCTTCCTCTCATTTTCATGTGTGTTTGCTTGGTTCACACCTGTCTCTCCCACTAAGCTACAAACTCCAGGAGAACAGACTGTGAGAGGCAGAACAATCCTCACCCTCCCCTGTCCTAATCCCTGGAAACTGTGACCACATTACTTCACATGGCGAAAGGGACTTTGCAGATGTGACCACGTTGAGGATCTTGAGATGGGGAGACTAAGCTGGTTCTCTGGGTGCATCCTAAATGCAATCACAGGGTCCTCATGAGAGGGAGAACGGAGGATCAGAGTCAGAGTCAGAAAAGGAGGTGTGGGAATGGAAGCAGAGGCTGGAGTAGTGCGGGGCCACCAGCCAAGGAATGCTGGCGGCTACTAGGAGCTGTCAGGCAAGGAGATGGATTTTCCCCCTAGAACCTTGCAAAGAAAACACCCTGCTGACACCTTGATTTTCAGCCCAGAGACACAAAATGTGGACTTGTGACCTCCATCACTGTAAGGTAATAGATGTGTCCTGTTCTAAGGCATGAAGCCTGTGGCAGTGTTACAGCAGCAACAGGAAACTCATACTGGGCGTGTCTGCTTTGTGCATGTCCCCTCCGTACATAGTGCCTCGGACAGTACCTGGTACATAGGAGATGCTCAGTAAATGTGTGTTCAGGAAATAAATACATGGATGTGGTCGGAAGGCCAGAAGACGACTTGAGAGGGAGAAAAACTGCAGCCCTGGGCAGTGCGTGAACTCAAGTGGGAATGTGTGAGGCAGAAGAACCCTTGGGGTCCTGTCACCCACCTACGTCCTTTCAGAGGTGAGCAAGCTGAAGCCGGAGGTCACATGGCAGGAGTGTGACAGAGGACAGTGAATCCACAACTCCAGCCTGCTCATGCAGAGCCCTCTCCTGACGTGGGGGTAAGACTCAGAATGCAGCCCACTCCGCTCAGGCATGGGGGCCCTGAGAGCCTGGGCCCAGGGTCCCCTGCCAGTTTCAACGATTTAGCTCATAAGACAACTGCCAGCTGCCCCTGTGACTTAGACGTGGGTGAAGACCCCGGCTTGCTGCTGACCAACAGACATAGTCTTTCCTTCTCGGGGCCTCCGTTTCCTCGCCTGTTAAACGGAGCTGATAATACCTCGTGGCTACTCTAAAGATCCAGGGAGTCATGTGTGGCCAGTGTCCTGCATGTAAGACTCGCTCCACATGCCTTCAAGCGTGCCCCCAAGTGACCCTGGCGTGAACCCAACACCTCCTCGCCTCCCCGAGCCCTGGGGTACCTGGCAGGTTGAAGGTCTTCTGCTGCCTGGTGCACTGCGGGGAAGGGTGGAGGGGAGACGGCGGCGTGGCGCTGGGGGGGAGCGGGGGTGCTGGCGAGGAGGGCGTGGAGGACGTCGTGGACGAGGGGTTGCTGCTGGAGTCTGGCTGGTAGGGGACAGGGATGTGGTCCTGCAGAAGGAAAACAGGGCGGGGGCAGCAGTGAGAGTGAGCTGAGCAGGAAGAGACCCAACCCAGCATCCTCAGCCCTGAGTCCTCCCACCGTCCCCACCAGGTGGCATCCAGCAGTGGAAGGAACGGTTTCTGTAATCACGTTCCTGCCCACTGTCTGGACCCCCAAGTGAAAGGTGACCACGGAATGCAAGCACGGAGGTGACAGCCACGCTCCCCGTTCTCTCTGATTCTGGAGAGAGCCACGCGGAGGTGCCCAGTGTGCGCTTCCCATCCCGACACCTCTCCTCCCGAGTGTTTATTAAAGAATCAACAGCCTGACAGCTCAGGAGAGAGCGGGAGAGGAGCCTCCGCACCCCCTCGCATCTGCACTGGAACCAGCGCCGCCGCTCCTGGCCCCTGAACCTGCTCTAAAGCAAAGATGAAGGTGAATCCACATGTGCATCCTCACATGGCCCTGGTGGGTGAGGTCGGGAGCTGTGGGGTGGGCTGAACAGTGTTCCACTGGAACCTCAGAGGGGGACCTTACTTTACAAAAGGACTCCACGCGCCCTTAACGTAAGGATCTTGAGATGAGACCATCCTGGGTTGGGGTGGGCCCTAACTCCAATGTCAAGTGTCCTTATAAGAAACAGAAAAGGAGGGACACACAGAGGAAAAGGCCATGCGCACATGGCGGTAGAGGTTGAACTGATGCTGCTGCTACAAGCCAAGGAACGGCAAGGATTGCGGGAGCCACCGGAGGCTAGGAGCGAGCATGGAGGGGATTCTCGGGGTCTCCAGAAGGAACCAGCCCTGCTGGCACCTTCATTTCAGACCTCTGGCCTCCAGAATAAGTGATCCATGTTCTAGCTTCCAAGGCTGTGCTCATTTGTTACGGCAGCTCCGGGAAGCAAATGTAAGCAGGATCTGCAGTAGCCAGGTGCCAGGCACAGTGTGGTCCGTCCATAAATGTGTGCTAGACAAGGGAAAACAGGAAAGAAAGAACTGGAAGGAGGAGAGTGGAGAGGTGGAGAGGAGAGAGGGAGGGAGAAGATCTATCTCTTCCTACTAGACTATGTCGTATTCATCTTGGAATCTGCAGAACTTAGTACAGAAACAAAAACTAAGAGATTGCTCATAAATGAATGAATGAATGAATGAATATAAAAAAGGAAAGATGGAAGGAGAGGTGGAGGGAGAGGAGGAGGAACTGTCTTTATGGAGAAAGGAATTATCTCTACATCCTTGAGGAAAGGAACCATGTCATTCTCTTCCGTGTAGCAAAGCTCAGGGCTGATGTGAACAAACTGAATCAGAAGAGAGAGAGAGAGAGAGAGAGAGAGAGAGAGAGAGAGAGAGAGAGAGAGAGAGAGAGATGGTGCCCACTTTCCCTGGCAGAATCACTCCCATAGGAGGGGACTCAGATCTGAGTCCCAATGGGACCAGCAGCAGGAGGCTGTGTTTCATCAGAGGGAAACTCAAGCTCCCACCTCATGCAGGGAAGGGGAAACATCCTTTAGGACCACCCAGTCCAAGCCCTTCACTCTACAGATGGGGGCACTGAAACTCAAAGAGGGGGGTGACTTGTTGGAAGCATGCAAAGAGTTAATGGCTCTACCCTAGAAGCAGAAACACAAGGTGTGCCATCTCCACACTTCCTCCTCATTCATCTCCTCCATCCTCCTCCATCTCCACTTCCTCCTCCATCTCCCCATCCTCATCCATCTCCTCCATTCTCCTTCTCCTCTGGCTCCCTCCTCCTCTTTTTTCTTCTTTTTCCTCTTTCCCCCTCCTTCCTATTCCTCCTTCTTCTTCCTATTCATCCTTCTGCTCTTCCACTCCACCTCCTTCTTCCTCTTCCTCCTCCATCCTCTTTCTTCTTCCACTTTCTTCCTCCTAATCCTCCTTCTGTTCCTCTTCCTCATTCTCTGTCTTCTTCTTTATCCATTTCTGTGCCCTGAGTATCCAGTGCTGGACTAAATTCTTTACACATATCACTGTATCCAATCCTCTCCACAATCCCAATAGTAGTGTCTGCTATGATACTTCTCATTTTACAGAGGGAAAAATCAAGGCAGAGAGATCTTGCTCAGATCACATAGCAAGTGAAGAAACTGAGTTCCAAGCCTTCTGACTAAAAAATACAGACTCTAACCATTATGCCGAATGAAAAAGCTGGGCTTCTGGAACCTGGATTGACTGAGCTAGACCGGAGAGGAGACAGACAGCAATGAAAAGGAAATCTTCAGACCAAATTGGCTTAGAAATCTATTGCGCTAACGACATCACTGCCTGACAAAAAGAATCTGTGTGAAGCCAGTGAGAAGAGAAAGAGGGAAAAAATAACCCAGCTCTATGATAGATTCTGTCCACCTTCACGTCAAAGCCACTTTCTTAATAGAGGTTAATTTATTTCTCTTATCAAATTCTCCTGCTGGCAGACAAGCAGAACAATGTCACAGTAATTGATCTATCTGACCCTTGTTTCTGTCCCATCTGACACCAAGAGGCTCATTGTGCCTAGAAATCGGGAGAGAGGGGTTTTGTGATGCCTCTGAGCTCCTTGTCCCCAAGATGTCACAAAGGAAAGGCTGGGTTACAGGCATGCAGTTACTTTCCAGGGGCCTCATTGTGCAAGCCCCCTCATCCCTTCCAGAGATGGGGATCCCCTCTCCTGGAGACGCATTTTTTTCAAATAATAAAGAAAAATGGAATTTTGACCAGAAACCCAAGATTTAAGCTGATGATAATAGCTAGAATTTCCTGGACACTTACCATGTGCCAAGGAACTGCACTAAGTTCTATTAATGTTGATTATTTTATTCTTCCCCACAATAACTCTCTGAGGTTGGTGCTTTTATTACCCACCATAGACATTTTAAAACATGGCCACAACTTCCTTGGCCTCTTCCCATGAGCAGGATGGGGTCTGCATCTCCTCCCCTTGAATCTGAGTAGGCTGTGACTGTTTCTATCAGCAGAATGCAACAGAACGGTCACTGCCAACCCTTGGCTAATGCAAGCCAAGACCATCACTGCATGGAATCATATTGCCAGGTTATAAAAGCCCATGTACTTCCACCCTGTTTGCTGAAACAGCTGCCCTTCAAACCCCGAGAAGCCATGCGAGAAGCCTAACTATGCTGAGGAAGCCATACTGGAAGGAAGCCCAAACCACAAGGCAGGTCCACATGGAGGGGCTTCTGTGGAGCTTCTACAGAGCCCAGGCTTTGACTCATCCCAACCTGGGCACCAGACCTGTGAGTGAAGGAGCCTCTAGACCAGGGACTGGCGAACTTTTTCAGGTAACAAATCTATTGCGCTTTGTGAGCCATGTGGTCTCTGTTGAAACTACTCAATTCTGCCATTGTAGCATGAAAACAGCCATAAACAATAAGAGTGTGGCTTGTTCCAATCCAGCTTTATTCACACACACAGGTGGTAGACTGGATTTGGCCTGTAAGCCTTAGTTGCCAAACCCTGTTCTAGATTATTCCAGCTCCCCACTGTGTGAGTTTTCCCAGTTGAGTCCCTGGACATTTTGAAGCAGAGACAAACAATTCCCCCTGTACTGCTTCTTAATACCTGCCCCACAGACTCCAGGAGCATAATTAAAGGGCTGTTGTTGTATACCACTAAGTTTGTTTGAGCAGCAGTGCATAACTGGAATGTACCCATTTTACAGACAAGAAAACTGAGGCTCTGAGAGATTCCATTACTTGCCCAGAGTCTCACAGCTGGTAAATGGAGGAAGCCAAGGCTGGCTGCTAGGTTTGCCTGATTTTAGAGGCCAAGTTCTCAACTGCTGAGATGATGCCGCACGGAATCAGATGGTGAATGACTGAAATCTACTAGTAAAAATGGTGGGTGATAGCAGGAGAGTAAAAGGACATGGGCTGTGGTGGGGGGGCATGGAGGAGGTCAGGGACAGAGAGAGGGACCATATTATGCACTGCCTTACAGGGTGCAGTATTTGATTTGTTTTCTAAATGCACTAGAAAATTACCAGATGCTTTTTAAGCAGAGGTGACACAATTTAAATTATATTCATTAAGAAGCACTCTGGTTGCTGTGTGGAGAACAGACTGGGAAGGGGGCCATGTCCTCGGCAGCCTCATGCAGAGAAGTGAGGCTGTGCCTCACCAGTGAGAAGTCCTGGTGCTCTTCTGGGTCCTGAACACAGGTTGGTGACCTGCCACACACTCAGGCTGATCCCCACTTTACCACCTTCAATACCATGCACGGAGGCGTCTGGGGCTTGAGAAACCACCTGTTGGCAAGTACAACTTGTGCCTCCTACTGCGGGGCGGGAAGCAGGCTGGGATAACTTTGGTGGTGTCCAACCAGCAGACCGAACAAAGGATGTGGAATCATACTGAACATTTGCAGGTCACGTTGGAAAGAAAGATGCCTAGACAGGCCCATGTCTGAGGATCAGCAGGAAGTCAAGCAAAGTGGCTGTGGCCCCGAGCTCAGGGCCCCCGCACACACCCGTCCACCCGTCTCCAGCAGGAGCTCAGAAATAGATCCCTGTCCCCCGGTGGTTTGACTCACAGATGTGTCAGAAAGCGCAGAACCATCTGCAACGCTAATCCCGCCAGATGGCGAAACATCTCACAGAGCAAAGAGTGCGGGGTCTGGACCACTATGGAACCCGTCTCAACTCTCCTGCTAATCCCTGCTGACCGTCCTCCACACACTCATTCATTCTCATTTCCGTGTGCCGGCTCCCTCAGTCAGACAGGTTCCTGGCACTTACTCTCCGCTGATGGCTGGATGCCCCCCAAGCTTGACTCAACACCAACCACACAGAATTAGCAGTGCCAGGTGCTGGGAGGCGAGGCAGTGCTCCCGGATGCCCACCGAATCCTGCTCCGTTCCCCTCCTCCCCCCTGCAGCGGCAGCCCCAGCCGGCCCAACAGAACCCCAGCCTCACCTTGTTGATTTTGTTGGTTTTGGGGAGCGTCTGACTGATGTGCAGGTCCGAATACCGGGGTGGCTTTCGCAGAGGGTTGTTGATGTCACACGGGACCGACTCTGTCCGGACTAGCCTTGCTGGATCCGTAGGGATAAAAGCAGCGATTTGGGAGTTTAAGTATTACTTAGGCTTCCATTCCAGGACAGCAGAGGCCCACCCCCAGGCTGGAAGGGAGTCACTAAAAATGACAGTTGTCATGTCAGGGTAGTGGCATCAGGAGCTCTCCGTGGCCGTTGTTTTCATTGTCATACGTGACTTGACCATGACAAATTATAATAGTAAAACGGAAGCTATCTGTTTGTTTTCAGTACCGTAATTGTTTCACATTGGTGCTCATTTCAGAGCTGAGCTCCTTTGAAATACAAGAGGTTCCTGATTTCTCAGGGTCTGTGCTCAGTGGACAAGCTCATTATGGCCACCGATCCCTGGCCCGTCCGACCTTCATGTCAGGATCACCTTTCATTACTTGTTGGATTTCTCAGGCTTGAGCAGCCTGTCCCATGTCGAAACACATTTGTCCTAATCAAGGCCACTGGGGTCCCTGGAGGAAAGGCTTGGCTTTCCCAGCGTCCCTTTCTGCATCATTCTGAAGCTACACAGAGATCCGGGCACACGGCTGATGCTAAATAAATACTTACTGCGCCAAACCACATCACCCAAGCCCTTTTCCTGTTACCCCTCTGTTATTTGTACTACGTACGGGGACAAAAATGAGAAATTCAAATTGGATGCTAGTAAGTGTTACTTATTAGCTTTTATTTTTATTGTGGGGGCGGAAGGGGGGTGTTAGTGGAAAAGTTTAAAGCTTTGGACTGACCCAGGGATTTAATTTCTCTGCTTAGCCTGAGCAGACATTACCATAGAAACCGCCACTATTTCCAACTTCCTACTAACGATGGGGTGGGGGCAGCAAAAATCTGGTGGACTTCTGGAAAGCTCTGTTTGCTTCGCATGTACAAAGGGGGGCCCACGGCTGTGAAGGTGGGTGGGAGGGAGCCCTCCCTCAGACGCCAGCCCCTGAGAGCGGGTCTCCCTCCAGCAGGCTGGTCTGGTCTCCTCATGGGAGGCGGGCGCCAGAGGAACCAGCTACGGATGAGAATTCGGTGGGAGGCAATTTCCCCAACAAAGCTGACCCACAACAGTTCAAGAGCAAGAGAATTCAGATTTAAGTGCGGGAAACGAGTTAAGTCGGCTCGCGTGAATTGCGCGTACTCCGCGGGAGCCGTCTTTAACTCGGTTCATATAGATTTGCGGTGGAGTGCGGGAAACGTGTAAACTCGGGCCGATTGTAACTGCGTATTACCAAATATTTGTTTGTAATCCACCCTTTTGGTGGATGGAACAAAACCAAAAGACAGAGCCATCTTATATTTTGGCGGGAAATTCACCCGCACTCCAAGTGTTAAAACAGCCTCACTGATGGCTCTTAACTGGGGATGTGGGTGTGGAGGGGCCAGGGGGGCAAGAGGGGCAGGAGGGGCAGGGGAACAGAGCACAAAAGAGAGATCAAGACTTTCCCTTCACTTGCAATTTCCAAAGCAGAGATCACCGAAAACCAACGGCCCGCTGGCTTTGGGACATGTCTCAGCACTTTCTGCAGCCGTTTGCCGCCTTCTTTCGCGTTCCCCTGGGTTTGTTCCAGCAGATTCCCCTGAGCAGGCACTGACCAGGGCCAGGGGCTGGGAGGGGCCTCTTGAGAGGACTAGGAGGAACTCAGTCCCCCTTAGCAAGGCTCTACCCCCAGCTGGAGCCTTAGCTTCATCCATTCCTGGGGGGTGGCAGGGAGGAGGCCAGCAAGAATTTTTAAACTTTGAATAAGTTGCTAACGTTTTTAAATAAGCACAGGGCACATAAAACGAGTTGGCTTTTCTCTGAAAGGTGGGAAATGCTGCAGCATCAGTTCACGGAGCGGCTGGGTGGCTATTCTCCCTAGACAGCGCCGGGGCTCTCTCTCCACCTTGCACGGCCCCATCTGGCCAGCTTCTCTTTCTTACGGCACTTGCTTGGCCCTGGAAGGCATCTGAGTTTGTAACTCCTGCTCCAGAGCAGCACTTCTCAACCTCAAAGTGCACAGGACTCAGATCCTGCTGAAATGCGGATTCTGATTCCATGGGTCAGCAAGGGAGGCTCCAAGCTCCCTGCTGATTCCGCATCGCTGGTCCTTGTGTTAAATACTTACCTCCTCGGTGGATGATGAGGAGATGGCAAGGCGGGGCTTCTTTGGTGCATTTGTTGTGGCACTTTAACCTGAGAGAAAGAGAGAGAAGGACGGGTGGATGGATGGATGGATAGATACATGGATAAACAGAGCAACGGATGCGTGCATGGATGCACAGATGGATGGATAATGAATGGATGGATATATGTTTGGGTGGATGCACAAATGCATGGACAGATGAGCAGACAGATGAATGGATGCAGGGGTGGATGGGTATATAGAGCAAAAGCCCAGCGGACTTTTTGAACACCTTTTACACACCAATATGGAGTCACTGTCGGCTGTGATAGTCATGTCAAGCACTATGTCAAGACTGAGGTATGGAGTATAACAGGAACACCCAAAACCACAAGTCTGGACATTTGGGTAAAGGCTCCATCAGGACTCCGATATGAGTGGGATCTCCATCCCTCGGGGGCTATAAGAACTAGAGCTTTGACCATTCAACATTCAAGCTTGGCTGTAGCATCGGTCACGCTCAGAGCACGGAGGGAATTCCACGCCACAGGCTGCTGGCCGCCACTGCAGTCACCTGGCTTGAGATGACTGTGCACGCTGCCAGTGACCAGGACTTTCCCCTGGATGCTCACTCTGCTCACGTCTACCATAAGCTCCCCCTCTCTGTGTGTAACCTGCATGGGACTCTATTGGCTTACTGGGGAGTTCTCCCCTAATAAACCTTTCGGGGATGCTCCCTTGCCACAACAGTGCGTGGATAGATGGTTAGATGGATTGAGGGGTGGGTAGATGGATCGATGAGTGTGTGGATGGGTGGATGAATGGGTAGATGGGTCAATGGGTAGATAGATGGGTGGATGCACAGGTAGATGGATCAGTGGGTGGGTGAGTGGGTGGGTGGATGGATGGAATGCCCCAGTGGTTCAGAAAGCTCTGAGTACTGTGGATACCAAATTGTAAGATGAGATGGGGCAGCTACTGAAAAGACATTATCCTTGGCAGCCAGGAAATTAATTCTGGAGAGAGACTGCTGCCATACCACTCTCACGGGTCAGCCCTGGGTGGCCCAAGAGTGGGTAGACACTTCAACAGTGCCCACTTCATGCTATGAAAGACATTTCCCCCATCAGTCTGTATTTATCTTCATCATCATCATCTTCCAATCCCAATAATCACCTACCATTTACTTGAAGACTCATTTGAAAGCCATGGTACTACACATTTTATAGACACTATGCCACTGGATCTTTAGAACAACCTTATGAAGTAGGTATTACTATCATTCCCATCTTACAGATGGAAAAACAGAGGACCTGACTGGCCCTGGCAGAATACCTGGGTCAGTGGAGGCCTCTGATTTTACTTAAAGGCTCTAGCTGTCGGAGACAGCCACCCAAGGCAGCGATGGGAGGTCTCCTTCCCTGCTTGGAGGGTGGGACATGCACGTTACACACAGAGAGGGGGGCGCTGATGTGGTAGAAGTGAGCAGAGCGAGCATCCAGGGGAAAGTCCTGGTCACTGGCAGCGTCCACAGTCGTCTCAAGCCAGGTGACTGCAGTGGCGGCCAACAGCCTGTGGAGTGGAAGTCCCTCCGCCTCAGAGGGCAGAGCTAGGCGTGGGAGCACAACCGCGGCTCATGCAGAACGCCCAAAAGAACCGGCTCCGACGCTCAGGCTCTTCGCTTCGCGTGGAGGTCCAGATGTCAGAACCAGTGCCCACACATCCAGGACCTGCTCATCAAGTCCGCAGGACTAGCTAAGTGCCGAAACCACACAGACCCTGGAGAGCGGGTCACAGGGACCGAGGCCAAACTGTTGCACAATGCAGACCCTATGTCCCGCTTACAAAGAATCGTTTTTTCCAGCGTATGCATGATTCCACCCAAGTCAGCTCCCCAAGGTTTGCCCTCTGAGGTTCTGATTCAGTAACTGAATGTGAATTTCCAGCAAGTGTATTCCAGAGTTTAAGAACCACCATGTAAGAGGGTTATAATCTCCCTCCCAGGTGAGAGATGTCTGGGAACTTGACTCTTACAGAATAAACCATCCCCCACCCCCACCCCCACAAGGGGGGAAATGAGGTCAGGATAGTATACAGAATAAATCTGGCTTCAAATCCCTACACCCCTACTTCCTGGCTGTGACAACTTGGGCAAGTGGCTGACCAGCTCTGAGGCTCAGTTTCCTTACCTGTGAAGTGGGGACAATCATAGCACCTGCCTCACGGGGCTGCAGTGAAGACTAATAATATGACACAAATAAGGTGCTTGGACAGATACTTGCAGCAGCAGGTGCTGTCCTTCTTACTATGGTGGTTATTGTCATTATTGCTAATTGGTACAGCCAGCCCCTAAGACCCTCCGCAGACAACCTTCTCTGGCTGGAAAGGTGGGCTGGCTGAAACGCAGGAAGCCTGAAACAGCACGATGGGGAGCTGGGTGATGAATCTCTGTCTCCTCTCTCTTCCGTAGGACAACTCAGGGGTGTGTCAAGGTGGGGCTGGACCAAGTTGCCCATAACTGCCCTTTGAGGCACCTGTGCTGGCTGCTTTGCCTTCCCTGTCTCTCCCCGACTCCCCTGCTGGTGTGGGCTGGGATCTTCTCTCCAATAAACCAACCATCTGCCCTGGAGTCCTTGCCTCAAAGTCTGTGGAAACATGCGAAGCCATCTAAGACACGATGATTATTACAATAGGCAGAAATCAGAACACCAGGGAGGTCAGTCCCAGAGCCCGCATACCAGAACCAAGCCCTCTGACCACACTCCCGTGTGTCTCTTTAGCCCATAGTCCTTGATGGTGAATTCCCTTCCCAGGTGCTCTGTCCCACAAGGAGGGAAAGGGGGGCTGGGGAGCGCACAGCTGATGACCAGGGACAAACGTGTGCACCAGGCCTGGCCCAGAGGAGCACCGGGATTCAGGATGGTGGCTCTGGGCCACTGCCAGGCATGGGAACGGTTGTATGTGGTTCCAGACCTAAGCCTGACCTGAGGTTCTACCCTTCCCAGACCAAGGGGACATCCGTCTGCTTCGTTGGGGTCCAGGGTCCTCATGCAAACTGTGATGAGGATCCCATGAGAAAATGCCCAGGTCAGTACCCACTCAGGCAGCCAATAGGCAGTGTTTCTGCTTTCAGGGCTGAAGCACACCGAGTGCCCACAGGATGCCCACATCCAGCTGGAAACTTGATTTAAAACTTTCATTGAAAATCATTCCCTTTTTTTTTTTTTAACTTTCAAGGCTAATAGGATAAGCTTCAGTTGTCCAGAAAAGTTGCCTACGCGGAACATCTCATTCCCCAAAGGAGCTGCAGGCTAAATGAGATGTCCTCTCCGTCTGAAAATTAAATACGTGAATTTATCTGGAGGGCAGCATCTGGGTCTTCCTCATCTTGCAGCTCCCTTTCCCACTGCCCCCCTCGGTGCCTGGTCTGGTGGCTGGTGCATAACACACTGGATCCGTATCAGAGAGATGCAGAGAGAGGAGGGAAGAACGAGGAAGGATCGACAGATGGAAAACGGGTCCAACGCTACCGACGTCGGAGCACTGACAGTCTCTATCAAAATTTGTTTTTGAAAAATGGTATCTGTTTCTTATACATCCTTTCCCTTGAAGTTGGTGAAATGCAAAAAAGTCCCTCTCTGCATTCCCTTCCCCGCCCTCTCTCCTCCCCCATGTGACAGTTTCCTTCCTTGCTTTTCCCTGCAGGGATGGTATGAGCTCTCCTTCCCCTCTGGGCATGAAGAGGGGAGGCACGGGAAGGGAGGAAGGAGAGGTGAGCAAGGGATGGGGCAGGAGAGTGGGTCTTTATTCTGAGAGCAAGGGGAACCACTGAAGGATTTTAATCAGGAAGGTGGAGGCTGGGTAAGCATTTTGGAAAGGCCCCTCTGGCAGTACATTTACCATCAAAGGGCACCAGGGTCCCCTCCCCGCCTTTCCTACCCCCTTTTTCTAATCCCTGCGCTCAGTGCTCCTCACACTTCCTGCGGAATCTGGAAACCCAATCAGGACCCCCTTCGCCTGGGGCTTTGTTTCACTGAATCGCCTGACCCAGCAGTTGTCTCAGTCTGGTTCCCCAATGGTGTCTTCTTTGAGCCAAATGCTTCCAGAAACATCTCCGTATGTCCTCAGTGGAGGATATCAAAACACCCCTCCCCTCACTGCTGACAATGCAGTGGGTTGAACTCTCTGGCCTACAACTCATACAAAGAAACCCCTGATGACATAAATGAGAAAGGTGCTGGGGACTGTGACTATATAAATCAGACCACAGGCCCCAGGGGCTGAATGAAAAATTCTCAGGAAACCCCAGCACTGTTCTCTCCCTAGGAGGATATGTACCGAAACTGCAGGTTTATTAGCTGCTGGGGATGCCCTCCAACCCTCCTCACCCCCCCAACTTCCCCGAGAGAGGAGCCCATGGCCACAGGGTCGTCACGGCTCCCAGGACCTGGAGGTGTTTCTCAGAACACGAAGACCCATTTGTCATCTTTCAATTCAAGAAAGACTGATGGGTGAGAGTGGCAGGAGGAATGAGAAAAAGATAAATAGCTCTGGTCCAGGGTCAGGTTGAGATCAGTCTCACATTCCGTTTTGATTATTTTGTTCAAGGAGGAGCAGAGTGGGGGAGCATTTGTTGCCGCCCTTCTGTGTGGCCAGCCCTTAGCTCATGTGAGTGGTTAGGAGTCCAGGTTCTTGATTCAGAAGGATTGTATGTAAGTTTGAAGAGCAGATCCACCCACCACGAGAATTTGGGTCAGTTATTTAATCCTAAAGGTCTCTGTTTCCTCATCTGTAAAATGGGGATAACAGACCTTATCTTCCATGGTTGTTGCAAGGATTAAATGAAATAATGTATGTTTTTAGCAAAATGTCTGGCACTTAATAAATCTTCAATATATAATATTATCATCACCATCACCACCACTATCACCATCATCATCACGACCATCACCACCACCACCACCACCACCATGACCACCATCTTCACTACCATCATCACCATCATCACCACCACCATTACCATCATCATCATCATGACCATCATCACCATCACCATCATTATCACCACCACCACTACCATCATCACTATCATCACCACCACCACCATCATCATCACATTCAACCCCCACCTCAGCCCCCAGTAAAGTTATAATAATCCCTCACACAACTGTAATTAGACCCACATTTTTGCTTATAATAGGTAAAAATGCATATAAGGGACCATTAATTCCCACTCTGATTATGGTAAAAACTGAAGTGTTTCTATTAATGGAAAAGTAAGTTCAGGCTTCAAGCTGGTGATCTCTGAAACACACGCTCATAATTATATCCTGCCAATGTCCTGCCTGTTGTACAAGTACCTGAAGCTTCCAGGAAACTCGCAGCAGCTGCAACAACGGTGCTCATCATCGCCCCAGCTTTCCAACAGCTGAGAAAATTAGTGCACCCAATGGCTCTAACCAACCATGGCCTACTTCACACTTTTATCTCCTCATCACAGACAAAACATTGTATTTGAAGCAAGAACACAGGCTAGGGGGACATACAGGGCATGAAGGGAACCAGCGAACACATGAAATCCAAGTGAAAAGGTCCATTAACAGAGCAAAACTGGATAAAGGACTACATGGCTGGTTTAAACAAAAATTAGTGAAAGTGACAGCTTGCAGGAAGAGAAACGAGAGCGTGTCCAGCCAGGCTACTGCAGGCAGGAGGAGAGGGGGGTTGTGGAAAGGGCATTAAAACCCCACTGGGACCAATGGAAAATCCAGCGCTGGTTAACTCGGGTTCTAAATGCCACTCTCTACCTTGCTAGGGAGATGCTTATGAAGTGGGCAGTGACCTTAGTGGGAACATGAGATGTTTCCATTAGCATGGACCTACCTCCAGCCAACCTGGGACATGGGACTTGCAGTGCTCAACCCAGACAAACCAGGATGTTTGATCGCTGTATAACCGGTTGATTATTTTAGAAATAGCACTGTAGCCTGGCCAGTGTTGCTCAGTGGTTGAGTGTCGACCTATAAACCAGGAGGTCACAGTTTGATTCCTGGTCAGCACACATGCCCGGGTTGCGGGCTTAATCCCCAGTAGGAGCGTGCAGGAGTCAGCTGATCAATGATTCTCTCTCATCATTGATATTTCTCTCTCTCTTTCTCTCTCCCTTCCTCTCTGAAATCTATAAAGATATATATGTTTTTAAAAAGCACAAGATCTTTAAAAAAAAAGAAAAGAAAAAGAAAAAAATAGCACTATAATGCTAGCACTCTGAAATGGAACAATGCATACCACAGTCCCAGGGGTCGGGAATGAGTGATTTACTATATAACCAGTGCTTGCCCACCAAGGGCAATTTTGCTGCCTTCCTCCCCCACCCCAGGAACATTAGCAATGTCTGGAGACATTTTTGGTTGTCACAACTGAGGGTAGAGTTGGGGAGCTACTGGCATCTAGTGGGTGAAGACCAGCAATTCTTTGAAACATCCACAAGAGATCCCTAGACAAAGAATTACCTGGCCCCAAACGGCAACGGTGCCCAATTGAGAAACACGGATATAAACCCTTCCATTTGTCTCCTACGGTGGCTGGTTCAGAAAATCCCCAAAGAAAAACAGAGAACGAGAACTACGGAGAAGTAGGAAATAAGCTAGATTTTCCAGACCATTGACCTTGCTTCAACCCACAGAGGTGATAATGGTTCTTGTTGTTTATACTTTACGTTAATAGAAAATCCATTTCTGCAATGAAGGAAATGCTGAATAACTTATTTAAAGATTCTGATTTGAAGGAATCCCCGTCATTAATGTGCCTGGGTTTCTACCAGTGCATGTCTTATCACCTTGAATGAATGCATGCATGAGCCTCGTTTTCCATCAGAGAGGTTCAGAAACTTTTCCAGAGTCGCCCAGCTGGTAGGCAGCAGAGCCAGAACAGACTCTGGACTCTGGTGCTGTCTTACCGAGTCAGGCTCCCTAGAGGCAGATCCTGAGAAGGGTATTCCTACGAGTGAGTTACGGAGGTTTTAGGAGACCCCCGCTTCCTCCCACACTCCAGCACATGCAGAAAAAAAAGCCCCTTGTTCCAACTCTTGCTTTCTAGAGTGCAGCCACCCAAATACCGCCCTGAGATGCAGATGGGGGGGAGGTCCCAGGCCTCAGCTGCGCACAGAGGAAAAGAGGCAGATAACATGATCGAGGGCTGGGGACGCCATCAGCACCTTCTTTTTTTTTTTAATATATTTTATTAATTTTTTACAGAGAGGAAGGGAGAGAGATAGAGAGCTAGAAACATCAATCAGCTGCCTCCTGCACACCACCCACTGGGGATGTGCCCACAACCAAGATACATGCCCTTGACCGGAATCGAACCTGGGACCTTTTAGTCCGCAGGCTGATGCTCTATCCACTGAGCCAAACCGGTTATGGCAGCACCTTCTTGCAAAGGCAAACTCCAGCCAGCTGAACCCACAGTTATCAGACAATACTCAGATTGTGCTGACATCCGACCACTTAGAATGGAACTCCACTCCGCGCTCATGAACCTATTTGATGAAAACGCCTCGATTTAGATAACTGCAAATTGCTTTCTGAGCATAATTTCCTATTAGTTCATTAATCTCTCTATTCAGAACGCCAACAAGACAGCTGATGATAATTCCGGAGGAAGTGGGCGTGACACAGGAGCAGGAGGGAAGGGGGTGAGACACTCCGGAGTCTCCTGGCTTCCTGGGTGGAGGGGTACCCCAAAACTAATGTATTCACTTTTGTTTATTAAAGTCTTATCATGGGCCAAGTACTAGGCTGAGCATTTTACCTTATTGTCTCAGATTTCAAAAATAATAAAGATCTCATGAGTAAATGAACAAATGGTTCTGCCCATTTTTTCTAACCTCCCCCCACCCCCCACCGCCAGTCTTGGTGCCGCCTCTCTGAAATTCCCCATCACTGTCTTTATCGTGCACGTCTGTTTCACTGAAATTCATTTCTCAACAGCTGTGTCTCCCCTAAACTCCTGGACAGTGGGGTCTGTGTGCTACGGGTCTCTGTCCCTCATCTAACCCTTCTACCTTGCCCATAAGTGCGTCCAAAATGTCGCTACCTTTGAAAACAAATACCAATGACCGTCCATCCTCGCTGTTCTTAATGCAAAAGCGGTAGGGTTCTATTCACAGAAGAATACATGTAAATTTAACTGGCGAGGCCTGTGGTGCGGGCTCACCGCTCCAACCTGGAGGCGCGCTCACCCTGCTGCAGTTACGCAGGGACATGTCAGAATTCCCCAGCGTGCCGGGCCCCGCAGCAGCCACATGTCTGCTTCCCACTGGGGCAGGATTTCTAAGGGCTCAGCAAACTGGTGCCCATGGCACAGTGGAGCATGGCATGGCTTGAATTCTGCCGTGTTCACACCAGGAGTCACTTTTGCACAAGGTGAGTGAGGAGAAAGTTCAGTAATAGAACCTTGTAACCTGGGGGCAAGGACATGTCACTGACTCCTTCCACCAGTCCTGTGGTGGGTGCTCCTAGTGCGCCCACTTTACAGATAAGGAAACTAAGCCCCCAGACGGCAAGTGTCTTGCTCAGGCTCATACAGGGAGTTGGGCGATGGAGCTGGGACTCAAACTCGGTCCTGGCTGCTTCCAAAGTCTGTGCTTCTAGCAGCCAGCCCTCCCCCAGATCCTCATACTTCCCCCAGTCCCCGCCACCCCAACCCTTGGCAGGCTCCAAGCCTTTGCTCATTACTTCCAGAACAGAGGACAGAAGCACAGGACGCCTCTGAGTTCTGCATCCAGTGCCGAAAATTAAACGGCTCAGGAAGCCTCAGCCTGGCCGACTCCTGGCTGTGTCCCTGTCACCTAATTACCTGCCTTCAAAGCCTCCACACCGCAGCTGTGAGGCTGTGAAAGCTGCCTTGTCCCCCACAGAACACGGTGTGACTGCGCACGGCCCGGGAGCAGCTGGTGTTCAGGGGAAATCAGACAGCTTTCCGGTTGGACCCCAGGCCTGGCCTTGTGCCCCTTGGGAAAGACCAGGGGCCGCCATCTTCAGGGCTCACCTGAGAGCCTGGGTCGGTGGAGGACCAAGGTGGGCAGGGGGCCTCCCAACACAAATGCTTGGTAATTACTGTCCTGTCTGTCTTCCCTGTGTCCATGGAGCTGCAGGCTCCTTGGGGGCTGGAACGACCTAATCCTTCCCACAGGGGAAGGGAGCCTTCCCTTCGTCACTCAGGTGAGATCTGCAGGCTGGTGGGAAGAGGGAGCCCTGGTCCCTGTGCCAGCCCACCTCCATCACCGGGCAGGGCTGGGGGGTGGGGGCCTGCAGGAGCCTAAATGAGAATGTGGGAGAGACAAGGCTACAGAGGAAGAAGGTTTCCTGCCATCTTTTTTTATTTTCTTTTAATTTATATATATATATATGTATATATACATATATATATATGTGTGTGTGTGTATATATATATATATATATATATATATATATATATATATATACTAGAGGCCCGGTGCACAAAAATTTGTGCACTCGGTGGGGAGAGGGGGTCCCTCAGCCCATCCTGTGCCCTCTCACAGTCTGGGACCACTCAGGAGATAATGACCTCCTGGCTTAGGCCTGCTCCCAGGTGGCAGAGGGCAGGCCCAATCCCTAGGTGCAGCCCCTGGTTGGGCTCAGAGCAGCGCTGATTGGGGAGTTGGGGCGCTGCCCCCTGTCATGCACAGAGCAGGGCGGATTGGGAGGTTGCGATGCCACCCCTAGTCACGCTCAGGGTAGGGCCGATTGGGGGGTTGGGGCACCGCCCCCTGTCACACTCAAGGCAGGGTCGATAGGGAAGTTGTGGCACCACCCCTGTCACGCACAGAGCAGGGCTGATCAGGGGGTTGGGGCGTTGCCCCCTGTCATGCACAGAGCAGGGCCCATCATGGGGGTTGGGGCTCCGTACCCTGTCACGCACAGAGCAGGGCCGATCAGGGGGTTGGGGAGCTCCCCCCTGTCACGCACAGAGCAGGGCCCATCAGGGGGTTGGGGCTTTGCCCCCTGTCACACACAGAGTAGGGCCAATCAGGGGGTTGGGGAGCTCCCCCGTCAGGCACAGAGTAGGGCCCATCAGGGTGTTGAGGAGCTCCCCGCTGTCACTCACAGAGTAGGGCCGATAGGGGAGTTGGGGCACCGCCCCCTGTCACACACAGAGCAGGATGGATCAGGGGGTTGGGGTGCCGCCCTCTATCACCCACAGAGCAGGGCCGATCAGGGGGTTGGGGCGCTGCCACTGTCACACTCAGGGCAGGGCCGATGGGGAGGTTATGGCTCTACCCCGTCACACACAGAGCAGGGCCCATGGGGCGGGGGGGGGGGGGGGGGGCATTGGGGCGCCGCCCTCTATTACCCACAGAGCAGGGCAGATCAGGGGGTTGTGGCTCCACCCTGTTACACACAGAGCAGGGCTGATCAGGGGATTGGGGCGCCTTCCCCTGTCACGAACAGAGCAGGGCGGATAGGGAGGTTGTGGCCCCGCCCGCTGTCACACACAGAGCTGCAGAGCAATCAGGGGTTTGGGCGCTGCCCCCTGTCACGCTGATCCCGGTGCCGGGAGGCCTCGCTGCTCCGCTGATCCTGGTGCTGGGAGGCATATATAGAATAGAGGCCTGGTGCACGGGTGGGGCCAGCTGGTTTGCCCTGAAGGGTGTCCTGGATCAGGGTGGGGGTCCCCACTGGGGTGCCTGGCCAGTCTGGCTGAGGGGCTGAGGGCCGTTTTCAGGCTGGCGGGTGACTGAAGCTCCCAACCGCTCCTTTTTTCTTTTTTCTTTTTTATTCTGGGCCAGCTTTAGCTCTGAGGCCTCTGCTGCTGAAAGCAGGTTTCTGGCCTTTGTTTACCTTCTGTATTTGATACAATGTTGCAGTCCGGCTGACTAACACAGGTTTCTGGGGTTTTGTTTAGCTTCTATATTTGCAACATAGTTGCTTAGAGTTGCAGCTGAGAGGCCGGCAAGTCAGGCGGGGAACGTTGGAGTCCGCCATCACTGGAGCAAGCAAACCCCCCTGTTCGCTTCAGTGCATGGCTGCCAGCCGCCATCTTGGTTGGCAGTTAATTTGCATATCACCCTGATTAGCCAATGGGAAGGGTAGCGGATGTACGGCTAATTACCATGTTTCTCTTTTATTAGATAGGATACACACACACACACACACACACACACACACAGTCTTTATGATTTCAGAGAGGAAGGGAGAGGGAGAGATAGAAACATCAATGATGAGAGAGAATCACTGATCGGCTGCCTTCTGCACACCCTACTTGGGATGGAGCCTGCAACCCAAGCATGTGCCCTGACAGGGAATTGAACCATGACCTCCTTATTCACAGGTCCACACTCAACCACTGAGTTATGCCAGTCAGGCAGTTTCCTGCCATCTTTTAATCTAAGTGGCTCCCAGCAGCAGTCAGACGTACATTCATCTGTAACTCTTTGCTATAGCTGAACGTTATTGACTATTTTACAGTCACTGGACCAGAGTGGGTTCTTGATACACATTTACAGAGGGAGAGAGGGAGGCCAGGCGAGCGCCATGTGTGACCTGTGACAGAGGACAGAAGTCTGAGCCTGCCCCCGCACCAGGCCGTGTCTTCAGTGCTGATTTCCTGAATGCTCATTGCCACATTAGGCAGGTATGATGACTGCTTCTGTCATGTAGATGAGAACACTAGGAACAGGAATGTGAGGTGACTTGCCCAAGATTACATCGCTAGAAAGTAAGGGAGCCGGAATGTAAACCCATCTTAGTCTGACTCAAGAGCCCACACTGACCACCATAGTTTTTTCTACAGCCTCCCCACCTTTGGCCAGCCATGACCTGGAACATATGTGTGGACATGGGGTGGGGGGAGAACTGGGGGCCAACATGATGCCACAAAAAAGTTAGGGGCCAGGGTTTAAGTCCTGACTGCCACTTCCTGGCTGTGTGACTTCAGGCAGGAGATTTATCCTTGCCAAGACTCAGTTTTCACATCTGCAAAATGGGGAGAATCATCATACCCCCCGCTCAGAGGAGAAACAATAAAGAAGAAAAAGATTTCACAAAGTCTAACTCGGGGATTGGCAAACTACAGCCAAGGGGGCCCAAGCCAGCTGGCAGAATATTTATGCAAATAAGGTTCTATGGAAATATATAAATGTGTCATGCTCATTTGGGTATTATCTCTGGCTGCTTTTGAGCTACATGGCAGATCCAAATAGTTGAAACAGAGACACTATGGCCTAGACGCAAAGCCTAGTATATTTACTATCTGATCAGTTCTGGAAAAAGTTTGCCAACCCTTATCTTCGATGCTATGAAGATGCAAGGTGTTCCGTGCCTCAGCAGACAGCACTATGCGTTCATTTCTAGCACCGCCCATCAGCTTGGGCTCTCTTTCATAACTGCTCCCCTTGAGCTCTTCCCCAAATATACAGGATCATTTAACATCAATTTCCGAAAAACGAAACAAGCAACTCAAATGAAAGTCAAGAAACCAAACTCCCATCAGCCATTTCAGGGCCCAATGAAGCACTAGCTGACACCAGGCACTGTGAGAAGACGCTTCCAGGTACAGCCACTTACTTGCAATTTTTACACTTGAGGCCAAAAAGCATTCCTTTCCCACAAACTGTGCACGTCTGAGACATCCAGTACTTGGTGGAAAACCTGTGGAAAAGAGACAGAAAATGGTCAGGGTTAGGGTGATGGTGACTGACCTGTCTCTATCAGGATGAACCCCTTAAAGGTAAGACCTCCAGGGTGGCATTTGATTCTAGTCCTGCTTCTTCCAAGATGTGACTTAATCAACTTGCTTAAACCCCTGGAGCCTCAGTTTCCTCATCTGTAAAGTGGGATAATAACAGTATCTACCTCATAGGTCAACAGGAGGATTAAACACAGTCATGAAAAATGTCAGAGCTTTCACACAGCACCTGACAGATAGTGAGCCCTCAATTAATTGGGTTGTGATTGTATTACCTGACCATTCCTAAACAGTCAATTAGTCATTCAACAAATATTGCCTGATGTCCTACTATGTGCCAAGTTCAGTTCTAGGGCAGAGTTATGGAAGGGGCTGGAACTGTCCTTGGAGCCTCCAAAGCAAGACGAGGCCTCCGGAAAGTCCAGCTAAGCCATTCCCCATCGCTGCTCGCCACATCACTTGGGAAGCTTCCAGAGGGGACCACGCCCCAACAAGCTGAGACCCCTGGCTAAGCAGCACCCCTGACTCGGTTCTTGCCCCTGGATTGACCTCACCCCTAGATAAGCAACACCCCTGACTCAGTTCTTGCCCCTGGACTGGCCTCACCCCTGGCTAAGCAACACCCCCTGACTCAGTTCTTGCCCCTGGATTGACCTCACCCCTAGATAAGCAACACCCCTGACTCAGTTCTTGCCCCTGGACTGGCCTCATCCCTGGCTAAGCAACATCCCAAGTGATGTGGCGAGCAGCGATGGGGCGAGCAGCGATGGGGAATGGCTTACAAACTGTAGGAGAGGCCCCTAAAAAGAAAGCCTTTCAGAACATCAGCTCCTCTCCCTCTCCAACCACCACCACTTGCTGCAACCAAGGCAGCTTGGAAGCCTCTGACATACAGCGATGAACCAGCAGGGATGGAGGTGCATTCCTCCATTTCCAGCCCATGAGGGCCAGGGTACTTTCTTCTCCAAGAGACAGCAGGTGCTGAGCCAGGGAATGGAACAGAGCCAGGAACATGGCCAATCCAGGGGGAGAACCGAGTCAGGGGTGTTGCTTAGCCAGGGGTGAGGTCAATCAGGGGCAAGAACTGAGTCAGGGGGTGTTGCTTATCTAGGGGTGAGGTCAATCAGGGGGGAGAACTGGGTCCGGGGGTGTTGCTTATCTAGGGGTGAGGTCAATCCAGGGGCAAGAACTGAGTCAGGGGTGTTGCTTATCTAGGGGTGAGGCCAGTCCAGGGGCAAGAACTGAGTCAGGGGTGTTGCTTATCTAGGGGTGAGGCCAGTCCAGGGGCAAGAACTGAGTCGGGGGGTGTTGCTTAGCCAGGGGTGAGGCCAGTCCAGGGGCAAGAACTGAGTCAGGGGTGTTGCTTATTTAGGGGTGAGGTCAATCCAGGGGCAAGAACCGAGTCAGGGGTGCTGCTTAGCCAGGGGTGAGGTCAATCAGGGGCAAGAACTGAGTCAGGGGGTGTTGCTTATCTAGGGGTGAGGTCAATCAGGGGGGAGAACTGAGTCAGGGGGTGTTGCTTAGCCAGGGGTGAGGCCAGTCCAGGGGTGGAGCTGAGCCAGGGGCAGCGCAGAGGAAAGAAACAAAAAGCAGACCCCTTTGATGCCTCTCTCTCTGCATCTCACTGCCTGACCATTGATGTGTCTATCACATGTTTCTCACTACTTCCTCCGCCACTTTCTCATTTGAGACTTCACAAGTGTCCTGTCAACATATTTCTTTCAAGAACTGTTGATGAGATGCCTTTCCAGGACAGCGTACTGCCCTCCACACCCATAGCCCTGATCTCTCCCTACTGTCCTGGTCTGTTTGCTGTCTAACCCTCCACTAGACTATGAGATCCTTAAGGACTCGGGTCTACATCTCTCTCAGTGCTGCAGCCAAGGCACAGAAATTCTCTACAAATACGAGTGGAAAGAATCCATGAATGAGTGAACCAGTCCCTCAGCCCATTCACGGAGTCCTTGGTGCAAAGAAACCTCTCAGCAAGCAGCATGTTCAAAGAATACAAAGTGCTGAGGTCAGCTAGCCTGTAGATCCATCACTGAATCGTCCCGGGCCTCAGCTTTCCAATCTGTCAAATGGACATGACCACACTTTTGCCATTTACCCCACTGTGTTTGTGAGGAGACTGTGAGGATAATGAGCTAAACTGTGGAAAATAAAGAACTTCTCATAAGGGATGACTAGTAGTTACAAATCTCCCTCCTGAAAGGGCAGGGGTGTCCCTGGAGAGGTGGCCCCATGGACCCTGCGTGGCTGGAGCTCTGCACTGACTGACACCTCAGAAGAAGTGACCATCCATTCCTGTGTCTTCTGACCCAAAACTAGGATGTAAAGCATTCGTTTTGACAAGGATACCAGTTATTAAGTGGTTATTATATGCCAGGGACTTTGCTTAGCACTTTAATCTATTATCTCATTTAATCCTCACACCCACCCTGTGGGTAGACAGAATTATCTGATGAGAAAATTGAGCCTCAGAGAGGTTAAGTAACTTCCTCAAGGCTGAAAAGCTTTACTACAGTGGTTCTCAACCTTCCTAATGCCGAGACCCTTTGATACAGTTCCTCATGTTGTGGTGACCCCCAACCATAAAATTATTTTCATTGCTACCTTATAACTGTAATTTTGCTACTGTTATGAATCGTAATGTAAATATCTAATATGCAGGATGTATTTTCATTGTTACACATTGAACATAATTAAAGCATAGTGATTAATCACAAAACAATATGGAATTATATATGTGTTTTCCGATGGTCTTAGGTGACCCCTGTGAAAGGGTTGTTCAACCGCCAAAGGGGTCGCGACCCACAGGTTGAGAACTGCTGCTTTACTATCTGGGATTGGAACACAGGTCACTCAAACTCCAAAGCCCTGGCTTTTAACCATTATGTGCTAATTTCACAAGGGCCAGGTTAATAAGACCCAGACATCTCAGTCCCCGGCTCTCACGCTGAGGTTTAGCCTGGCCCATGAGAGAGCAGCATGGTGACATAGCAGCTGGAGTGACACATCTGCCCAGCCTCTCCCCACCACGGGGGTCACAGTGCCCAGCCCTCACCATGCCGGAGGTAGGAATCCAGCCTACCTGTGCTTGATGGAGTTGCTAAGGTCTCTGCGAGAGATCTGCGGGGACCAGCGCGGTACTGACAGTGTGTCTGCGGGGAGAGAAGAGAGGAGGACAGCCGGTTACACAGAGGGCCGGAGGCTGGCGTGGGCCCATTACACAGAGGATTAGAGGCTGGTGTGGGCTCCAGCCAAACGCAGTAAGAGGGAGGCTCATCGCCCTCAGGAAGGACAATGACCACATCACTTGTCAAACCAAAGCCAAACAGAATGCTGGTTTAGCTTGTTTATCTTAACCCGTGCAAGGTCCCCAGACAGGGCAGCCAGAGAGAGCCTTGAAGGAAGCCAGTGTGCAAACAATAAGATTAAGCATCACTTCCGTTTACAGAGTGCTTAGTGTGTGCTGGGTGTGTGCCCACATGTGCCTCAGTTCAGTACGTCGTGAGACAATCCCAAAGACGGGAGTTGTTAGCATCCCCACCTTGATGGTGAGGAAGCTGCGGCCTGGAGAGAGGAAGTCAGTTGCTCAAGGTCATACACCTCGGAAGCAGCACAGTCACTGTGAAGCCAGGCTTGAGGGCTCTAGGCATGTGCCCTTGCAGGCAAAGTTCTAAAGCAGTAGATTCCAAGTGCCAGTCACGCAAGTACCACCCTCCTAATTCTGGTCACGACCCTGTATAACCCATAGAATTATTTGTTTCCTATTTTAAGTTGACTCTTTTTGTTTGTTTAAATACATTTATTTTAAAATCAAAGTCTATATGGAAAACTAGTATCACTTTCTATATATTGTAGGTAACTATTTAAAATATGTCCAACCATGAACCATCTAAACTCATTCTAGAATAAAGGGATGGACTGGTTGATGAACAGATGGATGGATGGCTAGATGGATAGGTCGATGGACTGGTTGGTGGGTGTGTGGATGGGTGGATGGATGGATGGATGGATGGATGGATGGATGGATGAACGAACATGTGGGTAGGTGAATGGTTGAATAGGTGGATGGATGAACAGATGAGTGGATAGATGGGTAGATGGTAAAATGCTAGGTGGGTGCGTGGGTATGTGGATGGGTGGGTAAGTAGATTGATTGGTAGGTGGGTGGGTGGGTGAATGGACAGATAGATGGATGAATGGTTGGAGAGGTGGGTGGGTGGACAGATGATAGGCAAGATGGGCAGATGGGTAGGTAGGTGGATTAAGTGCTAGGTGAGTGAGTGGATGGGTGGATGGATGGATAGGAAAATGAAGTGGTAGGTAGGTAAGTGAGTGAATGGGTGGGTGGGTGGGTGGGTGGATGGATGGATGTTTGGACAGGTGGGTGGATGAATGGTCAGATAGGTAGGTGGATAGACAGATGACTGGATAGATGGACAAATGGGTAGATGGGTGAAGGTGGGTGGATGGATGGATGAGAATGAGGGGGAAACAATACATCACACAGACTTCAGACTGGATTCCTGTCCCCATCTGGTCTTTTCTTTTTTATCTTAGACTAAATCCCAGTGACCTCCACTGACAGTTCTGGGACTTTTTCTGCAGACTGAGCCCCAGCCCCCACCTTCCCTCCACTTCCCAGCTCCTCACAGACCTTGCAGGCGCTGAGAGGTGTGAAACAACAGCAGAAATGAACTAGTGCTGCCTGTGAAAGCTCCACCAGCCAGGGCGAGGAGAAGCCAGAGGCTGACCCGCACGCCAGCTCTCATTTCTCAGGCCGGATGGATGGGGCCAGCTCCCTGTTTTCCAAGCTGCAAATGCACGCCTCATTTTTCACAGCAATTGTAATGGAGTTGTGTGCTCACGGGGGAGCCGGGCTTGTCTGAACCGATCAGGGAGCATTTAACCCCCAGCCCATTCAAACCCTCTCTTCGGTCTCACGACACTGGCGGCAGCCATCTGAAAGCTGTTTCCAGAAACCCCAGTTCTGCCCTGGGACCCTTTCTCAGAGAGCTAATGATTCTCCAAGCCCCAACGGGCAGAGAAAACACAAGAGGGACGCAGCTGATAGATCACTCACTCAGAATCACTGCCAGTGGAATCCCTCTAGTTTAACTAAAAACCAAATGTCACCCCTTTTGTAAGCCCACTTTACTGCTTGTTTAGTTTCTGAGAAACAAACAGGCAAACAAAAAAGACAAAAAAGAAAAACATTTGAGAAAGAGAGGGGGGGGGGGGGGAGAGAGAGAGAACACGCACGTGTGCTTTCTTCCCATTGCCATCTCCTTTGGGGACTGAAGTGAGATTTGAGAGGAAGGATTCCACCTGCTAATTCCTTAAAATGTTTTCTCCGGGGCCAGGGATAGGCGAAGGGGTGAAGCTGTGCTGGAGAGGAGGGTCAGCTCAGATACACCGCCGCCTTGTGGGGAATCCGCAGAACGGAGTCCCTGCCACAGGGGAGCTCCATCTCCCGGAGCATCAGTAGGGCTGTGGGAAAGGTGTGTTGAGGGGATTCTGAGGCTCGCTAGGAAAGACCTGGGAGATTGACAAGCAATGCCTGCAGGGCGAAGCATAAGGTCGTACCCACAAGTCTGCATATATTTGCCTCTCCAGCAAGCACAGAGACCACATCTTTGTCTCTGCCTCACTGCCTCAGAGCATAGGGGTGGAGTCAAAATAAGTGCTTAAAACATGTTTGCTGAATCTAAGATTATTATAATATAAACCCTGAGTTGATTGGTCACTCAATATGTGTTACCCGTGAAGTTTCTACCTGGAAGCCGTGCCTTGCTGCACTCAGGGTTCTCATTATTCCCGCTGTACAAAGGAAGACACAGGAGCTCAGAGAGGTGCAGGGACTTGCTGAAGGTCACACAGCCAGGCACTAGCAGATCCTCAAGCCGTAACTGCAATTGCTCACAAGTCCTCCGAAAGCCCCTACACCAGTGTTCTCAGCCAGGGGCACTGATGGCCCCCGGGAACATTGGGCAATGAATGGAGGCATGTTTGGTTGTCAGGCTAGGGTGGGGAGGATGCTACTGGTATCTAACAGGTAGAGGCCAGGGATGCTGCTCAACATCCTACAGTGCATAGGACAGCCCCCCACAGCACAGAACTAACCACCCCCAAAGTCAATGGCGCCAAGGATGAGAATCCCAGATCCAGATGTTTTTACTTCTCCAGGCATCTCTCTACCCCCTCAGCCCCCAAGTGACCCGGATGGTGTTCCTGAGGCTCAAGTCAGCAGACAGCAAGTCCTCTTGTATTATAAGCACATCTCACTGTTCCACTCAGAGCCTAATTATCCTGTTATTCTCAATTACAGCGCCGTCTCGAAAAAGCAGAAGTAATTAAGTTTAGTCGTTTGGTTTCATTCCCCCAATATCTGGTTGAAGGGTGAACTCTGTCCATTACATTACGAGCTGCAGCAGCATTCTTCTCAGGCTATAATAACCTGCTCGCAGCATCACACGGGGTGTGAAGAGCTGAACTCTGAGACTCTCCCTTTACTTTCTGCGTTTCAATTTCATTACACTTGCCAATGCAAGCCTTAAAGCAAAGGGAAACCGGTTAAAGGGAAGGGGGGGGGGGGTGGAAATCTATGAAAATCGAGGCCTTATCATAACAGAGAAGGCAAACAGCATTTACAGCAATTAAACTGATACAGAAACTTCTGCTTAACAATCAAAGCGCCTATTAAGATGTCTCCATAGCTGAACAAAAGATTCTTTTTCTAGTCTAATTTTCTGATAACAAGTCGTGCAGACACGGAGGCAGAACTGCTGCCTTCTGTCCCAGGGGGAGAACACCAGACATGTCTTCTTAGACATTTTCATTCCCGCTGCCTGGAGAGGGAACGTGCTGGAGGGGAGGTGGGGTCTTTTCCCTCCTGCAGGCCCCTGGCGATGCCCTCGCACAAGTGCCTCCGCACAGAAGGGGGTAAACCAGGAGGCCTGGTCTTTGAAACCACCCTGGTAGCCAGATAGACAAACAGAAGCCTCGACAGAAGAAACCGACATTAATAAAGCATTCATGTAATGTAGAGCTTTGATATGAAAAACTCAGAGTCAGACGCGGGAAAAGCATCGAAAACCATTTAACACAGGGACACCAGGTAAAAACGGTGACAATAAAGAGAAGGACGAGGAGGAAAAAGACCAGGAGGAAAAGAATAAGAATAACAATCAGCCCAGCAGTGTGGCTCAGCGGTTGAGTGACCCTGAACCAAGAGGTCAACGGTTTGATTCCCCATTCCCCGTCAGAGTATTTGATTGCCAGCTGATTGGTGATGTTTCTCTCTCACCGATGTTTCTATCTCTCTATCCCTCTCCCTTGCTCTCTCTTTAAAAATCAATAAAAACATGTTTATTAAAAAAATAACAATCAGAAGAAAATAAAAAATAATAGATATTTTTGTGGAGTGTTACCATGTACAGGCACTATTGCCAAATAAGGCCTATATATATACTATCTCATTTAACCCGTACCTGACAGTGCACGCATTCTGGTGACCTATCAGCTGTTATCATTAGCCCCATTTCACCTCTACGGATATCATGTAGTGTTGCCATTTGCCCAGGGTCACACAGCAAGCAAAGGCCAGGACTGGAGTTTTTAATTCAGGTCACATAGCCGGGGCCCAGCAAATGACAGTCCATTTCATCTCCATTCACAGGCGGGAACACTGAGGCTTAGAAGCAATAAATGACTCAATAGCTAATAAGTGACTGAGTGGAGATTTGAACCACAGACAGGAACAAACTGCACTGCATGCTTCCAGTCCAGACTGCCCTCCGGATCCAGGGAGTTCCACCCGCCTCTGCTGTCCATGCCTCCTCCCCGAGTCTCGGGGAAGGCAGAGGACATGAGGGGCACCCAGCCTGTTTAAGCTCAGGGAAGGGCCACCGAGCCCTGGAAGATGATGTTGGTAACGTAACAACATTCAAACCTGTAGAGAATTTTGTGAGTTTATTTGAGCCAAACTGTCGACAATTGCCGGGAAGCAGAACCTCAATGGATTGAGATAATGCTCCAGAGAATGGCGGGTTACATTTGTATTTATACATTGCAATCCAAGGAAGGGACGTAGGTGGGGTACATGAAATCCATTGGTGATAGACTAGAGAGGCGGGAGAAAGCAAAGCGGGGAAACGCCTGGGATTGGATAAAAAGTAAAATGATGGACACATACTTAGGTGGGGGCAGGAACGATGAACATGATAACAATGAAGGAATCTGTGGTCTCTGTCCTGGCGCACAGGCACATTATGTTGTGCCCCAAGGGTTCCAGAAAAAGGGAAGTTACCAGTTACCTAGATATTTCAAGGGTATGTTGTTCTAGATGCAAAAAGACAACTAGGCTCAGTTAAAGTAAAGGTTGACCTTGTCAGTGAAGATACCGGCCTAGGAGGTGACTGCCCACCATCACTGCTTTTAAAGTTTAATTTCAGACCATCCTTTGTGGTGACTTTAGGTCTCTGAGTTTGCAAGACTGCCTGCCATGCAGGCCTCCCCTGAGCTTGTCAGGTTCGCATGTGGCCCCTTTCGTCCACAATGTAATAGCCTGTTCATTCCTTCTGTTGTTCATGCAGTTACCCAGTAAATACTTTGTTGAGCAGAGTGCCTTCTGCCCCTAAGTGTTCACATCCTAATCCCTGGAACCTGTAAGTCTGTTACCTGACAGACAAAAAGACATTTTGCAGATGTGATTCCAAATCTTGAGATGGAGCAATCACCCCAGGTTATCCAGGTGGGCCCCGTGTAATGATAAGTGAAATGGGGAGGCTGAAGGGTCAGCGTTAGAGAAAGAGATGGGACGATTGCTGGCCTTGAGGATGGAAAGGAGAAAAGAGTCAAAAAATGCTGCCGCCTTCAGAAACTAGAAAAGGCGAGAAAACAGGCTCTTCCCCGGAGCCTCCAGGAGGAGCCGGCTCTCCTGCAACCTTGATTTTGGACTTCTGTACTCCAGGACTGTACGATAATAAATCTGGGTTGTGTTGAGCCACCGAGTTTTGGTAATTTCTCTACAGCAGCTATAGGAGACACAGACAGTACCTATTTTGTGCCAGGTAGCGTTTTAGGAACTGGGGAGTATAGTGAACAGGATGTTTTCTGAGCTTAGAGTCTACAGGAGGAGTATGAAAGTGACATATTCCATGAAGGAAATAAAACAGTACGACCCTGAGATTTGCTTTAAGTCAATGGGAACCTTGAAGCTCCTTAGAACAGAGTTAGGATGCAAGGATCCTGGGGGTGGGGAGGGGAGTCATCTCATAATTTTAAGAGCTCCCTCTGGCGGTGGAGGGGAGAATCGCCTGCCAGGCTGTGACAAAAACAGGAGTGCCCCACTCCCATCCTCCAACTCTCCACCCCCAGCATCAGGCCAGGGGTCTCCCAGCCCAGCCCTTTCCCACTTGAGCTGCCAAGATCCCACCTGCTGCTCCCAATTAAACAAACAAATAAACAAACAAAAAAACAAAACAAAACAAAACAAAAAAAAACCACACCTTAGGACGGGAGCGGTGATCAGCCTTACTGTACATATCTCAAGTGGGAATACACCTCTTAGAGCCATTTCTTCATTTAGTGCAACAACCCTATGAGGTTGTATCCCTAGTTTACAGATAAGGAAACTGATGATAACGTAAAGCCCATCCCTAGGACTTAGTGGACCTTAAAGTTGAACCCAGTTTCCTATAGAGCTAAAGCCTTGCTACTCTCTCCCCACCACATACACTATTAGCTTCCCACAATTTGTCTACTTCTGAGACATGCGCACCATTTATTGTTTAAAACATGCAGCCCTATGGAGGGATTGAGCAAGAGAGAGAGGGAGAGAGAGAGAGAGAGAGAGAGAGAACTCATGGACAACAGTGTGGTGGAGTGGGGGGTGGAAGAGGGTAAAGAGGAAAAATGGTGATAGAAAAAATAAAGAAAAAACCACACAAACATGCAGTCCTAGAGTTGGAAGGGAGCACAAGAAACTGTCGATTGACGTCTCTGAGCTTCTAAGCAGTTTTGGATAACAGAGGAGCTACCCTATCCTTAAATGTTTCCCTGGAGATAAAGACCTCGGAGCACATAATACTATCTATAATAATAAAAACATAATATGCTAATTAGACCAGACAGCCGAATGACCTTCTGGACGTCGTTCCCGATGTCCTTCCAGACAAACCTGCAGCGGCAGGGTCTGAGGCAGAGGTGGTTAGGGGTGATCAGGCAGGCAAGCAGTTAGGGGTGATGAGGTAGGCAGGCGAGTAGTTAGGGGCGATCAGGCAGGCAGGCAAGTGGTTAGGGGTGATCAGGCAGGTAGGCAAGTGGTTAGGGGTGATCAGGCAGGCAGGTGAGTGGTTAAGGGCGATCAGGCAGGCAGGCAGGTGAGTGGTTAGGAGCCAGTGGCCCTGGATTGCGAGAGGGTGCAGGCCAGGCTGAGGGACACCCCCCCCACCCCCATGCACAAATTTTGTGCACCAGGCCTCTAGTTAATAATAACAGCTAACATTTAGTGAGCACCTACTGCATGGCAGGACTCAGATTAAGTGCTTCAGATGTATTATTTAATTGGATCTCTGAAACTTCATTTCAGGCGGTAGAGCTGGGGTTTGAGCTCAGACATCAAGCCGCAGAGCTCATCCTCAGAAACACCACAAATGAAGTGGAAGTTCCACGCCACCCCCAAGCTTCCAGCTCAGCCTGAGTGAGAACCTAACAATGCTGCTGCTTTCAAATCCATAGGAAGATTCTCTTGGGCCCAAAAATACCTGAAAAAATAGAAACTTAGACTATTCAAAGTTTCTTTGGGGGCCACAGGCCCGTCGCCAGCTAAAGCCCCACTGACTTAGCCAAGGTGCCAACCAGTCCTTGATGAAAGCTGCTCATGAAATTATGCACATAGCAGGGAAGAGCTCTATTTGCTTTAATATCAATTCAAATAGATCAGATCTAAAAGCATTTCAATGACGTATGCCTCTAAAGGTTATAGCTCCATGATTCTGCAAGGCCAAACTGAGTTTCTTAATAACCTGAGACAATGATAACCAACTTCCCAAGCTCCTATTTCTTTATCCGGAGGCTGTGGTGTCTATGCCGTTGCCTGGGGAACCACTGGCACCAGCGAGTGTGTAGACGAGGTGGGCCCAGGTGCCACGACAGGAATGAGATGCTAGGGATTAACAGGATTGTGCTGCTCACTCTCTTTTTCCTCCCATTGATTTTTAGAGAAAGTAGAAGGGAGGGGGGAAGGGGGAGAGGGAGAGAGAGAAACATTGATGTGGGAGAGACACATAGATTGATTGCCTCCCACATGCGCCAGAGATGGAACCTGCAACCCAGGTATGTGAGCCATTACCAGGAATCAAACTCACAACCCTTCCGTGTGGGGGCTGACGCCCTAGACCAGAGATGGGGAACCTTTTGAGCTCGGCATGTCAGCATTTTGAAAAACCCTAACTTAACTCTGGTGCCGTGTCACATATAGAAATTTTTTGATATTTGCAACCATAGTAAAACAAAGATTTATATTTTTGATATTTATTTTATATATTTAAGTACCATTTAACAAAGAAAAATCAACCAAATAAATGAGTTCACATGTCACCTCTGACATGCGTGTCACAGGTTCACCATCACTGCCCTAGACACCGAACAACACAGCCCAGGGCCTGTGCTGCTTCCTCTTGATGGAAGGGACTAGACTAGTCGTGGGCAAACTACTGCCCGCGGGCCGGATCCGGCCCGTTTGAAATGAATAAAACTAAAAAAAAAAAAAGACCGTACCCTTTTATGTAATGATGTTTACTTTGAATTTATATTAGTTCACACAAAGACTCCATCCATGCTTTTGTTCCGGCCCTCCGGTCCAGTTTAAGAACCCATTGTGGCCCTCGAGTCAAAAAGTTTGCCCACCCCTGGACTAGTCCCAGGAGAGACCAATTCAGGATCCCCTGGCACTGAGGCAAAACAGAGCTACCGCCTAGAAGCAGGGCCCTGGCAGGAACGGAGATATTGTGGTCAACCCAATCTGCACGGGTGGGGGTTAAACTAGAGGCAAGACCTTGAGCGTGGACCTCCTTTGGAGTCAGAGCCAAATCCTTCTTTCTGAACAAGAAGGGCCTCCAGGTCACCCAGTTGCCCACTGGAGTGTGGGAGGGCGCGTGGGACTGGCAGCACACCTACGTCCCAACGTCGGCTCTGCCACTTACTAGCTAGGACACCTTGGGCACGTTCACCTCTGAGACTGTCGCCTATAGAAAGAGGGTCATAATCTCTCCCTCATGAGAAAGTCAGGAGGATGAAGGGATAGAAAGAGGGTCATAATCTCTCCCTCATAGGGAAGTCGGGAGGATGAAGGGGGTAATATAATTGGAGCAGGGCTCCGCTGAGTGCCTGACACACTGTTACTACTGCTTTTGTCACTGTCATCATCACTCTGCCTCTAGAATGCACACACCCGTTAGAACATGACAAAGCTCTCCAGGACTCTGATTTAGAGCAGTGGTTGGCAAACTGTGACCCTCAGGCCACATCCAGCCCATCACCTGCTTTTGTAAATAAGATGTGATTGGCACACAGCCACACCCACTCGTTTACATATTGTCTGTGACTGCTTCTGCAACCGAGACAAGAGGGCCCCCACCGCCAAAATCAATTATTACCTGGCCCTTCAGAGAAAAAGGGTGTCAACCGCTGATTTAGAGCTGAGGAACTCATTTCCTTGGCTGATTAGCAGAGATTTTTTTTCTTTTTCTTTTCCCCCTCAGCTTTATTGAGGTATAATTGGCAAATAAAGTGGTAAGATATTTAAAGTATACCATGTGATGATTTGATATACATCTACATTATGAAAAAAAATTTTTCTTTGCAGCCAGAAGACCTGGGTGAAGACTCACTTCTGCGACTCACACAGTGGGAGCCCTTGGACGAACGGCCCGTCGTCTCCAAGCCCAAATGTGCAGGACCCCTTGGCGTCACCCCCCGGCTCACCTAGTCCCAGCACCCTGTGGGGTGGGGGTGCTGCTTCAATGCCATGTTACAGAAGAGAGGGGCTGGGTGTGGGAGGGCTGCAAGCAGTCCAGCCAGTGTCGCCCCCACCCCAGGTTCTTCTAGCGCTCACTGTCTCCTGCAAGGTCTCCGATGACATGCCACTGCTGAATCCATGCCAGCCGTGAAGACAAGGGAAAGGAAAATTGACTCTCTCCTCTCACTGCTTCTGTCTGGGCCAATTAATACGATTATCCACTTGTCACTTGATCAAGGCAGAGAGAAGACCCTGAGGATGTGTATGTTGCAACGGGAGGGGTGGTGGAGATGGTCATGGCCGAGGGGGTAGACAGAGAAGGGGCCCCCTTGGGAGTGTCTCCAGGTGGAAGCCTGCCTGGGTGAGACAGGTGAGCAGTGAAGGCATGGGTAAATGGTAGCCCAGCAGACAGAGGGCTGATGTGCAGGGAAGAAGGCAAGAAAGTGCAGACGCTGTGAGAGGAAGACATCACAGAGTCACAATTCAAGTCTCTTCGATCACCCCTTCCTCCTGGCCCCAGGCCTGGCTAAAAAAATTTTTTAATGGTGAAACCAGTGCCCTGGATGGTGTTGTTCAATGGTTAGAGTGTCATCCATGCACTGAAGGGTCTCAGGTTCGATTCCTGGTCAAGAGCACATACCTGGGTTGCAGGTTCGATCCCCAGCACTGGTCACGATGCATGCCAGAGGCAACCAAACAATGTGTGTCTCTCACATTGACGTTTTTCTCTCCCTCACCCTCCCTCTCTCCCACTTTCTCTAAAAATCAATGAAAAAAATATCCTCAGGTGAAGATTAACAAAAAAAATAATAAGCAAATAAATTAATTTTTAAAATGGTGAAACCAACTTGGAAGCACCTTCAAGATCTAGTGGGGAAACTAGAATATATTTAACATCCTCTCCCCAAATCATTCTCCCCTTTTTAAAAGACCATCACCATCTCCTTACTGCCGAGCTGGGGTCCCCGTTCCCCATAAATCAAACGTGTGGACAGTGATGGCACCACCCGCCGCGGGAGTCCCCACTGAGGTTTATGTGAGCCCCTCCGATGGCCTCAATTACTCCCCACTGCTGGCAGAGAGCGAGAGACAGCAGAGGCACTTCGTTACATTTCATCATGTGCTCACTGCCGAACGTACTGAAGCAGATCGGGGGTTTTTAACCTCGTAACCCAATAATGGGAGACCCGGGTGCCACACGAGTAATTATCTTCCTTGCGGGGAAGGTAGAAGGAGAATCCAACATGTTAACTGTAGGTCAGGTATGCATGCCCGATGGCGGGGCCGGGGGTGAAGGGATAGAAAGAGGGTCATAACAAGAAAAGTAAGGAGATGAGCTCTAATTCCATGAGACACACCCACAGATTGGAGGGGGAGGGGCACTGTCAATCACCCCTGATTCTAAACCATGAGACATATCAGGAAATCTCTCTTTCCTCCTCTCCCCGTAGCCCTAGCCCTCGCCCCCCCCCACCCCCCGCCCCTGGAATTCCCTTCAATATAATTTTACTGCTAGGGTCTGAAAAGAGGAGGGGGTCATCTTAAAATGTCAGAATCCGTTTATGAAACAAGGTAATAAAATTAAAATGCAAAAAAGGAAATAAAATCTTAACATCTAGAAAAACATAGAAGAATCTCATTGTGGCAACGGATCCACCTTGGTTTGGTTCAGATGTGCTTGGGAGATAAATGATCAATGAGGAAATATGTGGTGCTACTAATATGACCCTGAGGGCGGGCGTGCTGTATTATTCAATATCACTGTCTCAAGGACTCCGTTATAGCATCCTATCGACTCAAGTCACTAAGAAAGGTCACATGGAGGAAGAACATGCCGATCCCAGGCCAAAGAGGAAGAAAGGCCCCGTGTATCTGAGAAAGCGACAGGACAGCACTAAGAGCCAGTCCTGGGCTTAAAATCGCTCACGGCCATTGCTGTCCCTGGCCCTGCCCAGTCCTCCCGGAGTCCCACTTTCAAAGAAGCTGTTCTCTCTATCTAAAAACTCTTCTGCAGCCCCCCTCCCTATTTCTCTTAGCCCAACTCATGCCAACCTCTTTTCCAAGATCCAGCTTAGGCATGGCTCCTCCAGGAAGCCCTCCGTGAATGCACAAGGGCAGACACCCTGCCATGTCCCTCCAGGCTACATCCTCATTATACAGAGTCTCTGCTTACACGTCCGTTCTCCCCAGCACCCTTGACTGTGAGCTCCTGGAAAAGAGATGCTACCAATTACTCATCTTTATGTGTTCAGTGTCTCAAGCAGCATTTGGCTTAGCGCTGAGAGGTGATGGGTTTTTCCTGCTAACTCCAGCAAAAACAAGCCGGTAGCCCGATGCTCTGAATGGCAGCTTCACTTCCCCATGTCCTGCGAGACCTGGGACAGTCAGGCATCCCAGGAACCCAGGGGTCCCACTCTGCCCTGACCCACACCTCCAGCCCCAGTTCCCAGGGTGGGACCTCGGCTGGGACAGCCGACTAGATGAATCCCTTCTGTGCAAAGACAGAGCCCAGGACTTTCTTTCCCATCGCTCGCCTGTCTGTCAAGGGCCCCACAGTTACCCTAGCACCGGCAACGCCATCTATTCCTCCTGACTCTCGTCTGTAATGGCGACAAACTTGCAGTTTAGGTCAATTTTCACATTCAGTCCTCTCAGCCACTCTGTCAGGGAGGTGTAGTATCGCTCCCATTTCACAGATAGAGAAACTAAGGCCCTGAGAGCTTAAAACAAAGGAGCAGAGTGATCAAAAGAATGGGGTTTGGAGTTAGGAAGACCAGGGTTTTTGCCCCGCGTTTGACACTAACTGGACAAGTTACTTAACTTCCCTGAGCTGCTGCCGAGTAATAATGATAACAGCTAACACGGGCCGTGTCAGTGTTCCCAGAACTGTCAGCTACTGGAGTCATCTGATGCCTGTGCCCCCCTCTCGCATTGTGATTTAATTCAGGGGTCAGCAAACTATAACCATGGACCGAATATGGCCCACAGCCTGTTTTTATAAATAAAACTTTATTGTCACACAGCCACGCCCATTGTCTATGGCTGTTTTTGCACTATACAGGCAGAGTTGAGTAGCCACGCAGGGACCGTGTGGCCCGGAAAGGCTGAAATGTATGCTGACTGGGTCCTTAATAAAAAGTTTGGGGACCCTGGACTAATTTGCACTGCGGTATGGCCTGGGCTGAAAGTTTGGAAGGTCTCCAGGTCAGACCAATCTGCAGACAAGTCTGGGGTCTGCTCGCGTGGGTGTTTTACTTGCCTGAGCTCATTGACTCTGTAACAACCGTGACTATTTCGCTCCTGTGTCTTCAGCAATCAGCACAGTGATGGGTGTGGACTGGCACGCCACAAAGACTAAATGAAGGAATGTTTAAATAAAAGAAAGGGTGAGTGCATGAGTGAGAAATCCACCCGTGAGGAGGGCACTGATGCCCCCATTCTGCAAATGGGAAAACTGACTCAGAGGTCGGCTAAGGATTTGAACCTCGTTCTCCCTGAGGGGGGGCCCCATTTCTGATATTCAGGAAGGAGGAGAGACCACCAGCAAGGCTCTCGAGGGGGGTCCCTTTGTGTTACCCCCTGGGAGAGAAGCCCTGAGCGTGAGGAGAGGCAGGCTGGAGACCCAGAGAAGCTGGGCCCCGCTTCAGTGCAGAGCCCTCTCAGACCACACAGACACGGACCTGTCTCTTCCACCCGGAGAAAATGCTAATTGGAAGAGGCTGGCTTACTGCACCCTGGCTCAGGCTTAAGTGAGGACAAAACAAGAGTTGACAGACAGAGGCCCCACGCTGCCATCACCACAATGTCCCTGTGAAGGGAGAGAAACAGCCAGCCCTGTGCTCCATCAACTTCAATTGTAAACGGTCTCACGTTGAAATAGACCCACAGAAACAGCAGTCAGTGACAGCGTCGGATGAGCGATGTGCAGACCACAGGTGGGGGCTGCCGGGACAAAGGGCTGCTGAGAAGGTCCCCACACAGAGTCATTCCGTGGAATCTGCAAGTGGGGCTTGGCATCTGGACCCAGAAACAGGTGAAAGGAGGTGTTCGTGGACTTTGTGATGCACGATCCGGGCATCCCGGGAGCCCAAACCCCCTCTTTGGCCTAAGAAGCAGGGGGCTGACATATGAAGCGAGAGCCTCGCACGTAGTAGGTGTGCATGAAAAGACAGCTTTCCCCTTGAGCAACCCAGGTTCTTGTTTGCAGCTTTCTTTCTTAGTGCTGCTTCTCTCTGGCCGGAGAAGACAAAACCTGGGCAAGGGGCTCTTTGGGGAAGAAGGCCACGCGTCTAGGGAGAAGCAGCGGTGAGTTATGGGGAAGGCGGAGCTGTCTAGGTCCCTGTGGCCATTTATTCGTCCCTATCACCGTGTTCTCAGAGCGCGTCCATAGCCCTGGCTTGCCCCGATGTGATGGATGGGTCTTAAGTTCCTCGCACACTACATCATCAATTACTTTCATATTTATTGCCTTGAACTGAGTTTATGGATCTTAAATCAGAGCCGCTCAGAGTTGCCTGAGCTGAAATTCTCCCCCAATGGAAATGTGGCATTTTTAAAAAATTATGCAGCCACCCTGTAGTTAATGTTCAGTGGATGCTAATTGTCCGTGGAACAAAGGGCTGCTGAGAAGTTCCCCACACAGAGTCATTCTGTGAAATTTACTGCCTGAGTGGGCTCAGCGGGGACAGACCAGGCAAGCGCATTGCGAGAGACCCTGGTTCATCTTTAAGAAACCCCAGACGCCAGGCACCCTCACGTCTGAACTTCAGGAAACAGACTGCCTCCCTCGCTCAGCTCCCCAAGACTCAAAGTGCCACCCAAAGAGATGTCACACTGTCTGTAGTTTGCAGACACAGTGGAGACAGCCTTGTGATGGGTCACATTCCAGGGTCAAGATGGGGTGTCTATATTACAAAGCACCCCAAGTGGGGCTGAGTTGACACAGATGTGACCGGTCCTGGTCCTGGTGTGGCAGCGTGAAGGTGAGGCCACAGAGACGGGGACCTTGCTGCCACGGGACCGTGGTTCTTCGGTGAGAAGTGCTGTCAGTATCTGGGGCACAGAGGAGCCTCGCCCCCAAGGACTTGGAGATAAGGAAGTGACCCTCCAAGAGTGAAAGTAGCCCATGTCTAGTGGCTCAGAGACCAGAGAAACAACAATGAGCTAACGCAGAGGCTCCTGCAGTGGGGGGTGGGGCTCCCAGGGGACATCTGGCAATATCCAGAAGCATTTTGCAGGGTAACGGTGGGGGTAGGGAGGGGGGGCGTACTACTGGCTTCTAGTGGGATCTTGTTAAACAGCCGCCCGCACTAAGAGTTATCCAGCCCAAATGACAACTGTTTTATAGTTCAGAATCCCTGCCCAAGGAGCCAGGAAGAGATCTGGATCCAGAGCCGGTGGCAATCAGATTAAATGGACAGACAGATGGAAAGAAGGGCTCAGTCAACCACGAAGGGAGAGACAAAGAGAGTCACCGGGTGGATGCGGGCTTGACCCTCTCAGCCATCCGGCGGACAGGCATCTGAGGCGCTGGACACCATTCCCCCGTCTAGTAACAGCAGCCTGGTTTTCCACTGGGAAATTACCCTCCCACGTCTCAGTCCTAGAGGTCAGAGCAGGCTGAACCTCCCTTCCAGTCCTGACCCAGGCATGGGACCTGTTTTCCTTAAAGATATCCTCTAGCCCAGTGGTTCTCAACCTTCCTAATGCCGCGACCCTTTAATACAGTTCCTCATGTTGTGGTGACCCCCAATTTCATTGTTACAAATTGAACATAATTAAAGCATAGTGATTAATCACAAAAACAATATGTAATTATATATGTGTTTTCCGATGGTCTTAGGCAACCCCTGTGAAAAGGTCGTTGGACCCCCAAAGGAGTCGCGACCCACAGGTTGAGAACCGCTGCTCTAGCCCCTAGAGTAGCTAAGCTGGTGGGCTGCACCTGAGCGCCCAGGGGCTACCTGCGAGAAGGACCTGGCCTGAGATGAGCCGTACACTAGAAAAGCAGAAGCGAGTGATACAGAGAAATCAAGGGTTGATATATTATTTAAGCCCTGGAGCATCGCCAGTTATGATTACCAGGTGTACCAATTACTAATGCGGATTTTGTAATCAAAGAAAACACGACAATTTCAAGAGAAACATCAAAAGTGCTTTATTCAAAGTCATGTCCATTGCTAGCTACACATTTCCCCATCTTTCAGGTAATTTGTGGAGACCGTCCCAATAGAACTTTTCTTGTTTTGAGGCAAACCATTCAGAGACACAATTTTCCACTTCTTCGTATGTTTTGAAGTGCTGCTCAGAAAGTGTGTGTGCCATCAATCAGAGTAAGTGGTAATCTGAAGGAGCAAGGTCTGGTGAATACAGCGGGTGGGTTAATACTTCCCAGGCAAGATCTTTTAACGTGTCTTTAACTGGTTTTGAAGTGTGTAATGGTGCATCATCATGAAGCAAAATTACTTTTCTGTGTCTTCTGGAACATTCTGATCGTTTTACCATCAAAGCATGGTTCAAACTGATTATTTGTTGTCGGTAGCGATCAGTATTAACGGTTTCACCTGGCTTTAACAGGGGTGGGCAAACTTTTTGACTCGAGGGCCACAATGGGTTCTTAAACTGGACCGGAGGGCCGGAACAAAAGCATGGATGGAGTGTTTGTGTGAACTAATATAAATTCAAAGTAAACATCATTACATAAAAGGGTACGGTCTTTTTTTTTTTTAGTTTTATTCATTTCAACCGGGCCGGATCCGGCCCGCGGGCCGTAGTTTGCCCACGGCTGCTTTAGAAGCTCATAATACACCACACCTTCCTGATCCCACCAAATGCAGAGCATTGTCTTCTTTCCAAAGCGATTTGGCCTTGCAGTTGATATTGATGGTTGACCTGGATCAACCCATGATTTTGTGCATTTGGGATTCTCAAAATAAGTCCACCTTTCATCGCCAGTCACAATTCGATGCAAAAAAGACTTTCTTTCGTGCCTTTGAAGCAACATTTTCCTGATGACTTTTCGGTTTTCCATTGGTCTTTTGTTCAGTTGATGTGGCACCCATTTTCCTTCCTTTAAAATTGTTCCCATTACTTGTAAATGATCAGAAATTGTTTGCTGAGCAACGTTTAATCTTTCTGAAAGTTGTTTTTGAGTTTGACATACATCTTCATCCAATAATGCTTGTAATTGTTGGTCTTCAAACTTTTTCAGTTGACCTGGACGTTCTTTATCTTTCACATCAAAATCATCACTTTTAAAGTGTTTAAACCAGTATCTTGAGATGGAACATGTTCACCATAAGCTTCCCAAAGTATACGATAACTTTCAGCAGCACTTTTCTTCAAAATAAAGTAATGAATTAAAACTTCCTCCAAATGCTCTTTTTTTGGCACGAAATTCGACATTGTTAAGCGTAAAAATATCTATGATGTTAACACCTTCAGAAAATTTGACATATGAAGTTTGAAGCTTGCTGTCAATACAACAAAATAGCATACATATCAAATCGCATATATATCAACATATGTGTAACTCCATTTATTGAAAAAAATTTGCATTATTAACTGGTACACCTGGTAAATTCTCATTTAAATATATATATTTAAATAATATATATTTTTTATTTATATTATATAAAATATATTTTTTTTTTATTGACTTCAGAGAGGAAGGGAGGGGGGGAGAGAGAGCGAGAGAGAGAGAGAGAAAGAGAGAGAGAGAAAGAGAGAGAAACATCAATGATGAGAGAGGATCATTGGCAGCCTCCTGCACGCTCCTACTGAGGACTGAGCTGCAACCCTGGCATGTTCCCTGACCGGGAATCAAATCGTGACCTCTGGTTCATAGGTCGATGCTCAACCATGAAGCCACACACCAGCTGGGCTCTTCACTTTTATAACGCTGACTGCTCTAGGTCAGTGGGTCTCAAACTCCATGCATCACAGTCCCCTGGAGGGCTTGGTAAAATACTGATTTCTGGACCTTTGAGTTGTCAATTCACCAAGTCGGGGAGGCGGCCTTGATCCCTAATAGGATGGTGCACTGGAAGATACTGAGTAGTGTCCCTGGCCTCTGTCCGCTGGAGGCCAGCAGCACCCTGCTCCCCGAGCTATGACAATAACGTCTCCAAACATTGCCAGTGTCCCCCAGGGAATGGAGCAACACTGCCCCAGGTTGAGAATCACTGCTCTAGATCAAAGACACCCAAAAATGCACATGAAGAAAGGAACCACCAACTGCAACCCCCAAACTTCCTGGGACTCGTGACCATGGTCCCAACTATTTATCAAGGGTTGAGGGTGAGTGTGGGAGTTAAGACAGGTTGCCTAAACCTGTCACTCTTATGGACATCTGATATCTGTGAGGCTAAAGAGCTCAGATCCTACAGCCAAATGGCTGTCTTCTCAAAGTTTCCCCAAGTTCTCAGAGAAGCCCCCCCCCCCCCCGCCCTCAGGTGCAGTGACTCAGCCTGTCACTAAAGACAGAATGGCCAACCCTAGCTAATGACTGAAGAATGAGTCCGAGCCAGCGACAGCCAATGCTCAAAGACCGTCTGATTGCAAACATCACAGAGGAAACATAAATTCAGAGCGGCCCCAGGTTCCCAATTCTCAAGCTCAGCAAACCAAATTCGAAGGTGCAATCTTCGGAGGGTTTTTAAAAAGCCAGGTGATGGGTAGTCGGTGGGGAGAGGAAGAGGTGCCGAATCCGGGCCTGATGGATGGGTGTGGGTGCAATCAGACTCGTCTTCAGAGCTCTTCGCTCAGACACCTGCCCCCTTTGTCCCTGGAGTTTGGCTCTGAATGTGCCCCTGGACCACACTCTCCCTCTCCTCTACCTGGTGCTCCCATTCTTGTAGAAAGGCACACAACCTAATGATGGATTTGTTCAAGGCCATCATTCTCGCTTACGTGCAAAACAAAGGCAGGATTGATGAACAGAAGGAAGCACATTCACCGGCCTGATCTATGCCTTTCTCCTTGGAGCAGCAGCAAGGCCTCCAGACGCATGTCAACATCTCTGCATCTGTCAATAGGACCCTGATTCTCTAAAGACTGAAAGGGGTTGTCAGGGCTGAATGTGTAGAGCCAGCTCAGGGTTTTCGGAGCCCCAGTCAAAGCCTCCAGGTGACTCTTTTTGCATCTGCTAGCGTCTTTCATCCGGAAATATTACCCTTGAGTGAGGGCTGAATGGGGATGTTAAAGGCACAGGGGAGGGGGTTTCAGGGAGGGGTGCTCCTGTGCTGGGAACAGCTCGGTCCTGCTTCCTGAGCCCACATCTCAGTGCTGCCTCTGGCTGAGTCTTTCACCCTCTCTGACATCAGTTACTTCCTTACCTGCATATGAGACTCCAACCCTGCAAGGTGGCTGTCGGATTCAACAAGCCTCTCTAATCATGCTGCCGGGTTGGCTCTGCTACTTGTCAGCGGTAAAACTCTGCGCTAGTTCTTACTTAATCTCTCTGTGCCTCACTGGTAACCAAGCACTTAGAATGGTGCCTAACTTTTAGGAGGTGCTTAATTCATATTTAACAAATATCCCTCTCCAACTCTACCCATTAAAAAGGGTGAAAAGCCTGGCCAGTGTGGCTCAGTGGTTGAGCGTTGACCCATGAACCTGGAGATCACAGTTCGGTTCCCGGTCAGGGCACTTGCCCGGGTTGCGGCCTCGATCCGCAGCAGGAGGCTGCCGATCTATGATTCTCTCTCATCATTGATGTTTCCATCTCTTGCCCCCTCTTCCTTCCTCTCTGAAATCCATAAAAATATTTTTAGAAAAAGAAGAACAAGGGATGCACCGGTTCATCTCAGCCTCCCCCATGCTGGCCCAGAGCCCGTGTGCTCAGAGTGGTCGCTACTAAAGGTCTAGCTGCATTAAATTGAGGCAGGGCTAGGACAGTGTGCACACAGGAAACTACTCTCACTCACATTAATGACAATAACTGAGATGCATTCACTATGCTAAGAGCTTGGGATGTGTGGCTTATTCCGTCTTCCCAATGACTGTGGGAAAAGAGGCAAATATCTCCCCTTTCACTAAGAAACAGCCCAGAGAGATGCACAGCTGGTGGGTGGAAGCCAGCACTGCACTTGGGGTGGGCACCTCAGCAAGCCCCAAACAATAAGGTCTGCAACATCTTCGAGGGACTTGTGTCCCCTTCTGGCCTCAGCTCACCTCCCTGAGCTCCTGTTTCCTCCACAAATGCGGGGATCGTATCTCCACAGGGGAGTCGGGCAAAGCTCAGAGCTGCCTGGGCTCATGCACTGCAGATCTCCCGGGAGAGGAACAGGGAGCAGGCTTGATTAGCAGGGGGTGACAGAGCCAGACGTCTGGCTGACAGGAGATTAACCGGGGGTTCTGCAGATGTGAGGCCCACAGACAGGTATGACAGGAGGGGTCAGGGTTTCTAACACCACTGGTGCCCTACTAGGGAGAGCGGGGCAGAATGTGGGCACAGTGGCACCACGTATGAGACTGGACTGTCCCCAAGGCCACTGAGTGTGACGGTTCCTAAGCACTGATGGCTGGCCTGCGGGAACCACTGACACACGACCAACTCGACTGCAAGGGAGGCGCCTCCTCAATGTTTCCTAAACGGTTGAGAAGGCAGGAAGGAGTTGGAGTGAAACAGTCAGGGTTTGAATCCCTGGTCCACTCTGAGTCTCAGTTTTTTCATCTGTACATCGAAGCTGAAAACAGTGCTCATTCTTGGGCTTGTGAATGACAGACTGCCTATCAAGTGCCTAAGACTCATCTAGCACTTGCCTGTATTTTACTAAAAGCTCTCCTCAACCACGTGTTTTGCAGAGACATGAAGGTGCCCAGAGAACTATGAGCTTATAGTAGCTGCTCAATTAAGAAAAAATATCACCAAATGCAGGTATGAGCAAACAAATGAACAAAACCATGGATCATTTGATCATTGCCTCCTGATTTAGATTTATAAAATGCTATTATTACTTTTAAAACAAGGAGATCTTAGTCCAGAGAATAAAGAAACTTGCTCAAGGACAAGTTGTGACTTGGCAGCTGCAGCTTGGCAGCTGTGACTCGATCCCAGAACTGTGGGGACCAGGCCCAGAACTGCTACTATGCTGGGCACAGGAAGGACAGTGTCAGGGACCCAAGATTCTTATGGGGGCCCATGAAAATGCTTTCACATTCATTTCTTTTTAAATTGGAAGAAAAAATGAATGTACAAATAATCCTATATAATAAAAGGCTAATATTCAAATCGACTGAATAGGGGAACGACCGGTCGCTATGACGCGCACTGACCACCAGGGGGCAGACGCTCAATGCAGGAGCTGCCCCCTGGTAGTCAGTGCGCTCCCACAGGGGGAGCGCCGATCAGCCAGAAGCTAGGCTCACAGCTGGTGAGCGCAGCGGAAGTAGCAGGAGCCTCTCCTGTCTCCTCAGCAGTGCTGAGGATGTCCGACTGACAGCTTAGGCCTGTTCCCCGGGGAGCAGGCCTAAGCGGTCAGTCAGACATCCCCCAAGGGCTCCTGGACTGTGAGAGGGCATAGGCTGGGCTGAGGCCCCCCCCCAAGTACATGAATTTTGTGCACTGGGCCTCTAGTCTATATATATATAAAGGGCTAATGTGTCCGACCGTCCGACCGGTCGCTATGACACTCACTGACCACCAGGGGGCAGATGATCAATGCAAGAGCTGCCATGACATGCACCGATCATTTACAGAGAAACGGCACCGCGGACCTGGCACCCACAAAGTAACACTCAGCTTCCCCCTAGTGCAGCGGTTCTCAACCTGTGGGTCACGACCCCTTTGGGGGTCGAACAACCCTTTCACAGGGGTCACCTAAGACCATCAGAAAATACATATATAATTACATATTGTTTTTGTGATTAATCACTATGCTTTAATTATGTTCAATTTGTAGCAATGAAATTGGGGGGCACCACAACATGAGGAACTGTATTAAAGGATTGCGGCATTAGGAAGGTTGAGAACCACTGCCCTAGTGGGATATAGGCCCCGCCACCAGCCTGGAGCAACATCCCACCAAATCACAGCCAATGCTGCCAAGACCCCATGGCGCAAAATGCGGCCCACAGCCCAGCCCAGCCTGGAAACGGTTGCTGTGGGCTCTGTGTAATGATGTCACGTAGCAATGCCCGGCTTCCTCTCCCTAGTGACTAGCCTCCTTAGAATTTCTCCAGCCCAGGAACACGACTTGCTTTACAGCCAGGTGGAAACATTTTACACTTTAACCAAATGTCTGTGAAGCGTTTTCCCGTGCCTCATCTCACTTCATCCTCACAGAAGTCCTAGAGTATGTAGATAGGAGACTCAGTGGAATCCTACTTTCTTTTCATTAGCCAGAAAACGGAGATTTAGAAAGCTTAGAAAGTTGACCCAACTGAAAAGAAGAAAGAAATGGCGGACCTTGAAAATGACTTCAGGTTTTCTCACTGTGCAGAATACAGTCAAACACTGCTGCAGTTACATATTGTACCCTTTGTTCTCCCTGCGTGATCTACAATAATAATCTGCTTCGTGTGGATATTTACTGCTGTGTTGCTGACAATTACCTGAAAGAGAAGTTGGGGTGCCTCACTGGGCTGGAGAAGTTTAGCTAAATCAGAAAGCAGGTCTAATTAAGCAAGTTTATTCTACATCTATAAAAGGCTAAGTTGACTCACACATGCACCATACATATAAAGCTCTTGGTGGCGCCAATCCCACGCATGTGTTTCGATCTGTCATTGTCGATCATGAATTTGGTTGACACTTGTATTATAGAGAAAGAGCAAATAGCAATATTAAAATATTTCTTCTAATTAATTTTCTTTAAATGTGCATGAATTCGTGCACCAGGCCACTAGTATATAATAGTAACTCCAACATGGATTGTAGTTATCTTGATGACAACATAGTCACAAAATAGAATTTTTATTTTTTTTTAATGGAGAGAAGGGCTTGTGAAGGCTGAAGTGGCTCACTGGGCCCTGCTGGACGAACACGGAGCTCAGTGGGGACACACCCACGGGAAGAAGCAAGGAGCTGAGCCAAGGCTAATGGATGGAGCTAAGCACTGAGGCCTGGGATGAACACATTTCGAGAGTACTAGCTCAAACTGGGAGTGAACAGGGAATCTTAGGAGCCCACCCACAGCCAGGGAGCCTCCTCCATACCTCATGTCAACAGGAAGCTACGTTGTCTCACAGCCTTCTTCACATGCGTCATGTCCCCATTACTCCTTACACCCTACTTTTTTTTTTTAATTGATTTCAGAGAGAGGAAAGGAGAGGGAGAGAAGGCCAGAAACATCAATGGTGAGGGAGAATCATCAATCAGCTGCCTCCCACACCTCCTCCTGGGGATCGAGCCTGCAATCCAGGCATGTACTCTGACAGGGAACTGAACCATGACCTCCTAGCTCATGGGTCAATGCTCAACCACTGAGCCACACTGGCCAGGCCCTACACCCTACTTTTTGTCCCTCTCTTTATCTCCACTCTGCACCTCAGTCCCACCCTCAGACAGACATCTAGAGACTTGAGGAAAAACCTTGTGATTTTGGAGCCAGGTGGCCTACTGAGTTCATATGCTGGGTTCAAACCCCAGCTCCGCCACTTTGTAACTAAGAGACACATGACTTCACCTCTCTTGGCCTCAAGTTCCTCATCTTTAAAATGGGGTAAGAACCTCCCACAGGGTTGATATGAGAGTAAACAAGACAACAACCCACATACTTTACTCGGCATATAACAACTACTCAATGTTGCCACCATCAAAAGAATCTCCCTCTAGTAGAGTTCAACTATCCCAGAGGCCAGCAAAGTGGCTGGAAGGCCAAGCCCAGCTCACTATCTGTTTCTGTGTGGCCTCACTCTAAGAATGATCTTTTTTAATGATTGAAATTTTTTTTATTTAATTTTAAAAAACGTTTAATGAAATAAATTTAGAGCATTTTATGACATGTGACAATGATATGAAATTCAAATTTCAGTGTCCGTAAATAAAGTTTTATTGGGACACAGTCACACCTACTCACTCCGATGTTGTTGGTGGCTGTTTCTGGGTTATAGTGACAGAGTTGAGTAGTGACAGAGACCATATGGCAGCGTTTCTCAATGGTGGCTCCACTGCCATTTGGGGCCAGGTGATTCTTCCTAGTGAGGCTGTTCTGTGCCTTGTGGGGTGTGGAGCAGCATCCCTGGTCTCCACCCACTAGACAAATGCCCATGGGCCTCTCTCCCGAGTTGTGATAACCAAAGATGCCTCAAGACACTGAGAGCACAAAGTCACATCACCACCACCACCCCCGCTGAAAATTACTGCCATATGGCCCACAAGACCTACATTATTTACATCCGGCCCTGTGTGGGGAAAGTCTGCCAATTCCAAGCTAACCCAACTCCCTGGTTGCATAACTGAAGAGACAGTCCTGGGGCGGGGAGAAGGGTACACCGGCTGCTACCAGAAGAGCAGGGGGTGCCTGAATGGTTTCCTTATGTTTGTATTTTTTCTGAGTGTTCTTTCTACTGTATTACCCAGCCTTCAGGGTAGGAAGGTTTTTTAGCTTTTAGGGAGTATAAATCAGTACAATTTCATAGGGTAATCTGGCAACATAATTCAGTAGCTTTATAAATACGCACACTCCATGACACAGATATTCTTCTTCTAAAATTGCCACCTAAGGAAATAATCATGGATGCACACAAGCGCGGTAGTTATGGAGACTGTTTTGCACTTGTAGAAGTTTTTAGAATGCCCCGGGAGTACAGAACAACCCTAATAAAACACGGGCACAGGGTGGGAAGATACTAGGCAGCCAATGAAACTGGTTCCAATAAAAAAAAAAAAATACACTCACATACTCCAAGTTTTATATATAAGAATATAAATAGAGAGCTACTTAACTTCAAAATATTAATAAGAACTCTAAGTAGTGATGTAATTTATGCAATAGACTATTAGTATTGTGTGAAAAATAAGTTATTGTTAATTTAATTTTTTAAAGAACTTGAAACCCCCCTCCCCTCTTCCCTCCCTCCTGCAGCCTCAGCACCCAGTGAGGGCGCAGGGTGAATCCTTGGTGGGGATGGGGTGGTCGGAAAGGAAAAGCTTGAGCAACTCTGACTTGGCTCTGATTCACAGGAAGCTTAGGAAATCCCACAGCGTGTGGCAAGGACAGGGTTAGCGTATGGGTTCTCTGTTTCTCTCTCTCTCTCCTCTCCTCTTCTCTCTCTCTCTCTTTCTCTCTCTCTCTCTCTCTGCGGACTCATGCTCTAACCACTGATCAAACCGGCCAGGGCTCAATTTGTACTTCTTTATTATTGTTATTAATACCATAAACATATATGTACTCATCTGAAAAGATGTCCTTAACATATAGTTAGGTGGAAATGTGCAAAGTATAGAAAAACACAAACTTCATGAAATTTAAAAGTAGGACAGGACTAGATGGGTAGAAAAATACTGAGGAAGGATACATACCTTCAGGCTGGAGTAAGTGGACATACTCTAGTAGAGGGACCTGCCCTTTTCACTTGGTACACTGCTTTGTTTAAATGTATTGCAATAAGCATAAACTGCTCTTTGACTAAAAACTGAAGTCGTAAAAATTCTAGAGAAAATTTTTTCAAAGGTAAGATGCACAGAATTAAATGCACAAATGGAGAATTGAGAATTGACTGGACTTGTTTGACTAGATTAAAAATAATACTAAATGCTCTGAAATCTCTGGAACACCTCTGGGGGGTGGGGCTGCTCTGAACTGGAGCTCCTTATACGATAACATCAATTTAGTATCACTATTAGGAGTAAATGATTGATCCCGTTGAAAAAAGGAGCCTAACAGAGATAAAAGGAAAGGCTATTGACATAGTCATGTGGAGAAAGAAGGGTCTCTTAATATCTCCCTCCTGTACTTCAGTGTGTTCAACTATGGCAACTTGGGGAGGAGAAAATGAATCAACACTACAGGGCTGACTTTTAATTTACACCGTGAGATAATTCAAGCGTCATTCAGAAGTGTTCAAACAGTGTGTATTCTGGAAATGTCACCACTGCCCTTGAAATTTACTTTGATATTCTCTGAGTATTATCTATTTTTTAAAAAAAATTTATTTCAGAGAGAGGAAGGAAGAGATAGAAACATCAATGATGGGACTCATGGATCAGCTGCTTCCTACATGCTCCTTATTGGGGATGGAGCCTGTAACCAGGCATATGCCCTGACTGGGAATCAAACTGTGACCTCCTGGTTCATGGGTCAATGCTCTCAATTTAACAGGTGAGTGCGAAAAGACCGGTTCTCTGACTCCTGTCCTGACATAGGCTAAGACTTGGCCTGAATTTTACATTAGTGGTTGCAGTTAAGATAAATTTACCTTGAAAGAAAACCTACTTTGCTCTCTTCTGCTCCCACCCCAACATACACACTGGAGGTACCTGCGGTACCCTGGGCCTCTGGGGTGCTCCCCACTCCCATCTACCTGCTGTGGGAGGAAGAATCTTGGGGTAAGAGCAGAGGTGACCACCACCCTCTCTCCTCCTGGTGAGACGCACCCACAGCGCTGAAAAAGCACGTCCCCTTCTCTGCAGTTACTCACACCTACACGGGCATCATGGGTGGTTTTTATCCAGACATTGGAGTAGCTCGGGCTCAGGGGTTAAATCCCTCCCGGTGACCCCAGACCTGGAGAAAGGGTGGTGTCTGCTAGCCAGAGTTAAATGCTTTGCTGTTCCTCCCCCACTCCTCGCCAGTACCTGCCCACCCCAAATCTGTGGCTTCAGTAAAACTGAAGGACCATAACTAGGTCCACCTTGGGACACGGCAGACTGGACAGACCCATGCAGATACAAAACATCGTGGTGCCGTTACACAAGCGTGGACACCTGTCAAAACCCATCCAACAGGAAATGCAAATGGGTGCAATTTATTGTACCTCAATAATTAGATGTAAAATATCTAAATCAGACCTAGACCAGTTGGGGAGACAGCTCCTAATTCTGGAACATCACAAAGCCTATGAATTAAGAAATTAAACCATGGGGTAGGGGGCGGCGGCAGGCTAGAAGGGGTCAATGGGGGAAAAAAGAGGTCATATGTAATACTTTCAACAATAAAGATTTTTTTAAAAAGAAATTAAATCATGATGAAAATAAAAGATGAAGTTCACGTTTCCTAACTCCAATATCTGGATCTCCTCTGGGTCTGTCTGCGTCTTCTGGTTTGGAGTCGTGTCTTCTGCCTCCTAACATGCCTGGCAACTATTTTATTGAATTCCTAAAATTGTACATGAAAATTGAGATAATTCGTGTTTCTGGTTGATGTTATCTTTCTCCAGAGAGGATTGAAATTTTGCTTTTGGCAGGCAGTTAAGAGAGGGGCCAATCACATTAATTCAATCAGGGGTTGAGCAGATTTGAGGCTCGGCCTCAGCTTTAGAAGCGCTGCTCTATTTCTAGTTGACCCTTCCTCCTACGGTGGAGCCCCTTGGGCCCCTGCTGGACACGCTGGTATTTACCGGGGTCCCCTCTACTTGTCCCGAGCTCCAACATGAAGCGCAGACATTCTCAGCTTCTCAGGCTCTGAGCGTCTCTTTGGATTTAGCCAATACCTTGAGGGGAGAACATCATTTAACTCTGGGCTCACTCCACGGTATCTCCTTTCTTTCTTGGACCCTCACTCCTCGAGTTGCTTGCTGATGCCTTTAAACACGGTTTTAAAAGCATCTTGCCCAGCATTTATAGTTATTCTTGGCAGGAGGGCTGGGCTACAACCTTAGAAGCAGGAATTCCTGCAACACCCTGGGGGACACAGAGCCAGCCCCACCTCTCAGAAACTTACAAATTTTCAATTTTCATTGAATTACTACAGAGGCATCGGCTGCACTGTTTGGGCTACCAAGTGGGTGCAACCGCTTCCCCCAGCAATGTTTCCTGCGTGCAGTGGGTCTGAGAACAATTCCAGTTTTGAACATTCTAATGAAAATGCACACGTGTGCGGCACGTCAGACGTCCGAAGCGATGCCAAGTCATCATCTCACTTGAGCCTCGCAATTGGTTTTTTTAAAACAGCATTATTGAGTTGTAATTTACATACTGTGAAATTCACTCGTTTTGAGGGTCCAGTTCAGTGGCTTTCAGTAAATTTAGAGTTTTGATCATCATCACAATCCAGTTTTAGAACATTGCCGTCACCTCCGAAGATATCTTTGGCCCATTTGTAGTCACTCCTTGTTCCCACCCCCAGCCCCAAGCAACCACTCATTTACTCTCTGCCTCTACATAATTGCCAAACCCAGGAAAATGGCATTGGTATGATGCTACTAAGAAGTTCTGTGTTATTTACATGCACATATATGTGGATGCAATAACTGAATTCTGCCTCTGTACCAACCTGTTGACATGCTGCTGTCATTAAACCCCTTTGAGGTAGATAGTACCATTCTCCCCATTTTAGAGATGGGACAACTGAGGCACAGAGAGGTTAAATAACCGCCTAAGTGCACGCAGCTCATAAGTGGTGGAATTGTGATACAATCCTGGATTCTGACTCCAGAGGCTGTGCTGTTCACCTCTTTTTTTATTCTGCCTCCCACTCAGTAATAAAATTCCTTAACAAGGGGACTTAGATTAGATACCCGCTTAATCTTCCCACGGTGAGTTACAGATGGTAGGGGCTGGCTGCATATTTAGGTCTTGGTTTGGATACATAATTCAGGCCTATGGGGTATGCCCAGACTGGACCTTTTTCTCTCCCTGCCTTCCTAGAACTTGCTGGTAAGTCTAACTCATAAGAACTACTTTTTGCTGCCCATGCTGGAGCCAGGGGGATGACCCCCTCTATACAACTGATCTTCAGTTAATAATCTCTTACACGGTATTAACCCATTCACCTATCTAGGCATATGTTTGCCACTAGCTTGTTTTCTGCGGGTATACCAGGAAGCTATTTTGCTGCTCAAGAATAAATGATTTATGAGGGCTTTCATTATTTCTTTTTTTTTAACTTTGGAATTTTGTTTAACAAATGATAAAAGCAGCTCACATTTTTACAGTGCTTTTGGGCTTAAAAGTACTTTTTATGTATTATATCATTTGATAAATAATGACAATTATCCCCATTCTTCCCTCAAGTAACTTGATTCATCTTAATATTTGTGAATACATCAAAAACATTGAGGTTTTGTTGGGTTCCGGGTCTTAATTACCACTTAGTATGCTTAGGAAAGGAACCGACAAAGATTATCTGGATTTATTATCATAATATTTAGCATATTGGAATATAAATGAAGAAAGATAATTAGGCATGAAAAATATAGATAAAAGTCAAGATTTTTTTCTTAAGAAGAAGACCTAGATTAATGAAAATCATAAAGAAGAATCATGCGGTGTTTTTAATCATAGAAGAAGAGTCTAAAATGTTTTAAAAACAAAGAAGTAGTTACACAGGGTCAGGCCTTGTGGTTTTAAAATGGCATCTCCCTGGCAGCTTCTGACTCAGATATTGATTCATTCTTTCAGCAAACATTTATTGGGATTCTTCTTCTACCATCTCTCATCAGCCTGGGAGCAGTTTTACTTCTCATGGAGCCCATCGCCTGGGGTGCAAATCCCCAGGTCTAGGGGTTCAATACCAACAGGAAATAGTACCATTGTCCTTATCAGCAGGGTTCCTGCTTTTTTTGCAGAAGCCTTGGTTCCCACCACCACTTTCTCCAGCTGCCAATAACGCCTATCCTGAACCCATGTAATCAAGGACCACAACTTCCACAAAACCTTACTTCTCCCATTGCTCCTACCCATCTGCATTCCCCCTGCTGGGTCAGACACCACCACGGCCACAGCCTCCTAACTCCTTCTCTCCCTTTGCCTTTTTCCATTCATTCCCCAATTAATTGCCCCAACAGGCAAATCTGATGCGTGACTTCTGCTTATAACCCTTCCATGACTCCCACTGCTCTTCAGTCAAAGCCCGAACTCCTCGGTGTGGCCACCAGGCTTTGTGTGCTCTGCCCCTGCCTCACCCCACCAACTCCAATCTCTCTCTCTCTCTCTCTCTCTCTCTCTCTCTCTCTCCTCCACCCCCCATTTTCCCCTTTTCTAGCTATACTGGTTTCTTTCAGGCCCTCATACCACCACATCCTCTCCTACCCCAGGACTTTTGCACATGCTGTTCTCAAAGCCTGGAATAGAACTGAGTCACTCCTCAGTCTGCAGTGGACTAGCATTTCCTAGAAAGGACACTGGGAGATGTCACTCCTGAGAATACATGTGGCATGGGGAACAGCACTTCCTTAGACCTTTAGCATCTCCTTGCTTCTTCCTCTAAGTGTGGGAGGAACCCAACACTACTGAGAGGGCTCTCCTTGGCCTGTCCATGGGCACTCCCATGACCCACTTCTGTGTAGGCCCAGTGGGCTGAACAACAAAGCAAATGGTGGCGCACATAGTGAAATTTGGAGGGGTCCAGTTGGTAGAAGACTCACTGATGTGTCTTCTTTTGCAAACATGAGACTGAAGGCAGTAGTTTCTGGAGGACGTATGCATTTCTCCTTGAAGTGCATGGCCTGGACTCCCTTCAAAACTGCTTTTATTGACCTACATTTTGGTTCTTATGTGTCCTCGTCATTGAGTGACATTTTAGGCTAGTCCCAAGAGGGATCTGTTGAGGATGTTGATTGCTATAGGGATCAGTGCCCTGTCAAGGACCTCTGAGGGAATTTATTTATGATGTCAGGAACAGAAAGAGTTGTCATTCTTAGACGCTCTTGTTTTGTTTTTTATATTATGGAACCAGTGACAGGGTCAGGTGATTCATTGTGTTTTCCTCTTTGCTCTGGCCACCAGGAAGTTCAAAAACAAATCCTTGGCCAGCTTCTTACACCTGGCAGCATAAGTGTTATGGCTCTTCTCCTTCCTTCTTGCCCAGCTTTTTTAAAACTAGTTCATTCAATTGCCCTAACTGGTTTGGCTCAATGGATAGAGCGTCGGCCTGCGGACTCAAGGGTCCCAGGTTCGATTCCAGTCAAGGGCATGTACCTTGGTTGCAGGCACATACCCAGTGGGGAGTGTGCAGGAGGCAGCTGATCGATGTTTCTCTCTCATCGATGTTTCTAACTCTCTATCCCTCTCCCTTCCTCTCTGTAAAAAATCAATAAAATATATTTTTTAAAAAAACTAGTTCATTCAAAAAGCCTTTTTCTTCTATAATGTATGAATGTAAATAGCTTTCAATATTTTCTGGGATAAAGGAAAGCATAGATAAATAAATGTGCCAACATGCCCAGCCGGCGTGGCTCAGTGGTTGAGCATCAACCTATGAACCAGGAGGTCACAGTTCGATTCCCAGTCAGTGCATATGCCCGGGTTACAGGTTTGATCCCAGTGTGGGGCGTGCAGGAGGCAGCTGATCAATGATTCTCTCTCATCATTGATGTTTCTATCTCTCCCTTTCCCTTTCTATCTGAAATCAATAAAAATATTTAAATAAATAAATAAAAATGCAAACGTGAGGTATCATTATATAATTCCTCCAATGTTCACCCCAGAGAGTGAGCAGGCATCTACCACATGCCCTGCCCCGGGCTACATCATCCAATTTGCATTATGACATTTAAAGAAATGGAAAGTGAGGCTTGCAGAGGTTGGGTAGCTTGCCCAGAGTCACAGACCAGCAACTGGCAGACTCAAGTTTTAATGTCAGCTCTGTTTTTCAAAGCCTGTGCTTTGAACTACTACCTTCAACTCCTCCATTGGAGCCCTTGCTGACTAAGTTATTCGGCTCCTTGTCTTCCTCTCACACACAGGTATTCTAGGAGTGCTCATGGCTTGTGTGTGTTTTCCTGGCATGTGGCACCGTGTTTGGGATATGGAAGAAGTCCAATAAATATTTGTTGAGTGGGCATGAGCTTGGGCTGGGTGTGGGGAGAATTTTCTTTCTAAAAGTGGAATAAATAACATTTCTAAACAATTCAATCATTTGAAAATTCTATTTAATTGAATCTTTTTGGTATATAATAAACCTGGATGGTTTTGCAGATGAGAGAGAAACTTTCCAACCATCTGAGTTAGACATTGTTACCTTTAAGGCAGTGGGAGGTGTCAGTTAATGTGTTTAATCCCGTTAGACCCTGTCTGCTGGGACAGGGAAAGGAATCTTGATAACTACAGTTCACAACACTACAACAGCACAAACAGATGCTTGAAAAGCAGACGCTAGTTGAATACAGCAACTTCTGTTTAACCAAAGAGGCTCTGCAAGAGCATCTTTCTTTTGCTTTGCAGGGTGTTTTTTTGTTTTGTTTTGTTTTTTAGTTTTATTTAAGGCAGGTTTGGGGTACAAGGTCTGTGAAGACTGATTGTAACCTCAGCAGGGTTGACTCTCTGAGCTCTTGTATTACACATGTAAAATAATATGCAAGAAATGATTTAGCCTTGAGCAAATCACATACCAAATCCTGGATTCCCAGGGGACTGGGTACTTTTTCCTCAGCCATGACACTTGCACAGGCCAACCACCAATGCAGGCAGCTGCCAGGCCAAGACTGAAAGGAGAGAAGTCACACTTAGCATGTATAGTGAGGAGGGATTTCCATTTCAGGTCTGTTCCCATTTCTGTGAGAACCTGCCACCAGGGAGGCTGGGGCTCAGGCAGGAGCACTCCGAGCCCCAGCAGGGACCTGCCTGTCCTGAGACAACAGAAATCATCTAGGCTACCTCCGAGCCCGACACTGAACTCTGGATGTTCAAGGTGACACCGCGAACATGTCCAAGGTGCTATGAGTGCTGCTGCCCCAGCAAATCAAGCATGCCACGGGCACACAGACAACTGCAGCCCTCAGAGGCCCACAGCCGGTCTCCCAGGGTGCAAGCCCTCAGGACAGGCCAGAATCTGCTGCTAAAACTCGGGGCAGAGGGAATCAGGCCTCCCATCCCCTGTTCTCGGTGAGCGCTTGCTCCTTCTTGCTCCCATGGCCAGCTTTTCTGCTGTTACAAACACGACCAAACCTGACAAGGCGTATTCAGAAAGAAGCACAGGAGCCAAGCATCAGGTATTTTACATCATGAAAGGAGAGTAGATAATTAGAAAGAGATTGAAGCTGAGCGAAAAATAAAGGAGATGAATGACCTGAGAGTTAAAAATAAGTTAGAATTCCAATAAGTAGAAGACATTGAGAATTTTTACCTTAAACGGTGAAACAAAAGAAAGGAGATTTAAAACGAAAAAGACTGCCAGTCAATGACGTGCAAAGGAGATGAGAGAGTAAGATAAATGGTTTAAAACTAAGAGATGATAAATGAACAGTGTAAGAGTAAGCGATGGGTTTTGAGGATTAAGAGAAGGAGTTAACAGAAAAGGTAAAAAATAAATTTAAGAAATGAGGGAAAACTTTTTAAATCAACATTTTATTCTGGAATACCTTTTGATTTACAGAAAAGCTGAAAAGAGAGTACCAACAATTCCTATATACCATTCACCCAGCTGCCCCTCCTGTTAACATCTTATATAAATTAAGTCTGCCCTGGCCCGTGGGGCTCAGTTGGTTGAGCGTCATCCCATGCACCAAAGGGTCACCGGTTCAATTCCTCGCCAGAGCACATGCCCAGGTTTCGGGCTTGATCCCCAATAGGGGGCATACAGGGGACATCCCATGATGTTTTTCTCTCTCTTGCTCTCTCTCTCTCTCTCTCTAAAATCAATAAAAACTTTTTTATTGTTTTAAGAAACCAATGTTGGGACATCATTAAGTAAACACCAGACTTTATCTGGAGTTCACTAGTTCTTTCACTAATGTCCTTTTTCTGTTCCAGGATTCCACACTGCATGTAAGAGAGAATGATTTTTAAAGAAAAGAATAGAAAAAAATTTTAAATTACCCAGATAGACATAAAAAAGAAAAACGGAAGGATAGAATCAAGATGACAACCAGTGGAAAGGGACAGAAAACACAGGACCAGTCCTGGGTGAATTTAGACACCTGATAAATGACACGCTGGCATGGCCGATCTGTGGGGGAAGAAAGGTTATTTGATAAATGGTGCTGGGGAGTTGGTTATCCGTTTGATAGGGTAGGGGAAATAGAACTCTGCTTTATAACATACACCAAAATCAATTCCAGATGAATTAAAAATTTTAGAAGAATATATAGGGCAATATGTTTACAACCTCAGGGCAGAAAGAATTTATTAAATAAGATTTTTTAAAGCCAAAACCATAAAGGAAAGAAATGATGCATTTGACAACATTAATGGTAAAATCTTCTATTCATCAAAAGAGCCAATAAATGAGAAGACATACCACAAATCAGTAGGAGATACTGTTGCCATACATTTATAAAAATAATTAGAACCTAGACTGGGTTTTTTTTTTCAGTTCCTAAAAGTCAGTAAGAAAAAGAGACAACTCAATAGAAAAATAAAATGAGCAAAAGACATTTCACAGACGATGAAACACAAGAGGCCCCTTGAGAAAAGACCCTCAACCTTGTCAGCAGTCAGGGAAAAGCAAGCTGAAAATGGGCTGAGACACCACTTTTATTCTACCAGGTTGGCAAATCAGTTCAACAGTCTGGCCACACGGAGGTTGGCAAGAGGAGGGAGCAATAGGAACACCTCTGCATTGCTGGTGAACATTTAAATCAAGGCAACCATTCGGGCAACCAATTAAACATCACCTCGTCCAGTGGTTCTCAACCAATCAGGGGTGATTACACCCCCAGAGGATATTTGGCCACATCTGGAAGCATACGGTTTCCTTTTTTTTTTCCTTAAGGTTTTTTTATTGGGGGTTTTTTTCTTATAAGAGAGAGATAAAAGGGGAGAGAGAGAGGGGGGAAGGGAGAGAGAAACATTGATGTGAGAGCAAGACATTAATCAGCTGCCTCCTGCGTGCCCCCTACCATGGACTGAGCCTGCAACCTAGGCATATGCCCTGGCCAGGAACTGAACCCACAACCTTGGCATGTGCCCTGACTGGGAATCGAACCAGCAACCTTTTGGTGTACAGGACGATGCCCAACCACCTGAAACATCCCAGTCAGGGTAACATACTGGTTTCTTAAATGTGCTTGTTGGTTGGGAGAGGTGCTACTGGCATCTTACAGGTGGGCGCAAGGATGCTGCTGAACATCCTACAATGCATAGGACAATTTCCACCACAAAGAATTATTCATGCCCAATGCCCACTGTGCTAAAGTTGAAATAATTTGATCTCATCAGGCTGACGACTCTCAGACCCAGCAGGTCTACTCCCAGGAACAGTTCCTTGATTGACATTAACCATGTCCATGCTGTCCTGATAAAAGTGAAGGAGTGTGTTTATACCTAGGACTAAATCCCAGACTTCTCCCTGGAGAGGCTGATTCAACAGGCTCCGGATGAGACCCAGCAATTGAAATTTTTAAACAAATGCTCCAGAGACTAGTACCACCCGAAAAGCTTGGGAAACTGTCCTGGATGCTCACGTGCACCGGAGAACATCCATGAGTGCTTCAAAGTGAAAAACTGGGAAAGAACCCAACTGTCCCTCGAAGGAGGAGTGTGCGCGATAATGTGGTCTATTCGTAAAACAGAATGTCACCACATTTCATTGACTTTTAAGATGCCACTGAGTGTCAGGTCATTAATTTATGAACCATTAAGAGAGAAAGAGGCTGCCAATTAGCCTATGACACAGTGCTTTCTCACACTTAACATGTTAAATTTAGTGTTATTTTAAAATCTCTTAGATTTATTTAGACATTTTATCATGTGTCATGCTGCTCTGTTCTCACGCCTTTCCATACAGACAACAGGCACTGAGAGTTACTCTGTTTCAAGGCCACACTGCAGCATAATGCTTTTGAAGACCTTTTAAACTCCCATTAAACCCAATTCACATGAGATGGACAATGCACACAGCCCCAGAAGCGATGCCACCTGACGAGCATGTCCACTGGACAGCGAGCAATGACGACTGCAGCCCACCCTGCCAGGCAGACGGTGACGGCCAGGCACCACAGGCGGCAAAGCACAGCCCAATGTCAGAGCGCTAAGCTGTGGGCAGACGTGAGCATCTTAGAGTTGGGGAAACCAGTATGTGACAGCATGAGATGAATGAATCTCCAAACCAGAATATTTCATTTTAAAAGCAACAGCACACATGAAGTAGGATTCCATTGTATGAAGTTCAAAAACGTGCAAAACTAAACTATGTATTGTTTAGGGCCACGTACTCATGAGGTGTTCTGCAAAGATGAGCAAGTCAAAGAAAAACAAATTCAGGATGATGCCATGGGGGGGGGGGGGGGGATGCAGATGAACATAAAAGAATTCCAGGAGCATGTGACATTCTGTCTCTCAAGTTCAAGTTCAATTTCTGAGTATTTTTACCAGGCCCAGGACTAGAGAAATTGAGGCACGGGCCTCTGGCACAAAATTTAAGAGGGTGGAAAAAAACACTCAAGGAGCAAGATAAATATTTTAATGTTACATTTTTTAATGGGATGCAAACAAATCCATGAGGAACCAACTATCAAACTTTTATACGAGGACAGGAATTGACCCTGCACTTCCATGACCTTGCCTCCCCTGTCACTCTCTAATCCCAGCCCCGGTTCGAATTAAACTTTATTAACAAAAACAGGCAGCCAGTCCACAGGCAATATCTTGACCACCTGATTTTTTTAAATAGTGCACTAAAGTTTACTAGTATTCTTTAAAGTGTATGTAGATCATAAACATACACACATCAGCACATACACACACATGTATATATGCAAAGACACTATTTTTAAAAAAATATTTGACAGAAAGGGAAAACCAGTGAGAAGAACACACATCACAACACTGGGCTGGGGGGGTCACGGCAGCAGCCACGACCCTGCTGGAAGGAACATGCTGCTCAGCCTTATCGGTCGTTACAGCAGATCAAGGGATGCGTCCGACTGCAAACTCCGAACAGAGGGGTGGGGGCTCCCCCCCCAAGCTCCTGCAGCCTGGCCTAAGGTCCTTCTCCATGAGCCTCCGCCGTGAGCAGGACTCTTGCATTTTAGAAGCCTCTTTGCCATCCACACTTGAGTTCAATCTTTATCATACTGCTGTGGGTCAAGTAAAGAATCCCCACTCTCCAGATGGAGAAACTGAGTCCCAGAGAGGTTGACTAACCCGCCCAACATGGCAGTGAAACCACTAGTTTATGTTGGTTTCAAATCCATCCAGCACCCATTCCATCCTATGCAACTGACTGGTGGCCTTGGAAATGAAGACGTGTCTTACCTGGTTTACTATTAAATCAGAAAGTGGGGTGGCAACAGTAAGCAAAGGGGTTCAATGAACCTCTTTTGGCTGGGAACACGGTTTCATGTAAGAGCCTGTTCCCACAGTGCTGCAGGCAGTATAGCCCCGTCCGTGCACCAGAGGGTGGGCGGCAACAGCTGTGTCTAATTGGCTCCCACCCCTCCTCCGCCAAGAGCCCCCACGGGCTGCAGCCAGATTCTCTTCCCTGGCAAACAGCCGTCCAGGGAGCCAGGAGCCTTTTTGGGAAGCAGCACTTAACTCTTTATGGTCACTGGGAGGCCATCTGCGAGGCGATCACTCGAACTCACTGATGGATGAGCAATTTCACAGCTGAGAAGAGCGCGTGTCATTTTCCCGAAAAGCACCCAGTTTGCTCCCAGACTGATCATGCAGACACGGGAGGCTGGCTCCTCGGCATGGCCTCGAGTACCTCAGGGCTGGAGAGGGCCCTGCAGAGACACTTGTCAGTGTCCTAGGGCGACTCTGGCCCCACACTGGGGGGCTTAGAACAGCTCAAGTGGGTTGTCTTGCATTTTGGAGGCCAGAATTCAGGGTATCAGCAGGGCCAGGCTCCCTCAGAGACTTGACGGAATGTGTCCTGGCTCCTTCTAGCTTCTGGAGACCCTGGCTCACAGATGCACCCCTCAATCTCTGCCTCCATAGTCACATGACACACTCCTGCTGTATCTGTCTCTGTGTCTGAAACCCTCTTCTTAGAAAGACACCAGCCATATTGGATGAAGGTCCCACCCCTCTCCGGTATGATGGCATCTTAACACGACTGCTTGCGTTTGCAGCAGCCCCATTTCCACACAAGGTCGTGTCCTGGGGGCTAGAACTTCGACATATCCTTTTGGAGAACCCTATTCAATCCACAGCGGACCCACCTGTCAGAGAGGAGAAGCTGCCACAGAAGGGAAGTGTGGACAGCACAGGTAAGCCTGAACCCCAGGTGCTGAACTAAACCCTGGATCTGGCTCCCGCTCGCCTCTCCAGCCTCACCTCCATCTCTCCCTGCTCCACCCACAGGTGCATGTGCTCCTTCAGCCTCGAATGCACGTCCATCCCACTTGTCATTCACTACCCCACTTCACTATCCAGCATCTGCGTAAATCACACTAGTTCACGGAAGCCTTCCCTGGCCCCCTGGCTAGCTCAGGTGCCCTGCTCCCTGCCCCACAATCATTTCTCCCTAGTTCTAGTTTGCACAGCATCCTGGACACCCGCTTTGCAGCTCTCATCACTGGCATGATCGGCTGTTCTGTCCGTCTCCCCAGCAGCCTGAAGGTTCCGTGAGGATGGAGGTCTTAAATGTCTATTCATCCCTGTATCCTTGATACCCACACAGGGAGTAGGCACTCAAAAATATTTTTGGTGAATATTGGCCATTTATCAACTCAAAGGGTATGCTGTCGGAAAAGCCATAGTTCCCCCAAGGCCGGAGCTGGCTTTGTAGCAAAAGGAAAAGTGGAGAAGCGCCCGGGAGCCCAAGGCAAACCAAGCCCTGGCCCCTTGGTCAGGAAGAGGTGTAGGAAAATGGTTTAATCCGAAGACCCTGTTCCCACAGTGAGACCCTGCGGGAGCCAGGTAATTCCTCCCTGGACTTCATTCTCCTCTTTTGCACTGTGAGAAAACAGACCCAGCCGCCTCCCAGAGCTGTTACAATGAAGACCCCACCCTCTGACATGCCCCAGGTGCTAACTCCATACTGGGGTTGGGGAGGGAGGGGTCCCTTTAACACGGCAATGATGCGTCAGGATTGGGGTGACTGAACCCAATTAGGAACCAGAAAGTTGGGGAAACACTCTCCCTCCTAGGGGCTCGGTTTCCCATTCATAACATTTAAAGACATTTCTAGGATAGCAGTTTCCTAACTGAGTTTCAAAGGAGAGTCTTAAGGGCCACCACGGTCGGAGGACAGGAGGGGAGGCTGCCCACAACCCAGACGGCTCCACTTCTACCTGCTGGTACCCACACTGGGGGTTTAGGTAAGATTTCTTCCCGAAGAAAGAGATTTTTTACTGAATAGTATTAATCATCAGCCTTTAAAACTCCTAACTAGAAAAAAGGTTCCCGACTTGAGTTTTATGGGCCAGAAAATTTACTAAATAGGGGAACTGCCTAGAGTTGGCAATGTTTTTTCCAAGCAAGGACACTACATGAAATGCAATCGTCATCTATAATCACCCATCATTTCACTTTACAAAGGAAGTTTAACACCAAAAGACTGGAAGGGTGTTATTGCAAACTAAAGGGTTGTTCGGGTTCACTAACATACTTCATGGAAACAGTATTGTGTTTCTTGCTGTTGTTCTTTTTTATTTTTAATCTGGCTGGAAGCTGGTTAAAAACATGGCCATGTCTCAAGCCTGGCCTGGGAGCTAGGTGTCTGTATCATAATTCCACGGGAGCCTGTTCAATACCTGGATTCTGGGCCAGCCATTACCTGTGCATCGGGAATCCTGGCTTCAAACCCCGGCTCTGTACCTCTGAGCAAGTCCCTTCCACTCTCTGGCCTCAGTTTCCCCATCTGTAAAATGAGGGGTTGGACTCAATGATATGAGGCTCCTACCAATTCTGATCTCTATGATTCTAGAGCAGAGCTTGAAAATTGGGAGCCCCAAAACCCAATACGACCCACACATGTTTGGGATTAATGCCACCTCACACAATGTTAAAAGATTTGTGGTAAGGCGCTGACATTTATAACTGGAGGGGTTTCTAATGAAAGTCACGGTCTTCAACTTCTTTTGAAAAATTCAAAGGTCTAGAAGCCCTGGTCCCTCCAAGGAGGGATGCCCTCAAGGAGAAGCACACAGCTCCACTGCAGGGTTCCTGCCCACACTAACCACGAGGGAACATCAGACAAACCCAAATGAGGGATACTCAGTAACGTAGCTGGTCCCTACTCATCAAGGATGTCCGCATCACAACCAACCAGGCTGAGGGGCCGTTCAAGCTTGACACACCACTACATGTAATATGTGATCTTGGGGATGCAATGCCAAAAAAATTTTGCTATCCAGGACCCTATTGGAACACTTGCTGATTAAAGTCTTGATTCAAGGTCAAGTTTACTGAACCTGGTAACTCTGCGTGGTTACGTAAGAAAGTATGCACCTAGTATCAAATGGCTCATAAAAATAAGAGCGAACTCAGGGTGGGGGATTAGAGAGAGAAAGCGAATGTGTGGCAATGTTCAAAACAGACGGGTCTGCGTGAAGGGGAGACAGGAGTCCTTTGTGTTTTCTTGCAACTTTTCTGTAAATTTGAAATATTGCAAAATAAAAACTAAAACTAAAACTCATCATAGAATTGAGTGATTCTCAAACGTTCGCCTCAGAATCCCCTGCAGGGCTGGTGACCCTCAGGCGATGGACCCCCCCAGAGCTCCCGATTCAGCAGGTCTGGAAGGAAGAAGGCAGGTATGCGAGTCTCTAGCAAGGCGATGCTGTCGCTGGTGGTCCAGGAGACACGTGGTGAAGCCCTGGTCCAACGGTTTAAACCGAGGAAGTAACACCAGCAGAACTAGACACACTGCGCGCTGTAAAAGCAGGCGGGGAGTGGGATGGTGTGAGGGACCGTGGTGCTCGTTAGGAACCGTGCTGTGTCGTTCTGTTTGCTTCTGGGTGTATATACTGATGCCTACAGAGCATCTAGATCAGCACCTGCCTGGCCAGTAGCAGACGGTCAGTACATGTCAGGGACCTGCTGGGACCTGGGTTTCTAAAACACAGCGCCAATGACAGGCAACATAGATGCTTTCTGTGTTTGTTGGGGGTTGAGGGGGGTGGAAAGGTGGGGAGCAGCATTCTTGGAAAGAAAAGCTCTCTGGGTTGCTCCAACTAGATATATCTATATATATAGATATAGATTAGATATAGATATAGATATAGATATAGATATAGATATAGATATTGATATCTATAGATAGATAGATAGATAGATAGATAGATAGATAGATAGATAGATAGATAATGTTTTCCCCTTGGAATTGCCGCCACTGAGTCAGGTCAGACACAATCTTCTCGACCTCTCCCCCGATTCTGAGGTGAGAATGTGGTTTTCAGGCAGCAAACTTCAGTCAAGACAGGCTCCTCCTCCCCCTCTTCCAGCGGGTAATGAACCTTGGCCTCAAGGCTCATTAAACCCCATTATATAATCACCCCCATACCGAGTCTCTTTATAACCCTTCCGGTGGCTGGTTTCTTGGGAGTAGGCAGTTCGGCTTCATCGGTCTTTATTGCTACCTGCTGCTGCCTCCTTCCCCAAATCAGGCGCCCACCTCAGCCCCAGGCACGCCAGGCCAGGCCCTCGGCAGAGGGACAGCTGTCTGTTGCCTGGTCCCCAGGACAAAGAACAGGAGCTGCTTGGAGAGGAGATGGGGAGAGGGCAGAATAAGATGGGGGAGGGGAGGGCATGCCGCCTTCTAAGACACCTCCTGAAGTATTTCATGAGACAGGGGCCTCGGACAGAACGCCAGCTGGTGTCATTAGGACCAAGATGGGGACGTCCAGGGACCATCAGTCACTTGTTCCCTCTGGTGGCTGCTGCCCTGAGTGCTGGACCCCCACAGGCAGCTCATAAAGAAGCACAGAGAAAACTGCAGGGGGGAAAGTACCCTGTCATTCCTCATCCCCAGGACGGATGAGGTGCAGAAGCTGGAGCTGAATTCTTGCAGCTGCCGGTCCCCCACCCCCACCCTCAGGGATGGCCACCACCTGGGACCATGGATGCTCTGATATCGATTGACACTGAGTCCTGGGCGGTACCAACTGGTGAGCCAGTACGGGCACTGCTCTCTTGCAGGCAGCCTCGAGGCCAGGCTGTTCTCCCAGCTGTGCAAGTGCAACAACCTGAACAAGGTCCCTACTTGAAGAGCAAACAGGCTTCTGTGAGGGCAGCTCTGCGATCTCATTCCGCAGGGGATGGTAGGGTGGCAGGTTCCGAATGAGTGCAAACTCCACCTCCTTCCCGACTTGGTGACCTTGGGTCAGTTCCGTAAACTCAGCCCGTTTCCTTGTCTATGAAATGGGGGTACTAAGAGCACCTACCGTATGGAGGAGCGGGAAGCTTACGTGAAATAACAGGTGTAAGCTGCTTTAGCCAACTTGGTGGTACCTGGAGCCTTGTCAACACACAATAAATGCCAGTGGCTACCACCATTTTCTTCACCGTCACACACTATCCCAGCGCACAGCATACAGCAATCGCTCCCAACGCCACCCTTTATTGAAACCTGGTGCTCGAAGCCCCAGCCCTGTGCTAGGACATTTACATGCATTCCTCATTCTGTCCTCACTATGCGTCCCTGCAGGTAGAGCCGGGCTCAGGGCTCCGTGACTTGCCCAGTGACACCTCAGCAACCACTTAGTTGCTGTCAAGCCGAAATTGCTTCCACCAGCTGGTAATGTATGAAATGATTCTCTCCATCTAGGAGGCATTTTCTCATTCTGAAGAAGCCTCTTTACAGAGGTCATAGAGGCTGCCTGACCCTAAGGCAGCTGGACTCAGAGAGACCCTTCAAGGGGTCACTAGCAAACAGCTTGTTGGACCAAAAGCGTGGAGGGTATCCGATCAGATGGTCCTAGGGCAGCGTGGTGGGCGAGAAGGCAACGCCGAGGAAATGCAGCGAGGACGGGAGCCACGTCCACCGCCCTCTGCTTCTCTGGGGAGCCGTTCCCTCCTGAGTCAGCACCTTCCACAGAGCACAGTGGCAGGCCATCCTCGTGCTCTGTGCATGGCTAGCCTTGGAGACAGATCCCTCCATACTCCGGGGCTCCTGCCGCTCCCCTCCCTCCCCAGCTGGTCACTCCCAGACGGGGAAGTAGGACAAGCCCTGAGGAGGTGAAGTCCTCACAGCCCATCGAGGTGGCTCGCACCCTGAGGGCCCGAGGTTCGGCTCGGTCCTCTCTGGCCTAATGCTGTCTCCCGGCATTACGGTCGGGGGTAATAGATGGCATGTCACCTCCCCTCACACTGAGGCCACAGCCAGAGCTGACAGTGACAAACGGGTCGGCAGACTCGGCCTGGCAGGGACACCGCCCCAGGGGCTCCCTTGGCTGGCACGGTAGTGGGGGGGGGGGGGGGGCACTAGAGGCAGGAAGTTCTCAGAGTGGTGGGAGGATGGGACGATTACAAGCAGGGGGAACCAGCGCCCGGCAGCCGTGTTCTCCCAACAGCCCGGCCCGGAGTCTCCACACCAGCTTTCTCAGTGAGTTAGGAGGTGCCCGGGGGAAGCTCACTGGGTGAGCCTTAGGATCACAGAGTTCCTAAGCTCTGAAACAGACCCTCGTGGAGTCTCTAATTGTCCAGTTGGGGAAACTGAGACCCCGGGAGAAAGAGACAGGAACTCACTGCAGGAAAGAGATGGAATCTGAGCAGGCTAGAGTTGGGCCTGGGTTCAATACCTACCATCCAGGCAACATCATTCACCTTCTGAGCCTCAGTTTCCTTATCTGTAAAATGGGAATAACAATGCCTGCCTCAAAGAGTGTGGTCAGCCTTGACGGTGCAAGGCAGGGACAACGTCACACAGGCAATTGGTGGCAGCACAGAGACTCGGAGTGAGAGCTTCCCGCGGCCCGATGTGGAGCCCGTGCTACCAGGCTGCCTCGTTCTGTCATTTGTTAGGGTCAAAGCAAACGGGGCTGGTCGGCAGGGTCCAGCTACTATTTGGTTACACACTCATTCTCCCAGTGAGGCTCCATGCGCTGGTCCTCCTTTCAGAGAGATCCAGGGACCTCCCTGTCCACAAGGACCAGCGCTGTCCCAAGAGGCACCTGTGCTCCCAGGGCCTCTTAGCCAGGAGCTGCTCCCGCCACAGGCACAGGGAGAAGCCGCGCCTCTCGGATGGAGACCAGCGCAGGTGCCAATGTTGGGAGCCATGGTGAACTCAGCCCGGCTTCCTCGTCCGTAACACTCTCTTTGGCAGGAGGAGAGATCTAAATGTGCCAGTCCATGGTTTGTTTTGTTTTTAAACAAGCTATAGGTGTTTCTGCTCTGGCCAGAACAAAAGAACAGAGCTGTGGCCAACCCCTCCGAGGAGGGGCTAGAGAAAAGAGGCTGATACATATCCTAACAGCTGCCAGTTATGAAGCACTTCCTGTGCAGACAGCTCGACACACACGAGCTTATCTAATCCTCACAAACATCTATGAGATGCCTCTATTGTGATCCCCATTTTACAGATGAGGAGACTGAATCTCAATGAGGCTCTTCAACTTGCTCAAGGTCAGGCACAGGGCTCAAAAGCAACCACGATGGGACTGGAACCCAGGCACTTCCCCCAGGGCTAGGACGGCCTGCCTCCCCTCACCGTCTCACTCACCTGCTACGTCATCACATCTTTTCCTCATCCGGGCTCACTGAGCCACCCTCCGATGGCCACGTGCCTGCCACGCAGGCCCACTGCCACGGAGCAGGTCTGGTCTCTGACAGTGATCCCTCCTGACCAATTGGTAATCGGCTTTCTGGTGCTGATGTGGGCCGCGAGTGCTATTTTGATCTGCTTTGTTCAGGGCCTGCACCCCCTGGGCCTAAACAAGCCAGGCTCTGGAACTTCCCCTAGCGACGTCCACATGGGCCTCCTGCTCCCGAGTGGATGCAGGCTCCACATCAGTGGACTGCAAACTGAGTTCCCAGAAAATAAAAGATCTTGTCTTGGCCCTGGATGGTGTGCTCAGTGGTTAGAATGCCGGCCTGCACACCAGAGGGTCACCTGTTCAATTCCAGTCAAGAATATGTACCTGAGTTGCAGGTTCGCTCCCCGGCCACAGTTGGGGTGCATGTGGGAGGCAACCAGTCAATGTGTCTCTCTCACATCAATATTTCTCTCTCTCCCCCTCTCCCTCTCCCTCTTCCTCGCTCTCTCCACCACCTCCCTGCCTCCCCTCCACTCTCTCTGAAAAGCAATGGGGAAAATATCCTCAGGTGAGGGTTAGCAACAACAACAGAAAGGTATTGTCTTGGCCAGAAGACTAGTTGGGCTTTCCTCAGGGGCTCCCCTCTGAAAATGGCTGTGCCTGTTCTGCAAAACCGGCCTCTGGGAGGAGAAGATTAAGTGCCTTCTAAGACCTCAGCCGTTGATCGCCAGAAAGTTCCATTTCCGCTCTGAGTAATAACTTTATCTGCAGCAGAATCCACAGGAGCAGAATGTAAACCACCCTGGGCCATGCTCAGCCCAGTGTGAACCCAAGTGCATCTTGGAGATGTAAAGGTTACACTGTGCTGACCTGTGTGGGGGAGGGTGAAATAACAAAACATAATCACAGGAGCCTTATCCACAACAGAAAGAGAAGAAGGCTGGCACTGGCAGCTGAGAAACAGGACAGAGAGAAAGCTGACATTCCCATCCTTGAATACCCTGCACGCTGGCTTCCCTGTTATCCCTACACACCTGCCGGGCCAATGACAACAGCCAGTCGACCTGGAGCGCCGATGACACCCCTTCCCTTGAATCCATTCAAAGAGGCGTGTGTGGCGCAGGTGGGAGGTGGCAGGCAGATGCAGATGAGGCATATTCTGCGAATGTTTCAAGAGCATTTTCACCAAAGAAAAGGAACACGGAGCGAGCATGCACCTGGCAGAGAGCGCAGCCCTGGTGCAGTGACTTACTTGAGGAGAAGTTGGCCTCGCTGTGGACCGGAGGGGTGGAGGGCAGGAAGGGCCCTTGTCCCACGAAGAAGGAGCGGAGGGAGCGCTCGCACAGGAGCGGGGAGCGCTGCTGAGCTGGGATGTTCTCACAGCTGCCCACGCTGCTGTGGATCTTGAGGTTCAAGGGCTTGCTTTTCTTCTTGGCTCTGGAAGGGGGACAGAGAGAGGGAAGTGTATGCGTACACACACACAATGAGAGCAGGGAGAACCAATCTCCTTAGTGCGGCGCCCAATACCCACTCCCACCTTGACCGGGCCCTGTGGCCCTCGCCATCCCCGTTTCTCACCTCCAACCCTTTGCTTATGCTGTCCCCAATGCCAGGAATATCATCCCCTTCTTTGCCTGGTTAATCCCCATCTGTCTTTTTTTAAATTTTTGTTTATTAAATTGATTGGGGTGACATTGGTCAACATAAACATACAGGTTTCGTGTGTGGGTTTCTATGTTACAAGATCTGTATATTACACCGTGTGCCCACCACCGAAAGTCAAATCTTCTCCTGTCACCTTATATTAGGATCCCCTTCCCCCCTCCCACCTTCCCTCTGGCTACCACTACACTGCTGTTTGTGTTCTTAAGGTTCAGATTTATATCCCACATGAGTAAAATCATATGATTCTTAGCTTTTTCTGACTTATTTCACTTAGCATAACGCTCTCAAGGGCCATCCATGTTGTGCAAATGGCACTATTTCATCCTTTCTTATGGCGGAGTAGCATTCCACTGTGTGCATGGATAAAGAAGATGTGGCTCCTATGCCCATTGGTCCTTTATGACTTGTCTCTGGGGTCCTCCCCTCCAGGAAGCCTTCCCTGACACCCAATGCCCCCAGCAGAGCTGAATGTTCTTCCTCTAAGAAACCCTGGCTTGGGTTGGCTGTTCCTCCTCAATTCTCCTAAAATAGTCTGTATATGTTTCTGTGGCTGTGCTTTCCTATTTTTCCAAATTCGCTCTTTCAGTTTTTATCATCCAAGTGGACTGAGTCTTTGAGGGCAATGATTCTGTATTGTTCCTTTCTCTGTCCTTGGCAAGTATAGCACAAAACCTGCACACAGTAGGTGCTCACTGAATGCTGATTCAGGGCCCGATCTGGATTAAGACTCTGGCACTTACCACATTGCATTCTAATATCCTGTCTTCCACACTCGACTGCGGGCTCCTTGAGGGCAAGAACCTGTGGTTTCCGTTGTTGGCGCTCTCAGATCCTTGCTTGGCACCCGCTGAATAGAATGAACCTCCCCAGCTTGTTTGGAAACATGCCCCCACTTCTGAAGAGCTTAGGTGATCAGGTTATGAGAGTTTGTTTTAAAATGGCATCCAAAGCTAAGCTCACTGTTCTCCTCCCCACCTCCCACAGCACCCCATTCAGGTCTGGCCAGGAGTTGGGCGCCCTCTTGTGGCCAAAGTGAACCCTCCTTGGAAATGTCCAAGTTCTGGAAGGAGTGCCCAGGAAGGTGTGTTCATGTAAGACTGGAGGGCTCCCATGTGAGCTGCCCTGCCCAGATGCCCTGCCCAGGGGTGCCCACGGAGCCGCCCCTCACAGGGCCCGCCGTCAGCCCTTCGAGTCATCTCCCCAGGGGCCTGTGGCAGGCCCAGGACGCGCCTCCGGCTGCAGCAGCACCTGGTGGTGCTCTCCCTGGCCATGGCGGAGAAGAGCAGGAAGCAGGGAAGCGGTGGCATTCATTCCACATGAGTGCCCAGTGGTGCAGATCCAAAGAGACAGTGTCACTTAGGAGTGAAACTCCCCGGCCCTGGAATCGGGGAGACCAGGCTCGGGTCCTGACCGTGACCTCAGAAGAGTACTCTCACCTCTGGGCCTCAGTTTCCTCAACTGGACAGTGAGAAAAATAACAGCGCCTACCTACGGGGGATGTCATGACAATTCTACGAGATCATGTGCCTGGCACAGGGCCTAGCACAGAACGAGGGTTCAAGTCACCCATTGTTAACGTCACTATGATCAGGTTAAATTCGGTGTCTGTGTAGCATGGGAAGAATCTCAAAGAAGCCAGGCTGTGTTTTTCATCTGAAACATCCACCAACTCTCAACTCACTCCCCCCGACAAATGAAAAGGGTGCAGTCAAACCTTTTAGCCAGAGATACTGTTGTCATCCCCAAACCACAGATGGAAACCGTGAGGGCCACCAAGTGACGAGGCCAGGTCCTTGTACAACAAGCATGTCAAACTCAAAGGCTAGCATGGGCCAAATAAACGCAGCATGCGAGCTGAGGGCCACAAGTTTGATATGTTTTTTGTACAAGGAGAACCAAGTCTAATCCAGCACAAGTTTAACAGTAGCTTAATGAGAGTCCAATTGCCTTAAACAGATGGGGCAGAGAAGGGGTGTATCTAAACAAATGATAGTTGGACAGATGGATGGATTAAAAAGATGAATAAATGGATGGGTGGGTGGATGGGTAGATGGATGAACAGAAGGATGGATGGAGGTAAGAATGGATAGATGGGTAAATGGATGGAAGGAAGGGAGGGAAGGTGGGAGGGGGGAGGGAGGGAGGGAGGGAGGGAGGGAACATGGAAGAAAGGATGAAAATGGAAAGATGAAATGAATAAAGGACGGAGAGGATAGGAGGAAGGCAGGAAGGAAGCGTAGGATCCCTGAGGACAGACACAGCTTACTTTTCTTTCTCTAGCCCCTGGTCACCCCCTGCCTAGGTCTCTAGCTGGCTCTGCACACAGGAGGCTCTAGCTCAGCACACATTAGCCAGCCGCCTCTCAGCGCCCTCCCCACAAAGAACACCGAGGGGCCTCCCCATCTGCTGTTTCGTCTCTGCCCCATTTCCTGCTCCAAGGGTCTGTTGGGCTTTGGGTTACGCAGAGCCACCAGCTCACATGGCCTCTTCACCCTCAGCTTCCTTGAGTGTGGGGTTGTGTCCTCTTGAACTCAAGAGCCATCACCAGGCCAAATCCCTCAGCGTCTCATTAGCAGTGTCTGGAGCGTCTGGCCCGGCCAGTTGGGAGGAAATGACAGGGCTGGGAACAGACAAGGTCCTTGCAGTCATGGTGGGAGGACAGGCGTGAGCTCACATTCTCCCACACCACCCTGTGCAGCACTACGTGCTAACCCGTTTACTGGGACACAACCATTTCCCAAAACTGGAACAAATGCCCGCTGGTCTCCCACGTGGCTCAGTGAGCTGGCCGACCTCTCCATCAGGCCCTTTAAGTCCTTAGCAGTTGGCCTGGTCTGCTGACCTACTAAGGAGGCCTCCAGGAGAGGCCCTCTTTGAAACCAAATAGCACCAGTTCTTGGGTGAGAAGGGAGGGGCAGGGGTACCTACAGACCCTCAATTCAGGTGCTCAGATTCCAGGCATGGGGGGGCTTGAAAAAACAGGGGCCTGCCGGGCCCGTGTGGCTCAGTGGTTGAGCACCGACCTATGAACCAGGAGGTCCTGGTTCGATTCTCGGTCAGGACACATGCCCAGGTTGTGGGCTTGATCCCCACTGGGGGGCGTACAGGAGGCAGCCAATCACTGATTCTTTCTCATCACTGATGTGTCTATCTCTCCCTCTCCCTTCCTTTCTGAAATCAATAAAAATATATTTAAAGAAAGAAAAACCAAGGGCCTGGTAAGTCTAACACTGGGAGGATATTTCGTGAGAGGCCACTCTGCTCCTTGGCTACAGTGTAGGTGGCCACCCTCGTTTCTGGCTTAAGCACACCCCAAGCGTGGCATTAATAAACCAGGCTCTGGCGAGAAAGGAGCACGAGGACTCCTTCAAATGCAGAAGCGGGAGCTCGCGGCGGGAGCTGCCTTTCCCCAGGTGTGCAGGAGCATGCCATGCTTTCAGATGACCCATGAATGATATTTTTGTATTTTAATAGCTAAAATTGGAAAAATAAGCTTTCACACCACACCAAATTATTTCCTGGCATACAGCTTTATGTAAAATACACTAAGAAGAAGAAAAAGAGGAAGAGAATGAAGGACAAGGAGAAGAGAAATTGAAAGAAGATGAGAAAGAAGGAGGGGTAGGAAGAGATGGTGATTGAAAAAATGTTACGTAAATTCATGGTTCAATTCCCGGTATAGGTCCCACCAGAATGCCCTGTCCCCGAGCTATCTTTCCACCCAAACTGGACCCAGACCCTTCCCTTCTCTGGCTTGGCCTGATCGTGAACAAATCACCCAAAGTAACCCCCAAATCCTACTTCCCGAAGCCTAATTCACCCCAAGAGCGGCCACTTCTGCCACCTGGTATCTTTTTCCACATCCTGACCCCGTCCTCCTGGGGTTGGCTGAGTCTTGTCACAGCACCTCTATGTTTCTTCAAGCTCTGGGCACAGTTTTGGAGGACACACACGTTTTTCTGATTATGTGATGACCGTGGGCCTTGCCCACCTGTCTAGAAGTGGATCCAAGAAGTGAATTCAAGAACGTCCTCGTGTTTCCAGTGCACATCCCTTAAAAGCTGGTGGGCTCCTCGTGGAAGTGAGTCGGAGGGGCGGCCCTCCAGTGGGTCCACTTTGCCTGGATGCTATGAACGGGCCAGGCTGGCCCCCTACCCTGACCATCCATTTCTAATAGGAAGTGTCTTCTGCATAGTGCCTGGGGAGGGAGGAGGGTGGTAATGAAACTGCAGGGAGGGTAAGGGCCTGCACTAGCCCACCTGGGGGGTGATTCCAGCACGCAGGACTGCTGACGTCAGCACTGAGGTCCGGCGGGCTGAGTGGGCAGGAGTCAGGCCCTGTGCTGGGGACATGCTATCTCATTTGGGAGAGGAACAATTATGGCCTCCACTTCATAATTAGGGTGACTGGGGTTTTCAACAGTTAGTAACCCAGATCACAACTCCATAAAGGCTTGGAGTGTGGTCACAGATTTCACTGACTTCAAAGCCCGATATATATGTAATTGATTTCATAGAGGAAGGGAGAGGAGAGGGGAGGGAAAGATAGAAAGAAACATCAATGATGAGAGAGAATCTGACCGGCTGCCTCCTGCACACCCCCTACTGAGGATTGAGCCTGCAACCGAGCATGTGTCCTGACTGGTTCAACCACTGAGCCACTCCAGCCGAGCTCAAAGCCTGTCCTTAATCGTTCTATTAATCCTGCTGTAGGAGCTCCTCATGTACACGCCCATTTTACAGGCGTGCTTGCAGAACCCAGAACTGCCCAGTGGTCGCAAACTCATTGGTCAACAGAGCCAAATATCAACAGTACAACGACTGAAATGTCTTTTGAGAGCCAAATTTTTTAAACTTAAACTATATAGGTAGGTACATTGTTATTAACTTAATTAGGGTACTCCTAAGGCTTAGGAAGAGCCACACTTAAGGGGCCAAAGAGCCGCAGTTTGCCGACCACGGGTAGGCCATCGGTTTCAGGATTAGCTGGGGAGAACCAATCTTTCACTCACAGCCTGGGCATCTTGCCAGAAGACTGGTCTTGGCCAGTTCTTGACCTGGACATGGACAATGCTGCCTCTGCCCCACGGAATAATCCAGAATCCACGGCCTCCTCTCCAGGCAAACACCACTGCCGGCCGGCGCAGCCTCCCCCACCCCTCTGAGCTCACCCAGCCAGCCAGCCTCGGCTCTGCCTCTCAGGCCTGCTCTGTGCGGGCGTCCAGGCGCGCTGATTTTCCTGCCTCCCTGTGATTAGCGACTAATCTTATTTTTTTGTTCCCCGACCCATAAATCAGTTACAGACCAAATATTTACACAGGCCATCATTTCCGACTGAACCAGGGCTCGTGACAGCCCTGGTTATTAAAAAGGATGACTGATTTGGGGCCGAGATTTCACGGGCATGTGGCTGGATGTTTTCTTTTAGGTTTCCTTCCCTGTCCCCTTGCCCGAAGAAAAAAACAATTTCCAAGAAAAACTGGCTCAGAGATCTGCTCTCGCCGTCTCCACGGGGCCAGTGGGACATGGTCAGCCCCCAAAGTGCTGGCCTGTGCTGGCTTCTCCCCCTTCTCTGGGAACCCTTCTCTGGCCTCCCCTGAGCAGGGAACCATTTGACCCTCAAACATCCCCTAACTCAGAAGAAGAGGGGGGGAGGGGCCAGGAAGGGGGAACTGGACAGCATCATTACTCTCAGCCCAAGACACACGAGGTGACCGAGGGAAGCCATGTGTTGAGTTGGTAAGACCACCCGGTGGGGCAGCAGGAGGCTCTGTCACTTCCTAGCCAGTCACCTTGGCTACGAGGCTGGTTTTTCCTCCGGTCAAGTGCAGGGATTTGCTGGGTGGTCTCTGTCCCTTTCTGCCCCATGTGTCTTGGTTCTAATGATGACAGCTGCCATTCATTGAGCCCTCACTAGGTGCCCGGCCTTGTGCTAAGCATTCTACAGGCATTAACTCATTCTGTTCTTTGTTGTTGTTAATTCTCACCCGAGGATATTTTTCCATTATTTTTAGAGAAAGTGGAAGGGAGGGGGAGAAACATCGACATGAGAGACACACACCAATTGGTTGCCTTGCCCATGTGCCCTGACCAGGGCCAGGGATTGAGCCTGCAACCGAGATACGTGCCCTTGACTGGAATCAAACCTTCAGTCCACAGGCCTACTCTCTATCCACTGAGCCAAACCGGCCAGGGCTCATTCTGTTAGGATGGGGTTTGTCACCTCCAGATGAAGGAACAGAAAATCAGTGACTTACCAGGACCGCACAGCGTATAAGGGGTAGAGTAAGGATTTGAACGTGGCTGTCTGAGCCCAACACTCTTAGAGTTAAAATACACTGCAGCCTCCCTCGGCCCTAGTTCTGCTGCTAGGCCCACTTCAGCAGGGAAGCACCCTCCCGCGTGGATTCCCATCATCCGACACCTCCACATGAATGCGTGCAGGTAAGCATCCTAAGCCAGCGGTTCTCAACCTTGGCTGCACATTAGAATCACCTGGGAATCTTTTTAAAATCCTGATTTCTGGGCCTCATCCTCTGGAAATTCTGTTTCTTTGTTACTAATGTGGCCCCACCTCATCACAAAGAAACAGAATTTCCGGAAGATGAGGCCCAGAAATCAGGATTTTAAATAGATTCCCAGGTGACTCTAATGTGCAGCCAAGGTTGGGAACCACTGTCCTAAGCGAAGGCAGGATTGAGGGGATCTGCTCAGGTGGGAGCCGGCAAAGGCTTTCCCTCTGCAGGCAGGGCACCCAGAAATATTTTTTCAGGCAAACTGTGAGATTTTGCCACTACTGAATATTTCACCAGAGATGCTTTATGCTAGGAAAAATGAATTGGGAGTGAATCCTTACGGACATGCCTCAAGAGGCTGTATTTCAATGGAGCAATTCTATGAGAAACACACTGAAATGCATGCATCACAGCCTGAGAGACAGACAAGAGCATCTACCCACTGTAAGGGCTTGGGAAGGACTCAGGCTTAAGTTACTGGGCCCGGCTGGGCGCCCGCCAGCTGCTAACCTCAGCTGCTCTTAGTTTCCTTTCTTGTAAAATCTCACCCTTAGAAGTTCTTCCGTCCTCATAGTGATGTCTCTCCCCTTCCTGCAGACCTATGGAGTGGCCTTGGGCAGGGCAGACTCTGCCTGGCTTTGAGTCCTCCTGTTTAGACAATGGGATCACCCCTCCAGACCTTCCATCTGCCCTGGCTTCTGTGGGGGCAAATGCGTCAGCACTGGCTGAGCAGAGGGCACAGTAAAACTTCAGCTGGTGTGGTCCCAGCAGCGCAGCATTTCCACTAAGTCACTCGTGACTGTCTGACAGTGTCTCTAGGAAGAAAGTCTGGAACTCTTATTTCCATGTGAGTGTGAAGAACTGTTGGCTGAAATCTGTGTTGTTGCTTTTTCCAGCCAAGGCCTTCGACCTGCTTTCAGCTTTTGCTGATGTGGGAAGAAAACTCACTGCCAATCAACACATATAGTATGACTTTATCTATACAAATATCCTATCTAATAAAGAGGGAATATGCTAATTGACCATCACAACTTCACAAGATGGCAGCGCCCACAGCCACAAGATGGTGGCACCCAGTCCCCTCAGCCCCGCCTCATCCAGTCAGAGTCCCCCAGTCCTCTCAGCCCCGCAGGGGAAGGCAGTTGGGAGCAATCAGGCCAGCAGGGGAGGGCAGTTGGGGATGATCATGCTGGCAGGGGAGCAGTCAGATGTCAATTAGGCTGGCAGGGGAGTGGTTAGGGGTGATCAGGCTGGCAGCAGAGTGGTTAGGGGCAATCAGGCAGGCAGGCAGGCAAGTAGGTAGAAGCCAGAAGTCCCGGATTGTGAGAGGGATATCCGACTGCCGGTTTAGGCCCAATCCTAGCCTAAACCGGCAGTCGGACATCCCCTGAGGAGTCCTATATTGGAGAGGGTGCAGGCTGGGCTGAGGGACACACACACCCCCCAGATGAATTTTATGCACCGGACCTCTAGTGTGTGTGTGTGTGTGTGTGTGTGTATACCGGTACATGAATGTAATCCTATCTAATAAAAGAGAAACTTGGTAATTAGCCGTACAGCCGCTACCCTTCCCATTGGCTAATCACTGAGATATGCAAATTAACTGCCAACCAAGATGGCGGCCTGCAGCCAGGCAGCTGACGCGAACAGGGAGGCTTGCTTGCTCCAGTGACGGAGGAAGCCAGGTTCCCCGCCTGCTGCCAGCCTCTCAGCTGCTAAGAAACATTGTAACAAATATAGAAGCTAAACAAAACCCCAGAAACCTACTTTCAATCAGCCAGGCTTCAGCCAGCCGGACCGCAACATTGTTTCAAATACAGCCGAGGCCTCAGAGCTAACGCTGGCCCAGAATTTAAAAAAAAGAAAAAAAGGACAGGTTGGGAGCTTCAGTCACCTGCCAGCCTGAAAACGGCCCTCAGCCCCTCATCCAGGCTGGCCAGGCACCCCAGTGGGGACCCCCCACCCTGATCCAGGACACCCTTCAGGGCAAACCAGCCGGCCCCCACCCGTGCACCAGGCCTCTATACTATATAGTAAAAGGGTAATATGCCTCCCAGCACCGGGATCAGCAGAGCAGCGAGGCCTCCCAGCACCGGGATCAGCATGACAGGGGGCAGCAACCAAGCCCCCTAATCACCCTGCGGCTCTGTGTGTGACAGGGGGCGGGACCACAACCTCCCTATCCGCCCTACTCTGTTCGTGACCGGGGAAGGCGCCCTAACCCCCTGACCAGCCCTGCTCTGTGCCTGATAGGGGGGAGCTCCCCAACCCCCTGCTCGCTCTGCGGCTCTGTGTGTGACAGGGTGCAGCGCCCCAACCACCCCCCCCCCCACGGGCCCTGCTCTGTGTGTGACAGAGTAGAGCCATAACCTCCCCATCGGCCCTACCCTGAGTGTGACAGTGGTGGCACCCCAACCCCCTGATGGGCCCTGCTCTGCGTGTGACAGGGGGTGGTGCCCCAACTCCCCTATTGGCCCTACTCTGTGAGTGACAGGGGGGAGCTCCTCAACCCCCTGATCGGCCCCACTCTGTGCGTGACAGGGTATGGAGCCCCAACCCCCCTGATGGGCCTTGCTCTGTGCATAACAGGGGGCAGAGCCCCAACCCCCTGATCGGCCCTGCTCTGTGCATGACAGGGGGTGGCGCTGCAACCTCCCTATCGACCCTGCCTTGAGTGTGACGGGGGCGGTGCCCCAACCCCCCATTCGGCCCTACCCTGAGCGTGAATAGGGGTGGCATCGCAACCTCCCGATCCGCCCTACTCTGTGCATGACAGGGGGCAGCTCCCCAACTCCCCAATCGGCCCTGCTCTGAGCCTGACCAGGGGCTGCACGTAGGGATTGGGCCTGCCCTCTGCCACCCGGGAGCAGGCCTAAGCCAGCAGGTCGTTATCTCCCAAGGGGTCCCAGACTGTGAGAGGGCACAGGCCGGGCTGAGGGACCCCCTCTCCCCCCCGAGTGCACAAATTTTTGTGCACCGGGCCTCTAGTCCTATCTAATAAAAGAGAAACATGGTAATTAGCCATACATCCGCTACCCTTCCCATTGACTAATCAGGGCGATATGCAAATTAACTGCCAGCCAAGATGACGGCCGGAAGCCATGCACTGAAGCAAACAGGGAGGCTTGCTTGCTCCAGTGACGGCGGACTCCAACGTTCCCCGCCTGACTTGCCGGCCTCTCAGCTGCAACTCTAAGCAACTATGTTGCAAATATAGAAGCTAAACAAAACCCCAGAAACCTGCGTTAGTCAGCCAGGCTTCAGCCAGCCGGACCGCAACATTGTATCAAATACAGAAGGTAAACAAAGGCCAGAAACCTGCTTTCAGCAGCCGAGGCCTCACAGCTAAAGCTGGCCCAGAATAAAAAAGAAAAAAGAAAAAAGGAGCGGTTGGGAGCTTCAGTCACCCGCCAGCCTGAAAACGGCCCTCAGCCCCTCAGCCAGACTGGCCAGGCACCCCAGTGGGGACCCCCACCCTGATCCAGGACACCCTTCAGGGCAAACCAGCCGGCCCCCACCCATGCACCAGGCCTCTATTCTATATAGTAAAAGGGTAATATGCCTCCCAGCACCGGGATCAGCGGAGCACCGAGGCCTCCCGGCATCGGGATCAGCGTGACAGGGGGCAGCGCCCAAACCCCCTGATCGCCCTGTGGCTCTGTGTGTGACAAGGGGCGGGGCCACAACCTCCCTATCTGCCCTGCTCTGTTTGTGACAGGGGAAGGCGCCCCAACCCCCTGATCAGCCCTACTCTGTGCCTGATAGGGGGGAGCTCCCCAACCTCCTGATCGCCCTGCGGCTCTGTGTGTGACAGGGTGCAGTGCCCTAACCCCCTGATCGGCCCTGCTCTGTGTGTGACAGGGTGCAGCGCACCAACCCCCTGAGCGGCCCTGCTCTGTGGGTGATAGAGGGCGGCGCCCCAACCCCCCACCCCCCACGGGTCCTGCTCTGTGTGTGACGGGGTAGAGCCATAACCTCCCCATCAGCCCTGCCCTGAGTGTGACAGTGGCGGCGCCCCAACCCCCTGATCGGCCCTGCTCTGTGGGTGATAGAGGGCAGTGCCCCAACCCCCTGATCTTTGTGTGACAGGGGACGGTGCCCCATCTCCCCTATCGGCCCTACTCTGTGAGTGACAATGGGGAGCTCCTCAACCCCCTGATCAGCCCCGCTCTGTGCGTGACAGGGGGTGACGCCGCAACTTCCCTATTGACCCTGCCTTGAGTGTGACAGGGGGCAGTGCCCCAACCCCCCAATCGGCTATACCCTGAGCATGACTAGGGGTGGCATCGCAACCTCCCGATCCGCCCTGTTCTGTGCATGACAGGAGGCAGCGCCCCAACTCCCCAATCGGCCCTGCTCTAAGCCCGACCAGGGGCTGCACCTAGGGATTGGGCTTGCCCTCTGCCACCCGGGAGCAGGCCTAAGCCAGCAGGTCATTATCTCCTGAGGGGTCCCAGACTGCAAGAGGGCACAAGGCGGGCTGAGGGACCCCCTTCTCCTCCCCGAGTGCACAAATTTTTGTGCACCGGGCCTCTAGTTATGTATAAACATACCTACATGTTTGAATATATTTACTATATATTCCTGTGATATATTTAAGGTCACAGAAAAAGAACCGGAAAGGTTTCCACTGAGAAAGACAGTGGAAGTATGGCGGTTGGGGGAACCTCCATATTTGACTGTGTGAATCTTTTGCAGTGACAATGCTGACCATGTCTGCAATGCATGTGTAATTTGTAAGGAAGGCAAAAGCAAGGAGGGCAAGGGGGAAAAAAGGGAGGCTGTATATCAATAAGACTTTAATTTAAAAAACAGGCAGTGGGCTACCTTGGCCCACGGGCCATGATTTTCTGACCATTAGTCTAAAATATCAATTCCAATTGGAATGATGGCTGCCAGAGGGGAGGAGGGAAGGGATTGAGGGTACAGACTGGCTGTTACAAAACAGTCCCAGGGACGTAAGGCCCAGCACAGGGAGGACAGTCAGGAGCACGTGATAACTGTACGGTGCCAGGTGAGTGCCTGAAACACCAGGGACACTGTGTAAAGTACCTGATTGTCTAACTGCTATGCTGTATGCCCGAAACTAGTACAAAATAATACTCAATGTCAACTGTAACTGAAAAATAAAGTATCAGCTCCAGGACGGAGGGCCATGGCAGTTCTGGTAACTACTATACCCCGGATGTCCAGGACACACCTGGCACACAGTAGCAGCTCAAGAAACAGTTGTTGAAAGAATGAATAAAACCCAGCCTGTCTATTCACCTGGAAAACTAACAATTCAACTGCTATCCTGAGCCCTTGAAGGGGAATGTGGCTGTTACTCGTTTAAGTGTCTTGAACTAATTGTTGCCAGCACGCAGGTTAATGAAACTGACTGATCTTAAAAAACAAAAACAAAAAAAACCCTGAAATAAGCCAGAGAAAGATAGATAAATATCACATGATCTCACTCATATGGGATATAATGATCAACATAAACTGATGAACAAAAATAGATCCAGAGACAAATGGCAGGAGAGGGCAAGGGTTAGAGATCAACCAAAGGACTTGTATGCATGCATATTAGCATAACCAATGGACACAGACACTGGGGTGGTGGAGGCTTGCCCTCGGGGGTGGGAGTGGCAGAGGGGGGGTCAATCAGGGAAAAAGGAGACATATGTAAAACTTTAACCAAAAAAAAATAAATAAAAATAAAACAAACCAAAAAATAAAACTGCCTGGCTGGTGTGGCTCAGTGGTTGAGCATCGACCCATGAACCAAGAGGTCATTGGTTTGATTCCCGGTCAACACACATGCCCAGGTTGTGGGCTCAATCCCCAAAAGGGGTCGTGCAGGCGGCAGCTGATCAATGTTTCTATCTCTCTATCCCTCTCACTTCCTTGCTCTAAAAAATCAACAAAAACATGTTTTTAAAAAATCAGTTCTCATTCTCACATCAAAAGGGTCCCGCTCTGGGGCACTTTGCTGGCTTAGAAAACGGAGAAACGGGGCTGATGGCTTCTGCTCAGCATCGACAGAGGTTTCTCAGCCCCCGGCCAGGCACAAAAGCTGGTCCGGGGTCCTGTGGGTTCCCAGATCTGCGGGCAGAGGCTCCCATCTCCAAGGAAACTGCATCTATAAATGCCACGTGGTATTTTCCAACCACAGGCAAACAGATTCTGATTCAGAGGAAAATCTACAAACTTGTGCTCCAAAATAGGGACAGGGCTTCAGGGGGAACCTGACATGGTGGGGGGCAAGGCAGCAAAGGGGACTTTCAAAAGAATCAGGGATATAGATATAGATATATAGATATAGATATAGATATAGATATAGATATAGATATAGATATAGATATTAATTGATTTCAGAGAGGGAGGGAGAGAGAGATAGAAACATCAGTGATGAGAGAGAATCATTGATTGGCTGCCTCCTGCATGCTCCCCACTGGGGATTGAGCCTGCAACCCAGTCATGTATGTGCCTTGAAGGGGAATTGAACCATGACCTCCTGGTTCATAGATCGACGCTCTATCACTGAGCCATGACGGCCAGGCCTGCAGGTGAATTTTTAAAGTAGGGGAAACTGCTGCACTTTTGGACGCTTTGTTCCATGGTGCCCTGGACTCAGGGCAACTGGCATTTCAACAGGCAGACCAGGGAGTGTTGCCAATACAAACCGGTAAGCCTTGGAGCCTGACTGTTGCAGAGAAAGACTTCAGCGGTGGGCACTGAGTCCCGGCCCTCCCCTTGCTCCACGCTCCTGGGAAACTGGGTAAGAGGCTCTCTCCCTCCTCCGTCTGAATATGCAAACGCACCTGCCCTTCAGCATAGGATGAATTATGCATCAGGTTGGGCAGGTTGACAGAGACAGGCAGCTGCCCACCAAAGGCCACTGGGGGTACAAACAGAGCCGTCACATCAAGATGTTGCAAAAGGCCCCACTGCCCCCATTCGCCTTGACACAAATCTCTGGGCTGTGTGGCTGCCTCCATCCCTGTCCACAGTGTCCATCCCAGCTCGCTTGTGGATGCAAATGCATCTAGGGAGGCAGTGTATGTCACAGGCCAAGCCGTGAGCTGCAAATTAAATCAAGGAGTGAAGTAAAAATCACACTAATAGGAAGTTTTGCCATCTCTCAGGGATCTCCCATGCTGGACACTGGGATATACATTTCCCTAACATTACCTCGAATCTTCAGCGCCAATGTGTGAGTAAAGGATCAATTCCCCATTGTACAGAAGGGGAAACTGAGGCAGGGAGAGTGGAAGCTGCTGGCCCCCAAGGCCCACAGAGGTGGCTGGTTTAAGGTGTGTGCTCCTTCACCTCTGCAGGTTGTCACTGATACAATCAGGCTGGTTGGGGCTCCACAGGATAGGTGACGAATGTGGAGGGTATGGAACAACAAGACAACCAACCCAATGAGAAAATGGACAAAAGACTTGAATCGACATTTCTCCAAAGAAGATACACAAGTGGCAGCTTACGGGCACGTGGAAAGATGATCAACATCATTCGTCGTTAGCAAAATGAAAAGTAAAAGCACACTGAGATACTACTGCACACCCACTAGGGTAGCTATGATTAAAAAAATGGAAAATAAGTGTTGATGAGGATGTGGAGAAATAGAAATCCTCACACATTGCTGATGGGAATGAAAAGTGGTGCAGTTGCTATGGAAAGAATGGGTGCCTCTTTAGAAAGTTAAACAATTACCATGTGATACAGCAACACTCCTCCTAGATACCTATCTAACAGAATCAAACTCTCAAACAATTACACACGCATGCATGTTCAGGCAGTGTTATTCCCAATAGTTACAAGGTGGAAACAGCCCAAGTGTCCATTCATGGGTGGATGGATAAATTGTGGCAAATCCATACAATGGGATATTGTTCAACCTTAAAAGGAAGGAAACTTTGACACAGCAAAATTTCTGCAGCATGGACAAACCTAAAGAATTACGTTGAGTGGAAGAAGAAAGTCACATAAGAACAACTCTTATATGACTCCACTTGCTGGAGGCTCTTAGAATAGCCAGTCGCAGAGAAGGGAGGTAGAATGGCGGTTTCCAGGGCTGGGGGAGGGGAGGATGGGGACCGAGCTTCAGATTAGGAAGATGGAAATAGTTCCAGAGACGGACAGCAGTGATGGCCGCAGAACGTTAACATGCTTCGGGCATGGACGGCATACCTGAAAACGGTTAAAATAACAACCAAGGTGAAATGGGGAGAGGGCCCTGTGGGGAAAAACGGGGGAAGAGAGAGGGAGAGACTTGGAGAGGTAACTGCTTTTCTTTAAGACTAAAGGGAAGGTGGTTTCCTGGGGAAAGGAAGCTGAGCTGGGGGGAGGGAGCTGGCAGCCACTCAGTGAGAGAAGCCACCAGCTGGCTGGGTCGATTTCCCGTCCACCTTCTCCACAGCTGTCACACATCTTGTCTAGCTGTGTGCTCTCCGCCTGCTCAGACCCAATTTAATTGGAGGTTCAGGGCTCCCCAAGTGCCAAAAGCAAATGCCAAGCTGGTGACCATCAGCGAAGGAGCTGTGAACACAGGTTGGCTGAAGTGCAGCAAAGAACCACCTGCCCCCTGGGGAGGCTGCCGGGCACCGCCTGGGATCCTGGGGTCCCGCTCCGCATGGTCACCACAGCGTCTGCGCTGTAAGAAAACCAGGGACGGGGGACCCCAAATGAGAGCAGACGCTCAGAGGCACAGTGAGTACCAGCTTTCGGAAACAATCAGCCCTGGTCATCTTGGAATACCCTGAGCGGTGCCCACAGCAGGGTTTTGCAGCGGACACCAGGGAAAACGCAGACTGGAGTCAGACAACCTGGAATGGGCTGCTCTGCACCTTGGATATCTCTCCTGCACCTTGGATTTCTGGGTAACTGTTTCCTCTGTGGCAGTTACCCAGTTGCACATACCGTTCCCTTGACCTCTTTCCTAGTGTGGCTGGAGGCAGTATGTGGAGTTCATTTGGGGTGTGGGCTCGGAATAGCAATGAAATTAGGAACCCAGCTCTGCAGCGACCAGCAGCTCCTTTTCAGCGAGGTTGCCTAATCTCTTTCGTCAAGGGACCGGACTGAGGTAGAGAGTGCCATTCCCACAGCGACTCTTCTCGCTCCGGTCCTCCCTGGGACTAGCTAGTATGCCCACTAATGAGGGACAGCGGTCATCCAAAGACAGCGTGACTTCCCCTTCGTCCAGGTGACGTCAAGAAACCCCTATGACACTGGAGCCAGGAAGTCACCTCGCAGAGCCTCAGCCTCCACACCTGTAAATGGGACTAACTGTAATGCCCACCTCCCTGGGTTGCCGGGAGGGTTTCCTGAGAGAACACATGTCACCTCATGGCACACACAGAGCGTGACACAACATATGGGCCAGGATAGACAGATGAGGGGGCTCCAGCTGCCCCAGGCACCCAGGGGACTAAGCCGACTTCGATGTACCTTTAACTGTTTTGCAGGACACGGCGGGTGCTGGGGTCCCCAAAGGTGTGGACGGAGTCGGCGAAGAAGGAATGACACGAAGACAACCTTCAGTTGATCAGCAGCCTAGTCAGGACCTCTAGCCAGGATCTCCAGCCAAAGTTCTGGTCGGAGTTCTGGTTAGGAACTGATGAGGATCTGATGAGGATCAGATGTTTATTGTCTTGTTACATCCGTATTTATACCAGCCGATTTTAATCCTGTCAATTTCTATTACAAAGGTTAGGGCGTTTCTTATCTCCATTCCAGGGAGTAAAGATTATGTAGTTTAACTACCCGCCTGGCACTTAATTAAGGGGTTGTATCCCCTCCCTAACCTCCGGGAAAAATCCCCACCTGGGGAAACAACCTTTCTCAGAGAGGTGACCTTGGTTAAAACACATGGCACTAAGGAGAGCAAACATATTAAGAACAATATGCTATATATGCCAGGTCCCTTGAAACATATGCTGTGCAGATGTTTCTTTCCTGCAGCGACTGTGTCAAGCAGCAAGGATGGACCGGCTTCCGGCAGGCGGGGGAGGGAGGGGGGGTAGGTCCACTCAAAAGCTCCCAGCACAGGCAGCAAGACACTGCTCTCCTTGTCCCTGGTGCAGGGAGCTATGTGAGTTCTTTCTCCTCACACACCCACAGGCTCGGGCTCTTTATGGTTCAAGTTCAATTTGATTTTCTTGTAAAAGAACATCCACACAGTTTTAAAGTGTTACTACCGCCCAGGAAGGTCCATAATGACAAATAAAAGGCCCCTCAGGAGGGCTTCTGGGAGCTGGGAATGTTCGGATTCCTCACCGGGCGCTGGTTACACGGGTATGTGTCTCTGATAAAAATTCAAGGAGCTGTCTACACTTACTAAGGTGCGTTTTTGTGGACATGTGTTAGACTTCAACAAAAAGAGTGTTAAGTCCCTTGTTATGGGTTGAATTGTGTCGTGTCCCCCCCCCCCCCCCCCCCCCCGCCCCGCCAAAGACATGTTAAAGTCCTGACCCCCAGAGCTAAGACTGTGACTTTATTTGGAAATAGGGTCATTGAAGATGTAATTGGTTAAGTGTAGATGAGGTCATATTGGAGTAGATATGATTTGTGTCCGTATAAAAAAAGAAACTTTGGGCACAAAAGTGCATATGGGGCAGATGATGTGAGAGACACGGGGGCACCACGTGAAGATAAAAGCAGAGGCGGGGTGATGCTTCTACCAACCAAGGGGCCAGACAGCCAGCAAACCACCAGGAGCTAAAGGACAGGCTGGAACAGGCTCGCTCAGCAGGAGCCGGCCCTGCCAGCACCTGGTTCTGGACCTGGAGCCTCCAGCACCGGGAGATCGTGTCTGTGGGCCAAGCACCCAATGTGCAGCACTTTGCTATGGCGATGGCATCTCTGGGAACTAGCCCCTTTGTCCCGCCTTCTGATTCCCAGTGAGGCTCCGGCGAGGCCCCCACTGTTAATGCTTTTTTTGTTGTTGTTAATCCTCATCTGAAGGTATTTTTCCATTGATTTTTAGAGAGTGGAAGGGAAGGGGAGAGACACATCAATGTGAGAGACACACTGATTGGTTGCTTCCCACACATGCCCCAACCAGGGCTGGGGGTCGAGCCTGCAACTAAGGTCTGTGCCCTTGACGGAATCGAACCCCGGACCCTTCAGTCCTCGGGCCAACACTATCCACTGAACCAAATTGATCAGGGCTATTAATGGTTTCTTGTGTGTTTTCCCAGAGAATTTGTTTTAATCATTACATCTGGCATCCCTTCCCATCCACGGCTCTGCTGTGAGTGGTCACATACCTGGACTCGGAGCTCCAGGCCCACTTCTCGGAGTGAAGCCTGGTGGAACCTCTGGGAGGTCCCTCCACAGCTCAGAGCAGCCCCCACACCCACCCCTCTGAGATCACAATCACTTCAATATGGGGGAGCAAAGAGGATGCTCAGAGCAGCTCCCACGCACAAGCTCCAAAACATACACTGCCCTGGCATCGATATCCTCAGAGAGACCTTTCCTGAATGCATCCCCCCAAAAGCCTCCAGAAATCTCGTATGTCACGTTCTGTCCCCTCACCCACCTTGGTTTTCTCTAAGCACCACCTGACATGGTGTTATGTTATGTTTATGAATCTCCTGCCTGGGCCATCAGTCTTACTGGCTGCCTCAGGACCTTTGCACATACCATTCCCTTGACCTGAAATACTCTGTCTACAGAAACCCATCCAGCTTGATCCATCATTTCATCCAGTTCTGTGCACCAATGTGCCCTCGTAAGAGCAGCCATCGAACCACCTCATCTGAAAGGGTAGGTCTCCCCCGCAGCTCTCTCCACCTCCTTCTCTTGGCTCTCATTTCCTCTGTGGCAGTCATCATCATGCGAAGGGCCTTTGTATGTTCTGTTCTGCCTTAGGCTCAGCACCTAAGATGGGGTACAGCATGTGCTAGACATTCAACCAACACCTGTGAGCAAACCCATGTCACAGCATGTACTAGTAAAATGCCAGTAATGCCCTGGTCAATTTGGTTCAGTGGATAGAGCATCAGCCTGTGGACTGACGGGTCCTGGGTTTGATTCTGGTCAAGGGCATGTACCTTGGTTGCAGGCTCAATCCCCAGGCCTAGTTGGGGCTCATGCTGGAAGCAACTGATTGATGTGTCTCTCTCACATTGATGTTTCTCTCTGTCTTCCTCTCTCTTTCTCTCTCCCCCGCCTCCTTCCCTTCCACTATCTCTTAAAAAAAAAAATCAATGGAAAAAATATCCTCGAATGAGGATAAAAAATAAAATAAAAACAAAATTCCAGTGATAATTATCACTACTCCGTTACTGAGTATTGTCTGTGCATTCTCTCACTTAATTCTCCCATCAGCCCAGTAAAGTAGGGATTCTTATTCTCTCATTTTACAGATGGGGTACAGCGTGACCCACAAAAAGCCATACAGCTCCAGAGTGGTGGCGGTAAGATTTGACCACAGCTATGTTAGATCCCGGAGCCTGTGGGCTTGAACCCCTCCACTCGCCGCCTCCACGTTCTATGTGACCGTGACCGTCATGGTCCACTTTGCCTCCCCAGCCAGAGTCTGACCTCAGCATCATCATAGAGTGAGGTCCTTAATGAAATGCAAAGTAAAGGCAGCCGACTGTAAGCACCAAATTGCCTTTCTTATTTATTCTCCCTGCACAGGACTGGCCTGCTTGTTATAAATAATAATAATAAGTCAGTGAAAAATGATGCTGCCCGGTGCCAGGGAGATACATGGAGATAGAATAAGCCTGCCTGGGCTTTAATGGGCTTCCTGCCACGGGGTGTACTTAACTAGGTGAGGACACTATTAACTGCACCGATGGAAACATTTATTCACAAGAAAGCCACAGAATGAGGGGAATGTCCGTGTGGGAGCAAATGTCGGTGCTGCTCCAATGGCTGGAACGTCCTCTTACCGGGCTTTGTACAACTCTCAGCGCCGGTGCCATCATTCAGGGCAACACTGAATACGTGGTTCTGGATGGTACAAAGGGTCTTCCAGTTTACCTCCACTCGCTTTTCGGCGTCCCTCCCTCCACCACGCCAGGACAAGCCCCCGTCATCTCTCGCCAGGTGATTGAGAAAAAACCTCTCAGGGCTCCTGAAGGCTCACCAGTCCTCTCTCCGCGCTTTAGAAAACTTTTTAAAAGTTTAAAGCTGGTCACACCACATCTTTGCTTAAAACCCTTTTGCAGTGGTTCTCAACCTGTGGGTCACGAACAATGAAAATATATCTTGCATTTCAGATATTTACATTACGATTCATAACAGTAGCAAAATTACAGTTATGAAGTAGCAACGAAAATAATTTTATGGTTGGGGGTCACCCCAACATGAGGAACTGTATTAAAGGGTCGCGGCATTAGGAAGGTTGAGAACCACTGCGAGTTTAGAGGCTTCCCAGGGCTCATAAAATAAATATCAAATTCTTTAACATCACCTCTGAATGATGCCTCTTCCCAAAGGACAGATCCAATGGGACTTAGGAAGGTTGCCTTATTTGGAAAAAAAAAAAAAAGGTCCTGGTAGGTTTCACTCAGTTAGGAATCTTGAGCTGAAATAGTCCTGGATTGTCCAACTGGGCCCTAAATCCAATGACAAGTGTCCTTATAAGAGAAAGGCAGAGGGAAATGTCATAGAAGAGAAGACACAGAGGGGAAGGCCAAGTGAAGGTGGAAGTAGAGATTGGAGGGATGCGATCACAAGCAAAGGAACACCCGGAGCCACCAGAAGCTGGCGAGGCAAGGAAGTGCTCTCCCCGTGCACCCTTGGAGGGGGCACAGCCCCTGCTGACACCTTACTCAGATGTATGGCCTCCAGAACTGAGAGAATAAATTTCTGTTGTTGCAAGCCACCCATCTGGAGTAATCTGTTACACAGCCCCAGGATATGAATGTGATCGGACCCCTCTCACTATCTCTTCCATCAGACTGCTCTTCCTCATTCACTCAAATGCAACATGCTTCCCTGTCTGCCCCCTAGTTAACTTCTTCTACACTTTCAGATAGCAATTCCATCATAACTCTCCTAAAGAAGGCTTTCCTGGTATCAATGGCCAAATGTGATTCTCCATTACAGCCCTCCCAGCACCAGGCACCTCTCCTTGCTAGACCATCAGTTACCATCCCAAAGGTGAGGGATTCAATCATCTCCCGCATCAAAATCTGTCTTCTTCTATCCCCAGGCACTCTTCTTCTGCCTGATATATAATAGACACCCAAATATTTGAGTGAATGTTGAAGGGAGGAGTAATTTAGAGAATCTCAAAAACAGGTTCTATAACCAAACCTCAAATAGACCCATCAAACTAAAAGGGGGGAGTGTCTGTGGGTGAGCAGGCAATTCAGCCTGACTCATTTTCCCAAAACCACATCAGTCTCCAGAAGCCACTTCCAAAGCCGGTGGATGGTGTCAAACCAGGACGTCTTGTCCTCCAGACTCCCCCGTGTGGCAGAACTAATTTCCTCATTAAGGATCCTCTTTATCCTCGCCCCCACCCAACTGGAATATTCCCAGAGACCAAGTCAGAGGCTCAGGTCACTTGCAAACAGAGGTTCTGGGCAGCTCCTGGAGCTGGTGGCCAGTATACTGTGGCCCTTGCAGAAGCTCCTTTCTGGTGACGGGATGTTGAGCTGGGGAGATCTCCCAGAGCTGCCATATGACAGGGGCAGGGCCATTTTTCTCGATGCCCAGCGGGACCACTTGCGGGAGGGGAAGCCAGGCAGCTCTCCCCCCAACGCAGGTGGAGAACGGGTGAGGAAGGACCGGTTTCCAGCAACAGACTGTTTCCTTCTCACGCTCTCCAAACTCCAGGTCATCCCCCTCCCTCCCACTACCACCCACCCCCCGAAAAGGCAGCCCAGGAATGAAGGGGGACAGAAGGAAGCCAGGACCAGACTAGGGTCAGGGGGAGAGAGAGCGAGATGGCTCTAGGCTTGAGTCACAATATCGGGATCCACCACGTGCCAAACCTTGGGCAAGTTATTTAACCTCTTTCAGCCTCACGTTCTTGTCTGTAGAGGAGGAATTAATTTGTCCCTTCAGCAAATACTTACGGAGCACCCACAGGATGCTGGGGAGGCCGGGACTAGGATGAGATGAGCGAGATGCCAGGGGCACAGGATTTAAGGCAGCACTGACTTTGAGACACTCGCCCAGCCCCAAGAGGGAACGGCTCCTGAAATGCTGCCCCGCAGGCCCCTCTCTAGCCTCTGGCCCCGGTGCCGGGTGCGGGGGTCCAGAACCACATCGAGCCATTCCACGGCCATGAACTCTAGGAGCCGAGGGGGAGAAAACCAGCTTTCACTTCCTGACACTGATCCCCGGGCCACGACGAAAACAGCGAAGAAATTGCACCTTGAAGCTCTTAAAAGGCAATTCCATCTCCCGCTGAAAAACCACTTGTATGTCCCAGGCTAGACGGGAACTTATCAAACACACACAGCTACCCAGCAATCTTCCCAGAGAGCGGGATTAGAGGCCAAAGGAAATTAACGCTAACAGACCCCATAAATATCTGTCTCTTCCAGACCTGCTCTGCTGGGGGGCCCACCTGCTCCTGACCTGAAAGCTGTGCGCTCCAGCCGCCTGGAGACTGCAGGCACCGAAATTACCCCGAGCCACGAGGAGTAAGGAAAACAGGGAAATCAGCTAGTGTCTGCACTTTGCAAAGAAACTGTGGAGGAAGAAAGGGCAAACAGCACATCCCCACCACCAGGATGTAACATACACAGAAGGCATTTGGGGCAATTTCTGGGTAAAAGCTGCATCTCATTTCGGGGCAGTATTTGACGCCTGCACTGCTTCCCATGGGGTTCCAACAAGACCTATAACCTTTGGGATTATCTGAATTTAAGGAGGCCGTTTGGCATTCATGGAGGGAGGGAATTCATATTCATGCCTTCGCTGCAAATGCTGCTGAGCCGCAAGTGCCCCTGAAAGATCTTTCATATCAATTGTGTTCAGTGAGGGAAACAGCTCTCCAAACAGGCGCAGCCACGAGGCCGCCTGCCACTCACCGCCATCCCCAGCCTCGTGGGCAAGTCGAGAATCACGTGCCCAGAGTGGAAGGGAAAGGGGTGCTGGGTAAAGGGAAAAGAATCCCATCGCCGCCGCTGGTCTCAGAGCACTTGCCTCCCGGGGCCACTGTGCAGATGCCAGGAGATGAGGCACGACAAGCCTGGGCTCCGAGGGCGCTGCGCAGGTCAGCTGCTGACGTTCCCAGCAAGGAGCGTGTCTGACCACCTGCACTGGCTTCCTCGGGCTGCTGGAACCAGCCCCCACAGACTGGGTGCTAAAAACTACAGCAGCTTCATTTTCCCACAACGCTAGAGGCTGACCGTCTAATCAAGGTGCTGGCAGGCCCACACTCCCTCCCAAGGCTCTAGTGAGGGATCCTTTCTGTCTCTTCCAGATCTGGCGCTCCATGGTATTTCTTGGCTTGTCACTGCTCACTCTGATGTCTGCCTCTGTTGTCACGTGGTCCTCTCTGTGTGTCTCTGAGTGCCATCTCCTCTTCTTAGAAGGACACTAGGTACTGGGTTTAGAGCCCACCATAACCCAGGATGGCATCATCTCAATTGGATTACATCTGCAAGGACTCTTCTTCCAAAGGAGGTCACATTCTGAGGTTCTCGGTAGACATGACTTTGGGGGGGACACTATTCACTCCACTTGTTGCTCATGCTGGGATTGTTTTATTAGAAGCTACTGCCTCTAAGTTTGAAGAATAGGATAAGGTCAGAAGGAATCATGTGTCTGGCCTTTTCTTTAGTTACTTGTCCTGCAAACATTCCTTAAGGGCCTCCTGTGTGCCAGGCCCTGGGATAGATGTTGGGGATGTGACTGTGAACCAGGGGCTGGGAGTTCGGTCTGTAAAGGACGGCTTAATGACTGACGGAAAGTCCTCCAGAGGGACAGTCCTGGGGGTCCGAGAGCGGGTGAGAAGCTCGTGGACACATCGTCTGGAGAGGTTCCCAGAGGAAGCCGGGACCAGATGGAGGAGCAGACTGGTCAGGCAAAGGACATTCCCAGAGAGGAGATGCACCTGCCGATTCCCAACATACGATCCCATTTCACAGATGGGGAAACTAAGGCTGAAGAATATCAGCCTTGTCCACTTACCCCGACCTTCTCCCAGCTATACAATAGGCCCACATATGTACTGAGGAACTATTAGGTGTTTGGAATCAGTGGCACAGGACAATGTGGGTCAGGGACGCCCTCTCCTAACTCTCTATGCAGTGGCAGGTGATCTGATGAGGCCCAAGGGCTCACCAAGCAGAGGTCCCAAACCCAGTCCTTATCCTGCTAACGTCAGGACCCAAGCTTGGTGGCAAACAGCTGCCTTTTGCTGCTGAGTGACAGTTTCCATCTGCTTCATTACCACCATTACCCAGAAACCTCATTTGCAGCTAAGTGCTCTCATCCCTAATCGGTTCCTGATATATTGGGCTGTGACAGAGCACTTAGAACCACCAGGCCAGGCTGGGACCAGGGGCTGCCCTCCTCTTTGGAAATTTGGGCAGCTGAGGAGGAGGGCGGGCGCAGGCTCTGGAATCCAGCAATCTGGAATTCGTTCCCAGCACCTCCACCCACTGCTCTGAGCCTCAGTGTATTCATCTGCAAAGTGGGGCTGATGACACCTGCCTCACAGAACTGTTAGGACTAAGGGAGGTGGTGACTGCAGTGTCTAAACTTCACTGAGTCCTGGCTGTGTGAAGAACATTAAGCTGAATGTTTAAATGCATTCACTAGTTGCAACTTCCCATCCTGTAAACCACCTGCAGTGATCAACCCCATTTCACAGGTGGGGAAACTGAGGCTGACAGAGGTGAGATCACTTGCCCAAGCCACAGGCAGTATTACCTCTTCTCTTTCAGTACTGGTCATTCTGCATGGAAAACAGACTTAAAGGGGCCCAGTCGCGTGGGTAGAGAGACAGAAAGCAGGTTGGTGGTCGCATGGAGTGGGGATAGAAGCGGGGATTAACTGCAGACAGGCACAAGGGATCTTTTGGGGTGATGGACATATTCTAAAACTGGGGTGTGATGAAAGTTCTCACTTCTATAAAATTAATAAAGTGCACCGAACTGTACTTACAATGAGTGAATTTTATGGTATGTAAGTTAAAAAATATGATTTTGCTTCAAAAAAGTTATTTGGTCAGTGGCATGGCTAAAAATATGAACTATATACATGGTAATAAATAGGAGAGATAAAGCAGATATGAAAACATATGTCCACATTGCCCAGCCTGTGTGGCTCAATGTTTGAGCATCAAATTATGAACCAGGAGGTCATGGTTTGATTCCCGGTCAGGGCACATGCTGGGGTTGCGGGCTGGATCATGCAGGAGGCAGCTGATCAATGATCCTCTTCATCATTGATGTTTCCATATCTCTCTCCCTCTCCCTTCCTCTCTGAAATCAATAATAAAAATAAAAAAGAAAACATATGTCCACAAAAACTTGTATGTGAATGTCCATGCCAGCATTATCTCCATCACCAGGTCCTTAACTTATCACACCTGCAAAGTCACCCTAAATCCAATGACTAGTTTGTTTTTTTAGAGAAGGGGAAGGGTGATTGGAGAAGGCTGTGTGATTGATGTGCTCATACGCCAATGAGCAGCAAGGACTGCTGGCAACCTCCAGGAGCTCAGAGAGAGGCCTGGCATGGGTTCTCATTCCGAGCTTGCAAGAGGAACCGACCCCGAGGACACCTTGATTTTGAACTTCTGGCCTCCTGAGCTACAAGACAATAAATGTCTGTTATTCAAGCCGCAGATGAGGTCATTTGTTACAGCAGCCCTGGGAGACAAATACAACTTCCAACCCCTGAAATGGCAGCACTTCATCTCGATGTCATTTTTCCCCCGAGAAAAAATTTTGGGGAGCTGGTGGTCGGCAGGAATTGGAAACGGGTTGGGAAGTGGCAGGTTACAATATAGGCAGGACACTTGGGAGGGAGGAGCTACACCTATCGATAACTTGATGGATTTCACAAAGTAATGAGCCTTGTGATTGGGGGAGCGGAGGGTGTGATGGGGTTTATAGGAGGAACACCAGCCTGAGGGAGTTGAGGCTTGCTGGAGGAGGTGCCACCTGAGCTGAGTGTTCAAGAATAAATGGGGAAGAAGACAGGGGAAGAAGGAGTCAGGGAAGGGCAAAAGGAAAGGAACAAGGACAGGAATACACATGGCTGGGGGTTGCTGGAGAGGAACGTGCAAGGACAGGAGATGCAGATGGAGAAGCAGATGGGAGCCATCCCCAAACTCCCAGCACAGAGAAGCCAGATGAGAGCATTCATTCAACCAACAGCTACTGAGTCTCCACTGAGTGCCAGGCATCAGGCTGGTGGCCCCACAGTGAATGAGACAGCATCCCACAGGAACCACAGGGTTTCTCAGCCTCGGCTCCCTTGACATTTAGGTCAGACATTTGTTGCGAGGGGCTGTCCTCTGCATTGTGGGATATTAAGCAGCATCTCTGGTCTCTACCCAACAGATGCCAGTAGCAACCCCCCCTTTCCCAACTGTGACAACCAAACCTGACTCCAGGAATGGCCTAATGTCTCCTGGGGAGCAAAGTCACCCAGATTAAGAGCCACTGGCCTTTGGAGGAGACAGATACTAAATGCGCTTAACTCTGGATCCACACCCAGTTCTCATCCTAAGAAAAAAGGCCACAGAGTAGGTTTGCTCCTTCCTCTCAAGGGGGTGGGGATCTGGAGAGGGCCTTGGCATTTGAGAGGCATTTGAAAAATCGTTGCAATATTGAGTCCAAGCCCTGTATCTAGGGAGAGACACGAGTGAATAAAACATAGTGAGGCCCGACAGGTAATGACACCATTTGAATATGGCCTCTTGCTCCGAACCATCAAACCGTCGCTTTTGTTTTGTTCAAAGAAAAAAAAAAATGACCAAGAGAAAAATTGGCAGGTGACATCGAAGGCCTTGAGGGCATCTGGATTTGATTATCTGCTTCTCATCTTTTATTTAACAAGGAAATGGGAAAGTTTCAGAGCATTCTGGGGGGAAGGAAATAATGGCTCATTCAAATGCATGACAAAGTATGAATTAGGGCTGAGCAGAAAGCTGGGTTGGAGGGTGGACTGTGACGGAGCCTGAGGTGCTTGCACCTCCCCATGCCCCAAGTGGCCTTGGATACTGGGGAAAAGCACCTGATGTTGGAACGCAATTCGGACAGGGCAGGTGTTCTGTGGTGTTGAAAGCTCTGGAGTTCTGGGTTCAAATCCGAGTCTGCCCTGCAGGCTGTGGGGTGGGGCTCTGGGCATGTCTCGTAACCTTTGGGAGACTCAGATTCTTCATCTAAACCCTGAGAAGAGCCGAAACCGGTTTGGCTCAGTGGATAGAGCGTCGGCCTGCAGACTGAAAGGTCCCAGGTTCGATTCCGGTTAAGGGCATGTACCTGGGTTGCGGGCACATCCCTGGTGGGAGATGTGCAGAAGGCGGCTGATCGATGTTGCTCTCTCATCGATGTTTCTAACTCTCTATCTCTCTCCCTTCCTCTCTGTAAAAAATCAATAAAATATATTTAAAAAATAAAAAATAAAATAAATAAATAAATAAACCCTGAGAAGAATCAGACCCGTGGTTGTAAGAATTCAAAGAACTGTGTGAAGCATTTAGCTCAGGGCCTAACAAACAGGAGCATGGAGTAGGTGGTAACATTATGCTGGTGATTTTTAATAAATGCAAACTCTGACCCCTGCCTTCCAGCCTGGCACCATGTCACATCTGCTCACTCACCATGCTTTGTCCATGCCAACATTTTTTCCATGAGCACACTAAAACTGTTCCTGCTTCAGGACCTTTGCACGTGCTGTTCACTCTGGGTAAGACAGTCTTTACTCCATTCTCCACTTGGCTAATGTCTACATACCCGTTAGAGCCTGTCTTAAATGTCACTTAATCAGAGACACTTTCTCTAACTGTCCAGTCTAAATCACATCCTCCTCACCTCATCCCTCACTGTGCCATTTGCCTTCCTATCCCTTATCCCAATTTTATATAATTAATTGAGTAGTTATCTGTTTAAAGAACATTGCTGCCTCTAAGTTCCAAGAGGGCAGGGACATGAGTTGGCTGACAAGCTTGCAATCAAATAAAACCATTCCAGTATCCCGAGAGCTAGGAAAGAAACGCACAGGGTGCTGAGGCAGAGGATGGCAGGGTGGTCAGGAAGGCCTCTCTGAGCAGCTGAAGCTCAGACTGGAAGGATTAGAGGAGTCGGCCATGCAGAGAGGGGGAGTGGAGATGAGGAAGGTATTCCAGGGAGACAGCAGGCTTTGCAAAGGCCCTGAGGCAGTAAGTGGCTACATGCTCCAGGAACTCACTGAAGACCAATGTGGCTGGAGCTCTCTGGAGAAGGGCTTGGAGAAGGGCATCATGGTTGAGAGGCCAATGGAGATCCAGTGGGAACAGTCACATCAAGGGTGGATGGAGTCAAGCTAGATTTTGGAGGTGGGACTGACACACCTTGTGGATTAGAGAAGTCTGGGCGTGAGAGATCCATGGATCACACAGATCAGAAACTGGAGACTTTGGCTAGACCTCTTCCTTAATTTTTCTTGGCAGGATCTTTCTGAAATTCTCCACGGTTCTCTCTATCCATCACCACCTTAAGCTCTGGTGGAAATGCCCTTTGCTACTTCCCATGATATTCAAAACCGTGGCCAATCCTGCGGTGAGGAAGAAGGCCTGAGGACCCACCTGCGGCTGGCTATGTGTCACCACGAGGATTCAGCCTGATGATGTGGGGATCAAGGAGACACAAGTGACCACACCCTCCTCTGTTCCTCCCACAACCACCGCTGCCTGGAGGAGCTGAGCTGAGCTCAGGGCCAGGATGTATCTCCATGAGCTACAGGTGAGCCAGCCAGGGCGGGAGAAACTCAGAGCCAGGGTTAGATCATCCACCTCCAGCCTCCCAGGCCCGGAAACAGGCTGCTGGTGGGCTCGTGCCTGTCTCATCCCCATGCGGGCAGTGACCAGGCCTCTCCAGCTTGTGCTCTTTAGCAGGAGGTAAGGTAGAAAGAAGCCCAAGGCACCTTCAGTATTTGTTCAGCAGCAAAAATCTCATCTCCACTGAAAAGAGGCTCTTGTGCTCTTCTCCAGGAGCCTCAGCCTTGAGGTGATGGCGACTCTTCCCAAGAAAAGATGCAGCCTGGGGGCGGAGTCTCAGGGCACAGCTGGGAGGCGGGAGAGAGTGGGAGCCATGAAGACCACAAGAACCTCAGAAATACTACTGGCTGGAGGCAGATGCAGGGGCTGCTCCTCCCTGCCCTGCAGCATGGACCCTCTCACCAGCTCCCTCCCAGCCTCACCCCTCCACCTGAAATGGAGCCATGAGCTTGATCTCTGTCTGCTAGAGCGCTCATAGGAGTTGGTGATAAACTGCTGTCCGTTAAAGGTATTAACACAGCGCCCAGCATGTGGAGAGAAATTCTGTCTCCAGGCTGCCTCTCGACTCAAGACGGCAACATCAACTCCAGAATGCTCAGCCTGCTGGCCCGCCAGGAAGGTTCTGGACTTGCCAGCCCCAGAGTCGCATGAGGCAATTCCTTAAAATAGAGATAGTTACAGCTACAGATATAGATACAGGAGATAGATAAAGGTGATATTGATCTAGATATAAATGATATAGATATACATGACATAGATGAGATACAGACATAGATAATAGATGATATAGTATAGATACAGATGACACAGAAATGAGAGAGAGAGAAAGAGAGATAGAGAGAGATAGAGATAAAGATAGAGAAATAGAGATAGAGATAGAGACAGAGATAGAGATAGAGATGAGATAGACACACACACACACACACACACACACACACACACACAGCCTGCTGATCGCTTCTCTGGGAACCCTTGGGCATGTTAGCTATTATTCTCCAAAAAAATATTTCCTAGCCAAGGAAGGGTTAAGAGCAGTGCCTTTGGGACTAAAATTGGAGCAGGAGGGAACGGAGCCTTTCATTATTTCACTCTATTTTGTATCGCACCAGCAACAATTACCTTTATCATTTAAGACAGGGATAGGTGAGGACAGGAAGAGGACAAGGGACACCACAATCACAGCCTTTGCCTCCCTTCCTCCCTTCTGTGAGCCCTCAGGAGCAGGTACTAGCCTGAGGGGTGAGATGGGGCTGCAACCTGGATGGACAACAGGGGATGGGTCACAGGCACAAACAACTTACTCCGGGAGGCTGACTCAACTTCAACTGGGCTCCCTGGATGCCAGCAACCACTGCTTCTAAGTCGGAATTAAATGAGTTCAGCACGGAATTACTTGTGCTGTTTGGGGGCTGAGAGGGCAAATTATTCCCCAATGCTTTATTCCTTCTGCATTCATTGAAGAGGTCAGGATGATTTGGAGGCAGGATGGGGAAAGCAGCAGCTCTTCATTAGCAAAACCAGCTCTTTAAGTCTGCCTCCAAATGCCTGTTACCGATGCAGAGGGAGGATCTGATCTAAGGTTCCAGTCTCACTGATCTATTATTCCTTTTGGAGCTGCAGGTGGAGCTCTCTCATGAAGCTGCAAATTCTAACACGACACCGTTCTCTGAAGGGAACTTTAACTAATTAAGTGGAACTTTTCCTTTACTCCAACGTGTGCCCTGCCTGCTGAGTCCCACGAGGAGAGGCGAGAGAAAAAGCAAAGGAAACCTGGGGGCAGCCTGCACCCATCTGCCCCTAGGGATTAGCTAAGGGGGGACAGATTCTCAGAGCCTGCGGAGGAGAGGGAGGAGGAGAAGGTGGGAGAGTGGAGAAAAGGAGAAGGAGGAGGAGAGAAGGAGGGAGAGGAGGGGAGCGGGCAGCAGGGAAAGAAAACACAGAGAATCTACCTTGTGCCTGCACTTCATTGACACCGTTCCAGTTCATGTCTACAGCAGCCTCTGAAGCAGCTATTACGCTCAGAGAGGTTAAGTGACTTGCCCAAGGTCACAGAGCTGCAGGAATCTGAATCCAGTCAGTCTGACCTCTAAGTCCTGTGTCCTGCAGCAGCTGCCTCCGGACTCACACAGGCATCAGCGTCCGAGGGGCCCCGCTATTACCAGTGCTTCCAACTGGACACAGTTTTGCCCTCCAGGAGATGCTGGGCAATGTCAGGAGACGTTTTTTTGTTATCACAATTTGGGGATGGGGTTGCTACTGGCACCTAGAGGCTAGAGGTAAGAGAAGCTGTAAAGACCCTCCAGTGTACAGGGAAGCCCCCCACCACAGAGAATTCCGTAACCCCAAATGTCAACAGTGTCGCAGTGGAGAAACTACACTATGGGAGAGCACTCGAATCACCCCCATGCACCCTGGCTCTGGCATTCCCCCTGGGAATCTAGAAGTTCCAGCCAGCACTCATTTTTTTGCCCAACACCCAGGATTAAAACTCACCTAGTAGTAAGCAAGTATTTGAGGAATTCTTGCCTCTCCGCGTTGCCCCTGGATACATAAATTCTCATCTAAATTCACAGTCACACTCACAATTTCACAGCACAAGAGAGACATAACTTTCTCATTAAGGGGCACGTTCTAAGTTTCTCTCCACTGAAATCAGTAAGAATCTGGGCTCCCTTGAAATGATGTGCAGCTGTAATTAACATTAATAAAACACTAAGTCGCCCCATGCCAGCTCAGGAGAATCACTGTTGGAGGGTCTATGAGCTACAGACCACGCCTTCCTCCCCCGGCCCCCATGCCAATACAATCAGGAGGACCCTAGAAGGGAACACAGACCCATTTCAGCGGCCAGGGAACATGGAAGGGCCACAGGAGCACTGGACATGGAGCTCCAAGAAGGAGCTGGAGAAATAACAGCTACAATAACCTACATTTTGTGGGAAGAGCCAGTTTGAGATTTAGTCACTTGTAAACAAAGAATTCTGTCTAATACAAAAGGAAATCAAGTACAGTACCTTTTAAGAGAAATTTACTTTTATAACTTTTAATGCAGTAATTTCTTCTGGGTTAAGAGTATTGTCTAGAGGTGCTGCAAGAATCTTTCATAACTAGGTTATAAAACGGAATAGAAACAGGTTCTTCTCAAGTCACTGGGAATGCACAGAGGTTCATGAGAAGGGCACTTTTTCTAGGACCATTTTGGTGAAATCCGATTGCTTGGGGTCCGTGGAAGTAAAGCTACTGCTCAGCAAACTTCAGACAAGTCACTCCCGTTGAAATAATTCGGAACTGGACTGATGGGGCATCAACTAATGTGGCTTCAGGGCTGTATTCTTGTTCTTGTCCGACTGCCACCCAGGAAGCCTCCACCTTTACCCTCCAGTCCTGGCCCATGAGGCTGGTGGGTAGCTGGCTCTTGGTCAGATGGGGAAACTGAGTCACACATGCCTAGTCAGAATTAAGTGCGTGAACGTCAACCCTTCAAGCCAGGCTTCCTGCCATGAAGATTAATGAGTGACAACTGTCAATGGCCAGGAAGGGGTTAAAACAAAACAGCCACTCCAACGCCTGAGACCGTTTTCAGCCTCTTGAATGCGTAGGCCAACAGCAGCCCTGGCAAAGCATGACAGGACACGGTGTGACCACCTCCCTGAGGGAGACGCCCTGCGTGGGCCCCGTGGGCTTTCTATTTGGTGCACGTCAAGGAAACACTGATTGAATGATGTGCAGAGTTTTACATTTAGTATGCAAAGGGGTGGCCTGTGGCGTAACATCTGGACAGCAGACACGTTTTATCGGGCTCATATGAGGCTTAAATTTGGATTCATTGGCAACGTTTTTTAAAAATAGAGAAATTTCACACTAAAAAATCCATACTTTTGGCTGCTCTTGATAAACAACTATAAGTCTGATAGCATCCCCTCTTGAAGGCAAGTTTCTGGCTTTCCCGCCGTCCTCTCTGCTGGCACGCCCTCCCCTCCCCTCCCCTCCCTCCCCGGGTAGACTCTCCCCTCTGTGCAGGGTCAGCCCAGCGGCACCTCCCATGGAAAGCCTCCCCAGGCGCTCTGAGGACGATCTTCGAAAATTGCCCGTGTCCAAACCAACAAAAATTATTATATGAGTATCTGAGACCCAAGCTGTCTTTAAAGCCTGCGCTTTCTATTTCCATTTTCTCTTTAAAACACGTGTTTCGGGGATAGGATTTAGTGCATATCTTTTGTTCCTAATTTTTTTTTAATTTTTTTTCAATTGTAGGTTACATTACAAAGTGTCCCCCTGCTATTCCCAGTCCCCACCTGGCACCGTACACAGTTATTACAATACCATTGGTCATCTTCCCTGTGCTGGACTTTACATCCCGGGACTATTCTGTAACTACCAACCTGCACTTCTCAATCCCTTCACCTTTTCCACCCAGTCCCCCAACCCCTCTCCCCTCTGGCAGCCCTCAGTCTGTTATCTGTGTTTATGAGTCTGTTTCTGTTTTTGCTTGTTCTTTCATATTGTTCTTTAGATTCCACATATAAATGAAATTAGAATGTAAGTCTTTTAAGCTCTTCCTGGAAATGAGCAGCAATGCCCCCACGGGTGCCGAGGACTCAGTACAGGTGCTGACCTACCATTTGCAAATACCAATGGGACTTTTCCTACATAGCGATGCAATGGGCAATGTAACCTTCCCCTTGGGCCCTGAAGAGTGACGAGAGCCTAGGTGGCTTTGCTGCTGGCAGCTACACTACCAGCATCATCTCTTTGGGTCATCAGCAAAAAATAGTCTTGCCCCCACCCTGCCATGCAGTTCTGGGCTGCTGGGTGCTCCATGATCTACGTCAAACAGGCGGGGGGTCTGAAGCACAGGACACAGCCAGCCAGCAGCGTCGGAGGCACAAGAACATGCCAGGAATAAATGGGAAAATCAGCAGAGACAAGAAACATTTTCAATCCCTTGTAGGGATGACTGTTTGCAAGTGTTCAGCCCTAGCTTTGATGAGTCACTCGTTAGAAAAGAAAAAGCATGACCTTTTGTGACTGATTCCAGGAAGACTTGGGGGTGGGTAGTGGGTGGGGGTTTCAGAGTCAACGGAGTCAAAGACACTGGGAGGAATAAGGCCTGGCTGTTTAGACAGGATGTCCTCAGGGCAAGTGAGAACTATGTGGGGTGAGAAGAACACGAGTGAACAGAACACAAGTGAACAAAAAGAAACAATTAGCTTACTTTTTCTCTCCCAACTGCCCTCATCCGGAGCCCAATGAAAGAGGGGGAGCTGAGAGAGGGAAAAAAACAGAAGAGATGGAGGAGAGGGGGCCAGGGAGCCAATGGGAATCAAGACAGTGTGGCACTGGCATAAAAAACAGAACAGAATGCAGTTGTGAAATAGGCCCACATGATCACGGCTGATTTATATTTGACAAAGATTCCTCATAAGTCAATGGAGAATAGGTGGTCTCTTCAACAAACGGTGCTGGAACTGGATACTCATGTGGAAAATAATGAGGTTTGACCCTTACCTCACACCATATGAAAAAATTAATGTGAAGCGGATAATAAACCTATCATAAAAGCTAAAACTGTAATAATTCTAGAAGAAACAGGAGACTATCTTGAAACTTCCAAAGATTTCTTAGACAGGATATAAAAAGCCATAAACACAAAAGAAAAAAATGTGGTTAACAGGACTCCATTAACACTGAGACTGTCAGCTCTTTGAAAGACAACCATACACAAGTGATAAGGGAAGCTACGATTGAAAGAAACTATCCACAAGACATAATCTGATAAAGGGCCTACCACACAGTTAATAAGAAGATAAGCAATCCAATTAAAAATTAGGCAAACAACTTGAACAGATAAGTGAGAGAGAGAGAGAGAGAGAGAGAGAGAGAGAGAGAGAGAGAGAAATGGCCAGTAAATCCACAAAAGGATGTTCAACATCTTTAGTCCTCAGGGAAATGCAGTGATTAATTAAATAATGCAAATTAACATACAACATGATACCAATTCCTACCTACTAGAATAAATAATGTTAGAAGCCTGACAATATCAAGCGATCACAAGGATGCAGAGCAGGGTTCCTCAACCCTGGCACTCCTCATATTTTAGGCTGGATAGCTCTTTCCTGGGGGTGGGAGAGGGCTGCTGCATACACTGTAGAATGTTTTATCGGCATCCTTGGTCTCTACCCTGGTGATAGATGCTAGCAGCACTCTCCTGTACCCCACCCCGCCAAATTATGGCAACCAAAAACATGTCTCCGGATGTTGTCAAATGTCCCCTGGGGACAAAACAGCTCCATGCTGACAACCACTGACTTCTAAGACATTTCTGGTGGGGATGTGACATGTACTACCACTATGGAAAACAGTATAATGATTTATTATAAAGGTAAACAAATAACCTGGCCGGTATGGCTCAGTGACTGAGTGTCCACCTATGAAAAAGGAAGTCATGGTTTGATTCCAGTCAGGGCACATGTCAGGGTTGCGGACTCGATCCCCAGTGTGGGGCATGTAGGAGGTAGCCAATCAATGATTCTCTCTCATCATCGATGTTTCTATCTCTCTCTCTCCCTCTCTCTTTCTCTCTAAAATCAATAAAAATATTTTAAAAAAATAATAAAGTTAAACTAATATGCTATGACTTAGGAATTCTACTGCTAGGAATTTACCCAAGAGAAAGGAAAACATTTGTAGATAAAAAATAAATACATAAAGCCCTGTATGGAATGTTCATTGCAGATTTCATCCCAAGAGCCCCAAACTGGAAACACTCTAAAATGCCCATCAATGGAAGTGTAGTGAGCCCTAACCCTAGTACCTGTGAATGTGGCCTTATTTAGAAACAGGGTCTTTGCAGATGTGATCAAGTTAAGCTAAGGTCATAATGGATTAGAGTGGGCTCTAACTCCAGTGGCTGGTGTCCTCACAAGAAGAGGAGAGGACATGCAGAGGGAAGAAGGCCCAGTGTAGACAGAGGCAGGGACTGGAATGATGCGGCTACGAGCCCAAAACACCAAGGACTGCCCCGAGTCCCCAGAAGCTAGGAAAGGCAAGAAAGAATTCTCCTCTATCCTGAGAAAGCAAGGCCCAGTCAACACCTTGATTTTGGACTTCTAGCCTCCAGAACATGAGAGAATACATTTCTATGGTTTTAAGCTACCACGTTTGAGGTACTTTGTTGTAGCAGTCCTAAGAAATGAATACAGTAAGGAAGGAATAAACAAACTACTGTGTAGTCACACAATGCAATATCAGTAACACATAGTAACAAAGTAATACAAAAGAATGAACCACTAATCCACACAACAACATGGATTAATCTCAAAAACATCATGTTAAATGAAATAAGCCAATCACAAGTGTGTATAATGCATGATTCCATATACAGTATGTTCCATAAGAGGCCTAAGCTATGGGATAAAAATCAGAATTGTGGTTGCCTTCAAGGAGGCGGATATGATTGGAAAGGAGGCATGAGGGAATTTTCCAGAGTGAATGAGAAATGTTCTCTTTTTTCTCTTTTCTTTGTTAATTCTTGCCTAAGGATATTTTTTCCATTGATTTTTTTTTTAGTGGAAAACAGGAAGAGGAGGGGGAGAGAAAGAGAGAGGGAAACATTGATGTGAGAGAGACACATCGATTGGCTGCCTCCAGCAGGTGCCCCAACCGGGCCGGTTGAACCTACAACCCTTTGGTGGGTGGGCCAACATTCTAACCACTGATCCATACCAGCCAGAATGATGTTTTATATCTTGATTGGGGTTGTGGGTACCTGGGGATATATGTTTATCAAAATTCAATGAATTTAAAACCTATGTTTTATATTGTATTAAGTTAATACTGGCTTTTAAAAACTGCCAATAAAGAGGCTAAAGGGAAGAGAGAGGACAGTTGGGAAGCATGTGACCTGCTCACAATGACAAGAGGCAGATGAGGAAAAAGGAGGGAGCAGGCAAAGGGGTCATTGTGAGAAGAAGACCCACTTTGTCCCACCTGCAGCAAGCTCTGTCATTTTGCTACACCTGCACTCACCATGGTTAAGTAAATGCACTAATTCTTCACTGCAGGCCAAGTGCAGAGCTGCTCGCAGCAAATTGGCCCAGGCAGACATCCCAGCTGCTGTCCATTATAACCCGGGATGGAACATTAACTTCTGAGAGGTCCTCTGGCTCCCTGCGAGCCCCTCGCCTCCCACACTTCAGGAATATTCTTGAAAACCTAAATAGATAACTGAGAAAAACTCAGAACGCAGTGCCTGGTGAGCAACACAAGGCCCCCCAGGGCCGAGAAACACTTGGAGCGTGGTCCAGACAGCACCGAGCTCTCAGCTCATGCGATGCTGGGTCCCTAGCCCAGCCAGCTGCAGACACACGAGGTCTCAGGTAGGAAGTAGGGGCCTGAGGCCAAGTCATCTACTGCCCTCCCCCACAGCCAAACCAAAACAAAGGGGTCACAGCAAATGTGGGGAGGGGCCAAAATCATTAGCTTTGGCACCAGGCAGTCCAGAGTTCAGAGGTTGTTATAGTAATAAGTTTAGTTAAGATAGTATAATCAAATTTCATATTTTTTAGAGTGAATTTTAAACTTTACTTAGAAGAGGAACTTAGTTTGTGTGTGTGTGTGAGACCCTGATAAGTAACTTGTAATGCCCTGCATGTTAACTCCTGACAAATAACTTGTAACTCCTGACCAACAACTCCCTGCGTGTGCACTCCTGATAAGTACCTTGTAACCCCCTGCGTGTGTATCCTGATAAGCCCAGAAGGCCACCGGAGCACACTGATATGAGACACTGAAGAAGCCCACCCATGGGGCATAAAAGAAGCACTCTCACAGCAGCAGTCAGACGTTTGTCTGCCCTCCACAGACAAGACGTTCTCCTTCCCCCTGGAAACTGCCGTTTCTGCTCTGCCTCTGAGCCCAGACTGTTGAGGCCTCTCTTCGTGTCAAGAGACCGAGCATTTGCAGCTGCGTATTTCGACGACCTCCGTGTGTCTCTGTCAGCGAGTGTCTCTGGGTGGCCTGCCAAGGACTGAAACCCATCAGCTCTCTGGTAAATAAACCTGTGTGATTTCTTGCATTTTTTATCCCCTGTGTCTTCTCTCTTCTTAGTTTCTGGTTAAGCTCGGCCATATTAATTATAGTAAGTACCCTTTGACGTCTGTATTGGTATATCCAAATGAGGCGCTCTGGGTCACCTGTGCATACGTTCCCATAGAAATTCAACAGAGGTCAAGACTGCTTCCTTCATTTCCAAGTGGGAAAAATGCTAACTGGTGCTGAGATGCAGGTATGCAAGGAACTGGTGCTCAATAAATGCTGGCTTCCTTTTGTGAAATGCAGGCACCACCTTGATGTTGAGTTGGCAACTTTACATTTCACATGAATCATATTCCTTGCTCACAAAGAAGTTTCCTACTGGAGACAACGTCTTCACGACAGCCCTTGAAGGAGGGTGGTGCTGCTCTGCCGGTCCCTGGGACTCAGCTGAGCAAGTGGAAGAGCCCCCCTCACCTGCAGACCTCTTGCAGCAGCTCCAGGAAGGGGCCCCACACATTCACATTCAGGGCTGCACCTGCCAGGGGTAAACACTGCTTGCATAGTGTGTGTTGCGATGTTCACAATCTGAATTCTGAGAGAGGACAATTCTAAGAGATTTGTCCAAAAGCACAGTAAGGAACACTTCCCCTGGCACCAGCCAGGTGCTTCCACATGACCCTGCCCGGCAGGTCTTCAGCAGGGACACTGTCTCTTGTCACTATTCCTCTCTACACAAGCGTACCTGGACATGGGTCCTCCCTGTGTAGCTTCTTTCATGTTCACTCTGTAATAGAGAGAGAACTAGACTGATAGCCTGGTGGGGGTGGGGGGGAGAAGGTGGTTTCTAATGCTGAGGTGGAGAATCATTCATTCATTCATTCACTCACTCACTCATTCCTCCAGAAAACATTCACTGAGCCTTCAACTATGTACCCAGAGCTGTTAAGCACACAATGGACAGAGAAGTATAAGACAGCATTCCTACCCTCAAAGAACTCACAACACAGAAACACAGTAGGGACTCAAAACCTGCTGTGCACAAGTGACAGGCACAACAACCACAGAGACAGCCTGGGGTACATAGTCGTAAGTCCCGCCACTGGGTTAGATCTGTATCACATTTTCCACCAATCAGCTAAGGACAGGATTCCTCAGGCATTTTCTGAAAGGGCCAGGTAGTGAATCCTTTAGGCTCTACTAAGCATAGTCTCGGTTGCAAGGACAACAATAGACAGTCAGTCCATGAGCGAGTGTCACTGTTCCAATAAAACTTTATTTACAAAAACAGGTGTTGGGCCGGATTTGGGAAGATGTAATCCTACTTGGTTTCTTCACTACAACAGAGAGATGGTGATACCAGCTACTTCGTGAGGTTGTAGAAGTTGATACTACATGTAAAGTGTTTGGTACCATGCCCATAGCATGGTAAGGACTCGATAAATGTTGGCTGTTTCCACCATTGTTATTCATTTCACCACAGTATGGAAACAGAAATATGGAGGCAGAGTTGGAAAGGAGTGGAGGGTCAGTTTGATGTGAGGAAAACCATAGCCAATTTAACTGAGAGCCTCTCTCAATTTAGCCATCAGAACAAGGACAAGGACAAAGCCCTCCTAGCTGCCCCCCAGGGCTGAGTTGCTGTCCAAAAAGCTCTCCTTCCAAAGATGGGGAAATTCTCAAGTCCTCATAGTACAGTCCTCAAATTCTCAAGTTCTACAAAACAGAGGGTGTAAGGAAAGGAGTCTGTACCTTCCCTGAGCAAAGAACATGTTTCTTAGATAGTCCCCTGTCATATTCACTGAAAACAAAATGTTAAGTCTCAACATCTTGGGAAGTGAAATCCAAGCTGGTGCCAACCTCAGGTGACATCCCAACACAGGTCCCCATCCACCTGGCTGCTTGCCGCCTGCTCAGTGGTTAAAGCCCAGGTTGGTGCGCAGGCATCTTCTCCCCTCCTGGGCCTGCGGCAGCAGTCCGCCCCTGAAAGGTCATCTCTCCAATGTACAAAGTGTGACGCTGAGACAGGAGCAGGGCTAGAAGATATGCCCGCCCGCCAGGTAACTACTTCCTGAAAACCATAAGGCACCTAGAAGATTCATCTTGCCTGCTCCCCTCACCTCTCCTGGGAACCGGGCCATGGTGGAAGGGCCTGGTTACTAGTTTTATTCTTCCTCTATTCGTTCAGGTTAATAAATGCCTCCAGCCTGAGGGGAGCAGGAGGGGGAGGGAGGTGAGCTGGAGAGCTCTCAGCAGCCACCAGACAGCCCTGGGCCACACTCAAGTTAAATTGCCGAGCCCCACAGGTCCTCCCCCACCAGCTGTAGGTCAGGAGGCCATGGGAGGTGACGCAGGCAGGGGAAAGGGGCAGCCCTGGGAGGTGCCATCCTTCCCGCCAGCACAGACGGCAGAGCGCCCACTGACTTCTGCTTGCTGGGTTGCCGGAGCCACACTCTCCTGCATCCTGGGAGGCAGCACTGCATACTTGGAAGAATTAATAAATAGAAAACAGGAACCAAAGGGCTCAGAGCAACTGGACTGAGGCCTTGAGGTCAAAATGCATCCCATCAGCTAAAATGGCACTTGACAGGAGAGAGCCCTTCCTGAGGCCCCCCATCGATGGACCTCAGGATAAACTCCAAACTGCCCAGCAGCTCCTCCTCTGCACCCCTCACCACTCCACAAGCGCACTCAGGCTCCGAGTCGAGCCCACGGCCATATTCAGTGCCCAGCCTGCTGTTCTCCTGCCGCCTGCTCTTCCCTCTCTCTTCACCTGCCAACACCACCTACTCTGCAGGTCCCGTCTTAGGTCCAGTGCTGGCAAACTACAGCGGCCCAAAGGCCGAATCAGCCCACTTGTTTTTATAAATAAAGATTTCCAGGAGGAGCCTGGCCAGTGTGGCGCAGTTGGTTGGGCACTGTCCCATGCACCGAAAGGTTGCTGGTTCAATTCCAGGTCAGGGCACATGCCGGGGTTCAGGGCTTGATCTCTGGTAAGGGTGTGTAGGAGGCAGCCAATCCATCAATGTTTCTCTCTCTCTCCTCCCTTCCTTTCTCTCTAAAAATCAATAAAAATATTTTTAAAGGCTGTACTGGAAGACCACTGTGCCCATTCATTTGCATATCCCTTATGGCTGGTTTCACTTACAACCTCAGGGTTGGGTGGGTGCAAGAGAGGCGGCAGGATGGCAGACCCCAGTGCTATTTACTCCCTGGCTTCTTACAGGGCACGTTTTCTGACCCGTCTTAGAGGACGGTTCCTCCAGGAAGCTGTCCCCGGCTCCCTGGGATGTTTTACGTGATCCTCATCGGGCTCCTGCAGCCCTAGCCTTACTTTCTCTGCTCCAGGCCTTTCCCCCACTGAGTTATACTAGTTAACTGATGTTTTCAGCCTAACTCCTCTAAACCCTGAACTCCAGGCCCCTCACAGAGACCCTGCTCGTCAAAGCACTAAAAAGCAAGTTTGCAGAATGAACGAACAAGCCAGTGAGTGTTCTTTTGCTGCTGGACTGCAGAGCCTAATAAAACCACTAAACACAGCACAACTCCTTCAGGCAGCTGACGCCTCACGGGGGAGTGTGCACAGCAGCACTGTGTCTCTGGGACAGATAGAGAGCAGGGAAGGCCCAAGAATGAGCTGCCCAGCGAACAAAGGAGCCTCAAATATGTCATGGAGGAGTAACTGCTCCCAGACCAAACGCAGGGGAGAAGAGAGGACAGGCGGGGCTCAGACTCTCCCAAATTGGCACTTGGACTCGAACTTACAATCTTATTGATGCTTCCAAGGTAGACCCCTCCTTGTCCTGCTCCGCACACCTTACTGTTCTAGTCTCCTGACTTAGCATTCTTTCCTTCTCCATTGTAAACTCCTGGGAAGCCAGTCATTTGCCCACCAGAGAATCCCTGTAGGACTTGGTAAAAAAGTATGATGAATGAATGAATGAATGAATGAATGAGATAGACTCAACCATCAAATCCTTCCATCAGGCATAATGTGGTACAGAGAGCCAGGTGGGGCCCAGTTTCACTCTTGGTGGGCCCCTGCCCCAGTGGCGACCCTAGAGGTGCCCTATTTAACAACAATCAATCATGACTGTTTCGTGGCTACTGTCTTGTGGCATCTTACGCCTGGCCTGCTGAGGCCACACACTTGGCTTTGAATAGTTTCCTCATCTTGGCCTCCAGTTTCTGGAGGCATTTCTGGGGTCTCAGCTGTCCCCAACCTTGTTCCTGTCCTCTGTCTTGGCTTTCAAAGGCCTCACGTACTGCCCGTCTCCGTGTGACTGCTCCACCCCATGCTGATATCATGCCCTCATCCTGGTCCCCATTATCTTAAATCAAAGTGCTGGGCAGCTGCCCCGATGACTCAAGCCACCGTCAGGAGCCAATGCACAGTGGAGAGGTTGGCCCTGGGAGGAATGTTTCTATCTCCCCATTTATCACACTAAGAAGTTGGTTTCAAATTCTATCAAATAAGTCAAAAATCAAGACAGAGAACAGTGCCTTCTCTTTGTCTTTTCCAGAAGTGGCACCACCCTCTATAGCGAATAGATTTCGGGCATTTAATCTGGCAACCAAGTGACACTGACTCCCAGAAGGCTGGCGCCTGCCAGTGGGGTGGGGGGGAGGTAAGAAATATGCCTCTGATTTATCGTCATAGAAAAGAAACAGCATGTGGCCAGGTGGCTGCTGAATTTCCCCAGAGCAGGGGTCCTCAAACTTTTTAAACGGGGCCAGTTCACTGTCCCTCAGACCGTTGGAGGGCCGGACTATAGTTTAAAAAAAAACTATGAAGAAATTCCTATGCACACTGCACATATCTTATTTTGAAGTAAAAAAACAAAATGGGAACAAATACAATATTTGTATTTGCATGTGGCCCTCGGGCCATAGTTTGAGGACCCCTGCCCCAGAGCAAACAGGATGTGGGGGTGGGGAGAGAGGATGAGAGCTGTGCACCTGGCTGATAGCACATGTCCTAGGAAGATTCCCCTAGCCCCGTGGTCGGCAAACTGCAGCTCGCGAGCCACATGCGGCTTTTTGGCCCCTTGAGTATGGCTCTTCCAAAATATAGCACTTGCGGGCGCACCTACAGTGCAATTGAAACTTCGTGGCCCACGTGCAGAAGTCGGTTTTCGGCCTGGGCGAGTCAATTTTGAAGAAGTACTGTTGATATTTGGCTCTGTTGACTAATGAGTTTGCCGACCACTGCCCTAGACCAGTGGTTCTCAACCTTCTGGCCCTTTAAATACAGTTCCTCATGTTGTGACCCAACCATAAAATTATTTTCATTGCTAATTCATAACTGTCGTGTTGCTACTGTTATGAATTGTAATGTAAATATCTGATATGCAGGATGGTCTTAGGCGACCCCTGTGAAAGGGTCGTTCGACCGCCAAAGGGGTCGCAACCCACAGGTTGAGAACTGCTGCCCTAGACAAAGGGAGATGGAGGTGACTAAAGAAAGCCCCAGCCCATTTTTTAAATAACCCAATGGTAGACAGCAAGACCTAGGTGACCTATTAGGAAATAGGTGGCCAAATGGTGCTCAGCCAATGAGGAACTGGAGGAGGGTCTAAGTAAATAGGCTGTGTTCCTTGCCCCAAGTGTGATCCTGTAAAATGGGCATCCGCTCTCTAGAGCAGCGGTTCTCAACCTGTGGGTCGCAACCCCTTTGGCGGTCGAACGACCCTTTCACAGGGGTCGCCTAAGACCATCCTGCATATCAGATATTTACATTACGATTCATAACAGTAGCAACATTACAGTTATGAATTAGCAATGAAAATAATTTTATGGTTGGGTCACTACATGAGGAACTGTATTTAAAGGGCCAGAAGGTTGAGAACCACTGCTCTAGAGTGTTATTAAAAGTCTCATTTTCGCCATGCTTCTGTTTCCTTGTCCATCATTTGAAATTTGGACAGGTGAGCCATTTCTCACAGAGGGGAGGGAGCCACAACTCAACATGATTCAACATGATTACCTCCGGAGAGAAAAAGGGGCCATCCATTCCATTCCAGGAATGAAGTCCCTCAGGAAACCCTGCAGCTTCCTGGACAGCAGACGTGCTTTTATTCCCAGGTTCCGCAGCCCTAAGTGTGGCTCTGATGCCCTTCCCTCTAGGATGGCAATAACAGGAACTACAACGATGTCTTCGAGACTCCGGTATCACACCAAACCCATCATCCCACCTGTGGTTAAGTATGCGGGAAACGTATTTATATGTTTTACGTTGACTGTAAGAAGTAGAGCCACCTGTTAGCGCGCGGTAAAAACTACCCGCAAACAATGTATTAAGCAGCCGTTGTTTGCATGAACATGGACCTGTAGGATGACACTTCCATCTATAAGATAATCACAGCACCAACAAACCACAGGTGCCCGACAACAGCAGCCAGGAAGTCTGTTTACCAGCGCAAGGATGATACACTCTTCCCCCGCTTTTTCTCACCTTCCTTTGTTTCATATTCTCAGTCACAACCCCAACAAGAGAAGAATCCCCGGCTCTAATCAATAGAATGAAGGGCTTTGGGAAGGGATAGAAATGCGATGACCGAACGTTCCCGTTTTGACCGACTGGCCGTGACTTCCCAAGAGCCTTGTGTTGAGAAGGATTCTGATGGCACACCAGAGCCCATGAGAAATGCCTGCCTTTGGAAAAGAAGGAGGAATGGCCGGCCTTAGATGTGCCAGACGTGCCAAGCCTGCCTTCGGTCATTTGAATCAGGTCAGACTGGGTATTGGAGTTTCTCCCCATCCTCTCTGCCCAGCCTACTCAAACACATCCACGAGATCCCATTATAATGGCACCCAATGTCACTTACTTCTCTCCTTGACATCATTCCCTTCTGCTCAGGGGAAAAGAACCCCTTGACTGTTCCGAAATGTGATCAAATGTGTAAACTTGACATCTTTCTTTACACTGGGGCTTTTCACACTGACCAGGGGATTTGCCTCCACACTCCTTTCTGTATCCCAGTGCCTGGTCCATGTAGGGAAACACCGATCAGTTTCCTCCTGTATGTGCCCCAACCGGAGACGGAACCTGAAACCTAGGTATGAGCCCTGACTGGGAATCAAACCCACCAACTTTTTGGTGGATGCTCCAACCAACTGAGCAACCCGGCTGGGGCTCCACCAACAAATCTTTTAATTTAGTAAAAATGTGTGCACACAGCTATGTATAGAGCTGAACACAATCATATTAATGATTACCTTTATTCCTATCTTTGTTTGGGTTCCTCCAAAACCAGACCCTGGGAGAGGTTTTGGGGTGCAAGTTGTATATTTGGGAGGTGGTCCCGGGAAGCATGACAACGTGGAGAGGTGAGGCAGGGAAGGAAGCCAAGCCCATAAAGGAGGCGTCACGGAAGGTCTTGCAGCCGCAGGCAATGCATCCCAATAGACCCAGGCGAGGCGAGGCCATTTCCTTTTATGAGTGCTGGTCACAGCCCACTAAAATGATGGCGCCATCCATGAATGAGCCATGATCACAGATTTAAAAGCACGAATGTATTCCAACCCCTTTGGTTCACAGATGAGAAAGCTAAGCCGTGGAGAGGTTAAGTCAAAGGTCACAAGGCTACTTCCTGGCAGAACCAGGATGTAAATGCTGGCTGTTGTTATCAGTCTACTTATTAGAACTCAACTCAACTCAACTAATGTCTCTCTATAAGCCCTTCATTTATCTCCCTGGTTAGAATCCCTCTCCAGCCCGGCTCCCCCGGTCCACACAGTCCAGGCACCACTGACTCTATCTTGCATCTTTTTTAACATCTAACGTTCAGGTGCCCTCGTGTCCCTGTGGATATGGTGGCATGGTCCCAGGCCAAGTAGTCACATGGCACCGTGCACACCACCAAACTGACCACTCCACCGCTCTCCTCTGCTGGCTCCTTGCCACGAAGCTCGGCAGCCCTGGGAGGTGTGCCCGGGGAGGGCCTTCCTTGAGGAAGTGTAGAGCTTGCTAAACTGAACAGAAGAACTCTGATGGGCAAAGCTGAACTTAACCTGAATCTTGATACACAATTTCAAAAAACACTGAAGGTCGGCCCAATCGATTTGGCAGACCAGGAGGAAGTGGGCAATTCAGCCCAATAAATCCCACAGGGGTCCAAAGAAAGGCTGATGTTTAAAGTGTGGTCCTGGCATGAAGACAGACACACAGACCAATGGAAGAGAATCAAGAGCCCAGAAATGAACCCACATATGTGTATGGTCAACTAACATTCTGACAAGGAAGCTGAGCAGGTCAGGACATGCATCTTAGTTACAACACTAAGCATGTCCCTTGCACAGGGTGGGCCGAGGGCTGACCTGGACAATAGCCCCTCGCCCGTGTGGCCATTCCACACTTGAAAGGAGGGCAATCCAAATCGAGGTCAGCAGGAAGCATAAAATATACACTGGATTTCGAACATATGGTGGGAAAAAAGACAGCAAAATGCCTCCGGACTCTACACTACAGTGACAACATTTTGATATAATGGGCTACATAACACATATTATGGAAATGCCTAGCCCTTGTTTATTTTCACTCTTTTGAATGTGGCCACTAGAAAACATTATATTGCCTGTGACATTCACATCCTATTTCTAGGGGTAACTCTAAGGTAGACCCCCCAGAAGTTGGCAAAGTTCCCCAGCAAGGACCCCGTGGTCAGTATCTATGGCTTTGCGGGCCATACTCAACACCGCCATCACGGTGGGGGAGCAGCCAGGGACAATACATATGAACCTGACTCTGTGGCCAGAGATTCATACCTGACCCCCAAACTACAGTTTGCAGACCCCTACTTTAGGACAGTAATAGTATTCAGAAGGGTCATTTCTGGAAAATTCCACTCTATTTTCTCATGGATCTTTCATTCAATTGGAGGAGGGAAACATAAGTCTGTTCAGGCTTCCCTGAGTTGGGCAGGTCCTGGGCCTCAAGGCAGGCAGCCCCTCACCACCCCCTCCCACAGCCCCGGGCTCAGCTGCCCCAGGGCACCCACCATGCACTCACTTGGGCGTGTGGGCCTCGTCCACGCGGTGACCCAGCTGGAATTCGTGGGACTTGCTCCGATGCAGGGCCGTGAACCCCGGGAGCAAGTGGATCAGCTTCCGGGAGGAGGGCGGTGGGGTCCCTGGGGGCTTCAGCTTGTTCTTCCTCCTCATGGGCGGCGTGCCTGGCGGGGTCACGGTGGTGACGATATTGGGGGTGCGTGGCGGGGTGCGGACTGCATGCCGCTGCCGGGGCGACGGGGGCAGGGAACGGTGGCCTGATTCCAGGGGCGGTGGCGGGCACAGGCCCGGGTAGGTGTCCACAGTGAGCCTGTCCACTTGAGTATACACAGGGGCCCCAGGGGTGGGGCTGGCGTGACAGTAGAGCTGGGCGCACTTGGACTGCACCCTGGGGCTCTGGGAGAGGTGGGTGCGGATCCATGGCGTCGGCTCCGGGGCACACACTGGGCTGTTCTCCTTCCCCGTCTCCGTGGTGGGCCACTGGATGGTCCAGTCTTGTTTGGAAAGGTTGCCGCCTGAGTTGTAACAAAGAAGCAGAGAACAAAACAGGTGTGTTACACTCTCTGTACTTATGCATATGTGCACATTACACTGTATACACACTACACATGTGACAGCATATGCACACTACACTGTATTTGCTCAAGGAATACAAGCTTATTGTCCAATTAACATACGTAAAACCTGTTTAAGAAAGTAAAAATATTTCTTAAGTTATCTTCATAATACACTGCATTCCAAGGCCACAAAGAAGCAACTAAGACATTGTCACTAACTCAAGCTCTTGCCCTCCCTGGGTGAAATGGAAGAATGTGTGATAGAGACTCAGAGAGATCTGGCTTAGAACTCTGGCTCCAACAATGACAGTTCTGTGGCTTTGGGCAAGTTACTTGACCTCTCTGAGCTCAGTTTTGAGGTCTGTAAAATGAGAATGATCATGGCTCCTTTGGAGGGTGCAATGTATCCACTCACTCATCCAAGTGTTTCATAGACATGTGAACACCTCTCAGGTACCAGGCATTATTCTAGGAACCGGGACAGAGCAATGAATGAAAAAGACCCAAGTCGCTGTCCTTGCAGAGCTTGCATACTTTGTGGAGTAACAGGGGAGAAAAGGGGATAAACAAATAAATGACACAGATAAAATCTATATATATAAAAGCCTAATATGCAAAGTGTCTCCTCGGGAGTTTGACGGACCAGGAGTTCGATTGTTCACTATGACGTGCGCTGACCACCAGGGGGCGGCATGGAATGAAGGAAGGCCCTGGCCAGCAGCTGGCAGCCACTAGGGACCCTACCCATGCACAAATTTCATGCACTGGGCCTCTAGTATTATCTATAAGATGTCATGTACAATACATTATCTGTGATTGTCAGTGATAATAAGTGCAATAATGGGAAAGAAAGCAGGGCTTGGAACACACACACACACACACAAAACAATGCTGGGGAGTCCCTTCAGTCAGCAGAGAATGAGGAAGTGACAGTGGGCATCTGAGCAAATATCAGAGCGAAGTAAGGAGCACACAATGAGATAAAGTGAGTGAAGGCGTCAGCTCAGAGCCTGGACCAGCACGATGATGCAGGCAAGTAGGCAGGTGATTGAGGTCGCTGGAGACATCTATTCTGGGTGCCTGGGACTCATCCAATTTTCTCCCCAGCCATCCACTGTGCTTACCTTACCTGCCCTGTAAAGTAGGTGCTATTGATTCATTTTATAAATGAGTGTGAATGAGTGATAGGACTTGGCTAAAACCTCTTCCAGGGTAGTCACCTATAGGTAAGCTGGGCCCACTGGCCCCCTTCGCCTACAGTTGTTCACACACACACACACACACACACACACACCTCCACTAGAGTCAAGGAAGCACCAAGTTGCCCCCAAGTATCCCCGTCCTGAAGTTGTTTCAAATTAATTTGCCCCGGTGAACAGAGAGGAAGAAAGGCTTTACCCCTGCCCAGTTCCCATCACCATCAAATCCTCGCCTCTCCATGCCTCCATTTCAAAATGAGAAGTTTGGGGATGAAGAGGCAAAGAGCCTCATCATCGTCCCACTGCCAGCTGCTCCACTGGCGGGGCCTCCACTCCTCCCTCCGAAGGCTGCTGCAGATGGACTGCATTATATCAACTCTTCCCTGCTGCTTTTGATCCCCTTTATAATAGAGTCTCGGGGAAAAGGGTAATTTTTCATTTTAAATAGGGGAGGTGTGTACCAAGGTGTTTGGAGGGTTATTAATTGCAACCCTTGCTATCTTGTCATCCATTTCTGCAAAACCATTTTATTTCAAGTCTTGAGCTGGGCGGGGAGAAGGGAATAGATTTTAAGGTGTGAAAGGTCTGGGGATTGATTAAAGACATTTCAAGATGCAGGGGGTTTTCTTTTGATATTCTCTAGGAAGGGACTAAGAAATAAAAGACATTTTCAAGGGAGGAAATGATTTCAAAAAGTCTAGGCAAGTGTCTAACTTCTTCATCCCTTCCTATTAAAATGCTATACACAGGCCAATGCATGACTTAGAATTCGTCAGAATTTCAGAGCCAGCCTTGGATGCACATGCGCTTTAGCCCTTCAAAGGCAGGACTGGCAAAGAGACTACTGTTCAGAATCGCCACTGCCTGCAACTTCTGTGAATATTTCAAAGCCCTTGTTAGTTTAATCCTCCAAGCTTTCCAGAGAGAATTAGATGTTGGTTGAATATACTAGACTGAAGTTACTGATGAAACAAAAAAAGTAAGTTTTTACTTTAATCCTCATAATTTTGTAGCAAGAAATGGAACTTTTAGATGCTGTTTGAAAATGTTTAAATACTAGTAGAGTCACTGGTTATGCAAAAAAATCATAGTAAGAACAATTATTATTCACACAAATAATAGTTACTGTTTATTGAGCATTTACTATGTACCAGATAGTCTTGTAAGTATTTTACATGCATCACTTTTCATTATCCTCCTGAGCCCCTATGAAGAAAATTCTGCTATTGTCTCCATTTTACAGTGGAGGAAACAAAGGATGACCTAAGACACTGAACTGCCCACGATCACACAGCAGGTAGAGTGCGGCTTCCGATCCAGGCGTGCACCCCTCACCACCACGGCTCTCTCGGGAGCCCCCATCTCCCTCGAAAGCCCTGAAAAGTCTGAACGCTTTCCCACAGACCTTCAGATCACCACCAGAAACAACGCTCTGACCATCCAAAAGTCAAATAGGACAGTGGTTTCAGCCATAATCCTTGCAAGGGTAAGATCTGAAATCCAGGAAGAATTTTCAAGTTTCTAGTGTGTATGATTGCAAAAAGAAGTAAGTATGGACAGATGAAAAACACACAGTTGTCAAAGCAATTCAACACTGTCCAGAATCTTAACCTAAGACCTCATGAATGAGCTCGGCATCCAGCCAAACCCTGGGTCCCTCTGGGCACTGTCCCTCCCTCAGAATGTCCCCAAGTCAAACTAAACAAGTGTACTGACCCCAGCCTTTGCAGGTCAGTCACCTGGGAGATGGGATGGGGCAGAGACCATGGGTTCTGACCTGGTAATCCTTCCCAGGTCCTGCTCTACAAGGCATTTGCGATTTTACTCCCCACCACGAGATCGGGCCCGATTAACCTTTAGTCATTAACTTTAGGGTAGGTAGCTTTTCTGTTTTAACAAAGCTCTTTTTTTTCTAATTTATTTTTTATTGAGATGAAATCCATGTTAACCATTTTAAAGTGTTGCATTCAGTGGCATTTAGTACATTTACAATGCTGTCTCTATCAATTTCAAAATATATTCACCAATCCCTAAAGAAAAGACCACACCTACCAAACAGTCATTCCCCATTCCCTCTTTCTCCCAGCAACCACTAACCTGTCGCCCGTCTCTATGGATTCACCTACTCTGAATAGTTCATACAAGTGGAATCACACAATGTGTGGTCTTTCGTGATGGCTTCTTAAAAAAAATAGATGCTTTACTTATTTTAGAGAGAGAGGGAGGGAGGGAGAAGGATAGATAGAAACATCTATGAGAGAGAGACATCCATCAGCTGCCTCCTACATGCCCCCCACTGGGGATTGAGCCCTCAATCCAAGCATGTGCCCTGACTGGGATTTGAACAGGGACCTCTTGGTTCATGGATTGATGTTCAACCACTGAGCCACGCCGGCTGGCTGGCTGGCTTCTTTCACCTTGCAAAGTGTTTTCAAGGTTCACCCATGTTACATCCTGGCTCAGAATCTCGTCCCTTGGCTGAGTAATATTCCGTGATGTGGTTAGATCACATGTTGTGTATCCATTCATCAGCTCATGGACATTCAGGTTGTTCCCACCTTTTGGCTATTAAGAACATTTGCATACAAGTATTTGTTTGAACAACTGTTTTTCGATTCTTTGAACAACTGTTTTTCGACACAAGTTAAAATGTATATGCACCTGGTTTTCTCCATTTATTGTTGCTCTCCTCCCCTCCCTATCGACTGCAAGGTCTGTGTGGATCACATTGGTCTTGTCCAGCCTAGAAGTAGACTTGCTGGACCACATATTCATTCATGTTTAACCTTCTGAGAAACCACCAAAGTGTTTCCCACTGTGGCTGAGCCATTCTACATTCCCACCAGCACTGCACTCCATCCAGGCACCAAGAGTCCCAAGAGAAAACCCACCCATCGCTTAGGGATGAGGCCAATGTTATGTGGACCATGTGAGGGGAATCCACGGGTTTTTTTCTGTCCTTTCTCTCACCATTTCACGCCAAGGACAGGATCAGTCATTCAAACTGTGCAGTGGGACAGAAAGCTAAACTCCAATTGAAACCCCCCGCCCCCATCTTTTGGGCCGGAAGAACAGAAGAGGGGACCAGAGAATGGGGAAAATACACCCTAAAGAAAAGAGCTGGAGAAGGGGGTCCCTAATTCTGTGTGTGCCATGATACACTGGCTTTGAACAAACCCAAAGAAGCACACAGAAAATTGTGAAAAATGATCTGGCCCGGGACTGCCTCCCACAGAAGGCAAGACGGATGTGCAGTCTGACCTAACCAGATTGGTGGCTTCAAAAATCCAAACGAACAAGCAAAAATCAATATTCTCCAAAGGAGACCCAGAATTCCGCAACAAATATTCCAAATGCCCAGGAGATACTCCCAAACCACCGTCATGCTTTAGGACACCCATAACGTAAAGCAGTGGTTCTCAACCTTCCTAATGCTGCGACCCTTTAATACAGTTCCTCATGTTGTGGTGACCCCCAACCATAAAATTATTTTCATTGCTACTTCATCACTGTCATGTTGCTACTGTTATGAATCGTAATGTAAATATCTGATATGCAGGATGGTCTTAGGCGACCCCTGTGAAAGGGTCGTTCGACCCCCAAAGGGGTCATGACCCACAGGTTGAGAACCGCTGAGAAAGAAGAGTGAAACGCAGACCAAAGTAGGCTCTTAATGAACGACAGCATTACCTTTGCTCCACTTGCTCTGAGATTTAAAAAGGAAACAATGTCTGGTGGATTGCTTTTCCCCAGGGAGAGAAGTGTTCCAACCACATGAGACGCGCAGTCTTCCTGAACACCAACCACAATGCCCACGTCTTCATACGGAGCTCAGTGTGAAAACCCAGCCCCCGCCCCCCTCCCCACCGAGTCTCTATACTAAGGCTGACTGTAATGATATAAAATAGCAAATAAAATTAGGAAACTAAAATAAATGGGCTTTCATTATGTACATCAGCTCTGGGCTCGATCATCCAGCATCCTTCCCTAACCAGCTTACCTGGGTTGGTCCTCACTGCTTGATATTCTCCGTCACTGCCTTCCCATGGAGCACAAGTTAAAATGTATATGCACCTGGTTTTCTCCATTTATTGTTGCTCTCCTCCCCTCCCTATCGACTGCAAGGTCTGTGTGGATCACATTGGTCTTGTCCAGCCTGGGCTCTGTAGCACACGGAGAGAGATGCCTGGCACGCAGTGGGCACCCAAAGATGTTGGAACGAAGAAATGAATGAATGAGAGAAAGGAAGCCAAGCGATCAGTTCATTAGTCAAAGTAAAGTGCAAAGATCGATTAGGAAGGGAAGGGTACGCAAACCACATGGGCAGGCACAGCAGGAGCTTTCCGGTGAGCAGAACTACTAGCCGTCACCAGAGCAGACTAGTGAGGAAGAGTGCGATCCCCCCAGAGCTTCATGGAAAGGTTTGGACAACTACCTGCCGAGACATGTGCAATGAGGAGAAGCGATGGCAGAAGATTCTTGAAACATCTGTCAGCTTTGTAATCACCTCTGTGAAAGGAGCCATTTTAAAGAACAATGTCCCAGTAGTTCACCAACTTCACAAGGCAGACCCTCTCTATAGGATGAAACTGGGAAAGAGAAGTCTTGGGAAGAGATTGAGAATAGACAGCGATCTTTAGACCAAGGGATCTCAGAGTTGAGCACGTCCCTACATTCCCCCACCCCCGGCTCTCAAACGAACAAACAAATAAATAAATGGTCAAGACCCCTACCGCAGTCTGTCCCACTACACCTCCCAGATGGCTGTACTGTGATGCAACGTTGTGTCTCCCTAATAAACTGTTCCCTGTTTCTCTATGGACCAGAATCGCCTTTTCCAGGTCTCTCTCAAAGCTTCTCTCCAACCCCAAACAATAAGTTGCACAGCTCGGTGTCGCAGTAAGTGGCCCCTGTATAGACACGTGCAGCTTATCAAAGGGGCAGGACCTGACGCTCCCTCGCTAAGACACAAGGAGGAGAAGAGGCCCTGCACAGAGCCAGTGACACTCCGTGCAGCACCTTGCCAGGCGCCTACCGTCCGTGCCCCATATGCACAGAACACTGCACAGCGGACTGTGGAAGCACCCATCCCAGAGATCCTTGCAGGGCAAATGGGACCCTGCGTGGAGAGTGCTCGGCACTGGGCCCGGCTCAGCACAACCTCCACCAAGGCTGCTGTTATTAGGAATCTCGGCCACTTTAATCAGATGAGCAGCCTGTCCCGGCCCCTTGGCCCCAGGTCTGGGGCTTTGTCCCCCTGTCTGACTCACTCTGCTCCCTTTGCTTGTCTTTTGATGCTGTTTGGCCACTACTTCTCCAGAGCTGGAATATGTCAGAATGTGACTGATGCACCCAATTGTAAAAATAACCAGTTATTTTTATGTTGAGCGCATCATCCCTAAAAATAACCGGGTGTCTTAGAAGTGAAGGCGCCACAGCAAATGTTGGGTTGCATCAGGTGCGTGCACACTCACAACACTCACAACACCACACGCACGCACACCATGGTCACTTTAGATAGGATGGAAAGCCCTGGCCAGTGTGTTCAATGGTTAGAGCATCGGTCCGTGCACTGAAGGGTCTCTCTGGTTCCACTCCTGGTCAAAGGCACATACCTGGGTTGCGGATTCCCTCCTCGCACCTGATTGGGGAGCATGCAGGAGGCAGCCGGTAGCAACCAGTCAATGTGTCTCTCTCACATTGATGTCTCACTCTCTCTCGCTCTCGCTCTCTCTCTTTCTGTCTCTCCCTCTCACTCTCTCTGAAAAGAAATGGAAAAAATATCCTCAGGTGAGGATTAACAAAAATAAATAAGGTGGGATAGGAAGGGCTTCAATCAGGGAGGGGTGGGTGGTTGACGGCTCCTCCTTCATTCTCATCGCCAGAGGATGATGGTGACATTGTATGGAGGGTTCTTGTCAGCAGGCAGCTCCTCGGGGACAGAGATGGAAGGGGCCGCGCCCACAGCCTCAGAGCCCTGCGGGCTAACAGGTATCCCCGCATCCCCCATTCCAAGCAGGTGTCATGCTTCCTTCTGTTAGCAGAGAGATGGCCCCCAGACATGTCGTCCTGATTTGCATCACCAAGGGACACCCATTCATCATTCCTCAGCCGCAGGAGACTCTGTCCCTTGCCTTTGAACGCACCCGGGAAGCTAGTTTCTACCCCTTACACTTCAGGGACTACAGGCATAAGGTTCGAAAACCTCTATCTTTTTCCGATATCAGCACTGTCATCCTTCCAGAGCCATCACCCCACCCTGCCTCCTCGAGACAGCCACTCTGGAGAACGATGTCACCTTTCACAGGAAGATCGCCTGCCAAAAGGACAGGCTGGCACACTAGGAGAACACGACGAGGTTTCGACTGTCCCTACCTGTGATGCTCTGGGAGCAATTCGGACTCTTCACAGATGCCTCTGGTGCCCAGAGAATGGCATCTGCCCCCAGGTGCAGGAAGGAGGCTGCCCCAGCTTGCCCGCAGGAGAGTGTGGGGTCAGCATGCCTGGAGACTGGGGCCGAAAGCCTGCATTTCAGCACCAGTTCTGCCTCTTACTAGTTGGGCATTTGTGAGCAAGGGACTATGTGAGCCTCAACTTACCTGTCTGTAAATTGGGAAGAATCATATCTGCCAGGTAACATGGTGGCTAAGGACTAAATGAGACAGTGTAATGAAATCGCTTGGCACCGAGTCAGACATATCCTGGTAGTAAGGACCAAGTCATTGTCCTCAGCACCAGCACCATCAGGTTTATCACTCTGGACGAAATGGAAGGGATGTAAGCCGCCCGGTACACTTCGTGACCCATGTTACATTCCTGAGAGTGTCCTTTCTACCCATGAGAATACCACTGTGTTGGGGAAGAGCATGGTCTTTGGAGTCAAACAGACCTGGATTCAAATCCCAGCCCTGTCGCTTACGAGGCACGTGCCCTTCACTCCTCCAAGCCTCGGTTTCCTAGGCTGGAGGTGGAGCCGACAGGACCTAGTGCCAGCACAGGTGCGAGGATGAACAGTTTCTCACCATGTGCCAGGAACATGGTGACGAGAGCTCCCATGGAGTCGCAGCCCTGCTGTGAAGCCTCCGCAGTCCCCGGGATTCACCCAGAGCAGGGAGATCAGCCTAAAGTCACTCGATTCACTGCTCACTCATTCGACCAGTATTTCCTAACTGCCTACTGTGTGTCAGGTTCAGAATCACACGCTGGGGACACTACAGAGAACACAGCCACGGCAGCCCTTCTCCCCAGTGCATCCTGGGAAACAGTGAAAGAAATCATGACACCAAGACTGGATGATAGCTCCACGGAAAGTTAAACACAGAATCAGCTCACGACTCCGCAGTTTCACTCCTACAGATGCTCGCCAAAAACCGAAAATGGGCTCAAGCATCTCCTGGCATAGGTGCTCACAGCAGCAGTGTTTGCAATAGCCATTTAGTGCCTCAGAGTCCTGGACAGAAGAGTCTTCCTGGGCTAAAATCACACATCACCACCCCCCTGGGGGACAATCTGTTTCCTTGCTTTTCCAGCTGCTCAAGGCCACCCACATTCCTTGTGGCTCCCAGCTCCTTCCTGCATCTCCAGGTCCAGCCGAGGAGCACCTTCAAATCCCTCTCTCTGACTCTGACCCTGTGCCTTCCTCTTCCTCTTCCTCTTATAAGAGACTCTGTGATGATATCAGGCCCCCTGGACAATCCAGGATCATGTCCCCCTCTCCAGACCTTTCACTGAGTCACATCTGCAAAATCCCTGTTGCCATATAAGGTGACATAGTCACAGGTTCCAAGGATTAGGATGTGGACATGGAGGGTGGGAGGAGGGGCATTATTCTGCCTACTCTTCTCTCTGAGCTTCAAGTTTCTCATCTATAAAATGGACATAATGAGTTTCCTCAAAAAATTAAAAATGGAACTTGGGTTTGATCCTAAACTTCTGGGAATATATCCTAAAAACCCCAAAACACCAATCAGAAAGAATATATGTACCCCTATGTTCATAGCAGCATTATTTACAATAGCTAAGATTTGGAAACAGCCCAAGTGCCCATTAGTAGATGAATGGATAAAAAAGCTGTGGGACATTTACACTATGGAATGTTATGCAGCTGTAAAAAAAGAGGGATCTCTTACCCTTTAGGACAGCATGGATGGACCTGGGAAATATTATGCTAATGAAATAAGCCAATCTGAGAAAGGCAAATATCCATGACCTCACTTATTTGTGGAATCTAATGAACAAATGAATTGACCAACAAAATAAGATACAAAGCATAGAAGCGTGAACAGACTGACATACCTCAATGTGGGGTTGGGGGGATGAGAAGAGATAAACCAAAGAGCTTATATATTTATATGCATGGCCCATGGACATGGGCAATGGGGTAGTGAAGACTTGGGGGGGGGGAAGGAGAGGGGCTAAGAAGAGGGGAGTAAAGGGGGTAGGGAAATGAGAGAGAGCTGTAATACTATCAATAATAAAAAAATGTATTAAAATAGATAGACAGATAAAATGGACATAAAGTAATAATAATAGAACCGATGCCCTGAGTTTGTGTGAGGGTGACTGAAGGAGTAGAATGATCTCTTAGCATGGCACCCAGGACAGAGCAGGTGTGGGGAGGGGCCAATCATGGTCCATCCCCTTCTGTTTCCTACCCTAACTCTTTCCCAGAAACACCCAGAAGCCCATTGCATCTTTGGAACCAGGATCTGCCAAACTCCTCATCCAAGTTTCAGGCTCAGAAGAAAGTTCTATCCTGACTTCCAGCCCCAACTCTGACAAGAGAGTGTCATCTATATATATAAAACCCTAAATGACCATTAGACTGTTTGACTGGTCACTATGACGTGCACTGACCACCAGGGCGCATACGCTCAACTCAGGAGCTGCCCCCTGGTGGTCAGTGTGCTCCCACAGCAGAAGGGCTGCTCAGCTGACCGCCACAAGCCTCTCCTGCCTCCGCAGCAGTGCTACCGAGCAGTGGCAGCAACAGGCACAGCGGGGCTGGGATGACCAGGAGCAGTGCCCGGCCCGGGCTCGGGCTCCTCCCTGGCCACCTGCTGCTTGGCACACTACTACATGCCTCGCAGGATCGGGCCGAAACCAGCAGTCTGACATCCCCCGAGGGATTCCAGATTGTGAGAGGGCACAGGCCAGGCTGAGGGACCCCACTGGTGCACAAATCTGTACACCAGGCCTCTAGTTCTTCATATAAAAGTGAAAAATAAATCCTCACCATCCCCCTCCACCAACCTGGACCTGAGAAAAATGGGATTCCTCAGGCAGGCTTCATTATTGGGACTCAGTGCCATCTGAAAAATTATTGCATTCTGAAGCTGGAATTGATAAATGTCCCAGGCATTGTCGCTACTGGATATTTACCTGATCTATTTGATGAATATTAATTCATACAAAAAACATTTCCATTCCTGAAGCAATTCCGGACAAAACAATGTCCCGCCCCTGCCCCTCTACCAGCAGCTGCCAAAACAATGTGCAGAGTTAAGTAACAACAAGCCCTGTCAGAGTGATTTATGGGGCTTGAAACAAAGAGGGAGAAGGGCATCAGCCGCTCCCTCATTCCGGAACACCTGGGGGAGGAACACTGCGTTCCTTCCAGGGCCGGGACAGTGAGCTTGCAGGCCACTGACAAGAGGGTTTGGACAACATACATCGCTTTTATGGCAGTGTCTGAAAGAGGGACCAGGATGCCTCATGCATCCTCGCCCCATGCTGGGGAGCCTGCAGAAAGGAGTTAACATTTACTAAGCACTGGCTATGATGCAGGGGCTCCAGACAGGCATTTAATCCTCACTACACACCGGTGAGTTTGGGCATATCCTTGTCCCCATTGTACAAATGAGCACACTGGGGCTCTGAGAGGTCAAGGTGACACATGCTGAAGGTGACACATGCTGAAGGTCACTGCTAGAAAGTGGCAGAGCTGGGTCTGGAACCCAAGTGTGACTCCCGAAGACCATTCTCTTACATGAGGGGTCAGCGAAGCATAGCCCACCTATTTCTATAAATATGATTGACCTGGAAAGCAGCCATGCTCATTCGCTTACAGATTGTTGTCCGGCTGATGACACCCTAGAATGGCTGAGTTGAGTAGTTATAACAGAAACCATATGGTCTTCAGAAGCCTGAAATATTTACTGTTTGGACCTTTAAGAAAAAGTTGGCTGGGCCTGCTTGCTACCATGCCATTTGTCAGCATGTTTACGGTCCATTTGGAGACTCTGGACATGTGCTCCGTAAATGGCAGCCAAAGTCATCATCACAGTCATCTTTGTTGCTGCGGTTTCTGTAGTTCTGTTATTTTGCTGCTTTTACTATCGTCACCTCCTCGAGACAGAGAAAGGAAGCTCTCCAACCAGCCCATTAAGGAACCAGCCTTCAAGATAATATGTTTCCTACAGTAAATCATGAGATCCCTCAATTATTTAAAAATATTTTGTCTTTCCATGTTTCCGGGTCCTTAATGAGGATGAAATCAAAACTGCATCCTTCCACGAGCTCTTCTGAAAATGCTAAGCTTCTCAGCACAGAACAGGCCCGGGGTGTCCCCAGGCACACTGCTGAAAAGGCCATGGTTACTGACCAAACACGCCACAGGTGGGAACAGCCACAGGAGGGGCATCGCCAGACATCAGGCCCACTGGCCACCGCCAACCTGTGGTCCTCGCAAGTTGTGAAGGAACTGGACTCAGATAAGTAGGGGCCAATCAACCCCATCTGCCAAGGACCAGGGCGTCTCCATGGACCTGGGACTTTCTGTGCTAAAACTAGGAAAGCCCCAGGCAAACCAGGAGTTGGTCATCTTCATCCCAATCACTGTGCTGTCAGCCCATCAGAAGCAGGCGGGAAGGCCCCCTGAAGTCACCCCCAGAGCTCTTCATGTGGGGGACCTGCTTATTACATTCCAATACCCAGACACGCCTTGTCAGAGAGCAGCTCAGCTCTGCTGAATTCGGACTCTGAATATCACCTGGGACATCTCCGAACCATCTTGGCCAAGACACAGAGATCGGAAGTGAGACACACTTCTCGGGCGGTGAAGGGTGGGGGTTGAGAATATTGACTCCAGCCCTCCTGCCTGAGTCTCAGTTTCCTCATCTGTAGAACAGGCACAATCAAAATACCTGCTTCACAGAACTGGTGTCAGATTAAATGACCGCAAATGACCAGAGGGCATAAACAGAGCATGAGACTGAATAACTGCCTTGTGCTAGATGCTCTTTTAAAAGTCTCCGGACCTGAACGTTAACCGTGTTGATTTATTTGCATCTCAGACCTAGCTGAGAGTGGTCCCTGGCACAGCAGCGTTAGCCTGCTCCTGGATCTGGTTAGAAAGGCAGATTCTCACACCCCTTTCAGGACCTGGTGAACCCCAATCTTCAGTGTAACATGCTCCCCGCTGATTCATGTGCACATTGAAGTGTGGGAGGCACCATTTGAATGTCCAGCATCTCCTGTCGGTCAAGACTTGGGAGGGACATGGTATGAAGACAACCCAGGATGGAAGACACATGCTGGGACGCTTGCTCTGGCTGCTCACCTGCCAGTTTCCAACCCCCCGCCCCCCTCTCCCACTGCCCGGACCCCACCCCAGAACCACGAGATCAGCTCTGCACATGGAGCCCGGGCAGCCAGGGGTTTACAAGCTCCCAGTGACCCTAACTGCAGCCTGGGTGAGACTCCCTGTTCCAGTCTGGACCAGCTGCCGAAACTCCTCCAGGGATCTGTTCAGTGAAGAGAGTCAGGCTAAGGATCTATTTTTTAAAAAGTGAGATGAAATTCACGTATCACAAAATTAACCATTTTAACGTGTACACTTCAGTGGTATCTGCATTCACAGTGTTGTGCAACCATGAACCTCCTGGTTCAGGGGTCGACACTCAACCACTGAGCCACACTGGCCGGGCAGAACTTCCTTCATTTTAAGTTTGGCTCAATCTAGGGCCAAACATTAACATCACCCCCAGAAGAGACCCTGTACCCACGAGTCAGTCACTCCCCATTACCTCCTCCCCCAGCCCCCAGCATCCTCCAATCTGCTGACTCTATGGGTTTATCAGTTCCAGGCAGTTCACAGAACTGGGGTCATACAGCGTGTTGCCTTTTGTGTCTGGCTTCTTTCGAGGTTCACCCATGTTGTAGCATGTATCAGAACCTCATTCCTTTTTTAAAAAATATATGTTCTTATTGATTTCAGAGAGGGGTAGAAACATCAATGATGAGAGAGAATCATTGATCAGCTGCCTCCTGCACATCCCCCACTGGGAACCAAGCCCACAACCCAGGCATGTGCCCTGACTGGGAATCGAACTGTGACCTCCTGGTTCATAGGTCAACGCTCAACCACTGAGCCATGCCAGTGGGGCAGAACTTCATTCCTTTCAAATCACATTCAGACTCAAGTGTTCTGTGAATCAAAACTCAAATTAATCCCTGTAGAGGCTTAAAGACTGGCTGGACCTCCGGAACAGGCCTTTCGCTTCCTAGAGGGGGCCGTCCCTCCCACACCAGTCGCCCACCTCCCCCAGCTCCCCCTCCTGTCAGGATCCGTGACAGAGGGACGTGGGTAAAGAGGGCATGTCACGCCAACCTGTTCCACTCAGCCCCAGCGGCTGTGACACTTCCTTTTCATGGTGGGGGATCAGTGGTGCCCAGGGAAGCTGCCAGGCCCTGAGGAGACCTGACAGGGAGGGGAGCTGATGGGGGAGACAATGGCACTCACCCGACTCCCCGCTCCAGCAAGGAGGAGGAAAGGAAGCAGACGATTCCTGGGCCCCTCGGGAAACTGAGGCTGCACTGTATTTTAGAAACCTGACCACCAGGGTGTCCCCCCGCCATCTAAAAACCTCAGAGGCAAGGCTTGAGTGTGGCATGTAAGAAATGGAGAGAAGAATAGAAGGTGCACACACAAAACACCATTACTTTAGAATATTCCACAAACTGGGCTCCATCAAGTAACACAGCTCCACATGCATGAAGAGGTGCTGCGGGAAAGAGGGACCTCGTGCTCTAATAAATTTGGATTAGCTCCCTCTTTCAGAGATTCTCCAAGCCAGTTTTCAAGTTAAAGGCTCTGACAAGTCCTGCAAGAAAGAAAGCTGTACTCATTGAATTTAATACGTCTGATCAAGGAATAATTTCTCTGTGTGTGGGGACCCTAACCTATTAAATGCATGTGAAAAATCCCTATATATATATTGAATTCTTTATTCAACATATGTTTATTGAGAACCTACTCTGTGCCAGGCACAATTTGAGGGACTGAGGGTGTGGCAGTGGATAGTTATCTCTGCACCCAAAGAGCTTCCACTTCTGTAGGTAGAGACTGGTAATAAATAAGGAGATAAGCAAACAAAAACAACAACGGCTGAAATCCACTCTTTTAGTATCTGCCCCACAGGCGTCTTTATTAAACCTTCATGGCCCCCTCCAATCAGGGGTGACATCTCCCCCTCTGAGCTCCTACAATATTTATGGTCTGTCCCATTCGGGAGGTGATTAACTGTGCTCTGCCTGCAAGAGCTCCCAGATAATGGCGAACATTCATAATCTCTTGTTACCTATATTCACACAATGCCCGGAGCACTCCCTTCCCCGCGTTGTGACAACCAAAAATGCCAGACATCTCTGGGGAAGGGTGGAAACACTGAGACCTTCTCAGAAAGCACATCCCTGGCCACCTAACCTAAAATTATCCCCTCACCTGAATATCATCACTCACTCTTCCTCTGTCCTGCTTGCTGGCTGCTCATAAAACTTAGCGCTGGCCTGGGACTTAAGCTCCTCAGGCACAGGGGCCCTGCCCACCTTACTCTCTATTTCATCCCTCACACCGAGCCCAGCTAACAGGGGCTCAATAAACATTTGATGAATGAATGGGGAGTGAATGGGGTGCCAGCGATGGGGAGCAGACGGGATGGGAGGACTAGGGCTCTGGAAGAGGATAGCATGGTTTGACCCTAATCAACTCAGTGATTCAGAAAGCGTAAGCAGTGATGGCGAACCTTTTGAGCTCCGCGTGTCAGCATTTTGAAAAACCCTAACTTAACTCTAGTGCCGTGTCACATATAAAAATTTTTTGATATTTGCAACCATAGTAAAACAAAGACTTACATTTTTGATATTTATTTTATATATTTAAATGTTATTTAACAAAGAAAAATCAACCAAAAAAATGAGTTCGCATGTCATAGGTTCGCCATCACTGGCGTAAGGTGATTCAAGTGACGGGGAAGAAAGAGGGAAATTCAAGGTTGGAGGCTGTGGGGAGCTTCTGAGGTTCAATTACTGTAGCCCTCTCGACACAGCTCCCAAATGGGAGGAAGGAGAGTCCAGTCCGAGCCTTGGCCAAGGCCACTACCCCTCAAGGTCTGACCACCAGGGAGCTGCTGGCGGTGGAACCTTGCAAGCCGGTCTGGGTTTCTGCCTAACTACGGGTGGTCAAGTAACCAGTCCATGCAATTCACCTGCTATGACTCTATGACTCCTGTCGCTGCAGTATCTCCATCAAATGCTGGTTTAATATTAAGTGAGTCCTCTGTCAGTTTTAAAGATGATAGTGACTGGCAATTGAACCAGGACGTTTTAACCCTCACTTCACACTCCCAGATACTATGCAGAGGAAATGAGACAGCTCATGCAATATGGAGGTGGTTAAACTGTGCGTAACCAGACCTGCGGCTAGTCTTTGCCTTTTGTTTATTTGTTTTGGGGAGTACTATTTTTGGATGCTTTTAGAAAAGGGAAAATAGAAATTTTTTTAAAAATGAGTAAAGTTAATGAGCTTATAAATTGCAAAGCTAGACAGATGAATAAATGAAAATAATGTTGTGAAACAAAACAAAATTAAATCAAAATTAAAATGTGCTGTGATGTGTTTTAAGAGAATATCAAACTTGGTAAATCGATGGGTCTTCATGGAACCCACAAGTAAAGAGAGATTTTTCTCCTGCTTGCCCACCAAAGTCAGGGCCCAGCTCACACCTTCTCAGTGACAGGTACTTCAGAAATCCATTACACGGAGGGCAGACCTGGCTAACAGGAAGTTCTTTTATGGAGCCCAAATCTGGTCAGGGTGACTCCTGCCCTGCTGGCCCTGCCGTGCCCTGTAGAGCACAAAGAACAGCCCATTCTGCCCCGGGACAACCCTGATTTCAAGCTATATTACAAAGGCATAGTAATCAAAACAGTATGGCACTAGCATAAAAACAGACACATAAACCAATGGAACAGAACTGAGAGCTCAGGAATAAACCCACACATATACAGCCAGCTAATATTTGACAAGGAAGCCAGGATTGTCAATAAGGAAAGGATATCTCTTCAATAAATGGTGCTGCAAAGTGGACGTCCACATGCAAAAAAATGACACTGAATTCCTATCCTATATCGCTCACAAAAATTAACTCAAAATAAATTAAGGTTTTAAACATAAGACCTGAAGCCATAAAACTACTAGAAGAAAACATAGGGAATAACTCCAATCAACACTATGAAAAGGCAACCTACAGAATGGGAGAAAATAGTTAACCATATATCTGATAAGGAGTTAATATCCAAAATATGTATGTCAGAATAAATATTATTTTTAAAAAAAGGACGAGATAACAAACGCTGGCAAGACTGGAGAAAAAGGAACTCTGGTGCATTGTTGGTGGGACTGTAAACTGGTGCAGCCATCATAGATAACAGTATGGAGGTTCCACAAAAAAATTAAAACTAGAACTACCATGTGATCCAGCGATCTCACTTCTGGGTGTATGTCCAAAGGAGAAGAAATCACCAGGCCAAAGGAATGCCTGCACCCCCACGTTCACTGCAGCACTATTCACAATCGGGAGACAAGGATATGACTACATGGCCATCAGTGGGTGAATGGGTACAGAAGACGGGATGTATATATGTAATATATAAAATGGAATATTCTTCAGCCACAGAAAAGAAGGAAATCCTGCCTTCTGTAACAACATGGATGGGCCTTGAGGGCATTATGCCAAATGAAATAACTGAGACAAAGGCAAATACTGTATGATCTCACGTATATGTGGCATCTAAAAAACATTGAACTCGTAGAAACAGAAAGTAGAATGGTGGTTGCCAGGTCAAGGTACAAACTTGCGGTTGGAAGATGAATGTTACAACATGGGGACTACAGGAAATAATACTGTATTATGTACAAGTTACCATGAGAGTAGAGCTGCAGTGTTCTCACCGTAACAACAACAAAATGGTGATTATGGGAGGTGAAGGGTGTGTTTACTACCTTATTGTGGTCATCGTTTCACATCACTTACACACATCGCACACCTTACACTTACACAATGTTCCACGTCAATTATAATGCAATAAAGCTGGAAAAATTAATGTCCCCTGTGCCTTGTTTCTTTCTTAATGTAGCTACTAGGAAATTAAGTGTGGCAGCCCCCGCAGCCACGCGGCAAGGCCACATCTGGGAGTTCTGCTGAGGACCTGTCTGAGGTTTCGGTCACTCACTGGCCTCAACCTCCAGAACTAGGAGGGCAGGTCAGCTTTTAGATGGTTCTGATTCCCAGCCAGCGTGGAGCTGAGACAAGCCATCCCACAGTCCCCTGTCCCAGTTCCTGGCCCTGAGAATTCACTGGCACAATAAGATGGTGTAACACCAAATTCGGAGTAATCTGTCGTAGCTGGAACAACAGCCTTTACAAGTGTCTGTGAACTGGCTTTGCTGTAGTCATCATGGAACCTTTGGAAGGTTGTGTGATTGAGTTCACATGCCTGCAGTCTGTGTGCTCCTTAAGAGTAAGGTCCCTATCGGTCCATAGCACAGTCACCCTTGTATCCTCAATGCCTGCACAGAAACCGGCCAATGGAACGGCTGCCTTCACTGGGGCCAGGCACTGAGCTGAGGGCTCTAGATGCACCGTTGCAGTTAATTCGCACAACCACCCTATGACATAGAGATGCCCACCCATGTGCACATAAAGCAACAAGGCTGAGAGAGAAGTGGTGAGTCTGCATGTGGTTCATCAGCCCGTAGGTGGCAGAGCAGTAATTCTAACCCAGAGCTGTTGAGGTGGCTTCCACACCCCGCACTCTGCACCCCAAACTATTACACAACCCAGCACAAAGTGGCCTCAGGGAAAATGAATGGCCAGATGGGTCATTTTCTGTCTGCGATGCCAGGAATCCAGAACTGGGCTTTCAATCAAGGGCAATTCTTCTTCGTGAAAGTTTTGAGAAGCCATTCAAGGACTTTCAGAGCCTCTCTGTGAGAAAGTTTGCTGAGAGAGACATCCCTTAAGACCTACTGTCTGTTTGCATCTGAATTTCGAAACCATTCTAGTAAGTGTTGTTAGACCCTGAGTGTGGCCTAAGAGAGAATGACCTGACGTCTTCCTCCCTCAGTCACCCTCCCCGAAACACCACGGGATGTTAGATGGATCTAATTAATGATTCAAAAAAGAGAGAAAGGGCTGGCATGATGCTTATTCCAGATCATCGCTATACATTTGGATGGCAACGAGTTAACCCTCCCACAGCAGGCTCACTGCTCGTTAAAGAAGGAGCACCCCACTCGAGATCTGAGCTCTGGGTCTCATTACTAATGGCCCTTTCCCAGCCCCTCCGTATTTATGGACCAGCACTGATGTCACCCACAGACCTGGAGTAGACCCCAGAGGACGATGACAATGGATAAAGACAGTCTTCCGGAGGCACAGCAATGGGGCCAAATCCCAATGTCACTATTTGACCTTGGGGAGGTGGCCTACCCTCCAAACCTGCATTTCCTCACCTGGAACGGGAAGCTCAGCAGAGGCAGGATCATGCGTGGCTGCTCCCACCATTGACTCAGAGTCTGCTCTAGCTCTGTGGCCTGGGACAAGTTGCTTAACCTCTCTGTGCCTCAACTTCCTCATCTGTAAAGTGGGAATAACATAACACCTACCTCGTAAGGTTGCTATGGGAATTAAGTAAGCTGAGGTGCACACACCACTCAGGACAGAGCCTTTACATAAATCCCTGCTCTAATGAGTGGGCTCCTATGGGTGAGCTTATATTGTCGCTGAGAGAAATGGGTGAATGAGTGCCCAGGAAGTGCTTAGCACAGCGCCTGCCACCGAGAAGCATCTGATAAATGCTTGTGGGTGCTGTTGTTTATTGTGGTTATTGTCACTCTGAGCCAGCCTCTGATCCTGCTGAAAACTTCCTGTGGCCGGAGGAGGAAAGTGAATGCAGTCCTTGGCTGCGTGATTAGGCAAATACCATCCTCAGAGACAGGCATTCTGTGCTCTCCGGTCACAGGACCAGGGGACTGGGCCTTCCGGAAGGCCTGCCCAGTGAGAACCGGACAAAGGAAACTGAAAAAGTTCAGTCCAGAGAAGACAAAACTGAAAAGAAGCATAAGATAGTATCTTCCAATAATCAAAAGCTACATTAAATGTCACAGTCCATGGAGATTTTCCCTGACCATGGCACCCCCTAAAGAAGGTCAGCTCCCCATTATTAGCCCTCATAGCTCCTACACCTCTCCCCTCCAGAGCATCACTCACACTGGAGTAAATCATTGTTTATGAATGTCTACTCCCTCCCACCAAACCACGAGCTCAGTGGGGCCAGGGACTGGGTGTGTCCCACGCACCACTGTGATCAACATACTTAGCATCAATCCCAGTAAGATGATGAATGGGAAAGGACCAGCGGTCAGGAAGAAGGGGGAAAGGATGTACCCCAAGAAGTCAAGAGGGCGGAATTAAGGACAGAGAGACGTGCTAGGAAGCCAGTATGAGATTGTTCAAGGGTGAAACACGCAGAACAAGCCAGCCTGGAAGGGTGCTGACTTACTTGGGAGTGAGCTGAGGGCAGCCATGGCAAATAGGTGCCTACTCCACATTCTTTCATCAGCAAACATCCACTAAGGCAGTGGTTCTCAACCTTCTGGCCCTTTAAATACAGTTCCTCATGTTGTGACCCAACCATAAAATTATTTTCGTTGCTACTTCATAACTGTAATGTTGCTACTGTTATGAATTGTAACGTAGATATCTGATATGCAGGATGGTCTTAGGCAACCCCTGTGAAAGGGTTGTTCGACTGCCAAAGGGGTCGCGACCCACAGGTTGAGAACCGCTGCACTAAGGCATCTTCTTTGTGCAGGGCGTGTCCTAGGTTGTGTCCCAGGCCTCCCAGGGGCTCTAGAGTTGCAGAGAGCATCCCTGACCACATGAGGCCATCTTAAAGTGCAATGAGAAAAAGGCACTCGAGGGCGGTTTGGGGGTAACAGACATGTCCCCTGTCTTGATTCACGATGATGGTTTCCTGTGTGTACACATGTCAAATCTCACCAAATTATATACCTTTTAAAATTTATTATATGTTGATTATATCTCAATGAAGTTGTTAAAAAGTATACCACCTTTAAAAGAAGTGGAATGAAAGTAAATGATCCAAAGACCAGATGATACAAAGATGCTCAAAGATGTGTGGGGCAGTCATGTGAATAAATGGGAACACAACATAACCCAAGCCCAATGGTTACACAAATTCACCACATCCACAAGAAGAAATGAGGTATAGCTATCAAATGTGATGTTTTCAAAAGCTAATCAATGACATGGCCAAAAAAAACTGAGTGAAGGAAAAAGGATGTAAGAGAATCTACATAATTTGATATTGTTTCTATTTTGTTAAAAATGCATAGGGGGAGAAAAAGCCTGGGAATTATCACAATTAAAATGTAATGCTTAGTTACACAGGTAATTTTTAAAGCATTTTTAAATATTGAAAAAGCCCAATACCAACTGTAAATATGGGCTCAGTCATGGGTGATTCGGTTTTTCTGTTTTTATACATTTTTTTATTTTCCAGAATTTTTACAAATGAAAATGATTTTAGAATCAAAAAGAGGAATAAGTATTACTTTAAAACAACAAATAAAGAGTATGTAAGGTCTTCCCCCACACCAGTTCTGTGGAGAGAATTCAGAGGAGCATTAAATTTGAGGTAACCTTGACCCCCTGAAGACCACCCCCATGACCCCTCCTAACCTCCCGAGGAAGGTTTGGGGAGCACAGAGGCTGTGGGCAGTCAGAGGGGGGTTGCTGGCTGATGTAGATGCCGATTGGATTAGTGCCTGGGTCTGTTTTCCTCTAAGTGGATTAGGCATTTCTTGAACCTGCTCCAGTGGGTCCCGGAAATTCAGCCCAGGACAGTCCTGCGGTTCGTTTTCAGAGCTCGCTGGAATATGTTTAAGCATGTAATAAATACATTTAAGGCTAATCGGATAAATCACTAAATCAGATCGTTATCTTGCAATTTGAAAACCAGGCTCCAGCTCCAGATCCCGGGGGAAGGAGGAATAGGAAGAAATAGAAAGGCTTTGGGCAGATGGCCAGGTCACATTCCTACCCAAGACCATCCAACACCAAAGGCAAAGAAGGGCACCCCCCACCCCCCAAACCCAGATGCTCATCCGCTGCTGACTGGCTTCAAATTTGCAACAAAACTTTGCAACAGTCCAAGTGTGAAGAAGCATCTAGGTGCTCCCTGCAATGCAGGACCTTTCTAGGCGCACCAGTGCTGGATGGAGTCCCAGGTGTGGTTCATCTGGTCTGTCTCCTGCCTCAAAGTGAAAGACCTGTCAAGTTCTCCACCAAGACCACCGGAAAAGCCAGAATCACCCTTTTTCAAGTCTGAAAATATGTTACTGAGCTTTTGTTAGGACAAAGCCCAGTGGAGTTGACACTAAGGGGCAAGAACTTGAGAATCCAGCAGGTCTACGTCCAGACCCCAGTGCTGTCATTGAGTGTGTGTGAGACCCTGGACAAGTGTCTTAGCCTCTCTGTGCCTCAATCTCTTCCTCTGTAAATTGGAGACAGTGATAGCACCTTTCTCATGGTGCTATTGAAAGGGTTAAATGAGATAATACATACAAAGCACTTAGTTCAATGCCTGGCACAGAGTAACCAATCCATGTTAGATACTTTTATGGTCTGAATTATTTTTTATAGGACTTCCTACTCAGTATTTTCTTTATGTGGACATACATTACCCCTATAAGATAAAAGCTCCCGAGAACATTTTTATTTTATTCCAATAAATATTAATTGATACCCAGGCTCTGGGAGAGGTGGTAGGAACAAAACAGAGAGGGTCCTTGGCCTCAAGGAGCCTCCAGTGTTATGAGGCAGGTGTTAATAAATAAGCATAGAAATAAACATATAGTTCATGACCAGGACTCATGCTACAAAAAGGAAGAACAGGGTATCTCAACAGAAAACAGAGGGGTGCTATTTTGAGCTGGGGGACAGAAAGGAAAAAACTTTTAAGCCAGAATGTAAATGTTCAATAGGAGTCAGCTAGGGGCGAAGAAGGGAGAGAATGCTTCAGACAGAGGGTACAGCATATGCAAAGGTCCTGAGGTGAGAAAAGCATTCAAGGAACTTGGCTGGGGAGGTCAATGTGACTGGATGACATTGAGTAAGAGAGAAATAGAATGAGATGAGGCCATTGAGGTAGGCAGGGTGGACCGTGCCTTGTAGACGATGGGTTTTAAGCAGGGGAGTCATGTGATTTAATTTGAGATTTTAAGAGAGTAACCTGGCTCCTAGTGGACAAAGCTTTGGAGGGGAGCAAGTATAAAAGCAAGGAGACCAGATAGGATGCCGCTGCAGTCATCCAGGCAAGACTAGGATACCAGTGGTGAGAAGCAGGCAGATTTGACATACATTTGGAGACAGAATTCACATGGCCTGGGGACATACTGCAAGCAAGGAGTGAGGATATGTCTGGAATCAGAATGACTCCTAGATTTCCAGCTTAAATAACTAGAGAGATAGTGCTGTCATTTACTAAGAAGAAAAAATCTAGTGGAAGAGCAATTTGGGGGCAAGATTTGTATATTCCATTTTAGGCATATAGGGACCAGAGGGAGAGGAGGAATACCAGGAAGTACACTTTCCTGATAGCCAAGATAAGTGGATGTTTCCTAAAGGAGGAAGTGGTCAGTGGTTGTATATGAGATCAAGTGACAGAAGACAGATGTGTCTGTCATATTGTAGGTTGTCAATGAATGTCTGTTGGGTGCATAGATGGAGAGATGGGTACATGGATGTGTGCATGGGTGCCTAGATGGATATGCACATGAATAATAGAAGGGTATGTGGATGGATACATGTGTGGATGGGTGAATGGGTATATGGATGAATGTGTGGGTGCATGGATTGTGCATTGATGCATGGATGGATATGTGCATAGGTAAATGGATGGGTGCATGGATATATGCATAGGTGCATAGATGTGTGTGCAGGGGCAAGATGGATGTGCACATGGATGCTGGATGAGTACACAGATGGATAGATACACAGATGCATGCATAGATGCATGGAAATAGTGGCTCCAGCCACATAGAATTGTTCCCCAAGCAGGAACTACTCCTCTCAATCACAGAACCAACCATTCCCTGTATCTAGAGAACTCTTTATGTCACATCCACTCCCCTTGACATTCTTCAGATCTTAGGTCATATGTCACTTCCTCAGAGAGACCTCACTGAGTACTCCAGCTAACATGGCTCTCTCACTACCTTCTTCACGGCATTGATGAAATTCTCAAATCACCATTTCTTTGTTTAATGGTCTGTCTCCTAATTAAATGGTTCAGTCAAAAGGGCAGGGGCCTTGTTCATCATTTCTAAATCTTCAGAACTCAGCAGAGTGCCTGGTACATAGAAGGGACTTGGTGCCTATAAAATAGATGGATAGGTGGGTAGGTGTGTGGGTGGGTGGGTGGGTAAGTGGGTGGGTGGATGAATGAGTGGATGGATGGACACATGGACTGATGGATGAATTGATGAATGGAGCAAAGGGAAGGAGAGAAGGGGAAGAGTTGGAGGGAGGAAAAAGGATGAAGGGTGGGTGGATGGATGGATATATGGACGGACGGACAGATGGACAGAAGAACCTCACTCCCTTCTAACCTCAGGACAACTGACCTAATCTCGCTCAGCCTCTGCCTAGCCACGAGCTGACAAAGCCCAGAATGGTGACAGAGAAGATGCCCAACGCTCCCAAGTGCTAAGGAACTTAAATTCTCTTTAACATGGCAATTCTGCTGTGAAGCCTCAGCCAGAGCTGTGGCGACACCCACTAGCTTGTTCCTGTTTTACTATCTTAGATAAACAAGGCAGGGTCAAGCTACCAGGCACCAGGAAGGAGGGAAAGGGAGATTTTAAAAGACAAGGAGGGGAAAAAATCACTCTAATAGGCTAACAAACAACAAAGAAACACTTTTAAAATGCACCGCTTCTTAGGGAGGGCGTCAAGTGCCCCACTCAAAATATTCAGAAGAAGACAAGCAAGAGACACATGAAGTCTGAGGGGTGACCTCCACGAAGCACTACCTGACATTAGCAGAGGCAGGTATTAGCATTTGGTGAGATCTTTTAAAAAATACACACACGTACACAGAACTGATTAAAGCATTAGGGCTCCTATTTTCCTACACCTTTTATTTAACCCTTGTGGAAAGCAGCTTTCTCTTTTATAGCTCTGTTCTCAGGAGCCTTCCACAGTTCAGTTTTATCAACCCCTGGCTAAGCCAGTATCTCATATTATCCTTCCAACCACTCGGTGAGATAAAACTCAGCAGGGATTCATATTGTTCCCATTTTATAGACTGTAACACTGAGAGAGACCTCACTGAGTACTCCAGCTAACATGGCTCTCTCACTACCTTCTTCACAGCATTGATGAAATTCTCAAATTACTGTTTCTTTGTTTAATGGTCTGTCTACTAATTGGATGGATGGATGGTTGTTTGGATGGATAGGTGGGTGAGTAGATGGATAAATGGATAGTTATATGGATGGATGGATGGATGAGGAGCAGAGCAGCTCGGGACTCTCACGTTAACTCTGAAGCTACCACTAAAGTCCATGAGGCCAAGACTGTGTGTTTCTTGTCCACTCTTGTGTCCCCAGAGTTTAGTACAGTGCCTAACACAGAGGAAGTCCTTGGCAGGTACCACCCCAATACCAACTCTGTCCTTAAACAGCATTTCCCAAAGCCTGGTTCATAAGACACCGCCTCAACACCTATTCAGTGAAAACAGAAACCACAGCCAAATTCAGGTGGAATCATGACATTATAAGTAAAATAAAAAAATAAGTAAAATCAATGCATAGCAACTTATTAACTACACCAAGAAGCTCTACAGCCAAGAAACGTGTTTGATTTTTTCTTTTTAAGAAAAATCCCTCAACATTCTTTAGAAAATGCTGCCCTGGATAATAATCTAATTACTAAGCCATTTCATGGAGTGCTTACTGTGCACCATGCACTGGCTTTATATATTATTAATTCATTAAATTCTTAAAATAGTCCTAAGAAGTGACTGTGACAATTATCCCCATTTCACAGATGGGGAGGCACAGATCTCTAAACCTCTTTATCAAAACAAATAAAAAAATAAAAAAATAAAAAAAAAAACCTGGACCTACCCTTGTGGCCAAGCTGCCCTAAGGTACAGAGGCAGCCCAATGTCCAAGGTCAACTGGTCCAAATCCTGCCAACTCTGGGAGCTCTCAGCCTTGACCTCAGGCCCTCAAAGGGCTACTAGTATCCAGACCACATGGCTGTCCTTCTGGGATTTTCTCACTCTATGAAATGCACCAGACGGCAGGTCCTTCTCCCCTGGCCAATCTCCCAACTGCCATCTGTACTCCACTATGAACACAGGACTGTGCCTTAGTTGATTCTAGTGCTAACACTCCCAATGGCCTCAGAAAGCAGGGAATAAATTCCAAAAGGATGAAGTAGTTCTGAAGGGCCTGGGAGACACTTGAGATGGGTATAAAAATGAAAAGCCAATCTGGATCCAGATCAGCCAATTCCAAAACTTCCCACAGATAGGGTGACCTTGGGGCGCCTCCCCAGTCTGATGAATCCAGTCAACCACACTCTGACCCTAGGCTGTGGCTTGGAGCTAATCATCGTGGAATGAAAACAGAGAAATCGCCATTCCTGTCCTCAGAGTGCTCCCACGTGTCCCCTCAACTATTTCACTAGCCTCATCTCCTAAACCCTCCTCCAGGTTAACTTACAACTCCCTGAACTGGTCATGATTTATCCCACAATTACCTGCCTCACTACAGGCTCTTCTCATATATGGAGGGTCAAGGTCCCTCGGCCTTTTGGAAACTTCCCATATTATACCCATCTCAAATTTCTCCTCCTCCATGAAGGAAGGCTTCCCTAGCGTTCACCTGCACTCCTCCTCCAAAACACTGGCTATTTCCCCCTTCGTGTTAACACAGCAACAGACACAGTCCTCTGCACCTTAGTGAGGCGCAATAAGTCCTTATAGACAAGAAACACCTAACAGGGGGCTTGTCGCCAAGAAAGTGTTTCCTCAGCGCCCAATGAATAAGTGAATCAATCGACCTGTTCACAAGCCGACACAGAGGAACACGGCCAAGGACGAGAACAGAGGCTGCAAACTTTCTCTGTGAAGGACAAGACCGTGAATATTTCAACCATGAGCCATATGGCCTCTGTTGTAACTACTCAACTCTGCCATTATGGCACAAGGCAGCCATAGATGGAACATGACTGAGTAGGTGTAACTGTGTGCCAAAACAATTTTATTTTAAAAAGCAGTCAGCTGAACAGATTTGGCCTGTGGGCCACACACAGTTTGCTGACCCCTGGACTAGATTATTGATTACATCTCAAAACGGCATAAAGGAGACAGGCTCGTTCTTAGCAAGTCATCCTCTATTTTGCCCTAAGGACAGCCGGCCAGTCCAAAACAGAGGGAGGGAGAGGGAGGGAGAGGAAAAGGGAGGGGAAAAGGGAGGGGTAGGGGAGAAGGGTGGAAGGAATGCCATCTCCTAAGAAAGCCTGAATAGTTTCTGGATGATTAAAAAGATTTTCTTAAAACTCTCTCAGACCTCAGGCTTCAAACCCTCAGGGCAGACATGAGAGCAAAACCTAAGTGAGCTACAAGTTAGTGATGACTCCTACGGACAGATGCGACTTTAGCCACAAACTTGAGATACAGATCTGTGGTGCTGTTTGGTTTGTTTGTTCGTTTTGTTGTTGTTGTTTTACCATTTTTACTAATACTGCCATTAGTAAAACTGTTATATTTACTAATACTGTCATTTCTATTGATACATTCTTCTCTAACTGAATGTCATGGAAAAGAAAGACAAATAGAAAATTTGTTCAAGGTAAAAAACCAAACCCCAAGGACATTTAATTAAAGCAACAGATTTCTTGACTATAAAAGAAGAGAGATGTGACATGTCCCAAAATCCAGCTTCCTCCCATGCCCGTCTCCCGGGGCTTGAACAATCCAAATACTTCCCCCAGAAACGTCCTGATGCTGTTCCCAACACGCCCTGAACGCATCACATCCCGTCCATCCGTGAAGAACGTGTTTCATGTTGCTCTTTCTTCCCCCTCCCTAATAAATGCATTTGAAAAGACGTCTGGGTTATTTGTTAGCTCTTTCTTCTTCCGTCCTAGTTGTTGGCTAATGCTATCTCTCCACCAGTGTCCGGCCATTTCTTGCTTCAGGTGAGAGGTTTCATGCCAGCATCCTGGCCCATCTCACTAGAGGCAGGGAAGGAGCATCCCAGGGTCCCTCTTCAATGCCTGAGAGCTGGACCATGTGGCTTAGATGTCCGGCCTTCTTTCTTCATCTATAAATTGGGGCACCCCCTTCCCACCGAAGATAGTGTGGGGAAAGGAAGTATAATTGAAAGAGAAGTAAAATCATCCTGCAGGAAAGCCTGAGACATACAATGAGATCAGACAGGTGAGGAAACTTCCCAGTAATTCTGACAGCAAGGTACCCATTACCAGGCCCCAGTGGCAACTGCATGCCAGGCCATGGGCTTTGCATATTCTATCTCATTTCATCCTCACCATGAGCCAAGAAGTAGGGACAATTATGATCCAAATGTTTAGGCCAGGAAATTATGGCTCACAGAGATGCAAGGGTTCAACAAGGGCCATGAAGCCAGTACCTCACACCCAAAGCCAGGAATACAGTTGGTATTTACTAAATGCTGGTTAAAGCTTAACGCACAAGTGAACTACATAGTAAAATATCATCGTCTCTTAACTCCCACAACCTCTGTGGACAGCTAACTGGGCTCTGTTTTCAAAAGTAAGGGGGAGGGAGAGGTGAGGTGACCCCAGGTGGGCAATGAAACAAAATAATCAACCCAAGAAGAAAGCAAAGAAGCCCAAACACATCCTGAAACTCAGTGTGGCTGTTCTTCCTCTAGAAAGTATCCCCTGAATGCTCTTGGCTGCACTGGGACCCCACCTCCCGCCCCACCTCCGCCCAGTTCCTCCCAGCCACCCTGCTCCAGTCTATGAAGAGTAACAATGGGGGCAATAACCACACTCACACTGTGTAGGAGCCCTTCCTACGGTGCATCTGAGCCAAGGCCGGGACAGGAGGAGCCAGCCCACGAAAGAGTGTTACCTGCAGAACCATCAAGTGCAAAGATGACACTAATACCTTACGTTCAAAGAATCCACAAAAGGGTGTCGCTGGATTAATATGGAGATGCACACAATAATAACTACTGGACGCCGGGTATGAACTGTACAGTCCTCCATGAGAGTGGGGACGCGATGACTGGGTCGAGCTCACTCACCCAGCGTGGAAGGTCAACCCTGAAACACAGAATCCTGAGGGAAGGGTTATGGACCATCCTTCCTGTCCTCAGGCATTTGACAGACCCAGACACCAGGCTCCGCCGGGCCATGTGGCTCATCGGCTCTCACAGCCGGAAGAGACAGGAGAGGGGAGACCCGGCCATCTGGCCTCCAGCCCTGAGCTCTCTCCACTACTGTCCCTTCTATGAGCAGTTCCTCAAGGAAGAGTGTGATCGGAGCTGTTGACCGGGAAAATGGAAATTTTAACGAAGTCCCCAGTAAGAGTAAGAGTGGGAGAGTATGCATGTGAGTATGAGAGACTTGTAGGCGCGCGTGCGTGTGTGTGTGTTGGAGGGAGGATGTCACAGCAAGGCCCCTAGCTTTCATCTGGTTCCTGTAAACGTGACGAAGGACCCTTGGGAATATCATGCTCTGGGCCTGAGAAGCCAGAGTCCAACTCAATTACAGTTTTCTGTGCTTTAACAGAGCCTCCGTCTTCACAAAATGCCCTGGCTTTCATCTAGCCTCAGCATTACTTACGTTGTCATCATCATTGACATCATTACCCTCCTCATCCTCCCAGCCTCAGCACCGTCCGTCAGCGCAGCCTGGCGCACGGCAGATAAGCCAAGGCCACCGTTCTCAGCTGGGAACATCGGGTGTCTGGGGGTTGGGGGGTGGATGTAACTGACACCTGGTGGGTAGAGGCCAGGGAAGCTGCTGAACACCTGACAGTGCAGAGGAGAGCGCCCTACAAAAGAATGATCTGGCCCCAGATGTCACAGGGCCGAGGCTGAGAAACTCTGAGCTGGCCCTTACGTGTCGTCACTGGAGCCTCCCAGATCATCTCCTACGTGAGGCCCGAGAGCTGGTGAGCTGACATCTGATGGCATTCAGACGCTGCTCACTACTCCTAGGCACAGCTCTCCGGGCCCCAGTCTGCAGTGAGGAAGGGCCGCACTGTGAACCTACCATCCCCTGCCTGGAAGCCCCTCAGTCCCTTGCTTACTTTGGGGGCATCAATATCATCCTGTGATTTTGTAAAAGCCTATGGGGACTTCTCCAACCTCTCGAATAGGTCAAAGGAACACTGATTGATTGCTACCTTCTTTCTGCTCCAAGATGCTAAAAGGGCAGCACTGTCCACGTCACCCCCATCCACGGGGCATTAGCTCTGTCAAATGCAGGGTCTTGAAGAACGTCCTGGCAAAACCCTCAGCTGCCCACACGCATTGCAGAGCCGGCTTCCCCAGCGCCGAGTGCTGGCGACCCCTTGCTCCTGAGGGCTCTGCCTCCTGGGAGCAGGCTGGCGGCAGAACAGGGAGCAGGGAGAGAAACCTTTGATTCAGCCCATTCATTGGGGCCTGAGTTCCAATTCCGTCCAGCCACGAATCCAAGTCCGGTCCTGCTCCAATCGGGGAGGCAGCCCCACACAGGCGAGAGCACACCTCATTGCACTTATTCCTAAATGGTTATGCATGGTGACGCCTGTTTCAAAGCCCGGGACACTGATGGGGAAGGGACACTGATGGACCAAGTGCATTCCAGCCCCAGGGTCCAGCCAGGACTCACATGACAGGCGCAGAACTCACGTGACTTTCTGACTGGGCCACTAACGGGCCAGGCCAGAGGGATGAAGACCCAGGAGCCCAGCCCCTGACCCTGGGGCCCACGTCTTTTATTATCTATGTGTCCCAGTGCTGGGCACGTGGCAAAGGCAAAACATTGATTTCCAATGAAACAAATCCTGCTGCTTCTCTTTTCAGCCTTTCTGTTAACAGGCTTTGGGGGGAGGGGGTCCTACACAGTGTGAGTCACCCCGAAATCTGGCCCCAAGCTCTTTCCCGATGCCTCCCAAGGCAAGGAAGCCGCTGCCTCTTCGCAGCTCTCTGCAACGCCACGCATTATTATTTGGAGCCTGCTTTGCAGGTTCCTTCTTGGCAGCTCATTTTCTTCTCTTAATTGGTCTTCAGTGTGGCAGGGAGACCTACGCTTCTGTGACATGAGCGCTGCAGGGCCATGAGGGGCAGCAAGACCCCCTCTGAGCAGACTGGAGGCAGGCAGGAGCTCTGAGCTTGCTCCGTGCTGTGAGCTCACTCAAAGCTGGTCAGGAAAAGAGACTAAAGCTGCTCCCACCCCCTAGGGTTTCCGCGTGCCCAGGATGCCGTGTCTGTAACACAGAGCGAGCCCCTGCTTGTCCCTGCCATAGCTGGGTCATGCCTTTCTCCTCTCTGGGTCTCAGTTTGTCCTTATATGAAAGTTGAGATGATTAGACTGAGGTTCCTTCCAGGTTGCACACCCACAGCTCTTTTTCCACGGCACTCGAGCACATTCTCTGGCTTCTCAGCTGAAGGAAGATTATCAGGCAGCGCCTCCTGGTGACCGTCAAGAGAAGAGGCCCCAGTTGGATGGTGTCCAAGGCAATCCATACTGGGAGGAAAAGGCATCGAAGTGTCTGCAGCCAACCAGCTATGTGACCCTAACTCTAGCAAGCAAGGAGACTAGGGCTTAAAGCAAAAACACAGTCCTGCCACACACACAGGCCATCCGCCAACCGTGACAATGAAGGCAGAAGGTCTTCAGAAGGTAGAGCTTGAAAAACAATGCCAGCCCCAGTCACCCAGGGTGTCCCGGTATCTGATTACAAAGCCTGTCCACCTCATTTCTCCTCCACAAAGTACCAGCCGGAGAAGAGAAAGATAAAAGTGCTAAAGAAAGAAATGGATCAGATGATGAAGCTAAACTGAGCCTGTTCCCAAGGGCAGGGCTGACGCGGGCCCGGGAGCGCCAACAGGTCTCCGTGTGCCTGCAGAGGGGAGGCCGTTCCCAAGTGCGGAGTGAGGTCAGCAGGAGATCTGGGCTGTGAGGCACCCCACCTTCAGAATCCCATGGGGATGGCAATGGGACATATTCACCCAAAGAGAAGAACCACAGGCCCCCCCAAATGATCGTGAGCCTCCAGGGCCACTACCCAGACGTCACTCCCGAGACAATGAGATATGGTCCTCACCCCCAAAGAGCTCACAGTCTGGTAGGGAACAGACAGGGGAAGTGGGCATGGAGGACACTGCAAGTTAAAGCACGTGCTTTAGGTGAGACTGACGTGAGTGCGAGCACAGGCTCTGGTACTACCTGTGTGACTCCTGGCAAGTGACTTAACCTCTCTGGGCATGTCCATCCTTCCAGCCCTGGCCACTTGGTATAGTAAGTCATCAACAGCAGCTCCATGTAAGCGCTGGACCACTTTAAGGGAGACTCTTCTTGGTGATCTGAATGGGCCTGGCTCACCCCATTGAAAGGCAGAAGAGCAGAACTGAGGCTTCTCTGAAGAAAAAGGAATTCTGCCCCCACACAGCCAGTTCCGGACAGCCTGTCCAGTGGATCTCAGACTTGCCCAGCCAGCCTCCACGGTCACAATAAACTCCAGGCACTAAATCTCAATCTACTGATCTCGCCCTGGCCAGGTGGCTCAGTTGGTTGGAGCATCATCCCATACACCAAAAGGTTGTGAGTTTGATTCCCAGTCTGGGCACACACCTAGGTTGCAGGGTTGATCCCTGGTCAGGGCTCGTACTAGAAGCAACCGATCAATGTTTTTTTTTTCTCTCTCTCTCTCCCCCCTTTCCTCTCTAAAGTCAATTAAAAAACATGTCCTCAGCTAAAGATTTTTTAAAAAAGAATGTTTAAAAAAAACTCACTCTATCTACCCCACTGGCCCTGCTGCTCTGACACCCGCTGTGACCACCCCATCCGAGCTGGCCTCCTCGTCACCATCACATCACTCCATTTTAATTCTCAGCATCAGACTCAGCACCACGCGGCACGTTTCCTGTCCGTCCTGTCACTGTGCTCGGAGCAGTGCTGCCAGGGGAACGCTCTGAGGATGGGAATGCCCTGGAGCTGCGCTGTGCCGCCAGCTACAGGGGCTGTGGGTCACATGAAGTGGGGCTAGTGCCTGCGAGGTGAATTTTTAATTCCATTTCCTTTTCATGAATAGAAGGTTAACTTCCACATGAGTCTAGAGGCCACCCCATTGGACAGCTTGGGTCTAGAACACAAGGACCATGAGAGCGGGAGGCTGGTTAGCCTTAACCATCACCACGTCCCCAGTCCCAGTCCCCACAGTGACTGAAACAGAGGACATGCTATCGATATTTACAATGAATGAATGAGCCATGTGTGGGTGAGCGTGGCTGCATCAGGCCTCTGTCCCTTGCACTGGAGAACGCTAACACCGTCCTACATCCATGTAAGGGATTCCTGAAAACCCACGGAACAGGGCAGCGGGGGACGTACAGGGAAGGGAGACGAGGGACAAAGATGCTGCAACTCACCCGACACTGGGGCTCTCTGGGAGGTGGCTCTTCCCCAGCACCCAGCCCTCCCAGAGTTGGAAGCAAGTGGAATAGGGCAATCAAGGCGGCTCTTCCTCTTTGTTCTGGGCACAGGAAGGGGTTCTGGTGGGCTTCCTTCAACACCAACTGCAAGGACCAGGGGAGCATCTGAGGCCACTGTCCTATTGTGGAGCCACTTCACACCCAGTTTGCACCTGGCTGTCAGTTCTTCCCTGGACCCTGAGGAGAAGGAGCCGGAGGGGGCCAACAAAGCAAGCTCCAGGGAGGTTGCCAGGGTGCGGGTGGGGGGATGGGGGGCCTATCAGGGGCACCCTGGCCTTCTCTCTCTCCCCTTGCCTGGCTGGCTGAGCCTCTTCTTAGACGTACCAGTATCTCACTCTAAGCCATCCTCCCACTCTGCAGCTGGTGTTTGTTTGAAAACTGGATGAGTGAGCCAGGCATCCTCTGCTCAAAGCCCTACAATGCAAGCTCTGTGCCATGATCCTCCGTGGGGGCTGGCCCTGCCCACTTATCTAACCCCAGTTCCCACCGCTCTCCCAGCATCCCCAGTGGGCTGGCCACACTGGTCTCCCTGGCACAGGCTCCCTCCTGCCACTAGGCACTTTGCATGTCCCCGCCACCCCTTTGTCATCACAACTACTCCTTCTTTAGGTCTCAGCTCCACCCTGAAGCTCCGCCCCGAGAAAGTCCCCAAGCCCTGGAACCCACCCAGCACAGTGCCAGATGCATAGTGGGTGCTTGGAAAATATGTAGGGGAGGGAGGGAGGGTAGGAAAGGAAGGAGGAAAGCAAAGTCTTCCATTATCTGGAACCTGGGTTTTTCCTTGGGAAAGTGAAGATGCAAGTGAGCATACATTATTAAAGCAATCACAGGAACATGCTCTGCAGCAGCCACGTCAGTGTCACCCTGGGACCTCAGCTCTGTAGTGACCTTGCGGGGGGGTGCAGAAATGGGGCTGTGTGCCCTGGGAAACTGCTTGGGGTTCTGCTTTTATTCAGGCCAGGGAAAGGCAGGCTACCCCTAGAGAACAATCAAGCCAAGTGCGGGGGAGATGGGCTCTAAAGAAGCGGCCATGTTGAGAGAGACAGTGGCTCAGAGAGAAGAGAAGTCAAAGACAAACAGGGAGCAGAATTAGAAAAGCTGAAACCCAGGGGTCCTTTGGAGACAAAAGAAAAAGAAAAACAGGAAGAAGATGGAGGAAAGCGAGATGAGGCAGGGAAAGGCTAGAGGACCCTGGTGAAGATGTTGATGGTGATGGTGGTGATGGTGATGAAGGTGGTGATGGTGATGGTGGTGGTGATGGTGATGGTGATGAAGGTGGTGATGGTGATGGTGATGAAGGTGGTGATGATGGTGGTGATGGTGATGGTGATGAAGGTGGTGATGGTGATGGTGATGAAGGTGGTGATGGTGATGGTGATGAAGGTGGTGATGGTGATGGTGATGAAGGTGGTGATGGTGATGGTGGTGATAGTGATAAGGTGCCTGGCATATAGTAGGCATTCAATAAATTTTGATGAGGGAATTTTTTTATTTCAGGCCACAGCTGATATGATAAGGAAAGTGAGGAGACCCTGGCTTTGGGTCCCTTGAGCTTGCTGATGGAATAATTAAGTATCTTTGGTGTCAGGCTAATGCTGATATAACAAGCTAAAAGACAAAAGGTTAAACTTTTCTACTTTGGGGGCATCTTGGACACTGGGAAATAAAGATAACCCCAAAATCCAAGGAGAAAACTAAATTAGAGTCACAACTATAAATAAAGTCTCCCCTATCCTCAGAGAGGAGAGGAGAGGAGAGGAGAGGAGAGGAGAGGAGAGGAGAGGAGAGGAGAGGGAAAGAGAGAAAGGGAGAGAGGGAAAGAGAGAAAGGGAGAGAGGGAGAGAGGGAGGTGGGGAGAGGGTGAGAGAGAGAAATTACACATATTCTTGGTCAGGTACAAAGCTTTTTTGTCTCCATGAGTTTCTCAATACAACCTGTATCCCTTCAGTCATTTAACAAACATGCATTGAGTCCCCATTCATTACACACTAAAATTTAAAGTATCTAATTTCATCACTGCAGGAGACCCCAGCTGAGAGCTGGGGAGACCGAGATGAAAAAAATACAGTAAGAAGCAAGAGTCAAGAACTAGTTTGTTCCCTAGTTTGTGATAAAATATTGGATTAAGGTGAAAGGCAGAAAATAATGGGACCATTTAGAACTTCAAGGAACCAACGATAATTTTTGAGGGAAGAAGAGAATTTAAGACAAGAAGGATCAAGTAGAGAATGGCTCGCTGCTTCCCCCTGGTGGAGAAGAGTAGCAAACACATCGTACAGCTTTCCTGCACTTTCTTCAACAAATATAACCTGGACGAGGTGCTAGGAACAGAGGGATGAATAGTAGCATCCTGCACCTGTCCTTGGGGAGGTCACAAGCAGATGAAGGAGTAAGACAAAAAAGTTACAAGCCGTCTAAGGCAGGACCAGTTGGTAATAGAAGCATTCACTCATTCATTCATCCAACAAAGTGCAGAGGCCTTGAGGCAGGGGCTTGAGAATAGGCAGGATTCATGGGGAGGACACAGGTAGGAGGAAATTCTAGACCAGTGATGGCGAACCTTTTGAGCTCGGCGTGTCAGCATTTTGAAAAACCCTAACTTAACTCTGGTGCCGTGTCACATATAGAAATTTTTTTATATTTGCAACCATAGTAAAACAAAGATTTATATTTTTGATATTTATTTTATGTATTTAAATGCCATTTAACAAAGAAAAACCAACCAAAAAAATGAGTTCGTGTGTCACCTCTTTCACCGTGGGAAAGACTATGTATGTGAAGACACTGGTGATTTTCACATACATAGGGAGTGTGCAGGAGGCAGCCAATCGATGTTTCTCTCTCATCGATGTCTCTCTCTCTCTCTGTCTCTGTCTCTCTCTCTCCCTTCCTCTCTCTAGAACCAATTAAAATGTTTTTTTAAGAAAAATATGGCCGAAACCGGTTTGGCTCAGTGGATAGAGCGTCGGCCTGCGGACTGAAGGGTCCCGGGTTCGGTTCCGGTCAAGGGCATGTACCTGGGTTGCGGGCACATCCCCAGTGGGGGATGTGCAGGAGGCAGCTGATCGATGTTTCTCTCCCATCGATGTTTCTAACTCTCTATCTCTCTCCCTTCCTCTCTGTAAAAAGTCAGTAAAATACATTTTTTTAAAAAAAATAAAAAATAAATAAAAGCATTAAAAAAAAGAGAGAGAGAGAAATATGTATTGAGTCCCTACAATGTGCCAGATACTGAGCTGGGGATGTCTGGCTGCAAATAAAACAGGTAGATCCCTGCCCTCCTGCAGCCTACACCCTACCGGGGGGAGAGGCATCCGTTAAAAGAAATCACTCCACCAAAAGGCTAAAATGAACATGTGGAGAGTGATACAGACATATACAGAGGCAGAGCGTGACGTCAGGACACTGAGAGCTGGGTGCTGAGCTGCGCTTTCCTGCCAGCTGCCCTTGTTGCCCAGCGCAACACCTGGCCCTGCTCTCAAGGACCCAGTGGCTTGAAGGCTGGCATCGGAGGCAGGACACAGTCCTTGGAGGGAAGCTCAGCTGCCTGGGAAGAGCTGATAGAGGCAGGAGGATCAAGGAGATTGGCGTTTCTCATCCCATAGTGAGGGGTGAAATGAAAGTGGCAGGTCCTTTCCAGCATTTGGTAAATGATATAGAATAAAATAGAAAAGAATGTAAAATATTGTGCATAGTAAGAATTGGTACTGTTTCATGAAACTAATTTCAGTTGTGTATGTATATATTCATGGTGTTGTGTATAATGTGTGTGTACAAGGTTGCAATATAAATCATTTGTTACTGTGTCTTTTTTTATATTTTTATTGACTTCAGAGAGAGGAAGGGAGGGAGGGAGAAACATCAATGATGACAGAGAATCACTGACTGGCTGCCTCCTGCACATTCCCTACTGGGGATCGAGCCCACAACCCAGGCATGTGCCCTGACCAGGAATCAAAACATCAACTCCTGGTTCATAGGTCAACACTCAACCACTGAGCCACATCGGCCGGGCAATGTTTTGATTACTATGTGTCTTGATCAAAAAAGTTTGAAAAACACCAGATCAGAGGCTCTCTCACGGTCTCACCCAGGCCAGGATGTCACAGGGGTGGCTGCTCAGCCCACAGAGGGCTGACAGAAAGGCCTGTCTCAGGCAGAACTGCAGTCCAGCTCCACTATGAGGACTCTGTCACACTCAGTAGCCCAATTCTGATGAGGAGCTATGAACTCTCAAAAGCAATGAAGAACCTAACCTCACATGCTCACTCTCATGCACTGTGGGGGGCAGGGGGAGGGGGAGGAATAAATTGGTACAAACTTTTTGGAAGGCAAACATGGCAATGTCCACCAGAAGTCTTAAAATATGTAAATTTTTTGCTGCAGGAACCACACTCCTATGCAGTCTCACTAAAGGAGTAGCCCAAAGGTAACACTCAGAGTTAAATGTCTAATGACAGCAGTGGTTGGATAAATGGTAACAGTATTCAGGCCTTAAAATGTATTGACAAAGATGTGTATGACACAGACTTGTAATCAGGCACCATTTCTTAATGGCGCACTAACTACTAGCTGCTTCTCACTGTAGGCAGAGAGAAGTCACCCTGAAGCAGGTTTTGTCTGTGTTGCATGATTGACAGGCCACTCTTAGCCATGCAAATGTTAGGTGAGTCAACAGCATTGTGCTAGAGTAAGGAATAACACGACCTTTATCGCTGTTTAACCAGGGGTGATTCTACCGCAACACCACCCTCCCCTGAGAACATTTGCAAATACCCAGAGACATTTCTGTTTGTCATGAATGGGAGAGGGATGTTACTGGTATCTAGTGGGTAGAGACCAGGGTGCTAACAAGCATCCTTCAAGGACAGGTCATTCTCCAATTCATGGTCTCTGTTGATGCTGATCACAGCCCTGATCAGGATCTGCTAGCAAAAAAGAATATAAAAGAGCATGCAGGGCTGGAGGGGAGAGAATCTGGGCCAATGACCTGTTTCAGATAAGCTCAGTTTTGTTCACTGATGTATCCTCAGCCCAACTGCCACAAAGTAGTCACTCAATAAATACTTGTTGAAGATTGCCTGTTGAATCCAGCAAGGGCATCTGAGGTTCTAACTTTCTGCCTGACTGTGCCCAACTCATGTACAACAGTGACACCTTGTGGTGGGAACTGAAACAACCACACAGATGGACCAATCACACTTTTTGGCGGGTGTTTGCAGAGCTGATCCCATAACACAGAAAAGACTGCAGAGTTTGTGGAAAAATCACAAAGCTAGAGAGAAGCAGGAGGCCTTAAGAGGATGGTATCTGCTGTCCTGCTAAAAAATGGAGGCAGATGGGAGTTTGAATAATTTATAGGAAAGATCAAAGAAATATGACAATATATGTGGATCCCAAACTGATATGTCACAGAGGTTATTTTGTTAGGTTTTAGAGAAAACACAACAGGTTTCAAAATAATATGGATAAATAATCCTAATTCTATTGCTTAAAGGTAGTATACACATACCTATTGGCCTGGAAGAAGTGTACCAAAAATTATACCAAAATGACAACAGTAGGTCCCTAGAGGGTGGTGCTTAGGGTAGTTATTATTATTTTTATGTTTTCTGAGTTATTTTATAAAGAATGCATATTGTTTATGCAAAAAAATAAGAAGGTAGATGTTGACCCAAAATACAACGACACTTCAGAATGTCTAAGGTAAAACGATTCTGGTCTCCTACGCACATCTTGTACTTCCAGTACCTGGACCCTAATTTTCCAGAACCACATGTCCCACAACCTCCGAAGGTCTCCTTTAGGGCCGAGTTCCCAGAAGCTGCGCTGACCACTTTCGAGTCCCAGGCCCCTCTCTGCTCGCCTGCGGCATTTACCACCCAGAGCTGATTCTGTCTTGTCCAGGCCTGCGGCCGCGGGCACAGGAACCTGGAGGCCCTGTGGCAGACGTCCAGCCTGCTCACCTGACATGTGCACATTCCGGAGGCAGGAGAGGGAGGCATTGAGGCGGGCACATTCCTCCTGGTTGGCTCCGTATTTCTCCACGGTTTCACACACCTGCTCATCCGTCATCTCCAAGAGGTCCTCCAGGCTCAGCTGGCCCGGGGTGATTTCCTAGGGAGGGAAGAGTATGCAGACGTCAAGTGCCTAGAGTGGAGGAATGACATCTGAGCCTCCACACTGCCCTCTAGTGGTACCTAGCTGAACACCCCGCATTGTGTGAATGGCTACTTGGTGTAGTTGGGTCTCTGATTTGGGCATCAGACAGGCTTGGGTTTTCTCTCAGCTATGCCACTCATTAGCTAGACGACCTCGAGCAAATCATTTAACCCATCTAAACCTCACTTTACTCACCCCAAATGGGAATCTTAAGTGCACATACTGTGCAGGGAAGCACGTGTGCTTAGCACATGGCGCTCCACAAATGGTACAGTTTATTACTTGTCTGTGTCCCCATGCAGCTTCTAAATTCCTTATGATCGAGACTCTAATTTATTTATCTTTGGAGGCCCTCTGTGCCTCCTGCTCAGCTCCTACAGCAGTGACTTGTCCCAAATTCAGGGTGAACCCAGAGCAGACAGCCCGAGTCTCCTGATAGCTGTCCTCCACTCTCTGATAGTCTTAGGCAGGTGACCCTTGACCGCCACCAGTAACCATCCCTCTTTCCAGAAAGGCTGTGTCCCTAGACCAGCCGTGAGCAAACTACGGCCCGTGGGCCGGATCCAGCCCGTTTGAAATGAATGAAACTAAAAAAAGAAAAGACCGTACCCTTTTATGTAATGATGTTTACTTTGAATTTATATTAGTTCACACAAACACTCCATCCATGCTTTTGTTCCGGCCCTCCAGTCCAGTTTAAGAACCCATTGTGGCCCTCGAGTCAAAAAGTTTGCCCACCCCTGCCCTAGACACTATCATATGGATACAGCTTGAAATTTGTCAAGCTTCCATATTTACACATCTATAAAAAAAGTCTTCATTTTATAGCACTTAATGGTATCCAATGTTTTTATATTTATTATTGTTGTTATTTTTATTGATTAAGGCATTACATGTGTCCTCATCCCCCCATTTTCCCCTCCCCCACCCCGTTCATGCCCTCATCCCCCTGGTGTCTGTGTCCATTGGTTATTTGTTGTTGTTATTTAAATAAGAGTTTCAGATAATTGAGGATGGAGATTCTAGGTCAATACACAGCATGTGTGTGCCCTCTTGTGGCCATATCTGTGTGTTACAACAAAATCATACATTTTCCCCCTAAACACACACACACACACACACACACACACACACACACACACATACACACACACACACACACTAAACTAGCAACCAAGAACAGGAAAACTGTATAGCACTAAAATTCTGTCCAAAAAAGAAAAAAAGATGCATGCAAAAGCCATGAAACCCAACTGGTGCCTATCAAACTCGCCAGGGCAGGGGACAGAGAGAGAGAGCAATAATTGAGTGGCTTAGAGGCTTTCTCAAACAGGAACATCTTGCAGGTAAGCCCCACTTTAAGAAAGGTGATCGACCAGAATCTGAAAGTACAAAATGACTCATATTTAGAAGGGACATTTCCCAACATAAAAGAATTATCCTCTTTGCTGCAGGATACACTTTTGCATTTTAATCTTGTAACTTACCTCCCAAAATATTCCATTTACACTGAGGTTTAAGGTCACACACACACACACACACACACACACATCACAGGAGTAATGATACTAAAAATGGAGAAAGCCTTGACAAACCTGGGCCAAAAGAGCAGATGGACTTCTGTTGGATAAAATAATTAATAATAATAACAATAATAACAGTAATAGAAAGAAATGCAGCACTATTTTAAGTACTTTTCATGGATTTTCTTTTAAAAAGGCAGACCACATAAAATAGGTACTTTCATCATCATCATTAGTCTATAACTAGGACACTAAAATTCAGAGAAGTTAGAACACCCGCCCAAAGTCACACATAAGTTTGAACCCAGACAGTCTATCCTAGTAGCTTTCTCTGTTTAACTTCTAGTTCCTCCAGAGAAAGGGGCCTTTTGGGGTACACACATGTGAGCTACAGACAGAGAGCTGGGACCCAGCTGTCCTCACTCCCTGGCTGGTGGCCTTGGGCTCATGATTCTCACTGATTAAGGAAGAACCAGAGCTTGGGTACCTGCAGGCAAGGGGAATCAAAACGAGCAAAGCTGTGAAACTTGGGAGCCTGCAGGACCCAAATAGGCAGCAGAATTCAGTTCATTGCCACCCGACAGGAATTCATATCAGTGTGGTAAGCAACTCCAATTTTTCAAGAGAAGGCAGAGATCTGGGGTTTTATGCAAACGCTTCCAACTTTTAAATACTGGCTCAAAAAAAATTTGAACACATCAGCCAAGCAAAAAAATGTCTGTGCATCAGATACAGCTTCAGGCTATCATTTTCAACCCTTGGTCTAGAAGATTTGTCTCTATCTAATTTTTCCTGTTTGATAAATAAATGGTCCCAAACGCTTCTGAAAAGTGCACTGGGCCATGCAAATAAAATGCACTGTTTGTACTTATGGGGCTGTTCCCATTAAGGATATTCACACAAAACTGCCAGCCTGGGAATGAATTAAAGAAACCGCGACTCAGACCCTGTCTTGTGTGCATGTGTGAGACGGGGGTGGAGGAATGTGGGGGGGGGGCGTTGTGATTAGCCCAGGATTATTGGATCTGGTGGGTTCAGGCAAGATCATATCTAGGCAAGGTCTGAAAAAGACAAAAGGTGGAAGAGGATCTTCCAGGCCGCTTCAAGGAGGAAGCAGGGAGCCCCTTACGAAATGGTACATGCCCTGCAGGTAGGGAGGCGCCCCTTTCCTCCCCAGGTCAGGGAGGCCCTGGAAACCGGAGAATGGAGGAAAGACAGTGCTTTCCATCTCTGCCAACCCCACCCACTCACTAGTGAAATGAGTCCCTTCATCTCTGAGCCTCAGTTTACTGCTCTGCACAATGGGGTGATAGTTGTAACTACGTCAAAAGGTTGTTGCAAGGATTTGAACAATCTCGACACTTGAGATGCTGCATGGAAAGCCCTCCGCACAATGCCAGGCACCAAAGATTTGAGGTGAGCTGGTTTCATCCAGAAAGGCTCGGCCCAGATGCTGGAAACAGCGATGACTCCGGATCCAAGAAGGCAAGGAAACCCCACCATCCTAGGGACCTTAAGCACACACTCCACTCCTTGAGGGTGGACACAGACAGCATGTGCTGGCTCTGTTTTGCCATTGGAGAACCTGCTGCTTCCAAAGTTTGCAACAACAATAACAATACTGAGCTGACATCGACCGAGTGCTGGTAGGTGCCTAAGTAGGAGCTGAACATTTTATCGGGATCATCGTATTTTACACGCCAGCTACTTCAGAAGAGGAGACAGTCATCACCCCATTTAACAGATGAGAAAACTAACACCCTGAGACTGTGGTGTCCAAGACGATGGTCCCTGGCCACATGGATTAACATTAAATATGACTAGAAGCTCAGTTCCTCAGCCACACGCACTAACTACAATTCAAGTCCTCGAGAGCTACACGTGGCTGGTGGCCACTGCATGGGACTTAGCATACACATTAAATACGTCCATCCCAGCAGAAAGCTCTGAGGTAAGGTGACCGAGGTAAGGTGACCGAGTTAATGAGTGGCAGAGCTGAAACGGCCCATTCAGAGAGGGTCTCTGATGCCTTCATCCAATCCCTATTTACTGAGGGCCTACTATGTGTCAGGCACAGCCAAAACCCCGTTACCCAAGGGACTGGCTGCTGGCCAGTAAGGAGCAGAGGGCAGGGGCCACCTCCGGTCACCTCCAGGACTTCCTTGCGCACGTCGACAATTCGGAACCAGTGCTGGAGCTGGGGGAAGCCATCCAGCTCGGCGTTGCGTTCCTGCAGGGCCACCTTCTTTTTGCAGGACAGCTGCCGGCTGAAGTACTTCACCAGCTTGCTCTGCAAAGACACAGGAGGACACGTCTCAGAGGCACTGCCGCGAGGAAGACAGAAAAATCTCCCACGGTCCCCTCCCCGCCTGAGCCCCATCCAACTCCATACGCTAAAGGAGGGGGACGCGCACTGGGGCCACTTCATGGGGACCTTTGGGCTGCATGCATGTACATCTCCGCTGCTCGTGTCCTTGGACCCAACAAGTCCACTTCCAGGACTCACCCTACAGACACCGTGTCCTGTGCATAAGGACTGTGTGGAGCAGCGATTTTCCATCCTTTTCCCCTTAGAGCAGTGGTCAGCAAACTCATTAGTCAACAGAGCCAAATATCAACAGTACGACAATTGAAATTTCTTTTGAGAGCCAAATTTTTTAAACTTAAACTATATTGGTAGGTACACTGTTATTAACTTAACTAGAGGCCTGTTGCACGAAAAGATTCGTGCAATAGGCCTTCCCTTCCCCTGGCTGCCAGCACCAGTTTTCCTCCGGCACCCGGGACCCAGGCCTTCACTCCGGCTGGAGGCGCCTCCAAGCCTCTCGCAGCTCCGGTGGCCAGAGCTGCCTTCAGTCTTCCCTACGCTGCTTCGCTGCTTCCCGCCTATGTATGCAAATTAACCGCCATCTTTGTTGGTGGTTAATTTGCATATCTCGCTGATTAGCCAATGGGAGGCGTAGCGAAGGTTCAGTCAATTTCAATCTTTGTCTATTATTAGATAGAATTAGGGTACTCCTAAGGCTTTGGAAGAGCCACATTCAAGGGGCCAAAGAGCCGCATGTGGCTCGCAAGCCGAAGTTTGCCGACCACAGCCTTAGGGCACATAAACTAATTACTGAAATTCTTCAGCACACCAAAAATATGTATTTTTGCCAATCTGACAACAAGAAAAAGTATAATTTTGATTTGTTCACACCGAATGGCTATTGTGTTGGCTGTTGTCACTTTTTTATTCAACAATCTAAGGGAAAAGAGGTCAGTGCCCCCGACCAAAGAGTCAGGTGTTGCATGTTTTAAAAACTGTTGTGGCGCACGGGGTGAAAACAGCTGGTGAACGGTAAGGGAACATTTCTTACCGTTCAGTTTGCAATGGCAAGAGATTGCAAACACTCTGAGGGTCCATCAGTAGGAGACTCATACATGGGGGTCCACACACACCCCGAAACCCTATGCAGGCAGAACATGAGATGAGGAAGCGTGCTGTGCACCAATACAGAACCGTCTCCAAGACATGTTGATAAATAAGCATAAATACTCTCCCATTCACGTGGGAAATGTTAACACATATATATCTCCACAATGCAGACACTTTCTGGAAGAATTCCCAACACCCTGGGGAAGGGAAGAGGGAGGGCCAAGAACAGAGGTGGGAGAAAGACTTTACTTAAATCCTTTTGTACCATTTGAATCTTAAGTCACATGCAAACATGCACAAATGAACAAATACTTTGAAAACCAGGTGGACCTGAGCGCATGCTTCTGGAGAGATGCAGTACCATGAGAAAGAAAAGTGTTTTCTTGCTAGTTATGTAAAAACTAGCAATGTTAAGCCTGGCCAGTATGACTCAGTGGTTGAGCATCAACCTATGAACCAGGAAGTCACTGGTTCAATTTCCGATCAGGGCACATGCCCAGATTTTGGATTCGATCCCCAGTAGGGGGTGTGAAGGAAGCAGCCGATAGATGTTTCTCTCTCATTGATGTTTCTATCTCTCTCTCCCTCTCCCTTCCTCTATCTCTAAAATCAATAAAAACATATTTTAAAAAAACTAGCAACGTTAACAACAGAAAGGCAATACATGTCTTCAGTGAGCAGAAAAGAAAGTGTGGAGGATACCCACAAAGCCCCAAAAGTGCAGAAAGGATAACTATTTCAATTTACTTTAATTATTTAATAAATACATGTATTTATTTCCTTGTAAAAAAGTTGGAACATTTCAGATAAGACCAAAGCTCCCCCTGAGCATTCCCTGTAATGCCGGCCCCTCTCCCGAGAGGTGATGAAGGAGCCCACTGAGGTCAGTCCACCCTGCCAGCCTTTTCTGTGCACGCTCATACCTACATGTAGAAACCGCAGGCTGGCTTTGTCTGGGGTTGGGTGGCTTTCTCACATAAACTGGATCATGCACTATGCCTCTTCCTGCAGCTCACTCTTCCACTCAGTAGTGAGCCTCAAGGGCCTTGCCCGTTAGTTCCCAGATCTGCCTCTCTCTTTTGAATCTTCTGCATGAGGGAGCCTTTTGGTCCCAGGGTCAAACGCTCACGATGCATGCAGTTCTGTGGTGTCTGCTGGGGCATCTTTGTCAGCTATGATAAAGCATTTTCACGAACAGCAGCCACGCTAGCAGGCACCGTTTACTAGATGCGTACAGTGTGCCTGGCACTGTGGGATAAATGCTCTGAATGTGTTTGTTCATTTTTCAATCCACACAATGATGTCAGCTGAGCCTACTAGTCTGAGCCTACTAGTCATATGCCCAGATCCACAGAACTAACTAAGTCAGGGAGCCAGGGTAGGACCCCAAGGCTCCCTCTCTTTATCAGGCTGCTATACTTATGAGTTGTTCAGGGGTCCTCCCCGCTGAACTGGAAATACAAATGTTGGGCATCGGCCCCTCAAGGGCAGAGGGTCTCGCTCATTTTGGGATGCTTTCCGTGTATTGTGGGAGAGGTAAGTATCTGAATTCCAGTTCTGAGGCTTCGGGGAGTCACATCAGCTCCCTGAGCCTCCATTTTCTCATCTGTAAAATGGGCCTGCGGATAATGTCTGTGCAGAAGACAAGCTGAGTCCTCCCCACATACACACGAACACCATTCTAACCAGTTGTTGAAAGGGGTGCTTGGATCCTGGAGAGGAGTTTCCAAGGTCACGCTGAGTCTGGACCTACCCGTACCAGGAACAAGAATCAAGGGGCGTCCATACTGCGATGCATTAACAATGGGGGAGAGAGGGAGGGGTTTAGGACACAGGTGGAGCGGGTAAGACAGGTGGGGAGGGCAGCCACAGGTCCAGGTCTTAAACCAAGGGAACCAAGAATCACCTTTCGGGAAATGAGCACAGCTAGTCTGAGCTGTGAAAAACCCGGAAAACTACCCAGAGCGTGAAACTGGACTGGGCAGAGAGTGAGAAGCACTTCCCAAATGGGGATCCCTGCACTCAGCAGCCTTCCCCACCAGGTGCCCAAGACGGGCGGCTATCGGCTGATAGGGGTTCTCTCTGAGCCAATGCTACATTATGCACTTTTTATGAATTATCTAGTTAATCTGCTTAGCAACTCAGTGATATAGGATCATTATTGCCCCATTTTACAAATGGAAAAATCGAGACCCAGAAAGGTTAAATAACTTGCCCAAGGTCATTGATCAACTAAATGAATGAATCAGTATTTAAACCCAAGTCAACAAACTCTTATTGACACACAAAAAATGTCATGATCTATTGTCAAGTGAGGAAATACAGCAGCCAAAACAACAGGTACAGTATGATCCTACTTTCTGAATATAAAATAAACATATGTGTATATACATATATAAAATAATATTTATAATATATTAAATATGTAGTGTACTATATATGTGTAGTATATACATGTTATATATACATATATAATACAATGTGTAATATATATTACATACACATATGCACATATACATATATAACATATACTTAATATTTAATGTATAATTGTATATTACGTACATTACAATGGGTATATAAAATAATATATAACATATGTAATATATATGTACTATGCATACACAGAGACTATAAAGAAATGCTCCAAAATGTTAGCAGCTGCATCTCTGGGTTATTATAGGTGAGAATGATTTTCTCATTTCTGTGCACTTGTATCTTACAATTTTTCTATAAGCTTGAACTACCTATATGATAATTAGTTACAAATCTCATGAAAATCAGATACTTGCCAACAATAAAGATATGTGGGACATACACAGTATCAACCATTTCATTGAATGCGTTTTGAATATAAATAATCTATAAATGATATATAGTGTATATGCTAGGTATTCTGCAAAGCACTTCCTACACATTCTTTCACCTAATCTTCATGACAATCGCAATAATATCCGCATGTTATAGATGAGGACCTTGGGAGCTGAGGAGGAAGCAGCTCTCCCAAGTTACTAGATAGCATTCCCTGTAAGTTCCCTCTTTCCCCAATTTCCTGACGATTAGAATTATCGGACGATGTCTGTTTAAATATCAACCTTTCAGGTCCATCCCCTATAAATTCTGACACAGTAAATCAAGAAAAGGCCAGGAATCTGTAAAAACACAAGCACCCCAAAAATACTGAGAATCATCCCTCCACTCTCTGAATTGTGTAAGGAAAGCAGTTTATTTCTCAGACAAGCTTAAGCATCCAGATCCTTGGGCAACAGAGTCAGGACAGAAACCCGTTCTGGAAGCCAGGGTGCGGCACCCTCCCGTGCACAGCCGCTCCCAGGGCAGAGACCTCGTCCAGGCCTGCAAGTTCAGAGAGCAGTCTGCCCGGTCCAGGCCCGAAGGAGCTCCCAGTGGGGCCCACGAGACAGATGTGCAAACACGAATCACGAGGCTGAAGGACGGGAGCCAGAACAGAAGGGCAGCCAGGGTTCAGCACGGGCACCACGGGTGCAAATGAAGAGAACAGCCTCGCGCGGAGCCATGTCCCTTGACCACAGGATGACAGTGATGTGAGTTCTATGTTTATGCCAAGACAGACTCTCATTTATTCATTTAAAGTCCCTTTAGGTGCTTTCCAAATGCGAAGAACTAGGGATACAATATGAATTATGCCCCCTCTGCCCTGAGACAGGGCTATTCCAGGTGTGGCCTGAAGGCCAGGCCCCTTGGGTCAGGTACAGAAAACTGAGAGCATTTGGACATTTGGATAGCTAACTGACAGGCTAATCATGTCTGCTGAATCTAATATTTTCAAAGTAGGTTTGTATTTCACTTTTTTTGGTGCCTTCCATTTTTCTAGTAAATCATTTTATCCTAATTTATACAAGTATTGGCTACAATGCACCAGGAAATAAAAAGCTGATTCTTCCCCACAGAAGGTGGGAGAGGCACTGACCTCTGAACTTGGGGAGTTGGGGGCATGGAGCTTAATCCCCTACATCACTACATAATTTTCCAAATGGCTCCAAAGGCCCTGCTTTCGTCATGACAACACTGAAGCGTGTGTCAGATTGTTATTGCCATGCTACATATGGGGAAACTGAGGCTCAGAGGCACTGGAATGGTGCCTGCGTTCATACAACTAAAGAGGCACCAGGGTCAGGATTTGAACTCAGGATCTGATTCCCAGTCCTGTGCTCTCTGGTGAAGCGGAGGGTCCAAATAGCCTACAGGTCACAACTGAGAAGCACAATTAGAAAAGGGCCTTAGTGGTGCCTCGCCTTGCCAGGTGTCCTAATTTATTTTTAGGTCACCCTCAATTCAAGTCCATGCAGAGCTAAACTGTAAAGAGTCCAAAGGTTCCATCTCCAAGTGAAAACAACACAGGGCTTCTGGAAATAGCACACCCACACTGAGCACACACACACACACACACACACACACTGAGCACACACACACACACCCGGCGCCTGTACTGCCTGGGTGCAAAGTAAGCTCTCCTGGGCCTCCGGTCAGAAGGAACCCAGACTCTGAGAGAGCAGGAGCTCAGTGATGCAGTGCTCTGTCTCCACACCAGGGGGCAGCCTGACACCTTCCAGGCAGATGGAAAAATGTCCAAACCCTCCTGGATCCGAGCATCCTCAAGGCCTTAGTCCTGTACTCTGCATTCTCGGGTGGTACATTTAGCAGCATAAACAAAACAAAATAAAAAAAAAACTTTAGGGTTAAGACATGTGACAGAACTATAAATAACCATGTCCAAAGTCTCTGCTGTGAAACCAGGAACTTTTCACCCAGAATCAGGTAAATCTAGAGGCCATGGGGCAAGCCCCTGGGGTGAGGTTTGCTGGAGCCCAAAACCATCACAGCTTAGGTGCTATTAAAAAAGCACACTCGAGATCAGAGGTCGTGAAAGCTGGGAGTGAGGACCTTCTAGTGGTCTTCCCTGTAAACCTCATGGCATTGCCAAGGGGAGGTTCGCATCTCCCATGCATTTGACACGAGGAAACTGAGGCTCAAGTTGTAACATAATTGACCTTATAATCACAGGGATGAAGAGGCAGGCAGGCTCCAGAACCTTCTGTAGCCCTCAGGGCTGCCTGGCAGCAAGCACCTCATCATTGCTGCCTTCTCTTTAGCAGCCACAGGCTAGCAGCTGAGTTCAAAGCCATGAACCCACAGGGTCCTGCTGCCCAGAGCTCGCTCCCTCCTGCTTTTGGCATAAATGGCACTTTCCTATCCACCCTGTGACATCCCTTCCCAATGTCACCATCACAGCACCCTGATTTTTTTCCTCGGTAGCACTCATCCCTATCCCACAAATTATCCTGTTTATTGGTTTCCATGGTTACGCTCCCCCATGGCCACTATCACACACCCCCATCAGAATGTCAGCTCAAAGGAGCTTGGGCTTTGCCTGTCCCCTCAACCCCACCCCTGTGCATTCAGAGCAGTGCCTTGCATATAGTAGGTGCTCAAAACATTTTTCTTGGTCGTTCAGTAACCAATATAATGGAGAGGGGGGGGGAGGCAGCCTTCTATCCATAAACAGTCAGAACCCGGGCCCTGGCTCTGTGGCCAAGGCTCTGGGGTTCTCAGTGCCAGCAGGCGAGGGTAAGGAAATCGCCACAGCAGCCACAGCCAGCAGCCCCACGCCTTCCTGCAGTTGCCAGGGCGACCATTGTCATAACATCCCCTGTGCACTGAGGGCCAGCTGACAGGGGAGAGAATTATTTGACTCGCCAACGTCTCAAGTAACCTGCCGATTTGCATCCCTGAGCAAAGTCCCTGCTAAGAGCTGGAGGCCTGGGAGACCGCCCTTCTTCTCTCCTTGCCCCATCCCAGTTAGAGCTCGATCCCTCTGACCAAGGCAGGCAGGACCCACCAGTCCGGCGCTGGCCCCCAAGATGCTGGAATGAAAGCCTGAAACCACCCATGCCTACTGCTTCGAGTGAAGCCCTCATTGCTGCTGGTGGCTTTTCCCTCTCTTTACAGTACGATTGCTACTGAATATTACAAACAGGAGAAACAGTTCATGGTGTCATGAGCTCCTACTAGATGCCAGGCCCATTGGTAGCGTCCTCACATACTCATTATTATAACGTTAATATTTATGCTATAACAATACATTATGCTATAACATATAGTCTACCTATATACTGTATATTCATAGATATATTTATAGACATAGGTAAGAATTCATAGACATAATACATAATTTAATTTGAAATGATTTTATATTATATAGCATTGTTATATATTTATAATAAAATTGACATTCCTTAATATTTTTATTTGCCAGCCCTGTGCCTACTGCTTTAGGTTTGTTAATAATGGTGCCATTCTCAACAAACGACTACACAATAATACTGAGTTTTAACTAAGCACTAACTATGTGCCAGGCCCTGTGCTAAGAGCTCTGTTAATATAACTTGTCATGTGCATCCTAAGGGCTAAAAACCCTGATTCCCATTTTGGAGATGAGAAAATGGAGGCACAGAGTGATGAGGTAACTTGCCCCTGGCCGCGAGGGTAACAAGCAGGGGCTGCAGTGCCCCAAGCCTGTCCCCGTCCTATTTCCACACCACACTTCAGACTCTGAACCTGAGCTTGCAGCAGAGACCCCGAGGGGAGCTTGTTAAGAACACACATGCTGAGCCCCTGCGTCCCCCAAACCCACACACGCAAATCAATGACCCTTGGGGACAGGGCGCTTCTCTTCTCGCTTATTTTAAAAAGGTCCCCAGATAGTCTATCAAAGGCAAAAAGCCCAGAACCATCGCCTTAGGTTTTTTCATCTACCGTAATGACAAGTGAGCGATCTGATTAAATGAATGGGTCTGGAAGGGCTGAAACTCCCAGAGGGCAGAGTGGCATATTAGGACCCTTACTCCTGAGAAGGAAGAGAAAAGGGCGGGGGAGAGGAGAAGGATAAAACTGCAGGGTCACCTCAGGCACACTTAGCTGTGTCCTCAGCTGTAACCACTCCCAACCTTTTTGGATCAAGGTGGAGCCTGCAAAAAAGATTAATAAATAATAACACACTTTTGTCCAGGGCTGGTTTTAGGGGAGCAAAGGTCTAAATTACCTCCCACTGTCCACCTTACTGTCCACCTTCCTGCCCGCTCTTAATCATTCACCAGGGACTAAGCTGTACAGAGAAATGTAAGCTTGTAAGGCTTTGCACCTATACACATTTTTAACCCTGATACCTCCTGGGAAGTGGCACAGAGTTGTAAAAGAAGAAACTGTTTTAAGCCTGTGGGCAGGCTCTGACATGGAGGAGGCGTGGCTGGGGCGGAGTCATGCAGAAGTTCTGGGAGGCCATGCCAGTGGTCCCAGGGCAACTGGGGGGATTGAGAGCTAAATCCAAGCAGCAGCTAAAACATCTGTGGAGGGTCTGCCCTAAGCAATGTGTTGCCTTTTAGTCCACTGCCTGAACTAGAGGGAAAATAGAACTAAGATTCCAAAAGTCAAGGAAGGTCAGATGAATCAAGGAAAAGACACATAAGCACAGAGAGCACCATGCCCCGTTTGGGCAATACTTTATTCTGACTATGGAAGCCTGTTCCCTCTACAGCTGCCCTGCCCAACAGAGCCAGAGCTCCCACTCAGGACAAGTAGCCATGTGCAGGTAAATTTAAATTAATTAAAATTGCATAAATGATCAATAGAGTGAGTGAACAGGGTTAGTGTCATATGTGTACCACTAAGAATCCAGAAAATATCCCTACTGGTCATGATGTGTTCTCGGGCAATCAAAGAATTGAATCCCCAAAACACTTGGTTAGAATTTAAGCTTAGAATTGTATGAGATAAACTATTTTCTTTAATGAGTTACCATCTTTAAGTTCTGGGAAAATCTGGGGTGAATAATAGTCATATTTAAGATAATTAAAATCTATAATGTTAACATCTGAATGAAAGAGTTTGTACATTTGGAGTATTTAATTTATATTGTCTGTTTTATATAATTTGGCCACTTAGAGTAAGACTTCACCTTTTTAAATCTAATTTGAAATGTGTAACTGAATAACTGATTTAGACATACATTTTAGGTTGAAATTGAATTCAACTTATGTACAATTTAAGAAGTAGCTTAAGGCTCGGCACATTTGTAAGTTTAATTTTTTAGATTTCTATGTGCTGTATAAGTAGTTGGGAAGGCTGGTCTGTTAACAAGTAGAGCACTTTAAAAAGTCCTGTATATCATCTTGGCTTGGTGTTGCTAAGTGGTTAGAGCACTGGCCCATGCACCAAAGGGTTGTGGGTTCAATTCCTTGTCAAGGGCATGTACCTGGGTTGCAGGTTCGATTTCTGCATGCAGGAAGCAACCAAACGATGTCTCTCTCTCACATCGATGTTTCTCTCTCTCCCTCCCCCCTTCCACTTTCTCTAAAAGTCAATGGGGAAAATATCTTCGGGTGAGGATTAACAAAATTAAAAGTCCTGCATATCTAATTTATAGATACAGTTTCATTGTTTAAAGATGTTTAATCCACTAAGGTTGTCAGTGGAAGCAAACATTATGCAAAATGCCCTTATGTGTGACTGCAAAACTTTACTAGCCGCACACAAACGGAGCAACAATGCATGTGAGCTGAAACAGAAGCACACAGAGAAGAGGGGTGTTGATATTTCTTTGCTGTAATAAACTACATAGTAATTTCTAAAAGCAAAAAATAACTCCATCAAAGTGAAAATTCTGTTCTCCAGCCACACAAACCACATTTCAAGTGCTCCAAAGCCACATGTGGCCAGTGGCTGCTGTATTGGACAGTGTAGACATGAAATATGTCCATCATCTCAAGGGATGTGTTGCTTAAATGCACGTCCAACTCTTAGCAGATTTCTTAGGAAACAAACAGCCCAGAACACTTTTCTCCAAATAAACAATATGACTCTTTCCAAGACCCTGAAGGAAATGAGGCACCCGTCCATACAGAGCCTGGGGAGGAGGGAGAACAGTGCCAGAAGCACTGGCTGTGAAATTTACCAAGAATGAGGAGAAGCCATAAAAATCTGCAGGACAAAGCACAGAGGCTATAAACACATCCGCAAACTCCTCTCCAATTTATTTCTGATGGATTTTTTGCCAAATTCTTGATATTACTGTCACCCTGACCCTTGCTCAATACTGAGTAGCTTTGAATGGGAAATCAGGGAGTGGTTTCATCGATTCTGATTTTTTTCCCATTTGGTAAATTGCACACACAAGCTAAAGGATTCTGACCCAAAAATACAGTTGGAAAATTTCAATTTAGCCAGAAAATGGTCCGGCTAAGATGAGCCATACAATATCACCATGCCCTTTAAATGCATGGGTGAAGAAAGACTACAATGAAGTCAGGAGTCCAGCATTCAACTCCCCGCTCTGCAATGAAGGAGCCGTGAGGCCTGGGGCCTCGGGCAGGCCACATAACCTTGTGCAGACTCAATTTTCTATCAATACATGAGAGGTTAGAAAAATAGAGACCTTCCTGAGTGACACCAAGTTAAAAAATTCCATAATTATTCCTAGAGGTGAGCCCCATGGGGAAAGGCAAAAGCATCCTACGTAAGTTACACACACATCTTGGCTTTGCTGGGCGAGGAAAACCATTTTTCATGTGTTTCCTTGTGCTCCATCTGGGATCTTGGCAACAGGGTCAGTGTTCCAAAGAGAATGCAAGCCAGGTCCATGTGCAAGGGGGTGGTGTGAGCCTCCTAGGTTTGCATGCCAGCAAGCAAAGCCAGAGCAGGGAGACTCTCTGCCGCCATCACTGAGGTTCAGGATGAGCGTTGTTAGGGAAACCAGGTTCCTATCTGACTCTCTCCCAAACGAGCTTGGACAGAGTAGATGTAACCCATTCTCCATGATGTTTCTTCTCCCCATTTTCCTCCCCCCTCAGCAAAAAAAGCCATACTTGCTGCTCCGTACCTTCCAGGTACGTCTGGGGGTTGAACAAGGGGATTATTACAAGGGTTGAGGGTTTTCTGCCAGACGGTCCCTTCAGAGGTGAGGGTGGTACTGTCCAGCAAGCTTGGGACAGTCTCCCACTCAGATCTTGCTGTGGCCATGGACAGAGGGCAGAGGTTCTGAGACTGTCAACCTTCTTTTCCTGTGGCCTCAACTCTCCACTTCTCCCTCAGACATGCATTTGCTAGATTCCCAAGGCATGCAGAGTACCATCCAAATTCTTCCCATCCTAACCCCACAGCCTAATTTTCTAATGCCAACTCCACAAGAAGGTTCTTCCACTCCTCAAATGAGCCGAGCATGCTCCTATCCAGGGCCTTTGCATAGGAGCATGCTGCCTCGTCACCAAGAACCCTAGACACACACACACACACACACACACACACACACACACACATCCATCTCGCCAGCTGTTCTCATCCTGCAGAGCTCCATTCACAAGTCACATCCATTACAAACAAGACAAATGAGGCCCCACTCCATTATTCTCTCCCATATCATTGCATTCTTTTCTTTCATAGCATTTTTCATGGCTTTCGGTCATATTTCCCTGGTGTTTATTTGCTTAACATCCTTCTTCCCTAGCACAACCTTAAGTACCACGAGGGCGGGCACTACTCTCTTTTGCCATCCTCTGAATCTCCAGGCCCTAGCCCCGTGCCAGACACATAGTAAGTGCTTAATAAATATTCGTCAGATGACAAAGTGAGTAATCCCTTATACTTCCCTCCTCTCCCTTTTGCCTTCACCAGGGATCTCAAAGGGGGATCCCACACCAGGCCAGCAACATCAGCTGGGAACTTGTTAGACATACAAATTCTCAGGGCCCAGACTCATGGTATGAAATTCCAGGAGTGAGGCTGCAGTGTTTTCACTGGGTGATTCTGATGCGTGTTTAAGTTTGAGAGCTCCTGCTCTAAATCCTTCTGTGCTACTCCCTGCCCTTTGACCTCTTGTTCATCCTTCAAGTTCTAACTCAAATGTTTACTCTCCCTGGAAGCCTTCTTTTTTCCTCACCCAGGAGGACAATCCACCACCTTCAACTCCAAACCCATAGTGTTTGTGCTCGACACCTACAATGTGTTCCCTTATTGGTTATATTCACATCTTAATTCCCCCACCAGATTGTAAGGATCTCATGGGCAGAGAGTCTTGTCTTTGTCATCATTGCTTTCTCACAACCCTGAACCCAGTGATTTCCCCCCAGGAAGTAATTAAAACTATAGAATGAAATTACAAATGAATGAATGATGTGCAGAAAAGAAATGAAAGGTGTTCTCCATGCATAAAACCCACAACTGCCTACACAGTCCTGGGTCCCAGGACTGGACTCCAAATTGCTTTTGTTTTGTTTGTTTTGATTTGTGTTGGGGTGTGGAGGGGGTTTGGTGAGTAAAAGATACAAGCACAACAGATTGGCAGCTCCAACCATCTGCTGCTAACCTAGGTATGAGGCTGACATCAGAGAGACGTGGAGAGCTTTTCTTTCCAAAGAGAAAGAGAGAAAGGAGATTCTTTCACTCACGTGACCCTCTTTAGTGTGGTAACTACCCCACCACTGCTGCCCTATGGCCCCTGCTCTGTCATTTCTGACAACCATCTCAGCAGCTAATACATCCCAATAGCAGTCTCCATCGTTCATGCTCTATATGTGTATTTTCTCAAATCCTTACTGCAAACCTGAAAGGTCGGCCTCATTATCCTCATTTTACCAGTGAAAACAGGAGGTCCATTGACTTGCTTGGTGTAAGTCTAGCTGGGTGTTGGCACAGCTGACCCAGGGTTGTCTGGCTCCAAAGCTGCACTCCTTCCACAAGCTGTGGTGGCCAACTGAGTTGATGAGATGGAGCCAGAGGCCAAAGTTGTGGATTTAAATCCAGCAGAGCCCATTAGTGACTATATATCCTAGAACAATTAATATCACTCAACGTCATGAGAAGAACGGGAGACTGATTAGCTTAGGGCCTCCCACCCCCAGTACCACAATCCTATTCAGGGGACCCTTAGAGGATGTGTCCTGGACACATTTATAGAGGACATTTCCCCAAAATCCCAGAAGCAGCTACAGGCCTCAGCAGGGAAACACCATGCAGCTATAAAAGGCCAGACAACCTCAAGAGGAAAGCACCTCACTGCTCAGCAAGGCCCCACTCAACATTTCCTGTGTTCCAAATCACGCTTCACCTGTCCCCTACATACCCACATCAGCTTCCTTGAGCGGAAGGGAGTCACATGTGATAAGGGGTTCAACCCTAGAACCCTATGGTTGGAGAGATCTGGAGCCTAATCATTCTTCTCTCTATCCATCTATCCACCATCTATCCATCCATCCATGCAATCAAATCATCCATCTACCTATCCACCCACCCATCCATCCACCTGTCCATCTATCCATCCATGCAACCATCCATCCATCCATCATGCAAGCATTTCACTCATGGTACCTTCCCGGTACTATATAATGAAAACATAGGAAAGCCAGGATAGATTCCCATCTTGAAGGCCAATGACATCGAATTGGGCTTAGCCAGCTGTAGGTACCTGTTACATCCAAGTGATGTAGATAATAAAACTAGTTTATAACCAACAACATAGTAGAATAAGATAAGATCATGTTTTACAAGTGCTTCTCATGGTGCCTGGCTAGAGTAGACAGTGAATAAATAGTTGATTTCCTACAAGTGGAAACCACTGTGCTAAGCCTTGAGATAAAATGGTGACCTTAGCAGACTTGACCCCTGTCTTCATGGAACTTCTATTTTTGTGGAAAAGAGAGACAACAAGTAAGCAATAAATAAGGTACCCACTGGTTGTGATAAATGCTGTGGTTGCAACAAAGAACTTAAAGCACATACAGGAAAGGATAGTGTGTTACCTGGACCAACCAAAGGAAATCTCCCTGCACCAGGGGCCAGGCAGCCACACACAGCATGTGCAAAGGCTCTGAGGTGGGAAAGTACTTACTGGCATGTTTCAGGAACTGAGAGCTGAAATATCATAGGCAAAGAGAAGAGGAGATTAGGTCAAAGATGCAAGCAGAGTGGCCACAGCTGACAGGGAATTATTGTTTACTGGGTACAGAGTTTGTTTGGAATGATGAAGAACTGGAGATGACCGTGCTGATGGCTGCACAACGGTGTAAAAGTACCTAATGCCCTTGAAATAAACACTTCAAATTGCTGAGAAAGTCAATTCTATTACAAGTACTTTAAGAAAAATTGTAAAAAATGTTCCTACAGAAGCAGAATCCATTTTCCAGATGTAGAAACAAGTGCAATGGGGCCCTCGAATTATTTGCCCCAGCAATTCCTGTGCAAGTTAGTGGCACAGGCGGGATTAGAACCCACGTCATCCAAGTCCATGGCACCACACAGGGATGTTGCCCCCCTTCCCAGCTTCAGATCACATGCAGGAAGAAAAACCAGGCACCAGACACAGTTCATGGGCAAAGGAAAACTGATCTCTTCTGGTTATTATTAGCAGAGTGAGGCAGCTGGGTGTGGAGGGCACCAGCTGTGTGGCTCTCACAGGAGAGGAACCCAAGGTGAAGTGGAGGAGCCGTGTATCCGCGCATCTGGGCAGCAAACTCGGAGCGCACGCACACACACACACACACACACACACACACACGGCAGCCTGAAACTTTCCACCGAAATCCCCACGTGCAGCTACGTAGCTCTTGGGGGAGAATTAGCACGGGTCCCCAGGGCTGAGATTTTCCATGTTTAGCTTCAACCCAAAGGAAAATTTTGTTAGAAAGTTTAAAGGGCGTGACTATTTTTAAATAATGAGACACTGGGTTACAATGTCAGCACATCAAAGTGAGAAAGGCTTGTACCTTGCTACTTCTTTGGTCCTATTACAATTCAAATGGCTCAAATGTAGAAGAAAATAAAGAAAGTTAATCATTAAAAGCCTACCATAGGCCAGGAGCTTGCTTGACCCTAAACTAGTGGTTCTCAACTAGAGGCAATTTTGGCACCCAGGCGATGTTTGGCAATGTCTGGAGACATTTTTTGATTGTCACAATTTGGGGGAGAGGGGTTGTTACTGGTATCTAGTGGGTAGAGGCCAGGGATGCTGCTCAGCTCAACATCCTACCATGGACACCCCAATGCACCGCCGCCCCAACCATTATCCAAGCCCAAATATGCGTAGTGCCAAGGTTGAGAAACCTTCTCCTAAGCCAGGGGTGGGCAAACTTTTTGACTCGGGGGCCACAATGGGTTCTTAAACTGGACTGGAGGGCCGGAACAACAGCATGGATGGAGTCTTTGTGTGAACTAATATAAATTCAAAGTAAACATCATTACATAAAAGGGTACGGTCTTTTTTTTTTTTTTAGTTTTATTCATTTCAAACGGGCCGGATCCAGCCCAAGGGCCGTAGTTTGCCTACGGCTGTCCTAAGCTAATGGTTCTCAGACTTGATCGCCTGGAGGACTTGTTAAGTACAGATTGCTGGGCTCCACCCCCAGAGCTGTGGTCTGGAGAGGGGCCCACCTGTGCATTCCTGCCAAGTTCCCAGGTGATGCTGATGCTGTCAGTCCAGGAATGACAGTATGACAAGCACTGCCTTGGTCACCCTCACAGCAGTCTTGAGGCATCTGCCTGTTCTCTCAATCTTATGGGTGCAAGACCTCAGGCTCTGAAGGAGATGAGCACTATCCAACGTCACTTAAGCTATTAAAGTGACAGAACCAGTCTTCAAGCCCAGATCCATATAATCGCCAGCCTCTATGGACCCTATCAGGCTTTTGTGCTCAGCCAAGTGTCCTAGGAGCCCAGGATGGTACCTTTGGCATGCGTCTTCTTCAACCACAGTCATCCTGCCAATGAGGCTTCTAAGTTTCAGATTCAGGGACCAGGCCCAGAACTCCACAACAGTGTTCTCCTGGAAACACTGCTTATAAACCTAGCAATTTTCAGTAAGATCACTATTTAGAGATCCTCTCTGTGTTAAAGTCTTTTGCAGGTTCTAGAAACTTTTTATCGATTCCAACATATTTTCTTCATGATTTCATGCCTGATTTACTTTGTGGGGGCCCCTCCCTCAAACTTCATTCAGACCCATTTTATTGCACTTGAAGATGTTTACATATCCATAAACCATGGTTTTTTCTTCTTCCCACTTGGATCCACCCTGGGACATCTTTCTGCCTAACTTTGTTTGCATTACGCATGAATGGTGTAATGGAAATAACGTTGGACTGGGAGCCAAGAGACTTGGGTTCCAGCAGATGGGAAAAGGAAGGTCTCAAAGTGGAATATTGCAACCTGCCATCTTCTACCTCGAAGGGGTACTGGATTCCCTTGTTGATGGGGAGTTACCAGTGGGCCACCTTGCCTCGTGGTTAAACATCATCACCCCTCACTTCAGGAAAATTAAATCATTCAATGGTCACATGAGGAGTGTGCAGGCCACATACTGTGTGATTCCATTACTATGAAATGTCCAGAATAGGCAAATAGAGAGAGACAGAAAGTAGACTGGTGGCTGCCAGGGGCTGGGAAGAAGAGGATTTGGGGAGTGATGGCTAATGAGTATAAGTTTCTTTTGGGATGATGAAAATGTTCTGGAATTGGACAGTGGTGATGGTTGCACAACCTTGTAAATATACTAAAAATGACTGAATGTACATTTTTAAAGGGGGAAATTTTACAGTAGATGAAGTCTATCTCAATTTTTAAAAAAAAAAAAAAGCTTCCTGTGTGATTCTAACACGCAACCAAGGAACTCAGTCTCCATCTCTATAAAATGGGTATGCCGGCATCACCCCATGTCAGTCAGGTCAAGGCTCCCCTAATGTTCAGATGGGGAGAGCTTGACGGGGCAGGTGCTGTGTCAAGCAGGGCTGTGTCACTTCCTCCACTAACCAGGAGGTGTTAGAGGGAAGTGGGTTTTCCCCCTCTGCCCTGTTCCTCTTTGCCCAAGTCAGTGGGGACTGGTACTCAGCCTGCGGGGTGGACAGTATTATCCTGATAATTCGTTATCAGAAATTATTGCCTCATGAGCACCCATCTCTCAAGCTATGACAGATGCCAGTTTCAAGCTACAATATGCACAGCAAAAATTATCTGGAGGGGGGAAAATACCCAGGCACGGGCGCAAGGAAATACACCCAAACTAAGAACAGCCATGGCAGGCGGTGTGGCGTGCAGACAGGTGAGAAGGTTGCTTTCTCTGACCCGGCAAGTCTGAGATCTCGCTTCTTTTAAGAGAAAAAGAGAACTCTCAGTCTGCCCGGCAGCCTCCATTATCAGGCAGCATGAAAGGTTGACTAGGAAACCACCACAGCTTGGCAGTGTCCAAAAATACACTCGTAGCTTAGCCGGCGTCTCCTGTGATTCCCATGCAAGGGGCCCATTCCGGCTTCCTGTCTTCATGCTGTCCCCACTACCTGGCTGGACAGACATGCCTCTGAGGTAGCAACAGCCTTCAAAGGGATGGAAAATCCTCCCCCCGGGGGAATCCCCTTTGGTACAGAAATAAGCATGAGTTGGTAATTTTCCTTTTTTTTTTTATGTGAGCGAGGTGACTTGGGTGCTAGCTTTCTGCAGTGCAAAGAAACCTGGTGATGCCAGATCATTAACACGGCAGAAACCACCGAGCAGATGCCCTACAAATAGATTGGGCTCAAGTCCCCAAATGGTTGGGAAGAGTGTTTGATTTTCAAGTCTCCTATGAAAACACCCCCGCAGAAGTTTCGGTTGGCTTGAGAATACAGCCACCCACACCCATGGGCTGGCAGTTTACTGTGTACACTATGTGAATATGTGTGCGTGTGTGCGTGCGTGCGTGCGTGCGTGCGTGCGTATACACTCTTGCATGCAAACAGCCATACAGATACACTCAACTCAGCAACTTGGCACCTCCGCCTGGTGGCTTCCTTCGGACTCCTGCCTTCTGCACATCAACCTCCTGCAAACTAGTTCCCAGTCTGGAGGGTTAGGAGACACAAACACACTTCAGAGGGTGATGGAATTGGGAACACACACACTGACAGTCAGACTCCCCCTCTCAGCAACTGTCTTAGTGCGAAGCCAAGCGCTATCACACTTGTAAAGTCCTCCAGCTTGAGAAGAGGTTAGTGAAGCTTTCTCTTCCCACTTTCTTTGAGAAAACAGTAGGAGGTTTCTTGGGGCTCTTGGGGCTCCTGGCTGGTTTCTGTTGGGGTGGGGTAAGGACCTGTCTAAAGTAAGTCCCTGCCTGGAGGGATTTACAGAAGCAGGGTCGGTGACCTCAGGCGGCTCTTCCTTAGGTGTGTGTTATTAAAAGCCCCTCCCTTTCTCAGGGCCTTCACACTACAGATCCCAGCATCTTGTAAGCACAGATTATCTCCATACATGGTATATGAATTTGATTGATATATCATGGATCCTTAGGGTGTGACAAAAACATAAAAATCTCCACTGATCCCAAGGCCATACGTCCAGTAACTCCCCTACCTCACCCACTCCCTTTGGGACACCACAATACACTGTAGAGAAAGACCTGTGAGCAGCTGAACAGTGTGCAGAAGGACCACACACTAGCATCTACGTGTCTTTTTCTCCAGGGAGGCTGCAGGAGACAGAATTCTAAGACGGCCCCACACCTGTTAGCCCTGGTACAACCCTCATCCTTGAGTGTGGGCAGAACACGAGATTTGCTTCTGGCCAAAAGAATATGGCAAAGATGATGGGATGTCAATCCCAGAATTAGGACTCATTATGTCAATCAATGGAAAAGAATAGAGAGCCCAGAAGTAAGCCCGCTTTTTATGGTCAATTAATATTTGACAAAGGAGGAAAGAATATACAGTGGCGTAAAGACAGTCTATTCAATAAATGGTGCTGGAAAAATTGGACGGATACATGCAAAAAAATGAAATTATATCATCTTCTTACACCATACACAAGAATAAACTCAAAATGGATTAAAGACTTAAATGTAAGACTTGAAACCATAAAACTCCTAGAAGAAAATACAGGCAGTAAATTCTCAGAAATTTCTCATAACAATATTTTTCCGGACATATCTCCTCAGACAAGGGAAATGAAAGAAAAAAATTAAACAAATGGGACCATATCAAACTAAAAAGGTTTTGCACAGCAAAATAAACCATCAACAAAATAAAAAGACAAACCACTGAACGGGAGAACATATCCACCGATACATCACAAACACACTGCACAATGCAGAGAGGTCAATGACAGTCTCTGGGATCAGATTGCTCCGATTCAAATCTTGGCTGTATTACCTACCAACTGTACGACCTTGGGCAAGCTCCTAATCTCTCTGAGCTGAAAAAATAGAGGCTACACATTCTGTGCCCAAATACTGCATGGGCCATACTCGGGTTGAAAAATTATTCATTGTTGATCTGAAATTCAAATTTCACTGTGGCATCCTGTACTTTACCTGCAACCTTACCTTGGGGCAACCAGTTCAAATATCCCAATCTAAGGCCTACAATACCACGGCAGAAAAACGTGTGCAATCCATACTGCTGATGATGACCAGGACAAGTAAAGGTCACATTTTGCTTAGTCTTTTCTATTTAAGAAGGCAAAAATAGTTGTTGAAATGTGTACATTAAAATAAAAACTTTGAAATGCTTTGTCAGAAACGGTTCACATGCTGGCTTTGAAGGAGGTGTCACATGTCAGCGAAAATCACTTACAAGGAATAAAAGTGTCCCTGAGGCTACACAAAGAAGGGAAAGGTGTGACCGTCAGGCCCCTTCATCAGGAGGGTTACTGATGTAGCCAAGGTCACAGGGCTGGTAAATGGTGGGTCGCAAACTCAAGCCCAGCTGTGTTTAACCCCGAAGATGATGTTCTCGGCCCATGGGCCAGTATTTCCTAACTATGTCCCTTGCATACCACCTTTCTGATTTTTGCCACAAGCACTGCTATTTAAAATCACAACTCTGACTTCTTTAAAATTTGTATTCACGTTAATGCAGATCTACTTTCACTATTCATTTCAGCCTGCCCTAACGAGTATCTGTAAGCCACACCTTTGAGATGCTAGTTATGTATTTCCTAATACAAACAAAATGAAACATGCAATGAGTAAAATGTTTGGCCCACATGCCAGACCCCAGCACCAGATCACCACAGGTACCCTGGGTGGTCAATGTGCCCTACTCTGAGATGCTCGGAACTCTAGAACTGGCGGAAGCAATGAAGGGAGGCGGGCACTCAGAGGAGGAAAGAGAAAAGCGAATGTACTGTGTAGGCCACACACCACAGTTATGGTATGAAAATGGATGCAGGACAACCCTGGCTGGTCTGGCTCAGTGGCTAGAGCATCAGCCTGCGGACTGAAGAGTCCCAAGTTCCATTTGTGTGGGAGGCAACCAATCAATGTGTCTCTCTAACATTGATATTTCTGTCTCTCCCCCTTCCACGCTCTCTAAAAATCAATGGAAAAAATATTTTGTTAATATCAATGGATTAACAAAAAGATTTTTAAAAAAAGAAAGTTATACAGGACCAAGTACTGCTGTGAATGTAGTCTCTTCCCCATCAGGACAGCACCTGCAGCAAAAACACATTTCGCTGGGAGGCAGGTGATGAGGGTTGGAATCACAGCTCTGCCTCACACCTGGGAACAAAACAGGAATCCGCAATAAGAGGAAAATAATAAATAAAATTACTACAAGATAGGAGCCATATATCCTTGTCTTTCTGAAAAGATTTGGACTAAATTACACCAAGTTCCCTTTTTTCTGATCTGATACCATGAGCCAAAAAGTAGGAAACTTGCCCTGTCTGGGTTAAAGCATCGTCCCGATATGCCAAGGTGTGTTTTTTTGTTGTTGTTGGTGGTGGTTTTTTTCCAAAATGTATTTTTTATTGATTTTTTAGAGAGAGGAAAGGAGAGGGATAGAGAGTCAGAAACATCAATGAGAGAGAAACATCAATCAGCTGCCTCCTGCACACCCTCTACTGGGGATGTGCCCGCAACCATGGTACATGCCCTTAACTGGAATCGAACCTGGGACCCTTCAGTCCGCAGGCCGACGCTCTATCCACTGAGCCAAACAAGTCAGGGCTGATATGCCAAGGTTTGGGGTTCAATCCCCAGTCAGGGCACATACAAGAAGCAACCAGTAAATAAGTGAAACCATAAAATCAGTATTTCTCTTTCTCTCTCTCTCTCTCTCTCTCTCTCTCCCTTCCTCTCTCTAAAAATCAATCGATAAATAATTTTAAAAGTAGGAAGATAGTATGTAATAATTAGTAAGAAAATGATAATTGGGTGATCATGAGAAAAGTTAACATCCATTCATTCCACAAATATTTATTGAGTACCTACTATGTGCCAGGCACTGTACCAGGTGTTGGGGACACATGGATGATATACCTTTTAAAAAGTTACTTGTCCTCACACAGCTTTTTTTCTTGTGAGATGTAAGCTTTTGATGTGTCCAGGATTCTCTCACTAACTCCTCCCAGCAGCAGTTCTCATCAAATCCCCTGGAGGACTTGTTAAAACACAGATCCCTGGGGCCCACTCTCAGAGTTGCTGATTTGGTAGGTCTGCAGTGGGATCTGAAAATCTGTAGTCCCAACAAGTGCCCAGGTGATGCTAATTCAAAGGGACCCCACTATGAGAAACACTACCTTTCAACAATTCTATAAAGTAGATATTTTTCTTTTCCTCGTTGGATAGATAGGGAAACTAAGGCTCAGAGAGGTTCAATTTTTCGCTCAGATTAACGCAGTAGTCAGTAACACCAAGATTCACACATGGCTGTTTCTAAATACAAGGCCTATGAGATTAGCCACTGCGATACACTGCCTTTGTTCAGGATGGGGAGTCCTCCACGCTGATTCAGCAGAGATGGAGCAGGTGCGTTTCCAGCAAGGATTTATAAAACGTAGGGACATGACTCCTCAGCTTGTGAACCGGGATGTGCCAGGTCTGGGGCTCAAGATGACACTCGGCAGATATCTCAGGTGAGATCTGGTCTCCAGGTGAGGGCACCAGCTGCACCCCTCTCCCAACACCCTCTGCTAACTAATCTGCAGGGCTGGATTGACGTCAGCCACAATGGAAACTGCTTTCCTGCCCTGACCTGTTTAGAGATTAGGAGAGCACAGAAAAGAGAGAGAGAGAGAATATCAGAAAAAAAAGTGAATGGAAAAATCTGCACACGAACCAACCACCTGTAAGAGTACAAGGTGAAAGCAAGTGAGCCTCACACTGTTTAGTCATGAAATGCAAATGAAGAGAAATTAATGTGTTAGCTTTCCAGAAATATCTGGAAAGGAAATATTAAAGCTACATCTGTAATAGTTTTAATTTTTTCCTTTTTTTCTTCCTACAAAGCCATATAAGAATATAACTGGCGTCATAATAACCCTTTCACTGCCCTTTCTTGGGAGCTGCCAATTTACTGAAAAGGTACTCACTATCATCACACTGCTTGTCTTCTAGAAAGAAAAAAATCAAGTGGAAGCTCCTAGTGAGAGCTGGAAGACTCTGGAAGATTCAAGTTGGATAAAGGTAAAGTGATAATTAGTTCCCAAGAAAGAAGCATGCAATAAGAAAAAGAAACATTTGGGTGGGTATTTGCTAGAGAGAGTGGTTGAAAGCAATCCATTTACAGTGTGGCATCAATATCTTCTATTTGTATTTCGTGTTGAAATGAAAGTGATTCACATATGGAAAAGCAAAACATAGACTATATTTAAATGAACCTGTCATGTATCCATTTACATGAATTCCCAAGTAAACATCAGGAAAAAAAATAACCAGAAAACTCATTATCTTTAACTTGTTTATGTTTTTGGGGTTTTTTTGCAAAACTAATTATTTACTGAGTTTGGCTTTCTTCTGGATTACATTTTAGAATCTACTGGCATGTTTATTGAGCAAGGCTGCCTTGTGAGAAAAACAGGGCTTCTGAAATCCGAACAAATGTGGAAATGCACACCCACCTTTACCTTTAAGGGCCTTCATCACGGCAAAATATTCCTAAGCAACAGCCTTAGGGAGAGAACAGTAAACTGCAACACAGTCCGTGAAAGCTGCCCTTTCTACTACCTGGAGGATGTCTACAGTTTAGCAATTTAAGTTTCTCTATGATGCAAATACATCAAGACAATATTCAGTCTTTGGGATATGAATGGAAAATCCTCAGGGTCAAAGGTCAAAAAGATTTGTGTGTTATTCAGCATCTCTGAGGTCAGACAGACTTTGCCATGCTGTGACTATTACAAGGATGGGGGTGCACAGCATCTGGAGTCATATACCCCTGCAGACAAACATTTTAACATACTACAGAGAAAAGCTATGTACTAGTATTTTGAGTAAGTCACACTTGAGTTTCCAAAGCAAGTTATAGGATACTAGAGGCCCAGTGCATGAAATTTATGCACTCAGGGGGGGGGTCCCTCAGCCTGGTCTATGCCCTCTCGCAGTCCGGAAGCCCTCAGGGGATGTCTGACTGCCAGCTTAGTGGGCCTAAGCTAGCAGTCGGACATCCTTAGCACTGTCACGGAGGCACCACTGTCGCTGCACTCACCAGCTGTGAGCCCGGCTTATGGCTGAGCAGAGCTGCCCCTATGGGAGTGCACTGACCACCAGGAGGCAGCTTCTGCATTGAGCGTCTGCCCCCTGGTGGTCAGTGCGCATCATAGCGACCAGTCGTTCCACCGTTTTGGTCGGTTTGCATATTAGCCTTTTATTATATAGGATTCTTTGAAATTGTTAAGGCAACAAGGCCATTGAGCAATGAAATGTCCCATTCATTACAGTATTTATATCGCTAGAGGTCTTCTGTAGGTGAGGAAAGTATGACATGAACATGCAACACCAAGAAGCAAGTCAGTCACAGCACCAAGATTCCAACTGGGTTCTGACTCCCGAGACGAAGATGCATGGCCTCCTACCATTGGTTCTCAAACTGGGTTTCATGAAACCCTCATGGGTTCCATGCTCGAACTTGGCAGGTAGGAGTCCAATGCCACCAACTGCTTTGGCCTAATAACCTTACTTTCTCCTACTAGTAACCTCACTTTCACCTACTTTTTATATTGGCATTGTGGTAAGATTTCACTGGGAAAAAGGGGTTCCACATTCTGAACAAAATTTGGACACCACCTTACTGTCCCCACTGGTGTAGCCTTTAAAACAAATTCACTCTGAATCGGATTTCCACCCTACCAGGTCTAAACCATCTGACATTATTTACCAAAAGGACAGTGGTGAAGTGGGAGACAATGCCTCTGTGTGTCTCCAGTTCTCTTTCCACTTCCTTCCACCCCAGCTCCTATGTTCTTCAACTGGCTTTACCCTCCAGCCAAAAGACCTAAGATACAACTTACCAAAATGTGGTGTCCGTATGCCTGTTAATATCAGGAATAACCCATCCGGTGTGGCTCAGTGGTTGAGCTTCGACTTATGAACCAGGAGGTCGCAGTTCAATCCCTGGCCAGGGCACATGCCCAGGTTGTGGGCTCGATCCCCAGTAGGGGGCATGCAGGAGGCAGCCTATCAATGAATCTCTCTTATCATTGATGTTTCTATCTCTCTCTTCCGCTCCCTTCCTCTCTGAAATCAATAAAAATACATATATTTTTAAATCAGGGAATATTTTAATTGATACCTGCACATTGCATTACCCTGAATCACATGGTATAAGAGTGATTCCCTTTTTCCAATTCTTCTTCAGTTACGTCAAGATTATACCTTGATGCATGGCCTTCTACCATTGGTTCTCAAACTGGGTTTCATGAAACCCTCATGGGTTTAATTAATATTATTATTAATTCTTCTTCAGTTACGTCAAGAAGTCTCAGTTTGCTAATCTCCTTCTTCTAACCAACAAAGAGTCTCTATTTCCTCATGTGTAATAAGAATACTTGCCTCGTAGGATGGCAGTGAGGTTCAAATTAGATACTGAGTGAAAAGGGTCCCGCACAGCGCCTCGCATAAAAAAAGAGTGCATGCTGGCTAATGGGATCTTGCTTTGTGCCTGTTCCTGTACGAGACTAAGAAAAGCAGGGTTAGATAATGGCCCTGCCCCCAGAAGCATTGTATTTTATATTTTATCACAATTTAAACTTACTTTTCTTTTTTAAAAGCTTCAAGATTCACAAGAGCCCTGGAGACAACTGGAGAAATGCACTGAGCAGCACAGGCAGGGCCGGAGCCTTGCCTGCGCTCCCTCACTGTGGTGCAGTGTTACTGTAAACAGCACGGCAGGATGCCTGAAAAGAGGTGTAGAGGGTGTTGCTTTGCGAACTCTTTGTTGAAAGTCCAGTTTAGAAGGCAGGTATGAGTCTAGCATGAAGCGTGGCCCTAAGAAAAGGGCATCTCTGTGTGCTCACCTATGCTCCCTTGTCACTAACAAAGGGAAATATATCATTCACAAAGACTAGAGGGCTGGTCATGTTGGAAATTCACTACCAAATGCTCCTGCCCTATAGGCCACAGAGAACCTGCTAAAGCAACTGGTCATAATACTCACTTTGCCTTTAAGATACCATGTGTTTCAAAGCCTCCATCAGTTATGCCTGATGAACTTCTATGCATCCTTCAAAATCCAAATGAAATTTATCTCCTGTTAAATATTCTCTATGGCAGACTATTATTAACCTACTAGAGGCCCAGTGCACGAAATTCATGCAGGGGGGAGGGAGGTCCCTCAGCCCAGCCTGCACCCTCTCGCAATCCGGGACCCCTCGGGGATGTCCGACTGCCAGTTTAGGCCCGATCCCCCAGGATCGGGCCTAAACTGGCAGTCCGACATCCCTCTTGCAATCTGGGACTGCTGGCTCCTACCTGCCTGCCTGATCACCCCTAACCACTCTGCCTGCCTGCCTGATTGCCCCTAACCACCTCTGCCTGCCTGCCTGATCGCCCCTAACCACCCACCTTCCTGATCGTCCCTAACCACTCTGCAGGCATGCCTGACTGCCCCTAACCAGTCGCCTGCTTGCCTGATCGCCCCTAACAGCCTCTGCCTCGGCCCCCGCCGCCACGGCTTCGTCCAGAAGGACAACCGGAATGACATCCAGAAGGTCGTTCAGCTGTCCGGTCTAATTAGCATAACGCTTTTATTATTAGAGATAAATGTTTGTTCTCTCTCTTTCTCTCTCACAAACACACACAAGCAAGGAGAATAATCCTGCCCACCCCACTAATGGTGGGCCTGGTCAGGTGACTTGCTTTGGCCAATGGAATGTGAGTTGACAAGATGTTGTCACGAGACAAGGGTGTCCAGGTAGCTTCGTTTCTATAGCCTGGGTTCCAGAATGAGAGACCCACAGAGCAGACTTGAACCTAAGCCATAGCCTATAGAAGAGCTGCTACAGTGACTCACAGACTAATGAGCAAGAAACAGTTGTTTATTGCTGTAAATCACCGAAGTTAGCCCTTATTTGTTACTGCAGCAAAAGCTGACTAATACGTTCTCCAAACAAAATCTCCCTCCTCTGCTATGGATGTACTTAAACATGTGTCTATCTGAGAACTTCTTATCATACTTTAAACTTTTTTCTTTACAAGTCCATGTCCTCATGAGATGGTTCCTGAAGCAGGAACCATCTCTCTCCCTGTTACTTAAGTGGCAGACATTCAATACACTTGCTGGATACATTATAGCACTGACTATACAAATGCCCCAATGCGTGATGATCACAAACTCTCAACCTCTGCAGGCATCAGCAGCAAACACAGGGATTATTTGAAACACTCCAGCACACTGCTTGGCAAGAGGCCAGAGCCTATGCTTCTTGGGCCAGTAGAGCACTTGTCCTGAGCCTCATCCAGAAAGGACTTCGAATTCAGACATCGGCTGCCACTCAAAAGGCCATGAATCATTATATCGCGTGTATTACACATGTCGATTTCCTAAGTGGAATCATTTAAAATATCACCAACTTACATCATTCTGCTTTGGCCTTTACGTTTCTTCATTTCTAATATTCCAGAACATTAAAAAAAATGGATGTGGGTTAGATCTCTCTCAACCTCTGAGAGGTACTGCAATAAATAAGAGTCTTAGATTTTCAATGCCATTATGTACTAAATATAAAAACTAATTTTTATCAAAATTAAACAGCCAAGTTGAGTGGGGAAAGCTTTCTCGCTGGTATTTAGCGGCTCATATTGAACCCTGCTTTAATGCTGTACCTTGACTTCCTTGTTAAAATATACATGGGAGATTAATATTATTCAAATGATGATATGTTATATTCTTCTGGGAAACACAAAAAAAATATACCGTTGACCTTAAGACCAATTGGAACCCTGGAAAGTTAGAGCAAAACCTTGCCAATATAGGACATTTCTATCATAACATATGCCCTTATGAAAGACTGCAGTTCTGTTTGTCCACAGGGATTTAAAGTTATCTGTGAGTTTTGAATGGACAGAGAAAGGCTAACAGCATAAGTTAAGCAAGAAAAGTGAGACACGGAGCATTGTATGCAGATGACCTCAATATATAAAGGGAAAAAAATACCAAAAAATGCGTCAGTGAGTGCTTTTGGATGGTGGAATTATGGAACTGTTTTATACTTCTTCACCTGGTTGCATACTGTCAAATGTTCAACAAGGAACCAGATTTAAAAATATAAAGTAGAGGGCAAACACATTAAAAGGAAGAGTCACCTGAGTTTAACACTTTAGAGGACAGCATTTTTCTCTAACCAAGGCTCCTCAGATGTTATATTTCAGGAAGACAGCAAGCAGAGACCTTTAAGATAGTGAAATGCCAGCTAGGGAGGCTTACCTAGTTAAAAAAAACAATTCATTGGTAGTCAGTCCCCTCAGGGCAGACACTGTTTCCAGCAGTTCTGAAACCAGTCTGTTCCAAATTAACCTTTTGGTGTGAGTCTCCAGCAGGCCCAGAGGTGAGAGGCCCTAGTCTAGGCAGGGGGGCGGGAATGGAGATAGGGTGACTGTGACATCTAGAAAAGGAATGATATATCCTGTCCCCTCCACAGGTTGGCTTCAGAAGCAGAGTGCTCGTCCCCAGGTGGCCCAAAAGGAGAAACACCCTGGGATCTGTACAGTGAGTTTCTAGACCAGGACACAAGGACCTGGTTTCTTTCAGCTGTGAGCTGCTCACATGACAGACGGGGGAGTTTGAAAGTCCCCCCTCCCAAGGAAGCAAGTGCCATGGAGCAGGAACGATACCCAGCGTTGTCCGCCCCCTCCCCTCCCAAGCCTCTTGCTCTTCCCCTGTAAACCTGCCCTTCCTACTGCAGTGAATTGAACAGTATCTCCCCAAAACTCACGTCTCCCTGGAATCTCAGAATGAGCTTTGTTTGGAAATAGGGTCTTCGGAGATTTAATTGAGGTAAGAATTGAAAGGAGATCATATTAAATTAGGTTGGGCCCTAAATCCAATGAGAGTGTCCTTATAAGAGACAGACACACAGAGAGAAGCAGCGAGGAGAAGCCCATGTGAAAACAGAGGCAGAGACTGGAGGGATGCAGCCACAAGCCAAGGGAACCTGGAGCCACTAGAACAGTGGTTCTCAACCTTCCGGCCCTTTAAATACAGTTCCTCATGTTGTGACCCAACCATAAAATTATTTCGTTGCTACTTTGTCACTGTAATGTTGCTACTGTTATGAATTATAATGTAAATATCTGATATGCAGGATGGTCTTAGGTGACCTCTGTGAAAGGGTCATTCGACCGCCAAAGGGGTTGCAACCCACAGGTTGAGAACCGCTGCACTAGAAGCTGAAGAGAAAAGGAAAGGTTCTCCCTCTACAACTTTCAGAAGGAGCATGGCCCTGCTAACACTTCGACTTTGGACTTCCTGCCTCCAGAACTATGAGAGAATAAACGTATATTGTATTTGTGGAATTCTGTCTCAGCAGTCCCAGGACACCACATTCTCCCAAGTTCTCCACCCTGACCTCTTGAATCTGGCTCCTACACACCACCCTCTCCCGTGACTTTTCATCGCTGTCCCTCTCATAACTCTAATTAGGGCAACTGGCTCCAAATGAGCTCTAAGGGGGTCCTGCCACCTACTGGCGGTATAATACTGGTTATATATTACATCACACTCTTGGTTCATCAGATTTCCTATTTGAAAAGTAGGAAGAATAATATTCTGGGTATACACCGTTATTAGCAATCATGCAAAGATGTAATCATGCAAAGCATTTCAGCACAGCACCTAACCCTTAGAAAACACTCGACTGACTTTACCTCTCATCTTCAGTAGTGCTTTTACTCAGTTATTTGGGTTCCTTTCCTTGGCATTTCCCCCTAAGTTGATCTTCACAGCCTTGGACGAAAGTGTAGCTAAGAGAACAGTGAAGGGTTCTGGGGTTCCTGGAACTATGCAGAAAAATAAGTGGTTGCTAAATAATAAATTCCAAAAATGTTATACCCCTTTATAGTTTACAAATTGCTTCCACTTTTGTGATTTGTTCTCACAATAACTTTGCAAAGCAGATACTATTATCCTTGATGTATAGATGACAAAACAGAAACTTGGGCACAGACTTCCGATTTCTTAACAATCAGATTTGTCAGATTACAAAGAGATTATAAGATCTCTGATTTCCTTCGCTGTGTATCCTGCATCTGCCTCAGTGTCTGGTGATAGCAACAAGTGTTTGACAATACTTTGATGAAAGTAGCAAGTGATCAACTTTCATATGCATTAGCTAAATACAATGGGAATTTGAGGATCTCACACTGTAGAGGGCTGGGGGTCAGCAGAACATCTCAGAAAGATGAAGCCAATCACGAACACATTCGAGTACCCAGGATTCCAGCTGTGCAGTGAAGATCAGTGACACCAAATAATTGGGCTACGAGGTCACCCAAAGCCATTACTGTAGCAGCAATAGTCTGTGTCTGCAGTGACTTTTTCCTACCCAAAAATCAAGATGCAAGGTCACTTGCATCAAGTGCACTTAGAAAGACGGTAGGACAGAGAACTTTCAGCTGAGATGAGCATGCATCCCCTCTTTTAACCAATATTCAACTGCACACCTGCACATACCAGGCAGTGGGGAAGTGGCGAGCAACACTGGTGTGGCCTCTGCCACCCAACTGATCACAGGCTAAACATATCCTGGGAAAATAGTCAGATGTGTGTCTTTCATGGATCCTGGCAAACTTGGAAGCTTTGGCTTGAGATATATCCTAAAATGTTTGCCCTGGCTGGTGGCTCAGTTGGTTAAAGCATCGTCCCCATATGCCCAAGGTTGCAGGTTTGACCCCCTAGTCAGGGCACATACAAGAAACCACCAGTGAACGCATGGATGACTTGAACAAACAAATTGATCAAATTAATGTTTCCCCCCCTCCTCCCTCCCTCATCAATAAATATATTTTAAATTTTCCTCTGTTTTTTTCAAGACCTGATTCAAATATCTCCTCGTCCTTGAAGCTTTCTCTAAGACTTGAAGAAGATTAACGGTCTCTTGCCTGCACACTCAGAACACCCTTCCACCATCTCCCCCACACCCAGAATTACCAAAACCTGTTCTACCATTAAGCAGACGTTGGGGAAATGGCCAATTTATCATTTTGCCAACTGAAAGATTAGCAAATAATTCCACTTCTGTCTCTTGCACTTCCCCCAGTCCATCGCATTCTACATTCTGACAGTCTCCACATGAGAGTTCCTCCAACTAGACACATGAAACCTCGAGGGTTTCAAATGATGCCTTGCGGGGGAGGGGAGTCTATAAGCTCCATACAAGAATTTTACAATTTGAGTTTTCACTTCAAAGGTAATTTTTGTAAACGGCACAGGGAATATACAGCTGCTGGATTACCTGGACGCCCACCTTGTAAACCAGTCCTGCCCAGCCATTTCAGTGACTACAGGTGAGCTTCAATTATCACAGGCTAATGAGACTACAACTGAGGCGGATTTAATACACAAGGTAATGGGTCCCCCCAGTAAAAGCCCAATGCAGTCACCCCTGCCTTTCTTCCTTCCTCACGCTACTGGAAAGCTAAGCCACCAAAGGCACACATCTGAGGTTCACCAAAGACAAAACAACCTGAACACAAGCCGGTGGAGTCTCATGCAGGGGACATCCAGCCCATAGGCCAGACCCAGCCCACAAAAGTTTCTTTTCCATTGTGCATTCGTTGACAGCCTTTGAAAATGAGGAGAAATTACATCAAAGCTGAATGTCTGGCTTCTCTTGAAAAACAGAGGCTCCAGCAATTTTGAACACACGTCCCTGCGTGGGAAACTCAGCTGGAACGCAGCCGTGACTGTCCCCACCTTCAAGTTTGCTCCATCCCCTCCCTGCCTCCTCACTCCTTATTATCTTACACCCGGTCAATGGCAACTCCATTAGGGATGGCTTTCTGACTGAAAGAGGAGGCTGACAACTGGCCTGAGCAGCCCTGACCTAGCAAGCAGGCAGTTGTTATCGAGACTGTGTGTTTATTTCGGGAGACACGGTCTCAGCCACTATGATGGCCTCTGTGGGACCTCTATGCATTTGAGTTTGCAAACCTTAGCCTTACATGGTGCTTGTGCAGCCTCCTAAGCACACCTCTGATCATGCCGCTCTCCTGCTCATGAACTTTCACTGGCTCCCACTGCCCATCGAAGTCCATATCCAAAGCTCCTGATGCCATTACCTCAGTCTCGATGGCACCTTCCACACACTGCAGCTACAGACCCTGTGCTTCCTTGCCTTGTCACCTATTTATTCGCCCTATGACTTCTCCCTATCGCCTCCTAATGACCCTTCAATATCCATCTAAAAGATGGTCTCTTACAACGTCTGTAAGTAAACTCAATGCTCAGGATGGAGAAGGCGGGTGCCCAGGGTGGTGGCCACACCACAGAACAGGGTGCAGGGGAAGAAGTACTACAAGAATAAAGAAGCAGAGTTTCTAAATTGGGGGCCCACCAGGCTTCAAGATGGGCTTGCAGCCAACTGATGGCAAACTTCTTGAGAGGCAAATTTATGAAACTGTGGACTCACTGTAGGTGGAAACACAACACCCCTCCTCATTCAAAATCACAGCTATTGTGTCCTGTTCTGACTCCCACACCCGTGTTTGATCTCTGAGAGGCAGGAAGAGTTTAGTGATCGGGCTCAGGGACAATCCTGGCTCTGCTGTTTACTCACTGTCTGACTTTTGACTTACTTAACCTTTCTGAACCTCAGTTTCCTCATCTGTAAAATGAGGTTAAAAATAGGACCTCCCTGCCCTAACTGATGTGGCTCAGTGGACAGAGCGTCGGCCTACAGACTGAAGGGTCCCAGATTCAATTCCGGTCAAGGGCATGTACCTTGGTTGCGGGCACATCCCCAGTAGGGGTTGTGCAGGAGGCAACTCATCGATTTTTCTAACTCTCTATCCCTCTCCCTTCCTCTCTGTAAAAGATCAATAAAAAATATGTTTTAAAAAAAGAATAAGACCTCCCTTCAATGGTTATTATAATGATTACATGAGCCAATATAAGTAAAATCCTCAGAACAGTGTTGGACACATTAAATACCATAAAGTGCTAGCTGCTGCTATTACTTTTAATTCCACAAATGCCAACTGTGACATCTGGCATATGATAGATGTTCAGTACATATTAAGCAAGTCGAACCAGGCTGGCTTTGAGGCCACACAGTGAGACTTTATCATAAAGAGGCTTTTAGAGACACTTCTATACAAGGTGGTTAACACAGTCTTTGGAGTCAGACCAACCTAGACTCTGCTACTAACAGGCTGTATGACGCTGGGTAGGTTGCTTCACCCCTCTGAGCCTCAGCTTCCTCATCTATAAAATGGGTGCTGATACCATCTCCTCAGAACTGCTGTAAGAACTAACCACAATCAATATAAAGATCTTCTACCGCCGAGGCCGGTTTGGCTCGGTGGATAGAGCGTCGGCCTGCGGACTGAGGGGTCCCGGGTTCGATTCCGGTCAAGGGCATGTGCCTTGGTTGCGGGCACATCCCCAGTGGGAGATGTGCAGGAGGCAGCTGATCGATGTTTCTCACTCGTCGATGTTTCTAACTCTCTATCTCTCTCCCTTCCTCTCTGTAAAAAAATCAATAAAATATATTTAAAAAAAAAAAAAAAAAAGATCTTCTACCATGCCTAGCGCATATTGAATGCCCCTTAGGTGACAGAAGTCATGATCACAATAAAGTCACTGAATAGGGTCCACTTACTCCTACTCTTTTTCCAACACAAATTTATAATAATAAAAGCATAATATGCTAATTAGACCGGACGTCCTTCCAGACGACCTTCCGGACGAAGCCAGGACTGCCAGGAAAGCCTGGGTCCCGGGTGCCTGCCAACAGCCGGAGGGAAGCCCGGGTCCCAGGTGCCAGAGGGAAACAGGTACCGGCAGCCAGGGGAAGGAAGGCCTACTCTTGCACGAATTTCATGCATCGGGCCTCTAGTAATGTTATAATGGATGCATAGCTAGGAAAGTGATTTGAACCTTTCAAAATAAAAAGAGGTAATCAGGACATCGTAGATGCTCTTCTTATGTATATAAATACAAATCTCTATAGAGCTTAGCAAATGTATGTTTCTGTGACAGCTCTTTATGGAGACTGAATACTTTTATTTGCCTAGAATTTGATGCACTAAATGTAAACAACGTATGATGAAGAAAACTGGTCCCCAGACAGAAGCCAGGGCTCCTTCCCAAGCTCTCTGGAAGCTTAGCTCCTCGGCAGGCATGTTGACGCGGTATATTTAGGCTGCTAATCACACCCAGGAACGTTCCCACCTATCTGAAGACAGGGCAAACCCAAGTGAGTCTCAAATTAGCAACATCCTACAAAATCTCACCAGGCAATCTAATGCAAATGCTTTCACTTCTCAGAGACAGTCTGTGAGAAATTCTCCCTAACAGCCTAAAGTTCATGGCTCAAGATCAGCTCTCAGAACAATGTAATGAGCCTCTTAGTTCAATTCTATGTGGCTGAAAAAGTCCACGTCAATCAACTTGGGGTAAATGAAAACACAATTTGCATAGACAGGGTGGGGCAAAAGCAGTTTTATAGTTGTGAGTATGCAAAACAGTTTATTCTTGTATTATTATTAATTTGTATTCTTTTCCATACGAACAACTATAAACCTACTTATGCCCCACCAAGAGTTCCCTAAAGAAAATCCAGATAGCACTGGCCAGTGTTATTCAGTGGTTAGAGCGTCGGTGCACACACCAAAGGGTCATGGGTTCGATTCCCAGTCGAGAGCAAGTACCTGGGTTGCAGGTTCGCTACCTGACCTCCATCAGGGCACTTGTGGGAGGCAACCAGTCCGTGTGTCTCTCTCACATCAATGTTTCTCTCTCTCTCTCTCTCTCTCTCTCTCTCTCTCTCTTTCTCTCTCTCTCTTTGTCTCTCTCTCCCTCCCTCCCTCCCTTCTAGTCTCTCTAAAAAGCAACGGAAAAAATATCCTCTGGTGAGGGTTAACAAAATAAATAAAAAATAAAGAAAATCTGGGTAGATCATATGTTAGGGTTAACAACTATCACAAATAAACTCATGGGAAATTTTACATGAGCTTGACTTCATGTAAGAAGATATTTCTGAAGACCCAGAACCAAGAGAATTGATTTGATGACTGACACGCCAGACCAGTGACCTATTGACAAAGAACAAGTACGTCAGGCGAATGGAAACACATCTACACCAAATAAGACACAAATGTTTAGAGCTATCAGATCCCAAATAGAAAATAATCCATTCTCACTTGGGGATTCATTCATCCATCATTATTAAGCTTCTAACACGTATAAAACATGTACAAGCGTGGTCTCTCCCCTCATGGAACTTACAACTTAGTGGAGAGTTGTAAGGAAAAAGAAAATAAAGGTAAATGAAATGCAATCTCTCCTCATTAGTCACAGATTTGCCTACTTGCTAAAATGTGCTGGTAACTCTAAAATCAATACTCGTGTTTTCACAGTCATTTGGGAACATATGCAGAACAGGGAGAACTTTGAGTTGTCGCCTGTACCTTTCCAGAGGAGGTCAAACCAAGGGACATTCTGGTGTCTTATTTTAACTTTCATTCTATAAACAAGTGTCTTTTCCATGGTCTATTTAGAGCCACATCTTCATGCCTGCCCCCCTTTTTGGGGGGGGGGGGGGATTTCACCCCAGCCTAGTGCTAAAGTGCTGTCCTGTGTTTCCGAGAGCAAGAAAGCCAGGATGTGCCTTATGGAGAGTATACGAGTACGTATGTGTTAGATACACTTCGTTCAGGCATGAGCTCTAGTAGTTGGCCATGAGTTCAATGTTACCGTATACTAAATCAGATGTCTTTAAACAGGAACACACATAACACAAGGTCATGTGTTGATAAATTGGCACAAACACAACCAGAGGCTTGCAGGAACCTAGCCTTGTGTCTCCCCTGGAGCAATGGTTCAGTCTTTGTTAATTCAGTGAGGACTTTATAGAACTACTGTGAATAATAACAATTGACTGTAACTCAAATCTATATACACATTGAAGCAAATGACCACGCTGAAACAGAACAGGGGTGCCCTTTAGGCCAGTGACTATACTAGTATAGTGTATATCAGGGGTCCTCAAACTACGGCCCGCGGGCCACATGCAAATACAAATATTGTATTTGTTCCCGTTTTGTTTTTTTACTTCAAAATAAGATATGTGCAGTGTGCATAGGAATTTGTTCATAGTTTTTTTTTAAACTATAGTCCGGCCCTCCAATGGTCTGAGGGACAGTGAACTGGCCCCCTGTTTAAAAAGTTTGAGGACCACTGGTGTATATAGTATTCTACCTTTTGTATAAGAAAGGGAGTGTAGTAATTAATATATTTGTTAATATATATTGGCTTTATATATCTGTATATACATATATTTGCTTTTTAATGGAGGTTAAAACTAAAATAAAAATTTTCAATGAAACAAAGGAACCTATCCATACATCAAGTTGGTGATATAACTATACAGAGAAAAATTTTTATGTGCGATGTCAAGATATTATGCGCTTGGTTATAAAATACACAATAGCATCTATGAAGTATTCCTGCAAAAGAAAATAAACAAACTGAATCTGACCAAACATCTATCATCTGACAGGAATCATGGTGACAGAGGAACAAGTTAAACCATACCCCCAAGGAAGGTGAAAATTCTACAGGACAACGACTCAATTTCTTTAACAAGTAAGCAATATTTTAAAAATTAAAGGAACTATGAAGATAAAGAACTTAAGAGACATAAAAATCAAATGTAATGTGAGATTCCTGAATGAATACTGATTCATTTACAGGTAAACATCTCCAATCTTTGGGATTTGCTTTAAAACACCAAACACAAGTAGAATGGAGACAAACAAAACAAGACTGCAAAATGCTGATTACTGTTAAATCTGGGTGATAAGTTCATGGAAGTTCACTATACTATTTTCTTTATGTTAAAATCCCCATTAAGAAAAATTTTTAAAATAACAAATTGGCTCCTATTGACTTTACTCTTTAAAGGAGAAGATAGTTAACAATGATAATTTTAATACCTGGTGGTATTTTACATAATAATTACATAATAAAGATAGCAGCTGTAGCTGTTAATATTATTACTTCCTGCATGCCTGATATAACGCTAAGCATTTTACACATATTATCTCCTTAAATCCTAATACTGAGAAGTAGGTCCTATTATTATCTGTACTAGGTATTTTACAGGTGGAAAAACTGAGACACAGAGTTGCTCAAAGATGCACAGAGTATGCCCAAAGACCTACAGCTGATCCAACAGCAATCTGAGACTTGAACCCAGGACTGATTCCAAAGCCCGTGTGCTTATCTATTACAGGACTCTGCTCAACGTGCCTTTTCAGAAACAAAGTAATGCCTGCCTGTTGATCTTTCTCATGTAGCTCTGGAATCAAACAAAAAAGAAAGCCTGCTTAAAACCTGCCAATGAACTTGATTTCATATATCAACAATTTTTATACTGGTCTAAGATCTGCAACTGATCTGGTCTCATTTTGCTGCTCTGCCTGGCTCCTCAGCCCACTCCAGTTACACAATATGCTGGCTGTTCCTCTGAGACCTCAAGGCCTTTGCATAAGCCGTGGCTCCCTCCTTTAAGTGCTCTTCCCCCTGCCTCAGGTATCCCATAGATCACTCCCTCACTTCCTCCTAGTCTTCCTCAAATGTCATCTTTTCCATGAAGCCTACTCTCCTTTCTTTTTTCATAATACAGTGGGGCCTTGACTTACGAGTTTAATTCCTTCCGAGACCGAGCTCGTTAAGGAGCTCGTTAACTCAAATTACTCTATCAACTCAATGCAAAAAATCAGCCGAGAGACAGCTGGTATCTCAAAAAACTCGATAGTCGGGACACTCGTAAGTCAAGCCCCCACTGTACCACCTTCTATCATGCTTTTAGTTTACTTATTCTTTATTTGCTTATTGTCTGTCTCCCCTGACTAGAATGTGAGCAGTCCTAAAGCAGGGCTCTTTGCCTGTTTTACTCACAGATGTATCCCCAGCACCTTTAGAAGTGCATTGTAGGTGCTCAAAACTGAGAAATTGTGAGTTGGGATGAAACAGACCCTGGAAGAAGAAAACGGGACTGGAAATACAAGGGCAAAGTCAGGGAGACTAGACAAAAGCTGGAACACGGGAGAGTGTCCAGGGACTCCTCCTCCATGGGACCCAGTTTCAAGGTGACATCTGGCTCCGCCCACCCTCTGCAGTCCTGGTTCTACCTTTGCAAAGACTCTAGTTCCCATCTTAGCAGACAACTAAGGCGACTGGCTGTGAGGAAATGTGATTATACATGTATGACTGAATAGTGGTGGGGAAGAGTCCTCCTCTTAATCTGAGTTAATAGAAGACTGCTCTCATTATCGTTAATCTGATCAAAGAATGGCCAGCTCTCAGACCTGTAGCATGCTCGGAATGAATTTTTCATAACTCTGCAGAGACATTTTCTGCACTGCTGTTAATAATAAACCACAAAGCACAAGACCTAAAATGTATTTCCATTCCGCCACCTCTTCTCTCCTGGCTTTATTTTCCCTCCCTCCACCCTGCCTTCTTGAGGTCTTGGCCATCTATTATTATTATGGGATGGCTCATGTGTGTTGTGGTGTTAAAGAACCTGCCTCCAGCTTAGGGAACCAATAAATTCATGTTATGCTTTCGAACAGTATTTGAGAAGTGGAGTTCATAGGTTAGAGAGTTTTATTCAATTTGATGAGACAGCCTAGTTTTTCTATAAGGAGGGGAGATGAGAAAGGGCAAGATGCAGAGGAAGCCAGTTTAGAGAAAGGAGCAAGCACTGTCCCACCCCCTTGCCTTCAAATGGGCCTGAAACCCTCTTCATCCCAGCCACACTGGACTCCATTTGCTTCCTCAAATGCCCCAGGCTATTTCCTACCTCCAAGCTTTAGCACATACTGTCCTGTCCCTCTGCCTGGGCAAGCCTTTCCTCATCTCTAGTTAACTCCACCATCCTTTCAGGTCTTAGTTTTAAAATCACATCACTAGATCTATGAGCAGTATATTCACGTCCCAGGAACCTACTAGCACAGTGCCTGATATGCAATATATGTGTACATCATAAGTACTATATGGGCAAGACTTTGTTCCAGTCTAATGCATTTATTATGTTAGGACACAAAACAAGTCTCTACAAGTTCAGGAAGATTAAAATCATATCAAGCATCTTCTCATATCACAATGGAATGAGATTAGAAACCAACTATAGTGAAACACTCAAAAACATTCAAACACCTGGAGGCTAAGTAGCATGTTATTAAACAATGAATGGGTTACCAGTAAGATCAAGAAATAAATTTTAGCCCTAACCGGTTTGGCTCAGTGGATAGAGCGTCGGCCTGTGGACTGAAAGGTCCCAGGTTCGATTCCGGTCAAGGGCATGTGCCTTGGTTGCAGGCACATCCCCAGTTGGGGGTGTGCAGGAGGCAGCTGATGGATGTTTCTAACTCTCTATTCCTTCTCCCTTCTTCTCTGTAAAAAATCAGTAAAATATATTTTAAAAAAAAAAAAAAAAAGAAAGAAATTTTTAAAAACTTCCTGGAAACAAATGAAACACACAACAACCCAAAATCTATGGGGCACAGCGAAAGCAGTCCTGAGATGGAAGTTCATAGCACTACAGGTCTATCTCAAAAAACAAACAAATTAATAATAAACTATTTAATCCTACAACTTAAAGAATTAGAAAGAGAACAACAAGGAAAGCCCAATTCTAATAAAGATTAGAGCAGAAATAAATCACATAGAGGCTAAAAAACAATACAAAAAAATCAATGAAACCAAGAGCTGGTTCTTTGAAAGATAAATAAGATTGATAAACCGTTAGCCAGACTCATTAAGAAAGAGAGAGGACCCAAATAAATAAAATCAGAAACAAAAGCTGTGAAGTAACAACTGACAGAAATACAAAGGAGTGTAAGAAAATACTATGAACAACTATATGCCAACAAGCTGGACAATGTGGATGAAGTGAACAAATTGCTAAAAAATACAATCTTCCAAAACTAAATCAGGAAGAATCAGAAAACCTGAATAGGCCAATAACAACTGATGAAATAGAAACAGTAATCAAAAAACTCCCAGCAAACAAAAGCCCTAGTCAAGATGGCTTCACTGGGGAGTTTTAGCAACCTTCAAAGAACAACACCCCTCCTCTTCAAACTATTCCAAAAAATCCAAGAGGAAGGAACACTTCCAAACTCTTTTTATGCAGCCAGTGTTATCCAAATTCTAAAATCAGGTAAGACACTGCAAAGAAAGAGAACTACAGGCTAATATCCCTGATGAACATAGATGCTAAAATCCTCAACAAAATACTAGCAAAATGGATCCAGCAATATATTAAAAAGATCATATACCATGATCAAGTGGAATTTATTCCAGGGATGCAAGGCTGGTACAATATTCACAAATCAATAAACGTGATACATCACATGAACAAACTGAAAGACAAAAATCGCATCATCATATCAATAGATACAGAAAAAGCATTCGACAAAATCCAACACCCATTTTTGATTAAAAACTTTCAGCCCAGTGTGAACAATTCATAGCCTGGAATATAGAACCAGTATAGCCAACGAGGCAACTGCCCGAGCTCCAGGGAACTGTCACCTAGACCCTCATGTACAACCACAAAAGGTATGGAAGGAATTTTTGATTCTCAAGTTCCTATCTGTGTACCAGCCTGCACATGGGGACATTTCTTTAGTTTCTGGCAGAGGAAAAACTATTTCCTCCCAAAGGGTCCCCATCCTCCTAGCAAACACATGTTCGCAGCAGCACTATTCACAATAACCACAGGTGGGAACAGCCCAAACATCCACAGATGGATGGATAAACAAAATGGGTCTATCCATATAATGGTATGTTATTCAGCCATAAAAGAGGATGGAGTACTGACACATGCTACAACATGGGTGGGCCTTGAAGACGTTATGCTAAGAGGGCCAGACATGAAAGGCCATGTATCATATGATTTCATTTGTATGAAATATCCATAACAGCTAAAACCATAGCAACAGAAAATAGATTAATGGTTGCCAGGGGATAGAGGGCAGGGAAATGGGAATGACCACTAACATATATAAGGGGTGGGTGTGTGTGTGTGAATGTTTTGATATTCTAGAATTAGATAGGGGCAATGGTTGCACAACAGTGAGCCTATATTAAAAACAATTTTATTGTATACTTTAAAATAGTTAAAATTGTGAGTTTTATGTTATGTGAATTTTATCTCAATTTTTTTAAAGCCTGAAAAAAGAGAAGCTGGGTGACTATACTAATAGCAGAGAAAGTAGTTTTCAGAGCAAAGACAATTACCAGGGATAAACAGTAACTTTACATAATGATAAAGGGTCAATTCGCTAAGAAAACAACCATCTCAAATGTGTCTACACTTAACAGAACAGCTCAAAATAAATAAAGCAAAAACTGATGGAATTGCAAGGAGAAATAGACAAATTCTCAATGACAGTAGTATACCAACACTCCCTTCTGTGTAATCAATAAAACAAAACACCTAAGAGAAAATCAGCAAGGAAATAGGGGATTCTCAACAAGACCATCAACCAATTGTACTTAATCAATATATATACAACACTGCACTCCTCAACAGCAGAATAAACATTATTCTCAAGTGCACATATTACATTCACCAAGAGAGAAGATAATCTGGGTCATAAAAATAAACCTTAAATATTTTAAGAGAATTGAAACCATATAAAATGTGTTCATTGACCATAATTGAATTAAATGAGAAGTCAATCACAGAAAGATAACAGAAAATATCCCCAACCCTTGGAAATTAGACAACAGATTTCTAAAGAATATATGCACTGAAAGGGCAGCCTCTAAAGAAATTAGAAAATATTGTGAACTAAAGAGAACTGAAAATATGACATATCAAAATGTGTGGGGTGCAGTGAACATAGTCCTTCAAGGGAAATTTATGGCAATAAATACTTATATTAGAAAAGAACAGTCTCTAATCAACAATCTAAGCATCCACCTCAAGAAAATAGAAAAACAAGAGCAAAATGAACCCAGACATGCAGAAGACAGTAAATGATAAGAACAAAAATCGGTAAATTTTAAAACAATACAAAAAAATAATAATAAAGCCAAAAACTGGTTCTTTCCAAAGATGGATGAAATTTATAAACCTCTAGCCAGACTGACAAAGAATAACAGGGGAAAAACATACATTATCAACATCAGGAATGAAAGAAAGGACCTCACTATAGATCCCACAGACACTAAAAGGATAATAAGGGATACAATAAGCAACTCCAATCATGTAAATTCAACAACTTATATCAAGTGTTCCAATTCCTTGAAAGCCACAAACTACCAAAATTTACCCAGGAATAAATTAGAGAAGTTGCATTTGTAGTTTAAAATATCCTGGGGGGAAAAGAGATCGCTAGGTTCAAAGAGTTTCACTGGTGAATTCTACCAGTATTTAAAGATGAAATAACACCAAATCTACATCATCTAAGGAAACATTTCCCAACTCATTTTGAGGCCAGGTTTACCCTGATTCTGAAACTAAACAAAGACAGTACAACAAAAAACCCAAAAAACAACAGATCAACATCCCTCATGAATATAGACACCAAAATCCCCAACAAATAGTAATCAATCAAATCCAGCAACATATTAAAGGAATAATGTTGCTTTGGGGATTTATCACAAAGCACTATTTCTCCAAAGAAATACAAAAAGTGACATCTAGACTTGCTCTGCCTTCTAACTAATAAATACAGAGCCCCTGCCTGGTCCCTCGATGCGTTTTTCTTTTTTATATATCTGTCTATTTATATATCTATTTGTCCCATTGCTGGAGTCCAGGCTACCCAACCCTGCCCAGACACCATCCCAGTGCCCTTGTGGATGGGCACACAGAGAATCATTCACGACCACTTCTGACTGGCATAACACTCTGTGTAGGGCCCTAACCAGTTTGGCTCAGTGGATAGAGCCTCGGCCTGCAGACTGAAGGGTCCCAGGGCATGTACCTTGGTTGTGGGCACATCCCCAGTAGGGGGTGTGCAGAAGGCAGCTGATGGACTTTTCTCTCTCATTGATGTTTCTAACTCTCCATCCCTCTCCCTTCCTCTCTGTAAAAAATCAATAAAATATAAAAAAATAAAAAATAAATTTAAATAGTAAATAAATAAATACTCTGTGTAGGGTAGGTGCACAGGCAAAGGGAAAGTCACCATTGCCAACAACCCCAGATTCCAGAGTTCCATCAGAATGGAACTCACACAGGAGAGAGCAAGGAGAAGGCGGCTGCAAAGTCTGGGTCAGAGACTTGTCATGAGTCCGTGGGCATGGCTACCTCTTGTCTCTACCTGGCAGGTTCTGGATCTACATGCAAACTCCTCTTGAGAATGTTTCCTCCACCAAGAAGGACCGGCCTCATTCCCTCTTCTCCAGAGAGCAGAACCAAAGGATGGAGGTCATCCAGGCACAGGTCCAACTCAACAGGTGAGATCCAGCAAGTCTAACCGTTATAACGCACCCAAACCAAGGCTGCCTCGTGAAAGGACTTGAACACACACCTCTCCAAAGAAGATACACAAATGGCCAATAAGCACATGAAAAAAAAAAATGTTTAACACAATTAGTCATTAAGGAAATACAATCAAAGCCACAGGGTGGCTATAACAACACCACCACCTAAAATAGCAGGTGTTGGCAAAGACGTGGAGACAACCGAGCCCTGGTGCATTGCTGGTAGAATGTAAAGTGGTCCAGCTGCTGTGGGAAACAGTATGGCGGCTTCTCAAAAATTAAAAACAGAGCTACCATGTTACCCAGCAATTCCACTCCTGGTTATATACTCAGAAGAACTGAAAGTAGGGACACAGATATTTGCACGTCCATGTTCATAGCTGCATTATTCACAGCAGCCAAAAGACAGAAACAACCCACGTGTCCACCAACAGATGGATGGATGCACAGAAGGTGGTCTGTCCACAGAATGGAACACTGTTCACCCAATAAAAAGGAACGAGGGCTGCTACATGCTCCAACATGGATGCGCGTGAGGAACATGATGCTAAGTGAAATAAGCCAGGCACACACGGAGATGCGATTCCATTTCTATGGAATAAACTCATGGAGGCAGAAAACAGAATGGGGGCCACCATGCGGAGGGGAGCAGGGGGAGAAAGTTCTGGAGAAAGACAGTGGTAATGGTTGCACAACATCGCACTCGATGCCACTGAAATATACATTTTAAAATGGGTGGGAAAATACAAATAAAAATGGTTAAAACGGTAAACTTTGTTACTTATATTTCCACACAAAAATCTGATTTTTTTAAAAGCCTGCCTGAGATGGGGCTCATCCCAAACTACCCAGCCCACGCTGGCCGTGGGGCAGGCGGTGGTCAATGCAAGCCCTTCCGGGTCTCCCTACCTGAGAGGACACGTGACATCGCCGCCCCGACTCTCCCTCCACCACATACACTTCGGGCAAGTTCGCGCTGTGAGGCCCAACTCCACATCCGGTGCAGCCACTCGCCACAAAATGACGTTTCTGTCCATGACGACGGACTGCAAATATGGCGGCGGCCCCGAGACTCTAACGCAGCTGCGCAATTCCTCCGGCCGAGTGACGTGCAGCCGAGTGACGTGCAGCCATGGAAATGTCGTAAAGCAACGCGTGACTCACGTGCCTGTGGCGATGCCGGTGTGAACCAACCTGCGGAGCTGCCAGGCCCGGAACAGCAGAGCGCAGGCCACTGTGTGCAATCCGTAATGCTTGAGAATGGGCGTAGATACGACGTGACTGGTGTATGTGTTTACATGGTATGCTTTGTAGCATTTTTTATTTATTTTATTTATTGCTTTGCGAGAGGAAGGGAGAAGAGAGAGAGAGAAACATCGGTTTGTTCCACTTATTGATACTTGCATTGGTTGATTTTTTTTTAATATATTTTATTGATTTTTTACAGAGAGGAAGGGAGAGAGATAGAGAGTTAGAAACATCGATGAGAGAGAAACATCGATCAGCCGCCTCCTGCACATCTCCCACTGGGGATGTGCCCGCAACCCAGGTACATGCCCTTGACCAGAATCGAACCTGGGACCTTTCAGTCCGCAGGCCAACGCTCTATCCACTGAGCCAAACCGGTTTTGGCGCATTGGTTGATTCTTGTAAGTGCCCTGACTGGGGACTGAACCTGCAACCTTGGTGTATCGGGGCAATGCTCTAACCAACTGTGACCCGGCCAGGGCTGGCATTACTTTAGAGTGCACTGTTCCTACTTATAAAATACAATTTTAAAAGTTCGCTGTGAAACTGTGTGCCACCTTACACAACAGCAGCCTCACACATCTCGTGTGCACTGCGTCTCTTGACTGCATTTTCTCTTGTGTTTGATTTAATCTCTTGTTATTTTGTAAATTTCATGAAGCCTAAGTGTACATTGTTTGCAGTAGTGGACAGTAATGACCTAGGTGTGTACATACAACTCACCACTCTCTCACTGACTCACCCAGAACAATGTCAGTCCCGCAAACTCATTTATATAATTACCCTATTCAGGTGTACCATTTTTTATCCTTTAGGCTGTATTTTCACCGAAGCCTTTCTATTGTAGATGTTAGGTACACAAATACCATTGTGTCACAATGGTCTAGTATTACGTACAGTAACATGCTATACTGGTTTGCAGCCTAGGCGCAATAGGTATACCAGTGGTCAGCAAACCGTGGCTTGTGAGCCACATGCGGCTCTTTGGCCCCTTGAGTGTGGCTCTTCCACAAAATACCACATGTGGGCGCGCATGTACAGTGCGATTGAAACTTCGTGGCCTATGCGCAGAAGTCGGTATTTTGTGGAAGAGCCACACTCAAAGGGCCGAAGAGCCACATGTGACTCTCGAGCTGCAGTTTGCCAACCACTGGCTATACCATAGAGCCTAGATGTGTAGTAGGCTATACCAGCGATTTTCAACCAGTGTGCCGCAAGAATTTTTAAAACATGCAATATTTTTTAAATGGGGCACTGACCTCTTTTCCCTTAGAATGCAGGGGTAGGGAGCCTTTTTCCTGCCAGTGGCCACTGGGATATTTGTAACATCACTCATGGGCCATACAACATTATCAACTTAAAAATTAGCCTGCTATATTTGGCCAAACATTTAATTAACTCACCCCTAATGCCTTGGCAGGGCCAGACCAAATGATTTCTCAGGCCTTATATGGCCTGTGGGCCAGATGTTCCCCACCCCTGCTTTAGAGTGTCAAATAAAAAAATAACAACAGCCAACAATAGCTGTCTGGTGTGACTGAATCAAAATTATACCTATTTTTTTGTCAAGTGGCATAAATATATTTTTTTGGTGTGCCACAAAATTTCAGTAATTAGCTTATGTGTGCCATGAGTTGAAGAAGGTTGAAAACCACTGGGCCATATCATTTAGGGTTGTGTACGTGCACTCTGTGATGTCCACACAACAATGAAATCGCTTAGACCAGCGGTCGCCAACCGCTGAGGCCCGAAAGGTTGGCGACCGCTGGCCTAGATGACACATTTCTTAGATGGTATCCCTGTGGTTAAGTGGCACATGACTGTGCTCATCACAACTTAGAGTTGTGATGAGCACACGGTTTAAAGACTAAAGCCTGCCAGGCACTGATGAGGAGTGAGTCATCTGTGGGCGAATTCAAAGATTCAGATCTGGTATCAGAATCTTGTTCGCTTATGTCACCTGCAGCCCACCAGGTGTGCCATTATCCTGTAGAAGGCTTCCATGGGTTTCTTCTCATGCCTGGGTGTGTTAGCCCCCTGCCTCTCAAACATTGGGGCTCAGTTAACACTCATTGAATAAATGAATGATAGATTTAAGAATGACACCTCCCGGAATGGCTAAAATATACTAACCATCACCAAGGGCTAAAATGCCCTCCCCTCCCCATACCAATCTATAGGGAAGATAATAATCAAAAGAACTAAAGGTAAGCCCTAGCTGGTTTGGCTCAGTGGATAGAGCGTCGGCCTGCGGACTGAAGGGTCCTGGGTTCAATTGTAGTCAAGGGCACATGCCTGGGTTGTGAGCTCGATCCCCAGTGGGGGGCATGCAGGAGGCAGCCAACCAATTATTCTCTCTCATCATTGATGTTTCTATCTCTCTCTCCCTCTCCCTTCCTCTCTGAAATCAATAGATATATATAACAATTAATGAGCATTTGCCATGTTCCAGGAACTCTGCTCAGCCCTTTACTGCGAAATCCATTTGATCAGCATAACAATCCTATGTAAAATGATCCTGATCTTATAAGCAAGGAAATTGAGGCTCAGAAAGGAGAGTGCATTTGCCCAAGGTTAGTAAATCCTGAACTCAGACTAGAACCCAAGCAGTCCCTACTGCAGAGCCCAAGCCCTCCTAATTACTTGGCTATGCTGCTTCAAGCACCCACTGAAATTTCCAGGGACTCAATTAAGTTATTTTTTCTGAGCCTTCATCTCACTTTTCTATTGGTCCAGGGAAATCAAAGGAACCTGTCTTTGTAATGCATCCACTGCTTGAGTCAATGGCTACCTAGCAACTCCAGGGGGCCATATTTTCAGTCTTTTTTTTTTTTTTAAATATATTTTATTGATTTTTTACAGAGAGGAAGGGAGAGAGAGATAGAGAGTTAGAAACATCGATGAGAGAGAAACATCGACCAGCTGCCTCCTGCACATCTCCTACTGGGGATGTGCCTGCAACCCAGGTACATGCCCTTGACCAGAATCGAACCTGGGACCTTTCAGTCCGCAGGCGGACGCTCTATCCACTGAGCCAAACCGGTTTCGGCTATATTTTCAGTCTTTATCAAGATTTCCACTATAGCAAAACAGAAAAATCACCGCAATGCTCAAAAGCAGTGCTGTCCAATCGAAATATACAGTGAGCCATTTACATAATTTAACATTTTCTAGTAGCCTCAGGAAAATAAAATAATAAGGTATGGGTGAAATCAACTTTAACATAGTTTATTTAACCCAATATATCTAAAACAATGTGCTTTCAATATGAACAAATAATTAATGGGATACATTAGTTTACATTCTTTTTTTTATCTTTAATTTCTTTATTGGTTAAGGTATTACAAATGTGTCCTCATCCCCCCATTAATCCCCAAGTTTACATTCTTTTCTTCATACTGAGAGTTTGGAAGCTAATGTGTGTTTTACACTAATCACACATTTCAATTAGAATTCCCCACATTTCGACTGGTCAGTAGCTAATGTGGTAAGTGGCCACCATACTGGACTTCTCCAGTCTGAAATGTTTGCCTCTCTTTTTCTCATCTTTCCTTGTCTCGGTGGATGCTCTACTTTGTCTCTATCAGTCCTATATTTCTTATCAATAGCTGTCATCTATAATAGTCACCAATGAAAGCATTTGAGCGACGGAGTATGCCATCATCATGACTCCCATTAATCCTATAGCTATCACCTCTAATCACATCACCATTGTCATCTGCACTTCCCCTTCGTCCTCTGTTTGCTCTCATCTTCCTTTCTCCCCTCCCAGGCCATTACCCCTTCGGGAAATCCACGGTAGAGCAGTAAACCTCTTCCTCTATCTGTGGCCGCCTGAATTCGCAGTTCGGGTTAAATCACTGACTCTAAACCTCAGTAAACTCACTTGTAAAACAGGAACAACCACACTGTGGTCACTACCCACTTGGGAGGTGTTCCAAAGGTCACAGATACCCTACGCTTTGACTTTCTCCTCCCATTTTTGTCCCTCTTACCCTCCCACTCCTCAGCACCTCCGTCCTCCTTCCCAATGCCACGTGTCCCTCATCTTCCTCAGCTGGACACCTCCCCATCCCCCATATTCAGAGCATCACCATGGGAACGAGGAAGAAGGCCAGGTCCCAGCAACTGGGAGCAGATGGGTGGGAGCCCAGAAAATAACCGATTCTCTGGGGTAAAAAGACCCCCCAGTTTTCTGCCCATTAGAAGAAGAAGGATAACAAGTACCCTAGTAAAACCCACTCCAAAAACCCACAAGGGTAGTAAAGCCCTTCAGAAATAACTTCTGCCACCGGCTCAGAATTGTGAGACCACCTCCCACCCATATCTTTACGAGAACAAGGCAGAAGGAAGAGGCTGGGTCTTCGCAGGCTGGCCACTTTGTGTGGAAAAACAAGTCCTCCTCCTGTCCCCACAGGTTCCCAGATCCTTCCCAACTAGAAACAGGAAAGGTGAGATTCCAACCTGACGCAACTGTCTCCTTAACCCTGAGCCCTTGGTCATCAAAACACAAGCAATCACAAAATAAAGTGAGCCCTATCCAATTTGGCTCAGTGGATAGAGTGTCGGCCTACGGACCAAATGGTCCCAGGTTTGATTCCAGTCAAGGGCACATGCCTGGGGTTTCAGGCTCGATCCCCAGTAGGGGGCATGCAGGAGTCAGCCAATCAATGATTATCTCTCATCACTAATGTTTCTATCTCTCTCTTCCTCTCCCTTCCTCTCTGAAATCAATAAAAATATTTTTTAAAAATATATAAAGTGAAACACAATCCCATGCTGAGGATGTGGTGAGATGGGCCCTTTCCCACCCTGCTGGCCTAGGGGAATTTGGCAAAACCTATCAAAAGTCCTGAAACTTGGCATATCCACTTCCAGGAATTGAAGGTGGGGATTACTACAAGCCACAAGGATGTCTACTACAGTGTTATTTATAATAATGGAAAAGTATAAACAAACATCTGACAATATAATTTTGGTTAAATAAATCATGGTACATCCATGTAATCCTATGCAGGTATTAAGAATAATATCTATATATATAAAAGCCTAATATGCAAATTGTCCCCTCGGGAGTTCAATTGCTCACTATGATGTGTGCAGACCACCATGGGGCAGCACAGAATGAAGGAAGGCCCCGGCCGGCAGCCAGAAGGCCCCAATTGGCCCTTATCACAGGCCAGGACTAGGGACCCTACCCATGCATGAATTTCGTGCACCAGGCCTCTAGTTTTATCATCCTATATAATAAAACCCTAATATGCAAATCGACCGAACGATATGACCAGTCGCTATGACGTGCACTGACCACCAGGGGACAGATGCTCAGCGCAGGAGCTGCCCCCTGGTGGTCAGTGTGCTCCCACAGGGGGAGTGCCACTCAACCAGAAGTCGGGCTCACGGCTGGCGAGCACAGCGGCAAGTGGACATCCCCCAAGGGGTCCTGGACTGCGAGAGGGCGCAGGCCAGGCTGAGGGACACCACCCCCCCCACCCCCCCCCCACCCACCCCCAGTGCACGAATATCGTGCACCAGGCCTCTGGTATGAAAAAATGTTCTGGACATATTAAGAGAACTTCATATCTCCAGCTTTCCTCAGAGTTGCAGGCTCATCTACCCAACTGCCTAGTTGAAAAATGCAACATGTCCAAACAGGACTTGATTGTCAAGTTCAACCTAGTCCACCCTCAGTCTTCACATTTCAGATTATGGCACCACCATTTGCTCAGTTCTTAGACCCAACACCTAGGAATAATCCCCAACTCTCTTCTTTCGCCCCCTCCCCATATCAAATTCATGAGCACCTCCCATGCACTGGACCTTCTGAATCCAGCCACTTACCCCAGCCCCCCACCAGCATAATAACTCAAAGCACAGTCAATTTTTGTTTTGACTTCCACACTAACCCCCTAACTTTTCTCCCGGCTCCTATTCTTACCCTCAACAGTCTCTTTTCATTCAGCAATCCAAAGGATCTTTTAAAAACATAAATCAGTCTCCACCCTCCCCCTATTCACAGAACAAAATCCACGGATCTTAGGTAAGCCCCCTACGACCAGGTTCCTGCTTCTGTCTCCCACTGCGCCCCTCATCCCTTCCCCACACCCACTCACTCCTCTCCAGCCACAGTGATCTCCTGACTGGTTCAATAACATGCTGAGCATATTCGCACCGAAGAAATTTGTACCTGCCGCTCCCTCTGCCTAATGTACTCCCCACATATTTCATGGTTGGCTTCCTCCAGTCAGCAAAACATCCTCAGGAGATCCTTGCTGATCATCCCATGCCTCTCCCTCTCTTTCCAGGTTGTATTTTGTTCCGGGTTTCTTCAGAGCTATGGTACATTGTTAATACTAGATTGTTCGTTGGCCCCCAGTGAACATGCCGCCAGCTGGAATCAGTACCCTTGGATAGTTGCTTCCAAGTTGACTCTGGGCTTATCCACGTAACTTGCTTTGGTCAATGGGACATTAGCAAAGGTTATGGAAGCAGAGGCTTAAGGGGGGCTGTGTGCTGGGGTTTGGCGCCATGGAACACCTCTGCTGCCACCATGTAGGAAATCTGGGCTGTCCTGCTGGAGAAACCATGGAGATGAAAACTGAAGTACCCCAGCCAACCACCAGCCATGTGAACAAAGCCATCTTGGACCATCCAGCCCCAGTCAAGCCACCAGATGACCACAACCCAGGCAAGAGCAGCAGAACTGGCCAGCGGGGCCCAGCCCAAATGGCAGACTCCTGAACAATAATGATTGTGGTTTTAAGCCACTACCTTTGGGGTGGCTAGTTGTGGAGCAATAGATAACTGTTACAATAGCTTATCAGTCACTGGCTATGGCAGAGGCTCCTAGATATTTAGCAAACTGTTTATCTCTTCTTCCTGGACCCACCTCCCCATCTTCTTTGCAGTGATTGAATTCTAGCCAATGAAATGCAGGCAGGACTGATTAGGGCAACTTTAGGGATGAGGCTTTTAAGGGGCTTTGTCTTCTCCACATTTTCTCCCCTTCCTGGATGAAAACAATGACAATATTGCAAAATGGAAGGGGCCTGGAGTATGAAAGAATGGCCCACCAACCAAGAACATTCATCTTGAATGTTTTGTGAGCAAGAAAAGATTTCTAGTAGATGCCCAGCTGGCGTGGCTCAGTGGTTAAGCATTGACCCATGAACCAGGAGGTCACAGTTCAATTCCCAGTCAGGGCACATTCCCAGATTGTGGGGTTGAGAATCAATTGATTCTCATCATTGATGTTTCTATCTCTCTCTCCCTATCTGTTCTGCTCTAAAATCAATTGAAAAATACTTTTTAAAAAAAGAAAAGACTTCTACTAGAGCCATTACACATGTAGGGACCTATTTGTTAGACCCCATGCTAATTAATACACTGACCAACATTCTCAGTCCACTTGCTTATTGTCTGTCTGGCTCTACCCCACCTTGACAGTCACACATGAATGAAAGCAGGGGCCTCACCTGTCTTGTTCAATTTCCAGAGCCTAAAACAGAGTTGGGCTCACTACATAATTACACCTGTTGTAAATTAAATATGGCCACAAATGCTCTGCGGCTCCTCCCACCAAGAGGAGGAGTCTCTTTCACCATCATCGAAATCCAGACTAGCCACTGACAGTCACCGATCAGAAAACACAAATCTTAAGATACCTTGCAACTTTCGCTCTTGCCCTCTTGGAACACTGGAGACATGTAAGAAACACAGGCTATCCCACTGGAGAGGCCACATGGAGAGAGAGGCTCAGCTGTCTCAGTCACCAGCCAATCCGCCAGCTGATGTGGTCACATGAGGGAGCCGGGGCAAGAACAGCAGAAGCACCACCCACCCAATCCCAGTGCCCAGATTCATGGAAAATAACAACTTGTTGTCTGAAGTCCAAAGTTTTCTAAACATGATTAAGTCTAAGGATGGTCTGTGACACCACAATCAATCATAGAGACTGAACATATGAAGACCAAATAATTGATATGTGTATGGCTACATTGTCCTTGCTATGTAAGGAGATTCTGTATGTATCCACCCCCAACCCAATCCCTGGTGTTTGCCTCCCCTTCTAATCTAACCAAAATAGAACCCAGGTCACAACCACCTGCACTAGGCCAGCGCCCGCCATCCCTAGCGTCACCTGCCTGCCTTTCAGATGGTCTGTGTGCCTCCAGGGTCTTTTCTGTCCCATTCACCTTGCAGACCATGGATCTGCAAGCTAACTTGTGGGTTAGGGTTATGGTTATGGTTAGAAAAAATATCAGTAAGGAAACAATACTTTGTAACGTGAAAATTATATCAAATTTGAATTTCAGGGTCTACGAATAGTTTCATTGGAAAATGTTCACTTATGTATTGTCCATGGCCGCCGTGTGCTGCAAAAGCAGAGCTGAGTGGTTGTGATGGAAACCACATGGCCCACAAAGCCTTAACTCTTCACTATCTGACGGCCCCTGCTACAGGCTGCCATCAGACTAACCTTTAATCATCTTTTTTACTGTATTCAGTCCCAAACTTTTGAAGACTTCTGTCTCTTCCCTCAAGGGGATGGAACTTGATGTGACGTCAGAACCCAGGAGTTAGCAACCTAAATTCGTTTCCAATGACACTCTATCAGGTAATTATCCATTTTGTGTCTTCATTGGGTTTGTTCTTGACCAGCAAGCCACCTATTGCGATCTAAACCCTCCCCATTCCTCACTCCACTCAGGGTCCCCAGGTCCCCAACCAGGATAGCTTCCCTGCTTTGCCAAATGTTTCCCCAGGTGAATTCTATGGAACATCAGTCCCGAGAGATGGCTTTGGAAAAAGGAAACCACACACTCTACTCCTTTGAGTCACAATATACGTATCTGGAACGTTAAAGGCTCTGAGAAGTCTTGCAGTAAAGACACGTTTCCCTTTGCTTAACTCAACCGTTCCCAAACATATGAACCATAGGATACGTTTTGTCTACAGAACATTTGTTGACTACCAGCATCTAGTACAGTGCCTGGGTTTCAGCACTGGTTGAAAGAATGAAAAACAACAACATTCCACAGAACTAGGAATCCACAGAACATTCTTTAGAAATGCTGCTCAAGCTCTTCCTTCTCTCTTCCATCTGAGGTGTTCCCGTCCATGTCTTCTGTTCCACACATGTAATGCTAATCACAATAGCTATCAGCCACTTAGCACCTGCAGACACTGTGCTAGAGGCCGCATCAGACCCTTGAAAAAGTCCTCTCTTTTAATCCTCACGACCACCTCTGAGGTAGGTGTGTTATTCTATCACTGCCATTTTGCCAAATATTAAACCATGGGTCAGAAAATTTAAAATCACTGGCCCAAGATAAAGCAAGTAGAAAAGCTAGAATTCGAAATTACATCAGTCTAACTCCAAAGTTCATGATCTTTCTCCTCCGCCCAAGTCTGTCCCTAGGACACACTGTGACTGACGTGCTGGCTATCCACCCGATATCCCTCCCTGCCTTCCTCCATGCTAGCTGAACCCTGGTTTGTATGAAGAGGCAACAGGTCAACCAAGGCAATGGATCGTGACCCACCAAGCCAGTCACAGTGGTGTTGCAACCAGGACAAGCATTTGACCCAGTTCTGGACAAGAAGACATAATTATACATCATCTGTGGGGGTAGGGAGGAGGAGCTGTCCTGGGAGAGCCGAACAAAGATACGGACCAGTTAAGCCTTGACCCTCCCCCAGTCCCCCTCCTTCCTGCCTTGAACTTGGTGTAATGGCTGAAGCTTCAGGGGCCATCTTGCAACCATGAGTAGTTGCAAAGACATCAGCTCTGATATTAACTTACTGAGCCAAGGACATACCTCCAGACTTCTTGTTACATAAGAAAAAGGAGCCATTATTTGATTAACCACTGTGGTTGGATTTTCCATTTCATGCAGCTGAACCCATTCCTAATGGACTCATATGCTTTTCCCCATATTACTTACTGTTTGGACTTAATCATTACTTCACATGTAGATTATTAGCCTTGCCTCCCTGGCCACGAAGTACACTTCCTGAAGGCTAAGCCCTTGCTGTACATTTTTGTTTCTGCAGGGGTACAGGCATGTTAGTAGATTCTGCTTATTATCAATGTTTTCGGGGATCATCGGTTTGATTTAATACTTTAGTGTTTTGTCGCCATCCAATAGCTGAGAGATGTGTATCTACCTCCTAACAGGTTAGTATTTCTCCAAGTATCAATATGAAAACATACCTCAGAAACATCTGAACTGTTTGTTAAATGCAGGTTCCTGGGCCCCCTCCAATCCCAACTGAATTAGACTCTCGGGGGTTAAAGGATGGGAATGTGCATTTTTCACCAGCTCCCTGGGTGGTTTGGATATACAAAATTTGAGAACTGTTGGGCTATAAAAACCCTGTGGGTTCCAAGCATGCCTGGGGTTTGGCAGGACTTGGCTAGACCCCGAGTCACCAGCCCCTCCCCAGTGGCCCCACCTCAGCCCTAAAGACCTGGGAACTTGAGACCCTTCCATGGACAATATGGATAAAGCGATTGGCACGCCCTGAGGCATATTGGGACCAGGAAACGAACGAACAGATGCGATCTCAATCACTGTAACATCCCACCACGCCAGTGTCTCATCCCCCAATGTAAAAAGAAGACCACGCGGCAGAAAAGCAGCAACAGAACCCAGGGCCCACTGTGACCACCGCCACTGTCCAGGGAGTTACCGGAGGATAGAGCACGTGAACAGAGGAAGAGACTAGAGAAACTTACACAAACTAGCGTGGGGTTCCGGCTCAGAGCAGCAGAAGACACGGCAGGTGGCCCTGTGGTTTGTTTGTTTATTTACTGCATGCAGCTCTGAAGAGAATCATACCTTGGGCGCTGCTCAGACCGAAGGCTGGGTCAGGGCATCCCACACTTTTCCTTCCAGCAGCAGAATCCTAGCCCAGACTGTTCTCCCAAAGCTCCGAGAAAGAAAATACCTGTGCCTCCCAACAGAATTTCCATTCCTCTGATCCCCCCTGACATTCATCTTATTTCATTTCTAAGGATCATTTTCCCCGATGACAGGTGCACAGAGCCATGTATTTCCAGGGTAGCAAACAGGATATTCAACATACATACACACACTCACTTTCAAAATGATGACCTTTCTGCCTGCTGACATCCAGCCAAATTGAAAACCACGGAGGAAAAAGAAAGACTTGAAAGTGAATCCGAGAGAGGTGGTCATCCACACTATACCGGGGTGGGAGGAGGTCCGGGCCACCGAAGGGCTAAAAGATTCAATTAAGGACTGAAGAGTTCAGGCCTTGGAAACGCAGGGACTGCCAGCTCCTGGGAGTCCCCAAATCTAATCAAGCCATGTGGCCAGCGGGGCCAGTCTGAGGGAGGGAAGTGAGCCCAGTCCTTCCGATGTCTCAAACGACCTGGGTGCCCAGTGATTCTGTGGACACTAGGCACAGCCTACGGCTCCTGAAACCTTCCTCCTTTGACCCAGTGGCCTTCGGAAGAAATAACTGCTGCCATCTTCTTTCTGAGCAACTTTGCATCCACCCTACCCCACCCCCCACCAAAGTGCTTCGAACTCCCCCTCAAGTTCTGTTGGAGAGCATGTTACAACAGCCAAAGGGAACGCCTCCATCTCCACCTTTCCTCAGGGTCCCACGGAGATTCAAGAGTATTTTCCCACACCACTTGTGTGCTGATCCGGGCATATTTTTCAAAATCTTTTTTTACACATTTTAGGCCTGCAACAGCTCCCTGCATCAAAGTAATTCGATTGAAAATGGGTAGCTCAATGGGGATATTTTTTAATGCATCTTGCCTCCTGACATGTATATCCCTGAAAAACAAACACAACAAACCAAAAAAAATCCAAGGAGCAAAAGGGGGGCTGGGACGGAGGTGGAGAGAAGAAGAGGTCCATATTTCTAGGCAACCCCATTCTGCGAGCAAAAGCCACCTTTTGACCACCTGCAGAATGCGCAGGATCACGTGGGTTCTCTGCAGCGCCTTAATGTCTTACCCAGCACACAAGCCCCCGTGGCATATAAACAAATCCACAAGCGGAAAGGACAGAGAACTCACTCCTCACAGAGGAAGCGAGTGATAATAACGGCCGCAAAAATAATAATAAAGAAAGAATAACAATTACTACTACTACTACCACCACCCAGCCAAGCGTAGACGACAGCGGTACAGTAAAGGGACATCCTTTGCAGGCTTTGCAAGAAGATAAATCACGGAAAACCACATCGTGCCCCGCTCGCTACCCTCCCGCCCCCACCCCGCAACAAACAGAATCAAAGGAAACGGGGTGGTGGGGAGAGAAGGGAGGGGAGGAAGGATTGCAAACATTCCCCCCCCCCCCGCCCGCCCCCGTGAGCAACACCTACCTCCAGGGTCCGGATTTCTTTTTGTGTGAGGTCGTTGGAGGTAGCACATTTGGTCCTAAGCCCTTCCAGGTTGGAGATACTCAGGTCTATCATGTTTTGGACCAACTCGCACTGCTGTAAGGCTTTCTGCAAACTCAGAGGCTGCTGCTCCTCGCTTTTCGTCATGTTTTCCTCATCCATCGCTTGCTCTGCAAGCCCCCTTCCCCTCCTCTTCCTCCTCCCAGAGAGAAAAAAGGGGGGCGAGGGGGTGTAGAGGTAGCCTACCCCCTACGCCTTTCCAACCACTGCGACTCCTCAATGTCTCATGAAGAAGAAACCTAACATCTCACACAGGGTTGAGGGGGTGGGGTGGGAGGAGGGGACAAGAGCCAAAATTTATTATTTTATTTTGGGGTATCAAGCCGACTCCATTAGAATGTCTCCTCTCTCTCTGAGTCTCTGGTCCCTGAAAAGGAGAGATGCCGTTTCTCCGAAGCAAACCAGGTGATGTGATGCTGTCTGTACACTTAGGGAGGAGGAGGAGGAGGAAAACGAGGAGGGGGAGGAGAGGAGGCGGAGGGAGAGGCGGAGAAGAAGGGAAATAGCGCTCACTCTTTACACACCGGCTCCGTGGAGGGCAAAATTATGTATTTTTGGCTGGCTGGCTTTTATGTAAAAAAAAGAAGAAATCTGGTTTGCCCCCCTCCCAGTTGCAGTGACACGGCATCGTCCACCGTTTGGGGTGCTTTAGCGCGTTCTCAGGGAGCTGCCTGCATTGCTCCCGCGGCTGCGGCGGCGACTGCGGCTGGCGGCTGTCTCCTCCTCGCGCTGCTGCTGCTGCTGCTGCTGCGGCCGCCGCCGGGCTCCGGGGGTGACGGCTGCTGCATTCGCTCCTGCCTCGCTCCACACCGACATCTTGCCTGTCAATCAAAGGGCGGGGGGAGCGAGGGATGGAGCGCGAGCGAGGGACCTGCAGGGGAGCGGGTTGGTGGAGAGGCGCCGTGCGCGCAGCCGCCCCAGCCGGTGCCGGCCCCGGCGCGCTAGGGCCCCGCCGGAGGAGGCGGCGGAGGAGCGCGCAGGCTCGCGCACCTGGCCGGGGCCGGGGCCGGGACCGCTCCCGGCGGGGGAGGGAGAGCGCGGGGCGGGATTTCTAGGGGATGCGGAGCTCGCGTGGCCAAGTGCAATTACTACTGGGCGTGCGTGCGAGCGAGCGAGCGGGCGGCGGGCGGGGAGCCGGGGCGGCGCGCGCTGCGGCCGAGGCTACTCCCCGGGGCGGTGGAGGTGGCAGGAGTGAGCGCGGAGCGCGGAGGCTGGGCGAGGGGGCGGGGAGAGGGGATTTCGTGCGGATGGGGGTGAGGGGGAAGGCGGGGGCCACTACTACAGCCCCGCTCTCGCGAGACGAGGCCAGAGTCCTGCTCAGCAGGTGCGCTCTGCCCGGGAGCAGGTGTGCGCCCAACTTTAAAACCCGAAGTGCGTGCGGGAGGCGCGTCAGCGTGAACCTGGGCACGTCTTCTCTGGCTGTGCGCGCCTGCCTTTTCGTTCATGTGTCCTTTCTTGTTACTGGGGGGAAAGAAAACAAACGTGATGTCCTCCATGAGCTGGAGGAAGCTGCCTCCCAGAATTGGTACCCAGGCCGGCAGTGACCCTGATGGTGGCTCTCCATTTGGAAGGGGATCTGCCTTCATCTGTTTGTTACCAACTCCTACATGTCCTGCATGATGTGTTCCTAGCCTAACTGACCTTATACCTGCGAACTACGGCTCCAGAATGGCTTTCACATTTTAAAATGGTTGGGGGGAGGGGAAATCAAGAGAATACTTTGTGACGTGAAAATTATAAGGAATTCTAATATCAGTGTCCGTAAATAAAGCTTTATTAGAACACCACTCACTTGTTTACTGCGTTTACTTTTGCATTAATTATAACAGCAGAATTGAGTCGTTGCAACAGACACTGTTATGACTTGCAACACCTAAAATATTTCCATATCTGGGCCTTTACAGAAAAGTTAGATGACCCTGACTGATTAAATCACCGAACATATTCTTGCCTCCGAGCTCTTTGCATTCCGTGTCCCCTCCACCCAGGCCACATTTCCCCTCCAATCCTCTTCTGTTGCCTCCTTGTCACTCGGTGTCAACTCAAGTGTCATGTCAGAGGCTTCATCTCCCTGACCATCTTACAATAATGGTACTCCCAACACAGATCGGCCAAAGACTATATTTAGGATAATTAGCAAAAAAAAGCACCTCTTTCTCCAGGTGAACACAGCTCTATGCCAAGGAACTAGGCTCGTGGGGCAGAGTAGAAGGAAACCCACCTGAGAAATAGAATGATGGCCAGTGTTGGCAAACGTCTTTCGGACTGTAGGTCACAGGGTTTTATAGTTCACACAGAGCTGAGTCGGCATTTTCAAAATCCCTCTGCGGAGGAGAGGCTACAGGCTCCCAGTCTTTTGGACTGTGAGGTTTATGGAGTCCTGTTCTCTGTGAAATTATCTTTCCATCTATTTTGTCCCACTATGTGCTTTGTTTTTCTTGAACACATTAATCAACGTTCACTTAAAGCCCTTGTTTAAGTCTAATACCTTGGTCACCTGTGAGGTCTGTTTCTATTGACTGTTTTTCTCTGTTTTTGGTAATTTAGTCCTGTCTCTTGGCAGGCCTTGTAATTTTCACTGAATGCACAATTGGTGCATGAAAGAAAAAAATGAAGAGAGTCTCCAGGTGATGGTATCTAACTCTAGAGAGGGCTCACCCTTTCCCTAGAACATTAGCCTCTCAAATTTTATCTCGACCCTATGAGACTGCCAAAAATTCTGCTTGTTTCTCTGTCCCCCAACAGCAGGAAAAAGTGACTCAGAATGTCAACTTGCCTCAATACAATTCCTCTCGCTCCAGAATCTTGGCCCCTCTAGTCTTGGTTGCTTCAAAGCTCTCTGAATGCCTCTAATGGTGGTGGTGGTGGTGGTGGTGGTGATTGGATCTGGCCTTTCCAGCTATTTTCAGACCAAGTGGAGACTTGAGCAATGAAAGTAGCCCACAGCTCAGAAGTCATCAGCTGGACTATAACATACAAATGCATTGTTTGACCAGTTCCCTATTTTTTGCAACTGATTGCTTTAGTGGATATTTGTTATGTTTGTATCCACCCAACCTCCTTTGAATATCCTTCCTATGTTTGGAAAATGCCCCACATTATGACTCTCATGTCTCCCTAAGAGAAACCAAAGCACTTTTCCAGAAACTTCCTTGCAGCCAGGTTTCATGTGATCGAGGCTCTGACGTGAAACACATCACATGAGATTTCTATGGGAGTGAGCCACACAGAGGTAGATCCCTCTGACAGTGAGGACGGCTGCTTCCAGGTGGCCTGCCCTGTGTAGGCTTGGTGTCCACGCTGTGGTCTGGGCCTCCTTCCTGGCTGACAGTCCAAGCCCAGTTCTCCTCTCCTCTCCTCTCCTCTCCTCTCCTCTCCTCAGGATTCTATAGGCTTTCTAACCGCCTGTCTTAGTCTGTTCAGGCTGCCATAGCAAAATGCCACAGACTGGGCAGCTTAAACAACAGAAATTGTTCTCACGGTTGTGAAGGCTGGAAATCTGAGGTCAGGGTCCCAGCATGGTCAGGTTCTGGTGAGAGCTCTCCTCCTGAGTCGTTCGCAGGACCTTCTCGCTGTCCTCACATGGCAGACAGGCTCACATGGCTTCCCCTTCTCCCAAGGCCCCAGCCCCACTGGGGCTTCACCCTTTTGACGTCATCTTTTCCTCCGAAAGACCCTAAATATACACTGAGGGTAGGACTTCAATGTATGGATTTGGGGTGGGGGGTACAATTCAGTCCATAGTACTGCCCTGTGAAGGCCCTTCTGCTCAAACCACCTGGAGTAGATTGTGTCATTTGCAATAAAGAACTCTAATATTCTTGACAATAATTCAAAAACAGGAGATGTAACCAAAAAAAAGGGGGGGGCTTTTTGGCCTTTCTGGGGAAATGGGATGAACTGGCCATACTGGGGAGCAAGTGGCTGAATGTGAGAGGCCGCTGTCCTTTTCAGATGGGACACAGGTTCCAGTTCACTAGCCTCCCCTCCCAGCCCCCTTCATTCATTATTTCCATTTCCTGCCTGGCCCCTGCAGGCAGTTGCATATGCTGCTCCTGGTATAGCTTAAGGTCGTTTGAACCTCAGAGCAATATGAACCTCACCAATTCCAAGCTTGGAGAGCTGGAGCTAATGGAGGAGAATTGTGTTGTTGTTGTTTTTCATCCCGGATACTGCATACTACCCCTGAATGACACGTCTCATGGCTTCATTGTTACCGGGCTATAGGCTGAACTTGGTAATATCTCATTAGATCCTATCGTTTTTTGTTTCAACTGTAAGAACAGTCTGGTATTCAGGTAGCAGAAGTCTAGTCTAGTCCAATCAAAACTTTCCTCTCATCCAGTTTAATACCTTCTTTACTGCCCTGGTCTGGCCCACAGATGCCTCAGGGATCTGCAGTGGGGGCTGGGCAGGTGCGTCCTTTCCCGCCTCCTCTCTAACTCACCTCCCTGAAGCACAGGAGCCGAGCAATGACTGGGAAAGAGCCCCTCAGCTGAGAACAGGTGAGCACAGGTGTAGTTCTCTCTTGAGTGTCAGGTGCCCTCCCCCCATCCCGGGGTCTTTAACTGGCAGATCTTTGGGGGCCTCCATGGGGACCCAATGCACATTCTAAGTAACCTCTTGTGCACCCCTTTTCCATTCATACCCCAGGAAGTACCACGCATTCTCTTTCTGAGGTCCCCTTGCCAGGCGGGCTGCCCTCCTGGGTGCGTCTTTTCAGGCTGACTCAAGCCTAAGAACGCACCTTTGCCCTGCTGCCCTCGCTCCTCACCCACCTTCGTGGGCAGCCCCAGGCACCCTTCAACCAGCAGTGAGATGCCAGAAACACGCCCCCTTAGTGTTCCCAGTCTCGAGAGTGACTCTTCTTTGAACCATCCTCTCTTGGCTTGGGGTTTGGAAGGGAAGAAGCAGCCTGCTCCCCACTCCACCACCGACCCCCTTACAAAGGCCTGTCAGAGAAACCTCCCCTGGATAAAATCTTGACCTTGTCTTATGTAGGCTGGAGGTTGGTGGTTATTGATGGTCAAAGGACCAGTCTGGCCACCTCTTAACAGAAGGAGGAAGTATTGTTACCCACTGCCCTCACCTTTGAAGCTTTACCTGAAGTTCTGGGTCAACAGGAAAAGTCTCATTCCACATTCTGTTACATTAGCGATGAGCTGGCTCAGTGTCTTCTAAGTGGCATTGTGAATAGGAACACACATTGGGAAACGGTAGGTTAGGTGGTAGAGGGGTGGCCAATACACTTGGACTCAAACTAAACTGACATTGATGTCCTGAAGGGCTCAACATACTACTCTCCCAGGATACTTCTCTTCTCTGTTCTTCCTCTTTTCTACTAAGTCTTCGAGGGGGAGGAAAATCCCTGAATACTAGTACTCAGGATACTACCAAATCTTCCATAGCTGCAAGAGGATTATTATTGTTCTGTTCTAACTCATGGATCCCCAAAACATAAATGGCTTTTAAAAAATACCTTTGGTCGCCCTGGCTGGTGTTACTCAGTGGTTAGAGTGTCAGTCTGCACACCAATGCGTCTCAGGTTTGATTCCTGGTCAAGGGCAGGTACCTGGGTTGCAGGTTCAATCCCCAGCCCTGGTTGGGAGGGAATCAGTCAATGTGTCTCTCTTACATAAATGTTTCTCTCTCTCTCCCCCCCCCCCCATCCCCGCCCCCACTCCCCTCCACTCTTTCTAAAAATCAATGGAAAAAATATCCGAGGGTGAGGATTAACAACAATAACAAAATCAGTTGATGCGTGCAGATAGAATGTTCCTGTCTTTAACCCTGTGCATTTTTTCCAAGATCAGAACATTGACTTTTTTTTTTTTTTTAGTTCTCCTTTTGGCCTTTTGCCTCTTGGGCTCTTAATTTTCCAGTGCGAGCAAAACAACCAGATCACGCTCATGATGGCGAGATAATCTGAGCTCACAGTAATGGACAGTTTAGTCCTGTGATTTATGCACTCAACGCTGCACTCTGAATTCTCAGAGACAGCACCCTCAGGATGGGAGAGGATGCGTACGTCCTGTGACGCTCTCCGAGTACTCAGAGACACACAGCCAAGGAGCTGAAAATTGCAGTAACGTGATGCCATCAGCCAAGCTTGCTTACTTCTTTCTCACGCTATCTTTTTTTAAAATATATTTTTATTGATTTCAGAGAGAAAGGGAAAGGGAGAGAGAGATAGAAACATCGATGATGAGAGAGAATCATTAATTGGCTGCCTCCTGCATGCCCCACACTGAGGATTGAGCCCACAACCCGGGCATGTGCCCTGACCGGGAATCGAACCGTGACCTCCTGGTTCAGAGGTCGAAGCTCAACCACTAAACCACCCCAGCCGGGCCTCACGCCATCTCGTCTATGAAGTTCTGCATTTGCTCCAATGGTGTCTTTGACTGAACTGGGAAAAGGCATCTGCTCTTCAGAGGCAGCCAGGGTCCCCACTTGGGGGGCAGAGTGTAATCGGGATCTCAGACTTGCCCCCCTAACCCGGGCACCTTTTGGAGGAAACCTAGCATCGTAGGCAGCAGCCCCTTTGAATTATCGACTCTTTTGTTTTGTTTTTATTTTTTTGCTAATCCTCATCCGAGGATATTTTTTCCATTGGTTATTAGAGAGAGTGGAAAGGAGGGAGGGAGGGAGGGAGAGAATCAAGAGGCAGCCCACGGGGCCAAATGTGACCTGCAGTTGGGTTTCATTGGGCTGCATGGAATTTTAAAAGAATTGGAATTGGTGGGTAACAATTCTAAAGTGGGGTATTTCACATAAAAAATTCTGATGGCCAATTTCTTTGGAGAAATCCAAACCCCTGGCCCCACTTGAGCTGCAGTTGCCCCAGCAACATCCAGAGGAGCACAAAGAAGTGGCAGCTGCCTGGGGACTGAGGCTCCTCTTGCCCCGCCTTCACCTGGGATCCCCCCTCACCTGCTGCACCTGCCCGGTCCCCATCCACACCAGCACCCACAGAACAACTAGCAGATGTGGGGAAGGAAGCCCAGCAAACTACATGCTGACTTCATTGCCATTCCTGTCGTGAGCCATCTGTAAGCTACCATTTCTCCCAACATCCCATGTGACCTTCAAAAGGTAATGACATTTCCCCTTAAAGTAGTGGTTTGTAGCCTCAGCTGCACAAGGGGGTCACCGGGGAAGTTTTGTATGTGATGCCCGGGGCCTAAGCCAGCAGAGGTTCTGATTTAGCTGGCGTGGGGTGTGACCTGGCCAACGGGATTTTGAAAAACTCCTCAGGTGGTTCTAACGTGCACCCGAAGCTGAGAACGACTGCTCTACGGCTGCCTTTGAGAGAACCGCCCCTTTTTGGCCTCAGATGTCACAGGTCAAACTACGTACAAGTTGAGAATCTCCATAGTTTTTACTAAAATGTCTGTTGTTTTCTATATCTGCCCTGATACACACACACTACCTCTGGCTGCCCAGCAATTCAACTTGACGGATACAAGAAACATATGGATAAATCATCTCTTGTTTTTGGGGGGAGTCCATTGCTTCATTATCAAAAACAGCTTCTAAGGCACCTCATAGCAGCGAACAGTGACCCCCGGGTTTGTTTCACTGGCGTGACGGGCTCTAGTCTACAGTGTATCAGAGTTCAAGGAGACGATCTGATAAAGGACACGTGCTGTTTACCCGGGCTGGAGTCTTAACGGTTTGACACGTGAGCGCATGTGCATTGTTCAGAGTGATCACCCCTTTCCAAAGTGCAACTGTGACGCAATTGCTGACATCCCGGCCACGCATTTTCCATGTGCTCCTGCTCGTGAGCTCTCTTCAGCAGCGCAGAAAGGCATCTGCTGGCAGGAAAACAAAGTCTGTTCCGTAGTCTGGACATATTCAAGGCAAGCTACCTACCCTGGTACAGACCTTTCCCGCAGGCGGCTGCGCCCGGGTCAGAGAGGAAGCCCACACCTGCCTCCCAGCTCACACGTGGGCCATCTGTCCGGGCAGGAGACCAGAACGCCCCTCCGCAGCTGTCTGCGGCTCGCCCTGCGGCGCTGTGTTGGTTCAGCTTCCAGGACCCATCTGCGACTTGGGTGGGGAAAAAAAAAACAAAGAGAAAAAGAAACACATGTAGTGAGTGAGTGGGATTGCCCACCTCAATCCTGGCTGAGCCTCAAAATGTGGTTGCCTTCCGAAAGGCACAGACCCTGAGTTTATTGAGCTTCTTTTCGTATTTGAGTCTGAAAAAATGGACCTGAAGGCCCTTTACAAGTCTCTTCTGCAATGTTTGGACTTTCCTTTCCTTTGATGCAATGGGGGGGGCGGGGGGGGGGGCGGAAAGGCTGAGTGGGACAGGCCACAGGGTTTCCCCTGTCTTGTGCTTTTGTGCACAGAATCAGATAAGTCACTTTGGTTTTCTTGGTAAATTTAAAACACCTGTTTTCGCCATTGGAAGTACAAACGTTGGCTTTTTTAAAGACAGGCCTACTCATTGATTCATTCGATTCCAATATCACTTCCTTTCCAATTACAAATAGTCTGGTTTCCTAGTAGAACGACAACAACATGGAGCCCTGGCGGGCATGATAACCCTTCATCACCACCGAGCTGAAGGAGAGGCAGGTGACCGGGCTTCCTGCCCTGTAAAAGGAGGGCAATAGTGGTACCTGCCTCCTGGGGTTGCCCTGAGGAGTAAATGAGAGCACATGCGCAGAGTGCTTACGGTGCTGCCTGGAAATCAGATGGAACTGCTGCTGCCTCTGGAAACAGGGCCCACTGTGGTGACACAAGGGCAAGGGCACCCCGTGCATGATGGACTGACATCATGCAGCCTCCGTACCCGTCTGTTTTTTCAGTCCACACTAGGTGAAAACGGGGAGACCCAGTCCAGAATTTCCGTTAGTGCCACATGCTGTCCAGTTGCATCAGAACCACCTGGGTTGCTTATCAAAATTGCCAAGTCCCAGCCCTGGCCGGGGTGGCTCAGTTGGTTGAGCGGTGTTCCATGCACCCAAAGGTAGTCAGTTCGATTCCCTGCCAGGGCACAGGCCCGGGTTTTGGGCTTGATCCCCAGTAGGGAGCATGCAGGAGGCAGCTGATCGATATTTCTATATCCATCGCCCTTCCTCTCTCTAAAATCAATAAAAACATAATTTTTAAAAGACTACATCATTTAAAAAAATTGATAAATCCCAGGTCCCACCACAGACCTACTGGGGCCCTCTGGGGTTAAGGCCCTAGTCATCTGCATTTTAACAAGCATCTCACATGATTGTGATGTGCCCTCACGTTAGCAAAGTAGGAAGAGTTAAGAGCTAGTGACGCCTGTGTAGCCCAGATGCTGCTCTCACGAATCCAGTAAAGCCGTGTCTCCAAAATGTCCTTCGAGTGGTCCCTTTAGTCACAGTTTGTCCCATTACAGTATTTCACAGCCTGTAACAGCGGATGCTTATAATTTTCTGTGAAATGACTGACGATTTTTACAAAAGTAAATTTATCTTAAAAGGGAAATTTATTTCATTAGTGCCAATGAAAAATAGATTAGCTTGCCATAATTAGATGATAACTGTAAAAGTAAATATAATATTTTAAAATAATGTGATTAAATTCTACCTACACACTGTCACCTGCTGAAGCCCTGAATCTGCAGCAGCGTCTTTGTTCAGACGGAAGGATGGGCCAGTGCTAGGAGGTACAGACTTCCTAGCGCACGTGGAGATGCTCCTGGGTGCAGTGATTGGAAGGGGGCGCACGGGGAGCCGCCTCACGGGGTGATTCAGTGCCAGCGAACATTGTGTCTAAGCAGCCCCTGAAGTCATTTCCTGCTGAATCATGGCGTACACGTTGTGCAGAACTGCAATAAAGTCTCTGAAGGTTGATGGACTCTGGATTAGCGAAAAGCAAGAACAAGAACAGCAGCAAAAGCCGCGGGATACGTGAGGCGCTGGTAGGGATGGTCCACGCTGCTTCCAGGACCTGCCTCCAAAGTCACCTTCGGAGGGCGAGGGTGTCAGGCAGATCTGGATTGGACTCCAGCTACCCACTGTCTTCCTGTGCTTTGTGACTTGGGCAAGTCTCCGGAAGCCTTCCTTTCTACAGTATAAAATGAGATGATACCTGTTCGAGCCGAGCGGCAGTGACGTCAGATGATGTATAAAAAGCCTTAACCGAGGATGGCGCATGGTTGATGGCAGCTTTTAAAAATTACCAAGACTTCATATTTTTAACCACTTTTGATAGAACGCTCTGTAAAACACTCTTCTACTTCCTAAATACAGTGTAACTACTTGATGACTCAGGGTTATCATTTTTTAATGTCTCTACCGTCATTTTATTGTCATTGGACGCATTTCAAACAGCTTCCCATATTCACCCTCCTGTTTGGTCATCTCATATACGCAGCGGGCTGATAACCAGGCTAAACATCCAACAATAGAGAACTGATTACATCATAGCAGAAGTACATGGACAGCCAATAAAAAATGCAAAGGGATGCTTCCACAGTAATCAGAAAAATACAAGTATACTCAATGAGATCTTTTTTGCCCATCAGCACACCAAATTTAAAAAGGGCCATATTACCTAAGGTTGGTGAGGCCATGGTCAGCAAGCACTTCCATATACTCAAGGCGAGAGTGTACAATCCTCCAGGAGGGCATATGCCCTTTGACCCAGCAATTCCGTTTCTAAAACAACTACGCAACAGAATCTCTTCCTCATGAGCACAAGATTGTGCAAAACCACAAGTGTTGGTAAGAATGTGGAAAAGTTGGTGGGAAGGTAAACCGGTACAGCCGCTGTGGGAACCACTATGGTGGTGCCTCAGGAAATTAAACACAGCATTGCCATGTGACCCAGCAATTCTACTTTAGGGTATCCACCCAAAAGAATTGAGAGCAAGGACTTAACCTGAATGGTACACTTATAAGTGGTTAAAATGGTAAATTTTATATTAAGTATATTTTACCACATTTAAAACAAAAAAGAATACAGTGCTAAGCCAAAAAGTGCCAAATTTGAACAGAATGTTGCTGCACTTGGGACTTTTTTCTTCTTATTTCACAGTGAAGACTCTTTGCAATAGTACAGAGGATATTGCAAACGTAATCTCAAAATAGGCAGCATGCTACTGAGTTTGTCTTTTTTCATTCTGTTTCATCTTCATTCCCATAAAAAGTACTAACAAAAATTTGCCAATGTTTATCAAACAGTTAATAATTAAACAATTAGCCCTAGCTGGTTTGGCTCAATGGATAGAGCGCCAGCCTGCGGACTGAGGGGTTCCGGGTTCAATTCCAGTCAAGGGCATATGCCTGGGTTTCGGGCTCGATCCCTAGTGTGGGGCACACGCAGGGGGTACCCAATCAATGATTCTCTCTCATCATTGATGTTTCTCTCTCTCTCTCTCTCTCTCTCTCTCAGTTCCTTAGTTGTTATTTTTATTTCACTTAATTTTCAAATCATTCCTCTGACATACGTATTATTGATATCTCCATTCTATTGGCAAGAAAAACCAAGATTTAGAAAAGTTAGGTGATTTGTCTTAGGTCACACGCACATGGCAGAATTGAGGCTAAAAAGCTCCAAAAAGTCAAACTCCAAAGTCTGTGAGTTTGGCCACTGTGCTGAGAATATGTTGTCAAGTCTTTAATTTCATGAAAAGATTCTAACTATTCCTAAAAGTGCAAAAAAGCAAATTTCAATTAATTTTTTAAATTTCAAAACATAATTTAGTTATTACTATAGTCAAATATATTATAGTACTAGAGGCCCAATGCATGAAATCTGTGCAAGAGACTCGGCCTTCGCAGCCCCAGCTTCGTCCGGCAGGTTGTCCGGATGGTTCCAGACGATATTCTGCTATTCAGTCTAATTAGCATATTAGCTCTTTATTATATAGGATTACTCTCTTCAAACCATTAAATGAGGTATTCAAAACAATAGAGTTGAAAAGCACCTAATTTTAAAGACCCCCGTTTCCTACCCTTCCCTATCATGCCTTTCTTGTTCTATTCCATAGAGGCAACCACCCTCAAACCTTATACCTTTTTTCTGGTACCCACCACCATCCCTCTAAATAAGAAACATAGACTGCAATTTCTTGGTTTATTAATTTTAGGATGGCTATCGGCTCATTTCTCTCACACTAACACACTTCTTACTGATCTCCTCCTATCTCTCCAACATCCTTACACAGCAATTTGGAGTGGGAAATGTTTATATTATGACCATATAAATACTGCTTACCACCAAACCAAGTAGATGCCCTCCTTTCTTGTACAGCCCTTTTATTTCCCTAGAGTTAATAATATACTTTTTTTTCCTGGATTTCTAAGTATTATTTCTAAGTACTTTTCCAACTGCTCTGACATCTCTGCTACAGGCCTATCAATATTTTTTCTATAGTCAAAGAATCAATTTCATGTTCTTTCTGGAGACTTGCTGCCAGAGTCTCCATTTTCTTGCTCCAATCTGGATAAGTTGCTCTGTAGGACCTGGTGCATAGCTGTCATTTTGAACCATCTCTTTGCTGTTTGTCTTCAGCATTCCCTTTGCCTCTCAGCCATTTTGAATCTCTTCTTCGCTAGTTTTATCTTACTCTTTCTTACTTTATTCTTTCATTTCATTGGACACATTTATAAAATTTTACTAGAAGAAGATAAATGGGAGATGATTTTTTAAAGTATCTACATGCCCGAAAATATCTTTGTTCCAACCTTACTCTTCAGTGATAGTTTGGCCGGGTATGGATTGCTAGATTGGGAAGCTATCAACTGCTTTCCCCTCAGGTGTGGCACATCTGTCTCTAACACATACCTATTTTGTTCCTTAATATTGTCTAAGTGGGTTTGCTGGAAGAAGTCATGTTTAACTGTAAATCCCTCCAACAAACTTTGTCTTCCAATATTTATTGAAATCTCTCATCCACTGTTGTCTATCCTCCCATTCTCTTTGTCCTTGTGGGTTAATATTTTTTTCACTCTTTATTGTCTGTTAGCCAGATTTTTGGAGGAAGAGGAAATAAATATGTCTCCCAATGGGCTATTTTTATTTGAAGATTCCACATTGGCTAAAAACAATGCAAACTTATTATCATACAATTCTGGAGGTGGAAAGTTCAAAATCATCTTGCTGGGCTGCAGTCAAGGTGTTCATTCTAGGGGACAATCTATGTCTTCCCATTTTCCATCTTCTTAAGGTTGCCCACAATTCTTGGCTCATAATCCCAGCCAGTAATCACTTAATTATAACCTCTGCTTCCATTGTCACCTTTCTCCCTCTTTCATTTATAAGGACTCTTGTGATTACATTTGGCCTATCTTCATAATATAGGATAATCTCTGCATCTCAAGATCTTTAATAATGAAATCTTACCATTTGCAACAGCTTGGATGGATCTAGAGGTTTCTATGCTAAGTGAAATAAGTCAGTCTGAGAAAAACAAGTACCACATGATTTCACTCATATGTGGAATCTAAAAATAAATAAATAAATGAACAAACAAAATTGGAACAGACACAGAGAGTGGACTGGTAGCTGCCAGAGGGGAGGGGAGTGGGGGGTTGGATGAAAATGGTGAAGGGATTGATAAGTACAGATTGGTAGTTACAAAATAGTCAAGGGGACGTAAAGTCCAGCACAGGGCATACAGTCAATAGTATTGAGATAACTATATGGTGCCAGGTGGATACTGGGAATACCAGGGAACCACTTTGTAAAGTATATGATTGTCTTACCACTACGCTGTACACCTGAAACTAATACAAAATAATATTGAATGTAAACTGTAATTGAAAATAAAATTTAAATATATATATATCTTTAACTTATCACATCTGCAAAGTCCCATGTGCCATGGAAGATAACATATTTACAAGTTCTGGGAATTAGGACACATTTGGCAGGCCATGATTCTGCCTACCGAAGTGACCAAATAGATAGTCTAGAGTAATTAGTAAGAGTAGCACCAGCCAGATACACTGAATTTGATCTCTACATTTGTCTACAATAATATCTCATGTACATCGGGAGTTTGCTTTCTCCCAAGCACTGGGCTAAGTACTCGACATGAATATATGTACTTATTTCTCGCAATATTCTCTGAGGTAGGTACTATTATTATAACCCTTAATTTTCAGATAAGGAATTTGGAACCCAAAAGGTGAAGCTATTTGCCTTTGGTTGACAGCCAGTAAATGGAAGAGTCCTAATTCAAACCCTGGTCTTCCTGACTCCAGAGCTGGTGCCCTTGTCCACGTCTCTCTAAGCCTCCTTTGTTTGTTGCTAAGGCTCGGCCTTCAGGCTGCTAAACACAACTACCTCCCCTCACCCTATGATGTGCCAGCTCAGGGTGGCACACGACAAAGGCTGAATGAATATTTGTTGAATTTAACTCCCCAAAAAAGTAATTTCTTGCCAGTTCCCACACAACCCATAGGGCATTCCCAAATTCCCATATTCTCATTCTCAAACCTAACAAGCTTTAATTGGGCATTTACGTGCCAGGCACTGGAGAAATTCAAAGATGAATAAAACCTGTGGTTTACTTCGAGGGAGCTTAATTTCCAGTGAGGGGGTCATATGATGACCTTGGAGGAATTTTAAGCTTTTCTCCTTTCCATCCCCTTAGATAACCAGCCATGGATTTGAAAAGAGAAGTAGCACATTTTTGTCTTCCCCAACTATCCACAATAGGAACCTGAAGAACAAGAGTCTGGAAGCTCTTTCAGATTTCTTTTCATATTAATATATTTCTCTCCAACACGCATTTTTGATAAAAACTCTCAGCAAGGTGGGAATAGAAGGATCATACCTCAACATAATAAAAGCCATATATGACAAGCCCACAGCCAACATCATACTCAATGGACAAAAACTGACACCATTTCCCCTAAGAACAGGAACAAGACAGGGATGCCCACTCTCACCACTCCTGTTCAACATAGTACTGGAAGTATTAGCCATTGCAATTAGGCAAAAAGAAGAAATAAAAGGCATCCAAATTGGAAAAGAGGAAGTAAAACTGTCCTTATTTGCAGACGACATGATATTATACATACAAAACCCTAAAGACTCCATCAAAAAACTACTAGACTTAATACATGAATTTGGCAATGTAGCAGGATACAAAATTAACCCCAAGAAATCTGAGGCATTTCTATACACCAATAGTGAACTTTCAGAAAGAGAGACTAAAAAAACAATCCCATTTACCATCGCACCAAAAAAATTAAGCTACCTAGGAATAAACTTAACTAAAGACCTCTACTCAGAAAACTACAGGACGTTGAAAAAAGAGATAGAGGAAGACATAAACAGATGGAAGAACATACCGTGTTTATGGATTGGTAGAATCAACATCATTAAAATGTCCATACTAACCAAAGTAATCTATAAATTCAACGCACTTCCCATTAAAATACCAATGGCATATTTCACAGATCTAGAACGATCTCTCCAAAAATTCATCTGGAATAAAAAAAGACCCCGAATAGCTGCAGCGATCCTGAGAAAGAACAAAGTAGGTGGGATCTCAATACCAGATATCAAGCTGTATTACAAAGCCACTGTTCTCAAAACTGCCTGGTACTGGCACAAGAACAGACATATAGGTCAATGGAATAGAATAGAGAGCCCAGAAATTGGCCCAAACCAATCTGCTCAATTAATATTTGACAAAGGAGGCAAGAACATACAATGGAGTCAAGATAGTCTCTTCAATAAATGGTGTTGGGAAAATTGGACAGATACATGCAAGAAAATGAAACTAGACCACCAACTTACACCATACACAAAAATAAACTCAAAATGGATAAAGGACTTAAATGTACGACGGGAAACCATAAAAATTCTAGAAGAATCCAAAGGCAACAAAATCTAAGACATATGCCAAAGCAATTTCTTCACTGATACAGCTCCTAGGGCACTTGAAACTAAAGAGAAAATGAACAAATGGGACTACATCAAAATACAAAGCTTCTGCACAGCAAAAGAAACCATCAACAGAACAACAAGAAAGCCCACTGTGTGGGAAAACATATTTGCCAATGTCGTATCTGATAAGGGCCTAATCTCCAAAATTTATAGGGAACTCATACAACTCAACAAAAGGAAGATAAACAATCCAATCAAAAAATGGGCAAAGGATCTAAATAGACACCTTTCAAAAGAGGACATTCAGAAAGCCAAGAGACATATGAAAACATGCTCAAAGTCACTAATCATCCGAGAGATGCAAATCAAAACAACAGTGAGGTACCATCTCACACCTGTCAGACTGGCTATCATCAACAAATCAACAAATGACAAGTGCTGGCGAGGATGTGGAGAAAAAGGAACACTCGTGCACTGCTGGTGGGAATGCAGACTGGTGCAGCCACTATGGAAGGCAGTATGGCATTTCCTCAAAAAACTAAAAATGGAACTCCCATTTGACCCTGTGATCCCACTTCTAGGAATATATTCCAAGAAACCAGAAACACCAATCAGAAAGGATATATGCACCCATATGTTCATAGCAGCACAATTCACCATAGCTAAGATCTGGAAACAGCCTAAGTGCCCATCAGTAGATGAATGAATTAGAAAACTGTGGTACAGCTACACGATGGAATACTATGCTGCTGTAAAAAAGAAGGAACTCTTACCATTTGCAACGGCATGGATGGAACTGGAGAGCATTATGCTAAGTGAAATAAGCCAGTCAATGAAGGAACAATACCACATGATCTCACTCATTCATGGATAATAAAGACCATTATAAACTTATGAACAAAAATAGATACAGAGGCAGAGCTGCCTCAAACAGATTGTCAAACTGCAGCGGGAAGGCCGGGGAGAGTAGTGGGGCAGAAGGGGGAGGGTAAGAGATCAACTGAAGGACTTGTATGCATGCATATAAGCATAACCAATGGACATAAGACACTGGAGGTAGGGGAGGCCAAGGGATTGTCAAAGGCGGGGGGGAAAAAGGAGACATATGTAATACCCTTTGTAATACTTTAAGCAATAATACAATTTAAAATATATATATATATTTTTTTTCCTATCTGTGCGCACGCACACATGCACACGCACACGCATGCAGGGACAATTTTTGGTTTTGTTTCTATCTTTTAAAAATGGGAGCATGTTCTACATATTTTTCTCGTGGTTTTTCCATGTAGGGATGCTCAGTGGGTATATTTCCACTCTCACTTCCTCTTTGCTGTTTTATTCCCTTATCGATGCTCATCAGAACTGTTTCAAGCGTTTTCCCCCAAAACTGGCAGGAGAGGAACTTCCTTTTGCAGCTCAAGTCCTGTTTACAACAACCTTGAGGAATGACAGGTCTGCCGTTGAGTAAACCATCTGGCACCTGGTCCCCAGAAGGACAATTCAAAAGCCTACGTTGGAAGATCTCTCCACTCCTAAGTTTCCCAATGCCTGCAGGATAAATCCCAATCGAAGATGCTTGGCAGAGCCTAGGAGGTTTGTCACCATCTGCCCCTGGAGCTATTCAGCCTGGTGTTGTGACGTACACACTCACATCGCGTGCTCCACTGGCCTTTGTGGTCTTGCAGGCTCTCAAATGCACCAGCCTCAATGCGCTCTCTCCTCTGCCTGGACAGGTTCTCTGCTCCCTCATCACCAGGACACAGTTCTACTCATTTCTTGAGTCTCTGCTGAAGCATCATTTCCTTTAGGGTCCACCTAAGCCCCTCCCACCCTGGTCTTCCTTTGCTTTCTGTCACTTGGTTCCAGGCATCACACTTGTAATTAACAGGCTGTTTTGCCTACAGGTCTCTCTGACCCGCCCCAGGGTCTGTCTCCTTCACCTGCTGTGCCCCCAGGGCATGACACTGTCAGGGGCACCTTGTGGGAGCCCTAATGTTTGCTGAACGATGAGTGACTCATGGGGAAATTTCACTGCTTCTGGTTAATACACAAAATATGTAGGAGCAGTCTCATGTTGAATATTTCGTTCCACTGACAATGAGAAGAAAGAGAAAAACCTTTTACTAAAATAAAGGCGTCCTAGTTTCTCTTTCAAAAGTACCCCATCCATTTTAAGAGTCATTCTTTTCTGGTTTGTATTAATTTATTCATGGCTTTCATTATAATCCAATTTTAAATGAGTCTCTCGTAATCCAATGATCTGAGCTTGTTTGTTTCTGTAGCCTCCTGCTCACAGCGGACGGTGTGTTTCCTTGTGTGTTTTGCTGTTTGGAAGGAGTAGATCTTTATTTGGGGGAAACCACTAGGCCGAAGGTTTGTCCCTCTAGAGTCTGTGGTCAGCTCATTTCTGGGCGTGGGGTTTCCCCACAGTATACATCTGAACCCCACACCTATGTGAGCGTGGTCTTATGGTGACAAATTCAGCAGGGCTTTTCTTGCTCAGAATAAGAAAGATCAGCGTCCTCGTTACCTCCCAGATTTTTCCTCTCCCAACCCCGCCCCCCTAAAGGTGGCGCTCTTTGGGGGTCCTTGCTTGTGTGGAGGCTGCAGTTCCCAGCTTGTTGTCCCCTGTCCTTTGGGAGTATTACAACTCAATCCCCTCCCCCGCCGCATGCTCCCACCCTAGCCACTCCACTGCCTCACCCTCGTTTCCGACTCCTGCGGACTGTCCCTATGTTCTGGCACTGACAGGGGTGTTCGCTATATTTTGTCTAGCATTTCTAGAGGACTATGAAATGCGGGAAAGTTTTTAGATGATCTGGTCCAAAATATTGCCAAAAATAGAAACGCAGTCGGCTCATGTTTAGATCTTTCCCTCAGGTTTTTAAAAAGGTCACTTTGTTCTCCTCTTATTGTCTGTATATTTACCACTTTTCTCCTATTCTCTTACCTTAAACAGTTACATTATAGAACAAAATGCCCGATGCTAATACTTTCCTCATGTATAAACCACTCTTTCCTCCCCCTCGTATTTGTCTCTTCTTACTGTTTTTTTCCCCTCTCCTCTCCTAACTATTCTTTTATGTAATTTTCCAGTGAACAGGCACCAAATATAGCTAGTATTTGATCTATATGAAACCTGCTAATTTAACTGCTCTTCTCTTAAAAAAAAAAAAAAAATCTATACCAATCTTGCAGATGGGAAAAAAAAACTTGAGGTCGGCAAAACTTCTAGCCATGTTTCCACACATCTCATTGTCAAAATGCTGGCAAACTTGAAAACACTGGATGGCTGTTTTTAAAAATTCAGTGGGAGGAAGGTGGAGGGGGGTATCGGGGGCATAAATAGTGATGGAAGGAGACTTGTCTTTGAGTGGTGAACAAATGATACAGTGTACAGATGATGTGATGTGGAATTGTGCACCTGAAGCCTGTATGATTCTGTTAACCAGTGTCACACCAATAAATTTAATAAAAAGGCAAAGAAAAACCTCAGTACTAGTATTACAAATCATATTTAAGTTATTTCAGACCTCGATCAATTTATTGGGGACTTAGATCTAGGTCCATATGCATATGAATATTTCTATTGCCGTACAAGGACGTCGGTGTACTTTATGCGGATAATATTTGCAGCCCCGGCATGCTATGCAGCGGGTCCAGTCCATACGACTGTCCATTCCTTTTCGGGGCTTCCTGGGAATTTTCATTTACATAATAGCGAGGGAAAATGAGCTAAGTGTTGAACTGACGACTTTTGTCACTGCTCTAATCAAGGTTACACATTAACTAACTTATAAATAAATCACTCTCCATAACAGAAACCTCAGCAACTACAATGGCTTAGAAGCACAGCCACAAAGCTTTTCCAAAAGAACTTGTTAAAAAATCTCCTTGGTTGTGTCAGCTTTGGTGAATGCATATTCCACCTGGCTTTTCTTCTCAACCTCCACCAAGTTTTAAGAGTTTGTAAATCCCAATTTTAAGGATTGATAAAATCCTTTCTGTATCCGTTACCTATTGCTGCATCACAGGCCACACACTCAGCGTAACGGCTTCAGATGACCATCATCTCATTTGCCCACGAGTCTGTGGGGCAGGAACACCGCGGGGCTGCAAGGGGCGGCCGTGGGCCTCCTGCCCACGCTGGGCTTCAGGGCTGTGTGAGAAGGCAGCTGTGCTTCTGGCTGTCAGGGGGCCTCCTTTCTGGCCATCGGGCGGTTTGGAGTCACTTCTCTCAGCCTCTTTCTCCAGCAGGACAGCCTGGACTTTTTGGCTTGGCAGATGGTGTGCCCCCAGGTTAGAGTTAAAACTTGTAGTCTCGAACTTAGAAGTCCCAGAACTGAATATCCACCACATCTATGGGTCAAAGCCCAGCCCAGATTCAAGGAGAGAGGACAGAGACTTCATCCCTTGAGGGCACGGAGTTGCTGGCGCCCTTAGGGATGGGAGGAACTGTTGGTGGCCACCTTTGCAGACAATCTACGTGATCACTTTACCCAGGTAAACAGCACTCATTCTGTTTTTGCTACAAATCAACAGATAAGTGTATTAACTATAGTTTAGTACTAGTGAAAGGGCCGGCGGAGCACGTGGCCCCGCAGGCATCCGGCAGGGAGGATGACGGGCAGCCATGGCCGAGGCAGCGCCTGACCAGATAGGCGCAGGCCCGCGGACGCCCAAAAGGACCCGGGCCGCCCTCCTCGGCCTCCGAGTCACTTTCGGGCCGAGCAGCGGGCGACCCAAGGGCCAGGCGGGGTGGTGGGCGGCCCGCCTCCCGGTGACGCCCACGGCGGCAGGCCTTGCATGGGAGCCGAGTGGCTGGCTTCCCATCCATTAAGGGACCTCCATTTTGTATGGAACCATGTGCTCAGCGAAGGCTCCTTCCCCCTCGGAAAGAGCCTCTGCTAGCCACACCCACCATTTCTCTGGACTAACCAATGGTAATCAAGGGAAGTGCACGCCATCGCTATGACCACATCCTGTGTAATGGATCACCAGCTCGCACCTGGCCAATCGGCGGGGGGCACAGCCCCCTCTCCCGCCCCTACTCCAACCCTCTATGAAACCCCTGGTTCGAGCAGACTGCTCTCTCTTTGCCACCTGCTGCTGCGTCAGTAAGGAAGGTAGAGGAGCTAAGCCCGGGCTTAAAATAAAAGACTCTTTGCTTTTGCATCGGATTGGATGGCTCCCTGGTGGCTTCTTGGGAATCTTGAAATCTGGGCATAACACTAGTACTAGGTAGTTTATAGTACTGGCACTAAGTATGTGCAGGTACTTGCCCAGTGTAAGTCTATTTAGGGCATTGTTTGAATGTTAGCATCTACAATTTCAAGAGAGAAGGTGCAATCTCACTTGATTAATATTAAAGCTTAAATTAAATTCACCTGGTCCTTAGCTCGTGCAATATTACCGTTAGTTCATTACCCCTCCGGGTCTTCTTCCTGGTGGTCACTTAGGAATGAGGGAAGACACGAATAAATCACCTTGTTTTCTTGTTCTGATAACACCATATTTCCATCTTGGAATAACGTTCTAATCTCACTAATTATTTTTAAAGAAATAACATGATTTTTGATTTTGCAAATTTTATCACACCAAGTTCTCCACCATCGGGTACACCAAGATCTTACCCTTCCTGGTGTTAAGCAGATGGATAATTCTGACATGTGTATGTATGGAATTAAGTCCCATGACTATCCAAACACACAAACCACTTCCATAGCATTTGGAATTATGCAATGGAAAATGTTTCCAGTGATGCCCTTTTATGTGTTAATTTTGCAAACTGTATTCTCAATTATAATTTCAAATCACCTGAGCAACAGAATAACATTAGAAGTTGTATAAAAACCAAGGACTTATTTAAATTTAGCATTAAGAAAACATTTTAATTAATTGGCACAAACTGAAGATAACCCATATTTAACAAGCCAGTTCCGGTTGACACTTGCCAGAATATGACATATTGAATATTTGTTTTTGTCTAATGCCCCTTAGACTAAGAAAAAAATTTTAAAGCAGAGGGTGTAAAATAATCTACTCCCATGAGACTGAGGAAACTTTAATTAGACCCCTTTAAGGAAGAAATGTGCTTTCGTTAAAAAATTTTTATGTGTGTACTTTAAATGACCTTTAAATTTCAAGACTTTTTCAAGACACAATTGTCCAATCTTCATAGTAATGAACATGCCAGATATTTTAATTTCCTGCATATCTGCCAAGTCTCATCAGTTTGGAACAAGATTTAATTTTAAGGGGCCTCCCTTTTTTAAAAAAAATACATTTTCTCGTATTTTGAAAGAGGTTTTTAAAATATATTTTGCCCATTTATATCTTGGAAACACGTGGACGACCTTCAAGTTTAAAAATTCTCCTCCATATTGACTTGGGACAGCCCTGGCTCATCCATTTTCAGTACTGCTCTCTTGTTTACTTTTCAGCATTGCATTTATTTAAAATATACATTTTAAAAATCACATGGCCATTGAAGCTGGGCCAAACGCTTTGAAAGAGTGAGTTTAGGGGGATTGGAGGGACGGGATGAAATATCTATGAGGAGCAGCTCTTTGTGTAGCATCTACTCTATAATACAGTGTTGTGCAACTCTGCCCTACAACGCAATGATAGTAGCTTGCGTTTTCTTATTACTATTCGTCCTCGAACTGAATCTACAGTCTTTTGCCAAAATGAAGATCTATTTCTCACTTCGCTACATCTCCCTGAGGGGAGGGAGACAGGCCCCTTGTTTAGCATACAGATTGTACAACAGGTACTCGCCCAACTGCTTTTTTGTCTCTGCATTTTCAGCCTCACAAACCCAAGGGCAGTGTGATCCAAGCCTGGACTTACATCAAACAGAGCCCGGAAGAATGTAACTACACCCCCATCACCTCCTTACTAACACCTTTTTCTCTTTTTCAATCATGATGACCCCAGAAAGTCCAGCCCAGGGCAATAATGCAGAGAATGAGGAAAGATACCAGAAGAAATATTTTTTTATTTTACCGGCCTGGAGGGCCTGTTATTAGTATGACAGAATAATGTGACTGAGAAATTAATTGGACTTGTTTTCTACTCTGGACTCATCACAAAGACTACGGCCCCCCAACCCCACCCCCACCTGCAAGCAATTAAGCCTCACAGAGTCCTGAGGTGTTGCATTTGCCTACCTCAGGGGAGCTCAGGTGCCTAGGAACTTTGGGATTTGGAGTTGAATTATCAAAAGGCCAGGCCCTTGGAGGGAAGGAGGTGGGAGTGCTGTGTGAGAGGAGTGGCCCAGCTCCCTGAAGACTTCCACACAAGGGATGCAGAGCAGCAGCGAGGAGCAGGATGGTGGGTCAGAGCTGCATCGTGTGGTATCCAGGGCTGACCCAATGGCACATGCACACGAATTGCCTGGAGACCTAAAGTGCAATTTTGATTCAGAAGGTCTGGCGTGGGTCCGGAGACTCGGCGTTTCTAAGAAGCTCCCAAAGGTGCCGATGCTATTGGTCTTGGACCCCACTTGGAGTCATAAGGGGTGAGGAGGAGTAGGTAGGACTTCAGAGGAGGCCACAGGAAAGTCTAAATTTGGAACTGCTGGAAGCAATGGCAAAAGTTCTGAGTGGCTGAGTTGCACACTGAGGCAAAGCACACTATTACCAAGAGCTGCCCATCTCCAAAGGGATCATTTCAGTCTGTACACAGAACATCTATTCCAACAAACTACAGAAAGAACTGAGCACTAATAGCCCTTCTCCAAATTTTCTGGCCTATTTCCCCACGGCCTCTTAGGATTCTTAAATGACCCCAGGGAAGGGGAGGAACCCAACTCCCCATAGACTGAATTTCCAGACTACCTTGGCTTAGGAAAGGATCAGCGGAGGACCTGAGCCGAATATCTTTAATCTAGAAGAATTAAGAAATGTTAATGTTTTTGAGCCCAAGTACCATAGAGCAAATTCATATGAGTTACCCTTTTAATCTCAAACTTAAAGAGAATCGGATTCAGGAATCAATAAGTAACCATTTGTCAGTTTTTCTTTTCTTTTTTTAAATATATTTTTACTAGAGGCCCAGTGCACCACATTCATGCCCTGGGGGGAAGGAGGGTTCCTTAGCCCGACCTGCACCCTCTCACAGTCCGAGACCCCTTGGGGGATGTCCAGCTGCTGGCTTAGGCCCACGCAGGGAGCGGGCCTAGGCCCATGCAGGGAGCAGGCCTAAGCTGGCAGTCAGACACCCCCCGAGAGGTCTTTAGCACTGCCGCAGAGCCGGGAGAGGTTCCTGCCACCGCTGCTGCACTTGCCAGCCCTGTGGGAGCACACTGACCACCAAGGGGCAGCTCCGGCATTGAGCATCTGCCCCCTGGTGGTCAGTGCATAGCGACCGGTTGTTCTGCCAGTTGGTCTATTTGCATATTAGGGTTTTATTATATAGGATTGATTTCAGGGAGGAAGGGAGAGAGAGAGATAGAAACATCAATGATGAGAGAGAATCATTGATCGGCTGCCTCCTGCACACCCCACACTGGGGATTGAGCCCACAACACGGGCATGTGCCTTGACCAGAAATCAAACCATGACCTCCTGGTTCATAGGTCAATGCTCAACCACTGAGCCAGGCCAGCCAGGCCATCAGTTCTTCAATCAACAATGTTAGGGGCTGATGAATGGATTTCCCTAAGCCCCAATATGGGGCATTTTTGGGCTTCTGACAAGAAAAAGTAGTTGAAGAACTCAAGTGCCCCAAGAGATCTGAGGACTTAAATTCCTTATCAGTCAATGATTTTGCCATGGTCACCAAAGAAAATGGCCCTTCCCCTTATACACACTCTTCAAACTGCTCTTTGAGATTTTTTCCTTCTTCAAGTCCTTGCTCTTCATTTAAATATGACTTCACCAGGATAAACATGTTCAGGAGAAAGACCCAGTTTGATTTTCTTCTGCCAGCAGCATCCCCCTCTCTCATAAAAACAAGTCTTAAAAAGAAATGAAGGCAGAAAGTGCTGTGTCCAAAGCCGAGTTTGTTCCAAAGCTGACAGGAACAAAATCCAGGGGTCCCTTTCTCCAGTTTGATTTCAAGCGCAGATGCCTTTCACTGGTCATTTTGCTTGTAACCTCTCATCCAGCCCTCTCCACGATCTGATGTTTTATCAAAGCATTTCCAAATCTGCTGTGGATTATAGAACAAAAGTGTGTGCCGGCCACAAATCCATATGGAGATACCAGCTTGATTTGCCCTCAATCCTCCAAGTCTAAAATCAAAGCAGAAGGTAGAAGGAATGGCCATATATTTTGCCTGATCTTCTGTCCTTGAGAGACCAAACGTCACAGAGTGACCCTACAGTAGTTTTGTTGGGCCAATAGTTTGGTTTTTGTTGTTGTTGTTTTTAACTTTTGACAGTTAACTATAGGAATTTCACACAAAAATCCAAATTTCTGGTTTCTCTTGAAAATTTAGAAGACCTGGCAACATTTGGCTGCTGTCTCAAATGGCTGAATACGGGCGCGGTGGACATTTGTGATCCTCTGGCTGCCAGCATCTGCGTCCCCTCTTTTACGTTCAGGAGAGGGTCCCGTCCACAAGGCTTGAAGAGGCAGGTGCCTTCCCCATCACTCAAGTCATCTACCAGGTACTCACTAGCAGATGACTCAGGCCCGGCCAGTTTGGGATGTCTCCCAGGCTTTTAAACGGGGTGCTAGTTTTAGGAAGAATCCAGTGCAGGAGAGAACTGGGAAATTCTTTCTGACAGTAGAAGTGGTGGAAGCGACATCCAGGTTCCAGGGACTGTAGGGGTCAACAGCAGCACCGGTTTCCTTACTGGCTTGGTTCTGTGGAGTGACTTTGACCGTGGTTTTAGTTCTATGGCCTGTCTTTGTCCCATTTCCCAAGCCCAGTTCTCCAGCCTGCCAGCTGATTGTGAGCTATTCAATATTTCCTTGCTGCATCCCTTTTCCATTTAAATCTTTCATCTAGAAACTCTGCTTCTTGAGGCAGGGCACAGTTTCCACCAAATCCTCTTCCTTTATAATATAAAGTTTATATCCTCACTTCCAGGCTACATATAGACATGCGAGCTTGTAACCCTGGTCTTCATCTCCCCCTTTCTCTTCAAAGTGGTAGCATTTTGGCACTGGGAGAGAGGTTAAAACTCCCCTACCATGACGATCACAAAGTAATGAGAAAAGTTTGCCAGAGCTGCCCCACTTACATTAAGCCCCCTTACATCTCATTGGGCAGAATTGGGTCATATGTTTCACCCTGTAAGCCAATCAGGAACTAGGGTTGCTGTGATCAGCTTAGTCTATAGTTCAACTTTGGCTGAATATTAGAATCACCTAGAAAGCATTTTAAAATACCAATGCTGGCCAGGTTCAGACGGCTTCACAGGGGAGTTTTACCGAGCATTCAAAGAAGAACTAACACATCTACACCTCAAACTATTTCAGAAAATCCAAGAGAAAAGAACACTTCGAAACTCTTTTTATGAGGCCAGCATTATCCTTATTCCAAAATCAGATAAAGACACTACAAAGAAAGAGAATTACAGGCCAATATTCCTGATGAACTTAGATGCTAAAATCCTCAACAAAATATTAGCAAATTGCATCCAGCAATATATTAAAAAGATCATACACAATGACCAAGTGGGATTTATTCCAGGGATGCCAGGCTGGATCAATAAACATGATACATCACATAAACAAACTGAAAGACAAAAATCACATGATCATATCAATAGATGCAGATAAAGCATTCAACCAAATCCAACCGGTTTCCTTACCCATTTTTTTTATAAAAAACTCTCAGCAAAGTGGGAATAGAAGGAGCATATCTCAACATGATAAAAGCCTTATATGACAAACCTACAGCCAACATCATACTCAATGGGCAAAAACTAAAACCATTTCCCCTAAGAACAGGAACAAGACAGGGATGCCCACTTTCACCACTCCTGTTCGATATAGTACTGGAAGTGCTAGCCATAGCGATCAGACAAGAAGAAATAAAAGGCATCCAAATTGGAAAAGAAGAAGTAAAACTGTTCTTATTCACAGATGACATGATATTGTACATAGAAAACCCAAAGAGTCCATCAAAAAACTACTAGACTTAATAAATGAATTTGGCAATGTAGCAGGATACAAAATCAACACCCAAAAATTTATCGCTTTTTTATGCACTAATAATGAATTCACAGAAAGATAAAACAAAAACAACCCCATTTAACATTACACACACACACACACACACACACACACACAAATAATAATAAGATACCTAGGAATAAACTTAACTAAGGAGGTAAAAGACTTGTACTTGGAAAACTACAGGAGGATGTAAAAAGAGATAGAGGAAGACATAAACAAATGAAAGACTATACCATGTTCATGGATTGGTAGAATCAACATCATTAAAATGTCCATACTAACCAAAGCAATCTAAAGATTCAATGCAATCCCCATTAAAATACCAATGGAATATTTCACAGACCTAGAACTCTCCAAAAATTCATATGGAATAAAAACAGACCCCGAATAGCTGCAGCGATCCTGAGAAAGATCCTGACAAAGTAGGAGGGATCACAATACCAGATATCAAGCTGTATTACAAAGCCACTGTTCTCAAAACTGCCTGGTACTGGCATAAGAACAGACATATAGACCAATGGAACAGAATAGAGAGCCCAGAAATCAACCCAAACTACTATGCTCAATTAATATTCGACAAAGGAGGCAAGAGCACACAATGGAGTCAAGACAGTCTCTTCAATAAATGGTGTTGGGAAAATTGGACAGATACATGCAAAAAATGAAACTAGACCACCAACTTACACCATACACAAAACAAACTCAAAATGGCTAAAGGACTTAAACGTAAGATGGGAAATTATAAAAATCTTAGAAGAATCCAAAGGCAGCAAAATATCAGACATATGTTGTAGCAATATCTTTCCTTTTTTTTTCTTTTCTTTTTTTTTTTTGTCGTAGCAATATCTTTACTGATACAGCTCCTAGGTCAATGGAAACTAAGGAGAAAATAAACAAATGGGACTACATCAAAATAAAAACCTTCTGCACAGCAAAAGAAACCATCAACAAAACAAAAAGAAAGCCTACTGCATGGGAGAACACATTTGCCAATGTTATCTCCGATAAGGGTTTAATCTCCAAAATTTACAGGAAACTCATACAAGTTAACAAAAGGAAAATAAACAATCCAATCAAAAAATGGGCAAAGGACCTAAACAGACACTTTTCGAAAGCAGTAATACAGAGGGCCAACAGACATATGAAAACATGCTCAAAGTCACCAGTCATCTGAGAGATGCAAATCAAACCGACAATGAGGTACCAACTCACACCTGTCAGAATGGCTATCATCAACAAATCAACAAACGACAAGTGCTGGCGAGGATGTGGAGAAAAAGGAACACTCGTGCACTGCTGGTGGGAATGCAGACTGGTGCAGCCACTGTGGAAAACAGAATGGAGTTCCCTCAAAAAATTAAAAATGGAACTCCCACTTGACCCAGTGATCCCCCTTCTAGGAATATGTCCCAAGAAATCAGAAACACCAATTAGAAAGGATATATGCACCCCCTATGTTCATAGCAGCACAATTTACAATAGCAAAGATTTGGAAACAGCCTAAGTGCTCATCAGCAGATGAGTGTATTAAAAAAATGTGTTGCCGAAACCGGTTTGGCTCAGTGGATAGAGCGTTGGCCTGCGGGCTGAAAGGTCCCAGGTTCGATTCCGGTCAAGGGCATGTACCTGGGTTGCGGGCACATCCCCAGTGGGAGATGTGCAGGAGGCAGCTGATCGATGTTTCTCTCCCATCGATGTTTCTAACTATCTATCTCTCTCCCTTCCTCTCTGTAAAAAATCAATAAAATATATTTTTAAAAAAATGTGGTACATCTACAAAATGGAATACTATGCTGCTATAAAAAAGAAGGAACTCTTACCATTTGCAACAGCATGGATGGACCTGGAGAGCATTATGCTAAGCAAAATAAGCCAGCTGGAGAAAGATAAATATCACATGATCTCACTCATTTTTGAAATGTAATGAACACCATAAACTGATGAACAAAAATAGAGCCAGAGAAAAAAAAAATTTTAGAATGTAATAGAAGTAATCCTGTTAATTGCAGATTTCTTATATTTTCTACAACTTTTTTGATATTATACTATGTTAGTACATTTTTGGTACTATTATTATACTTAAAATCTTTTTTCTTGAAATATTAATGTTTATTGCATGTAATATTATTATATTTAAAATCATTTTTCTTGAAATTAAAAAAAATACCAATGCTGGGTCCTACACACACACACACACACACACCACACACCACCACACACACACACACACACCCACGTGTCCAGTTTAATTCGTCTGGCTGGATTTCTGGCATTGGAATTTTAAAAATCCCCAGGTACTTTTAATGTGGCCGCTCCACTTCTCCCCATTTTATAGGTGCCAATACTGAGATCCAAAGAAATACTAAACAACTTGCCCAAAGGCCTATACCTTCAAATAATTGCAAAAACCGAAACAAACAAAACTACACACACACATAATTGACATTCAGTAGGACACCTTCGTTTTCCCAGAATATGCATGTGAGTACCCCTTCTTTTTCTTAGAAAGTGGAGTCACGGAGAGCTCAAGGGCGGAGAAGCAGTAGAGTGTGCGGCAGTGATTGTCAAATTTGATCACCAGAATCCCCCGGAGGGCTTGTTACAACACAGGTGGCTGGGGCCCCCCTCACAGCTTCAGGTTCAATGGGTTTGGGGTGGGGGGAAGAATAATTAACATTTCTAACAAGTTCCCAGGGGACAGCTGCTGTGCTGCTGGTCCAAGGATCACACTAGTGTAGTGGCGGAGGCTTAGGGTATAGAGTCACGCTACCTGGTAAGACCCAGTTCTGCCCTGACACCTCGTCAGAACATGGGCAAGTTACTTACCATTTGTGAAATGGGGCTGATGTTAGTTTGGGCTTATCATAACCATCAAGCGAGTATAATAAACAGAAAGCATTTAGAACTATGTCTGGCCTCTAGTAACTGCTTAATAAATATTAGCTATTACCACTCATTCATTCATTGAACAATTATTAATTAAGTGCTTCCTCTGAGCCAGGCACTGTTCCTGGCACCAGGAGTACAGGAGTGAATAAGCTCAAAGTCTAGCTTCCCAATGAGCTTGCAATCCATGTGGAGGCACCCAATAACCTTGCAAATACATCTGTCACCCAGAAGAATGCTGCGCTCCAAGCGTACTGGACAGCAGGTGCACACAGAGTTTCATGAGAACTTGATCCAGTCTTGTTCGCATCTTCCCGTTCAAGGAAGTGGCAGCATCATGTTTCTAATGCAAAGGCCCCTCAGTAAGATGGTTCTTACCATGGTGCCTGAATGAGCCCAGGCTATGGCATATGACCAGGGTTCTCCACAGAAATAGAACCAATAGAAAAATAAAATATATATACATCCACATGTAATTTATATTTATGTTTATTTACGCAGAGTTAAAAATATATTTCTATATTCTATATTATACAATAAATATACATTATTATTATATAAGATTATATATTAATAACCTAGTTATGTAAGAGATATTTTAAATATTTTTATAGATAGTTATTTATACATTCTAGAAATTGGCTCATGTGATTATGGAAGCCAAGAAGTCCCATGCTCTGCCATCTGTAAGGTGAAGACCCGGGGAAGCTGGAGGTATAATAGTCTGATTCCAAAGGCCTGAGAATCAAGAGCATAGGTGTCCCAGGGCAGAAGAGGATGGATGTCCCAGCTCAAAAAAGAGAGCAAACTCACCCTGCCTCTGCCTTTTGTTCTGGGCAGCCCCTCCACAGAGTAGATGATGCCCAGTCACATTGGTTCAGGAGATCTCCTTTACTTAGTCTACGAGCTCCAATGCCAATCTCTGCCAGAAACATCCTCGGAGACACATCTCAACAATAACACAAGAGAGGAACCAAGATGGCGGCATAGGTAAACACCAGAGATTGCTGCCGAAAACAACCACTTCAAAAATACAACTAAAAGCGGAATGGACATCACCCAGAACCACAGGAAAGCTGGCTGAGGAGAGACTCTTCAACTAGAAGGAGAGAGAACAGCATAACAAGGCTCAGAGGAGGCGCAGTGTGGAAAATAAAAAGGTGCGGAGGTGCGCGCGCAGAGCGGGCTGGTGGCTGAGGGCGCGGTTGTCGTTTTCAATCAGGAGGGAGTCTCAGACTCTGAGCTCCAGATCCGGGCAAGTCTCTAGGGACTCAGACTCAAACGGGAGAAGCGGGATTGTCTGGCATCAGTTGGAACGTGAGGGCAGCTTTCTCTCCGAGGTTTGCAGCGGTGGCTGGGGTTCTGAGAAGCAGAGCCTCTGGGAACGACACTGAGAGCCGCCATAACTGCTCCTTCCGCCCGCCCTGTTGAGCCCGCCCTGCCCAAACCCTGCGCAGAGCCATTTGCTGGATCGCCTCAGGCAAAGGCTAGATTAGCACCTCTCCAGAGGACAGAAGTTTTCCCACAGCTGATTCTCATAGCCAGTCGGCCTGGTGGTCAAATCCCTCTAGTATTAACTACAACAATCAAGGCTTAACTAGAACAAGACTACGCACAAAGACCACTAGGGGGTGCACCAAGAAAGCATAAAAAATGCGGAGACAAAAAAACATGACAGAAATGGAGGATATAGAGCTAAAAAATGCAATTTTGAGGGCTTGCAATAATGTGCTAGAAGCTGCCAATAAACTTGATGAGAGGCTCACGAAAACTAATGAGACCCTCGATGTTGTGATAAAGAACCAACTAGAAATTAAGCATTCACTCACTGAAATAAAGAATATTATACAGACACCCAACAGCAGACCAGAGGAGCGCAAGAATCAAGTCAAAGATTTGAAATTCGAAGAAGCAAAAAACACCCAACCGGAAAAGCAAAATGAAAAAAGAATCCAAAAATACGAAGATAGTGTAAGGAGCCTCTGGGACAGCCTCAAGCGCACTAATATCAGAATTATTGGGGTGCCAGAAGATGAGAGACAGCAAGATATTGAAAACCTATTTGAAGAAATAATGACAGAAAACTTCCCCCACCTGGTGAAAGAAATGGACTTACAGGTCCAAGAAGCGCAGAGAACCCCAAACAAAAGGAATCCAAAGAGGACCACACCAAGACACATCATCATTAAAATGCCAAGAGCAAAAGACAAAGAGAGAATCTTAAAAGCAGCAAGAGAAAGAGACTCAATTACCTACAAGGGAATACCCATACGACTGTCAGCTGATTTCTCAACAGAAACCTTGCAGGCTAGAAGGGAATGGCAAGAAATATTCAAAGTGATGAATACCAAGAACCTACAACCAAGAGTACTTTATCCAGCAAAGCTATCATTCAGAATTGAAGGTCAGATAAAGAGCTTCACAGATAAGGAAAAGCTAAAGGAGTTCATCACCACCAAGCCAGCATTATATGAAATGCTGAAAGGTATTCTTTAAGAAGAGGAAGAAGAAGAAAAAGGTAAAGATACAAATTATGAACAACAAACATGCATCTATCAACAAGTAAATCTAAGAATCAAGTGAATAAATAATCTGATGTACAGAATGAACTGGTGATTACAATGAATCAGGGACATAGAAAGGGAATGGACTGACTATTCTTGGGGGGGGAAGGGGAATGGGAGATGCGGGAAGAGACTGGACAAAAATCGTGCACCTATGGATGAGGACAGTGGGTGGGGAGTGAGGGCGGAGGGGGGGGGCGGGAACTGGGAGGAGGGGAGTTATGGGGAAAAAAAGAGGAACAAATGTAATCTGAACAATAAAGATTTAATAAAATTAAAAAAAAAAAAAGAAAACAACACAAAAAACAAAAAAACAAAAAAAACAATAACACAAAAAATGAACCCTCACAGGCATAGTCACACCAGCCAATCCCTTAGGTTTTGTTTGAGAGGGAACATTCAAAACGAGAAAGGAGGAATGGAGAGAGTGTTAGAAGCAAAGAGAAGGTGGCCATGCACTGGATGCTTTCTCGATGTTATTTCATTTACTCCTCAGAATCACTAGGGCGTAGATATTGTGGGGGGAGGAGGAGGAAGCAACCCGCCCTAAGCTAAGTGGGGGAGTGGCATGCTAATGACCTGGACAACTATATCAGAGCTGGCCTGGCAGCAAGCAGGACGGAGGGCCACTGTCCTACCACAAGCCACCGCTGACCCCCTTCTTCTGAAGCCCAGGCAGGCGCAAGGTGAAGCCATAACTGCAGCCATGTATTCGCCCACTGTCCCTCTACTCTGTTCCTAAAGCAAGTGACAGTGATGTAATAAGATGCAAGGAGCAGCTACAGCTACTTCTGAGCCAGAACACTAAGATCCCAGGCCAGCCTCATCTCCCATATTGTCTTCCTCAACATGTAAAAAAAATTTTAAAAAACCTTTATTAAGGATGTAAAGACACTCATTGCTGGGAAATACAGACCAGTAAATCAGAAGAAAATAAAAGTGGTCCATAATCCCCTCACCTCAGGAAAAAAAAAAAAAAAACACTAAAATTTTGATAGCAATTCCCCTCTTATCTTCAAATCATAGGGAGCCTGTCCTCCATGCCTATTAACTGGCCCGCTCCAGTTACACATGTTAACATAACCGGAAGTTCTTTTTTTGTTGTTTTGTTTTCACTCTGGACTTGTTTCTGGAGGTTGGGTGTCTGCATTTTGCTGGGTGAGGGGCATGGATTTGGGACACATTGAAAGTGTGTTTGTTTGGAGTTGCTTTTCCATTCGTCGTACTCACCTCACAGCTTTGGGGCCAAAGGTTTTCCCAGGCTCTTTTCAGGTGGCATCTATATTCAAGAGCTGGCGTATCATGTGGGGATGTTTTTCCTCCGGATTTTATAGCGCCGGCGGCTTTCTGTTCCTTTGAACGGCAAACGTTTGGACTTGGGCGATGCCTGGACTGGGCGTCGCCCGGGAGACTTTAATTTGCAATGACGACTGGCAGTTGCAAGGGCGGCCTTGCCTCTCCTGCTGCCCGGCTCACTGGGCTCAGGGAGGTTCCCAGCAAGGCAGAGAGGGCAGTGCAAGGGAGGTTGAGGGCCCGCGCTTCGCGGTAACTAGGCAACAGGCGCCTTAGCAACAGAGAGGGGGCGGGACCTAGAGAGGAAGTCGGAAGCAGCGGCTGAATCTCGCGAGAGCTGCTTTTGCGCGCGAACTCTAAGTGCGAGGGTCCCGGGATTAGACCTGGGCTGGGCTCCGTGCGGACCCCCGGGGGCGCGCCGACTCCAGCGGATCAGACGCCTTCATCGCCCGCCATGGAAGCCTCAGCGCACCCGCACCAGCAGCCGCAGCCCTCGACGTCCAAGATCAGGAACCTGCCCTGGTAGGAGGAGGCCTGGCTGCCGCGGGGAAGGGGGTCGCCTCTTGGAGAGGCGGGGGGCCGGGTGCCCGCAGGACTTCACCCCTGCGTCCCGGACCTGCGGCCGGGCGGGGCCTCAGAGGTTCGTCACGACCTGCCCCAGCCCCCAGCTCCCTCGGTTCTTAGGACCTTTGCCGGGGCTTTCGCGCCTGGATGACAGCACGGGGATTTGATCCCGCGTCTGGAGGTTTCATCGGCCACAGTGCCAACATGTCCGGTGCGATTACTGGTCATATTCTAAGCTAAAATAATAATCACACTCTCTAGTTCACTTTTCTTTAAATGGCCTTCTGTTAGACCAGCAGGAACCCGAGTAGATGTTGGATCTTTACTAAGATCCTAGGAGGTAGGTGTTCCTTATTCCAATTTTACAGTTGGAGTAATACAGCCGAAAGGTTCAGTGATTTGCATTAGATCCAGAGCTAGAAAATGGGTTTGGATTTGAACCCACGTGGTCTGCATTCAGACTTGTACTCACAACTCTGTCCTAATGATGTTTTAAAGACCACAGGGATTTGACTTAATTTCAGCAAATTCCAAGTTGTTCTCGTCTAATAATAACTTCAATTTGGTTTTATTGTTGTAAAAACGTGTAACTTAAAATTTATAGTTGGAAGCATTCTAAAGTGCACAATTCAGTGCCACTGAGTACATTTAGAATGTTGTCAGCCATCCCACTGTCTAGTTCCAAAATTGTTCATCACCCCAGATGGGAACCACATAACCCATTGGCAGTCACTCCTCATTTCTCCCTCTCTTAGCCCCCGACAAACACGACTCTGCTTTCTCTCTCTATGAATTTGCCTTTTCTGGACATTTCATGTAAATACAATCAATATGTGGGCCTTTGTGACTGTCTTCATTTACCGTGTTTTCAAGGTTCGTCCATGTTGTGAGTAACACCATTTCTTTTTATGGCTGAATAATATTCCCTTGTTTGGATACACCACCATTTATCTGTTTCTGTGTATTGGGTGTGAGTTCAATTTTGAGTTCACCTTGAAATCACAGGTGCCCATCCACGCTGAGGGTAAAGGCAGACCGCTGGAGAGGTGAAATTAGTTTATCAACCTCAGCATGACTGACATTTTGGGCCCGATACTTGATGGGGGGGGGAGGGGGCGGGTATGGGGGTTGTCCTGGCATTATAGGATCTTTAGCAACATTCCTGGGGCCTACCCACTAGGTGCCAGTAGCAACCTCCACCCAACTGTGACAGCTGAAAATGCCTTCAGGTCTGGCCAAATGTTCCCTGGTTGAGAACCACGCGTCTGTATTCAAATACAAAGGGTTTTGTTTCTCTTCCTCTTTTAGTTAAGATATGAAAGGATTCTTTTGCACATAACAACATGTTCTTGCATTTACGTGTGGTGTAATCCGTGCTAAATTGTATTTCAGGGTTGAAAAATACCGGCCACAGACACTGAGCGACCTCATTTCTCATCAGGACATTCTGAGTACCAGTAAGCATCCACGTTATCCTGGTTGAAGGACCTGTGTAACTTTCTTGGTGGTGTTGTCTGTGCTGAGTAATCACTTTGAAGAGTCTCGTTGAGCTGTATGGAAGGTGCTGTAAGCGTGGAGTCCTTCAGATCTTTTATTCCTGCATTTGCCTCTGATTTACACATGCGGTTGCCGTGCATTCAGCCCAACTCGAGGGCCCACAGTGAATGAGGCTCTCAGAAACTGATAGAGTCTCTTTCTTCCTAACCCTCAGTTCAGAAATTCATCAGTGAAGACCGATTGCCACACCTGCTTCTCTATGGGCCTCCGGGGACAGGAAAGACATCCACCATCCTGGCCTGTGCTAAACAGCTGTACAAAGATAAAGAATTTGGCTCCATGGTCTTGGAGGTAAATGGGGTTATTCTTCCTTGACAAAGGACTCCAGTCTCTTTGAGTTCTGCTACTTTTGTTTTAGTTCACAAGTAAGTTGTCCTGCTGGTTGGGAAAGAAGCAGACATAAGATATGTCCACTCACTTTTTTCTGTAATTGACATTTTGGTCTGGATTGGCATTAGCTAGAAGGCAGTTGTAGGGGTAGGTACCTTCCCTGCTGAAGCCAGCTTGTCCCCAACACGCCGTGGTCACTCAGTTGCTGGCTGCCTCCATGTGCCCCTCCAGATGGCCTCTCCACGTTGCTGCAATGGTTCTTGTCCGGAAAGCTGAGCTGTACTGACTACAAGCTCCCTTACCCTCTGGCTCCTGGTTAGGTCTGGCCAATAGGGACCCTGGCAGGAGTGGGGGAGGGGAGGAGAACGATGCTTAGTCCTGCCTGGGAGCCACCATGGGCTGACAACATCCCCCTTTACAGGGCATATCGCACTGCCTTCTCAGGTGGCCTCACCACTGCCCCACCAACCCCTTTAGACCTGGGGGGGGGGGGGGGGGGGTAATGGGCCCCAGTAGTCCCTGACCTACTGCTTAGCCCTTGTGGTTTCCCCACGCCCCACCAATACCTTTTAACATATTTCTTCATGTATTTCTCTTCAAAGCACTGCATGTGAGTATGCCATCTCTTTACTGCTACGACTCGACTAATACACTTAGATTACAAAAGTCTAAATATTGTTGATTGCAAGAAAAACGTTTATTTTTTTTGTTCGAGATCTTAGAACCTTGCTGCCACACATGTTCTTACCTCAGTGTGTTAGACACTTGGTAACTCCTGGGTTGCTCTAGGTCAGTGATGGCGAACCTATGGCACGCGAACTCATTTTTTGGGTTGATTTTTCTTTGTTAAATGGTATTTAAATATATAAAATAAATATCAAAAATATACATCTTTGTTTTACTATGGTTGCAAATATCAAAAAATTTCTATATGTGACACGGCACCAGAGTTAAGTTAGGGTTTTCAAAATGCTGACACGCCGAGCTCAAAAGGTTCGCCATCACTGCTCTGGGTTGTGGTAGCTAACATTAGCATCATTCTGCTCAGAGGTCAGAGGTCACTGAGACCAGGCCACTTAGTTATTCCCCCAGAGTTTGCCAGTGATCGTCCTCAGAAGGGGAGAGGAAAGTCTGTCTTTTGCCTTTCAGACTGAATGATCTAGTGAGCAAGGAGTTTAAATACAAATGTGATCTTGTTTTTTGAATAGTGATTATCTCTTAGCTGTCATTAGACTTGGAGACCTAGCTTGCTGAGCTAGATTGATGAAAAGGTAAGTTAATTCATAAATAGTCCATCAACATGTTTTTTATTTATTCTGGTTTTTCTCTTCCACACTCAGCTGAATGCTTCAGATGACAGAGGAATAGACATTGTTCGGGGACCAATCCTGAGCTTTGCTAGCACAAGGACAATATTTAAGTAAGAAGTATTTGCATAATTTCTCTCCCCCGAGATTTTGATCAGTGAGACTATACAGCTTAATTTGTTTTAGCCTCCCCTTTGCCAGTTTATAAAGGCCGGGGGAAATGACTTATCAAAAGCAGCCATGAAGAAGAGATAAAGTACAGGGATGGTGGTAAAAAAAAAAGTCTAAATGCAGATATTGAAATAAAATGTTATCTAAGTCTGTATTAGCCAGTTCTTGGGGGAAGCATTAACTTCATTTGATTAGTTAACTGAGGACCGATTCCATTCTAAGCCTGGATGAGCTAGTTTGAATTTAGACAAAAATGAATTGAGATCAGGATGAATAACTAGGATGGTGGCTAAAATAAAAAAGATAAAAAGACAGGCATGAGTGAAGGAGGTAGGGAGAAAAAGCACTAGAGTAATAACGTTAGACCTCAGTTCCCTTTAAGAGTTGAAGGAGCGATGGGGCATTTCCTCTGTGACCACAGAAGTCAGCTTTGGTCAGAGTTCTGGGAGAAATGGACTGAACAGGCCTGATGGCCCATGTGAGGGGGTGATTTCCAGGTCTGGGTCTGAAGCTGAAGTGAGATTGAAATCTTTACGTGGTGCCGTCTGTTTTCCTAGGAAAGGCTTTAAGCTGGTGATCCTGGATGAGGCGGATGCCATGACTCAGGATGCCCAGAATGCCTTGAGGAGAGGTAGGAGGAGCTGCTGAGTGCAGCGTGTTGGCTGATGAGCACATCCGGGAATTGGGAACTCTGGACATGAGATTCGACGCGGCTTATTTCCACCTTCATTCCTTTCTGGCCCAGAGGAATCTCTGTATACCTTTCTCCATGTTTGCCACCTGACAATCCAGGCAAAATATCTCCATTTCGGGGTTTTCCCCTTCGCACAGCTTAAAGACACAAGCCTTGTTGGGATTCGTGATGTCTCATTCTCCTTTTCAGCTGGCTTCAATTTCAGGATTGGGGATTTTGTATCATTTGATGGAAGGTTATGGAAAGTCTTTCATCCCTAAATTGCTGGATGGACATTCTCTTGTTGGTACCCTTAGATATAAAATAGTCAGGAAAATTCCAGAAATTTAGTCACTCTCAGAAAGCCGACATTACTTCGCTCCTTGCCAAGGAAATGATTTGGCAGGGAAGGGAGAGTATCCTGTGGTTTGTCTGTCTGAAGGGGCCCAAGGCAGTTCATTTCTTTGAAAGGACATTGGTCATCTCATTAAGATTCAGAGGTAATCAGCTCAAAGGAAAGGCTGATCTTTAGGCGTCCGGGGTGAGGGTGGGGAGGTGGGATGCGGGGGGAGGAGAGGCTGAGGAGAAGGAGGAAGACAGAGATCTGGTCCTGGAGCTTTGGCAGGCTTTCTCTGGCATCTTGTTCTGCAGAGTGACTGTCAGTCTGGCAGAAACATTGGGTACCGACCCAGTGAAGCTGGTGTCGTAAGCATCTCTGAGTTCAGGTTATTCTCTCATCAATGCTCTAAGGCTTTGAGACAAGGTCCACTGGAAAGTCCGAAAAAAGCCACCCCCTCCCCACCTTGTAGAGGGTGGAGCATCAACCTGCCAAACAGAATTGAATCCAAAGGGCAGGAGCACTGGATTTCGTGTCTTATGGAAAGGGATGGCAAGGGCACGGGAATCCTGGTGCATCTTAAAGAAGCGTTTCATAAAGCCTGTGGGGGGACATGTCGGTCAGATTTTGGAAAGAGAGGGGGTGATTTCCAGTCCTGACCCCCCCCAGTGACACCCTCTCTTGTTCCTGTAGCATCATTTGTTTGCATTCTTGAATCCTTGTTACATTCCTGTTCCCTGCACCGTTCACGTGACCATTCAGTATTTCTGGGTCCTTTGAAGAATCAGAATGGAAATGAGGGGCTTTTCTTTTCCTTTGCCAGTGATCGAGAAATTCACTGAAAATACCAGATTTTGCCTCATCTGTAACTATCTGTCAAAGATCATCCCCGCTTTGCAGTCCCGGTGTACAAGGTTCCGATTCGGTCCCCTGACCCCTGAACTCATGGTCCCCCGCCTGGAACATGTCATAGAAGAAGAGAAGTAAGTATATGGGAAGCAGGAAAGGTGGGGTCTCGGGAACTGAGTGCGGGGTGAGCGGTATTTGTAAAGGACTCAGCCGAGTGCCCAGCTGCAGGGTCGTCAGCTGCATGTCTGGGGCATTGTTCTGTTCGGGAAAGTCATTTGGTCCTTCTCCTGCCTCCACCCCCCTCCCTGGAAGCGGTCCCAGTTCCCTCCTCTTCTTTTGTCATTGGGAACTGCACGCTGCCAAGTCCCTGCTGCCGAGATGCCTCTCGCCTTTTTTGACTAGAAGGGAAGGTCCTGGGATAATACATTCCGTGTAATCAGATGCCGAGCAAGAAACCAAGCTGCGCTGCTGCTTCTTTGAAAGGTGCTGTGACTCTGTGATCACACCTCTCCAGTGCTCTTTCCTCCCAGGAAGCACGATTCAGAGCCAGCTGCTCAACACAGCGCTGCTTGGTCCTACCTGAGGGTCATTCTAGACTTTGAGTGGCTGTGACTACTAACGTGAAGCCGCCGCCCCCGAATACCAGAGTGAATTCTAGATCCTGTAGATCAGGAGAGCAGTTAACTCCGTCCTCCCCTTTTTTTCTTTCATTGTTTCCAAATCTTAAATCATTTCAGGCCATCTTGTTCCCTGGGGGAATGCCTGGGCTCTCAGAGGCCTCTCAACTCCTGCCTGTTTCCTTTCAGAGTTGATGTAAGTGAAGATGGAATGAAAGCGCTTATAACTCTGTCCAGTGGAGATATGCGACGGGCTCTGAACATTTTGCAGGTACAGTGCTACTCGTAGCAAATCTCAAGTCGTGGCTTCGGAATAGTTTTTCAAGAAATACATAAGCAATAGTACAGCCACTCTGTAAATTCAGAAATCTAGAATTGGGAAGACCTTGACCTCTTATGTGTCGCGATCTCCCCACCCTTTGTGTTTTGATTAACGGAAAGAGTAATTGGTTGCAAACAAGGGGAAGATAGGGAAGGATGCTGCAGCTGTAACAGTGTAAGTGAGTGCAGATCCCAGCTCTCCTGTGCCCGGTGCTATTGCTGCCTCAGCAGTTTCCGCCCGACCTGCCTGCAGCTTGGCGGTGGCTGTCACAGCCGCCGTGACTCCCCCCCTGTCTGCGCAGAGCACCAACATGGCCTTTGGCAAGGTGACCGAGGAGACGGTCTACACCTGCACAGGGCACCCACTCAAGTCAGACATCGCCAACATCCTGGACTGGATGTTGAATCAAGACTTCACCACGGCCTACAGAAGTATCCTTTCTCACGTCCTGCCAACAGCGCTTTCCGTTCCCAAGGCCTGAACTTGACCCCAGAGCTACAGCCAGCACCTCCCCCCTCTGGCAAGACAGTAGCCGTGTAAGACTGCTCAGCTTGTAAGATGTAGGAGTAAGATGGCTGTGGGTGGGGTGGATACGTGTCTGATGCCCCGAGTTCTTCCTGAAGGACTCTGACCTGGGTACCGGAAGCCACCCGACCCCCAGATGGAGAGGGGCAGCCGGACCGTGGTGGGCGCTGCAGTCGTTTCCAAGGAGCCAGTTAACCTTGTCTCGCTGTGAAAGTAAAAGCTGGCTGTCGTGATATGAAGCCACCTGGGAGTGCATTTGGTTCTGTTCTCCACTGCCACCATTGCATCTTTTAGAAAGCCCTTAGTGAAGAGGGAAATGAGAAGAGGATTGGGGTTCATGTGCAGTTTCACATCGAAACCAACAACTGTACCGAGATTAGAAGCTCTGCTTTCTAAAGTCGCTCATGAGGGTTTGGATTCAAAATTACCCGTAGCACATTTGTTCTGGAACTTTCCCCCTTTGCCTTAACTGCTCCTCTTTAGATATCATGGAGCTGAAGACGCTGAAGGGGTTGGCATTGCATGACATCCTGACGGAGATCCACTTGTTTGTGCATAGAGGTAACACATCATTCCCCAGTGTAGACGCCGTCAGAAGGGGGCATGCTTTATGGTTAAGGGTGATTAGAGAGGGAACATGAGGCTTCATTTTTGAAGCAAAGAAACAGGAATGAAGAATTATAAACCGAACCCCTCATTTTTAGTTTTGTCTTGTTACTTAAAACTTCATTCCGAAAACACTCTGAACCCCTAGAGCTGCTGGGGAGAGTGCTGTTTTGGAGCAGTAAGTAGTATGTTGTAGTTCACATTTCTAAAATAACATTTTCCCCAAAAGGAGAGGGAGAAGGAAGATCTGTTTTCATGTAAACCAAAACAGTCTTAACTAAACCATCTTAAGTTCCACACTAGGTTGTATCTTCTATACAGAGACTTGGTTCCCAACCTTGGTTCTCCACATAGGAGTCACCCCCAGGCCAATCCGATGGCCTTTGCGGGGGAACCAGGTGATGGGTTGTGCAGCCTTTTGGATCAGCTCTTTCCTCCACAACAGCCAACTGCACAGGTGGTCGGGTCCGTGAATGTCCATAAACGTTGCTTCTACCGGCGCCTTTACGGGCCTCTTGCTGGCTGGCCGGCTGGCATGTTAACTTCTGCCCAAGAACATGGTTGGCTCAAGCCCAGCTTTGTACTTTGTGAAAACTGAGCATAAATTGACTTAAAAAAAATCAATAGTTTATGTTTGTTTTTAAAATTGGGAGAGGAAGCGAGACCAGCTTTTACGTTAACTTACAGAGCTACCCAGTTGCTAAAAGCAACTTGGAGACTCTCCCATGTCCTCCTGGGCACTCTGGAATCTAATGGGCGGGGCAGGGCGGGGCTAACAGTGAAGACACAAGATGGAGGGATGAAAACCTAATTGCTGCTTCCTTAGAGGTGTACTAGTGATATGAGGCCACAAGAGAAGTGTTAACCATCTGATCTTTAAACAAACACTTGTCTTCTAAGGAATGACAGGCTCATTCATTTGATTGTGTTTTCCCCCCAGTTGACTTCCCATCTTCAGTTCGAATACACTTATTAACCAAAATGGCAGACATTGAGTGAGTATTCACTTCCCAATTTTAATTCTTTTCCTTCTTTTTCCCCTGTGGTGGTTTGTTTCTATTTGCTTGGCTCCAAATTTTTTTGTCTAAATCATTCCTGTACAAGTCTGACCGTTTTTGGTGGGATTATTGAATGAAAGATGGGGAAGGGTGTGAGATGCTTTTTCTAAGAACATGAATAAACACAAGGACAGGTCTGACTCAGGTACATATTTGAGATAAAGTCCTTGAAGGCTTGGTCTGCATTGGTTCTGTTAATGCTCCAGTGCAGACCTCCCGCTGTGAAGGCCTTCTGCATACACAGCCTACTGGGGGGAGTAAACAAACTCGATTTTCCACTTTGCCTTGTTCAGTAAGCAGTTATTAGCCCCCAGTGAAGCTAGCTGCTGTCATTTAAATAGACAAAAGCATTGGTTTCAAAATCAGACTGTTAGCGTAGGCCAACTCTAATCTGCCCCGTTGGCTTGCCGACGCACAAATTAGTGACTGATCACTACTTGTGAATATGATCTTGCTTTCAATGGCTTAACCGCTTAAAAGGTGACAAGATGAGCCCTAGCTGGTTTGGTTCAATGGATAGAGCGTTGGCCAGCGGACTAAAGGGTCCCAGGTTCATTTCTGGCCAAGAGCACATGCCTGGATTGCGGGCTCTATCCTCCCCAGGAGGCAGACAATCAATGATTCTCATCATTGATGTTTCTATCTCTCTAGTTCTCTCCCTTCTTCTCTGAAATCAATAAAAAAATATATATTTTAAAATATATAAAAAAAATAAAAGGTGGCAAGATGAAATGGCAGTGTCCTGCTTACCGACTACACCACAGAACCACAGGGTATCAACCACACTTCCCAGTGAAGTAAGAGGAAGGAAATCTTCATTACAACTCCTCAGTGCCATTTGTAGGTGAAGAAATAATCCTTCATCACATAAACTCTGCATCTCTTTATAGAGCTAGAACAAAGTTAAGTTCAGAACACTGCTGACAATTTTTTAGACTTAATTTTTCCTTCAAATTGGTGAGAAAAAATTATGAGTGTTTAGGACAGAAGAAAATGTTAGGACACATAACAAGGTGACGTCCAGGATCAGTTTTCATGACCTCGCCTCCTTCAGATGTTCAGTCGTCGATCTTTCTTTTGTTGTCGAAGGGTTGCTGCGTGGCATCCTCTGCTCTGACCTTTGGATCTCATTTAGGTACAGACTTTCTGTGGGCACCAGCGAGAAGATTCAGCTGAGTTCCCTCATTGCAGCTTTTCAAGTCACCAGAGACCTGATTGTCTCGGAGGCCTAGACGCTGAGGACCATTTGCTGCAGGCACCGGCCCAGCAGTGACTAGAGAACAGGGGATCTGGTTACAGGACAAACTGCTGCCCGCGTCAGGGGATGAAGCCACAATCACCCTGTCTTGGAAAATTCTTGTTCCAGGCATGGGTGGGCAGACATATAAAATACCCTGTTTGTGGCTGTTTGGAGCAGAGTGTTTTATAGGTAGAAAAAGGCAAACACCTTTATTTCAACCGTAAGGCTTTTACCCTTTTGGACTATAAGGCTTTCAAATCTAATATGGCCCATGTGTCTTCCAACTCAAGATAAACAGAACATTTCCAAAATCAGATATAGTCTGTGACACTGTCTACTTTGAGAGTAGATGTGAACAGATTTCTGGCCCAAACTATTATACTCATAAAATGGACTCAATTCTCTTCCTTTCAAAACTGGTCTTTTTATTTCTCCTCTTGAAGTAGAGGACTTACTAGCAGGTTCCTAATTGTGGGTGGACAGTAGAGAAAACTTTCATTTTTATGCCATTAGGGGCCAGAAGTTGTATAACATGTACTTCCTGCCGGGGGTGGGGAGAGGGGAGGGGGCGTGAGATTGAGCCTGACTCCACCTGCCCCTGGGAAGGATGGGCCTGGGTGCAGATGTGGCAGCTCGCTGCAGTAGTCCGTGCTGCATTGATACCGCTCTTCAGAATGAAAATAAAGCAGCTTTCTTGTTGGTTGTGTTGCAAGTGGCTCTTCCTTAGTTATAAAGACACTGATTTATTCAACCTGCCTCTATGAAACTTTCACCTCTCGTGTCACAGAATCAACTCTGGAGGCTGTTCTTCACAAGGGAGAAGGCTTTTCCATCACCCGACGTGGGACTCGCTCCCCGAGGACGCCGGCAGCGTTGGACGCTAATGGCTGAGGGGCCTCAAGGAAGCCTGAGCTCCCAGACTACACTGTTCGAGACTTTGCAGGATAACCTTTGTTTAATTACCTGCCCACTCCATCCCCAGCTGCCCGGCTGCACTCACTTGTCTTACAGGTGCTTCTTTCCCTAATGGAAGGAATGAGACGGAGAGCCAAAAGCTTTTAACTTTTTCCTTCCATGAGTCTCTCATCTTGGAAAGAAATGTTTTCTTCAGGACAAAGGCAGTAGAGGAGAGATTTCTCTCCTTTTTCAACACGTTTTATATTACACTGGCCTCCATAAAGCACCTGGTAAGAAAGCCAAAGGATAAGATGTTGCATTTCTTTTAAAATTATTTAAAATATATTAAATTTCCCAAAGGCAGGTTATGTTTGAATGAGGTGTCTTGATTAGATAACCACATCACTGGAGGAGAAGAGTACTTTTAAGGAGCTGTATTTGTGTAGGGGTAGAGCTGAAACTGGCTCACACGTCCAATGAGAAGCAGCAGTCAGACCTCGTACATGAGAGTATCAGCTGAAGTGATGACAACACAATGCTTTACACAATTAAGGAGACATTTTCACAACTGTTCAACTTAAGTACTATGGTTTTTAGATATCAAGAAAAACACAGTTGTACCTTAACATCTGTTGAGAAAATACAAATAAATATGCTAATGAGAGGCAAACAACCAACAACTCAGCCATCTGAACAGTCATGCAGTTTAGGAGTAAATCCTTGTGTAACCTGGCATATAAGTTTATCATCTGCACATGCACACCATTGTTTAAAAAAAGAAAAAGCCAATTATAGTGTATTAGTCAGGAGCACAGCCTGAGTCACCTGTAAGTTAGCTAATACCAGAGCCTGCTCCGTGAAAACTGTCCCGCTGCTCAGAGAGAAGCTAGAGGAAGGAGAGACTTGCCAACACCAACTGACAACAGGAGAGAAGCTGAAACAAGGCCGCTGCTGCTGCTGCATCTGAAACGGCCGGGACCAGGCAGGAGCCACACTTCCCAGCAGAGGGAGCAGAGACCCCCCCGGCCGCTGCAGAGGCTCGCGAGGCCTCTGACTCTTCTTACCAAAACCTCATTATCTGCACTTGGAATCAAAACTACTAGAAAGAATTCAAAACTTGTTTCTAAGTGGACTGAAGATTGAAGATAAGGCTCTGTGGCCACGGAGGTGGAATCCCCTCTATGACTGACGTGTCGAGGGGAGAAGACCCATGACAAGTCCACTGGAATCTGGTTTTGCTACATTCTGTTCACAATTCCAAAGAGAAACTATGTCCATCCAAGACCAGATGTTTGGCCCATTATCCCAGCTACTCCTTCGCCAGGGAGCTGTATCTGCTACCGAGAAGACACACGAGGTCGTGTAGCGCTGCTTACAAAGTCCTGTACGTGAGGAACTCTTTCATTTTCTTGGGGATTGGCAGTGCCAGCACTTGGTAGGTGGTGAGGAAACTTCGGAGGGCTTTCCGGCATAAGTGCTTCAGTGATGACAGGACCCGGGGAGCTGTCCAGAACTGGACGTGACCATCCCTTGTCCTGAAACAAAACGGAAACCAATGCATTCAGACAGACCTTGGAAATATCTGTTTCCATTGTGACGGATACTAATGTCTCTACTCCGACTTGCACTAGCAGGAGACTCGGGAGAGTGAAATGTAACCCTGGCTGCTGAAATGGATGTAAAAGCTGTGCTGAATAATTAAGGCTGCTAAGAGGATTGTAAGACTCCAGACACCTCTGACACCAAGTGCTCTCTGCCAGCACAGCCCTTTCTAAATCACACTGTGAGGCCACAGGAGGAAGGACGCCACCTCCTGAGTTATAGATGGTCCCTGAAAGGTGGTCTCTGCAGGAAGGGTTTCCATATAAGTTCTGCATCATCTTAATGGATGCGTCCTCGCGGGCTTGCTCCATGAGCTGTCATGAATTGTAACTCTTTAATTACACTTAGATTAAATATTAAGAATAAATGACAACCTATAGTGGCAGAATAGGATGTTAGAGCTTTATGTAATCTTGCATTTCCTTAAAGCCTTCCTCGCAGGCAGGAAAACTCTAAATGCTTTCTTTCCTTAAAAAGCTCCATGGTACACTCAGCAGAAATTGCTGCCCATCTGTTCAGCTCACAGATACATACCCTGTGGCAATAACTCCACCGTGTGGAAAAAATGTGCAGCAAAGACCATTGGTCATGGGAGCAAATGCAATTGGAGTTTTCAGTTCCAGGGCCCAGATCCTGAGGAGTCTGGATGAGAAAGAAAAGCATGTTTGCACATTAGCAAACCTGGAGCCAGACGCCTAGGGAAACGCTACAATGACATGCGAGCACCTGCTCTGAGGCCACATAAAGAGAGCCTCTGGTTACCTGTCATCCGCCACAGTGGCAAGGTACAAGCCTTCTGGAGAGAAGCACACAGATCTCAGGGAGCTAATGTGGACATCGCTGTCATCCATGGGGGGTTCGAGCTGGGCGTGGCTGAGGAGAAAGAAACAGGACAGTAAGGAGTGATGGCCACCCCTCACCCTTCACCTTCACCCCCAGGCAGGAGGCCAAACTACCTGGCTATGAAAAGGCTCAGGACGCATCTTGTACCCCATATGGAAAACCTTGGGACTTGCGGACTAGAAAAGAAGACTGGAGAAAAGTGCATTTACTAAGGCTCCAAGCGTCTTACAGAGGGGGCCGGAGGTGGCTAACACTCCCTGTGCTAGTTTCCTTATGCAAAGTAGGTCAGCCCTCACTTGAATGCCACGGTACAAACTGAAAGTCATTTTTAGGCTCAGATACATGATAATTATAGGACTACCTATTATTTGCTTCATAAAACAGAGATAAAGGAGAAAAATAGACCAAATTTGTGCAAACATGAAAATTCATTATGGAAATAGCAGTTTCGATAAAAGGATCGCTCTGAACTTGTTACTACAGTTATTAGTAAATGGAAAAAAAGAGTCACTTTGAGGTTTCTTAATGTTGAATCCAAAGAAGTAAAGTCTCACTGAGCAGGAAGGTTGAAGGCACTTGGGTCTAATTTGAGAACTTAATTGACAAGAAAGCACTGCTGTACACCAGCCTCAGAATAGGCACTGAACCCACCGTGTCTTTTACCCAGGATGCCCCTCCCATGCCCCGACTCTAAAAGGGACATGTCTCATCCAGCACAGGTTTCTCATCAGTCACCCCACAAGGAAGCCGTAAGCAGGGATGCGGGTCCTTACTGGAGTGACCTCAGCCTCTCGCCAGTGTAAGGGTCCCACATGATCACGTTGGTGTCGTAAGAAGCCGTGACAAGCAAGGCAGAGTCAGGGGAGAAGTCACAAGAGACAACACTGCTCTGGTGGCCCTCTAGCTTCCGGATTAACGTGTAGGACCGCATGCTCCATAGGAAGACCTGTGGAAAGCGACAGGGGCCTGGTTAGGGGCGGAAACATAGTATTTAGAATGTGAGCAATGCCCACTTCAGGCCCCACGGCCAGAGGAAGCCACATTCCACCCTTCCTTCTACAACTCTTCCAAAATGTATCATAGGCTTAAATAAGTGACAGTCCGCATTCTCGAGGTGCCTAACCAACGGACATGCTCAAGGAGGAGCAAACAGGGCCGACCTCAGGAAGACTGCCAGCTAACATGGGTCAGTAGAAGCTTCCGAGTTCTGCTTCTGAGCTGTTTGCAAACACGCAGTGTGTGTGGATGAAGACCTAAGCCACATGCTAGCTTGTCCCTTCATTTAATACCAAAAAAGGGGTCAGAGTGAGAACTCCAGGGCTACCAACACCTGAGTCTGCCGGCCATTTTACACCCGTGTGCTTCAGAACCATGGGACTGCCCACCACTGCACATGGACACAGCTCATCACTTTCAACATTCCTGAGAGTCATTGCAAATAGGATTTTATTTTCTTTCCTTTAAGAAAACTCACTTTCACATAGTTCCAAACCTCCAATGAATGATTAACCACCTGGGCTGCACCAAACAGCGAATTCTTAACTTTCCCAAGTCAGCCACAGCACACAGCTCCATGCAAAACTGTTCCCAAAGTATTCTTGGGTTTCTAATACTTCTTTAAAAATAACAGACAGGATGTCAGGGCAAAGTTCAATAAGTAGCTGTACATTTTATGATCTGAAATGAAAAGCCTAATTAGGTAGCTATAAACTAGACGGTGCAAAGGAAATCTGGATCCATACATGGGTTGCAACTTTTGAAATCGTAGACTCTCTAAGGGGAAAAGAAATTTAAAAAGCACCCCTTTCCCATTTGTCAGGACAAACAGGCCTCCAATGAAGGTAGCGATCTATGTAAACTTAACCTCCTCTTCTGGCTCATGTCGAAGTGCAAATCAAAAGGGAGGGATGCAGGAGGCAGGGTTTGAGACACTTGGCTTACTGACCCTCTCACACACAAGGCGGCTACAACACCTCCAGGGCTTGCCGAACCAACACAACAGAGGAAATAACACCTGATGTGTGAGACTTACCGACTTTTCTCCAGCTGCAGAGCAAAGCATGCTGCAGTCCGGGGAGATGGAGCAGCAGTAAACCCACTGCAGGTGGCCCGACAACACCTGAATCTGTTTACCTGGCAGACAAAGGGGCAGACAGTGAGCTGTCTCAAACCACGAAGCAGGAAGACTGAGGGTAGTGATGGGCCACCCACCCAGTTCTCTAGCAACTGAGTGCCACCGCCCACTTTTTAATGCAGAGAAAGCAATATGACAAAACCTGTCATTTAAATACCTGAAATCTATTAATATGATATTCTAACACCCAAGGGAAATCACTGCCCACTGTTTCACCAAACTCCACAGGATCATCAGGACAAACGGTGTAGACAGATCAGGTTCCATAGATCCCTTTGATAGCAAAGAACATTCTTCTCCAGTCCCCCAACCACCTCAATTATACTTAGAAGCATCCTTCCGAATTTGAGAGTGTGTATCTTCACTTCTCTCTGTAATGGTTTCCCCCTCGCCACAAGGTTCCCACGCCCCCTCCCCTCCTTCGCCCCCCCCGCCCCGCCCCCCAGGTGTCTGGATGAGCAATGGTGCAGTTACTAGGGCCACGTGTTCCGGAGTCAGGCAAACTTGGGCTTGAACCCTGGCTCTGCTGTTCACTTAGCACACAATCCTGAATCACTCACCAACCTCTCCAGGTTTCAGTTTTTGAAAAAAACAAAATGCCCATCCATAGGGAAATGTGTGAATAGAGAGTGTAGCAGGTGGATCCACCCTGTTAATTCATATTAAATTAAGAATCTAGATTTCCCATGGAGTATCTTTAATGAAAAAACAAGATTCAGGAAAAAAATAGGAAGACTATGATTCCATTCTTGTGAAACATAATGACTCCAAAACCCATAAATGTAAGAGTGTGATTGTCCAAATAGGGTCATACAAGTGTAAGCAAAATATGGAAAGAAATATGGAAGACTCTTAGCATGGGCTACACAAGATTACAGGGGATTATGGAGGAATTCAACCGAAGGGAGAATCAGAAAGATGGCAAGGCTGGCGTGGGCGGGAATCAAGCTAAAATAAAAGGGAAAAAACTTTAAAAATATTTTTGTTTTGTTGATCCTCACCTGAGGATATTTTTTCCACTGCTTTTCAGAGAGAGTGGAAGGGAAAGATGGGGGGGAAGAGAGAAACACTGATGTGAAAGAGTCACATGAACTGGTTGCCTCTCACATGCACCCCGACCCCCAATCGGGGGCAGAGAGCAAACCCACACCCAAGTATGTGACCTTGACCAGGAATCAAACCTAAGTCCCTCCAGTACTTGGGCCGACGCTCTAACCACTGAAAAGCCCCAACCAGGGCAGGAAAAAAATAAAATAAAATCAATAAATATATATATATACATATATATATAAAATAAAAAAACACATATGTGCTATTTTATTCTTTAAAATATATATTGATTATTTTAAGAATATATATGGTCATTTATAAATTTATGGGTATGTGTGGATAAATATAAATGTTTAAGAGCCAGTCGTGGTTTCTCCAGCTATCCAATAAGAACAGTACACCTGCCCTGAGGTCGTCGTGAGTGTTGAATAAATTAAGGCACGTCAGGTAGGGCAGGGCCCAATACCTGGGAACACTGCCTTATTCCCCTCCTGTTTGAAAAGCCCTAATAATTGGTCTAGTGATTCTGCCCACTCTGTCACCCGCAGCTTCCCAACCACCAAGTGATTTCCAAAGCCACTTCCAGAACCTGCCTTCAATGGTGGCACTGCCTCTGAATAACCCTCCCGGTCAGCAGGCCTAGCTTGGATGGTATGACTACGAGCCCCACAGTAACGGGAGGAACTGGACAGAGGTCTCTTAGTGACGAGGGGCCCTCAGGTGAGGAAACTACATGCACCTCCTCCTCAGCTGTTTTGACAAATTACTGGACTTGTTTCTAAGAGGGAAACAGACAGGGCCCCTGTCACGGTTTAGAGAACAGCCATGGCTCAGGCAAGAGTGCGGTGCCTTTGCATCATCAGGGATGAGTGTCTCTTCATGAACTGCCCGCATCACCATTTCCTCATCCCACCTCCCTCCAGCCTCCGCGTGCCCACCCAGGTGGGGGAGGAATGACCTGCTAACGAATTCCCCTTCCCTGTGTCACCTTCCAGTTCGAGGATCGACACCAGAGACGTGCGGAATTCTTCACTGGGCTGCTCCTCTATAATTCTGTTCAAGGCAGAATTGCATAAAAGCCGACCCCCTCAAGCCTGAGAGAATTCTTCTAGACCTCGATTCTACTTCACAAAGAAACTTTACTTCTAACAGGAAGTGCCCAGGGAGGATGACTTCCTCTAGATCAGCGGTTCTCAACTGGGGAGACTGTGCCCTCCACGTGGACACTGGCAATGTCTGCACACATGTGGTTGTCACGACTGTAGAGGGTGCTGCTGGCATCTACAGGGTAGAGCCCATAATAAGAATTATGCAGCCCAAAATGTCAGTGATGCCATGGTGGGAAAGGTATTCTCCGTCACCGTATTTTCAATAAAGGTGAGATCAACAGTGGCAAAAACTGGTTCTATTGGTTTAAAAAAATCTCAGTTTTTTCCTTACAGTGTATAAATATGTATTCAATCAACAGACAGATATACAGAATTAAAATCTTCAAGGGATGAGGGGGAGTGATTAAGAAAAAATTGTCGGAAAAGGCTCCTAAAGAAACAAGAATAGAAAAAAAGATGGAGAAACACTACTCTGGGTAAAAATGACACAGGTAAAGTAGGGAAAGGAGCACATACAGTATTTTAGGAGTTCCCAGGAGTTCATCGCCTCCATACCATGTTTATTCAGGTCCCAGATGCGCAGAGTCTTGTCCCGAGACGCAGAGACCAAAATCAAACTGCCGCTGGGTGTGAAGCTCAGATCTCTCACAACATCTTGGTGGCCGGAAAGATTCAAAAGCAGGAGCCCTAGCGGGGCAGCAGGAGCACTCGGTCAGTGGGAGAGATGGCACCTGGTCTGCCCGTCACAGCTGCACCCCTCAGCCGACTGGGGGGCTGGGGCCCTTCAAGCCCCCGCTGAGGACATGCACACGAGCCTCCAGGACCCTGTGCCAGCCAGAAACGACCTACCTGTCTGCACCTCCCAGATCTTGATCTGCCCATCGTTGAGCCCCGTCGCGAGGATCAGGCAGGAGGCGTCTGGCCCTGGGGGATGGTGGCGTGCCCAGAGCTTCCTGCTGGGTGGAGAAGGCCACGGGCTGAAGGCCAAACCCCACACAATCTGCCCACAGTCCAGTGTCTTCTCCTTTGGGCTGCCTCGCCCTTTTGTATCATTTTTGCTGCTTCGGCTTTTGGCTTCAAACCCTTTAGGGATGCTGGGGAGGTAGAGAGTTCTTAATGAGTACGAAACCGTCACCAAGTGAACCCGCTTTTCATCCTGGGTATCTAAGACTTGAAAGTCCTGGCAACAAGCTGGGCTTCGGTGAATTCTGGTGTGAGTTTTCTTTTTCGAATTCGTGTAACAGAGGCTTCCCTGGCCTTGGCTCATCCCATCTGGAACAGCCCTGCAATGGGGGCCTGCCTGTGGGAGCAAGTCCTCTGGGGGGGTGGTGTGGTGGGAAAGGAAAGGCGCACTCAGCGTTTCCCACGGGAAAGCAAGCACGCGGCAGGTCTGGAGCTAGGACAGAACTGAGAGCCTCGCTAGCCACCCGCAGCTCTCCTCCCTGAGGAGCCTCCCATCTCTAGCTTAGAAAACTCCCCAGCAGCAGGGAAATAGACCCTTTTCCTGCCCCCACTTGGCTTGGTACACACTGATTTCTGCCTTTACTCACTATGTCCCAACCAATTAATAAGGCTCTTTCATTTACTTCCAACCAGCAGGATAGTCCACAGAGAGAAAGAACCCACAGAACCACTCGGGTGCACTGAGCAACTGGAACCTCTTCCTTTAACTTTCTACTTTAACACTCGGTCCCTAACTGCTGGGCCCTCCACCACTCGCCTGGCAGCCAGTATCTCAAAGGCATGAGCAGTTAGACAGCCGGAGGTTCAGCCAGAACACCTGACGTTTCCTGCTGGTGATGCACTTGATCAGTGTGAGCATGAGGTCCTACTTTCCTACGTGACCTTGACCGCACCCTGGGACATATCAAACTAGGGGAAATGGAGATGACAAAGCTGGAACTGAGTTCCATGAGAAATCCTAGACCACACAGATGTAGCGGGACCTTTTCAGGTCCTACATTTGTCCCCAAAAGGAAGGAAATCACATGTTTGTCAGTTGTGTGGTTGAAATAGACTAAAAACATTTAACCAAGCTCACCTATAAAGCTAGGAGGGATGGAAGCAACGTAGCCTCCTTTGGCTCTAAAGCTCTATTAATCTCAATCAGAGGTCGGCCAGCTCTGCCTAGACCAGCAGCCTGTTTTTGTAAATAAAGTTTTAGTGGAATACCACCAGGCTCATGTGCTCCCCCGTTTTCTATGGGTGCTTTGATGCTGTAACGGCCTAGCTGAGTGCCGCTGACAGACACATAGCCTACAAAACCGAAAATATTTACTATTTGGGCCTTTACAGAAAAAAACTGCTGACCCCTGGTCTAAATGGCCCAATATAGTCTGAGGTTTTGTTATTCTGACAAAACATGTGGATGTGATAATGAGTATCTTTTTGATTGGGCCTGCCCAACCCACACATGGCCCCACACACATCGCAGACCTGCCTGGCCCTGGCACAGGAGCCTGAGTTTGCCATCCAGGGAAAAAGCACGTAAAAGGCAGGCTATGGAAAAACTTCACAGGACGGCGTGACCCTCCAAAGTTATATTTGTTTTATTTTTTATAAAATCCTAATTTCTGTATTTGAATTAAGGGATACTTTTATAGCTACTTTATTCCAAAGAAATTAAGGCACATTAATATGTTAAATCATTTTAATATCATACATTTAATTTCTCTAGAAAGATACTAAAATCTCCACCTTAGGGGTAGAGTTGACTTTCCTGTGGTCCCCAAATCAGGGGCAGATCTGGAACCAGAACGTAAGTAAGTCTTGGGAATCCTAGCTTACTGCTCAACAGATCCCTTGGACTTCTGAGTCTGTCAATGAATCAAGGGATGAGCTACATGGGAGGTGGGGAGGTGCAGCTTGAAAAGGGGTAACTAGGGGCAGGATAGGCTCATTGGGAGAACTTCACTGAAATTAAAGTTTCTAAAAAGTTTATTTCTAAAAGTATTACAACTATTTGGTTAGTATCAATTACTTGCTCCATATCAAAAGCACATATGACATTTTAAAATGTGTAACAATCCTGGGCCTGCCCGGCGTGACCTAAGAACCAGGAGATCAAGGTTCAATTCCCCTCAGAGCACATGCCCAGGTTGTGGGCTCAATCCCCAGTAGGGGGCGTGCAGGAGGCAGGCTATCAGTGATTCTCTCTCATCACTGATGTTCCTATATCTCTCTCCCCCTCCTCCCTTCCTCTCTGAAATCAATAAAAATATTTTTTAAAAGGTGTAACAATCCTAAGAAGATCATAAATGCCCCAGACTCCTCCTTTTGTAAAGGACTTAAAAATTATTTTGAATTATAAAAATAACAGAAATGTGGGGAACATTTGGAAGTGAGGCTATTAACAGTTAATATGGGAAGACTATATTTACCTATAATACTGTATATATTTAAGTACAAAAATCACTTTTAGGAAAAAAACACACACATATTTCATTTTATGCTTTTTAAAAAATCTTCTTCTGAGGATATGTTGACTGATTTTAGAGAAAGGAACTGGGAGAGAGAGAGAAAGAGAGAAACATCGATTGGCTGCACCGAACCAGGGACCAAACCTGCAATCTAGGTATGTGCCCTGACCAGGAATCACCCACAACCTTTTTGGTGTACAGAACGATGTTCCAGCCAACTGAGCCACCTGGCCAAGGCCATTTTATGCTTTTAAAAACTTTTTCAGACTATAGATTTATATCAGACTTAATTCTGGATGTGAAGTTTAGTCCCCTGTACTTAAGAGTAAGTGGATCAATAAACAATGAATGGCCCTATCCAGTCTGGCTCAATGGATACAGCCTGCGGACTGAAGGGTCCCAGGTTCGATTCTGGTCAAGGGCACATGCCTGGGTTGTGGGCTGCATCCGCAGTAGAGGGCATGCAGGAGGCAGCCGATCAATGATTCTCTCTCATTATAGACATTTCAATCTCTCTTTCCCTCTCCCTCTCTCTCTCTGAAATCAATAAAAATATATTTAAAAAACAACAACAACAATAAATGACCTTGGCATTATTTAACTGACTATAGAAGGAACCGAAAATCACGACTAAAAAAAACCACCAACAACAATAACACACACACACACACACACACGGAAAACTACAAGACATTGAAAAAAGAGATAGAGGAAGATATACGCAAGTGGAAGAATATGCCATGTTCATGGATTGGTAGAATCAACATCATTTAAAATGTCCACATTACCCAAGACAATCTACAGATTCAAGGCAATCCCTATTAAAATACCAAGAGGATATTTCACAGAGCTAGAACAAATATTCCAAAAATTTATATGCAATCAAAAAAGACCCCAAATAGCTGCAGCAATCTTAAGAAAGAAAAACAAAGTTGGAGGAATCACAATACCAGATTTCAAGTTATATTACAAAGCCACCTAACTCAAAACAGCCTGGTACTGGCATAAGAACAGATATATAGACCAATGGAACAGAACAGAGAACCCAGCAATTGACCTAAGTCATTATGCTCAATTTATATCTGACAAAGGAGTCAAGATAGTCTCTTCAATAAATGGTGTTGGGAAAATTGGACAGATATAAGCAAAAAAATGAAATTAGACCACCAACTTACACCATACACCAAAATAAACTTAAAATGGATAAAAGACTTAAATGTAAGACAGGAAGCCATAAAAATCCTAGAAGAAACCGCTGGCAGGAAATCTCAGACATCTTGTAGCAATATGTTTACGGATACATCTCCTAGGACAATGGAAATTAAGGAGAAAAAAAACAAATGGGACTACATCAAAATAAAGAGCTTCTGCACAACAAAAGAAACCATCAATAAAATAACAAGAGTGTTCACCCCATGGGAGAACATATTTGGGTTAACCTCCAAAATCCACAGGGAACTCATACAACTTAACAAAAGGAAAACAAACAATCCAATTAAAAAATGGGCAAAGGACCTAAACAGACACTTCTCCAAAACGGACATACAGAATGCCAAGAGACATATGAAAAAGTGCTCAAAGTCACTGATCATCTGAGAATTGCAAATCAAAATGACAATGAGGTACCACCTTATACCTGTTAAAATGACTATCATCAACAAATCGACAAACGACAAGTGTTGGCAAGGATGTAGAGAAAAGGAAACTCTGTGCACTGCTGGTGGGAATGCAGACTGGTGCAGCCACTGTGGAGAACAGTATGGAGCTTCCTCAAAAGATTAAAAATGGAACTCCCACTTGACCCAGTGATCCCACTTCTAGGAATATATCCCAAGAAAACAGAAACACCAATCTGAAAGGATATATGCACCCCTATGTTCATAGCAGCACAATTCACCATAGCTAAGATCTGGAAACAGCCCAAGTGCCCATCAGCAGATGAGTGGATTAATAAACTGTGGTACATCTACACAATGGAATACTATGCAGCTGTAAAAAAGAAAGAACTCTTATTATTTATTTGCAACAGCATGGATGGAGAAAGATAAGTGTCACATGATCTCACTCATATGTGGAATCTAATGAACAACATAAACTGATGAACAAAAATAGACCCAGAGACAAAGAAACATCGAACAGGCTCAATCCTCAGAGGGAAGGCAGGGGAGGGTGGAGGGGAAAAGAGATAAATCAATGAACTCATATGTGTATATGCATAACCCATAGACACAGACAATAGGGTGGTAAAGGCTTGAGGGAGAGGAGGGTGGAAGAGGGCAATGGGGGGAAAAAGGGACATATATAATACTTTCAACAATAAAGATTTATTAAAAAATACACACAATCTTTGACAGCTGCTAAAATATATAAAAACTAGGCACCCAGTGCACGAATTTGTGCACCTTGAAAGGAACTGTGGGCCACGAGGCTGCGGTGGGCACAGGGGCGGGTCTTGGCCCATCCTCTACACCCCCGCCCGGCCCCTCCCGCCATGGCCCCCAGTCCCCTATCTGCTGGCAGCCCCGCTACCACCGCCACTGCTCCCACATGCTGAGGGCGCAGGCCCTGCTCACACCCGCTGACGGCGTGGAGCCATTGGGGCCAATGCCAGCAGCCGGTGCGAGCAGGGCTGGCACAAGCAGGGCGGCACTGTCAGCAGGTGCGAGCAGCAGCTACTGCCCTGATCACCCCTCAGGAGCAGGGGGAGATGGAGAAGCCCTGAGGGGCAATCGGGGCTGGCAGCCACCACTTGCACCCACAGACGGCAGGGAGTGATCGGGACCAGCATCAGGCGCCAGCAGTGAGGAGAGCAGGGCCGTTGCTGGCAGTGGGTGCAAGCAGGCCGGCACCGGCAGCAGGTGCAAGCACCAGGCGAGACCGCGGTGTGGGGGAGCAAAGAATTTTCAGTAACCACCAAAGGCTTGCCCCGATGACAGTGACTGGTGCCTCGCCTTGGTCTGGTGCCCCCGCTCACCTGCTCCACCATCCTGCCATGGCTGATGTCTGCCATGTTCCCCACTGTGTTGCCTGCTGCCAATGCCCACCATGTTCTGTGCGCGCCCCCTGGTGGTCAGCGCACATCATACCGACCAGCTGGTTGGTCCGCCATTCGGTCTATTTGCATATTAGGGTTTTATATATATAGATGCCATAATGTCCTTAACCATTGTCTCATCATCCAATTTGTAGCTGTTTCTGAATTTTAATTACTATATAATTAATTTCATGATGCATGTAAATAGATGAGCCCGTTTCTGAGATTCCTAATCACTGTTAGGACATTTTTAAGGTCTTTAATGCCTATTGTCAAATAGATTTCCTTCCAGAAAGTGCACAAATTTACCCCTCAACCCCAACAGTGTACAGAGTACCCATCTCAGCAAACTCTCATCAGCTTTACCTATTATCAAGGCAACACATTTCAGACTAAACTTCTAAAAAACTTAAATCTAATATACAATGGCCAAAACCGGTTTGGCTCAGTGGATAGAGCGTCGGCCTGCGGACTCAAGGGTCCCAGGTTCGATTCCGGTCAAGGGCATGTACCTGGGTTGTGGGCACATCCCCAGTGGGAGATGTGCAGGAGGCAGCTGATCGATGTTTCTCTCCCATCGATGTTTCTAACTATCTATCTCTCTCCCTTCCTCTCTGTAAAAAATCAATAAAATATATTTTAAAAAAAAAATCTAATATACAATTTATAAGAAATGCCTAAAGCAAAACAAATGAAAGCCTCAAGGGCACAGGCTGTGTGTTTGGTTTATTTAGGATTCTCGCCCCCGGCTCAGTTTTAGGCAAAGAAGATTTGCAACAAATGTTGGCTGAAAACATAGATGCAGACAGAGTTACCCTGGGACAAATGAAAAATGCAAATGCTGGGCCACTGACTGGGGCCTCAGAGCTTTCAGACGCTGGACCTGTCCAGCCCAAAGAAAGAAAAATATCAGAAACTAAACGTGGTAGATAATGAAAAGACAACACCCTATTTTAAAATGGGCAAAGGCTCTGAGGAGACAATTCTCCAAAGCAGATATACGAAGGGCCAATAAGCACACGGAAAGGTGCTCAACATCAGTGCCCATCAAGGAAATGCACATCAGAACCACCGTAAGAGGCCACTTCATCCCAACCAGGGCGGCTGGGCTACAATCACAAAGACAGACAATAGCAAGTGTTGGGGAGGATGTGAAAATTTCTTAAACTCACACATTGCTGGTGGGATTGTAAAACGGTAGAGCCACTTTGAAAAAGTCTGATAGTTCCTCAAACGGTTAAACACAGAAAACATATGAAATCATATTGAGACAGGCCAGTAAGCCAGGACAAATGGAATAGGGAAACTGAGGCAGTTAGCTGAACAAACTTGCAAAGCAATTTACAGTAGATACAGGAGGTCACCTTCCTAGAAATAACATCTAGGCCTCAGTTGTATTCCAGCCTCCAGACCAAGAAAAGCAGCAAAACCAGGTGGGCGACACCAGGACCAGCCTCGAAGACTGACAACTCCCAGCCCTAACACTGACCAATCAGTAAAGACCAGGAACCTGGATGGGCACACCTAGAAGACTGATGAATATTCTATGGAGACCCTCCCCTGAGACCTTCCTGCCTTTGAGATAAAGTCTCAAGACAAAGGACCCAGGGCGTGCTCTGGGTCTAGGGCAGTGGTCGCCAACCGGTGGTCCCCAGACCACTGGTGGTCTGTGAGGTCCGGAAGGGTTGGCAACCGCTGGTTTAAGGAAACCTTTGGAGCAGCGGGCCAACCGGTGGTCCGTGAGGTCCGAAAAGTTGGCAACCGCTGGTCTAGGGAGCAGCCCCTGCCATTCCCTTCCCCTTCTTCTTCCCCCCACAAGCATGCATCTCCTACACCCCAAAGGACCCACAAGACTTGTACCTGGGGAGCAATGGGCAGTGGCAGCTCAGTCGTCAAAGGCTAGTCCCCTGAACCTGTTCCCAAGGCGCCCTTTTCGCTGACTTCCCAGAGAGCCACGGCAGCCCAGCCTCGGCTCTCCTGTTGCTTCTGCAATGCCGGGTCCTGTCTTGTTTTGCGACCCCAGCTTTAATAAATGTTCCCTCATAGTCATCCGGGCTCGTGTTGTGAAATTTTTCCTGCACCAAGAACCACCAAGGGCCAGGTCCCCTTTCTGGTAACGACATGTCCACACAAAGACTTGTACACAGATGTTCACAGCAGCATTCTTTATAACAGCCAAAGGTGAAAACAGCCCAAATGTCCAGCGATGATAAATGTATAAACAAAATGTGGTTCTCTCCATGCAATGGAATACTCGGCAATGAAAGGAAATGAAGTACTGACACATGCATCAACATAAGTAACTGGAAACACTGAGCGAACGAAGCCAGTCAAAAAAGTCTACGTATTATCTGATTGATACAAAATGTTCAGAATAGGCAATCTATAACGACAGAAAGTAGATTAGTGGCTACGCAGGGCTGGCGAGTAGAGGGGTTTGGAGGGTGCTGGCTTAGGGATGTAGGTTTCTTTTATTAGTAATGAAAATGTTCTAATATTAGTCATGGTGATAGATACACTTTAAATGGGCAAATTGTATGGTGGGTAAATTATACCTCAATGAATCTGTTTTTAAAAACTTGGGGCTAACGTAATCTCGATGGAATTAATTTTCCCAGGTCCTGCACGTGGGCTCTGTGAGTCCGGTGGCTGATTCCTGAACTGTCCCGCCGTTTCCCTCTCCTGTTCTCAGGCAGCAAGACCCAAGAGCAGGTAGTAGTTTGAATAAGCGCTCGTGCCTTGGGAGGCCAGAGTACTTACAACTGCTCCTCCAGCGGCCAGGGGATCAGCTTGACAATGCAGTGTCCTTGCGACCAAGCAAACCAGGAGCCATCTGGGGAGAAGGCGACACTCCAGGTTTCACAGCTCGACTTCCAATCGAACTGGTGGGGGCGCCCGGGCTTGAGTTCGGCCAGCAGCAGCGGTTCCTCTGGGACAGGAGACAGCATGCTTCAAACCAGCACTCTCACTCCCCTCCTCACCGCCCTGACTCAGACCCGGAAAGCCACTGTCTCACCATGGCACGGGTGGGATTCTGGGAGGGAATTGCCACTTAAGTGACCTGGGGCAGTACCAGTAGCCAAAGGCCACATTCCACCGCGGTTACTCAGCTCTGGCACTCCCCTCTGCTGGTTACCCATGACTCAGTAACCTTTGGAAGGGTAAACCCAGTGACCAGAGGCCTCATTTTCCTATGAATGCCTGAAGAGGAAGAAAGGAGAGGACCAGATCAGGACTAGCCCAGGCAAGACTGTTAGATGGTGCAGATTAGGAGGCTTTCAAATGTATTTAAATTCTCCTCAAAAAAGCCCGCTCCTGGGAGAAAAGAGTTATCTGAAACTCATGCCCCCTCCCCCGCCGCCCCCCCACCCCATCATCAAGACTAAAATCAAATGTTCAGCACTTGCCCTGCTTCCTCTTGCTTAGACCAGAGTCAAGCCCCGAGTAGCTCATGCTCATTCACAGCTGGACTCCTTTTCTGCTTTGGAGAATCCCACCTAGATTAGCAACTGGGAAGCATACCCTGATCTCACACTATCAGAGTAGAAATACTTATTTCTCTGCTTATTTCATTCTCTCCTGTAATAGCCAATTTCCCTCTGCGCCTCCCCCGCCTGCAGAATGTAAGCATCTTTGTTCAGAAACAGCAAGACGATTTAATCTTTGTGTCTGTCGGGCCTAGGACAGCACCTTGTGAGGAGTTAAGTGCTGGGAAGGTGCTTCTCCATCGACAGGAAGGGCAGGCCCTGGTTTCATTTCCTCCTCCACTGGAAGGTCTCCATGGCTGGTGAAGCTGGTAAGTTAAAGGCCCTCGAAATTGATTTTCTGACCACGATGATGTGTAATGGTGACACATACTAATATAATAACTGGCTTCCCTCCTGCATGAGCTCACTTCCTGGTGTGTATGTTCCACTTTAACAGTTCCGAGACTTTGACCCTTTTATAGCCGTTACCAGATAGAAACTAACTTAAGCACCCATAGTTCATATATCCTAGGACACATCTTGATGTCTTCTCACATTTTGACCGCCATGAAATCAGGTTATGTCTCACAAGTGATGACGTTTCATGGTTACACAGGCAGTATTTTTTTTTTCAGTGATACATAGGCCAATATGATCCATATCTTGGATTCAATGAAACAGATGGTAAAGATGCACATATAAGTGCATATAATCACATCAAGCCTTTGGTGGCTTTGCCATTTAAGGAAGTTTCCTTTATATTCATTCCCTGAGGTTCTATATGTAAATCTAGGTTTTAAAATATTAAGTCTAAACTGGTGTTTGTATAGGCCCCGGTAATTCCTCCTAGAAATTTGTGTTTGTACACTTGATCCTTTCGTTTATATCATTATTTTTCTGTAGAAGCATATTCCTCTGGATGCGAATGTTTACATGACAAGAATATTTTACTGTATATTTTAAATCCAAAACAGATCTCTTAAAGTTATGCAACAATCCTGCAACAGCTCCTTCCAGATATTTTCATATGGTGACACAGCCCTAATCTGTTAATGCCTTCTACATGTAGCCCAGTGGTTCTCAATGGGGGGGTAATTTTGCCCCCTGGGCACACGTGGCATGTCTGGAGACACTTTTGTTGTCATAACTGGGGGTGGTGCTACTGCTATGTAAGGGGTGGAGGCCGTGGGTGCTGCTAAGCATCCTACAATCCAGAGGTCAGCCCCCACATGAAGCATTTTCTGGCCCAAAATGTCAGTAGTGCCGAGGCTGAGACCCCATATGTACACAATACTAAATGACACGGACAATGACAAATTTCATGACTCCATCCGGACTATATTTACACATGGTTCACTTCCTCCCCATGCACACTAGCCATCCTCTGGAACACCACAGAGGCTCTACATAATATGAAAAGGGCATCCTTGACTTTTCTCTTTTCTTCACCTCCCAATCCAAATCCATTAACACAGCGGTTCTCAACCTTCTGGCCCTTTAAATACAGTTCCTCATGCTGTGACCCAACCATAAAATTATTTTTGTTGCTACTTCATAACTGTAATTTTGCTGCTGTTATGAATCTTAATGTAAATATCTGATAAGCAGGATGGTCTTAGGCGACCCCTGTGAAAAGGTCGTTCGACCTCCAAAGGGGTTGCAACCCACAGGTTGAGAACCGCTGCTTAGCAAGTTCTATCAAATCTTTTTCCAAGAGACTTGGCCAACTTAACTTCCCTTATTTCCATGGCTACTATTCTAATCTATGCAACATCATCCTCTTTCTCTAAGCAGCCTTCCAACTGCTCTCCTAGCTCCCACTCTGGCCCCTACCATCCATTCTCCTCACCTTCCAAAGTAACCCGCTTCAATCACTCTTAGACTAAAATACAAACTCCTCACCCTGCCCTCAGAGTCCTGCAGAAACTGGCCCCTGCCTTGTCTCCCACCTGGGCTTCTATTTCTCTTCTTGCTCCTGGCTCTAGCATACTAACTAGCCTTCTCTCACCCTTCACTGTGCTCCATTAGTTCCAACCCCAGGGCCTTTGCACCAGCTATTCTCATCCCCAGGAATGCCTCTGGGGCTGGTGCCTTCTCTTCATTCAGATCTCAGCTTAAATGGTAGCTCCTTAGAGAGCCCTTCTCTGACCCCCAAATCAATCTCTTTCACACCTTCAACTTCTCACTTTTCTTTCTTTTTTTTAAAATATATTTTATTGATTTTTTACAAAGAGGAAGGGAGAGGGATAGAGAGTTAGAAACATCAATGAAAGAGAAACATCGATCAGCTGCCTCCTGCACACTCCCTACTGGGGATGTGCCCGCAACCAAGGTACATGCCCTTGACCGGAATCGAACCTGGGACCCTTGAGTCCGCAGGCCTACGCTCTATCCACTGAGCCAAACCGGTTAGGGCTCACTTTTCTTTTTTTTAGAAACATCAATGATGAGAGAGAATCATTGATCGGCTGCCTCTTGCACGCCCCCTACTGGGGGTCGACCCCACAACCCGGGCATGTGCCCTTGACCGGAATCGAACGTGGGGCACTTGTCCACAGGCCGATGGTCTATCTATCCACTGAGCCAAACTGGCTAGGGCTTCTCACTTTTCTTTACAGCACAATCACTAATTTGATTATTAACTATCTTCCCCAACTAGAACATCAACTCCACGGGAGCAAGGACCTTGTATGTTTACCCCCAGTTCCTAGCAGAGTTCCTGGCAGAGAACAGGCAGTCAGTAAATATTTGTTGAATAAATATACATGATATACCTTCCTTATATATAAATAAAATGAAGCCCCTTAAACTATTATGATGCCTGTGCCAAACATTTCACATGAAATGCTTCTTAAACATGAGCTATTCCCAGATTTCACACTCTAATTCTGTGATTTGGGGATTTAACCTCTTGCTATTTCAGGCTCAGGAATCCAGGAGCTAAAAGAAGAAAGAACCCAGTGACTCCTGTCTCTTCTTCATTTCTGGAACGAAGGAAATTCTGAAGGGAGAGGCTGGGCCCCGACTAAAATTGGCTGCTGGGAAAGAAAGCCGCCATTAGTGCAGAGCTTACACAGCCAGAGCCACGGGGATCCCGCTTCATCTGGGACGGCACCTGCCATGGCCCTTCTTGGTGAAAAAGACCAGGGTTTTCTAATTAAACACTGGGATGTGTGTGGACACCCAGGCTGAACGGAAAGATATTCATGATGGGCCTTGTCTGTGAAAGGAGATTCGCCTTAACATGGAGACGAAAGCTATGACTCCAGGCAGCAGAAAGCAAGGTGAATGGTCCTGCCTCAGGATCATTACATTATCAGCGGTTCTCAATCTGTGGGTCGAGACCCCTTTGGCGGTCGAACGACCCTTTCACAGGGGTCGCCTAAGACCATCCTGCATATGAGATATTTACATTATCATTCATAACAGTAGCAACATTACAGTTATGAAGTAGCAACGAAAATAATTTTATGGTTGGGTCACAACATGAGGAACTGTATTTAAAGGGCCAGAAGGTTGAGAACCACTGCATTAGATGGTCCATCGGCCTGGGAAACGCTGCCTGGAGGGCCCCAGATCTTTGCCTGGCTGTTCCATCTCACCGTTCAGGGCTGGTGCTGATGTCGCCTTCTCAGAAGCCTTCCTGGCCTCACAATCTAAAGTGGCCCAGTTAGGCTGGCTGGTGTGGCTCAGTGGTTGAGTATTGACCTATGGACCAGAAGGTCTTGGTTCAATTCCGTCAGGGCACATGCCTGAGATGTGGGCTCGATCCCCAGTGTGGGGTGTGCAGGAGGCAGCTGATCAATGATTCTCATCATTGATGTTTCTATCTCTTTCTCTCTCCCCCTCTCCCTCTCCAAAATCAATAAAAATATATTTTAAAAAATAAACAAATAAATAAAGTGGCCCAGCCACTTTCCTCTCACTCCATTAAATTTTCTTTATAACTATCGCTCATCTATCTTTTCTTGATGGCACTTGTCATTTTTATGTATTTATTGTCCATCTCTTCCCCACCCCCAGCCCAAACTTATCTGTTCATGGCTATTGGGCTGTGCTGTCCAATAAGTAACCACTAGCCACACGTGGCTACAGACCAATGAAAATGTGGTGAGTCCAAATTAAGATTATGTATATAATATACATCTCATCTTGAAGACTTAATACCAAAAAAAAGTCTAAAATATATTAGTAATCATGATTACATATCAAAATGATGTTTTAGACATGTTGGACTGACAAAGATATAGTTTTAAAATTAATTTCATCTGTTTCACTTTTTTTATGCAGCTACCGGAACGTTTTAAATTACGTATGTGGCTCACGTTTCATTTCTACTGGCCAGTGCTAGCACACAGCAGGTACTCCACAAATACTTGTTGAATGAATAAATGAACTCCAACCACTGCTCTGAAGATACCCACTCTTGTCCATTGTAACCCCATGACAATAGGCTTGATTCAGTTTAAAAGAATGTAAAACGCTCAGGCCCTTTTTTTTTTTTTTTTAACAGTAGCTTGGCAGCTCTCAACAGCTCTGCCCACACCCCGAAACACAGTGGTCCATCACTAGGAAAAAACCCAGAACTGGAAACAGATTCGTGCTAAAAAGAGAAACTCGCTATAGATCGCTTTCAGATTTAACGATTAAGGGGTCAATGAAAATGACAGCGGAAGCTATAAAAAGACTCACAGACGATTCGGGCGAATAGTCCGGGCCATTTAGAGCGAGTCCTGTGGGGAACGGGCACTGAAAAGAAAGCCCTTATCTAGATGGGAAGGCCCGAGCTGCCTCTACACCTTCCACTGAATGCCCGGCTCCAGCAAACAAAGAACTGTCACTTCCCGAATTAAAAAGTTACACCACCCCCGGGAATAGCCCGGGACTTCAACCTCCCACCCGCAGCCCCTGCCCCGCCAGACAAGCCGGGAACCGTCCACAATCCAGGGGAGGAAGCTGGACTCCGCTGGGAGGGGAGCACAGGGAGCTTCTGGAACACGTGCCGGGCCCCAGGCCTTGACCCCGGCTTAGCATGGCTGCTCTGGGAGCTGCCGTCAGCAGGGGGTTCACGAGAGAGTGGGGTCTCCCACCATAACCCCCACACACACCCCGTTTCTACACGGGTGGGTTTTCGGGGCAAGGTGGCTGGGGGGGAGGACGAGGGGCACGTCCTGAGGTTTTGCCTTTGCACAAGGGCACCCTCCCCACGGAGGTGACAGCTCGCGGGCGGCTGGGGGCGGCCACTACACCCCGAGTCCACACTGGCCTCGGTGACAGCCGCCGGCAAGGGCCCCCCCCCGAAACTCAACCCGCCGCACACGCACCGGCGGCCGCACCCCAGTCGCGCCCGGCTCTGCGAATCCCTCTGCACTGGGAAAGGCTGGGGATATAAATGTTACATATTACATATGTGTCTTAGGTGTTACATTTATTTATGTATTTACATTTACTTTTGTTTTTTAAATAAGGGCCCCAGACCCCATTTTCGCGAGGAGGCAAGTTTGGGAAGCGCCCAAGCGCCCACGGAGGCAGGAATTTTTCTATCCATTTTGTGAATGTAAAACTGATACTTGGGGGGCCGGGGGGGACCCCCGACCGCACCGTTCGTCAGGAGCAGCGCGACTCCCCCCGACCTGCGCGTGCGGCACCCGGCACCCGGCAGCCACCCCCTCGGGTCTCACCCCGCGTCCCACCCGGGACCCCTACTCCCCGGGCTGGGGGTCCGCGCCGCGCGAGGCCCGTCCTCCGGTCCTGCCGGCGGCGGGGGACGCGGCGGCGGCGCTGACAGCGAAAGTGAAACAAAGCTGGGCGCCGCCGCCCCCCGCGCCCCGCGCCCCCGCTGCCCGCGCACGGCCCCGGCGACGCCCCCGCGTCCCCTCCGGGCCGCGCCCGCCCCCGCCCCCGCCCCGAGCCCGGCGCCCCGGGGGCCCCACTCACCTCCGGCCTCCATGGAGGACGCGCGGCCGCGGCAGGCGGCGCCTCAGCCCCCCGGGCCGCCGGCCCTCATGCCGCCGCCCGCGCCCCCGCCCCCGCCCCGGCCGCGGCCCCGGCCCCCGCTCCTCCGGCCCCCGCTCCCGCCCCGGCCCCGCCGAGCCCGCCGCCGCCCGGAGAGCCCATCAGCTGCTTCCCGTCACGTGGCGCCGGGCGGGAGGGCGGGGCCGGGAGGGGGCGGGGCCTGCGGGGGCGGGGCGCGGGCGGGACAAATGGGGGGCTGAGGGGAACGCGGGGGGGTAGAATCAGGCGCCGGGAGAACTGAGGGCAGTGGCGCTGCAGGAGTAGGGGGTCGGGGGGAGCGAGGGAATCGGGGGGCGGGGGGAGCGAGGGAATCGGGGGGCGGGAGTGGGGCTGAGGGAAACGGGAGGAGGCTCAGGTGACCACCAACCGGTGACAATGAGGGGGGAGCGGAACATGGGGGGGTGTGAAGCCGAGGCGGGAAGGGACAGAGTCGAGGGGAGCCGGGTGGGGAGACCGAGCGCGAGGGCTGGGCAATAATGCGGGGGGCGGGGGGTGGGTAAGAAGATCTGGATGAAAAAAGTGGGGTGTGCCGGGGAGCAGGATGAGCGAGGGGACACTGAGGAGAAAACTCGGGGAGCTGGGGCTGGGAAAACCCGGGGAGGGGGGCGAGTAGGAAGGAAACTGATGAGAAAAGGACCCAAGCCACCGGGGACCAGGGATTGGGGAGACCGAAGCACGGCCTGAGGAGAGAAGGGGGGCCGGCGGGGGACCCCGCGGGAGAAGGGGCTGCCCTGAGGCTGGAGAACCGAGGAGCCCGCAGAGGCGGGGGAGCCCAGGGGGAGGGGCGGCCACTGCGGCCGGGGGCGCGGGGGTCGGAGAAGGGGTGAGCCGGGCGGAGGAGGGGTGAGGCGGGCGGAGGAGGGGTGAGGCGGGCGGAGGAGGGGAGAGCCGGGCGGAGGAGGGGTGAGCCGGGCGGAGGAGGGGTGAGCCGGGCGGAGGAGGGGTGAGCCGGGCGGTTTTCTAAATAAAATGGGAACCAGACCAACCGGTGAACTTTCTGCATAACCCGGGACCGTGGGTGGTGAGGCGGGGGGGAGGGGTGGGGTGAGAGCGGGGAAAGGGGTGCGGGCTGGGAGAGGCCAATGGGGAAAAGGAAGGTCTGTGTGATACTTCCAATAAAGATTTAAAATAAATAAATACAATGTCTAAAAAATGGGAACCAGGAAGAGAGCCCCGTGGCGAATGGAGGGACCGAGGTTAACGTGGGTGGTGCGGAGGGGGCCGCTGGCGGGAGAAAAGGGGGCACGGACATGCGGGGGGCAAAGACGGAGAAGCTGCGGGGGCGTGGGGGGACCCCGGGATGCGCCCCGCCCCCCACAAGGGAGAACAGGCAGAGCCCATGGGGCTCAGAAGACGGGCTTGGCGTAGACACTCATCCACGTCCACGGGGAGGCACGGGTGGGAACAGACACCGTGGGAGGCGGCTACGGTAGGAAACTGGGTTGGGTAGGAAGGAAGTGCGTTTGGAACGGGGCAGCTTTGCTCAGGAGCCAGGCAGCTTGCAGTGAAGTAAAGAAAGTGGGGGGGGGGGGGGGGTGACCTAAGAGGAAAGGCCTAGGACAGGGTAAGGGAAAGGAGCTGGGCAACCTCCAATGGGAGGTGGGTGAGCCATTGGGGACTGCAGCCAGCGGAGCCCAGGACAATCTCCAAAGCCATCAACAGCCAGGGGACCAGGGGGCCAGCGGACAGGAAGGCCGCTAGGAATTGTGTGGTCAGAGGTCCCTCGGTTCTGTGCTCTCCACGGGGACGTCCAGCCCTTTAGAAAGCCTACAGTCTGAGCAAAAAGGGGCACATGCAGGGAGGAGAGGATGGAAACACACATTTCTCAGGGAGATTTTAGAAGGTGAGGGTGTCTCGGTAGGTTGAGAGGGTGGGTAGTACCTACAAGCCACGGAAAAGAATAAAATGGCCACAGGACAATATTGTCACCTGCAGTGGGAAAGCTAGTAAAACATTGGGGGCGGTAAACCCATCTCCCCAAATCTTCCAGTTTACTAATCAAGTCTCAATCAAGTACACTAAAGCTTTTATTTAAAAATAACTTTATTCCATAATCTTTAAAAAAAATCCATTATAATCTCAGAATGAATTTCTCCCAACCCACCTCCCCACATCAAATATTAAAATGTAAATAATGCAGATCTGCTTATTTTTCTTTGCAGCAGATCCCGGCCAGCCCCATGGTAAGAAATACCGGTTGGCACTTATTGCATCATCGTAACTGTTACCCAGCAAGGAGGCTTTCCCAGGTGTCAGTGCATGGGCTGTGGAAAATTTCCATCATGTGCTTTCCTGCTGCAGGAATAGGGCCTGTATGTGCTTGTGAGAACTGGAGCTAATATCAAAGCCACAGCATTGCAGGAGCCCGTTCCCCAATGTCCACCAGGTTTTGAGAAAAAGAAGTGTCAGTTGTGATAGCCCTGAAATGTTTATGTTCCTGGTTCTGATAAGATCTGGTGTCTGAGTTTTCAACACGTGCAGATAAGAATGCACGTACAGAGTGATGTGACCACACGCACTCTGCCACACAGAGTCTGTAACCATTGTCAACAGGCTTGCCGATGGGCCACTAGCTTCTAGTGACCTGCTCAACTGGGGATGGGTCATCTTAAAAGAAAAAAAAAAAAGCCCCAATTCTTTAAAAATCCTTAAAACTTGACGATCCCCCAGGACCTGGGTTCTTACTGACCCAGCCATATCAATGTGCACACAGGGCTCAGATAGAAGTGAGCAGTCACCGCTCAGTTAGTCAAGGGTTTCTAGTGTTTGGCACCAAGATCTTGACGCTCCCATTTGCTAGTGGAACAACTCTGCCTCGAAGATTTGCTACCTACCAGGCACGTGTGCAAGAGAAGAGGAACTTGCAGAAACACCTCAATGATCTTGAAAATTACCCCGTGTTCCCAGCTAGGGAATTTTTCCTGCAGTTGCTTTTCTTTTTAGAAAGTATTGTTGCCTCTGCATAGTAGACACTTAGAGTCAGAAATGGGATCCATCGAAGATTCTGAAGAGTCTAGCTCCGTGTTCAGTAACTGCAGAAGCAACCTGTCTGGTATCCTGTTCTGTTAATGACACTGACTTAGACTGGGTAGGGTGGTTACATACACGAGGTACCACCAGCAAAGGACCCAACCCAACTTGACTGCAGAGGTCATGGCTTTTCCTGAGAGGGGCACATGTGCAGCCAGCTCCTGGGCTCCCGTGTTCTGAGCTCGGGACGGGGCTCCCTTCTAGGGATTTGCTTAGTTTAGTCCCTTCAGGAAAATAGACCAACCCCAAGCACACCTGCAGGTAACCGGTGTCTCACTTTACCAGTCCCAGTCCGTTACTGGAGAGGGGAAGTTCTCCTTTAAGCTCTAGGTCTTGCCCATCAGAGCAGAATGTGCAACATTAAAGAATGCAAATTCAAGTCAGATTTTCATACTTAGCACACACCCTTTGCACCTTTATAAGGCCCCTGACATTTAAAAGAGATTTGAGTGAAATCAGGGGATAGGGGGAGGCGGGGGATATCTCTAAACTATACAGGTTCTACTGAAGGCATCAGCAGCTTAAACCCATCATACGATAGTTTCATTAGAAACAGCATCGTTGATCAGTGTATCTTCATAACATCGTTAAAGAGAAGACAGAAACAAGCTCTCCATCCCCGGCCGGATGGGCTGGTCTGCCCAAGGAGTACTTCCCACCAGGTACTCCCTCACAAAGCACTTCTCCTGCCTTCTCACGTCCCAGGAGAAAGGAAGAACGGGAAAGGCCGAAAGCTAACAGTGTCATGTCAGAGGCTCTTGTATAAATACGAAGCTTTGCAAAATGTGAGGTTCTAATGAAAGGCACTTTCTCTTAGGGGCCCTAACTCTTTTGAAAATAATTCTATTTCTGGGGAAGCAAACATCGTCAGGAGAGCTCTGAGAAAGCCCTCGCCAGGAACCACTCCGCAAAGAAGAGTGGCGGGTCCAGGCAGGAGCTCGCAACTTACAGTTATGTTTTCCTTCCACCAGGGAAGGCAAAGGAGAAGAGAACGAACATCTCTTGAGCACCTCTTAGGCACGTTCACATCCCCGAGTCCTCACCATCCCCCTGTCAGACAGGTGTGATTCCACCCATTTTATAGATGAGGACATTGAGGCCCAGGGGAGAGGGAAAGCAACCTGCCCAAGCCCATGAAACAAGTGCCCAGACTCAATCCTGGGTGTTCCCAACTCCAAAAGCCTGGCCCACACTGCCTCCCTCTGACCAGCACCAGTCGCTGACACCTCCTCACCTCTGCCAGTGAGCTGACGCTTACCCGGTTCCTTGGCTCAACTGGGCAGTGACCAAGGAAGTGTCCCTGTGCCCCCTCGCCATGCCCTTGTGTGCTGAGGGAAGCTGGTTACAGACTTCACTGGTGGCAAAGGGGACTGCGGCCAAGGGCCTCCTCCCACTCCTGCTCCCCCCAAATCAGCTTCAGTTGAGCTGGATAAAGCCAGGAGTCACAGCGGAAAGGGCACCTCGGATGCCAAAGGCAGCTTCCCCCACACACACTGCCTGTCCCCAACGCTTTTTAGCATCATTAGGAAAAGTTACAGCAAATCAAACCAGGTTTTTAAAAAAATGGACGGAAAGACTGTGTGTGTGTGTGTGTGTGTGTGTGTGTGTGTGTGTGTGTGCGTGCGCTTGCTGGGAGCCCCATTTAAGCCCTTGGGCAGGGGTGCAAGTCAAGTCAAAGCAAAAGGAAAAGCTCATCTTCCATGAGGCTCCCCCGAGCTTCAGGCAGATAACGCAGGACAGCTCTCTTCTTCACACTGGCCTGTCTTCCTCGGGGACCAGCTCACTCTGCTGCTCACTGCTGTCGTCTGCAGGGAAAAGGAGACCAGGTTCGGGGTGATCTCCACAGAGGTGACCTGCCCCCATCAGCCTTCAATCATCTTGATCTCTGGTCCTTTCCTGTGAGCCTCAAAACCGGATGTCCTGCAGGAGCAGGTGAGGCGGGCTGTGTGTTCCCTTTCCACCTGTCCTTCCCGCTCAACATCCTCTAGACGTGCTGGACATGTCCATCCTTCCTCCCCGTGGCTCACGGACCCCCCTCACCTGGGACGCCCTCTCTCCTTCCAGCTCATTCAAACTGGACTATCCTGAGACTTGCCTCAGAGCCCACTTTTTCCATGAAGCTCCTCCTGACCAAGGAGCCCTCCAAGCTTTCTCCTGAGGTCCTGTCATTGGTAAGCAAGTCGTTCATTGAGCAGTCAACCCAATTCCTCCTTGCGGCAGCGCCCCACTGCTCCCCCAGAGTGTTGGGTAAGTCTTGCCTATTTTCACTGTCCCCACGTTTTAATCTGTTCGCTCTGAACTGGTCGCACAAAGCTCCCTGCCTGCAGAGAGTAGCGGCCTTTCTCTTCTACCCTCCTACAGCGCCAATGCCGTGCCTCTCCCAGAGCAGGCCGCTGGTAGATGTTTATCACTTTAATTGTTGCATTGGTCGTTGATAATGGATTCTCAGGGTCCAGATTAAACGTTAACCGTCTTCTCCAGCCTTCAAAAAACCTAGTAGAGGCTTCCTCCCCACAGCTTAGCAGGAATGCTGCAAAGCAAACAGCTCACCTTGCAGAGGCGGGAGCCCATTGGCCATCCAGTCTATGTTGCCGTTCACCAGGGCGGTCACTCTGTGGATGTGGCTGTGCTTGTGTATTTCTATTGGGAACTCCTCCCTCTCGTTGGCTTCCTCCTCTTCCTCCTCCTCCTCTTCTTCTGCAGCATTGTCTTCCTCCTCCACCTCTTCTTCCTCATCCACCAGAACCATGACGTCACCCATGTCTTGTCCCCTAATTGCCAAAGGGAGAGAGTCAGGAAGACAGCCTGTGTTTTCCAACGTCAGCCCTCACTGAAGAGGAGACACTGGATTCTTTGCACCCCCCTTGGGAACATGGGAAATTCTTCTGGCATTCAACTCGGTTACGTCAGGAGGTGACAGTGTGACTGTACCTCTCCGAGAGATACAGCCACAGATGGGTGCAAATAACCTTATCTTGTTCGGGGCGAGTTTTGTCATTCGTCCCCTGCTCCTGGGCAAGGTGATCTCATTGTCCCAGGCTCCTAACATCTTACTCCCCCCCCCGCCCCCGCCCCCCCCCCCCCCCCCCTCGCCAAGCACACACTGAAAAGCTCCATTCCTTTCCTACAATGCTCTCATTTCTGCTGCACTGAGTGTCTCCTCCTCATTGTTTAGGGCCCAGGCAAAGTCCTCCCCTTCCCCCTGAAGTCCGGTCCTGAACTTCCATTGCATCTGGAGTCCGTGCCCAGCCGTGGAGCGTGTGATCGCTCTTGGTTTATTGCTGGTTTTGCCTCCCCAGTCAGACTGGACATTTCTTTAGGAAAGAAGAGCACGTGCCACAGGCCAGGGACGGTCCTAGGAGCGTCACACCCTCATTTAATCCTCGCCGTCTCCCTCCGGGACACGGAGGCCACAGCGGCTCAGAGAAGGTCAGGGGGTTTCCCTGAGCACCGGGCTTGGGAAGGCAGAGTTGCGATTTGAACCTAGGTCAGCTGATTCCAAAGCCTTTCCCACTGCCTCACTGCTCCCGCCTGTGAGAAAGAAGCCTGGGAAATGACAGACTCACCGGGAGAAGGGTCCCCAAACACAGGCAGCAAAGGTAACATTGTCCCCACGAATAAAAAGGGTCCCAAGGCAATAATATCCCCTCACTGTGAATGGTGGTCTGAGAGCAATAACCTCCATGGTTATTAATGGGTGAAGAGAAACGAAGAATCCTTTGCTCCCGCCCAAAACCTCCTCGGGGAACAAAGTGCACACGGTCTACTTAGTAGCTTTGTCCCTCCTGAGGTGCCCTCTTGGGAGGGGCCCCAAGGTGCGCTCAGACTAGCAGCTGGAGGACTGTGGCTTATTCATCCTTTTAGAAAACTAGGTGAGATAAATGCATGAATAACTGGGCTCGACAGGAACACACTGTCTTTATGCCTCAACAACAGCCCAGCAACGTGCCTGCCCCACCCCGAGGTCTAGCGTTGTAAAAGGAACACAGACTTTGGAACAGTCAGACCCAGGTCTGAGCGCGAGCACTGCCGTTTACTTCCGGGATGAGGTGGCAGAAACTCCTCCTCGGACCCTCTGCCTCCCTGTCTGGAAAGTGGAGGTGCCGCCTGCGCCCGAAGGGTGTATGGAAGAGTTTATGAATAATGCCCAGGGGAGCCCCCAGCCAGTGCTGGCCATGGGCGGTCCTCGATGGGAGTAGCTATTCGTGGTCTTAGGAAAGGAAACAGGACAGCGGTGAAGGCAGATCATGGAAACAGGTGTCTGACATGGGTCTAGGGAGCACTCACCTGATAGTGTTTCCTACTAAAGGGAGAAAGGAGAAACAATTAATATCAAATAACAGCTGCTTCAGCCTCCCAAACGTTTTTAATCAATCAAATATCTACAAAAGGAACACCGGCCCAGCGGGGGAAGTGACAGGGTGTTCTGGAATGGTGCTGATTGAACATCTGGGCCCAATGCAGAAGCCTATGGGGTGGGACTTCCGGTGGGAGCCCGAAAGGGGCCTCCGTCCTCCCCAGCCACACCCTTGCAAAAAGCCCGAAAGAGAAGCAACAGGACCCGAGAAGTGCTTACATTTCCAGCAGAACACAGGGCTGTAATACAGCATGAGCCCCGAGATGATGGCCAGTCCCAGCAGGAGGAGGCTCACGATGGTTCCCACAATTCCCACGATGTTTAAAGGTTCTGCGAAGACAAATCACACTGTTGACTCTTCCCCCGGCACGCCTGCAGCCAGCACGGGCATGCTCCCCTCCTCTGTCTGGCCCTAGTCTTATCTTGGTTCCATGGTGTTGGGCAAGGCATAAGACCTTCTGTAAAGCAGGATCAATATCGTATCTCCCTCCCTCAGACCGTGTGGGAACCAAGTGAAGCATGTGATATACAGGAATGTTGGCAAGTTAACATCTCTGTGTGTCTACCACACATCAAGACTGTCTAGAAGGCCACAGTCATTAAGAGTGCGAGTTACTGGTGCCACAATAAACAGTGATCAGTGGAACAGAATAGAGAATCCAATAACAGGCCCACACATAAAAGGAAACTTCACAGGCCCATGCATAAAAGGAAAGCTGATATATGATAGATTGGTGAGTAAAAAGAGGAACTATTTGAGAAATGGGTGCTGGAATAAATTAGGGGTTAGGGGTAGAAAAACTTGATCCTGACCTCACACCCATTCACAAAAATCAACCCTGGATGGATTAAAGATTTAATTGTGGAAGGCAAAACATTAAAACATGTACTATCATTGTGATTGTTGGACAGTTAAGGATTTTTAAGATAGAAATTGTTAATGATATAAAAATAAGTTCATATAATCATCTACATTAAAGTAAGAATGTTTGCTAATCAGAGGATGCCATAAAGAAAGTGAGAAAGACCAACAAGGAACTGAAAGAAGATACCGCTAACAAAAAACTAACAAGGAACTAGCATGCAGAATTTCTAAAGAATGCCTACATATCTATAAGGCAGGGTGAGATATAGCAAAAGATACAAATATGTATGAATTTCACAGAAGAAATATAAGCAGCAAATACATGAAATAATGCTTGACCTTCTGGGTAATCAGAGAAATTCGAATTAGAACCACAGTGAGGTTCCATGTTACACCTACCTGATGGGCAAAAATCATAAAGGCGCCCTGGTGAAAATGTGGAACAATGATGCTCATAAAATACTGTTACAAATGGAAACTGATAGAATCACTTTGAAAGATACTTTGGTTACCCCCAAAAGATAAAAATGCACATAAGCCCTGGCCGGTTTGGCTCAGTGGATAGAGCGTCAGCCTGTGGACTGAAGAGTCCCAGGTTCGATTCTGGTCAAGGGCATGTACCTTGGTTGCGGGCACATCCCCAGTGGGGGGTGTGCGGGAGGCAGCTGATTGATGTTTCTCTCTCATTGATGTTTCTAACTCTCTATCCCTCTCCCTTCTTCTCTGTAAAAAAAAATCAATAAAATATATTTTTTTAAAAATGCACATAACCTGTTACCCTTCATTTCTACTCCTGATACATCTCCTAGAGAAATATTTGCCAGGGGGACCCAGTGTATATGTACACACAGGAGTTGGGTAAAACATTTTCATAGCAACACTGTTTGTTCATCAAAACAAAACAAAACAAAAAAATCACAAACAACACAAATGTCCATCAACAGGAAAATCAGTAACGTAGTTGTGTAATAACGACACAATGGAAAGTTATACAGTGATGAAGAGACACACTGGCGTAAATAAATCCAAGTGAAAAAAAGAAGTCACAAAAGACTATATTTGTATGGCAACCAGCATTTCTTAAAACTCAAAACCCAAAACAAACAGCAGTATTGTTTAGAAGTGTGTGCATACATAACAACATTTTTTCTTAAATAAGACATGGAATTCAGGAGAGTGGTTACTTTTTTTTAGAAGGCCAGGATCAGACTAAAACAGGGCCTACAGGTGTGGTTGCAAGATGAAATACAGGGTACCCAGTTAAATCTGGATTTCGATAAACAAATAATGCGTTAGAACAAGTATGCCTCGTGCAACATTTGGGACATACTTACACCACTTAAAATTATTCTTTGTTTCTCTGAAATGCAAATTCAAGTGTGTATCCCATCTTATTAGTTTTAATGTTGTTTTCTAAATCTGGCACAATGCCTACCAATAACTGCAGCAGTGTTGAACCAGTTTCTTGGGTGGGATGGTGTTTATTTTGCTATTATGCTTCACAACTTACATTGTATTTTTTATTTTTATATATTTCATATGTATATTTCAGATACAGATGGATAATCTTTAGTATATAACAGATACTAAGCACTCTTATCACTATGCAAATAGAGATTTAGGATTGGACACTCACTTTACCCATCCATCTTGTCAAGCCGCAAGCAAGCAGATCTGCCTTCTCCCAGACGGCAGGACCCACCCGCAGGGACGCACCACGCTGCACCACGCTGAAGCTCTCAAACTTCCGCATTTGGCGCCTCTCCCGCTCACTCACCTTTCACGCTCAGCCAGATGGCCACTTCCCTCACCCCCACAGGGTTCTCAGCCCGGCAGACGTAGTAGCCCTCATCCAGGTCCTGGGAGCAGTTGTGGATGGTCAGGGTGGAGCTCTGGCCTTTCTGGGTGATGAGATAGTGGCTGCTGGGCTGGATGGCCACCTCGGGCTGGGTGAGGTTCCTCAGCCACAGGATCTTGGCAGAGGGGTAGGCTCCAGACACCAGGCAGGTGAAGGTCACATTGCCCCCGACAAAGCAAGTCTTCATGGGCTCCGAGAGAAGGGAGGGGACCCCTGGTGATCAGAAGAAGATAAAGACAAATGCTTAGGAAGATTCAAGCAGCCCTAGCCAGTTTGGCTCAGTGGATAGAGTGTTGGCCTGCGAACTGAAGGGTCCCAGGTTTGATTCCAGTCAAGGATATATGCCCAGGCTGTGGGCTCAATCCCCAGTAGGGGTTGTGTAGGAGGGAGCCAATCAATGATTCTCTCTCTCTCATCTTTGATGTATCTATCTATCTATCTCTTCCTCTCTGAAATCAATTAAAAAAAAATTTTTTTTTAAAAAGAAGATTAAAGTGGTGGTCTGAGATTTTCAAGAATATTATCTCCTTCCTAATGAAGCAACTTCAGGAATTTCTGTACCACACCTGGTTTTATCTATATATGTAAAAGACTAAGTGACCGACCGTCCAACCTGCCGGTACATATGATGTGCACTGGCAATCTACACTAATAAAAGAGAAACATGCAAATTGGTGTCACTCCGCTACCCTCCCCATGGGCTAATCAGGGCGATATGCAAATTAACTGCCAGCCAAGATGGCGGCCAGCAGCCAGGCAGCTTGAAGCTAACAAGAGGCTTGCTTGCTTCAGTGACTGAGGACTCCAACGTTCCCCGCCTGCCGCTGCCGGCCTCTGAGCTTGCAGTTTGAAACATTGTTACAAATATAGAAGCTAAACAAAACCCCAGAGGGGAGAACCAAGATGGCGGCGTAGGGAGCGGACCTGTGTGTGCTGCTCTCTCACAGCATCATTGAAACTATCAACTATGAAGTAAACAACCGCCACTCAGAACCATGGGGAAGTTGGCCCGGTGGGAGATCTACAACTGGAAGAAAAGAAAGAAGCGCAGTGAGACTGAGTGGGAGCTACGGAGGCACCAAAACCAGAGGTACGCAGTCACATGCCACGCGGGCTGCAAATGGATTCTCGGTTTTTTACGAACCCTCGAATCCTCTGGGCTTGCTCGGGGCGGGTCTCTGAGGCCCCAGATCCCACAGGGAGAGGCGGCCACGGCCTTGCAGTGGTGGGAGAGCGAGGGAAGCTCTGACACGCGGCTGCTCGCCGGCACTGAGGGACAAGAAGTCCTGGTGTCCCGGGGAGGCGAGGGGCGCGGAGACGCCGCCATCGCTATTTCCTCCACGCTGGTGACTCCCTGTGACCCCACCCTACCCTCAGGGCTGTGCCAGAGGCACAAGAGGGAATGACTGTGCTTTTACAAACTCTCAAATCCACTAAGCTGGTTCGGGCGGGTCTCTGAGGCCCCAGGCCCCAAGGCGAGAGACGGCACGGCCTTCCAGCGGTCAGAAAGCGAGGGAGGCTCTGGCGCTCGGCTGCTCGCCGGCACTGGGGGACGCAAAGTCCTGGTGTCCTGGATAGGCAAGGGGCCGCTGAGTCTCCGCCCCGGCGACTCCCTGTGACCCCGCCCTACGCAATTTACATTCCCATCTGGGCTGTGCCAGACTCACAAGTAGAAACTCCTTTGCTTCTGCAAACTTTCAAATCCACTGAGCTGGTTCAGGCGGGATCATGAGGCACCAGACCCTACGGGGAGAGGCAGCACGGCCTTGCAGCCATCAGAAAGCGAGGGAGACTCTGTTGCACAGCTGCTCGCCGGCACTGGGGGACACAAAGCCCTGGCAGAGATTCAAGGGGCCGCGGAGACTCAGCCAGTGAGTGCTATTTGCTCCGCCATGGCGACTCCCTGAGACTCAGCCCTAATCAATTTACATCCCCATCCAAGCTGTGCCAGGTGCACAAAAAGACCCACCTGCGCTTTTGCAGCCTATCCCAACAAATTACAGACTTCAACTGCTCGCAGCCATGGGAGACACACTCAAGAAGCAGACCCAGGAGAACCAGGATGGCGGCATAAGGAAGAGACCTGTGCGTGCTACCTCACACAACAACATCGAAACTACCAAATATCAAACACCTATCATACAGAACCATGGGAAAGTTGGCCCAGTGGAAGCTCTACAACTGGAAGGAGAGAAAGAACATTGAGACTGAGTAGGATGTGACATCAAGTACAAAGCCCAACCCAACAAACTGCAGATTTCAACTCCTCGCAAAGAAAGAAGCGCATTGAGACTGAGTAGGATGTGCAGAGGCACCAAGTACAGAGCCCATCCCAGCAGGCTGCAGATTTCAGCTCCTTGCATCTGGGAGGGATGCAATCGGGGGGCAGAGTCGGGTCCGGGGCCGGCCAGGGCTGGGCCTGACTGGGCCGGCACTGTGGAACTGCTGTACCAGCAAGAGCACAAACATGCCCACTGGTCCCAGTCTCTTGTGGGGCGCTGGGGGACAGCAGACAGGCAGTCTGTGCACTTGGTGGAGGGCAGGAGTGCTGGATGTTCAACCACCAGGAACGCCTGGAGATTCTGTCTGGTGGGGAGCCGCCGGCAGGGGACAGAGGGACAAACTTCCTGTTTCCCCGGTAAGGCTGGGATGGCCCCGGTGAGGTCGGGATGGGCCCGGTCAGGTCGAAACAGCCCCGGTGTGGTAGGGACAACCCGGTCAGGTTGAAACGGCCCCGGTGTGGTAGGGACGACCCCAATGAGGTCGAAACGGCCCCCGTGAGGTAGGGACGACCCCGGTGAGGTTGAAACAGCCCCCGTGAGGTAGGGACGACCCCGGTCAGGTCGAAACGGCCCCGGTGTGGTAGGGACGACCCCGGTGAGGTTGAAACAGCCCCCGTGAGGTAGGGACGACCCCGGTCAGGTCGAAACGGCCCCGGTGTGGTAGGGACGACCCCGGTGAGGTTGAAACGGCCCCCGTGAGGTAGGGACGACCCCGGTCAGGTCGAAACGGCCCCGGTGTGGTAGGGACAACCCCGGTGAGGTTGAAACAGCCCCCGTAAGGTAGGGACGACCCTGGTCAGGTCGAAACGGCCCCGGTGTGGTAGGGACGACCCCGGTCAGGTTGAAACGGCCCCGGTGTGGTAGGGACAACCCCGGTCAGGTTGAAACAGCCCCGGTGTGGTAGGGACGACCCCGGTGAGGTTGAAACAGCCCCCGTGAGGTAGGGACGACCCCAGTCAGGTCGAAACGGCCCCGGTGTGGTAGGGACGACCCCGGTCAGGTTGAAACGGCCCCGGTGTGGTAGGGACAACCCCGGTGAGGTTGAAACGGCCCCCGTGAGGTAGGGACGACCCCGGTGAGGTTGAAACGGCCCCCGTGAGGTAGGGACGACCCCGGTCAGGTCGAAACGGCCCCCGTGAGGTAGGGACGACGCCGGTGAGGTTGAAACGGCCCCCGTGAGGTAGGGACGGCCCCGGTGAGGTTGAAACGGCCCTGGTGAGGCTCAGACGGCCCTGGTGAGGTTGAGACTACTCCAGTGAGGTTGGGACAAATAAAGGGGACCAGTATGGACTGATGAACAGGGGTAGATACAGAAGCAGAGCAACATTGAACAGAATGTTAAACTACAGTGGGAAGCCTGGGGAGGGTTGGGGGGGGGGGGATTAAGAGACCAACTGAAGGACTTATATGCATGCATATAAGATTAACCAATGGACACAAGACACGGGGCGGGGGGGGGGGGGGGGGGGCGGGGGGCAGGGGCCGGGGGAATGTCAAGGGGGGGAAAAAAGGAGACATATGTAATACTCTTTGTAATACTTTAAGAAATAAAAATTATTAAAATATTAAAAAAAAAATAAAAATAAACAAAACCCCAGAAACCTGCTTTCAGCCGCCGGGATCTCAGAGCTGGAGTTGAAACAGTGTTTCAATTATAGAACCCAAACAAACCAGATACCTGCTTTCAGCAGCCAAGGCCTAAGAGTTGGAGCCAAGCCTCAGAGCTAAAGCTAACCCAGAATAAAAAATAAAAAAATTAAAAAAAGGACAGGTTGGGAGCTTCAGTCACCCGCCAGCCTGAAAACGGCCCTCAGCCCCTCACCCAGACTGACCAGGCACCCCAGTGAGGACTCCCACCCTGAAGGGGGTGTGACCAGCTGCAAACAGCCATCATCCCCTCATCCAGGCTGGCCAGGCACCCCAGTGGGGACCCCCACCCTGATCCAGGACACCCTACAGGGCAAACCAGCCGGCCCCCACCCGTGCACCAGGCCTCTATCCTATATAGTAAAAGGGTAATATGCCTCCCAGCACCGGGATCACCGTGACAGGGGGCAGCGCCCAAACCACCTGATAGCCCTGCGGCTCTGTGTGTGACAGGGGGCGGGGCCACAACCTCCCTATCCTCTCTGCTCTGTTCGTGACAGGGGAAGGCGCCCCAACCCCCTCATCAGCCCTGCTCTGTGCCTGATAGGGGGGAGCTCCCCAACCCCCTGATCGCCCTGCGGCTTTGTGTGTGACAGGGTGCGGCACCCCAACCCGCCCCCCCCCCCCCCCGCCACGGGCCATGCTCTGTGTGTGACGGGGTAGAGCCATAACCTCCCCATCGGCCCTGCCCTGAGTGTGACAGGGTGCAGCGCCCCAACCCCCTGATCGGCCCTGCTCTGTGGGTGATAGAGGGTGGCGCCCCAACCCCCTGATCCGCCCTGCTCTGTGTGTGACAGGGGGCAGTGCCCCAACACCCCTATCGGCCCTACTCTGTGAGTGACCGGGGGGAGCTCCTCAACCCCCTGATCGGCCCTGCTCTGTGCATGACAGGGGGGGCTCCCCAACCCCCTGATCGGCCCTGCTCTGTGCATGACAGGGGGGAGCTCCCCAACCCCCTGATTGACCCTGCTCTGTGTGTGACAGGGTACGAAGTCCCAACCCCCCTGATGGGCCCTGCTCTGTGAGTGACAGGGGGCAGCGCCCCAACCCCCTGATTGGCCCTGCTCTGTGCGTGACAGGGGGTGGCGCCGCAACCTCCCCATGGACCCTGCCTTGGTGTGACAGGGGGCGGTGCCCTCAACCCCCCAATCGGCCCTACCCTGAGCGTGACTGAGGGTGGCATCGCAACCTCCTGATCCAGCCCTGCTCTGTGCATGACAGGGGGCGGCGCCCCAACTCCCCAATCGGCCTTGCTCTGAGCCCGACCAGGGGCTGCACCTAGGGATTGGGCCTGCCCTCTGCCACCCGGGAGCAGGCCTAAGCCAGCAGGTCGTTATCTCCCGAGGGGTCCCAGACTGCGAGAGGGCACAGGCCGGGCTGAGGGACCTCCCCCTCCCCCCGGAGTGCACAAATTTTTGTGCACCAGGCCTCTAGTCTATAATAATAAAAGCATAATATGCTAATTAGACCGGACAGCCAAAAGACCTTCCGGACGTCCTTCCAGACAACCTTCTGGATGAAGCCGGGGCTGTGAGGGCTGAGCCCCTTGCATGAATTTTGTGCGTTGGGCCTCTAGTTTAAAAATAAACATTGACTCTTGCATGTGTGATACATATAAAGCTCCCATCGAATTTCTTAATAGTATTACTCCTTCGGGAATGCCGTGTCATGAATTAAAATTGAAAGTGGGTCCAATCATTATGCTACTGAGAAATCTTAATAGTAAATGGGGTCTTTGTAATGGTACTAGATTCATTATCAAAAGATTGCAACCTAACATAATCGAAGCTGAAGTATTAGCAGGATCTGAGGAAGGAGAGGTTATTCTGATTCCAAGAATTGATTTGTCCCCGTCTGACACTGGCCTCCCATTTAAATTAATTCAAAGACAGTTTCCCGTGATGCCGGCATTTGCGATGACTATTAAAAAATCACAAGGACAAACTCTAGACAGAGCAGAAATATTCCCACCTGAACCCATTTTCGGACATGGCCAGTTATATGTTGCTTTCTCTCGAGTTCAAAGAGCATGTGACATTACAGTAAATACTTCATCACAAGGGAAATTAGTCAAGCACTCTGAAAATGTTTTTACTCTCAATGTGGTATACAGGGAGATATTAGAATAAGTTTAATCAATTTACCAGTCATTGTTTTTATCAATGTTGTTTTTATATCATGTTTTTGTTGTTTTTCTATCATGTCTTTGTTGTTGTTATATCATGTTATTGTTTCTTAATCAATTTATATATTATTTTCATATACATTTTACTAATTTTCTTTCATCTCTGACACTTCTATTATAGAGAAAGGACAAATAGCGATACTAAAATATTCTAATTAATTTCCTTTCAATGTGCACGAATCCATGCACAGGGCCACTAGTCTACACTAATAAAAGAGAAACATGGTAATTAGCGTACAACCGCTACCCTTCCCATTGGCTAATCAGCATATCCTTATGCAAGTTAACTGTCAGCCAAGATGGCGGCCGACAGCCCTGCACTGAAGCGAACAGGGAGGCTTGCTTGCTCCAGTGATGGAGGACTCCAACGTCCCCCGCCTCACTTGCCGGCCTCTCAGGGGCAACTCTAAGCAACTATGTTGCAAATATAGAAGCTAAACAAAACCCCAGAAACCTGCGTTAGTCAGCCAGGCTTCAGCCAGCCGGACCGCAACATTGTATCAAATACAGAAGGTAAAGGCCAGAGCCGAGGCCTCAGAGCTAAAGCTGGCCCAGAATTAAAAAAAAAAGAAAAAAAGGAGCGGTTGGGAGCTTCAGTCAACCCACCAGCCTGAAAACAGCCCTCAGCCCCTCAGCCAGACTGGCCAGGCACCCCAGTGGGGACCCCCACCCTGATCCAGGACAGACTTCAGGGCAAACCAGCCGGCCCCCACCAGTGCACCAGGCCTCTGTTCTATATAGTAAAAGGGTAATATGCCTCCCAGCACCGGGATCAGCGGAGCAGCGAGGCCTCCCGGCACCGGGATCAGTGTGACAGGGGGCAGCATCCAAACCCCCTGATCGCCCTTCGGCTCTGTGTGTGACAGGGGGCGGGGCCACAACCTCCCTATACGCCCTGCTCTGTTCGTGACAGGGGAAGGCACCCCAACCCCCTGATCAGCCCTGCTCTGTGCCTGATAGCGGGGAGCTCCCCAATCCCCTGATCGTCCTGTGGCTCTGTGTGTGACAGGGTGTGGCGCCCCAACCCCCCCCACCCCCCCACGGGCCCTGCTCTGTGTGTGACAGGGTAGAGCCATAACCTCTCCATAGGCCCTGCCCTGAGTGTGACAGTGGCGGCGCCCAACCCCCTGATCGGCCCTGCTCTGTGGGTGATAGAGGGTGGTGCCCCAACACCCCTCCACGGGCCTGGCTCTGTGTGTAATGGGGTAGAGCCATAACCTCCCCATTGGCCCTGCCCTGAGTGTGACAAGGTGCAGCTCCCCAACCCCCTGATCCGCCCTGCTCTGTGTGTGACAGGGGGCGGTGCCCCAACTGCCCTATCGGCCCTACTCTGTGAGTGACAGGGGGGAGCTCCCCAACCCCCTGATTGACCCTGCTCTGTGTGTGACAGGGTACGGAGCCCCAACCCCCCTGATGGGCCCTGCTCTGTGAGTGACAGGGGGCAGCACCCCAACCCCCTGATCGGCCCTGCTCTGTGCGTGACAGGGGGTGGCGCTGCAACCTCCCCATGGACCCTGCCTTGAGTGTGACAGGGGGCGGTGCCCCAACCCCCCAATTGGCCCTACCCTGAGCGTGACTGAGGGTGGCATTGCAACCTCCCGATCCGCCCTGCTCTGTGCATGACAGGGGGCGGCGCCCCAACTCCCCAATTGGCCCTGCTCTGAGCCTGACCAGGGGCTGCACCTAGGGATTGGGCGTGCCCTCTGCCACCCGGGAGCAGGCCTAAGCCAGCAGGTCGTTATCTCCTGAGGGGTCCCAGACTGCGAGAGAGCACAGGCCGGGCTGGGGGACCCGCCCCCCCCAGTGCACAAATTTTTGTGCACCGGGCCTCTAGTATAATAATAAACGCTAACATTTACTGAGCACTGATGATGGGCGAGGCACTGTCATACATATTAATCCAATTAGTTCTCCTAACAACCCTGTCATTAGTCCCATTTTGCAGATGGGAAGACTAAGGCACAGAGAAAGTTAAGTAACTTGCTCAAAGTCACACAACTAAGTAAGTGATGCAGCTAAGATTTAGGGTGACAAACTGTCCTGGTTTGCCAAAGACTGAGGGGTTCCTGGGCCATGGGGTTTTCAATGTGAAAACAGGGGAAGTCTTGGGCAAACCGGGGTGCATGGTTCCCCTGTGTAAGACTGGAAGCCAAACAGGCTTTTGTAGACCACATTCCTTACTTCTATGCTGTAGGCTTCTATGTATAATAACCACATTGATGATATTTTTTTAAAAAGGGCAGACAGCCTGACAAGGGTGTTCAGGGAGACAATAAGGCAGCTATATTAGTTTCCTATTGCTGCTGTAACCAACTGCAGCAAACTCAGTGGCTTGAAACAACAGAAATGTGTGCTTGTATAGTTCTGGAGGTCAGAAGTCCAAAATGACATTATCGAGCTAAAAGCAAAGTATTGGCAGAGCTGGTTCCTTCTGGAGGCTCCAAGCGAGAATCCATTTCCTTGCTTTCCCAGCTTCCTGAGCCACCTGCATTCCTGGGCTGGTGGCCCCTTCACTCCAACCTTTTGTATCTGTTTTCACATCCCCTTCTACTGAGGTTGACCCTCCAGCCTCCCGTTTGTAAGGGTTCTCGTGATGACATTGGGCCCATCCGGAAATCTAGGACACTCTCCCCATCTCAGATCCTTAATCACACCTGCAAAGTCCCTTTTGCCACGGAAGGTAACCTAATATAGGCTCTACAGACTAGGAACTGGCCCTCTCTGGGGGGCCTTTACTCTGCCTAACACGGTTCTGTTCTAAAATGCTTGGGGCGGGGGGGTGGGAGGGACAGACCAGGCCTCTCTCTGCAGGTCAGGTCAACAGAAGAGACTCCCACAAACCTACGTTTTCTCAGGACACTCACATGTTGCACCTGTTCTTGGATCAATGGTCAGGTTCCCACACCCCGCGCTGCTAAATCACACCTTCCCCTGTCTGTGTGAACCCACAGTTCCTTTGGGGTCATGAAGCCAGCAGCAGTGTCAAGCCTTAGTATGTTTGTATTTTGCAGGCCCCCAACCAAAGTTTGAGAAATGGCCCCCCCATCCTTTATTAAAAGCAAAACAAACAATTGGCTAGTCCCTCCAAACTCCCAAAGGTCATGTACATAAAGACACTTTTGACAAAAACAGCATTCACCCTTCAAAAAGCTGAGTCACCCATCCATCTAAGAATTCAACGAGTTTCACTTAAGAGAATGCCGTGTGCAAGGGTGGGGTCGGGCGGTGGGGTGGGTGATGCAAAGCCCTCAGAGATCTGCAAGAGATGGACCACATACCGGGTCCTTGACACACTGGGCTGGCCAGTGCTGCAGCTTCTCATGGATTGACTTGGGGTTTCTTGTTTGTTTTTCAGCTTAGGGACCTACATGCTGTTTAAAGAGAGTTATGAGCAGCAGGACTCCCCAAAAGCATTACTTTTCATGATTTTGGGGGCTACGCTGCTCTGCATCCCTAAGGTGGACACTGACATTACCTCTCAACGACTTACTAGTCCCCCCAAGTGAAATGATGGCCCAGACGCCCCCTGCCCCCCAAGGGCCTTGCTACTGAAAGTGGGGTCTGTGGACCAGCAGCAGCAGCACTTGCTGGGAACTGATTAGAAACGCAGCGTCTCGGGCCCCCCAAACCCAGAGAGTCCGAACGTGCAGAGTCCCCGGGTTCCCGGGTGGCCTGTGTGCACATCAAGGCTTGAGAAGCAGGGGGCTCGAGTGCCCATGAGGGACAATGTCAGAGTCCAGAAGGTTCCAGGTCCTTGTGCCTGCTTCCTTTCGAGGCTCCTGGGATTAGGAAAACTGCCTGTCAGCTCCCTTCTCCAGAAACATTGCCTAATCCTGAGCACTTACAGGGCGGGGCAAGCGCAGGTCTACAGTTGTTCATATGGAAAATAATACCATGATACACAATAATACCAGATGTCATAAAGCCATGTCTTCATCAGCAAGTAGGGAAAGCCTAAACAAGGTAGGGTAGCACTTCCTGGCAGGAGGAAGGCTGGGCAGTGAGGACTCTCACAGTCTTTCTAGAGCAGTGACGGCGAACCTTTTGAGCTCGGCGTGTCAGCATTTTGAAAAACCCTAACTTAACTCTGGTGCCGTGTCACATATAGAAATTTTTTGATATTTGCAACCATAGTAAAACAAAGACTTATATTTTTGATATTTATTTTATATATTTAAATGCCATTTAACATAGAAAAATCAACCAAAAAAATGAGTTCGCGTGTCCCCTCTGACACGCGTGTCACAGGTTCGCCATCACTGCTCTGAAGAGTGTCTGCCCAGGATGCAGGGCTCCTTTGTGGGGGATGGGAATGTTCTGGAATTAGGTCGTGGTGACAGCATTGTGCACGGACGAAACGAACAAGCGAGCACTGCATTAGCCCTGGCCGGGGTGGCTCAGCTGGTTAGACATGGAAGGGGGCCTGTTTGACATCTGGTCAGGGCACATGTCCAGGTTGCAGGCTGGATCCCTGGCAAGGGGCAGGCAGAAAGCAGCCAATCAGTGTTTCGCTCTCACATTAATGTTTCTCTCTCCCTCTCCCTTCCTCTCTCTAAATATTAATCAACTATTTTTTTAAAACCACTGAATTAATACATTTTAAAAGAGTAAAGTTTATGTTATGTAAATGATATCTCATTTTTTAAAGTTTGGAAAAAACCACTTGGGCCGATTTGGCCCGTGGGGCATAGTTTGCTAATCCCTGTTCCAGCACAGAGAGTAAGCCTTGATCTGCCCTGTTGGCCAAGGCCAGGTACAGTATCGGACACAGAGGGGACCCCGGGGGGTGTTTGTTTAATGCCGTTTGAATGGCACGTGACTAGGAAAACCAGCACCTCCTGGTACGGCCAGGCTCGCTTCTCAGCATGTCAGCTCTCAGCGCTGCGCCTCTGAAGATGATCCTGATAAACCACGAGGAAAATCTCACCACGGCCAATAAAACCCAACAAGCTCTGGCCCTAGCGTACCCGTGGTATTAGTTTCCTGAGCTGTTATAACAAAGCCACTGGTGGCTTAAAGCAACAGGCAGCCTCTACCGTTCAGAAAGTCAAAAGTTCAGAATCAAGGGATCAGCAGGCTTGATTCCTTCTAAAGGCTCTGAAGGAGAGAGCATCCCATGCCTCTTTCTTTCTTTTTTTAATATATATATACATATTTTTAATTGATTTTTTACAGAGAGGAAGGGAGAGAGATAGTTAGAAACATCGATGAGAGAGAAACATCGACCAGCTGCCTCCTGTACACCCTCCCACTGGGGATGTGCCCACAACCAAGGAACATGCCCTTGACCAGAATCGAACCTGGGATCCTAGAGTCCGTAGGCCGATGCTGTATCCGCTGAGCCAAACCGGCCAGGGCTCATGCCTCTTTCTTAGTGTCTAGTGCAGTGATGGCGAACCTATGACACGCGTGTCAGAAGTGGCACGCGAACTCATTTTTTGGTTGATTTTTCTTTGTTAAATGGCATTTAAATATATAAAATAAATATCAAAAATATAAATCTTTGTTTTACTATGGTTGCAAATATCAAAAAATTTCTATATGTGACACGGCACCAGAGTTAAGTTAGGGTTTTTCAAAATGCTGACACGCAGAGCTCAAAAGGTTCGCCATCACTGGTCTAGTGGTTGTCAGCAATCACTGGCATTCCTTGGCTTGCAGACGCATCATTAGCCCCTGCCTCCATCACCACCTGGCATTCTCCCTGTGTGTCCATGTCCAAATTTCCCTCTTCTTGTAAGGATGCCAGCCATTGGAATAGGGCCCATCCTAATCCAGTATGACCTGTGACCTCACCCTACCATAATAACATCTGCAAAGAGCCTTATTCCATAGGTGCCTGGGTTAGGACTTGAACACAACTTTCGGGGAGGACACAATTCAACCCACCACACCCACCTAGGCTCACTGGTACCTCAAGCACAATGCTCTGGCTATACTGATCTTCTCTGAGTTCCTCAAATGCCAAGTATGTTTCCACCTCAAGACCTCTGCATTTGCTGTCCTCTCTGCCACAAATATTCAAGCCACAGTCAACTTCACCCAGTCAACTCCTTCTCGTCCTTGAAATCTCAGCTCAAAAACTGTACAAGGTGGGGTAAAAGTAGGTCTACAGTTATTCGTATGGAAAATAATACAATCTCTATATATAAAAACCTAAGTGACCATTAAGACCGGTTGACCAAACACTCAATGCAGGAGCTGCCCCCTGGTGGTCAGTGTACTCTCACAGCCAACCTCCCATGGTCCCTCCTCCCCTCTACCCTCCTGGCCCGCCCTAACGGCCCCACCCGTGCGTGAATTCATGCATCGGGCCTCTAGTAATTAATAAACAATAATACAAGAATAAACTCCGTGTTTCCATACTCACAACTGTAAACCTACTTTTGCTCAACCCTGTATTACTGCCCCAAGGAGACCTCCCTGCCACCTTGCCTAAAAGAGACTGTCTTACAAACACCATTTTATTCTCATAATTATTCTCACCATCTGAACCTATTTTATTTATTATATTTTCTGTCTTCTTTCCACCCAGAATTTAAGCTCTGTAAAAGAAGAATAGTAATGTGTCCAGAAATTCTTTGACAGTCCTCCCTTCAAAAAGTGTTGCCTAAAAAAAAAAAAAATAGTGCCTAATTTTCCCCACTCTCCTTGAAAGTGAAGCCAGACTGAGTGACTCACTTCAATGAACAGAACATAATGCAAGGGAAGCCATGTGACTTTGGAGACTAGGTCATAAAAAGGATACCTTCTACCTGGCTTACTCCCTCTTGTATCACTTGCTCTGGGGGAAGCCGGCCGCCATGTTGTGAGGACACCCAAGCAGCCCTGTGGAGAGTCCCACCTGGAGAGGAAGCGACTTGCCAGGTGTGAGAGTGAGCACCTCAGAAGTGGATCCTTCAGATGATTTCAGCCCTCCCAGCGAGTCTTGCAGCTGAGACCCAGGCATGGTGAAACCAAGGCAAACCATCCCCACTGTGCCCGCTCTGAATTCCTGGCCCACCGAAATCCAGAGATAATAAGGGATTAGTTGTTCTAAGCCATTGAGTTTGGGGGTAATTTGTTACGTAATAGGAGATAACTAACTAAAAACCTCGTTGGCTGTGTTCATTGGCCCATCTCCAGCACCTAGAAACTGCCTCGTGTACAGCGGTGCTTCATTAACATTTGTCAAGTGAAAAACAGCTCAGACTAGGACCGAGGAGCTTGGTTAAGCTTCCAGGTTTGAAAGGAAGGAAACCCAAAGCAAAAGAAATGAAGAAAGGGAAGGAATTCGGTTCATTCTGACATCCTTAGATTTCTTTCCTAGACCTTCTTTCAAATGGTTCTCCCAGGAGGCGGCGAGTAGACCCCAACCCCAGGACAAGGCAAGCCAGACTCACGGATCTGTACCACACAGCTGGCTCCCGACTCCGGCCCTGCTATGTGGCTCCCAACACACTTGAACTTCTTGCCATCCGACAGCTGGGACCGGTTCAGCATCTCCACTCCCAACTTCGACGTCCCCACAACCACACCTCCTGGCTCTTCTGTCCACAGGAGGTTAGGGTCTGGATATCCCCCTTTCCAGCGACAGGTGAGCTGCAGCATGAACAATCTTGGCAACATCTCTGCCCAGCACTCAAAGTCTGACAAAGGGGGCGGAGCTGCAAAACACCAGGGGGGAGCATGGGCTTACTCACAGATGCCAGCTCAGGCACTGGGCTGCGTCTAAACGGAGCCAGGGGAGCAGAGAAACAGGTGGTAGACCTTGACTTAGCTCCCGGCACAAACTAAGGCCTGACAACAGTCAGGTTTCCTCTGCTGGGTGTTCCATCTCCGAGGGCGTGGGCCTGATTTACCTTTGTCTTTCTCGCTAACTGCATGTGGCTATATACGTTTAAATTAACAAAATAAAATGGCCAATTTAGTTCCGCCATCACACTACCCCCATTTCAAGTGCTCAGTAACCACACGTGGTAGGTGGTTATTAGACTACACAGTACAGAGCTTTTCCATTATCACAGAAAGTTCTAGTAGACAGTTTTGGTCCCTAGAGGGGGTACCGGTGGGACTTATTCACTCCCACCCCCAACATGGACTTCCTGTTCACCATGTGCACATATTACTAAAAGCACAAAATTTTTAACTTTAACTATATATAATTTACATGTACTATATATGCATATTATATTATGTAGGCGTATTACCATATATTTTACATAATACATGTAAATAAATAACTTTGGAAATATGCCAAAATGATGGCTAGAGTACAAGTGATTATTTTCTTCTTTATACTCATCTGTGTTTCCCACATCAAGCCTGTATGACTTGATATGCAATAAATGTCACTTAGGGTAGAGAAAACAGAGACGTCCAAGGCTCTGAACACACACGGATTAGCCGTGTGTCATTATCCTGCCCACTGACGGTCTGTTCTCGTGCTCCCTCTCATTGGCGTGGAGTGTGAGTGCACCAAGCCTCCCTGCAGTGGTTTCTGTCCACGGGTGCATTTATGGTAGTTTCTTCTCCCCCAAAATAAAGGCTCATGAACTGCTGGTTCTAGCAGTGCCGGAGGGCCCAGGGTTCGGGAAGACAATGCGTGAGGATCAATAAACGGATCCGCACATTGTGGTCCATCCACACAGCGGAGGAGTGCTCGGTCCATAAAAAGGAATGAAGTGCCGACTCCTGCTACAACCTGGGCGAACCTCGTAAACTGGGTGCTCAGTGACACTGGTCACAACAGGGAACACGTTGTGTGATTCCATTTATAGGAAAAGCCCCGAATGGGCAAATGCATAGACACAGGACGCAGATCAATGGGATGGGAGAGAGAGGGGCTGCGGGGAGGGGACGGGGGTGGCTGTTTAGTGGACACGGGATTTCCATTTGCAGCGATGGACACGTTTTGGAACCACACAGAGGTGATGGGTGCACAACACTGTCCGTGTGCTAAATGCCAGCTGTACATTTTCTAGTGGCTAATGTTATTTTATGTACTTTCATCTCCGTTAAAAAGAAAAAAGAGCCCTAACCGGTTTGGCTCAGTGGATAGAGCATCGGCCTGCGGACTGAAAGGTCCCAGGTTTGATTCCAGTCAAGGGCATGTACCTTGGTTGCAGGCACATCCCCAGTAGGGGGCGTGCAGGAGGCAGCTGATCGATGTTTCTAACTCTCTATCCCTCTCTCTTCCTCTCTGTAAAAAAATCAATAAAATATATATTTTTTTTTAAAGAAAAAAGAAAGCAATGAGCTAGGCATGAACTTCCCTCTGTGGCTCTCAGGGACTCTGTGCCTGACTTAGCAGCAACCTGCTAGAAGAGGTGACTCCCTCCCTGACAGGCAGCCCTGGGTGTGCACACGAGTGCTGAGGGAGCTGCAGAAGCATGTTAGGATGCACGCAGCGGGCAGGCCTTTGTAGACAAAAGGAAGAGGCGCACACGTGTGGCTCACAAAGGGCCGGGCGAGGGCGCGGGGAGGGGTGCTTCTTACGCACAGTAGACCAGGAGCTCGGTGGTCACGCTTCGCTGTCTCCCACTGAGCAGGTTCTTGGCCACGCAGGTGTAGTTCCCCTGGAGGTTCTGCGACATCAGTAGCAGCGTGAAGCTGCTGACCGTCAGGTTGTTCCCAAAGGGCTCGGTCTTGGAATCCGGGGCCCGGAACCACCACTCAATCATGGGTGGAGGCCGGGAGCTGCTGGCGCAGCTGAAGTCCACCCGGGACCTCTGGGTGGCGTAGAGGGTGCCATTGGGGAGCACGCCGGTGCTGGAGATGTTGACTTCGACCTGGTAGGGGCCGCCTGGGAATGACAGAGGGGGGGAGGGGAAGGCTGAAAAGTTCATTGGGGCCCCTTACCAGCTCTCACTGGCCTCATAAATGACCAGGAAGCAGCCAATAAGAATAACAATAGCTATCAAACACTTCCTCTATGACAAAGGCTATGCTACGTGCCCGGACAGACGGACGGACGGACGCGTTCTCTCAATTAACCGCAAATGATTCAGTCTGGTTTATCAGGGTTCCACCCTCACAGAAGAAAGAGAATGAAATCGCTCCTTTTTAAGAACACGGGTGAGCGGGAAGGGTACCTGTGCACTAAAGAGTTAACACAGCAGGCCTGAGTCTGTTTCTAAAAAGGCCAGCTTGCGAGGTGACTGGGAACTTGGATGTCAGGGGGTTCCCACCATCCCAAGAACTGGTGAGAGTGGGGCTCACTGTGCCTACACTGTTGGTATAGACCGCGTGGTTTATACTGAACCCCAGCTTTCCTTCTGAGAGTCTAGAGTTTGAGAACATGCTAGAAGAGGCCAGAGGGACCGGCCCCGATAAAAACTCAGGGTGCAGAGTCTCCAATGGCTCCTGGTAGACAGCGTTTCACACGTGTTGCCACACTTGTTGCTCAAGGAAATGAGCGCGTCCATGTGACTCCACGGGGCAAGGACTCTAGGAAGCTTGCTCCTGGTCTTCCCTGGACTTATCCCCAATAAAAGCCACCCAGGGACCTCTCCCCTTTGCTGTACCTTTGCCGTGACCATGGTACACGCTGAGTCCTGTGAGCTCTCCTAGAGGGGACTCTCACAGAGCCCCCAGCACAACTCCACACCCAAAGGCCAAAGGCCAGGGCAAACCACTCAACCTCTCTAAGCCTCCGCTGCCTCCTCTGTGAAATGGGGGTGATACCAGAACCCACTCGTGGGGTGGTGGTGACGATTACCTGAGTTAGCACAGTACAGCACTGAGAACAATGCCTGATTGTGGGAAGCACTTGATGAATGCTAGGTCTTATCTTCATTCCCCTCACATCTCTGAACGTTCTTGTCTCCAGAAATTCCCTCCCACTGTTGGTACCCAGCACCCCTAAGATGCCACGTCACCTTTGATGAAAAGAATATATCTAACACCTATTCATACTAAAGTCATTTTGGAGTTACCTCTCCCAGATGAAGAATCCAGGAAGGGCAATACTTGGCCAACGGAATAAAACTATGACTACAGAAAATTTTGAGCAGAAATAGGCCAGTGGGGAAAATTATTGGGGGGAGGAAAAGGCTTTTCCAGAGCCCCTCACAGTACAGCATCTATTTCATTTATATCTGAAGCCGTGGTATAAAGTCTAGAAATTGTGGATTTCTGAGGACAATGCCCTTGACCACATGCTTGTCAAGTTGGGGCTGGTTCCTAAGAGTTTCAGCGATCTGTTAGAACGATGTCACCTCCCACAGAAGGTCTGGGGGGATTATACTGTGGTTTGGGAGGTGCTCAACTGTCCCATTCACTGCTGCTGGCTAGCTGGTTAGGTATGTGGACCAGCAGGTCCGAGGGAGTGCCCACAGTTGGCAGACACCCAATTAAGCACAGAGTGCCTCCGAGGTCCCGGTAGCCACGCCTGGGCCAGTAAAGGTAGTGAGTTAGACTGGCCAGCCAGGTCTTTCAAATTGTGGTCTCACGGGCCACTGTAGCCTGGCATGGACAATGTGGACTCCCAGAAACTGGCTGGGAGGAGCTTTTGACCCGCACGGTTCTCAGCAAGAAATGGAGTTGGGTACAGGGAGTAGATGAGAAGGAAGCAAGTGGAAGAGTTCAAACAAAAAGTTAAATGAAAGGCCCTGGCAAGTGTGGGTCAGTTGGTTGGGCATCTTATCAAAGCCTTGGTCAATGTCAGTTTCAGTTCTTGACTCTTTGTGGGATGGATGCCTTAGTCTAGTAGTTATGAGCTTGAACTCGAACTTAGGCCTGGATGTGAATCCTACAGCAGCTTATAAATGGACTGACTACCTTAGGAAAGTGCCGCCCTTCTCATTCTCACTTTCTTGTCCTTATGAAAAGACAGGAATAACTTCTATCACTGGGTGTTTGAAGGATCCAATGAGATATACCGTAACCTGGTGTTTGACCTGAGGTCAGTAGTCTATAAGTGTTTATCTGATGGTATTGGCAGTAGTACACCTGCAGATTGATTCTAGACCAAGCATTGGCAGAACATGGCCCACTATCTATTTTTATCTGGCCCACAAGCTAAGAATGGTTTTTACAGATGGATATCCGCAATTGATTTGATGAGGGAGAACACTAACTTTGAAGCCCAATTAAGTGAAATGTTATTTCCTCCAGAAAGAATTCTGTTCTTCTCATTGATAGGCCTGTACTACCAAAAAAAGTACTCAATTATCACTACATTTTGAATTTTGTCAATAATAGGATGTAAAAGTTGGTTTTCTTTCTTTTTATATAAGTATTTACGTATATAATATCCTCAATTTTACCCATTGGCCCATAACGTCCGAAATATTTACCATCTGGATCTCTACAGAAAAAGTTTGCCTCCTGTTCTAGAACAATCTACCACCGCTGTTACCTTCCTCTTCTCTGCTATCATTCTTGACATAGAACTCACTTCTTTCCTTCCTCCATAACTACAGGTTGGCCAGTCAAGGGTCTCAAATGGTTAATTTGCATCTCAGGCCCCACACACAGGGAGATTCCCATCTCCGCGTGTGGGTTCCTCGCCAACAGGAAAAGCGGTCTTCAGACATTTACTCTTGTTACCAGCATTTTTATTTGGAAATGATCTAAGATCCCACTGGGCAGTCTCTGCCAGCCAGTGGGCACATTTATAGTTCTACAGCAGGATAAGATCCTGGGGAAACTTACAGGGACTGTTTTCCTATCACTTCTAGAGACTGAACACAGACGCAAACACAACCACACCATTGCCTCCGATCTCCCAGTGACGGTCGATTCTATCCGAAGAGTGGGAACCCAGCGGTCTTCAGCCTATTAAAAGCACCCATCTCTGCTTCTGCTGAGCTTGGCAAGACTCAAATGAATCAATCTCTGGGCAAGGATCGTCTGTCTTCCGATGGGGGTCAACGATCTGTCTTCAGCGTGTCCAGCAGTCCTTTCCCTGGGGCCTTCGGTTGTGGGCCCAGGGTCACCCCCACCAACAGAGAATGAGTGCAGATGGGATGGGCCCAACTAGTGAGGGAAGCACGGGACTTTCCTGAGACTCTGTCTCCTGTAAGTCTGGAGTGACAGCCACATCACTGGGGAGAACAGAAGCACCTCCATCCTCCAAACCCCAACTAAATCCAATGGGGCTCTTGAGCGACCAGCTCCAATGCTCCCTCTACACTGGCTTGGCCTGAGAAACACAGACACGGAGCCTGGCTCTGTGCACCATGACTGCGGCCTTTCACGGGCTAATCTCTAGCGGGATCACCCGGCTCCCCAAGGCATGAGAGATGATATCTTGAGAGAAGCACAAAGTCTACTGGAACGTGTTGAGGTCTGTGCCACCGACCCAATCCTCCAGCCTTCCTGCAGGTAAATGCACAGCTGTTCTAACCCTGCACCCACCCCAATTTGGAGGCAGGAGAGGATGGGTAAGTCAGTGAAATAAGCTGCCATGGCAGCCCTGAACTGCTCTGGACCATGGGATTTCTGTACTCTCGGGAGAAGCAGTCCCAATCCTAACGGCAAGACTCCTCAACGGCACCATTAAGTCAACCAGTATCAGTGCAGGGACTTTTTGTCCTGAGACGAATAACGAGAATCACATCGTGGTGCCCATTCCAGACGGGCTGCATCAGCCCAGGCGTACAGAACCCGATTCCTAGGAGGCAGACTCACCAAACGCCCACTGATCAGTAAGCAAAGATCCAAGTGGGAAGGAGGGGGAAGCCACCGCCCTCACACAGCCGGCTTTGTGTTTCTGCAGTCACACACTCCAAGTCACTCACAGATAACAACTTGTCACATCTCGAACATTTTCTCCTGAGCATGCGAGGCCATGTTAGAATGTTTCCAAACTTTTCTCCTTAAGAGACTCGGTTATCAACCATGTCAGGGAACAGATGGGACAAATGAGATCTGGGCACACAGAGTCCCCGACCCACAGCACGTAGCTGATGGCTGCGAACCTGAGATGCACTTTATCCCACAGGAACCCCATCACCTGCCTAACCAGTTGACCAAAGCAACGTGGACCAATGCATCCTGTGTGTCTAGCTCTGTGCAGGTTTATCTCATGAAAAGGTGCAGAGGATCTGTGCTTAGGTTCCACGGGTGATAAAGTGAAGGTTGGACAAGTTCAAGTGACTTTCCAAGGTAACAAAGACAACAGCCAGCAGGACCTAGATTTAAACCTTGCCCACCTGCCCCCACCTAGAATATCAGCTCCAGGCGGGTGGGGACCTTGTCCCCTGGCCCAGTGCCTACAACAGTGCCTGGCATCAGGCTCTCAACAAATATATGTTGAGTAAAGGAATGAGTAAATGCTACATTTTACAGATGAGGAAACGTAGGGAGCAGCAAAGTGATCATATGGGCATTTCTACTAAACTACACAGCAAGCTTCTCCTGTAAAGGGACAGAGAATAAATATTTGAGGCCTTGCAGGCCATACTGTCTGTGTCACAGCCACTCAAAGCTGCTGTTGCAGCACCAAAGGCAATGAGAGATAATATGTAAATAGACAAGTGTGGCTGTGATCCAATAAAACCTCATTTACCTGAGATTTGAATTGCATATAACTTTCCTATGTCACAAATATTATTCTTTTGATTTTTTTTTCAACTGCATAAAAATGTAAAGTAGTATGGGTAGTTTGCAGGCCAAGCAAAAATAGGCAGCAGACTGGATAAGGCCCACAGGCTGTACTTTACCAACAACATGGTCTACATTCATGCATGTATACGGACACTATTTCTGGAAAGCACAGTAGTAATAGTAGCTCATGCTAAGCCCTGTGCTAAGCACCATAACCTCAGAGCACATACCTGGTAAGGTATGCAATGTATTATCCCACCTAAACACATAAGAAAAACCGAAGCTCAGGGATATTAAGCTACTTATTAAAAATGATAAATGACAGCCATCGGCCTGGAACTCAGGTAGTCTAACTCAATTATGTTGTACTGACTTTGTTGTATAATAAAATGATATTAACAACAAGCTCAAAGGAATAGCTAGCTATTATACCAGGAAACATTCATAGCACTTTATGTAGGTCGACTGGTATCTATTCATCACGCAATTCCATGAGGCAAGAATTCTTTTTATCCCCATTTTACAGAGGAGAAAATACAGGTGCAAGAGGTCACTCAGCTTGCAGGTGGCAGAGCCCAGAATGAAACCCAGGCCATTGACTCCAAAGCGCTCCTCCTGTCTACTGATCCGTGCCCCTCACCAGCCGGTCCCAGGGCCCTCCCACTCCACTTACTGGCCACCTGCAGCCACACTTGGAACCACCGAGTGTCGTTCAGGGTCTCCCAGCAGGTGTAGTTGCCCTCATCCTGCAGGCTCAGTGCCTCGATGTGCAGGGAGCCGGCGTTCACCAGAGAGAAGCGTGGCTTGGCCAGCGGGCGGCTGGAGTTGGAGGCCAGGAGGAAGATGGGCTCCGAGTCATTCCGGTACCAGGTCACTAGGCCCCTCGCTTCCGAGATGTTGCCACAGTGCAGAGTCATGTTCTCGTGAACCTCTCCGACGACGACAGTCTCCAATCCTGTACGAGGAAAGGTCAGGCTATTACTACCTCTCTTGGTGTCTGAACAACCTCCCCTTTTGCAGTCCCTCCACATTAGGAATTAAAAAAACTCAGCTGTATGGTTTTAAGATGCAATAACACACAGAGCCCCCACCCTGTTGGGACGGTTGGCCAGTACTTGACATGAATCACAAACAAAAGCACAATAAGGTACTTGCCACTTCACATCCACTAACATGGCTAAAATCAAAGACAATAATAAGTGTTGGCAAAGATGTGGACAAATTGGAACTCATACACTGCTGGTAGGATTTTTACATACTACGGCTACTAGGAAGACAGTTTGGCATTTTCACACATGATTAAAGTTACCGTGTGACTCGGCAATTCCACTCCTAGGTGTATACCTAACAGAAAAGAAAACATATGCCTACACAAAAACTTGTATGTGCATGCTCACAGCAGCATTATTCATAATAGCCAAAAGGTAAAACCAAACACTCACCAACTGGTGAATGAATAAATACCATGTGGTATATCCACACAATGGGAATATCATTTGGCCTTAAAAAGGAATGAAGTGCATGCTACGTCATGGATGAATCTTGAAAGCATTATTTTAAATGAAAGGAGGCAGTCATAAAAGGCCACATACTGCCCTAGCCGGTTTAGCTCAGTAGATGGAGCGTCGGCCTGAAGACTGAAGGGTCCTGGGTTCAATTCCGGTCAAGGGCACATGTCTGGGTTCCGGGCTGGATCCTCAGTGTGGGGTGTGCAGGAGGCAACCAATCAATGATTCTCTCTCATCATTGATGTTTCTATCTCTCTCTCCCTCTCTGAAAGCAATAAAAACATTCTTGTGTGGTTCCATATATCTGAAATAGCCAATACAGGCAACTCTATGGAGATAGAAAATAATCAGCAGATGTCTAGGTCTGGAGGAAATGGAGTAGTGGGAAGGTTGGGAATGACTGCTAATGAGTATAGGGCTTTTAAAAAAAAAAAGATTTTTAAATATATATTTTTATTGATTTCAGAGAGGAAGGGAGAAGGAGAGAGAGACAGAAACATCAATGATGAGAGAGAACCATCAAATGGCTGCCTCTTACAGCCCCCTACTGAGGATTGAGCCCGCAACCCTGGCATGTGCCCTAACTGGAATCGAACCCAGGACCCTTCAGTCCACAGGTCGATGCTCTGTCCACCGAGTCAAACTGGCTAGGGCTAGGGCTTATTTTTGGGGTGATGAAAATGTCCTGGAATTAATTAGAACTGATGGTTGCACAGTCTTGTGACTATACTAAAAACTATAAATTGTGCACTTTAAAAGGGTGAATTTTATGGTATGCGAATTATATCTCAATAGAGTTATTATTAAGAAAAAACAAACACTGGAATTAGGGGACCCTGCTAGCTGCCTCTGGGAATCCTTCCCCTTTATGAAATAAAGAGTAATAGTTATCTGTACCCCAATCTTCTGTCTGGTTACATGGGGCTCCATTTGAGCGATCTGAAGCCAGCCCAGAACCACAGGATGTTCTGATTCTCTCCCCATTTTGGCCACATCATGCCCAAAAGCCAGGACAAGATGAAAAAAACAAAATCTAAGCCACTTGCTGGAAGGCAGAGAATGCCATCCAATGCTAGAGATTCCAAAACGGCAAGAAGTGCATCTGGAAAACAACAAATAAAACACTTTACAAAGCAAGTGAGAATTATTTTTAAACAATTTGGCCTGGGAACCCAAGTTCTCAGTGACAACTCCCACTGAGGAGAGACGAGCTGTAGAATTACAGATGCAACGTGCACTCATGAGACCTACAGACCTGCCCCTTTCCTGGCTCCTTGGCAAAGGAATAAAGGAGCTTGGAAAAGCCCTGCTGAAACGTTAGTCTCGGAACCTGAGCTGACAATGGTCTTCTCCTCCAAGGAACAGGTGACATAATCACAGAAGAAACCATCTCAAGGCTCTTTCACCTCTCCTCCCGGCTTTGCTCACTCCATTCTTTTAAATTGATGAAGCTGAAGTTGACCCTGGAGATCTTTAAATGTGGTAGCCCTGTGAGCTGGGTTACAGTTGAGGCAGGCTGAGTCCTGGCTCAGTGCAGAGAGAACAGTCATGGGTTAGTGATGTCTGTGAAACAGACACGGGAACGATAGTCTGGGGGTCCCCTAATTCCATGCCTGCTTGTGCTATAACCCTTCATGTTATGTTGAGAAAACAGAGGTTCAGAAAGCATTAAATAATTTACTTAAGGTCCCTGTGAGTCACCGGGAGAGCTGGGAACACTCAGGTGTTCACTACTCTGGGCCACAGGGATTTACTCTGGTCTCCCCACCAGACAGGGCGAGCCGATATGACGCGGTAAGTTTGCGTTGTTAGAAGTCATCCACCTGGTGTCCGGAGGGCCTGGATGTCTCCCAGTGGAACAGAGGGGAAAGCTACAGACAGGGCCATTTCCCAGCGCTGCCCTCATTTTACCATTTATAGAGCTGGGATTGTACCCAAACTTTTTCTTTCCAGCAACTTTTCCCAAAGAATGACCCAGGATTTACAATCTGCGGCAACAGTGGAGGCATGAGCGCTATCTGGAGTTATGGGACAAAAAAAAAAAAAAGACAAAATTTTTTTCCCCAAGAAAACTCTTAATTTGGAAAACAAACAAAAAATATATATATAACAACTGGGGAAGCCTTCAGCCCCGTACACAGAGGTGAACTTAGCCGGGGCATCAATAACTGGGCATGACCGCAGAGGAAATGGTCCTGCGAGGTGAGCCACAGCCCACCTGAAAGCTGGCTCGGTCCAGGAGGATGATTTCAAGCCGGGATCAGATGTCCCCAGGTCCCTGAGTTCACGTGAAGTAAAAGCTGAAAATAGCTGGGGAGAGACAGCAGGTGGCCACTAAGTCAAAAAGGGGCAGGAGTGAGTGCTACCCAAGGAAGGTGAAACAAACCTGGGGTCACAGGCCCAGGGAAAGGGGGGACAAGGGCTCAGCTGCAGCAGGAAAGCAGGCTGTGCGCAGCCAGACCTTCAGAATATTTTCCAGATAAACTGGAACCGAGGTTATGGGAGATGTGACTGTTTCTAAATAATTGCTAAAAACAAAACAAAATAAAAACTTGTGCGAGCCTAACAGGAACTTTTGGGACTTGCTGCTAGGAAGCTCAGGGAGCAATGCCAACACAGTGATGGCGAACTTTTGAGCTCTAACTTAACTCTGGTGCCGTGTCACATATAGAAATTTTTTGATATTTTCAACCATAGTAAAACAAATAATATTTTTGAAATTTATTTTATATGTTTAAATGCCATTTAACAAAGAAAAAAATGAGTTCATGTGTCATAGGTTCGCCATCACTGGCCTACAGGGACCAACAAGAGATGAGCTGGGTGTGCTGGGCTGGCCAGCACAGAAAATAGCACCCCACAAGGATTCCGGCAAACTCCATCACCACCCACGACCTCTCACACACTGCCCTGCACACCACAGACATGCATTCGCTGGTGAATTAAATATTAAAATGTATTTTCCACCTTTTTATATTCTGCGTATTTTTGCAGGCAACCCCTTGCTCTTTGTTGCTACAAGGTAGAGCATAGAGAAAGCATTTAAGATCTTTTATCAATCATGTCAAGTGTAAGAAAGAGGTCATGCCAAGTGTAGAGGAAGTCGTTTGTAAGCCTGAAATTATTTCAAAACAACAGCAAAAAACTAAGTGAAGGAGGGAAGCAGGGCTTTCAATGCGCGAGTCCAGCGGAGCCTGCCTGCAGGTGTGCAGGGAAAACCACCGGGCACAGGTGTACGCAAGCTCAACCTCAGGCAGAGAGAGGGACCAGAGGAAAAGAAAACCTCCACTTCGAGCACCTGCCCAGCAGGTAAAACCAGAATGCGAGTTTACACCCGACGCTTAAAAACAACAACACTTTCTCCCTGCACGTGCGTCTTCGTTTTCCCAGCTTCAGACGCCCGCATTCCGTCTCCCAAGTTCCCGTCCCCTCCTCTCAGGCCTCGGCCGCCTGGCCGCTGCCCGCTGCCCGCTCCGGGGAGTGGAGAGAGCTCGCCCTGCACGGGGCGCCGGGAAAATTCCTTTCTGCAGGGAACCGAGCTGCGAGCAGGAAACTCCAGACCCGCCCGGGCGGGAGCGGCTGCGGCCACCACCGGATCCCGGGAGTCGGGGGACTTCGGTCTCGGGCTTGCCCTCCTCCCACTGCTGCCTGGCGAACCTCAACTTTTCCCTCCGGATCGCGGCCCTTACCTGCGGCGACCCAGCGGGCCAGCAGCGCCCCGAGGCAGAGGAGGACCTGGGGCTCGGGTGCCCGTGCGGCCATCTCGCCGCAGATGCGGGCAGGGCCCCTCAGGAAACGCAGGGGCTGGCTGGGCGGGGTGTGCGCCCCGCAGGGCTCGGGCCCCCGGGGTACCGAGTGCTCCTCCCGGTCCCCGGCCCGACGGAGTGGATCCGCTCTCCGCGGCCCCGGGAGGGATGCTGGGGGTCGGGGGAGTCGGACGGGCGGTGAGCTGCGCGGGGCTCCCGGTGCGATTCTCTCTCCCGAGCGCTCGGCCCGGGGTGGGAGGGCGCACCCCGCCCCTTGTCCCCGCCACCCACTCCGCTCGCGGAAAACAACAGGAGCGGGGCTCCCCCCCACCGCCCATCCAGGCGGGAGCCCGACTTCCTCTACCTTGACCGGGGAGGAGGGCTTTATGCAAAGGGCGCGCGCCGGGGCTCGCTGAGCCGACTCTGCCCGGCCGGCCGGGGGCGGAGCGCGGAGGCTGGGCCCTCCCCGAGCCCACGCCGCCCTGGGCGGCCGCCGGCGTCGCGGGGACCGCTGGGCCGGGCCGAGCCCTGCAGCTGCCCAGGACGACACCCCGGTGTCCGCGGCCAGCGGCTCCCCGGCGGGCGCTCCGCCCGCTCCCCCGGAGGCGCGTCGCCAGCGGGAGGGGCGGGCGGCCAGGCTGCAGGGCGCAGGTCCCCGGGGCGTCCCCGCCGAGCGGCCCCCGGGACTCCCTGGTTCCCGCTGCTCCCGGCGGGCGCCGGGGCCGCCATCGCTGCCTGTCCTGCCCGGGGCCGCACGAAGGCGAGTCTAGAGCGGGCGGAGGATGACCCCGTGGCCCTCCGGCCAGAGGCAGCCTCGGGACTCCCGTCCTGGGAACCGGCCCAGACCACCCGGTCGGACTCCGGGCCCCGGAGCCGGCGGGACGCATTCCTCGGGCGCTTTTTGTTTGTTTGTTTTCCCTTTTCGGCGTCTCCACCCCCGTCCCGGCGGGTTCCCGGAAACCGCATTCCTCTCTTCCCCGCCACCCCGCCCGCATCCGTCCCTCCGTCTTTGGGGACCCTGATGCGATATCCTCAGGAAAAGGGGGCACTTGGAACAGCCCTACCAGAAACTTCCTCTTTAGAAAAATGCAATTAATACAGTAGAACAGTAATTGTATCCTCTAGGCGGTGGAGAGAGGGGTGCTGGTGTTCACGTTTTCTACTTTGGGAAATGTCCCCATCACCTCCTCATGAAAAGTTGAGAAAAAAACAAAAACTGCTATAAAAAAAAACGCTCGTTCTGTTGCTCCAAGGCCCCTGACCGAAATACTTCTCCCATGATGAAATCCTCTGGAAACCGGTAAAAGGGTGTGTTTTGCCCGATGAACTGAGCCATAAAGTTGCACAGTCTTTTTCCTTCTCCCCGTTGGCTGCGTGATTCTAACTCCTCAGCCCGCTCCTGGCCCGTCTCCGCCTTCCCCAGCCCCTTCAGCGCTGGTTTTCCTCTTGTACCTGGTGGAAGAAAGCAAAGTCCATCTTAGACAGACCCCTCCCTGTGTCCCCAGGGCCTGGTGTCACCCAACCTGTATTCTGTTAAATAAACACATGGAAGCTCATTGGTTTTGATATGGCAGTTCCTGAAGCTTTCCTGACACCTCCGTCCTCACTGAAGCTGACAGATACCAGTAAAATCAATAACCGGCAAGTGTTCCAGGGAGGGTGGGAATTTTATGGCCCTGGTGTGCTTGCCGGGAAACTGCAGCCGAAGGCCCTCCTGATGGGTTGCTCTGTCACATGCACGGCTCTCTAGCTCCAGGAAGACCCACCTCCTCCACGGCCTACAGTGCAGGTGGTAGCAGCTCACACCTGCATGGCCGGGGCCCTTCCCAAAGCCACTGTAGCAACTCGCTCTCACGGGGCCTCCCTGTAACTCTTGGGCCTAAGGAATCATTGAACCTCATTTTGTTAGTTTGTTTATTATTTTTAAAATATATTTTATGGATTTCAGAGAGAGAGAGAGAGAGAGAAACATCGGTGATGAGAGAGAATCATCCATGGCTGCCTCATTGGGGGTTGGGGGGAGGGGGCGAGGGAGGGCATAATCCGCAACCTGGCATGTGCTAGACTGGGAATCCAACCGTGACCTCTTGATTCATAGGTCGACGCTCAACCCCTGAGCCACACCGGCCGGGCCAACCTCATTTTGTAAGGGAGAAACCTACAGTTCTAGAGAAGGTTTAGTTCTAGATCACAAAGCCAGCTGGTGGTAAAGGCAGGCCTGGAACCCATGTCTGTTCAAGTCCAAGTCCAATCCTGTCACTTATGCAAAGGCTGCCATGTCTGGGTGCTCTGGTGTCCTTAGGGTGGCAGCCACGGGTGTTCCTCCGAGCAGGGCTTGAAGGACGCCTGAGACTAGTCGGCCTGGGACAGAGCAGGTCCCGGACACATCTGCCCTCTCTGCCCCCGAGACAGGGGCTGTCAAGAAACACCCTGGCAAGTGCTTCACATCCCATTGAATCCTCAGCACAACCCTGAGTGGTAGGCATTGCCAGTGCCGACTTACAGACGGCTCAGAGAGGCCACACTGCATAGCAAGTAGGTGGGAGAGCTCAGACTTGAACCCAGGCCTGGGGCAGTGCTGTCTTGTTCAGTCTTGGAGGGAGGAACAGAACGGGGCTTCGGCCTGACGCCACAGCCAGCACTCCTGCAGCCGCCCTGGTCTTTGAAGCCAGTAAGCAACCCATTATTTCTGCCCCCTACTCCTCTGCCATGTCTCCTCCCTAGAGGTGATGCTGAAAGGTTTCTTAGCAACAACCTGCTTCTCCTGGCGCTATACTCCTGGGGGCTTCAGAAAGGGCTGCCAGCCAGGAACAGCTGAGGGTAGAGCCTGGCCCCTCAGGTCCAGCCCCTGACCCCTCACTGCAAGAAGTACTAAGAGGCAAATGACAAAATCCTATGTGTGCCCCCCTTGGACGGGCCTGGGACCCACAGGCTGGCACCTCGAGGAACGGGAGCAGGCCTGGCTGATCCTCTGCAGAAGAAAACCTGCTAAACCTTCGGAAACACACCTTCTCCCACCTCCCCTTGGCCTCCTGCCCAGAAGGAAAGAATCGGGGCACAGATCCTACAGCAAGAAAGTTCCTGAAATCAGGCGAAGTTCCAAGGAGAAGCTGACAGGATGAGATGGAAAAATGGAAAATGGACAGTTGTCAATGTCTACTATTTTCAACTCCTTTCTGGACTGGAGACCAGGGGGGTGAAGGTTGGAGTCTCCGACTGGCAGAGAACCACAGGACTGAGAAGGCAGATCCACGCCAGAAGGCAAAGTGCCACTTGCAGAGGGACCAGGAAAAGGATCGTCCAGTTCCCTAAGAAATGGGCAGCCAAGGGCTGAGGAGAGGCGGGTAGCTCGCCCGCCCTAACAGATGAAGCAGCCCAGAGGTGTGTGTGCTGGCGAAGGTCTGACCACCAGCATGGCTCCTGCTGGCGGGGTGGGTGATCTTCAGTCCTCACCATTTCTCATGGTGTAAATACTTCTACTTGAGGTTGCTGAATTATAGGCACCATTAGCTCTCCCGAGTCAGTACCAGGGAGCAGCCCCACTTTCTAAAGTGGGGCACTTACGCCCTAACCGGTTTGGCTCAGTGGATAGAGCATCGGCCTGCGGACTGAAGGGTCCCAGGTTCGATTCTGGTCAAGGGCATGTACCTTGGTTGTGGGCACATCTCCAGTAGGGGGTGTGCAGGAGGCAGCTGATCGATGTTTCTAACTCTCTATCCCTCCCCCTTCCTCTCTGTAAAAAATCAATAAAATATATTTAAAAAATAAATAAAATAAAATAAAGTGGGACACTTGGGGCAGGATCACCCACGGGGATACCTGCTGGGAGCCAAACAGATAACTCAGGTAGGATACCATCCTTTATCACTCTCCTGTTCTTTGATCTCATTCACCCATGGAATGCATTTGTTGGCCAAGATAAGTGTTATTTTCCTAACTCCAGTTGGGACACAGGAATTGACAACAGTAAGTGCATTTAATTTAAGGGGATAGAGGAACGTCGTACACTCAGGGTAACCCGAGAAAGCTCAGATAAAACATTGTTTTCTGAGGGTGACATATCCATTTTTTAGATTGCATTGGCTTTGTCCTGTGCTCTTCTAGAATAATGAGAAAAAATAGAAAATAAAATATAACCATAACCCACCTGGAAATAATCAGTCATTACTAGAAACCTCTCATATTTTCTGCTGAGTTCCAATGTGTGTAATATTTTTTTTCAGAGTTGTAACAACATTTTACACAAAGCTTTGATTCCTGCTCTTTTTCCTTAACTTAATATTACAAGTATACATTGTGATTTTTTGACAAGTAATTTGTCTTTTTAACTGGAAAAGTAATAAAATACTAATATATAACATATACATACATACATACATATATGTGTGTGTGTGTGTGTGTGTGTATCCTATCTAATAATAGAGAAACATGGTAATTAGCCGTACCTCTGCTGCCCTTCCCATTGGCTAATCAGGGCCATATGCAAATTAACTGCCAGCCAAGATGGAGGCCGGCAGCCAGGCAGCTTGAAGCGAACATGAGGCTTGCTTGCTTCAGTGACGGAGGACTCCAACGTTCCCCGCCTGCCGCTGCCAGCCTCTGAGCTTGCAGTTTGAAACATTGTTACAAATATAGAAGCTAGACAAAACCCCAGAAACCTGCTTTCAGCCAGCCAGGATCTCAGAGCTGGAGTTGAAACAGTGTATCGATTATAGAACCCAAACAAACCAGATACCTGCTTTCAGCAGCCGAGGCCTAAGAGCTGGAGCCAAGCCTCAGAGCTAAAGCTGGCCCAGAATAAAAAAAAAAAGAAAAAAAGGAGCGGTTGGGAGCTTCAGTCACCCGCCAGCCTGAAAACAGCCCTCAGCCCCTCATCCAGACTGGCCAGGCACCCCAGTGGGGACCCCCACCCTGAAGGGTGTGTGACCAGCTGCAAACAGCCATCACCCTCTCATCCAGACTGGCCAGGCACCCCAGTGGGGACCCCCACCCTGATCCAGGACACCCTTCAGGGCAAACCAGCCGGCCCCCACCCATGCACCAGGCCTCTATCCTATATAGTAAAAGGGTAATATGCCTCCCAGCACCGGGATCAGCGGAGCTGTGAGGCCTCCCGGCACCAGGATCAGCGTGACAGGGGGCAGCGCCCAAACCCCCTGATCGCCCTGCGGCTCTGTGCGTGACAGGGGGTGGCGCCGCAACCTCCCCATCGACCCTGCCTTGAGTGTGACAGAGGGCGGTGCCCCAACCCCCCAATCGGCTCTACCCTGAGCATGACTAGGGGTGGCATTGCAACCTCCCGATCCGCCCTGCTCTGTGCATGACAGGGGGCGGCGCCCCAACTCCCCAATCAGCCCTCCTCTGAGCCCGACCAGGGGCTGCACCTAGGGATTGGGCCTGCCCTCTGCCACCCGGGAGCAGGCCTAAGCCAGCAGGTCGTTATCTCCCGAGGGGTCCCAGACTGTGAGAGGGCACAGGCCGGGCTGAGGGACCCCCCCTCCCCCGCAAGTGCACAAATTTTTGTGCACTGGGCCTCTAATATATATATATATATATATATATATATATATATATATATATATATATATGGCTTTGCAGGCATTATGCTAACTGAAATTGAAATAAGCCAGTCACCACAGGACAAATACTGTGTGATTCCACTTACTCGAGGTTCCTAGTGCAAATTCCTAAAGACAAAGAGCAGAAGGGTTGCCAGGGACTGGGGGGAGAGAAACAGGAGTTGTTGTTTAACGTGTCGGTAGGTCGTTTCAGTTTTGCAAGATGAAAAGACTGCTGGTGGTGGTGGTTGCACAACCATGTGAATGTACTTAATGCCACTGAACTATACGATTAAAAGGTTAAGACAGTGCATTTTGTTATGTGTGTTTTACCACAATGAAATTTTTTAATGCAGAAGAAAATGGGAAAGTAGGAAAACCATGAGGGGAAAAAAGGACACATCAGGGACAGAGAACACAGATACTTTGTTAATGAATCAAATAAAGAAAATCGGAGCAATTGTACAATGAATTTATATCTTGAAAGTAAGCCTTCCGCCCGCCTCTCCCTACGCCCCCAGGCCTCTTCCGCAGGACAGCCAGTCTCATCAAGGCTCCAGGGTTTGCTGGTTGCCTGACAGGCACCGGTTGGGGCATCACACAGCATTAACACGTGTGTTTTCAATGTTTACGTGATGATAGAGGACCCGTCTATGATGATTGTCCAGATTTTTGAAGTTCAATGACAGTTTTCTTCTAACAGATTTATTGAGGTGTATTACACACACCATAAATCCACCTACTTAAAGTGTCCAATTCAGTGGGGGTTAGTACAGTCATCACAGTCAACTTTAGATTTTTGTCACCCCCCCCAAAAAGAAATAGGGGAGGGTGGAGGTAAGGGGGAGAGATCAACCAAAGGACTTATATGCAAGCATAAAGGCCTAACCAATGGACACAGACAACGGGGGCGGCAGGGGGGGGGGGGGTGAGGGCATGAGTGGGGGGTAGAGGGTAACGTGGGGATAAGGACACATATGTAATAACTTAATCAATAAAAAAAATTTTTAAAAAGAAAAAAGAAATACCTTACTCTTTATCTATCTCCCCCCGCCCCTAGCAACCACAAATCTACTTTCTCTCTCTATGGATTTGCCTATTCTGGAAATTTCATATAAGTGGAATCAAACAATGTATGTCATGACTGGCTGCTTTCACTTAGCATAATGTTTTCGAGGGTCACCCACGTTGTAGCCTGTATCTGTACTTCATTCCTTTTTATGGCCCAATTGCCTTCCACTGTACGGAAACGCCACCTTTTATGTATCCATTCATCAGTTGATGGGCAGCCAATGAATATTTAAGGCACTGAGGAACTCAGAGGACTTGGGCCACCTCTTTCCTGGTTTCCGCTCTGCCTTCCCCTCACTCCACGTGTCTTTCTGGAAATAGCGTGTCCTTTCTCCCCTGGCTGCTCTGCTGTGAGCCGGGTGTCCTTTCTCCCCTGGCTGCTCTGCTGTGAGCAGGGTGGCTCTTTCCAGAAGCCTGCCTCTCTTTAGACTGGGCTCTCTGAATGCCCAGGCACCTGGCAGGGATTTGGTCAAGTAATATCTGATGCCATTATTCTTCCTTTTTCAAAGATTTCAGTGAAGCGCCTTTGGGTGCATAGCCAGGGATTCCCAGCTTCTTAGGGTCCCAGCCTCTGAGCACTGTTTGCTTCAGTTCTTTCTCCCAACCTTGCAAAAGTTCCATCCCATTTTTTCAAAGACAAACACATTAAACTTAATCCAACTCTAAGGTTTTTCATTCCCTCCAAGAGAACGAGTTCTTGCTTAACCAGCAGAGGCACAGTAACTACTCGCACACCAGCTTTCCCAGCCGATGGCTGACGTCCTGTAAGATTTTGGGAAAGTTCCCTCACAAAAGATACATTCTGCTCTTGCCAGGCACGCTCTCCATGGAATGTCTCCTTCCATCTTTGAGCAAACCTCGAGGAGATACTATTCTTATCCACATCTCACAAATGAGGAAGCTGAGGTTCAGAGAGGTGAAATAAACTCCCAAATACAGTCAGAGCCTCAAGCCCATGTTTATAAAATGAATCATTTCTGCTTTGGACCTCACATTTACTTAACAGCAATAAAAACTTACAGTGGGGGTAGAGGGGATTAAGAATCTTGTAATGAAAACTATGTACTCTCCTCCCAAAAAAATGCACAAATTTACAACATTTAAAAAAGCAATTTTAAGGAGTTGGGTTGTGGGGGAGTAATCCTGCAGGTCTAAGCTGGAATTGTAAATGGGGTTGGTTGGGTCCAGGAGGAATTTAAAAATAACACACACAAAAAAACAATAGAAACTTACTTATAAACTTGAATCACTAGGTGGCGCTCTCAACCCTGTATGGCCTCTGGGTTCCCAGCCAAGGTCTTCTAAGAGATAAGAGTTGGTCTAAGCTGCGTGGGACTCAAAACAGTTTCAGAGATTATTGGTTTAAATAACTCTCACCGCCCAGAGGAGGAGAAGAGGCCCGGATTGTTCAGCGGCTTGTTCAGCGGCTTGTTCAAGGTCACATATCTTGGACGCAGCCAGGACTCACCACATCTCCAAGGTCTGCGATTTCTGAAATGTATCACAGAGGTCCAGGGCTCTGAACAGAGCACAGTGGACACAATGCAGACGTCTGTTACCATGAGCCACGGAGTGAGCTTTTGTGCGTGTGAACGTCGTGAAATCGGCTGCTGTGCTGTGCTATCTGCAGGAACTAGCGGGCCTATCTGCTCCCCCCACAAACTGGTCCCGGGCTGCTGTTTCTTTTTTTTTTAATCCCTCCTGTGGGCGAGGCACCGAGCACAGGTCCTCCTATCGGTCAGGTTTGCTCTGGGTCCTTAGGAAAGTTCTTTTTCCCTCTTGGAGCCTCAGTCTCTGGGGTTACTGAGTACCAATAAAGCACCAAGCAGGCAGCAGATGCCCAGTAACTGGTGATGATTAATACAACCGCACTTCTTGCTCCTGTCAGTTTGACGCTTTAATTTGATGCTTTACAGTTGCCCTCTCTCTTTTTTTTAAAAAAAATATGTATTTTATTGATTTTTTACAGAGAGGAAGGGAGAGGAATAGAGAGCCGGAAACATCGATGAGAGAGAAACATCGATCAGCTGCCTCCTGCAAGACCCCCACTGGGGATGTGCCCGCAACCAAGGTACATGCCCTTGACCGGAATAGAACCCGGGGACCCTTGAGTCCGCAGGCCGACGCTCTATCCACTGAGCCAAACCGGTTCTGGCATAGTTGCCCTCTCTTAGACCCAGATGACTAAACGTGTTAGAACTCAGTGTAAAGAGAGAGCATGGCTGGGCAGAGGGGCTAAGTCCCTGACGGCAACTGCCTTCGGAGTCGGGTTTGGGGAGGGCAGCTTTCCCCTTTGAGGTGTCGGGGTAACGCCTTTGTAACTGCGTGGGGCGGGCCTGAGAAGTCACACACGGGTTTTTAACGAGGAGCTGGACCCCTCACGTACCGAAAGCTCTACTGGGAACCCATCGCTTCTGACTTCACTTGGTGGTTGTTGGTGGGTTTCAGTTCCTTGCGGGATACGGGACCGACGGCCTCGGATCCTCCCCGGCTGTTGGCCAGAGGCACCCTCAGTTCCTGGCCACCTGGGCCTCTCCACCCACGGGCGGCTTACGTCATGGCAACTGGAAAGCGGAGAAGGCAGTAGAGAGCATGCGCCAGCAAGACACAATGCACAGTCTTATGAGACCTAATTACAGAAGTGACATCCACGTTGCTTATTTTGGGGGGTAGAAGCATGTAGGCAAGGGGAGGGGCTTACACAAGGCTGTGAATACCAAGAGGTGGGAATCCCTGGGCCTTCTTAGAAGCTGCCGAGCACAATGGCTACCTGTCAACATAAAGGGCGAGTCGGCCTGAGAGTGCAACAACCCAGGAGCAAACAAAGCTGAGGAATAGGGTGGGGACAGATTCTCATGGCACCACTTAAGCCCCCGGATCTAGACACTGAAGTCAGCCACCCACTGACCTCCCAGGACCCCAACTATAGTTTTCTTCTTTAAAGATTCCAGTTTGTATTGGGTTTTAGTCTCTTGCAACTGAAAGAGCCCCGATTAACATTTAAAAAAACGTTGGCAGAGTCTTTGCATTTCATGGGACAGAGCTGTGCTCAGGTCGCCTAAGAGCAGGGTTTGCAGAGCCGGTGCTGGTGGCCTGGCCCTCACCGGGAGCTGCTGTGCAGGAGGTTGGAGGCTCTGTCTCTCCAGGTGCCCGTTTCTCTCTGTGAATCTGCTCTGTTTTCCCACTGCTGATGGCATGTGTCCTCCATACTGTGTATCTTTTTACCCACACTCCCCGCCGCCCCTGACTTCCGGCCTGCACAAGGCTCTTCATGGCCTCCAGCGCGTCTTCTCCTTTCTGCATTCGCTCCTACCGACTTTACCTGCCTGCTTCTCCTTATGTACTAGTGTAGGTTCAAGAGGTCGAATCTGGTGCAGGTGACCCCGTTGAGCCAGGCCGGTTCACGGATGGTATGAGCAGCCTGTGGAGGGGTTGTCAGGCGGGTCGGGTGGACTCAGGAGGGCTTCCTCGGGGTTGCGGGCATGGCAGGTGTTCTGCAGCTTGTCTTGTCCAAGACGCAAGGCAAACCATTTTTCATCAAGACGGTGAAGATTCTGGTCTAATGGTCACAGTTTGGCAGCACTAAAGTCTGAATGGATGAAGCTTCACCGAGTTTCAGCAGCATTTGGGAGGCCTGGTTTCTATTTCCAGCTCCTTTTGAATAAGCAGGTCATGTGCAATGACCAAGGACTCTTTCTGTCACAAGTGAAGAATAACTTAAACAGGCACCCGTCCCAAATGGAATTTGCTGGCTCAGGTATCTGAAAAGTCCGAGGGTAAGTCTTGCTTCATGCTTGGCTCATGCAGAGGTCAATGTCAATGTCATCATACCATAACAATGTCGTCATACCATAACAATGTCGTCATACCATAATCTCTCTCTCTCTCTCTCTCTCTCTCTCTCTCTCTCAGCTACTTTCCTCATTGTTGGCTCCATTCTCAGGTACCCTCTTCTGTTCTGGTGGCAAGATGGGCACCAGCAGCTCCAGGCAGACATCCTCTTTCCTCCACAGCACTGGCTGGAAGAGAGATTCTGTCTTCCCAGTGGTTCCAACCCAGGTCCCAGAACTGAGCCTCATTGGCCTGGCTTGGTTCACCTGTACATGCCTGAACCAATGGCTAGGCCAGAGGGATGCAATGCCTTGATTGGCCAGCCTCAGGTCACATGACCATCCGTGGACCACCGCCCCTCCCACCCACATGAACTAAGTGACAGAGGGTGATTCCCCAAAGGAAAAGTGGGGGTGCTAGTAATTGGAGAAAGAGAAATGGATCCTGGCCAAAGCAACACCAGTGTCCAGAGCTGGGCAAACTTTTTGACTCGAGGGCCACAATGGGTTCTTAAACTGGACCGGAGGGCCGGAACAAAAGCATGGATGGAGTGTCTGTGTGAACTAATATAAATTCAAAGTAAACATCATTACATAAAAGGGTACGGTCTTTTTTTTTTTTAGTTTTATTCATTTCAAATGGCCGGATCCGGCCCGAGGGCCGTAGTTTGCCCACGGCTGGTTTACACCCATTAATCTGTTCATTGGTGTTTCCCAGTCTCTAAAAGGATGTGCTGTTTGCAAAGTAATTCTGCAAAGAACCTCTGAGCCTGCATACGTTTTTTTGCTTGTGACTTCCAAAATTTGCTTTAAAAAAAGTAAAGTGAGATTCACATGACACAGAATTAGCTGTTTTAAAGTGAACAGCTCACTAGCATTTAGTGCATTCACAATGGTGTGCAACCACCACCTCCGTCTACTTCCTGGGCATTTTCATCCCCTCAGGGTAAAGCCCCAGGCCCACCAAGCAGTCGCTCCTCCTGTTCCCTCCTCCTTCCACTTCTGGTGTTGGCGAAAAACCAACCCACGCTTAGAGAAAGGGAATTACATTTTATTATTAAATTCTGTGCAGGTCCAGAGGAAAATGTGTCTTTCAAATTCTGGGCCCCCCCCCCAGCATGGAGGAAACTCCTCTATTAATACTTTTTCCAGTCCTTTGTCTCCCAAATTTGGAATGAGACTTCCGGGCCTTCTGAGAAAGGAGGCCTGCATGCTGGGAAGGGGCCAAGAGACCACATCTCAAGGCCTGGCCTGGTGTCAGCACTGACAGCTCTGTCTGGGGCATAGTTACGGCCTCTCTGGAATGGGAGTGGTCTTATTTTCCTTATTATTTAAGACAGGAGCCAGAATAGCAGGGTTAAAATTTCAAACAGCAGTTTTTATATGAGATGGATGCTTTACTGGAAACCGTCAGTCTGCATTCTGTGTGTACGAATTTACCGACTCTGGACATTTCATAGAAGTCAAAATATGTGGCCTTTTGTGTCTGGCTCCTTTCTCTTAACACAACAATTTCCAGGTTCATCCACGCTGTAGCATGTGTCAGAACTTCATTCCCTGGGGTGGGCTGAACAATATTCCATGTGTGTATATACTAGGATGTGCTTGGTTTTTTGTTTATTTTTTATGTTTAATTGTGGTAAAATACACAGAACACAAAACTTACCATCTTGCCCAGCTGGTGTGGCTCAGTGGTTGAAAGTCAACCTATGAACCAGGAGGTCATGGTTGAATTCCCAGTCAGGGCACATGCCTGGGTTTCAGGCTTGATCCCCAGTACAGGCAAGCAGGAGGCAACCAATTGATGACTCTCTCATCATTGATGTTTCTATCTCTCTTTCCCTCTCCCTTCCCCTCTGAAATCAATAATATATATACTGTCTTAAGCATTTCTAAGTGTATAGCTCTGTGGCATTAAGTACATTGAGGCCTTTTTCATTTTGCACAACTGAAACCTTATACTCATTAAACAATTCCCCATTCCCTCCTTCCCACTCAGGCTCTGGCAACCACCGTTCTACTTTCATCCCTAGGAACATGACTATTTTAGATACTTCATATTAGTGGAATCTCATAGTATTTGTCCTTTTTGTGACCAGCTTACTTCACTTAGCATAATGTCTTCAAGGTTCATCCATGTTGTGGCATGTAACAGGACTTCCCTCTCTTTTTTTAAAGGTAGAATAATATTCCATTATACGTACTAGCATATGCCACATATTCTTTATTCATCCATCCATCGCTGATGCACACTTGGGTTGCTTCCACTTCTTGGCTATTGTGAATAATGCTGCTGTGACCATGACGTACACATATCTCTTCAAGCCTCTGCTTTAAATTCTTTTGGCTCTATACCCAGAGGTGGAATACTGGATCATATGTTAATTTTATTTTTTCAGGAACTAGAATTTGCTTGTTTTTAAAATTAATTTTCTGCCTCTTTTCTAAAAATATTTTATGCAGAAGATGCCAGTAAAAATGTAAAATGTTTTTTTTTTAAATGCTTTGAGATTCTCAAGAGAGAAAAAGCAAAAATCTCAACATAAAAAATCTAACACGTGGAAGCCTAGAGACCAGTTGGAGGTCGATTTCAAGAACCATGTCTCAGTCCAGATCCTTGGCTAAGAGCCAGCGCCTGGGTGCCCTGGGGTCACAAGTACAAGTCACGGCAGGGCCTGGACAGCTGTTTCTGAATGGTGGCTACGGGGTGGAGCTTTCTTTTGCCCACGCCTCCCATTCGAAACACTTTCTCCAGCAGAAGCACAACTAGTAAAACTGGAGTGACACCATCCCACTAACCACATCAGTAAATTTCCCCTCCTCGCTCAACAAACACACACATCCTGCGGCTTTCCAGGCTCCTGCGTTGGAACCCACCCACAGCAGCACCGACAGAAGCTGCCCGCCCAGACACACACACACATTACAATCCAGAACGCCCAGTGTACGGTGGATGTGTGCCAACATATAACATTTCTGTCTTTTCTTTCTTTCTTTCTAAAAATTGCTTTCCAATACATGAACAGTGCTCTGAGTAATCGGTAAATACTGAGCATCTGCGATATGCCAGGAGCCCCTAACCTCCCTCCAGGTTGGGTTTTTGCCTGGGTGTGTAGGGCACTTCTTGGTTTCTGGATAAAAACGAGGCTTTCTGCAGACATTTGCGGGAGCACCCGGCTCCTCCGCTATGGCTGGGGGATGCTCTCTCTTGGGTGTCCTGGCTCTGCCCAGACCTGCTCCCACTCTGCACGCAGACAGCTCTCACCACAGACCAGGCAGCTTCTCTTCTCAGGTGGGTGGTGACCTTTGGCAAGTCCCTGAGACTTTCTGAACTTCAGTTTTCTCCACTATCAAAGGAGGGGGTAAAGGAGAAACAGTCTCACTCTAACAACACATGCGGGAGTTAAACAATTCACCATGCCATTGCATTGGGCAGTCGTTTAAGAGAGATGTGGGTCACACGTTCTACATCTACTGTCTGGAACATGAAAATAAAATTTGTGGAGATAGAAATATTGGAAAACAAATGAGAGGGTAGCCCCGGCCGGGGTGACTCAGTTGGCTGTGCGCAGTCCCGTGCAGGGAAAGGTGGCAGGTTTGATTCCAGTCCGGGCGCATGCCCACTAGGGTGTGCAGGACGCAACCCATAGATGGTTCTCACATTGATGTCTCTCTCCCTCTCTAAAACCAATAAAAACAGATTTAAAAGAAATAAGATGGGGATGATGTTAAGTTTATAAAAAAGAAAAGAAATGAGAGGGTAAACCTGGTTGGTCACTAGGTTCCCTTTTGGCTTAGAATTGATCAACCACAGAGGTCCCACCCAATGTGGAATCTGGTATCTCACACTTAAAAGGTGAATGTTCTTTGACCCAGTAACTCCACTTCTGGGATTCTATCCTAAGGAGAAAACACCAAAAAGTACTTGTAAAGGACATGTAAAACAATACATATTGCAGAGATATTTTTAGAACCGTGGTCGGCAAACTGCGGCTCTCGAGCCACATGCGGCTCTTTGGCCCCTTGAGTGTGGCTCTTCCTAAGCCTTAGGAATACCCTAATTAAGTTAATAACAATGTACCTACCTGTATAGTTTAAGTTTAAAAAATTTGGCTCTCAAAAGAAATTTCAATCGTTGTACTGTTGATATTTGGCTCTGTTGACTAATGAGTTTGCCGACCACTGTTCTAGAACATAACAGTGAACACACCTTAAATATTGCTAAATGAGGGATTGTGTTGAAAACAAGTGACAATCCACTCCATAAAACCCTGTGCAGCCACTAAGAATGTTGCAGTAGCCCGGCTGGCATGGCTCAGTGGTTGAGCGTTAACCTAAGGACCTGGAGGTCATGGTTTGATTCCCAGTCAGGGCACATGCCAGTTGCGGGCTTGATCCCCCATGTGGGGCGTGCAGGACACAGCCAATCAATGATTCTCTCTCATTGATATTTCTATCTCTCTCTCCCTCTCCCTTCCTCTCTGAAATCAATAAAAAATAGATTAAAAAAATAATGTTGCAGTAGTCATTTATTTATAGATATGATGGGAAGAAGTGAAGGAAAACAAATTACACAACAGCATGTATGTATAATCTGGCCCCATTCATATGGAATGCATACTTTCATATATGCATATTCATATTTATATACTAGAAGGAAGTCTGGAAGGAAATACAGTATGATGCTCATTGGTTTGGGGAGTTAGGCTTATTAAAGGTCTTTACTTAATTTTACATTCACTTATTGATATTTAGGAATCTATAATAATAAAAGCATAATATGCTAATTAGACCAGACATCCTTCCAGATGTCCTGCTGGACCACCTTCCGCATGAAGCTGGGGCTGGGAGGGAAGCCCGGGTCCCGGGTGCCAGAGGGAAGCTGGTGCCAGCAGCTGGGGGAAGGAAAGCCTACTCTTACATACATTTTGTGCATCAGGCCTCTAGTTTTTATATAATGGACATGTAATAACAGTACAGCTTCCCACGTGGAGGTGCAGGCTGTGTAGGAAGCACACTTATGTGCTTTATTTGATGTTCACAATGATCATTTCAGGGGTGTTGGTAAACCCATTTTATAGAGAGGGAAATGATGCTGAGGCTTAGGATAAGTCATATACTGTATTAGTTCCCCATTGCTGCTGTTACAAATTACCTCAAACTTAGTGACCTAAAATCAACACAAATTTATTATTATTTTTTATTCTTATACTAGAGCAGTGGTTCTCAACCTTCCTAATGCCGCGACCCTTTAATACAGTTCCTCATGTTGTGGTGACCCCCAACCATAAAATTATTTCCGTTGCTACTTCATAACTGTAATTTTGCTACTGTTATGAATTGTAATGTAAATATCTGATATGCAGGATGTATTTTCATTGTTACAAATTGAACATAATTAAAGCATAGCGATTAATCACAAAAACAATATGTAATTATATATGTGTTTTCCGATGGTCTTAGGCGACCCCTGTGAAAGGGTCGTTCGACCCCCCAAAGGGGTTGCGACCCACAGGTTGAGAACTGCTGTACTAGAGGCTGGGTGCACAAATTCATGCATGGGTGGGGTCCCTCAGTCTGGTCAGTGATCGGGGCCATTGGGGCTGCGAGAGGTTGGCCAGCAGGGGTGGGGCCACAGGAGGTTGGCTGTGGGGGCACACTGACCACCAGGGGGCAGCTCCTGCATTGAGCATCTGCTCCCTGATGGTCAGTGCGCATCATAGCAACCGGTTGACCGGTCATTCTGTCACTTAGGCTTTTATATATAGAGATTTTTAAATCCTCACTAGAGGATATTTTTCCATTGATTTTTAGAGAGAGTGGAAGAGAGAGGGAAAGACAGAGAGAAATACTGATGTGAGAGAGACACATCAATTGGTTGTCTCCTGCATACACCTGGACCAGGGCCCTGGCCAGAGTGGAGCTTGCAACCAAGGTATGTATGTGCCCTTGACCAGAATCGAACCCCGGAGCCTTCAGTCTGTACGCTGATGCTGAGCCAAACAGCTAGGGCGACACAAATTTATTATCTTACACTTCCGGAGGCCAGAAGTCTGAAGTGGTCTCACTGGGCTAAAATCGAAGTGTCAGCAGATCTGCCAAAGAGTGGCCTTGGTCAAAAATTAATTGAGCATATTGGTTCGGGCTAATTTCTGGACTCTCTATTCTATTCCACTGATCTATATGTCTGTTCTTGTGCCAGTACCAGGCAGTTTTGAGAACAGTGGCTTTGTAATACAGCTTGATATCTGGCATTGAGATCCCACCTACTTTGTTCTTTCTCAGGATCGCTGCAGCTATTCGGGGTCTTTTTTTATTCCAGATGAATTTTTGGAGAGTTCGTTCTAGATCTTTGAAGAAGGCCATTGGTATTTTAATGGGAAGTGCGTTGAATTTATAGATTGCTTTGGGTAGTATGGACATTTTAATGATGTTGATTCTACCAATCCAAGAACATGGTATGTTCTTCCATCTGTTTATGTCTTCCTCTATCTCTTTTTTCAACGTCCTGTAGTTTTCTGAGTAGAGGTCAATAATAGATACAGAGGCAGAGCTGCCTCAAACTGATTGTCGGACTGCAGTGGGAAGACCAGGGAGGGTTGGGGGACTGGAGGGAGGGGAGTAAGAGATCAACCAAAGGACTTGTATGCATCCATATAACCATAACTAATGGACATAAGACACTGGGGGGTAAGGGAGGGCAGGGGCTTGTTAAGGGCGGGGGGGGGGGGGGGAAGGACACTTATGTAATACCCTTTGTAATACTTTTAGGGGGAAAAAAAAAAAAAAAAAGAGTGGCCTTGGACTCCAAGCAGAGCACCGTAGCTGGGGCCCCACTAGTTTCTCCCCACCAGTCAGATCTCAGAGGTGCATTCTTGGGGTTGCCATAGGGGGTTAATCTGGTGATTTACCATGCGACACCTTCACTAGGGGAAAGCTTTCTGGAGGGCAGAGACCATGTCCACCTCCCCTTTATTCCCAGCACTCCTCGCTAGGGTGTGCTTAGGACTTTACATCTGGCCTTTGGAGCTAGGCAGGCTTTCACTCTTGCTTTGTCACTTACACGTTTCCAAGCCTCAGTTTATTACTTATCTATAAAGCGAGGATACTAGCAGGGGATACTACATTGGGTTGGTGTGAGGGTGAAATGAAATGCTCAGTGTCAAGGCCTGGCACATGGTAATGGTCAGTGTTAGCCTTCTTCATTGGCGCACTCTGACCTGCACACAATAGGTTCCCAGTAAATGGTAATTGTTGTCATTGGCATGCACATTCTGTAGGCGATGGTATGGTTGTTAGCGGAATGCACTTGGTAAACAGGAGTGGTCATTACTGGAGCATGCTGACCTGCACACAGGAGGCACCCGGTAAATATGGTTTGGTTGGTTCCAACCCTTGTTTTAGTGGAAATACTAGTAGTTGCAGTTTTCTCTCCTCGGTGGAGATAGAGAAAGGTACGGCACATCCAGATGGTCCCAATCACTCCCTGAGCAAGCGAGGAGAATACCACCACCTTCCCGGGGCAGGTGAGGGAGCTAAATGAAGCACAGTCAGCACTTTGTAGCCCACAGGCTCTCCATAAAGAGGCTCCCGCCTCTTACACATCCAATGAGCTTCTGTGCTGAGTCCCAGAGAATGGTTCAAAGCAAGTTTTAAAACATCTCTTTCTGAGCATATTCTGTGAATCTGCAACCATCGTTTCTGACCAAATAGTTGTTTTCTTTTTTAAACACAGAGCTTGTAGGACGGCATCTGTTACCCCATGAGCATTTAATGAAAGCCGTTAAAAATAAACAGTGAGGGGAAAGGTGTTCTGCTTCCTCCAACTGCTGCAACATAAGGAGGTTGTGGTTGACCTCGGAATAACAGGCGAAATAGCCTTTTTCTGAATGTGATATTTTAACAAACAAACAACAACAACAACAACACCACACACACACACACACACACACACACACACACAAAACACGAAGCTTTGAACCTAACACTGACCATATGTTTTTAAAAGTCACTTATTTTCATATAATGATGATACTGTCAGGTATCAAGTGTGGCAGGCACCATTTTAAGTACTAGGGGTAAGACCAGTGAACAAGAGAGTCTATATTCAGGTGGGCATGGGTGTGTTTCAGATGATAAGTTTGTAATTCCGAATGCTCTGAATATTAGGAAAGAGAAAGGACAGAACAGGGGTGGACACAGGGAGCAGCACCTCCCAGTCTTGATGGGTGGGAGAAGGTGGAGGTGATCTTCGAGATGAGTAAAGGCGAGCGGGTTATAATAAGAGTAAAACGAGGACTGAAGGAAAAGGGGAATGAGGGGCAAAGCGTTCCAGGGAGAGGGAACGGCATGTGCAAAGTCCCAGAGGTAGAAAGACAAATCCGAGAAAAGAATCCGAGAGAGGTGGGAGAAATCTACAGGCGTCTGGGTTTCACCTGAGGCAAAGGGGAGCCACGGAGGACGTTCTGAAAATGGGAGGGATGAGGTATAGATGAGCCTGACCTACATCCGAGCAAGGTGAACGGCTAGAAAGGAACACTGGAGGCAGCGGCAGGGAGAGCACCCCAGTCGTTACGGGGAAGGCGGGGGATGGAGGGACGTGGACAAGCGGACCCACTGGAAGGGCCTTAAAGCAGCTCTGCTGGAGGGAGAGCCACGTGTCAGCAAAATAGGGATTAAAAAGGCTTAAAAATATCACTTCCCCGGAATTTTGTTTGGACCAAGTTGGAGGGGGTTGAGAATCCAATACAATGTATTTGCTCATAGAGAAAAATACTCAAAAGTTCGCTCAGGCCCTACCACCAGGAGGTTACCAAAACAAGTGCGCATGCGCGAGATTACCGAGGGGCTCGGGGCAGTCCGGCTGGTTTTCGGCAAGGCCTTACGGTTCTGAATTTAGAAGGTCATGCAAAAGGGTTGAAAAAAAAAGAAAAACGATCAATGGTAGCTCAATTACATTTCTTGAAGCAACTATCCCGCAAGCCGAGCCATAGCTCCGGGGAACGCGGGGACGGCGGGTTGCAGATTCCCTTCGGGCAAAAAGAAGGGCGAAGCCGGCGGCGGACCCGAGAGCGAGGCGCCCCGCGCCACCAATCAGAGAGCGAGGAGGGAGGGGGGGACGGAGGGGGAGGGGGCGGGCGGCGGCTCCTGCGCATGCGCCCCCTGCAGCGGGCTCGCGCGGCCTCCGGCCTGTTTGGGAACCGCTTCCAGTCGGTGCTGTTGGTCTCCCCCAGGTTCGCCCGCGTCTCCCCGCTAGTCCCCGCTCGGCCGCGCGATGCCGGTGGACCTCAGCCAGTGGTCCGGGCCCTTGAGCCTGCAGGAGGTGGACGAGAGCCCGAAGCACCCGCTGCAGGTCAAATACTCCGGGGCGGAGGTCGACGAGCTGGGCAAAGTGCTCACGCCCACCCAGGTACCCGAGGGCGCGGGAGGCGGCTGCCCCGAACCCGGAGGCCGGCGGGCCGTTGGGCGGGGACCGGGCGGAGGTGGGGCGGGCCTTGCAGCTGAGGGCAGGGGGTCGGGCGCCCACGCTGCAGGCCTGCGGTTACCCGGGGGAGGGGAAGTCCCCAGCTGGCGGCATGGCGCGGCCTGCGGGAGCAATTGCTCCGCTTTCCCGGGACTTCTAGGCACAGGCAGGGTCTTGGCCCGGAAACGGCCGGGACCGCGGGGGGCGGGGCGGGGAGGCGGCCGGGCCCCGAAACGAGTCGGCCTTGGTCGCCCCCACGTCCCCGGAGCCTCCCCTCGGGCCTGGGGATTTTAGGTCTCGTTTTGGGGAGCAGAGGCCCCACCCGAGGACACAGGACGCGTTATGTAACTGGTGACAGTCAGAGCCCAGCGCGGCCTCCTTTGTGTTAGCGGGTCGTGACCTGCAGCTGGAAGGCTCGAGGGCAACGGGCCTTGTTTTACTGTTTGGCCTCCGACGCCCTCGATCGAGGCGGGACCAGGTCCTGGCTCCTGGAAGTGGAGAAACCAGAAAACCCACGTGCCAAGACCCTGGCGAGTTGTTAGTCACCAAGCTCTGGGCCTTGGTGTGAATACAGCTGCTATCGATGGCACCTGATTGTTTTGAAATAAGAAGTGCTCATCTCGCAGCCTGCCCTTTTCCTGACTCTCCACGGCTGGCCACCTCGGTTTTCTCCTTTTCTGTGCACTTACTTTCAAATGTCCAGTTAATTCAGGTTTCACGTTAGCAGGCCCAGGTAACCTCCTGGTCACCAAATCTGGAGACCCCGTCATTTCAGACAGCGTAAGGTTGTTGTTAAAAGAGGACCCTGTCAGTACCAGGGTTGAAGTCCCGATCCTTTCTGTTAATAGCATGCTAGGTTACCAGCCTTGTATTGCTGTTGGGGCTAAAGTAAATAAAGAGTATATTAAACTTCAGCTCCTGGTGCTTAGTAGAGTCAATACACTGTAGCTTTTATTAATAATCTACTCTGTTGGGAATTTGATGGTTGGTTACTTTAGCATTTCTGACTTCTTTTAACTCCAAACTGGTCCCTTCCTACAGGTGAAGAACCGGCCCACTGGTATTTCATGGGATGGCCTTGATTCAAGTAAACTCTACACCCTAGTCCTGACAGACCCAGATGCTCCAAGCAGAAAGGACCCCAAATTTAGGCAAGTTGGGGAACTGTGGGTCATCCACATATGAGCTGGTGCTTCTCGCCGGTGTCAGCCCCTCGCTGGACAGTGCTGTGCTAGACCTGGCTTGGGAGGTGCACATCCGGGCCTAAGCAGAGTGTGCGTCTCCAGCCCCTCCCTCCCCAGAGAGGAAACGAGGAACTATAGCTGAGAGCCACGTCTGCCTGCACCTGCCTTTGTACAGCCCCCCCTGAGCTAAGAATGGTTTTTACATTTTTTTGGTAATTGGGGGAAAATTAAAGAAAGAAGAATACTTTGTGACATCTGAAAATGAAGTGAACTTCACCTTTCAGTGCCCATAAGTAAAGGCTTATTGGAGCACGGCCACGATAACTTACTTAAATCTTGTCTGTGGCTGCTTTCATGCTATCACCAGAAAGTTGAGTTGTTGTGACCGAGACAGTGTGAACTGCAAAGCCGAAAACATTTACTGTCTGGCTCTTTACAGAAAGTTTGCTGCTCTAGACAATCACAGAGGGAGGGAGGTGCTGGGTCGTCTCTTCTGCAGACACATGAGGTTTTCGATGGCCAAAAAGGCAGGGCTGTCCAGTTGACGCTGCATCCTGGCATGGAACGTGGACTTCACGCACGTTTGTCGGCGCAGTGAGTGCGTGCTGACTCCCCGTGTTGATGGTCCTGTGTTCTCTCATAGGGAATGGCACCATTTCCTGGTGGTCAACATGAAGGGCAACGACATCAGCAGTGGCACCGTCCTCTCTGATTATGTGGGCTCTGGGCCTCCCAAGGGCACAGGTCAGTAAAGGCTGTTTTTAGGGGGTTGAGGGAGGGGAGCCTGGGTGCACATTAGGATTGGCCTGCAAGTGCTGCTGCCGATTGTAGTCTGATTCTTAGAGCTTTATTCTTTTATTTATGAGAGCTCTTACCCTAGTGGAGGCTTCAGGCAGTGCAGTTTGCTTCCAATGCAGTAGAGTCAGGTGGCTGGAACCTTGGGTTCTGGTTAGTAAACAGGGAAGTCTGTGAGAAGATACTAAAGAAGCCGTGTTGCAGGATGCTTGAAACGGCTTCCTACGGGGGCTGTATACGGACTGAACACAGATAAACCATTTAAGTTCTATTTTTTTAAAAAAATATATTTTATTGATTTTTTACAGAGAAGGAGGGAGAGAGACAGAGAGTTAGAAACATCGATCAGCTGCCTCCTGCACACCTCCCACTAGGGATGTGCCCGCAACCCAGGTACATGCCCTTGACCGGAATCAAACCTGGGACCTTTCAGTTCGCAGGCCGATGCTCTATCCACTGAGCCAAACCGGTTTCGGCTAAGTTCTATTTTTAAGTTTGGCCCTGTGGGATCTTTTAGCTTCTAGTTCCCATAAAAAGTCTCAGAAATGATCATAGTTTCCAAATTAATTATTAAAAATTGGCTCCTTTATCTCTATAGTTTCCGTTTCTCTTGAAAATCGAGTGTGGTATCTTGAAAACACTCTGCCCCTCTCATACATTCATAAAAGGACGGTAAAGGTACATCTTTCTCAGGGATCTATTCAGTTCTCTAGGGCAGTTATAAAATTAGGCAGTTAATTATGGTAAGTACACACATGAGAATAAAGCAATTCTCTCAAGTAGGGAGTTCTGTTCTCATTAACAAAAAAAGCCTCAGTAACTCACACTTTTTCCTTTTGCTTTTGTTCATATTCTTTTAGTAAGTTATAACTTACATGCAATAAAGGCACAGATTGTAGGAGTTTAGACAACGGGTATTGATGGATGCACCTTTTCCAGTTAACTTTTCCCAGAGCTAACCCTGTTCTGACACCGCTCTCCACCGATTACTTTTGTATTCATATAAATGATATGCAGGATGCATTTGTTTTGAGTGATTGGTCTCTTTCACTGGAGATCATGTTTGAGATTCTTCCATGTCACTGTTTGTGTGAGTAATTTGTTCCTCTTTATTGCTAAATGGTATTCCATTGTGAATATGCCAGTTTGTGCAGCCATTCTCCTGTGGGCTGTTTTTAGTGTTTGGATATTATAAATAAAGCTGCTGTATACATTCTTGTCATTGGTGGGCATAGGTGTCCATTTTTTTGAGTAAATACCTAGGAGAAGAATTGTCGGGTCATAGAAATTGCCTAAGAGTTCTCCAAAGTGATGGGAATTTTTTACACTCTAATCAACAGTATATGAAAGTTTCAGAAGATCCATATAAGATTCATGTGGATCCCTATCAAAATTCATCCATGTTGTAGCATGAGACAGGATTTCCTCCTTTCTTAAGGCTGAATAATATTCTGTTGTATATTTATACCATGTTGTGTTTATCCATTCATCTGCCAATGGATATTTGGGTTATTTTCAACCTCTTGAATATTGCGAATACCGCAGTAAACATGGGTGTACAAGTTTCTAAATAGCTTTTCTTGTATAAAGCAACTCATGGCACCTGCTTGAGTGCAGTCCCTAATTGGAGCTTGTAGAAAGCTGCAAGGTTCATAGGGTGCTTGCTGGCTTGCTTTCGAACATGCATTGCTGCTTAGTTGGTTAAAGTGAATTGAGCCATTTCTTTTAAAGCAGGTCTCTTATCTTCCAAGGAAGTCAGTTTTGGAGGTAGAAAGGTGGTGTTCTCCTTTAGCCTGTGCAGGTATAATTGTGGTATGATGAACCAGTGATTTGCTCTTCCCTTCCTCCATTTCTCAGGTATTTTTTAGCATCTCCTGCCTGCCAGGCACTGAAGTCAGATAGGTTCTAGGGCAGTGGTTCTCAACCTGTGGGTCGCGACCCCTTGGGGGTCGAACGACCCTTTCACAGGGGTCGCCTAAGACCATCGGAAAACACATATATAATTACATATTGTTTACAGTAGCAAAATTACAGTTATGAAGTAGCAACGAAAATAATTTTATGGTTGGGGTCACCACAACATGAGGAACTGTATTAAAGGGTCGCGGCATTAGGAAGGTTGAAAACCACTGTTCTAGGGAGATAATGGTCAATAAGATAAACACCGTAGCTCTATGGGGCTCTCTTTTCAATGAGACGGTTAAATTAACAGGTAAGCATTTTAGATAGCTATGCTACTGTGACAGAAGTAAAATAGGCATCCTCATGGGAGTGGTGGGAAATGGCTGGTGACCAGCTCCTACTGGAGATGGGCAGGAATCCTGGAGTGGGATGAATGAGTAGCAAAGAGCAGTAGGAGGGCCAAATCCTGTCAGTCTAAGAGGCTGTAATGCAGGGTGTGGACTGTATACCACTTGCAGTGCAGTGTCACTGGGTGCGTTTCAGCAGGTGAGTGACCCGACTCGTTCCACCTCTCTGGGTTCTCAGCATCTTTGCAGATGGGGTGGTCTGGGTCCCTCCAAGCTATGAAAAAGGACGATGCCTCCATCAGATGCCTAGCTGTCTGTGTATCTTCCCTCCTGCCTCTCCCTCCAGGCCTTCACCGCTACGTCTGGCTGGTTTACGAGCAGGCCAAGCCGCTGAAGTGTGACGAGCCCGTTCTCAGCAACCGATCTGGAGACAACCGTGGCAAGTTCAAGGTGGCATCTTTCCGCAAAAAGTACGACCTCGGGCCCCCAGTGGCCGGCACGTGTTACCAGGCGGAATGGGATGACTATGTGCCCAAGCTCTATGAGCAGCTGGCTGGGAAGTAGGGGAAAGCCAGGAGACAGACAAGGCCCCGGGGCCCAGGCAGTGTTCTCAAGTTCAGTGATGCATGTTGATTTCTCCTCTTGCCTGTTCCACTCTCACAGGCGAGACCTGAGCAGATAGAGCTGTAGGGTGTCTTTTCCTTCTACCTGTCCTTTATCATTGTACAGGGCCACACACTCTGGATTTATGTTTTGATCAAATTTGAACTCCATTTTGGGGGCTATTTTGGTACTATGATGTGGTCATCAGATTGTTAATATAAGAAGAACAACCCAGAATTTAAAGGCATATCCTCTGAAGAGCAGCACTGGAAAAGCAATCGGAAGAGTCCCTTTCCTGTTGAGCTGTAGGGCTGGGTGAGGGGTTATCTGAAGTCCGTTAGTCTGTGCCTGTTAAATTTATCACTCTTCCTTGGTGTAATAAAAGCCAGTATGGAGTTGCTAAATGTTGTGTTAATTCTGCTGTTTGCTTACAGTTGAATAAAAATAAAAACATTGTGTGGACAAACTGAGCCTCCGGATATTTTGCCCTTTTGGATATGGGGTTTCAGAAATGTGGGAAGTCAAGAGACTGACTACCTGGAATGGTGAATATTCCTTTCACTGACCAGCTGAAATGACTGGGACTTGATTCAGGGACCCACACATGCCATTAAACTATAGCAGGAACAGCCATTCATTTAAATTTGAGGGTTTTTTTTTTTTTTTTTAAATCACAAAACTAGCCAAGTCTCTTTGCCCAAAAAGCACCTTTGCTTTTTGTAAGTGGTCCCCCATGGTGTAGTTGTGTGCGGACACCATAACAGTTGGCTAAGAAATAGCCTACACTCTCTTTGTGTTGACTTATAATCCATATAGAATCAATATCGAAAGGGGGCGGGGGCAGGGGTGGATCGATCACTCACAACAGCTGATGTACCAAGAGAAAGGTCCACATCACTGACCTGGTCGGTGATGGGGACAGGATCCCGGGTGAGGCCTGGCAGCCACTAAGCCAGGCTGGGCTTTATGCTCCTTTTCGCTGCTGTACTTTTCTGGAAAACTGTTGGAAATGTTGCCTCTTGTAATCTCTGGGGGCAGGTAAGGTAGAGAGTAATTTTTTTTTTTTTTACTTTAGGGGTTTAAAATTTATTTTTAAAATAATATTTTATAAAACAAAAGTTGTAAAGAAACTACCCTGTTGACCTTAAAAATAAATGTGAAAAGTAATGCACCTGTAAGACAAGGCAGACAATGTGGGAAGAAAATACGATTCCTCTTTCTCAACTGCAGAACTGGTTTTCTTTCAGAAGGAAATGTAACAGTATATTTACATATTTATCCTTAAAAAATTAGAGTCCTGCTATACAAACTGGTATACAAAGTTTTGCTCTGTCTTCCCCCAACTAATGTACTTTCATGCATTTTATATTCAGTAAACAGCTCAGCACAATTCATGTCTTTTTGAATAAATACTCTATTTTATGGATGTTTAATAATTAACTACTCCAATTCCCGACTGTGATTAGATTATTTCTGTTATTTGCTATTATAAACTGCTTCAACAAACCTATTTTATGTATATAAAATGCTTTTTCAAGTAATTTAGTGGAAAAATTCTTAGTATTGAAATATTTCAAAGACCATATACATTTTCAATGCTGATACTGACAAACCACCCTCTAAAAATCTCATACTGATTATATTCCTGTTAGTGGTATAGGAAAGTAACTTTTTCCATACCATTACCAATTTTCTCAAACTTTAAACACTTGACAATTTGATATTTATGTATATTTAAAATCATTTACTGTTTCTCTAAAATGTTTTCTTTGAGATTTTTATCTTGCTAACCACAGTACTTTCTTAGTTATAAGGAATTACAGTAATCTGTTTCCTTGTCTAAAACAGATACAGACTCATAAATGATTCTGAAAAAGGTCAACAACTCAACCAAAAAGAGATGAAGTGTGTGCACAAGAAGTTCACATAAAAAGAATGATACACAAGAAAAGATATATTAGTAACCTGAGAAACAATGGGATATCATGTTTTACCTATTAAATTGGAAATTAAAGTGACCTTTCCCAAGGGCACTACACTAGGAAGCAGGTGCTCCAGGTTCCGAACCCAGGTCTGGCCTCAAAGCCCAGTTCATAACCACCATGTCCACTTACAAATTCTCTTATGGTACAGCTTCCTCGTGAAAAATGGGTGGGGAGAAGCATTCTGCCATATTTACCTCAGAGGGTTGTTGGAAAACAATGATTTTTTTCTTGAGATTAAGTGAATGAATACATGTAAATGATTAACTTGACCTGATTGACAGACAGAAACAAAGTCTACAGTCACTTTCTTCAAGGCTGCTTCCTGTCTGGTCACAAATTTACCAAAAGCATATTTATAAGGGTCTAGTAGAATGAAGACCACAGGAGTCGACTCTGTATCACAGTGCAGCTTTAGCAGCCCCTCCAGACCCCAGTATTTCTAACACAATTCTGGAACCTTGGCAACTGCTCATCATTCTGACTTCATGGCAGAACATACGTAAACATGACAATAATCTAGAAGGCCCTCATTAAACCCTGATTAATAAGCGAGACCAGATCTCAGAAACACGGGTTTGATATCTAATACTTAAACATTCATAGTACATGGCCTAAATCCTCTTCTTGATCAGGGAGCAAGGGACTTCTTATATTGTCTACTTAAAACTCTTCAGTTTTCAGTTGCTCTGGGATATAGACCAGGTCCTCAACATGACCTGTCAGACTGTATGATTTCACCCCCATTAGCCTCTCTAGCTTCCTGCCACTCATTCCTGTCTTCTCATTAAACTCCAAACTTGCTGGCTTCCTCTCAGTTCCTTGAACATGCCAGGCTACTTCCAGATTTGGTCCTTTACAAATGCTGCCTGTGATTCTCCCCTCTACCTCCCACTTTCTTGGATAACATCTCTTTCACTCTCTCAGTACCTCTTAACTGACCTTCTGGGAATCCTTCCCTGACTAGGCTAGGTTCTCTTAGCTATGCTAAGGCAACATTACAATTGTAACATGTATGTGTAATTTTAAATTTAATTTTATCTCTTCTATTAAACTGGACCCTTCATGAAGGCAAGGAGAACCAATCTCTGCCTTTTAAGTGGACTGTTTAGAGACTGCTAATGCTTAATGTAATTATTGCTAAGGTGAGATTTAGTTCTACCACTTTATTATTTTGTTTGCCCCTCTTTTTCTTGGTATTTCTGTACTCCCTTCCCTGCCTTCTTTAGGATTATTTGAATATTGGAATTTATCTATTGGATTTGGGCCTGTTACCTCTTTGGCTTTTTTTTTTGGTAATTGGAGTTACAATATACATAACTACTTTTTCAATCTGCTTAGAATAAAAATTGTACCACTTCATGTAAAATTTAGAAGCATGGCAGTATTTCAAAATAGTTAAGAGAATATGAGGGAGGACAGTCTTACATTTATCTAGATACTTACCATTGGTTGCTCTTCATTCCCAGAGATTCACGTTTTCTTTTGGTATCATTTCCCTTCAGTAGGAAGAATTGCTTTAGCATTTCTTATAGATTGTCTCTTGGCAATTAATTCTCAATTTTTCTTCATCTGAATGGTTTTGTTTGCTTTTCCACAATTCACCCGCTTTTATTCTCCAGTGTCTTCAGTTTATCTAGTTTTTTTCATTGTAATTAGCAGGAAGGATCTACACTGCTCTGCTAAACTGGAACAATAAAAATGTGATTTTTATATCCTGTAATTTCTATGGCAAAACATATTACTAAATTAGAATCAGAGCGTATATGGAGTTTTTACAGGGGCATGCTTTCAGTTGCCCAGGAATACCCTTTTTCAATCGCTATATGAACAAATAATTGCAGAGGATGATAAATTCAAGAAATAAACTGACTTGGTTCATTAGACATCACTGGTAAGCATTCTCTGATACCCTCTGTGACTAATTGTTGCAGCTCCTTCACAATCTTGCTAGCACCCAGTCCTTCCATTGTCATGCCTCATCTTACTCCACTGTTGATTAATTTAGTCTACTGCTGATTTACTTGTTTCAGTAGAGATTTAAACCATGAGCTCCAGCAGGGTGACCCCATCCATCTTTGCCACACTCCCAGGCACACAGTAGGTGCTCAATAAATACTTCTTGAATGAGTGTATGCTGATCCTGGCTTCTAATCCCCTTTCCCTACCTTTTCCTTCAGCTATAGCACTTATTACCATGTCAGATCGTTTAGTATAATTACTGTGTTTTCAGTTTCCTCCCACCCCCACTGTAAGCTCTATCAGGGCAAGGATCTTTACCTGTTTGAGATACATTTGGCCTGGCACCTGACATATAAGGTACTCAGTAAATATCATTGAATGAATCATTGCAAATCAAAGGTAAGCAGCCCTTACTAATATGTATGATGAACCTGCAATCATTTTCTTTTTAACTCAGGGGAGTTTAGTGTATGCTGAAATTATAGGACACAGGCTCTCTGTTGCTATCACAGAAACGCTTTCATACCTGTTCTCCACTGCCATTCTGGTCCTTGTCTATTCTAACTGCCTCCTCGTGAAGGTACTAGAGTTGACTCAGTCTGTCCCAGGTGTTAAGAGCAGGGACCCACATGTCTTCCTTCTGGTCTTCCTTCCTTCTGGTAACTCTACCTTGGAACACATCACTGACAAACTTGTGAAGAGGGAAATTTTATAAAGATCAGCACCTGTCATCTCATAGACATAAGGCCTTTATACAAGCTAGCTAGACATTTTTCACTATGGAGACAAATGGATGAAATAGATTTCATGAAGCCTTTCTGCCTTATTGAAGACTTAATATTCTGATGGACAGGATGACTTATGCTTAGGAGGGTGTGTTCTGAAATCAGACAGGTCTCCAGTCTCCACCACCACCACTTATGCTGGTCATTTGTAAAATGCTGTGTCCCATCACATGGCAAGCAGAGGCAGGAAATGCAGGTTATGTATTGTCCGTGGGTCATGACTCTTCTTTCCAGCCTTCCCTTTATTATTTTCTGTGCGCCTAACACAGAAATTTCAACGAACTAAGCTGCTTAGGAAACCAGGAGATGACTAGTAATGGCTTTATGGTTGGGGTTAATCCACGTGGATACGTATTTCCTATGTTTTTAGTATACTTCCCTGCTGTAGTGGATTATAGTGAACATGACTGGTCACATGTGTCCGTGATGGCTGAATGTCCTGTAGAATATAAGAGTCATCTTCAGGTCATCATGCTCAAGTTAGATTTTCAATGTCCAGGACTTTGAACCCCACGAATATGCGATCTTACTGAGGTTGTCCTAATCCCCAAAGCCATATCCTATAAGTTATATGTTTTACTACCTCATTGTTGTGCACATAAAATCTAAAATAAAAGCATAATATGCTAATTAGGCCGGACGACCTTCGGATGAAGCTGTGGCAGTGGGGGCAGAGGCAGCCGCCACGGCGGTGGGGGCCGAGCCCCTTGCACAAATTCATGCACCGGGCCTCTAGTTATTCTAATAAAAGCAGAATATGAGGTGGGGGTCTATTAAAGTGGGATCATTTCAAATATCTGGCTATGATGTTCTCTTCATAGCATGCCTTTCTTTAAGGGTGCCCAATTTCTCTCCTCAGCAATACGTACTTCTGTGCATGACTGGCACATTGGTGTGTGTGTGCGTGTACATATGTGCCTTTTTCCATTTTTAAGGACAAAAAGGTGCCATTGACCACTTCAAATGGTGCCACATTATTTTCAGTCCCATAGAAGAACTGGGAAGACACAGCTTTACCTGAGGATCTTGAATGGCTCTTCTCAAAGCAACCAGGGCGACGGAGGACGGTTTGTGGAGGTGGCTCTCCATCTCAACTATGAACCGGTAAACCTAGAAGGGAAACTTCCTGCTACAATAACACAGCAAGGCGATGTGATGAACACTTTTATTTACAAATATAATTAAAAGCTCTGACAGTTATCATGCTCTTCCTTGGAACCTGAAAAATGTTTGTTTTTTAAAGTGCATGCAAAAGAAGTAAAGCCTTTTTTTTTTCATCATTTTTTATTGTAAGAAAATACACAGTTTGAAAGTGTGAATAATGCAATATTTATGACCAAGAAGATATGGGACTTTGGGAGGGGAAGGGAAATAAAGAAAAAGATCAAGATGATCTGATTGAGAGACAGTGTTGAACTCCAAATACTGAATTGGAAAAAGGAGGGAGGTGGGGAAGAATAGGAGGAGGAAGTAAAAAAATTTGATCAGAGAAACAGTTAAAATACAATATGAAAATAAGTAATACCTCTCCTTAAATTCCTTCTATACACAAAATACACGATTTGCCAAAGCCCAATTTGTGCTACTGGGATTCTGTGAGCTCCTTAAGTGTATTCACATCCTCTGCAACAGCAGAAAATGATTATGATACAATCAGAATATGCTGAAGACAAGTTAAACTCTTGCCAGCAGGTTCTTAAAAATCACAAGATCTCTTCACCCCACCCCCCACCCCCATCCCCAAAAAAGTAATAATATGTCACCACTGATATGTACATCACAATTAGTTTCTGTAAAATGTATCAAATTTTCAATCTTTAATAAAACTTTGTTTTTTTTTTTAATTCCTGATGAATAAATACCAAAAAAATAAAATAAAATAAAATAATGCAGCAGCTAGTTAAGGTGTAAGGCTGCGGATATTGTGTCTCTCTCCCCCTTGGCATTTATTATTATTTTTTTGCTTTACTTTCACAGATTGGTGGTAATGAGTGATTGCTTAGAGCAATATACATCCACATTTGTTGTTGGTTTATTGGTTTTTTAAAAACTGTCTCCGAAGTTTTCACTGAAACGTTTTAAATCACATCAATACTGTGACGTGTACTATGAGTAGAAGAGGTGGCCACGTTTTGGCCAGCACTGAAAGTTGACACGGGGGGAGGAAGGGGCCCCTGATGGAGTAAGAATAAACAGGCACTAGTCCGACACGATGTCAGTAAGAGTAAGAGAGAGAGAGAGTGAGAGCAACGCCCGTTAAAATGGGGAATGTGGTTTTGCAGGGTCTGAATTTTTTTCTGTTTTATTTTTTTTTGTAAATGGCAAAAAAATTTAATCTCATCTATAGTCCTCCTTAGGAAAATCTAATGTAACCAAATTCCCAAATCCCATTCTGAGGCTCTCCATGTCAAAAGTTTCAATCTCTCGCTCTTGCCTTTCCAATAGATACTTTATTCTCTCGCTGCGTTCCTTCTGAAGGGCAGCCAGCTCTTCTTCAATCTGAAATAAGCACAATGAGCAGATTGTTAATAGAAAGGATCTCCCAACAGGCACCCACATGCACACGTGCACATACACCCACACATATGACACACAGACCCACAGGAACTCAGAAGAAACTAGATGGGGACAGGCGGGAGGGTCCTGTGGTATATGTCTTGTATCTAATCCATTACATCTAAAACTTGCTCACAAGAATAAAAATGTTTGGGGCCACCTGGGGCTATAGCTCTACCATTCTAGCAAGCTAAGCAGCTGGGCTGATGGAGGTCAGTGTCCTGTCTCAGCGGGAGAAAACTCAGGAGAAGGTAAAAGACACTCGAGCACAATTAGACTGTGCTGCTGTCCCATAGAGAGCCAAGTGCCCCCTGGGTCATCAGTAATTTAGTTCTAGAACAGGAGTTGGGATGATAGTCTTTACGTTGGTCTCAGGGAAGTAGCGGAAGAAAGTACAAATAACTGGTTAAGCAAATAAATGGTCAACACAGTTTGGAGATGCTTTATGAAATCTTTTCTACTTCATATTCCTCAGCAATATTTAAAGCAATGAATATTTCAATTCAGATAACATTTATTATGCATGGCAATATCAGCTCTCTTCATTTCAATTTTTTTAAAGAGCCTTGCTGGTGATTTCTTTTCATTTAGAAATAGCTAAAAATGAAAGCCAAATTTGCACTTGGCTTCCTCATGCCATTTAGCAGCCATGCTATCAGCTCGCAGTGCCTTTTACATGTCATATCAACTACCCAGTAACCCATGTATTCCTCTGGCTGGGAAGGTGGGGATTCCTAGCAGAGTAATAGAAAGAGCTTAGGCTCTGAGATCAGATTTATGTAAGTAACCTAACCATGTTGAGCCTTAGTATCCTGCCTGTAGAATGGAGATTATGCCTACCTCTCCGGTACTAGGAGTGTAGAAGCAGGTAATAAGTGAAGAGTGTCTACTCTAATCCCCCAGTACATAGGCAGGGCTCAATGAATAGCAGTTTCCTAGGCTGTGCCCCATCCTCCACCCAGCTGCACAGGACCCGTAGGAACACTCATACCTTCTGCTCAAGATGTGCTCTGCGCAGAGACACCCTCTGCTCTAGCTTCTGGAGCTCACGTTCATGTTGTGCCTCTGTTTGCATCTTGATTTTGCTCTGATAGGCATTGAGCAGCTCCATTTCCTGCTGGAGCTGTAGCCTCAAGGCCTGGCATTCTGCTTCTTGAGCCTCATCTAGCCGTAACTGTGGGCACAGAAGACATACACTGTAATCTAGCTTACAGCATGTAATAACTACGGGAAGATGTTCAGATTTTAACAGGCTCCTCAGAAAAAAAAAGAGAGATGCCCTGGGTACATCCAGAGTTAGGAATCAAAAATAGTACACTCTACCCAATGGGCTACACACTTCTAAAAACACATCTTTAAAACATTCTTTCTTAAAACATTCTGACATATGTAATACTCTTTGTAATACTTTAAGCAATAAAACAATTTTAAAAAACCATTCTTTCTTAAAAAATACACACAAAAACATTCTTAAGAAAAACCACACCAGCAGGAGTCAGGAATGCTACACACTCCAGTGATTAAACTTGGGCTTTGGAGGCAGACTCCTGAACCTAAACTCTAGCTGCACCATTCACCTAGGTGTGTCACCTTGGCAAGTTACTTAACCTCTCCCAGTCTTTCTTTCTCCTTCTCTCTCTCTCTCTCTCTCTCTCTCATCTCAGGAAAATAACAACTTCTAAACAACAAGTGTCTAAGATTGGTGTGAAGATTAAATGAAAGAATTCATATAAAATCTTAAGGCATAGTCCTTGATGTATACCAACTATTCAATAAATAGTTGTTATTGTTATTTTGGTTTTGACTGACATTTCCATATTTAGATATCTTTAATCCTAAAATCATAATACATTTAGATAACCTTAAGTCTAAAAACATATAAAGAGTCCACTTGAGGAATACACCATAGTGCTGTTATGCTCCTGGCAAGTAATGTTGGTGCCTGTGGTTGGCTATATGTTACCCTGCTGGCCAGCCAATCTAAAACTCAAGTGGCTCAAAATCTCTTCCCCACAGAAGGTAGCCTTGATAATCGTGAGGGGCATATTCTGGTTTGAAGCAGTAAAATCAGAGTATAAACCAGCCTGACAGTTTCTCGCTTCCCTGTAGCACCTGAACTTTGTGTTTGTTGTGCACGATGATACCGATCCTGTGTGGGGAATGGGCCAAGCCAGCCAGCAGAAATGACACCCTTTTGGTGAGCACAGTTGAAGGATTGGGGCCATGAGCAGGAGTATGTTTAGGGATGACGACCCTCCTGTCCCAGGCTTGGTTTTGTCTAGATTTGACAAGCCCTCAGCTCAGCTGGGAACTCTGAGATTAGAACCCTTGAATTAGACATTTCTACCGAGTTTATCAGCACGTATCCATACACATAGACGACTTTGCAAGATAGTTATCATTCACCTTATGCTTCCTTCCCTATCTGTACAATGTTGAGAATACAAAGATGAACAAGACAATTACCAATATATCTCAATATGTTGATTGAGAAATGACTCTCTGAAATATTATTAGAATAGTTTTAGAAAGTTATTTGCATAGTACCTTCTTAAGTATTTTTGGAGAAATATACTACATAGCAAATAAATACAAAATAAATAATATTTCCAAGGTGCTTTCCAATAATTCATCTTAATAAGCTTTCACTGAAACCCACTAAAGAGGATCTCTCCTCATTTTCTCAGTGAGAAACAAAGGCAGAAGAAATACTAGACAAAAGCAGTCAATCTGCGGCAGGGACAGCCTTACAGATAAATGCCAAAGGGTTTACTGACCCAATGAGGTTGTTATCAATTCCCTCCTGATATGGCAGGTCCCTTACCAATAAAGGGAATGAAAATCTGTTCGTTTCTACTGTCTGTGTTAATTGCTATAAGCCCTGGCCAAGTGGGGGAGAGGCTTCTCCTGTGGGCACTGGAGACCACTGAAGAAACACCGCCAGCTCCTCTTGTTTCTGGCATTCTATTATTAATGTCAGTAACTATGTTATTCTATACCAGCTCTGACTCTACAAAAGTGCCAGTCTAAAAATCAGAGGATATTCCAGTATTTGCTATTGATCCCCTAAAAGCTGCACATACAAAATCCATCATGTTTTATAAGTAAAAGTAGAGGTAAATATCATGTCTGTTTTATAAAGTGAATTAAACTGAAGAAAAGAATGTGATAGAGGCAGCATAACGTAGTAGTGGCCAAGCATACAGGCTTATAAGCTCACCTGAAAATAGGTTCAAATCTTAGCTCCTGCGCCAATTAGTCATGTGACCCTAAGTCGGGAGTTGGCACACTACAGCTCAAGAGCTAAACCTGCATTGCTGCCTGTTTTTGTAAATAAAGTTTTGTTGGAACACAGACATGCTCATTCAGTTTGTATTGTCTATGGCTGCTTTTGTACTACAATCACAGAGTTGAGCAGTTGTGACACAGACCCTGTGGTCTACAAAGCCTAAAATATTTACTACCTGCCCCTTTACAGAGAAAGTTTGCCAACTCCTGCCCTAAGCAAGTGGCTCTATTTCAGTAAACCTTAGTTTCCTTATAGGTAAATTAGGGTTGAAACAGTAATGACTTCAAAGGAGTTTCACAAAAATGAAATAACACTTAGAAAATAGTTAAAACAGTGCCTGGCACATGGTAAGCAGTCAGTAAAGGACTGCTGTAATGATCATCTCTGTTTTTCTCTCCTTCCTGCTGCAGAGAAAAGGCTGTTTCTCTCCTTTTATCCAAGGGCAATCTTGAACCTATATTCCTGACACATTATCTCCCGTCTTCTATAACAAGCATTTAGTGAGCACTGTTGTATGCCAGGCATCGATGCAGATGCTGAGAGTACAAAGATGAACAAGATGAAAATCCTCTGAACCTTTATGTCCCTATCAACTCTCTCCCCCTCTCCTTCCCTTCAGCCCCTCTGCACACCCATCTTGCACTCCTCATTCTGATCCTACTCCTTTACTTATTTGCTCACATCAAGGTCACTAATGAAGGCTCTTCCCAAGCAGCATTTGATATTATGGATTGCCCCCTTTTTCCTGAAATCTTCTTTCTCTTGTCTTCTGATACCACACACCCTCTTGGTTTTTCCCTCTCTCCTCTCCTTTTCCAGGTACACACTACCTTACTGGACCATTAGATATGGGTGTTTCTCAGGGCTTTGTTGTGGGCACTCTTCTTCCTCTAATCTCACTTCCTAAGGAATCTCATCTATTCCAAAGACTCCAATTACTATCTACATGCAAATAGCTCCCACATCTGTACCTCTATTTCAGACTTCTCTTCTGAGGTCCACGCTAGCTTATCATCTTCACCCGGATGTTTCCCAGGCCATCAAGCTCAACGTAACAAATATTAATCATATTTCCCTTCTCACTATCCCAATCTGCTCCACTTCCCTTTTATTATTTGTTAACCTTATAGGTCAGTGATTCCCAAAGTGGGCGCTACCGCCCTCTGGTGGGCGCTGCAGCGATCCAGGGGGGCGGTGATGGCCACAGGTGCATTTGTTTTAACTTTTTTTGTATTACCTTTCTATTCTGAGTTCAATAAATAGTTTCATAATTTCAAACTTCAATGTTTCTAATTTACACCTTTCTTTACTATATTTTACAAAAAAGGTAGAAACATTAATACATATATCTGTGTTTAATTGCTATTAAAATTAAAAAAAATTAATTTCCAGGGGGCACTGAGTAATATTTTTTCTGGAAAGGGGGCGGTAGGCCAAATAAGTTTGGGAACCACTGATATAGGTAAATGGTAGTACCATCTACCATTTTGTTCAAACTAGAGACTTGGAGTCATCCTTAATACCTCACTCTCCACATTCAATCTGTTTCTAAGTGCTTTCAAATCCATCTCTTGCCTATCTCTCAAATTTAGTCACTTCTCCTTCATCCCAATGATCCCTCTCTGGCTAGCCACCACTCCCTCATGCCCATATCTTATATATCTGCCCTTGCCATCTCTCAGGACATTCTCCACATATCACCAGAGTGATTGTTCAAAAAATGCAAATCTGGCATTAGTCCCCTCCTTAATACTCATTAGTGGCTTCCCATTGCTTCTAGGATAAAGATAAACATTCTTAAGAAAGTTTGCAAGCCCTTACATGACCTACCCAGTGGTTGGCAAACTGCGGCTCGCGAGCCACATGTGGCTCTTTGGCCCCACAAAATACCACGTGCGGGCGCGCATGTACAGTGCTATTGAAACTTCATGGCCCATGTGCAGAAGTCGGTATTTTGTGGAAGAGCCACATTCAAGGGGCCAAAGAGCCGCACGTGGCTCGCGAGCCGCAGTTTGCCGACCACTGACCTAGCCTGTTTACCCTCATCTTCTTCTCATTTAGGCTTTTGCTTCTCCTCTACATTCTAAACATAATGGACTTGAATTCTAGAATAGTGTCACTTTCTTTCCCATCTTTAAAAATGCTGTTCCTTTTGCCTGGAATGTGCTTCTCACACTTCAGCTTAAATGATCACTGTGTCTGAGAGACCTTTCCGTATCAGCCTACCTCTCCTGGTTTACACTCTATTAACACACTGCACTTGCTCTGCCATTACAATGAATAGACTTTTTCAATGTCTGTTTCCTCCACTCTTCTTTAGGTTCCATGAAGACACGACTGATGACTGTCTTATTCACCACAGTATCCAGGATGCCTGGGGCACAGTATATAAACACTCTATACTTATTGGATAAATGAATGAATGAATACACTGGCTTCTATCCTCAGCCTAAGGACATGTTTATTAAGCCTTTCCCAATAAACAGAAGTCCTTCTTTTAACTGTGTTTTCCTCTAGCTACAGTTCTCTTTCTCCTTTCCTTCACTGATGAAGATCTGGGAAAAGTAATCTCACTTACGTATGTGAGTTTCTATCTCACATAATAACTTTAAAAAAATATATTTCTATTGATTTCAGAGAGGAAGGGAGAGGGAGAGAGAGAGAGAGAGAAACATCAATAATGAGGGAGAATCATTGATTGGCTGCCTCCTGCACGCCCCCTACTGGGGATCAAGCCTGAAACCTGGGCATGTGCCCTTGACTGGAATCGAACCCAGGACCCTTCAGTCTGCAGGTTGACGCTCTATCCACTGAGTCAAACCGGCTAGGGCTCACCTAATCACTTTTTCAATGCACTATCTTGCCTTCCATTCCCACCACTCCACTGATTGTGACAATCAATGGACAAATCCACTGGTAGGTCCAATTGTTCTTTCTGCAACATCTAAAATCAACTAGAAACTTTTGTTCTGGCTTCTGCGACATGCTCTCCCTAGTTCCCCTCCCACATTGCTGATTATTCATCTTCTTCGGTCTACTTCTACTCAGCCCTCACATGTTGGTGTCCACAACTCTGTCCTTGGTCTCCTCCCTAATACTATCTCCTATCCCTAGATCTCAGGTATTCCTAAAGCTACAACTACCACCATATAATAATGATGCCTAACTTCTTGTCTTTAATCCTGACACTCTCTTGAACTCTAGACTTCCATCTCTGTACCTCTCTACTTGGATACCGACGTAGCTCGGATAACATGTCCACAACTTAGCCAATTATCTACCAGGCACCTAAACTCGGCCCTTCTTCTATTTATCTTGGTAAAATGATGACCTATCCACTGTTATCAAACCTATCTTTCAATGGTCACTAAGTTCAATCTCAAATATTTCTATGTCCTAAATATTTCTCAAATCCTCCTCCTTCCTCCCCATCTCCATTAGCACATTCTCTCTTAGTTCAGGCCTTTATTCCCTTTGTCCCCTGGACTATTACAATAGCTTCCTAACAGGTCTCTTTACCTATATGTGACACATGTGCCAGTCTCTATCACACAAATCTGACCCTGTTGCTTTCCTTCTTAAAATAGGCTTCAGGAGCTCTCCATTGCTTCTACAATGGCTTTTGAGGACCTGACCCCGACCATCTACCTGCTTCCCTTTATACTCCTGCCATATCTACTACTGATTGTTCCTCAAATGTGCCATCCTCTTTTGGGATTTTGAATCTTTGCATATACAGTATCCTCTGCTAGGAATAACTTTTCCTCTTGTCAGTTTGGAGAACTATTATTCTTTAAGACTCATCTCCTTGTGAAAACTCCACAGAATTACCAGGCAAGCTCCCATCTCTGGCTTACCAGGACCTTTATGACCTCTCTATTTTAGGCTCCCACAATCCTCCTCCTTAAACTTTGGGCTCACACCAAAGTTCTTTCAGTCCCCAAATGCACAACTTTTGGACCTTTGCTTATGTAGGTCCCTTTCCATGGAACCTGTTTGCTGCAGTAAGTTTCTTCAATCTTCTTGGCTCTTGCTGAAAAACTTTCCCTAGACTAGATTAGTTGTTCCCACTTACCCTCCACAGCCCCGCCCCCACCTCCCACTTCAAAGCATTTATTATGCTTTATTTTTATTTTATGTTGTCTCTCTAGCTCACCACTCTATCTCTGAGTCCAGCAGGGTGCTGAACACAGATGCTTAGTAAAAGTTTATTGAATGAATGTGTCTGTGCATCTTACTCATTTATGCCTGACATTGGTTGAGCAATTTTTGACGAATGAAAACATGATATTATATGCAATATCTATCACATCTTGCTCTGAAAGTCCCTATGTGCCACAGATCTGTTTCGCTTGGTACTCCTTGAGTTCCATCTTATAAGACACACTCCAGCAAGTATCCGAATTGGCTTGGGTTTATTCAGCGTCGTCATTTCCTCAGTTCTCTGGGCAGAAAAACACCAATATCCTAAATTTGTGCAAGAATCATCTTGAGAGCAAAAGGCTGGATCTTGAGTTTTCTTGTTTCCCAAAACTCTTGAAGCCATGGCACCAAACCTAACCACTTACCGCTTGAGAGGCCATCATTTCATTTATACTCTGTTCATACTGCTCTGCCAAAATGGCAAGTTTTCTTGTCTGCTCATCTTTCAGTGTCTTTAAGATTGTTTTGTGCTCATTCTTTGGAGTAACTTCCAACTGGTGATTCTTGAGTGCTTTATACTGTTTGGTCTGTACTTTGCAAGTGTCCTGAAACTGTTTTTTAATTTGCATTTCCATGGCCTGTGTGATAAAGTGACAAAAAGAAAATAAAGACACATCAGTAAATACAGGAAGTCTTCCATTGTAATGATACAAGACAGGTGCTGGGACCATCTGTCTTTTTGTGCAGTGACCCACACCACTGGTCAATGACAAATAATACATATGACACAGCAAGAGTTAACTCTACCAATACTTTCGTTTTTATATTAAACTAGAGGTCCTGTGCACAAATTTGTGCACCAGTGGGGTCCCTCTGCCTGGCCTGCGGGATTGGGCTGAAACTGACTCTCTGACATCCCCTGAGGGGTCCTGAATTGCGAGAGGGTGCAGGCCAGGCCAAGGGACCTGACCAGTGCACGATTGGGGCCGGGGAGGGACCATGGAGGGCTCCAGGGCGTGTCCGGCCCATCTCACTCAGTCCCCATCAGCTGGACTCCAGCAGCAAGCTAACCTACTGGTCGGAGCGTCTGGCCCCTGGTGGTCAGTGCATGTCATAGCAACCGTCGACCAGTCGACTGTCTGCCCCCTTGTGGTCAGTGCATGTCATAGTGAGTGGTTGAGCGACCTTAGCATATCATTAGCATATTATGCTTTGATTGGTTGAATGGTCGACCAGACACAGCATATTAGGCTTTTATTATATAGGATAAATAAAAGTAATTTTGAATTTATGAATGGATGAAAATATGAATTGTTACGAGGGGAATCACAACTCTAAGCAGATTGTGGCATACTATAAAGCTCAGTTTGTTAAAAGTTTGTTCATTATTTTAATGGTTTCCTAGTCAAAATCTTTAGTGTCCTCTATTATTTGTTGTTTTTCCCCATTTTTTGTTGCTCCCCTCATTTCCAAGTAAGAAAAAAGATGACAATGTATAAGCCAGCTCTCACTGTTCTGTGTTTCCTTGACAATTCCACTAAATTTCAGCATAAGTAAAAAGGAAAAGTGATTTTAGTATTACCCCTGCTACCTATTAAGAGGTTATACTGCATGTAGCAATACCAAATGTGCATTTTGGCAAGGAGAAGGTGGGGTGTATTTAAGTCCAAAGGCATTCCATCAGTTTGCCTCACAATCACATGTGTATTTCTTGAACCCCTGAAGGAGCTGTGTTTACAGGGATCACTAACTGGACAGGCTAGGATTTGACTAGAAAGGAGCATGGCCAGAGTGATCGAATGGTTCATATCTGTGTCAAAACTGACAATGTCTCCCTTGACATAGAGCAATAGTCTAGTCCAGTGGTTCTCAATCTTCTGGCCCTTTAAATACAGTTCCTCATGTTGTGACCCAACCATAAAATTATTTTCGTTGCTACTTCATAACTGTAATGTTGCTACTATTATGAATTGTAATGTAAATATCTGATATGCAGGATGGTCTTAGGAGACCCCTGTGAAAGGGTCGTTCGACTGCCAAAGGGGTCTCGACCCACAGGTTGAGAACCGCTGGTCTAGTCATTAGAGCCGATTTAGCAGTCAGCTACAATGATCTGGAGGCAGTGAGGGCCAGAGGAGCTCCATCTCTCTAGCGCAGGCACATCCAGATTCATTGTCGAACCCCATCCACATGGCAGATGTCACACTCTTTCCTAAAAGCTTGTTGTGCTTTAGAGTCTTTTTCAATTGGTAGTGCTACCAATCATATGACTGGTCTGACAGATGAAACTTATCTGCTCTACACCTGCCGGGTAGCTTTCTTATTTCCTGGTTTTAGAACCATGGGCCGCTGTTGGTCCATACATGACAATTTTTCAAAGGGCAGGTCATGAGGGAGTCAGAGAAATTGCATAATGGATATAAAGAAAGAAGGAGAGATCATCTGGTAGAAAGGCTTCCAAACCAGCCTGCCCAGCAACGTCTCTTCAGGAGTTTGTTCTATACAGATTCTTGTGCTTCACTTTTGGAGAGTCTCATTCAGTAGATGTGGGGTCCAGAAATCTGTAATTTTGAAACGCCCAGATGACTCTGACCATCATCATCCTGGCGTAGGAGCCACTGATCCAGGCCCACTCTGTTCTGGAGCACAGACAGGGAAATACTTCCATTTCCTCTTACCTTTAAGTTTTTTGGCTGTTGCCGAAGTTCCATGACATGCTTTCTGTGCAGTTCCCTTTCCCGCCTCTTATTGTACTCCAGCTGGTTTTCCAGTTCAGTCTGGTGCTGTAGACGGATCAGATCCATGCGTAGCTTCTGTAACGTGTGCAGCTGCCGGTACTCTAGCTCTCGGGTGGACTCATCATGCCGGATCAGCATGGCATGCTCCATTTCCTTCTGGGTCCGCTTTTTATTCAGTTCCTGTGTTCACGAACAAAAGATGAAGGGAGAGAGATGAATGGAGACAGACTGGATGGAATTCACAACTGAGGGAGAGCAAGGAACAGCACTATGAACTCTCTTAATTAAACCCACTAGTGTTTGGCAGCATAACCTAATAAGATTAGATTAACAATCCCTGGAGATTTAGGTTCTGTATGTGGGGCCACCATTTTTACAAGATGGTCAACTTCCCGCCATCACAATGACTCTTATCTGTAAAATGGGAATAATTCTACCCAAGCCCTTCTTACCTCACAGAGCTGTTGTGACCCTTAATTAGATGGTGTGACATGCACAGGTCTAAACACACGTTTCTTCAGTTAAAACAGTGGTTCTCAACCCTGACTGCCCATTAAAATTATGTGAAGAAGCTTTTAAAACACAAGATGACTGAATCCCATAACCTGAAATTCAGATAATTGTCTGGGGTGGGACCATGACATCAATAGTTTTAAGGGTTCCCCAGGTGGTTCTAATAGGCACTTAGAGCTGAGAATCACAGAAGTAAACTGATCACGTCTGCAGTGTTCTTATGGGAAAATACCCTTTTTTTTTTCTGTTTGTATCAGAAGTAGGCCAATTATCTATTTTTTAAAATCTCAGTGTTCACAGCATGCTGAGGAAAAGCAGAGATCTCTCTTTCATCTTGTCCATTATAGTCTGTTTGATCATTTCTAGTTCTAATCATTCTGTTCTTACCACTTCTACTCATGTCTCTCTTTTGTTGAAGTGGGGAAAGAAAGGAAACTAGAAAAAAGGAGGGATAAGTTCGATGAAATTTTTTTCTTTTTTTTCTTTTTTTTTTTTTCGCTTAAAGTATTACAAAGGGTATTACATAAGTGTCCTTTTTTCCCCCCGCCCTGATGAAATTTTTTTCATTCACCAGTTCAAGAATATTTCCTGAATGGCAGTGTATCAAAAATCTGAACCATGTGCTCTGGGTGCATAAAAATGTTTACTAAGCCATGACTCTGTCCTCAACTAAGGAACTGTATTAGACATGTATGGAAGTATATGCTCAGCTCACAGCTACATGAGTCAATTTATTTTCTCTACTAGGAATTTGGAATTGAGATTCATAAACAGTGAATCTTTATGTACAGCTAGAATGGAGGAGCATATAAAAACTACATATGTGGTAGCCACCCGCTGCTATAAAGACTGAGTGATTAGAGAAAGCTGGGCTTCAGAGCAAAAATAAAAAAGAAAGAAGAAAGAAGTGCAGGGAATATATTGATGCCCAAGTTTCTGACTGGTTCTAAGCACTCCTGTAGGTACAGCTGTACTATTGCTATTGCTATATGAGACATTCCTGTATTTCCGTAGTAAATTCCCTGCTTTTGGCTTAAGCTAGCTCAAATAAATTTTAGTAACATGCAAACCAAGAAACTTAATTCATACAGGGAAATAAGTTTATGTATAAATTTAAAAAAAAAGAGCAAGGATGGCAGTGCTAAGTGCTATAAAACAGGTAAAAATCTTATGCTGTGAGATTTCTGAAAAGTGTAATATTACTACTACTTAAAAAGGCCAAGGGGAAAGATTTTGAGCTGGGCTTTAAGTTAGAATGATAGGTTGGCTCTCTTCTCTAATGGGATCCACTATGGGAAGAAAATGCTAGTCATTTATTTCATAGAATTATCAATAACATTTGTATATTAGTGTGGATGAGAATATCTTGCACACCTCAGCCTTCTATCCTGAAGAGAAGTCCTTTACACAGCATAGCTTCTATTACTGGAGCAAAGTCACTAATCATTCATTTATGTATTACACCAATTACTTGTTGAGCATACCCTATGTGTCAGGCACTGCTGTAGGCACCAGGGAGAGAGCAGTGAACAAGTACACCCCTTATGGAGTTTATTTTCTAGTGGGGAAATATCAGAAGTGCAATTTACATTTGTTTTAAGGAATATAACATAATATCCCAGAGCATCTCCCTGTATCTCCTCCTGCTTTTACTTTTCCTTGTTTAATTTTTCCTCTTTGCCTGGGCCATCAAATGTCTTCTTTTAAAAAGCACTAACTGGCCCCTAGGTGGCACTAAAGAACAGTGAGCCCTTCCCAGAGACTAAAGTTATTCCAGTCCATTGACCAAGGGAAGCCAAGGAAAGCCCTTGAAATGGGTAAATATCCTGTTCTAAGTCACTATGTCATGTTGAACCTTTGAGTACCAGATCTCCCAATATTGGGCACTTATACATTCCACACTTTCCGAAATTGAGAAGTCCAAACTGCATCTGAGCTGCCCAGAGCTCTGAATCTCCTGGTGGAGGGTGGGGGGAGGGGGAGTGCGGGGGAGTAAAAGATCAAAGCAAAAGCAAACTATACTTTCAGAAGAAATCAAATGCTTCTTTTTATGTTTAATGGAATGCTACAGGGTGTTGTTCAGCAGAAGTACCTGGGTTACAAGCTATTGGTCTTACCCAGCTAATTCTGACATATACTAAAGTTTGAGAATCATATTCAGGGTGTAAGTCAGTTTCAGCTCTTCCATTGACTCATGTACAGCTCTGGGCAAGTCTCTTAATCTGTTTTATTTTCCATAGGTGTAAAGTGAGGATAACTCTTCCACTACCAACTATCATTCTTGTGAAGATGAAATCAAAGAACTTAAGAAAATGCTTCAGAATACATAAACATGTCATTATTATTTTTCTGTATTCAGAAGTTAATGTCTTAAAACTAGTTTTTATAAACTACTAGAAAGTGAAATAAACATGATACTGAAGTGGCTTTTCTGTTATAATAGTAGGTTGTTTCCTTTACCTTTAATTCATACATCTGAGTTGCTGAGATATAAGATGGTAAGCTGCCTATAATATTTTAAAACATGGGGGAAAACATTACCCAGTGCTGTGCCTACATAATAATGTGGAAAGTGCTTTCAAGTTTTAAAAATGACTTCATATATTTTAATCCTAATTGGAACCCTATGTGGTGGTAAGATTATGAGGCTTTACCACTTTTATACAAGGTAGCAAGGAATTTGGGAATTGAGAGACTAACATAAGACCATATAACTTCTATAAAGCAGAACTGAGGCTAAAAGTCAGGTTTTTAGATTTTTGACATTTTCCATTAAAAGATGTCCCATTGAAGGCTTATACTTTTCTGTTTTATCAATCTGTGGTACAATATTTGGAAGAATTCCTCTGCACTAGCTAGACACTCTGCAATGGTTGCTTCATCTGTAAAAATGACATAATTTAAAGTATAGCCATGCCATGTGCACACCTGTAGCTTCTACAAATTCAACAAAGTAAGCCAAGAAAAAATACAAAAACATATGTCATGAACAGGTGATTCTGCCCACCAGTGTACTCAATGTACACACCCTGGAAGAAGTGTGAAATGGGAAACATCACATACTTTAAGCATCTCGCCAAGTTGAGTCTGAGCTTAGTATTGAAACAGGTATTTTCAAATACCATGGCCCCTAAAGCACATCACCAAACTTTATGTGAATGTACCTCCTGTGTAAGATGTGGGTCCAGGTTGTGTCCCCTAATCAACCCTTCCTAACTGTGGCCCAATCATTCCATTTTATTTAAATTTCAGTGGAAAGTACTATTCACTTCTTTAAAAGCAGTTGATCTCACTCAAGTCAAATTTTGTCCTCATGACCACTGAGGTTGAGTAAGGACTAGATTTCAAAATTTTAAATGGAGCCCTATCTGGTTTGGCTCAATGGATAGAGCTTTGGCCTGCAGACTGACGGGTCCCTGGTTTGATTCTGGTCAAGAGTACCTGTCCAGGTTGCGGGCTCTATCCCCAGTAGGGGGAGTGCAGGAGGCAGCCAATCAATGATTCTCTCTCATCATTGATGTTTCTATCTCTCTCCCTTTCCCTTCATCTCTGAAATCAATAAAAATATATATTTTTTTTAAAAGAAAAAAAATTTGAAGTAGAGATGCTGTTAGCCTAAGACATTTAATGCTTTCTTAGTTTTAGTTCATAGTTTCATAACTGCTTAGAAGACAATGGGCATCTGTGTACAGTGATAATAGTGGAAGAGGCTCAACCTAGTCTATGTTGATCTTTTAAAAATGTTTTTAATAATTAAAAGGATTGCTAATACTCACTTTTGGCAAAGATACAGAAAAACAGGTACTCTTTGTTGGTGGGAGTATAAACTCTTCTAGAGGGCAATTTGGCAATATCTATTAAAAATCTACATGTATATACTCTGACCTGAAAATTTCACTTGTGAGAATGCATCCTACAAAATACTTGCATATGTGTAAAAAGATCTCTGTACAAAGATGTTCTCTGGAGCATTTTCAGTAATACTGTAAAACTTCAAAATACCCACTGAGAAGTACCTCATTAAATAAATAATCTCATAGCCATACCAATGGTTGAAAAGAATGAGGCAGAGCTGTATGTCCTAGATAGTAAATGAAAAAAAAAAGTTACTAAACAGTGTAGTGGACATCTGGGGTTTCTTTGGTAAAGTTCAGTATCCTTTCCCCTTCTTTTAAGTCTCCCCTTTTCCCAAAATGCGATTCCACCCTTTCTAGAATCAGGGATTAAAAGAGTAAGCATATTACCCAATCAAGTTCTCTCTCCTAGAAATCTGAATCGGAAGCAGCAATGAAACACAAATTAAACATGGTTGGAGGAGATACATTAAAAAAATGCTTTGAGCAATGTCCATTGGCACTTGCTCTCTGGGTCATGAACGTTGCTTTCCCAGCTTGATTCTTCCTCTTTTCCAGTGTGATTTTCAGCTCTGCCATCTATCCCGTTATTGTTCCAATAAATTTCTTCCCGTGCTAAATCAACCAGTTTGTTTCTATTGCTTTCAAATCAAATAAACCACTGATAATAATGTAACCTTATTTTTGTAAAGTTCTATATAATATGTGAGATTTCTATATAATATATAAGCTTTATGTATGCATACATATGTACAGAAAAAAACTGGAAATATGTGTGCAAATTAATGGTAATTGTCTCAGGGTAGAGATTGGATAGGATGGGAATATCAAGAACTTTCATTATTCAACTTTGTATTTTTCTATATTTGTATTTTTTCAATGTTCTTTGATTACTTTTGCAAACAGAAAGAAAAATTGAACATTTTCATGAAGAAGGCTCTGGAATAAGACTAAACAAAAGAAAATCTAAATTCTTAAGAAAAATACCCTCATAGAGCTATTCTTCGCTCAGTTAGAACTTGATAGTAATGAATATAGTTTCTATCATTTTGGGGAAATACTTCTCTTCTATAGCTTTTATTGGTAATAACTGTCCCCTTAGCCTCAGATTTCTTCCAAATATGTGCTATTAGAAGAACTAATAATTGCCAGATGAAAAGAATCCCAAATATGTTATTTCCAACTGGCTATTGGACTTTTTCATTTAGACTTTTTTTGCCTTCCAACAAACTCAGCATGCCTAGTACTGCATTAATCAGTTTCTTAACAACCCCTTTCTAAGCTCTGTTTCCACCCAAATCTGCATTTCCCCAAGTCTTAAACCTTAGAAATAAGTCCGATTCTGCCTTCATATTTTCTCTTATATCTTACTGTATGCCAAGTCCTGCTTATTTTATACTTCAAAATATGTTTTAAACCCACTCTCTTTTGATAGCTATCACCACCACCTTTGTCTACAGCCTATTTCCTACCACCAGATCTCTTTGCTTTTCATTAATTCCCTCCAATCCAGTATTTCTCAACCCTTTCCCCCCATTACTGTCCCCATCAGAGCCTTTTTAGATTTCCCCTTCCCTGACCATCTCTACCCCTGAAATGTTAATACCATAGATATACTGTGTATCTGTGTATGTACTGTGACCCTTCAGAGGGCCTCAAATTGTTGTACTATCTAAGACTCCTCCCCTATAAGAACCATTTCACCCCACCCCCCGACCCCTGAGAATTCATGCTCTAATCAAACTGGGCTGATCTCACTATAGTAAAATTTTAGCCATATCACTGCCTGGCTCAAAAATGTTCAGCAGTTTCTCCCTCTTTCAATAAGATGAGAGAACACAGATAAAGAGCCTGAGTCTGGCTCACAATTGTGGTCAATAAGTTCGAGTTTGCACTGCCCTTTTCCTTGCCATTTGAATACTATTGCTCTCCAATTACACCAATTCCCATTCCCATTAAATGTACCTGAAGTGCTTGTTTCCCTCATGCAGGCAAACACTGTTTTTTGTTTTTACCAAACTTGCTGTTTTTACCAATGTGCTAGCTCATTTGTGAGGTTCCTCTTTGATTATACCAGGTTACAATGATTTCCTATTGAACTTTGTATCTGCAACTGATTCACATTCTCTATTCCTCATCTCAGTGAAAAACATCCCATTCATCCAATTTCCCAGAGTAGAGGGTTTGAAGTCATTTTTGACTCTTCTCTCTTCTAAAATTCTCACACTATTAGGTCCGAATTATTTTTAGTTTTGCTTCAGAAATGACACTCAGATCTAATCTTCAAAAGCTTATATGAATCTTATAGTATTGGGCTAGGGAAGATATATGCTAATAAAAAAAAATCTAACATCTCTCTACCCCCATTGCCTCTTCCAGGTAGAACTGGAGAAGAGCATCCTAGCTGAGCTCATTGTACTTGACTTCTGACCACTCCTGCTTACCCTCACACTGATGCACTCATTCCTCAAAATAAAGAAAACTCACCATCACTCTTCTGCTTACAAACTTCTGGTGGCCATGCAACTGCCTTCAGACTAAAATCTAAATGCATTGGCTTAAGAAACAAGGCCCTCCACATTCTGCTTCCAGCTACTCTTGTTCTGATGCTGCAGTCCTCACACCCAGACACTCAGCATCTCATCAATCACTGAATCCTACAAGCTCTTTCTTGACTATATGCCCACGATACCTCATTTATATGTCTATTACTAGTGCACCTAATATGTTCTATTGTAATTAGTCTGTTACATGTCTGCTTCACCTCTGAGACTTAGGGCTACTTGAAGGCAAGGAGGACAGCTTCTCGGAAGCCCTGGTGTCTCCAGCGCGGCTTGGCACAGAGGAGGCACGCCATAAGTGCTGGATGACTGAATGAGTGAACTTGATTGTAGAGCATCGTATTGTTTTTTAAGGGTTTAATGTAGAGTCACCAAAACACAAGTCTGTGAAAAGCAGGCTGAAAGCAAGTTATTTTACTTCTTTTGATCCTCCACTGCATGATATGGCTTGTAATGAGTGTTCAATAAAACTTTATAACATTTATTTGGAAAAAGTTGATTTCTTGTTCTGTAAATGAGCTTTCTCTTATCAGTGATAAATTCATTCCCTGGCTCTTTGTGAACCTACTTTGTGTCAAGGTCCTATGCTAAAGACTAGACAGAGCAAGGGGCTTGCTGTCCCATAAGTAAATGACAATAGCTAGGAACATAAATACCTCCCGAATGTTCTGCTGCTCCACCTCGTGCCGCTTGATCATTATTTTCCGTTTGAAGAAACGACAGTTTTTGTCGTAGTACAGTCTCTGCTGAGTGAGAAGGTGGGCTTCCTCTTCGGCCTGTGTGTGCTGCAAGTTTTCTTTATGCTTGGATATCCGCTCTTGCTTTTCTTTCTTGGGTGTGCTATGATCCTCATTCATCTCCTTCACAAGAAAAAAAAGGGGGGGAAAACCATGCCAGTCTCATCAGCCAGAGAAATTATAATAATTTATTGCAATGGTAGATTGAATTATTTGGAAAGCAAATGAAAATATAAACACAGCCTGACTTGTTGTTGCCCCCTTCCCCCAAACACACACATACACTTTTTAAAATCAATTACAGTGGGGCCTTGACTTAAGAGTGTCCCGACTAACGAGTTTTTTGAGATACCAGCTGTCTCTCTGCCCATTTTTTGCATTGAGTTGATAGAGTAATTTGAGTTAACGAGCTCCTTAACGAGCTCGTTCTCAGAACGAATTAAACTCATAAGTCAAGGCCCCACTGTAATTGAATATTAAGTGAGAGGAAGACTTGTTAGTTTCCAAGTCTCTGACTTCTCAACTGTCAGAAATTATTTGTTCACTCATCAATCAAATACATATTTACTGAGTTCCCATCATGTGATAGGCACTGTGCAAGGCATGAGGACACAATGGTGAACAAAAGAACATGGTACCTACCATCATGGAGCTTTCCAGTCTAGAATAAAGAACTAAACAAAGAACCCTATGAACTAAAAATGACTGTGACAACTGCTTTGAAGGTGAGTTCTTGGTTCTACAAGAATGTTTAACAGAAACTATTGAACCTCAGTGACAACTGAGCTGAAATTTGAAAAATCATAGGCATTGACCATTCAAAAGGAAAGGGAAGAATACTCTGGGTAGAGGAAACAGCATATGCAAAACCATTAGGGTGAGTTAACTGAAACATGGTATGTGTATGGTCAAGGAACTGAAAGGCCAGAGTGTGGTGGAGTGTTACATGAGATGAGGCTGGACAGACAGGCAGGACCGTTAGGTTAGAGGCCTTACAGGCTGAGTTAAGGATCTTTAGTATAGGAGAAATGGATTTCATATGGTGGTGGGGGGTTATTATAATGAGATGCATTTCAAGAAGATGACTAGCTGTTATGTAGAAAACAGAATAAAGAAGGCAAGAGTGTGTCCATGGAGACAGCTAGGAGACTAGTGCAAAGGTCCAGATGAGAGATGATAGAAGCTTGGACAAAGGAGGTGGGGAAAAGACCAAGAGAAGTAGACAGGTTTTAAAGACAGGAGGTAACTCTGCAAATGTCACTCATTTGAATTTTAGGGAAAAAACAGTCTTCATTTGGGATTATAAGCCACCTATATTTTCAAAAGGACAAAAATCATTAGTATTTTAGCCCATAATGGTAAAGAGAAGAAAGCAGTGAATCGGAACAGTTAAGAAGATGTTAATCTATGGGGAAAGTAAGACGACCACTTTTAGGGAAAGCACAGTGTACTCTTCTTTGTTCGTACTGTTCCTATGGACAAGCTTGACCTATAATATTTGGTTAACTACTCAGTGAAATCCCCTTTAATTGCTAACACCTGTTTTATTTAAAGTTTTGTGATGCAGACATCACACAGTATTTAGATTATTTTTGTGCTTAGTCAAGAAGTCCTTGTAAATCAACTTTCCTGTTATAATGAAGGCTTAAGTGAAATATTAGCATCAACAAGAACATGTGCTGTTTCCAGCATGGAGTAGGCTGGGATCACAACAGGAAAGCTGGTGACTCACTTCTTAATGCCATAAATTTACTATTAGGTTTAGCATTAGCCACCACATTGCACACCCAAATTCATATATGTTCATAAAAATTCTCTCCAAAATCAAGAATAAATTCTTTCTGGACCATCCATCATTTTGTATTACCCATGCCCCTGCTATCTGTCAGTAGTGGGGATCATGGAGATTGTTTTATCATTTCAAGGACAATTCCTTTAAGTATACCAACATCTAAATATACATGTCACTTTAAACAGTGTGAACCAAGCTTTACTTCATAAGGAGTAATACTAGCTTTGCACAGAAAGGCTTAGTGAGGCTATCTCAAATTGGGTTTAGGCCCGTTTTTCTTCATGAGCGCGTTGAGTGACTTGTAAGTTCAGGCCTGTAGCCTCCTGCACTCATAAATCTGAGCATGGTGGACCCCAAACAGTCTTATGTCTGAAGACTGAGTGGGGACTCTTGAATGCTGTTCTGTGGCAGAATCTTCTAAAGGCAGAACTCATGCAATCTCCAAATGCCTTAGTATTACAAGAGCTCAAAATGGTGGCTGCGGTCATATTGTATGGCCTCCAGAGCATGAGTAAACATACGGCGTTAGAAATAAGAAGACATTTGCAGCTGAGAAAATTTCTTACTTAAAAATCAAGTAAGGATGTTTCTGTGATCCAGAAACATCCTTCTATTGTGATGTAATAATTATGCTTAAGCAATAACTAAGAGAAAATGGAGAGAATGTGGACCTTCTTAGTTGGACTATTTTTCTCTACAGCTTGGTTTTCTAGACTTTTTGGTGTCAGAGATTCTTCCTACTCAGGCAGTGTGGAGCAACTACAAGTGTCTGTGAGGCCCAACAATTACCAGTGGCACATCTAGGCGGGACCAAAGATCCTGAGGTCCCATCCCAAAACACTTGCTTTCACTTCCCAGTTGAAAAAAGAAATGGAGAGGAACATTGCTAAGACTCTTACTGTTACCTAGAATCTGATCTCAAATGAATGATTTCATATACTAGAACAATGCCCTATGTTGAATTTTATTAAACCTTCATACACTAGTACAGTGATGGCGAATCTTTTGAGCTCGGCGTGTCAGCATTTTGAAAAACCCTAACTTAACTCTGGTGCCGTGTCACATATAGAAATTTTTTGATATTTGCAACCATAGTAAAACAAAGATTTATATTTTTGATATTTATTTTATATATTTAAATGCCATTTAACAAAGAAAAATCAACCAAAACAATGAGTTCGCGTGTCACCTCTGACACGCGTGTCATAGGTTCGCCATCACTGCACTGGTAATTGACAAATAAGAAATCCTAAGTCTCAGGAGAAGGAAAGTCTATGGAACTGGAGACAATTTACTTGTAAGTACTGGTAAAAGGAGAGCTGAAGAAATTTGAGCTTTCAGGTCCCTCTTAGGCCACACTAGTGGTCTTCAACCAAACATTCAAGAATTAATCATTCACTTATCAAACATTAACATGTACTAGACACAGGGATACTAAAAAACACGTACAACATGGGCAACAAAACATCTACAACAACAATTACTACTACAAACAGTCATGGTCTCTACCTATATCACTTACTGGCCAACAGGCCAGTAGGGAAAGTAGCTCAAAGAATCACTAAAAGAAAATGTATAATTGAAAGCTAGTGTCATGAAACCAGAGGCACCTGCCCTGATCAAGGCAGTCAGGAAAGGCTATCCTGAGGAAGTGATAATTAAGTTAAGGTGCTAATAAATGATCCTAAATCTTACAGGGAGGAGGAATAAAAATAAACAGCAGAATTACAGTCAGGGAGGGATTGAGGGTGAGGCGTGTGGAGAGCATCCTGATGGAAGAAACACTATGAGCAAAGACCTTGGGGAAGAGTAGAGTTTAATACACTTGAGGAACCAAAAGGTGACTGTTGTGGCAGGAGCAGTGAAGTGTTGGGGGTGGGGTAAGCAGGTGGGGAGAACACTGCTGTGAAGTGAGACTGGAGGAGAGGCTGGTAGTAGACCATGTAGGGACTTCTAGTATTTTGATCTATATTAAGAGCAATGGGAAGCCAGTAAATATTAAAACCATGAAGTGATATGACTAGACTTATGGTTTGAAAAGATCACTCTCTCTGAAGTGTGGAGAAGTAAGCAAGATGGTTTAGAGTTAGAACAAATGAAGTGTGGTGCCTGGACCCCCAGTATCAGCATCACTTGGGAACTTGTTAGAAATGCGTATTTCAAATTCTACTCCAGACCCATTGAATCAGAAAATCTATGAGTGGATTAGTAATCTGTTTTAATAAGCATTTCAGATGATTCTACTGTAAAGTTTGAGAATCAATGGGTTAGACTACATATTGATCACAATGTATGATGAATCAATTTTAAGTTCTAACCATTCTAATGGCAAATTGGTGACTACAAATATTGGTATTCTTACCTCTTTTATTTTTTCCTTACAAATCTTATACTGCTTCTTCTGACTTTCTAAGAAAGTTGTCAAATCTTTCTTCTGCTGGGCCAAGATCTGTTGCTGGAACTTTTTCTCATCTGCTGCAGCTACCTTTGCCTGCAAAAATACCAAATATGATCTTGGATGACTTGTTCTTCACACAGAATTTAGCCATATATATTCTCTAATGCATTGAAAGAATCCATAAATGCTGAATAATGTAATTTTTGAACAAATTAATTAAAAACAAAATAAGGAAATGCCTATTCTGATTTCCCTGTATCTTCAACAAACATTTTATGGGAAAAATATGAAGGAAAACCATAAACACATACATGAAAATATATGGGATGAAAGGTAAACTAACAATAATTATAATAAATTTTTTTTCATATTGTTGACAGCTGAATGGTTATATTATAAAGATGGATAAACATAACTGGTCAGTTTTATTCCAAGAATCTAACTTTAATTGATTAATTATTGCAACTATCAGATTTCACATCTAACATACTAAGCAAAGCTGATGACATTTGATTTCTTAGTTACCTGTCAGAATTCACAACAGTTAGACACCAGGACATTTGGGGGCTTCTTAGTGGATTGAATGCCAAACAAGTAAAAGATAACCCAATAAATATTGGTTCCTGAGAGTGAACAAATCTAAATTTTAGGGAACCATTCAATGAAGCACTTATGTAGATAAGGTGCTTAAGAATCATGCTTCATGGTTCTTTTTTATATATCTTATCGGATGTTTAGCATCCATGAACAACCATTCTTTCATTATGAACGATCCTCCCCACATATCTACCAAGTCAAATTCCCAAGAAAGAATCTGACTGGATCATTTAATCAACATCCATGAGACCTCATGGATGGATAACTGTTGGTGGAATGCTTCTTCTACAACTCTGAATTTTCCTTTCATGTGGAGAGAGAGAGAGAGAGTCTAATTACTGAAATACCCCTGGCATCCTGTCCTCAGTCACTTCATCCCCAGGGAACACATGTTCACCCTGCTTTTCCACACTTTGTAAATCTTATGGGAGGTGCCAGGGAAGGCGACTCATTTAGTACTACTAGGGCCTGGGTAGGCAGGCCTGGCTAATTTTGTTCAGTAGGATTAGGCTCATCTTTCTTCACATATAAATCACTTCTCCCATCAGCAATAAAGGTGATAATTTTGACTGTCTGCCTTACCCATCCCTCTGTTTTGAAAATTAGTTAGAATCAGGATGGGGAAGATAAAATGTTCTCTAGAATATTCAAACAATAGCCAGACTAATTACTTGCTACAATTAGTCAGGTGCCCATCCAGAGTCCAATCAGCTGTAGGCAAGGATTATCACTAGCAAAAGGGACTATTTGTAGAGCAATTTTCCTTTGAAGAGGACTGTGGGTGTGGTAGGCACCGTCCAAGTTTCCATAGTTAGAAGCATCTTTTGTGTGTGTGTGTGTGTGTGTGTGTGTTTTAATTTTACCCAGGCCAACAGCAAAGGATTGATGCTCAGAATACATTTGAATAGACAAGAATGTGGTACGTACCTTAAGTTACTATATTAACTTTTTAAAAAATATTTTTTATTGATTTTTTACAGAGAGGAAGGGAGAGGGATAGAGAGTTAGAAACATCAATGAGAGAGACAGGGATGGAGAGTTAGAAACATCAATGAGAGAGAAACATCGATCAGCTGCCTCCTACACACTCCCTACTGGGGATGTGCCCGCAACCAAGGTACATGCCCTTGACTGGAATCGAACCTGGAACCCTTGAGTCCGCAGGCCAATGCTCTATCCACTGAGCCAAACCAGTTAGGGCTACTATATTAACTTTTAAGATAATTTTAAGTAGCCCCATAAAACCATCCCTACTCCCTCACCAAAGCAATACTGTTCCTTTATCACCAAAAATCACACCCCTCTCGTCTCCTGCTAGCTGGTTGGAACAGGCTTGGCAAGACCATGGCACGAAAGCATGCGTACACATACTGACCTCCTTTTCTATGATAGCCACTTGCTTCTTGGCCAGCTTCTCCAGCTCGATGGACGAGTTGTTGGCATGCGTCTCCACCTCCTTCTGTAGCTTGAGGCGGTGCTCGTCCATCTCAGCCTTCAGCTTGTTCTCCAGGGCGATCAGCTGCTTCTGGTGCTGGCGCCGCATCCGCTTATATCCTGACATCTGTTCCCGCAACTCGTTCTCCTGCTCATGCTCATGGATCTGCCGTGTAACCTGATTTGGGTTGGGAAACAGAACTCAGGTAACCAGGTTCACGAAAGGCAAACTTTCAGGCAAAGGAGAAGAACCCTCTGGCATAGTTTTATTTACGTACCATTTCCTGAACACTTACCTGTACCAGGCACTTTGCTGGATGCTCTTTATATACTTTATCTCTAATCCTTAAAACCATCTCACTCACTCATTCATTTTATTCATCTATGAGGTTGACTAATGTTACCACCCCGAGTTTATAGACGAAAAAAATTGAGACTTGTGGGGAATTTATTTATTCATTTGGCCAAAATAGATTTACATGTTTTTAATATATCATTATATACAAGAGGTGAGCAAAAGCAGGTTTACAGTTGTGAGTAACATCCTTTTGCATTAATAAAGTTGTTGTAATAATCATAACCTGCATGTCTTTTTCTATACAAACAACTGTAAACCTACTTTTGCCCGCCTCTGTATATGCTCAAGGTCACGTAGCTAATAAGGAGTGGGGCTGGGATTCAGACCCATTTCTGTCTGATTCCAGAGTAATGCTATTTCCACTACACCCGGCTTCTCAACCTTGGCACTACTAATATGGACCTGGATAGTTCTTTGTTGTGGGGGCTGTCCTGTGCATTGTAGGATGTTTGGCAGCATCTCTGACTTACCCACTGGAGTCCAGCAGCACCTCCCAAGTCAAGACAATTAAAGAATGTCTCCAGACATTGCCAAATGTCTCCTGGCCAGAGTAGGGGTGGGGGTGGGGGTGGGGGCATCTCAATCCCTCTGACTGAGAACCACTGCACCATATCATACTGCTGGGTTGTTTGTTAAGGATTATGTCTCGAACAGTCATAGGAATCTTGAATATCCTTTAAAAAATAGTTAGAACAAGACTGATTTCCTATTCTTAATATGAATCAAGAGAAAGAGAAAGAACTCTCTCCCTTAAATCTTCAGAAGAGATGCTAACAAATTACAATACATCTACTTGCTGTCCTAAAGAGAAAAATGACATTTCTGTGATTTTTGGATGGCCACTATTCTCATTCGTTTTTCCTTAACCCATTCACAAGTGAATGGTCAACAAACTGAACATTGCAAATGTGACTTTTGATATCTCGTTTCTATTTAACCTATTCTGATTTTTCAGTTCTTCCTTCAATTTATCACCCCTCATTATTTTCCTGTCAGATTCTCTGTCACTTCCTTCTCTTGTATTTATTTTAGAAAAAAATTATAACTTTAGTTTTGTTTTTCACTAAGCAATTTAGTCATTCCTATGTACTATTAGCTACTTCTCCTCAATCTAAACCTCAAACAAGTTTTACTGGAAATTTTCATGCTGCTAGTACTTTTGTCTACTATTTTCAGTTTATGGGTCAAAGCGTATTTTGTACAAAGAACCGTCTGTTTCTCTACTCTTTTTAGAAGGTGTCCCTGCATATTAGACTGAGTCCTCACTATCAAGAGTGCAGTTCTGTAACTGGATAGTATTATCAAAGTACACATTAAACATTAGCCGAACTTTGAAACCTTTCCAGCTGAAACTAACGCTCGGTTTCATATTCATTTCTTTTTTCTAAAGGACAATCCTCTCTAAAGTATGAGGAATAAGAGCAGACAATATTTCAAGACCAAAAAAGGAATATCATCACCAAAGAGGCACCTAACACTCTAAAGATTATTAATAATCTTTTTTGTTATCACAATTATGTATTTTCTAATGGACTTATTTCATGATAAAGAAATAGTTTGACTGAGATCAACCGAAGGACTTGTATGCATGCATATAAGCATAACTAATGGACATAAGACACTGGGGGGTAAGGGAGGCCAGGGGATTGTCAAGGGCGGCGGGGGGGAGGGGAGAAAGGACACATATGTAATACCCTTTGTAATACTTTTAGCAATAAAAAAAAATGATTAAAAAAAAAGAAATAGTTTGAAATATATGTATATATTTCACTTCATGTTTGTGCCTTCCTGAAGTTCAACTGTAGGGATTAAAAACAATTCCAATCAACAGAAAGGATACCATTTAGTCCTTTCTGAACTCACTTGTTTTTCAGACAAATATGGCAATAAAATGTCTGTTTAAGGGTAATGAGTTTCAGAGATGATTTATCTGTGTACTTTTTTTTTTTTCTTATTTTAGTATTCCTTCTGTAATCAGATTTCCAAAGGAGAGGCATGGCACACTCTAAAGCTATTGAAACTTGCCAGCAGAATGTTAGACTGGTTTGTGGTCAATAAAATAAAATATGGCCATTTCCCTAAACCAGATGGCCTAAAGATAAAACAGAAATGACTTGTGTCAAGAATATTTTTCTATCCTAATTGGTGGGTGAGTCCCTGTGAAAAGGGTGGTCCTACTGCAAACCAGATCATACAATTATGTGGTAGAAACAAATTACAAAGCTCAACATGCTAGCATTGTATAGCATTAAATTCCAGGAGAGACACTTTGCTTTTAAATGCTTCCCATAATTTGAAAAATCTCCTTCTTAAATTCCTACCATCACCTTCCATTTATACAACTAACTTTCTGAGTTACAAAGTCATTGTCTTTTTAGACACAGATAGTATTACATTTCCATGTTTAAGCTAGATAGATGACTGTAAATAAAAGTATAACCAGATGTTTCATTTGTAAAGTCTAACATAAAATTTATTTTTTAAAATGTTACCTAGAGTTATGTATGCCTGTACATTTTTTACCACTTTATTTTTTAAATTTAATTCTTTATTGTTGAAAGCATTACATATGCCCCCTTTACCCACATTGTCCTCTCCCAGCCTGCCCCCGCCCCCCAATGCCTGTGCATTTTAAGTTTAAACCTCAAGTTTTATGAATAAACTATTTTGTCAATAAAATTTAAAAAGCTCATAATTTTTATTATACTTTATGCTTTAAGATGTGTTTCTCATGTAATTTACCTCCTTAATTTTTATAAAGCCTGGAATTTGAACTAAGATCCTATGGCTCTGAAATTGCCTGAGGAAATTCATATCACCAAAGAAGAAATGAATGAAACTTTCAGTTTTGAGGTAATGAAGGAAATCAACACCCCAAACAATCAAAGCTGAAGAGAGTGGTAAATCCAAGTAACAAATTGAATAAGTCTGAAAATGAGAGAAGGTTATAGAAATGTAGGGACTGTCTCACTCATTTATGGATAATAAAGACCATTATAAACTGATGAACAAAAATAGATACAGAGGCAGAGCAGCATCGAACAGACTGTCAAACTACAGCGGGAAGGCCGGGGAGGGTTGGGGGGGGTGGGGGGGGTGGATAAGAGATCAACCGAAGGACTTGTATGCATGCATATAAGCATAACCAATGGACACAAGACACTGGGGGGTAGGGGAGGCCGAGGGACTGACAAGGGGGTGGGGAAAGGAGACACATGTAATACTCTTTGTAATACTTTAAGCAATAAAACAAAATAAAAAAAGAAAAAGAAAGAAATGTAGGGACTGTAGTTTTCACAATCCTGAACTCAAATATGTGATCAACTAAAAGTGAGCAGTTTCATCTTGCACACCCAGTAGATTGCTTGGAGGCAAATCTCATTCCATCCCTTACTATGTAACTGAGCTTGGGCAAATTACTTAAGTCAGTTTTCATATGTAAAGAGGAACCACCCCTACGATGAGATCACTGATAAGATAACACTTGTGTCTAGCAAGGTGTCTGACACTTAGGAAATGTTCAGTAGATGCTGGTTCCCTTCCTTCTCCTGCCAGCCTCTGAGTAATCTGTCTCTTTTTCCCTCCACTATGCATTTCTGGTCATGGGGACATAGGTCAGAAGTGGGTCAAAGAGAAAAGGCAAGTTGAACAATAAAACTGTACTTGTATCCAGGTTGTGGATTATAAGGATATATAATTTCTGAACTGTTAACTATCCATATACCTGGAATAATATGAAAAAAACAAAAACAAAACAAACAAACAAAAACCCATAAAGGAAGACAACATTTTTCAGAAAGTTTTTATAGCCATTCCATTATACCTGGTTTAATTACAGCAAAACATGGACTTACAACACACCGCATCACCCAAAGTGTACTATATGCCTACCAAGCACAGGACATTGCACTAGAAGGCTAATAAGCAACTTACTGAACACAAAAGAGGAGCATGGTGGCTGATAATGTTGCCCTCTTAAGAGATCAAAGCCAACTTATAGGATTAATTATATGTAAGAATCAAAACAATGCTTATAATAAAACTGGCTACCATCAGAACTTAGAACAAATGAAATTTATAGCCAATTCTTAAAAAGAATATAGTGAGTACATTTTGGCATTAGAATGTTGACATCCCACTCTTTAGAATACCTAGGGGAAAAACATTTTATGTTCATGGGAAAAGTAACAGGCAATTCTGACTTATGCAGAAAAACTGACAAGAAGAACTTTGAAATGCACACTTATAAATCCAAATTCTGATGTGGAAGCAGGGCTGAAAGAGACTTCATTCATTCATTTGTCCATTCATTCATTCAATATTCATTTATTGAAAGTCTTGGGTCATGAGGCATAGGCATACAGATTGGACAATACAAGAAAAATGGTATCAGTAATGATCTTAGTGAGATTAAGAAGCCAACAAAAAGGAAAGGGGAGATATGCAATATTTTGCTAAGCATCCTCTGATACACTATCCAGGAAGAGAACACCTTTTCAAGCATTTAGAAACAGTAGAGTGGGGTTCAGGAGAGGTGAAACTGTAGCATTTATTGCTGAGGCTCTAATACTTTTATGCTTGTCTATCAAACTCATTCAGGTACCCAATTTCACAATTAGCTGAATAATCAGGTTGCATTTTTAAAAATCCAAATGAAGACTCCATTTGTATATGAGTTTTTCTACTGAATCTGTAAAACCAATGTCAAATAATCTATATTTGCTTAGATAGAACAATAACTACTTTCTCTTACATGCTTTCCTGGAGTTTAGAAACTAAGAGTTGTAGGTCCTTCTCCCTAATGTGTATTCTAATATAAATTCACCTGTGTGATAGCATTCCAGTGAGAATTCCTTCATGAGACCAAAAGCTGAATTGTCTGATAGCTACGGTCTTGGTGCTCTTTATATTAACATCTACTATGGGAACAGCCAATGACCCAGGGCAGGTGTCAAAGGCCCAACAAGTCAGTAATTTTGAAGAACTATATAAACTATTCCCTTTTCCAGATAACGAATCAGCCAGATAGGAACTTTCTTACAGAAGAAGAAAAAAGGATAAAATTTAAAAGATTCCATGAAATGCCCTTACTTTTCCTAATTTTTAAAAATAAGGTCAATAATCTTTCCCTGAAGTGATTATTATTAAATATATAGTTCTGAAGTTTTCTTAAGGTTTCCTCTGGTCTCAAGGTTCGCAGTCCTTGTTTTTCCTTCGTTAGAAATGCAATTGTGCAGGGTGCGTAATAAAATAAAAATCTCAGTTTTAAGGTGCCAAATTAATAAAAAAAACATCCAGCAGTATAAGCCTATAGTCCATAGGCTTTATATACCTGTCAATGACCCCATTCAAAAGCACAATGTAGAAAGAAATGCTCAGGGGAAAACCACAGAGCTAGGATTCTTTTAGGTATGTAGAAGAGATAGGCTGATGAAACAAATTTGAGGAACCATAATTTATTTTTTCAATTTGCAAGTCTGTTTAAAACATTTACACATCACTTATTTATCTAGTAATTGAAAAGCTCATTTCTAAATTTCTCTCTTTTGCTGCTCACTTTTGGATCACTCTGTGGCTTATTACCACTTCTACTAGAAGACTGTAAAGAAAGAGTAAAACCAAAATCAATCAATATACTATTGTTACCAATTATAAGAAATGAAGAGAGGGTTCAACAATGATTTGTTTGTTATACTAGACCTTCATTTCCCCATGATTTTACTCTTACTTTTATGTCATTTAAGTAATTTTAGTCCTTTTTCATTTGGGTTGGGATCCATGAAAAATGGATAAGATTCATAATATATTTTTAAAAATTAGAGTATTCTTTTTGATATTCCTGTGTCCTAATTTATGTATTCTGATTGACAATAGCCTTTAAAATAATATAATTGGTAGTAGAACTGAAGTACTTGGTAATATACATTGAAATATCCATGCCAATAGTTAGACTGTCCAAAACGGGATGTGGAATCATACAATATCATACCACTTTCCCTTCCATTATTTTTTCTCTCTCTCTAAAACCACTAGATACAAATACCACTAAACTCTGATAAACTCCCATCAATCCCACCGTGATTCCCAAAACATTACATTTGAAGAGGGTTTTCCACAAAACAAAACAAAGCAAAACAAAAAACCCAACTTACTTTGTGGCTACAGCAACAGCCTATTAGCTACTCTTTTTAACTTAATATAGGGGCAGGGGCCTTTTAGCAAATCAAAAGTCCACCAGAGAGACGGATCCCAGCTGTTCTCAGGAGGGGCACTATGAAGCCTGTAGAAGTCAGAGGGGTTCCTGAGGACATTGCCCACAGCCCTGAGGTGGCCTAGTAGGGAAGCAGCTTTCATTTTCCACAGAGAGGGAGGCTGTGATGGCTGATGTACACAGAGCAGCGCCGGGTGAGCTCACAAATGCAAGCGTAAGATCATTCTGGCATGGCAGTAGTATCTTACTTACTAGGAGGTAGGAGAGGTCATGAATATATGATGTGGGAATGAGGGTGTGGCAAGTGAGAAGAGAAGAGCAGAGAACCTGCCCTCGAGAGGGGAAATCCACTTGGTATAATGTCTGCTTCACATTCAAAACCTGCTTATGGTGCTCTGATTCTCAGTGGTTGTTCATCTTTTTCCTCTCATTTCAACATGAACAGGTCTGAATAAAGGTTACAAGGCTCACAAGAGTCAGTGGTAAGTAGTAGCATTCCATAAATACCATATTTCTTCTTTTGTCAGATATCATGGCATGAAGATATTTATTATTTAATATTTCATGCTTTATTTAGACTCAGAAGCATGTTTTTAAGGTGCTTAACAATCACTAGCAAATACATAGTGGACATTTTAAGATCTCCATTACACAGTATAGCATTCATTTAAAATGAAAAATTGTTCATTAAAGAGATTACAAAGAACTTCTATACAAAGAAACTTATAAACAGGATTATTTATAAGGAGTCTACATTAAATTGCTTGCTTTTAAATAGCAGCAGGCATAGCAATATGTGGATGCTTTAACTCCCATTTTCCTTATATTTGGGTTTTTAAAGATTATAATCCATTATTAATTCCAAAGATAATCGAAGCCTCTTAAAGACTTGAGAAATAAAAGGCAAATCAGGTTTAAAAAATAGGACAAGAAAAATAATCATTTCTGGGTCGGCCTTGGATGATGTCATCATAGGTTCTAAATGTAATAGCCAGGCAGTGTACACTAACTCTTCCTGCACATGTAATCTCTAACATCAATTTAGGCAAAACAACTAATATTTCAATAATTTTTTGTCCAAGAAATGAGATTCAGAAGCAAAAGATTAAAGAGAGTTTAGAGTGCCAAGGATGAAACGATATGAGAGAGTGTGTGTGAGTGTGAGTGTGTGTGTGTGTGTGTGTGTGTGTGTGTGTGAGCGCGCACGCGCACGCGCTGGGGACCAAGGGGAGGAGGCATGAAAACTAACTCTTCCAGCACACACCCCTTTTGCTACTACAAGGGCATCCAGCAATCACATTTGCAATAGTAAAAATGCTGAAGGATCCTACAGTATTTTTTCTTCCACAACCATCCCTATCCTCTCCTACAAAGCCCATCTTGCTTTATTGGTGCCGGGAAATTCTTCAGGGGTTAAATGGGGAAGTGCAGCCACTACCATTGTTGCAATAAATAAATGAATGAACCAGAACGAACCAGCAATCCATCCCTAGGAAGCAAGTTATCTTATTTTCTACAATTATACACAGTAGCTGGCAACCATATATTTAAAAAAATTGTGTTTTACCTTTTGATATCTGTGTATACATTATAGATATACATGAATCTATATAAAAAGAAGCTTAGTGCCCTGCATACACATACATCAAATCCCTCTAAAATATTTTTTAGCATTATTATTTTACTGAAAAGACAAACAGTTTTTTTAAAATTAGATATAATAGCAATTTCATCTTAAAGGCCTTTTATTTTGCACATACAACATATATAAATACACACACACACACACACACACACAAAGGTTCCCCCCCACCCCCCATGCCGTAGACAATGCTAAAATATCTGAGATCAGGTTGCTATGCCAACAGATTTTTTCTAAAATGAATAAAATTATTAGGAGGGAGAAAACATTCTTGACTCCTTTCCTCCCATCCATGAAGCCGAGAGAGGCTCAGGGAGGGCGAGAGGCTGCCAGATGGGGAGGAGGGGAAGGAAGGGAAGGTGAGTAGAGGGGTGTTTGCTTACCAAAGATGCTGATTTGATCGTGGCAAAGCGCTCTCTGTTCCGGTAGTGGAGGGCCTGGCTCTGAACTGACTGGGTAGGCCGTGGCTCAGGCCTGGGATCGCCGTGGCCCGCCTCATCCCTTATGAATACATGATCCTGCAGAAATGGATAAAAACAAGGAGAAAGTCCAGCTGTGCTCTTTCCTCGCCGGCTGCCTCTCTCTCACCCCTCTTTCTGCACAAGCACTGCTGTTTGAAATGCATAGTTTAGCTCTCTGCTAGTCCCCGCAGCTCCCACGGTACAAAATGAATAAGCAACACATTGCAGCCTTCAGTTAGGAATGTCAGCTGATCGCTAGTGGGATGCCTTCTGAATCCCTGGCAGGCTTTTTCTTTACCTCCAGAATCACATATATGCAAAAGAAAAAAAGAATAGAAAAAACAATGCAATGTACAGACTCCTTAGAACAGTTTGTTTAAAACGCTGTAACCAAATAATTCCTTTAAAAATGTCATGTCCATGTCTAGCAAGGAGGATGCTGGTTGCTTTTAACATAAAAGCGAGCCTCCGCCTCATTCCCTTGAAAGATCTGCTTTCTCAATTTAATTTTATTTGCGCTCTGTTCGGTAGGATCATCGTTCTGCCTAGAACCAGTGTAGGCTTGTGCTGAACTGCCTCTCTATCTTGTGCTGAGAAGATTCGGCAGTCACTGAGGGATCCTGCTTTCCAGTCATGATCGTACACAGTTCTAGCACCTTCTCTCTACAGCTTCTGAAAGGATTTTTTTTTTTTTAGATTTAAAGAGACAGGCATACAATTTTAACCAAATGATAGTTTCACAAATTCTTCCTCAACTCAGTCTCGGTATGCTCACCAGTGTGAGAGAAGCTGGAATTTAATGCCCTTGACTGATTTAATCAAGCCCATGCTTCTTGATAGGCAAAGGTGATTAGTCTTATTGTAACACCCAGTGAAAAAGAACACTCCCTGGGAGGACAGCAATGGATGTTTCTTAAATGCAACTGAGATGACTTTTAAAGGGGAAAATGCTTTCAAAGGGTGATGTGTCTCTCCATAAAAGATGGAGTGGTCAGTCAGTAAGTAGGTCTGACCCTGCAGAAAAGAAGAGACTATAATAATTAATAGCTCAAAAACATGTACAACCATGGGGGATTTTTAAATAGTACATGTTCAGGATAGTGAAGGAGAAATTAATTCTCTTATTTCCCTAGGGGTTTAGGAGAAACCATTTGTGAAAATTCAGTTTTGCATTTTGCCCATGACTACTTGAATTTTTTTTAATAATTGCCCTTTCCTTCATTAGCAAACAAAATTAAAGGTTTAGAAAATATAAATTTTTATTATATACTCTAAAATGTTGATAAGTCAAAACACATATATTCCTTGAGGGACATTAAATTTTACATCTACGTTTTTATGTAAAAGCCAAGAGCCAAGATTAAATTTATCATTGGGCTGCTTTTCTTTATCCTTTTATAAATTTAGAATGCTTCAGAATGTTGGGATGGTAGCTCCCATTATATCTATATTTAGAGATTTTTTTTCAATTTACTGTATTGTGATCTATTTTTAAAAAAATTAATTAAGGGACCCTAAATGCCATTGAGGGCACATATATCAAATTTAAGGGATGTTCTACTATACTACTGTGCCATAAGATAGCCACTAGCCACATAGATATTTAAATTAAGTTAAAATGTAAAAATTCAGTTCTTAAGTCACACCAGCTATGTTTCAGGGAGACACTAATTATGGCTACCATATTGAATGGTGCAGATATCATTTCCATCACTGCAAAAAATGCTGTTAGTGCTGAAGATTAAAAATGCATTTAACCCATATTTTTCAATTTTGTAAAATAAATAGGTCAGTTAAATTTTTTCAATGTTATTTTCTGGGAAATCTAAACTCTTATTTCACAGGGAAAAGAAAGATTAGGTGTGGGACTGAAATTTATGCACTAAATTTAGGTTCTAGAGAGAAAGCCACCATTCATGTTGCTGAATATTCATTAACAAATTACATTTACCTCCAAAATTGATCTTTCTTAATATTGCAGTACCAGAAAAGCAAGAAGCTTTTAAATGCCAGCAACCAGAAGAGATAGACTAGGTAGAGGCCTGAGGACTCAGTTTTTGGTGAGGATTAGTTAGGTAACGTTAAGTGCATCGACTGAGATCTCAAATGATGTGGCAGCCATTGTTTCAAATTGTTATGACTTGATTTACAATGATAACCAGTGACACTAGAATCCACACTCCTCACATAACACAATAAAACAAAACAAATTTATGTGCAAATATGTATAATTTTAATATTATTACTTTAATTTCTCTCATAAAAATGAACACGTTTGAATTAGGATCCTGCTTATTAAGTTAAAAGTCACATTCTATTAGCTAAGTTTTTAAACTTAAGGATCTTGGAATACACTGGACAAATTAAAACTTAAAATCATAGTGATTTTGGTTGACACATAGCTAATTAAATAACCCAGTAAGGTCTATTTTTAAAATAATGCTATTTTAGAAGTTAGTCTGAAGAATAGGTATAAAATTTTAATATACTTTAAATATAATGCTGTTTCTTTACTTACTACCTTATTTTTTCTTTTAAAAAAGAGTTTTTAATTTTCCATAGCAGTTTCATAACAGATCACCAACATTAAGGTATGCAAGAGAACCCAAAATGGGACAAATGAGTAGGTATTTATTTCAAGTACATAGGAAAGTGAATTTTAAAATAGTCAATTCCTTTGCATAAAACAAGTTCAAAACTCTGAAGACAACTTAAATAATGAATCCATTAAAATGGGGAAATGTGACTTGAGAAGCAAGTATGAGCAAATTAAACTATCAACTTCACCAGGATATACTGTCTGTTGGTTATTGTCCCTTTAAGTAGCAAGCAGTCCCTTTGTAAATGACTGTACTTGGCTCCCAGTTTCTGAATTAAACACATTTTAAGGCTAATAGTGGAAAAGGTCAGTTTGCTATTTTATGCAGTTAGGCACCTATGAAGATTATTTACAAATGATGGGAGGGCCATTTTCTTTGATGTTGAAGAATGATTTTAGAATATGAAGAACAATTATGATGTTCTACTTTATCAAGACAAAATAGTCCTGGCCAGTGTGGCTCAGTTGGTTGGAGTGTTGTCCCATACACTGAAAGGTTGCGGGTTCGATTCCCGTCAGGGCACATACCTAGATTGAGGGTTTCGCGGTAAGGGCGTGTATGGGAGGAAACCGATCAATGCTTCTCTCTCTCTAAAATAATAATAATAATTAAAAAAAACATATCCTTGTCCTGACTGGTTTGGCTCAGTGGATAGAGCGTTGGCCTGCAGACTCAAGGGTCCCAGGTTCGATTCCAGTCAAGGGCATGTACCTTGGTTGCGGGCACATACCCAATAGGGAGTGTGTAGGAGGCAGCTGATCGATGTTTCTCTCTCATCGATGTTTCTGGCTCTCTATCCCTTTCCCTTCCTCTCTGTAAAAAAATCAATAAAATATATTTAAAAAAACATATCCTTGGGTGATTTTAATTGTTTTCAAAAACAATTAAAAAATATTGCTTAAAAAATACAAAATATATATCTTGGTTATAATTTATCTTTAAAACATTATCATCTGGGAACAAACAAACTAGCTTTTTGAAATACCAATATGATCTAGGACCAGTTTTAAGTAAATCTATGTTAACTTGGTGAATTTATAACATTCTTTCATCATAAGTAATAAAACTTCTTCAGATTAAAAAACAAGCTGGTGTAATATCTGTTCCAAATCTTTAGTCAAAAGAATTGAACTTTTATACAACATGGTGAACTATGTGAAACATGAGGCACGCACTTTTTACGATTATACCCTGGACAAGGGGCTTTACGTTTAGTTAGAAGTTTTCCCTAAGTGTCTGAATAGTTATGCTTCTAAATTGAAGATTTAAGGTGTAGCCCCTTGTTTAGAGCTTAACTCAAAATTAATTCTAGAAATCACTCCTATCAACTCTAAGTTTTGGATATGCCTTTATCACACTACTCAACACATTTACTTATCTGTCTATGCAAGAAATTGTGGGAGTTTTGAAGGCAGAGTAAACGTGGTTTGAAAAATCTCCGTCACTCTAGCACCTAGCATATTGGTTGATAACTAGGCATTCAGTAAATGTTTGCTGGATAAATAAGGTCTAGAATATAGGTCTGAGATGTTAGAAAAATGGCATTTTCCCTCATATTATTTAACAAAATTCAAATCTGTATTTCACAGAAACCTGTCACTCTATACTCTAAGAAAGTTGTAAAATAGTGACACACACACACACACACACACACACACACTTTTACATGGGGGGAAGAGGGGAACCTAAAAATGGCTTTTATCTGGTGACAAGAAACCTTTCTATAGATTCCAACACTTTTCATGCTGTGGAGAAAGGATCAGCAAACCCACCATCTCTCTTTTGTTTTGTTCATTTCAAAATTATTAAATTACTGCCTAAGCAGGTATAACTGTCAAAACCTGGGGATAGAGGAAGGGGGGAAGATGGGAAAGGATACCTTAAGCTGGAAGGATAGCCATTAGGAAGAAAAATGACTAGCAGAACGCTGAGGATACAGATGTTACTATAGAGAGGGGGTTTGCAGAGTGATCGGTTTAAGAAAAATTACCTTCATATGTTAATTTACTTTTACTTTGCCAAATGTGAGTTGAAGAGTCAAAGAACCTGCCCTGCTCTTCAGCAAAAATAATAGGAAAGGCCACTGAAGCAAGGGAAAATTAAACTAGAACATCCTATTCCCTCAAGGACATTTCTTTTTTTTTTTTTCTTCCATGAAATTGGTCAGAGCTGTTCTTTTTTTAAAGAAGGGGAAAAAAATGACTAATAAGAAGGGCCAAGTAAAGCTTTAGGAGTTAGGATAGAATGATTTTTAGAAATAATCGCTGAAAGGGGGCTATGATGACTTGAGTTCTTTAGGGATATCTAAAATAATGAATAAATGCAGAAAAACTTTTAATATATGAAAATGTAATGAGCTATATGAATAGAAGGCAGCAGCAGGCAAAGATAACTAATTTTAGACTTTAACAAAATAAAGTATACCTTTTAGTTGACAAATTAAGAAAACAGACTTTGTTGCTCTCTCTATTCCCACTTAAAATAGTGGCTTAGACTTTGCTGCTTAGGATGCTATTAAAATCTGTTTGCTACTGCTATATACACAATGATTTGAAGGAGTAGAGTGGAGGCTCAGAAGCAGGTTAGGTGATAGCCAAAAACTAATCTGGATTAAAACTTTGCATTGTAACCGCTTGTGAATAATCAAGAATTAGGGTGCAGAGTTGTGTCCTATAAAAGTTCACAAAACATTTATTGAGTGCTTACTATGTGACAGGCACTGCTGGGCGGTAGGTGATGAGAGAGGTCCTGCCAGTTGGGAGAAATGGTGATATTCTTGTTATTGGAAAAAGCAGCGTGGCAACACTAGCCAGGGGAAAATAAGTAAGTGCCTGAAGTTAATTTTGTCAGAATATACTTTTAGATTTATCAAATCATTCTTGCTCAAAAGGAAGATTCGATTATGATCCTTTCAGAGCCTGGGAAAGACCAGAGTAGAGGCAAAGACTGGAGAGGAAGAAGTAACCTGAGATTCTGATGTCAGAGGAAATTTAATGTCCCACTCTACATTTTTGGGGCTTAATCTGAGATAGAACTGTCCTGCTAAAATCAGGGCATCTTTACAGAGCAGTTAATTGCAAGTCACACTCTTACTAGGTATATGTGGCCTTTAAAAGTTTACTTCCTAGCTTGGCTGGTGTAGCTCAGTGGTTGAGTACTGACCTATGAACCAGGAGGTCACGGTTCGATTCCTGGTCAGGGCACATGCCTGGGTTGTGGGCTCGATTCCCAGCAGGGGGCATGCAGGAGGCAGCCAATCAATGATTCTCTCTCATCATTGATGTATCTCTCTCTTTTCCTCTCCCTTCCTCTCTGAAAGTAATAATAAAAAAAAAAAGTTACTCCCTATTTAAAATGATAATCTATTTCATATCTATGACTTGACTAATTTGGGGTATGTTTGCTTGATTGCAACCATCTAGGGGAGCAAAAAATTCCCCACCCTTATTCTTGGATGTTCATATTTATTAAGTATGTTCTTATTGAGTATTATTATTGGAGAAACTCTATTCACTTAAGTCTCTCAAACCATAAAGATAATTCTTAAGATTATTTAACCCTTTTAATCCATTATACTTAGTGAACCAAAATAGCATAATGTTTAGCTATCAATTATTCTCTCATAATTGATGTTTCTATCTCTCTCTCCTTCTCTCTTCCTCTCTGAAATCAATAAAAATATATTTTTTTAAAATGAAAATAAAATGGGATAATAAGATAATGGATAGAACATTGTTTATAATATAATTTAGTGATATATAGGCTTTACTAAGATTCTGGACCTGGACTCATACAAAACTGGTAAATCTTTTGCATAACAATATCGATTGCTTTCTTTCTAAATAATCTTTGTGGTCACAAATGATGATAGTCTCAGAAGTACACCACCTCCTTTAAGGAAGGACATACTGCTGGCAGTGGTCTTTGGCTGTCAACTCTTTGAGGAACTGCTTTGGCTGTAGAGGGCAGCCTTGCCAAAGTTCATACTCTCTCCAGGCTGCTCATTTCATTGACTGATCTCGGTTGGGGCATCAAGGCCTGGCCATTCTGGCCCAATTCTAAAGAACCATTTTAACTCCAGAGCTCCCTGGGAAATTGATTGAGGCTGCCATTGGGCCTACATCTCAGTTCAACTTTGCCTTCTGATAAATGTTGCTTCCTTCTCTTCCCTTCCAGAGGTATTCATCCCAAAAGAAATGCCTAATAAATTTTAAAAACCTGTTGTGATAAATCATCTCAGCTCTACTTCCTGGAGAATCCAACCTGTGACATCAATGTTACTTACATGTAATATATTGTACTTATCATCCCATCTACATGGAGAAAAAGGGACTGATCACAGGAGTGGCTTTTCGAAAACAAAACAAAACAGAATAAAACAAAAAACCCAACCCTTTTGCAAGTGAAATCTTAAGTGGAGTCCAAATATATTATGTAAGAGATGAAGCAGAACTTGTCCTGGGTGAGGTGTGGATAAGGCTTGCTCCCGAGGTACCTCTACAAAATAGCATGAGGGTCACATTAGAGATTTGCTTCTTTAAATATTATAGGAATTGAAGCACAAAATTTTAGAGCTGGAAGGGATCTTTGAAATCATACAGAACAACTCCTTATTTTACAGATGGAGTAACTGAGGCCCAAAGAGGTTTGTGACTTATCCAAAGTAAAGAAAAATTAACAGTGGCAGATAGAATTATAAACTAGTTTCCTCATTCCTGTAGTCCATTATATAAATTTTTTCACTGAGAGTTTCGGATCCTATTTCATTTATGTTCTTAAGTGAAAAACTTTTAGGAATTCAAATGAACCAACAAATATAAACTAAATATTTTTTTGTTTCTATTGTGTTTAAAGATGAAATATTTTTAAGCACAGGCATACCATATTTAACATTAAGGTTTCATATATAATATGTTGTATTTTATAGTCTGCTTATATGTATTTTCCTCTTTTTATTGTGGTAAAATACATATTAAACTTACCATGTTAATAATTTTTAAGTATACAGTTCAGTATATACTGTACTGAAACTCTATACCCATTAAACAATAACTCCCCATTTCTCTCCTCTCCCGAGCCCCTGGCAACCACCATTCTACTTTCTGTCTCTATGATTTTGACTACCCTAAGTATGTAAGTGCAATCATACAATATTTGTCTTTGTGAGTAACATATTTCACTTAGCATAATGTCTCCATGGTTCATCCATGTTGTAGCACATGTCAAGATTTCCTTTCTGTCCTAGCTGGTTTGGCTCGATGGATAGAGCATTGGCCTGTGGACTGAGGGTCCTGGGTTTGATTCCAGTCAAGGGCACATGCCTGGGTTGTGGGCTCAATCCTCATTGTGGGGCATGCAGGAGGCAGCTGATCAATGATTCTCTCTAATCGTTGATGTTTCTGTCTCTCTCCCCCTCTCCCTTCCATTCAGAAATCAATAATATCTATAAAATATTTCATTTCTTTTTTTAAAGCTGAAGAATATTTCATTGTATGTATGTACCACATTTTGCTTATCCATTCATCCACTGATGGACACTTGGGTTGCTTCCATGTTTTAGCTAATGTGAATAATGCTATTATGAATAGGGGTGTACAGGCATTTCTTTGAGATCCTGCTTTCAATTCTTTTGGGTATGTACCCAGAGTAGAATGAGTTAACTCATTCAAAGTTTTATTTGAAAAGGTTTTTCAATTTTCTTCTATCACATTTCCTCTATCTCATAAGAAAAAAAGAAATAAATTACATAACTTAATTCTACCTGACAAACATTTGTGTGTGTGTGTGGACCAAATACAACTACCTTTTACTTCAAAATATAAATTAACATTTATTCTTCTTAAGTGATTGCACCAGGGAGGAAAAAGTATTAAAGGACCCACATCATCACAAGAAAGCTCTATACCAGCATGCCAAAATTAAAAGGAAAACCCTCAATGAATTTGAGACCAGGGTCTTCTTTCTTTTTCTTTTAAAAAAAAAAAAATTATTAATTTTTTACAGAGAGGAAGGGAGAGGAATGGAGAGTTAGAAACATCGATGAGAGAGACAGGGATGGAGAGGTAGAAACATCGATGAGAGAGACAGGGATGGAGAGTTAGAAACATCCATGAGAGAGAAACATCGATCAGCTGCCTCCTGCACGCCCCCTACTGGGGATGTGCCTGCAACCAAGGTACATGCCCTTGACCGGAATCGAACCTGGGACCCTTCAGTCCACAGGCCTATGCTCTATCCACCGAGCCAAACCGGTCAGGGCAAGGGTCTTCTTTCTTATTGATTATACCAGTAGCATCTTTCTTCTAATTTTGGGTTCCCATTTAAGAGGTCCTGGAGGAAAAAAATCCAACAGAATGTCTCTTCTTTTTCTATCTATACCCATGGAGCCTCAGAGGAAATAGAAAGAGCCAGATGTCAGCATCCATGCAAGCTCCTTCCAAAAAGAGAGCCTCACAAAACCTTCTTTTCTACCCTTCAAATATATGCTCACTTGCCTGTATTCAAAGGCCAGCTGGCAATGCTGAACTCTTAGCACGTTTCTACATCTGTCTGATATATGCTTTTCCATGGCTTTCTGATTACCTGGGTCCTTGCTGTCTGTCTGGTCTTAATTGACTCTCCACGTAGCTCACGAAGCTCTAACCCCTCTGACCTTTCCCCTCTTCCTTGAACATATAAAGTTGTTTTTGTCTCTAGTACTTTGCACATGTTGCTTTCTGACTCACCCCCATTGCTCACCCCAAGTTACCTAACTTCCACTTGTCTTTAAAGTTTTAGCTTAAATGTCACTTTATTAGATAGGCTTTCCACTACTTCCTGCTAGATTAAATCCTCCTTTTACCCAGAGCAAGTTTCATAATTACATGATATAGTTATTAGTATGATTATTTGCTTAATCTCCCTTACAGATAATAAGCTCTATGAAAACACTATGTCTGTTTTATTTCCTCTGTATCCACAGGGCCTACCATAGTTCCTGGCACATAATAGAGGTCCCCACCAGTATTATTTTAATAAATGAATAAGTTAATCAATTCAGAAAATAAATATGTATCCCTCCATTATTCACAGCCAGGGACCAATATATTTTCTCCTGCCCTTCATCCTTACCTGTTTAATTTTCGTTTCTTCCCAAGAATAATGCACAACAAATAGAAGTCTAAGTAAAAAAAAATTCTTTAATACGCTCTCACTAGAATTAGAATGTGCTTGTTGCTATTTATTAAAACAAGTACATATACACCTCAAATATACCTAATAAGGCCTTAGCCAGTTTGGCTCAGTGGATGGAGCATTGGCCTGTGGACCGAAGGGTCCCGGGATCGATTCTGGGCCAGGGCACATACCTCAGTTGCAGGCTCCTCCGTAGCCGGGGCCCTGGTTGGGGCTCGTGCAGGAGGCAACCAATCGATGTGTTTCTCTCACATTGATGCTTCTCTCTGTCTTTCCCTCTCTCTTCCATTCTCTCTGATAATCAATGGAAAAATATCCTCGGGTGAGGATTAAAATATATATACCTAATAAGAACAAAATTATAAGGGATTTTTTCCTCTGTAATTCCATTCTGTGAACTTATTCCCTAAGGTCACTCAAAACACTTCTGGGAATTCTTCCAAAAAAAAATTATTGATAATTCTGTGAAATACTCATTTTACAGAAATTGCTTTGAAAGAAGCTTAATTTTTTTTTCATAAAGTATTTCAACTTATGAACCATGATAGGCTTGTATGAAATGAGGATCTTTAGCTGGAAAAGTAAAGTAAAAATAAAAAACAGAATCATTCTTTCAAAAATGAGAATATAGTATTTAAGGTGACAGAGAATCAGTCTTAGAAGAATTAGAAACAATAAATACAAGGAACAACAGAAAAGAGCAGAAAGTGTTTCTAAAACACGCAGTATGTTGGGAATATCCATTAAGAAGCAAACTCTGCAAAGGCATTCTTCTAAAAGGGCACACCCAAAGGTTTTACACAGGAAACTCTCAAGGTGTGCAGTATTAAGGTTATTGGTTTAGAGAGGGACTTACTGGTTTCTTTGACTTGGAGATTTGTGGATTTTTAAATTTTTCCTTATTGATGGTGGTAGACTTCAGAGTAACAAGGAGAGGAAGATAAAGAAATAGGCACAGATGTAGCTTACACAGTCCTTCATTACCTTTTTACTATAAGAGAACGTATCCAGTGCTAGGTTTAGTCCCGTGCTTCTGTTGTAAAAGGTAACTTAAATATCTGGATGCTAAGTGACCTGAGGTGGCTTCACGATGATGGACAAAGCCTAGAGCTCTGAAGGGGACTGTGAAACCTACCTTCTTGTGTACAACAGAGGAACTGGAATTTACTGTGCTTTCGTCATCATGCATCATGACAAGTTCAGAGCTGCTCTCATCCATGACCTCCTGCATGCTATTCACACTGCTGCTCTGGCTGCCTGTGCTCACAGACATGCTTGGGATAGAATGGTTGCTCCCCAGGCTGTCCATTTCCCTGCTCAGGCTGATTCCATGTTCGCTGTCCTATAAAAACGGGGCACTCGGGTTAAAAAAAAATGACTGGAGATAAAGCGCCAATCCATTGACTAAGCTATTAAGCACACTCAATTTTGCAGTGCCAGGTTGCTTTTCTGCCAAATCTGCAAAGATAAACTTTTTATGTAGTGGCTCCACTACTCCCCCACCATTTTCAGACATCTCAAATTCACTCTATGCCTTCCCCAGGGGCCATTCTGGACATGAGTCATAAGGCTCCAAATGCTGCTATCCCAGGGCTTTCCCCTGTCATATGCAACTATCATATTATTGTATTGCTATTTAATAAGCAGAATCAGGCCAGGTTTGTAAGAGACCTCCAGGAACGTCAAGGTGCTAGAGAAAGACTGCAGGCGACAGGTGACCTCAAGGATATTTGCAAATATGGCAGTGGTCACTTGAAACTAAAATAGAATAAAAAGAGTTTTCAGAGATTTGACAAGCAATATACTCCTTTGCAAGTCATTATTGAGTAACTTCATAGCTAAGCAGGGATATTATTAATTCTACTGTCCTGGATAGGTAATTAAATTCTGCCTCCCTTAAGCAATTCTATCATGCTTACTTCTGTAATCTTATTAAATATATCTGTTAAATAATACTGGTATTCATCACTACTAGTCTAAAGACTATTATTTGAGAAGTGGTAAAATAATCAGAACATATAATTTATCCATCACAATGGGATAACTTTTGATATAAGATTAAATAGTATAATTAAAGCAACTTAGTTCCAAATAAACATTATTTTTGAAGAAGCATATGTACATATATAACTTTAAAGAATTGTTACTTGGTCATGTAGGAAGTCACTGGCATAGGTAGGTAATGGGGTAATTGAAAATGTTATATAATACATTATATTTTTAAATAGATTTATTTTCCCATTTAAGGAGAATCATTTGTATATATGTAATCACGAGAGTTTATAATCCAATTCAGCTTTCTGAATTTTACTTTATAATTATCAATGTAATAATTTTGTTTTATTTTATATCAGAAAGCTAAAGTAAGATTCATCATTCCTTTCCTCCTCTTGATCTAGTTTTAGATAGGCTAATCCGTGCTCAAATACTCTTGCTCCCATCCTAAGCACTTCCTGAGATCCCACTTCTATAACTATATCTCTTTCCTCTGTCTTTGATGCCTCTGGCTTGGCTCCTTCCCCTCTGCATATAAATCTGAAAATCCCTGCCCTATATTCATGTACCTCTCTACATACTGCCCTTTGTCACTTTTCCTTCTCAGCCAAATTTATAAATCTTAAAACATCCAACTTCTGCTGTCTCTATTTTCTCACTTCCCATTTATTCTAAATAGTAATTTTTCTATTTATCCTAACTATTCTCGTAAAACTGCTTTTATGAACGTCATCCAGAATGCCCTACTTGTAAAACATTAACATTTTTTTTCTGGTATAACTTGACCTCTCGGCAGCCTCTGATGGCACTGGCTGTTCCCTCCTTGAAACTGTGTACTCTCTTAACATCTGCGAGGCCTTTACCTCCTAGGTCTTCTTTTTCTTACATGGAATTCTCCTTCTACAATCAACTCCTTGATTAATGATAATTTTAGAGCTCTTGATCCCCAATCAACTACCCCTTATCAGACTTCTTTCCTATGTTCTGGATTTGTATATCCCAACCAATTGCTAGACACTGTTCAGGTGTCTCAATTGTCATTACCCTTGTCCCATCCAATCCTTCTCAAGTTATTTGAATGGGAAACCAGGAAGTTCTCTCTCCTTTGAAAACTCCACCTGTATACTATGCCAGTGGCATACGATGCTAGGCCCTTAAACTCCATAGGCACCTAACTGAAATAATTTTAAACCTACTCTTTCTCCTTGGTTCCTTCTGTTCTGGGTATTGACATACTCATTAAGGTCCTAGCATTATCAAATCTACCTCTACAGTGTTTCTCAAAAGTGTTTCTTGTTCCCCATTCCTTTGACACTGCCCTTTTTACTTCGTGCATGAACTAGTCACTCAATGAAATCCATCTTACATTCTGTTGGTAGGATAATCTTTCTAAAGGAAAGCACTTTCCTGAGTCTAAAATGCCCTATGCCCTCTGTCAAAAATCACCCACATCATGTCCTCCATACAACCTTCACCAATCCCTACCAGCAGACTTATCTTCCCACTATGGATCCCTACATGGTGATATACCTCTAAAGCATTTTTCAAATTTTGTCTTATGTAAGAGTTTTTTCATGAATGTCTTTTTTTTGCAACTCTGTGTCTCTTAAGACAGAGAGCATCCCTTACCTTTTTTATCCCCTTTATAGTGCCCAGTCTAGAACTTTTTCACATAGCAGGCACTCTATAAGTGCCTGCTAAAATAAATTGAACCTACTTCTTCATCCTCCTGTGATTCATGCAAAGGTCCATTTCGTGTCTCTTGGAAAAGGATTTTTTTCATTTTGCGGTATTGTAGGTTATCTAGTTCACGAACAGCATCTTTTGTCCTCTGTATGAGGTCAATTAGGACACGTAGTGGCCGGTCTCGTCGGACAAAGTCATGCTAATTGAGGGAGGAGAAAATAGCAAAAAATAATAATGAGAAACATATTTTTAGGTGCAAGATATAGATATAGTAATAAATGGACATAAAACAGTTCTATGGATTTTGCAGAAATAACAAGATATGATTTTCATTCCATGTAGTCCCTCATATTGCATTAATCTTAAAAAAGATAAATATAATGCTTTTCTCTTCTTCAAGTCCCATTTTGTGGACTTTGTCCTAGAGTTTACTTGAGAACTCTTGATGTTTACCTCATCTTACAAGTATAACAATGACTATAATTTTAAATAGTAGCTGAGTGGCTTATAACTTTTAAATCTGAAGCTATATGGCAAAGCAAAAGCAATGCAGAGTACAGACTATTCTCGTTATAATCTGCCTCAATCCTACTCCCCACCTTACACTACTGTTGTGTATATTTTGTTTTCTATTTCTGTGGTCATATATAGTGTATGACTGAAAATGTGATAGCTGCTCAATTTATTCAGAGGTCAGAATTCTGGCAACTTCATCTCCCCTTTGAAGAGTTGTACAACCAGGAAAAAGGTAGAAGGGCCTCCAAGGAGTGAAAATATCTGCCCCAAAGTCCATAAACTTTTCTGGGCATAAGTGGCCCTCACTTTCAATATTGTCAGTCATCTCTAATACATATTTCAGTTTCCTGCTTTCTCAGCCTATAGCAGATTAGAAAGAGAGAATAAAAGTGGGAGAAAGAGGATTGAGAACTTTAAGAGGTAAGGTTATTTGCTGTTCTCTGACAGCTTGACAGTAGAGAAAGAGAGAAATTCCATGATTAACATACCTACCACCAACCAAATGAAAATGAACAAAGGTTTCTGGGCTATTTGAAAAGGCACAATGCCCTCATATAGTTGTTTTATACTCCAAGAATTTGCAAAATACTACTGTTTTTGAGCCAGCAAGAAGTGAAATTATGTTCATTATACATTCTTTAGAACAGTGGTTGCCAACCGGTGGTCCGCGGACCACTGGTGGTCCCTGAGGTCCGAAAGGTTGGAGACCGCTGCTTTAGAAGGTAGAGAGGCACATCTTATATTTTAACACAGACAATGATCAAAAGTGGGAGGAAGAAGTTTTGTTTTTTAAAGGAAAAGGTTCAGTTATGTGGAAAATTCACTTATGTGAAATTATAATTTAAAGATAATGGGAAAATGGGAGAAATGTGGTAGGCCTTAGATGATGGAATGGATTTTACTTCTTTGTAAGTTTAACAAGATATAACGAAGGAACAGGACTATTGTGAGGAAAAAAAAATCTACATTTCCTGTGGTTCTTCACCCTGACTTTGCTGTCAGGGAAACTGGCTTTTGCTCCTGCTTTTATAAAATATCTCTTCCTGTGCAAAGAGTCCTTTCTGAAGATCCCCGGAAGTAAGTATAGTCTGCACATTTCAAGATGAGAACGAAAGGGAGAGAGGAAATTATCTTGCTACTCCTGTGCTTCAATTATACAAGAAGAAATAGTTTTTTAGTAAATTTGAAGCTATAACTTAGGGGCAAACCTGAAACTTTATAATAAAATAAAAGCATTGCTAGAGTATAGAATATTCTTGTCAGAATCTGCCTCAATCCTCCTTCCCTCCCCACACTACTATTGGGTGTATTTTGTTTTCTAATTCTTACATAACAGCAGCTCCTGCCATTCTTTGTCCCTGTGTCTGCTTTATTTTTCTATAAATAATTTATCACCACCTGACATTATACCATCACATATTTATTTGTTTTTATACTCCTTCATTAGAATATAGGTTCCATGAGTTCAGGAGCTATCATTTTCTTGTGTACATTCATATTATTTTTAGTGCTTAAAACAGTGCTTGGCACACAGCAGACAATCTATAATAATAAAATCGTAATATGCTAATTAGACCGGATGACCTTCCTGATGAAGCCAGGGCTGCGAGGGAAGCCCGGGTCCCTGGTGCTGGAGGGAAGCCGGTGCTCACAGCCAGGAGAAGAAAGGCCTTCTCTTGCTCGAATTTCATGCATCGGGCCTCTAGTTAGTAGATATTTGTTGAATAAGTGGTGAGGCTCATTTGATTTGGCTCCCCATATCAAATAAAGACTAAATCATGCCCTGACCGGTTTGGCTCAGTGGATAGAGCGTCGGCTTGCGGACTCAAGGGTCCCAGGTTCGATTCTGGTCAAGGGCATGTACCTTGGTTGCGGGCACATCCCCAGTAGGGAGTGTGCAGGAGGCAGCTGATCAATGTTTCTCTCTCATTGATGTTTCTAACTCTCTATCCCTCTCCCTTTCTCTCTGTAAAAAAATCAATAAAATATATTAAAAAAAAAAAAATAAAGACTAAATCAAACTAAATCAAACCAAATCAAATAAAGATCCAAACATTTACTGACAAAAAAGTTTTCTTCAGGTATATCTTTAAACATCCTCTGCTCCACGTGTTCTGCTTTGTTCTTCAGGAATAATAGGTTGGCCTATGTTAGATCTCTTTTGTCTTCTATATGTGTCATCTTTTCTATAATAATCTTTAGGATTTTTTTTTCATTTGCCTTTAATTTTATTTCCCTAAGACTATCTACCATGGGAAACACCCTAAGTGGATTTGCTTATTATATTAGTACTAAAGGCCTGGTACACGAATTTGTGCATGGGTGGGGTCCCTTGTCCTGGCTGGCAATCGGGGCCAATTGGGGCTGTCTCACGCAGTCCTGATTGGGGCCGGCTGGCTGGCCAGGGGGAGGGACTGCAGGAGGTTGGCAAGCCGTGGGAGGTTGCCTGTGGGAGTGCACTGACTACCCAGGCGCAGCTCTTGCGTTGACCATCTGCCTCCTGGTGGTCGGTGCACATCATAGTGACTGGTTGAAACAGTCACTTAGGGTTTTATATATATATATATATATATATATATATATATATATATATATATATATATATACGAGAGGCCCGGTGCACAAAAATTTGTGCACTCGGGGGGAGGGGGGAGGGGGCCCCTCAGCCCGGCCTGTGCCCTCTCGCAGTCTGGGACCCCTCGGGAGATAACGACCTGCTGGCTTAGGCCTGTTCCCGGGTGGCAGAGGGCACGCCCAATCCCTAGGTGCAGCCCCTGGTCGTGCTCAGAGCAGGGTCGATTGGGGAATTGGGGCGCCGCCCCCTGTCATGCAAGGAGCAGGGCAGATCAGGAAGTTGCGATGCCACCCCTAGTCACGCTTGGGGTAGGGCCGATTGGGGAGTTGGGGCACCGCCCCCTGTCACACTCAAGGCAGGGTCGATAGGGAGGTTGTGGCGCCACCCCCTGTCATGCACAGAGCAGGGCCGATCAGGGGGTTGAGGAGCTCCCCCCGTCACGCACAGAGCAGGGCCCATCAGGGGGTTGGGGAGCTCCCCCCTGTCACGCACAGACCAGGGCCGATCAGGGGGTTGAGGAGCTCCCCCCTGTCACTCACAGAATAGGGCCAATAGGGGAGTTGGGGCACCGCCCCCTGTCACACACAGAGCAGGGCGGATCAGGGGGTTGGGGCGCCGCCCTCTATCACCCACAGAGCAGGGCCGATCAGGGGTTGGGGTGTCGCCACTGTCACACTCAGGGCAGCGCTGATGGGGAGGTTATGGCTCTACCCCGTCATACACAGAGCAGGGCCCGTGGAGGGGGGGTGGGTTGGGGCGCCACACCCTGTCACACACAGAGCAGGGCCGATCAGGGGGTTGGGGCACCGCACCCTGTCACACACAGAGCCACAGGGCGATCAGGGGGCTGGGGAGCTCCCCCCTATCAGGCACAGAGCAGAGCTGATCAGGGGGTTGGGGCGCCTTCCCCTGTCACAAACAGAGCAGGGCAGATAGGGAGGTTGTGGCCCCGCCGCCTGTCACACACAGAGCCGCAGGGTGATCAGGGGGTTTGGTCGCTGCCCCCTGTCACGCTGATCCCGATGCCGGGAGGCCTCGTGGCTCCACTGATCCCGGTGCTGGGAGGCATATTACCTTTTTACTATATAGGATAGAGGCCTGGTGGACGGGTGGGGGCCGGCTGGTTTGCCCTGAAGGGTGTCCTGGATCAGGGTGGGGGTCCCCACTGGGATGCCTGGCCAGCCTGGATGAGCAGATGATGGCTGTTTGCAGCTGGTCACACCCCCTTCAGGGTGGGGGTCCCCACTGGGGTGCCTGGCCAGTCTGGGTGAGGGGCTGAGGGCCATTTTCAGGCTGGTGTGTGACTGAAGCTCCCAACCTGTCCTTTTTTTCTTTTTTTTTTATTCTGGGCCAGCTTTAGCTCTGAGGTTTGGCTCTAGCTCTGAGGCCTTGGCTGCTGAAAGCAGGTATCTGGTTTGTTTGGGTACTATAATTGTAACACTGTTGCGGTCCTGCTCATTCCAGCTCTGAGATCCGGGCTGGCTGAAAGCAGGGATCTGCATTTGTTCTATAATTGAAACAATGTTGCGGTCCTGCTGGCTGAAGCCCGGCTGGCTGAAAGCAGGTTTCTGGGGTTTTGTTTAGCTTCTATATTTGTAACAGTGTTTCTTAAACTGCAAGCTCAGAGGCTGGCAAGGCAGGTGGGGAATGTTGGCTTCCTCCATCACTGAAGCAAGCAAGCCTCCTGTTCGCTTCAAGCTGCCTGGCTGCCGGCCGCCATCTTGGTTGGCAGTTAATTTGCATATCGCCCTGATTAGCCAATGGGAAGGGTAGTGGAGGTACGGCTAATTACCATGTTTCTCTATTATTAGATAGGACTAGAGGCCCGGTGCACAAAAATTTGTGCACTCCGGGGGAGAGGGGGGTCCCCCAGCCCGGCCTGTACCCTCTCGCAGTCTGGGACCCCTCGGGAGATAACGACCTGCTGGCTTAGGCCTGCTCCCGGGTGGCAGAGGGCATGCCCAATCCCTAGGTGCAGCCCCTGGTCGAGCTCAGAGCAGGGCCGATTGGGGAGTTGGGGCGCTGCCCCCTGTCATGCACAGAGCAGGGCGGATCAGGAGGTTGCGATGCCACCCTCATTCACGCTCAGGGTAGGGCCGATTGGGGGGTTGGGGCACCGCCCCCTGTCACACTCAAGGCAGGGTCGATGGGGAGGTTGCGGCGCCACCCCCTGTCATGCACAGAGCAGGGCCGATCAGGGGGTTGGGCTGCTGCCCACTGTCACTCACAGAGCAGGGCCCATCAGGGGGGTTGGGGCTCCGTACCCTGTCACACACAGAGCAGGGTCGACCAGGGGGTTGGGGAGCTCCCCCCTGTCACCCACAGAGCAGGGCCCATCAGGGAGTTGAGGAGCTCCCCCCTGTCATGCACAGAGTAGGGCCGATCAGGGGGTTGAGGAGCTCCCCCGTCACTCACATAGTAGGGCCGATAGGGGAGTTGGGGCACCGCCCCCTGTCACACACAGAGCAGGGCGGATCAGGGGGTTGGGGCGCTGCACCCTGTCACACTCAGGGCAGGGCCAATGGGGAGGTTATGGCTCTACCCTGTCACACACAGAGCAAGGCCCGTGGAGGGGGGTTGGGGCGCCACCCTCTATCACCCACAGAGCAGGGCCGATCAGGGGGTTAGGGCGCTACCACTGTCACACTCAGGGCAGGGCCGATGGAGAGGTTATGGCTCTACCCTGTCACACACAGAGCAGGGCTCGTGGGGGGGAGGGGTTTGGGGCGCCGCACCCTGTCACACAGAGAGCAGGGCCGATCAGGGGCTTGGGGCGCCGCACCCTGTCGTACACAGAGCTGCAGGGCAATCAGGGGGTTGGGGAGCTTCCCCCTATCGGGCACAGAGCAGGGCTGATCAGGGGGTTGGGGCGCCGCCACTGTCACGAACAGAGCAGGGCAGATAGGGAGGTTGTGGCCCCGCCCCCTGTCACACACAGAGCCGCAGGGCGATCGGGGGGTTGGGGAGCTCCCCCTGTCACACACAGAGCCGCAGGGCGATCAGTGGATTGGGGAGCTCCCCCCTAGCAGGCACAGAGCAGGGCTGATTAGGGGGTTGGGGCGCCGCACCTTGTCACACACAGAGCCTCAGGGTGATCAGGGGATTGGGGAGCTCCCCCCATCAGGCACAGAGCAGGGCTGATCAGGGGGTTGGGGCACCTTCCCCTGTTACGAACAGAGCAGGGCGGATGGGGAGGTTGTGGCTCCGCCCCCTGTCACACACAGAGCCACAGGGCGATCAGGGGGTTTGGGCGCTGCCCCCTGTCATGCTGTTCCCGGTGCCAGGAGGCATATTACCTTTTTACTATATAGAATAGAGGCCTGGTGCATGGGTGGGGGCTGGCTGGTTTACCCTGAAGGGTGTCCTGGATCAGGGTGGGGGTCCCCACTGGGGTGCCTGGCTAGTCTGGGTGAGGGGCTGAGGGCCGTTTTCAGGCTGGCAGGTGACTGAAGCTCCCAACTGCTCCTTTTTTTTTTTTTTTTTTCTATTCTGGGCCAGCTTTAGCTCTGAGGCCTCGCTGCTGAAAGCAGGTTTCTGGCCTTTACCTTCTGTATTTGATACAATGTTGTGGTCCGGCTGGCTGAAGCCCGGCTGACTGAAAGCCGGTTTCTAGGGTTTTGTTTAGCTTCTATATTTGCAACATAGTTGCTTAGAGTTGCAGCTGAGAGGCCGGCAAGTCAGGCGGGGAACGTTGGAGTCCGCCATCACTGGAGCAAGCAAGCCTCCCTGCTCGCTTCAGTGCATGGCTGCCGGCCGCCATCTTGACTGACAGTTAATTTGCATAAGGATATGCTGATTAGCCAATGGGAAGGGTAGCGGTCGTACGCTAATTACCATGTTTCTCTTTTATTAGTGTAGATTGCTTATGATTTTAATGTTATGTTTTAATTTTTCTACTCCATTTCTTTCTTTATTTCTGCCCACTTGCTTTTTATATCCTTTTGTTGTCTATTGCCTCAAAATTCAACTTTGAATCCTTGTAGTATATTCTTCTTTGAGGTTTTGCCCCCCTTAATTTTAATACAGTCCAAAGTTACTACTTTTTCCCTTTATGGTAATGCTTTTCATGCCCTTTTAAAATATCTTTGCTTACTTCAAAGTAATAAAGATACCACTTTATCTTGTATTATGATGTTTTGTTCTGGTTGCCATTTTTCCCTCTAGATAGAAATGTGGAGCTGTTGCTAAGACATACAGACTAGCTCATATCTAGAACATGTGATGGCTCTACACCAAATGAGAGTTAGGTAGAGTTCTCTGCCCTGTTACTTCTGTCACCCTATTAATGTGGCCTGTGACCTATATGAAAAAAAAAAAATTTTACTTTTGGGTGGAAAAACTAGTCCACTTCAGACCTACCTCTTCAGGAACACTAAAAGCCAGAAAATGATAGAGAAATGTTTACAGAGTTCTAAGAAAAAGAAAATGGAAACCAAGAATTTGTGACCTAGCCAAAGTGGCCAACATCTTTAAACTTCACTAATTTAGGCAATACAATCCTTCAGAGTTTTTGTTAAAACAAACAAGAGTGGAACAACATGCATACAGAAAAAGGTTGAAGAAATCTGGACTATTTTGTGGCAAAGAAAACGTATTTATATTTTAAAAGATTTCCACATATTTCACTAATATAGACAGAACATATCACCTATGTATAAGGTCTATAATAAAATGTTACATGAAAAGAGATGCTCAAATATATGATGTTTAAATCAAATGAATGCAGTTAACATGGTACTTGTCATCAATATGGACGATGGAATGCTATGCTAACTTCACTGCCTGATGATTTGGCAACAACCTAAGTGAAAAATCTCCGAGTTGTCATTTAAACCATTGGCAGACTCTGTCCTGAAAGTTTGTACAGATATTAGCCATAGGAATATCACAATAATGAACAGAGCAAAGAGAAATATTCTTTGTCAAAAGTCAAAAACGGGGTTGGGTGTAGGGAAAACTCTTCATAGGGAATACATGTATGGCACATACATTGAGACAATCATGCTATTTCTATGGCTAGCTACTATCTCTGGATAAATGACAAGGCAGCACCTTCTAATCCAGTTTGTCATGATGAGCTGCCACAGGAATGATTTACTATGTTCCACTACAACGTGACTTTAAATTCCCCTCTTAAATAGAAATTGAAAAAATTATTTTATTAACCAATGTCACCCCAATAAATTCAATAAAAATAAATACATACATAAATAAATAAGTTTAAAAGATGAAAAAAAGAAAAGAAAAACTTACCCGTAATAGTTCCGCTGACGTTGGTCTTTCCTGAGGTATTTTCTGTAAGCAGTAATCAACAAATCTTCTAAAAGAGTCAGTCCTGTGTGTGCAAATACATTAAAAGAAAAAAATATCAAGGTTTGTAGAACACATGGCTTACTTAAAAAATTTTTCATTCCAGGGAAAATTTTACATTTTAGATGTTTAATAAAACATTTTTGGAATATCAGAATTAAATTTTCAAGTTTATGACATCTAAAATTAATTATTTTGGCTAATGAATGTGGATAATTCACGTTAATCAACACATAAACATTTCTTAATATATAATCAAGGTCAAATCATAATATATATAATCATAATATATATATTATATATACATATATATATATTAATATCAGAAAGTGAAAATACTGTATTTACATTAATAGTTTTAAACATATTTTTCTCCCCAAAGATTATAACTCTCATAAGTCTCAAGCCTATATTTTTCATGACCAGTTGGTAATGCCTCCATCACCTACAACCTATAACCAGGAAGTACATTTGAAGCATGAAAGTCAGAAAATCTAGGAATATGCTTCCTGGATGAAAATACTTCCTGTCTTGAAAATTCCGTTTTGTCTACTCTTCTTTAAAATTGCCCTTTTTCTAAAACTCTTTGGCCCAAATAGTTATCAAAATGTCATAATGGCCCTGGCCAGCATGCTCAGTGGTTAGTGGTTCTCAACCTATGGGTCGCGAACAATGAAAATACATCCTGCATATCAGATATTTACATTACGATTCATAACAGTAGCAAAATTACAGTTATGAAGTAGCAACGAAAATAATTTTATGGTTGGGGGTCACCACAACATGAGGAACTGTATTAAAGGATCGTGGCATTAGGAAGGTTGAGAACCACTGGAGAGCATCAACCTGTACATGGAAGGGTCATGGGCTTGATTCTGGTCAAGGGCACATACCTGTATTGCAGGTTCTATCCCCACTCCAGTTGGGGCACATATGGAAGGCAGCCAATCGATGTTTCTCACATGTTTCTCTCTCTCTTCCTCCCTACTCTCCCAATCCCCTCTTTCCACTCTAAAAATCAATGGAAAAATATCCTGGGGTAAGGATTTTAAAAAAATCATAATGTTTAGCAAGGAACATTACATTTTTGGAATATAATATATGTTCTGTCTCAATAGATTTAAATATACATATAGTAAAGAAACGGCACCTGGAAAAATAATGATATCAAATGGTACTTTATCTCTGTTTAGAAGTGGTAAGAGCTGAAATGATCAATACAAGACTATCTTGACTTGAGACTCTAGTTGTTAGGAAGGTGGCAGGGCATGTTTCCTGTAGAATTTCAGTTACTATCTACACACATTAAGAACACAGTAAAAGCCACAGTGAGGGCAGAAATAAAATGTGTGTGTGTGTGTAGTATGTATGTGTAGTTAATGCCAACGTCACTCTATAATGTATGATGAAGAAATGAAATGGGATGTGTGGGTGATCTGGGTGGCTAGGTGGGTGTCCTCCTCCTCCCTCACTGATCCACGCGCGTCCCTCCCAAAGCTGTGCGCTCCGTGGAAGAGGACGACCTTCCCCCTAGAGGAGAGGACTGGTTTTTGGTCAAGGGTATATGAGTAGCTGCACTCCCCTGCTAGAACCTCCAAACAAGCTCTCAAGAAATTAAACACTTTCCAGGTCAGATATTTAAAATGAAATGTAATGAAAGTGGCAAATACATATGGCAATTTTCCTAGAGATTTAAAATCATAGCAGAATCTTACCATTCATTAGACTGTAATGTTGGGGAGTCATTCTGGGCAATGTGATACAAGGCACTCATTGCATTCATGTTGAAAAGAGGGGGTTTCCGTTCCGCTGAAAGGAAAAGAAACATGATAAAGCAGCTCTTGAAAGAAATCAGGCAGATAGGGAAATAAGAAACTATGAGCAAAGCTTTGCTGCTAAACTGATAACTTGTTACTGTCATCATGCCACATAATCCACTTATTTTAATCGCTTAGGTCAACCTAGAATAGCCATTCAAAAGAAGCTGCTGAACATCTTAATGTACACTAGCAAAGCTCCTAACAGATCCATTCTAGAGAGTGAAAAAAATTTTATTATGTTTTTCACATATCTTCAACAGGCTAGTCTTTGCCTATCTTCTCACAATAGGTATGAATATTGTGAACCCTGAAAAGGGGGCTATGTACAAATCCTGACAAGCTCAGTGACCAAAAGTTACCACACACAATGATGATCCGAAGTTACCACACACGATGATGATGTGATCATAAATTACTAAGCAGGCAGGGCATGGTGGGTAGTCAAGCCCTAGACCTATAGCTTCCGTAGTGTAAGTGAGCCCTGTCCATTGTTCTTGTGCATCTATATTGACATACCTTTGAAATGCCAAAGTAACCTTCTCTTCTAGACCCCCTTGGAAGCTTAACCGCCCTCACAAGAGCAGGTACACCAAAACTCTTATCTTATTGCCCCCATCCCACTGTTAATTACTGTAAATGTTAACTAACCTATACCCACCAATGTAAAAGAAGTATGTGTTTCTACGTTTTGCTTTTTATCCAATACCAGAGATTTCCCCACTTTGTTTTCTCCTGCCTCCTTAATCTACCTTCCTTATGTTTTCTTTCATATAATCTTCCTTATGTTTTCTCCTTTGATTCTAAATGTATAAAAAGAACTGCCAAACTGTCATTCTCTGGAGCATTTTCTAAATCCATTGAGATTTTGCTTCTGGGCATATCCTCAGTTTGGCTTAAATAAACTCTAATAAATTCATGACATTTTTCTATAGGTTTAGACGTTCTTATGTCAACAACATCATGTGTATGTGTTTCAATTAAAAATGTGTATTCATTGAAAAAATTCAGAAGGCACAGAAAAGTAGAGTGAAAAAAATATTATAAAATGGAACTTTTTTTTTTGAGAGAGAGAGACACACATCAATGTGAGAGAAACATCGATCGGTTGCCTCCTGTATGTGCCCAGACTGGGAATAGAACCCCCAAACTTTTGGAGTAGCGATGATACTCTAACCAACCTAGCCACCTGGCCAGGGCCTAAAATGGAACATCTTAAACATCACTAACACAGTATGAGAAATAAAATAATTCAATTCCATAAACACTGTTTGAAGGATCACGTAGGCCAGAGAACTGATATGGGATGGGGTAGAGGGGACTGGGAGAGAGGAGGAGGAGGAGAAGAAATAAACAAGGCCTGGTCCATCCTATTCTAAAGAGAAGCGCAGTGAATCAAATATTAATGGAAGATTTACTCTATCAGAACCTGCCAGATCTCTTCTTTGGAATTCCTACAGCTCTCTTTTAGTTTACTGCTCATTTGGCATGTGCTCACCTATTGCATTTACATAAACAAACATTTTTTTAAAAAGACAAGCATAAGCTCCAAGAGCAAGATCTTATAACGCAAATACTTTTATTATTTTATTTATTTCCTGAGAATATGTAATAAGATGCTATTTACATATCAGGTGCTCCATATGTTGACCAAAGGAAAGAAACAAGGTTCTAGCTGAGTACAGTTAATTTTATGCCATTTACTAATTATTATGTCATAGGAGATAAATCACTATCTATTCTACTGTACTTATTTTATGCTAATGGATTCTTTATATAGTCCCAGTTTGTAATTCATCATCTGATCTCTAGTTTCACCAGGGCATTTTGTTTTTTAAGCAAAGATTCTCTATTAACCACTTTTAAAATGGTGAAGTGGGGGGGAGAGAGGGCCATTTACTAGTATAGCAGTGTCGACAATAAAAATAAAGTAAAAAAACGGTAAATTAGGCTTATTCTATGCAATTCTAAGAAACAGAACAAGAACTAAAGGCAGAAGTAACAGGGAATACTGCCCCCCCCACCCCAACTTGAAATGAACAAGGTTGACAGTAGTGAATTTTAAGTTATTGGCAATACGCAAGCAGAAGGCAACAATACTTATTCATCTGTGATACTTTGGAGGGGCTTCTTATAGTCTTGACTAAATGATCTCTGACACCTTTGAAAGTGTCTACAATTCTACAAATATTTATTAACCTCTCAACAGGATAGTTTATACGCACCAAATAACTACCAGTATTATAGGGACATGAACTCTTAATAAGTGGAAGTTTGAAAGTTGCATTATAGATACATGGAATTATATCTATTTCTAATGTAGAAGAGAAATAATTAGTACAGGTTTGTTTTATTTTTCAGGAGGTTGACGCTAGAAAGTTTCTAGAGCTTGGCTTTTTGACAACTTCTAGTATTTAAAGCCATCTAGAACTAGGATCACATCATGCAACCATCAATGACTTCCCATCATTCTTAGGACAAAGTCCAGATCCTTAAACATAGTTTATTGACCTTTATGAACATGACCCTGGCTAGCTACAGCACTTCAGTTTGAGAAACAATCTCCCCCACCCCCACTCTCCTCATGTAATCTTTTGCTTCACTGAAAGAACCAAGCTCACAGCCTCTCACACATGCTGCTTTCTCTGTCTGGACTCCCTTCTCACTCTTGTTCCCTAAACTTTATCTGGTAATTCTTGCCAATCCTTCAGGTTTTATCTTAAATATCATTTCATTTCTGCATTAATTTAATAAATATTTACTCCAGGGTCATTATCCTATCTAATAAAAGAGAAACATGGTAATTAGCCGTACGGCCGCTACCCTTCCCATTGGCTAATCAGGGAGATATGCAAATTAACTGCCAGCCAAGATGGCGGCCGGCAGCCAGGCAGCTTAAAGCGAACAGGAGGCTTGCTTGCTTCAGTGACGGAGGACTCCAACATTCCCCGCCTGCCGCTGCCGGCCTCTGAGCTTGCAGTTTGAAACATTGTAACAAATATAGAAGCTAAACAAAACCCCAGTAACCTGTTTTCAGTCAGCCCGGATCTCAGAGCTGGAGTCGCAACAAAGTTTCAAATACAGAAGGTAAACAAAGGCCAGAAACCCGCTTTCAGCAGCCAAGCCTCAGAGAGAAAGCCGGCTCTCAGCTCCAGTGACAGCCATAGAAGGTAAATAAATGCCAGAATAAAAAAAAAAGAAAAAAAGGAGAGGTTTGGAGCTTCAGTCACCCGCCAGCCTGAAAACAGCCCTCAGCCTCTCACCCAGACTGGCCAGGCACCCCAGTGGGGACCCCCACCCTGAAGCAACAAGATGGCGGCTAATTTGCATACTGAAGGCAGGCGGCAGCAGGCAAGGCTGTCTGTGATCTGGGACCCGGATCTGTGACCCTGCCAGACGGGGGGCAGTGCTTGAGGCTGTCGCGGTCCCAGGACCCAGATCTGTGACCCTGCCAGGCGGGGGGGCACTGTGGGAGGCTGTCCGCGGTCCCAGGACCTGGATCTGTGACCCTGCCGGGTGGGGGGCACCGCGGGAGGCTGTTTGCAGTCCGGGACTCGGATCTGTGATCCTACCAGGCGGGGGTCAGTGCTTGAGGCTGTCCGTGGTCCCGGGACCTGGATCCACGACCTGGTGGGCAGGGGGGGAGCACTTGAGGCTGTGCACGGTCCCAGGACTCGGATCCATGACCCTTCACGGCAGGGAGGCAGCCATGAGCGCCCAGGAGTGACTGCGCAAGATCCGCCTCCTGGCCCAGAAGGTGCAGGATCGCAGGGACAGCCACCGTGGCAGGCCAGACTGACGTCCTCCTGGCCGCACCACAGGGGTTTGCGGATCTGCAAAGCCAAAGGCCTCCGGTGTGCACATCCCACCCTGGTGTGCAAACATCCCCCAGCACACTGTCACCCTCCCACGCCTGCAACAGTTGCAAACCAAGGCGTGCACAAGTTCCCCCCGCCTCTCCACCTCACTTCCATCAACCCAGCATGCCTAACACCCACACAGGATGTGTACACATCCCCTCTGATGCACTCACGTCCTTTGGAGAGTGTCTGGGTGTTCTGTGTGCTGAGGGTGGGCGCCTGTGAGATGACAGTGAGAGGGCAGAGTGGTGATGCCCTGTTCCCATGGAGGCCAGTGCAGCTACGAGATCACCTCTGGGGGGTTAATGCAGGTGCTGAGGCAGGAGCAGGTACAGATAGACACACCTGGTGGGCACGGGCGGCCCTTGCTGAGGTGCCTTCGGTCAGCGTTCAAGATCAAGAGCCCAGAGGCAGAGAGGAATTCCGTCCTCTCAGTGAAACAGTGGGATAGTCGGGGCGACTGTAGAGGAGGAATGTGCACTTTGGGTGCCAGCACCCGTGAGTGAAGGCTGCCCTGACTGAGCCTTGCTTGCTTGGGGCCTAGCGCACTCCTGCCGGGCAACGGGTGACAGGACGTGCTTTTCCGATTTAATGAGAGAAAACATTGATTCTCCTGCTGCCCACGAAGGTGGAAAGTGAAGTGGGGAGACATGTGGGGAATGAGCAAGGTTCCCTGTCTGGGGATTCCAAATCTGCTATTGGTTTCTTTCACCACTGACTAGAGATATACAGGGTGTCCCCCCAAAATGTATACACACTTTGAATACCTACTAATTCCAATGGTTTTAAGCATAAGAAAGGAACAACAATGGGGCTGTTATCTGTTAAAAGTGTGGGCACAAACAGGTAGTTGGACATTCCCTGAGGGGTCTCAGATTGGAGAGGGTGAAGGCCAGACTGAGAGGCCCCTTCTCCCCCCCCCGCCCCGACCCCAGTGCACGAATTTCGTGCACCAGGCTACTAGTATGCTTATAATCACTTCCAAAAGGAAGCCTTTCCTGACCTCTCAGACTAGGTCTCCCATGAGATTTTGTCATTGCAAATTATATTTTTCCTTTCTACCACCTATCACAACCATAATGAATTATTTGTGTAATTTTTTATGTGATGTGTGTCATCTTTGCTAATGTGTCCATGACAGCAGGGACAACATCATTTATGTTCATCTCTGCATTTCCTGTGCTGCACGCATATCTGGTATTTAATCTTAGTGGCCAAAATGAGTAAATGAAGATAAGGCAAACTAAGGCAAAGAGAAACTTTATCAACAAAGAATCTTTGTGCAGCATGAAGTCACAAAGTGACTGAGAAGAAACCAAGTCTTGGGGCTGATGTCAGATACTATGGGATGGGTTCATTCTCTATCAGGATCGAAGCCCTCTCACTCACTGGCAAAAAATATAAAATTCAAGCTGCTCAGAAGAACACTGAATTGTACAAGAGAAACAGCAGGAAAGGGGGACTAAATAAAAAAGAAAACAAATTTAGGAAGAGGACGATGAATGGACAAAAACAACATAACCCAGTTCGATGTTGCTCAGATGTGAAGTAGCATGGGGAGCACCTATAAGCAATGGGCACTCTGTCCGTAAACAAGACAAGATAGTTGACCTCACAATGGCAGAATAGTTCTAGCACAGAGAAGTGTGTGATGAAAGGTATTCCAAACACAGGACAGCTCTATGATCTAGTTTCTGAGAAGCTTTTGCTAAATATTAATTTCAGATGGTCTCACATCTGTTCAAGTCCTCTGCCAGATGCAGCACATAAATCCTCTGAGTCATGGTGACAGGACTCATTGCTAATCCAGAATACTATAGAACAGGGGTTGGCAAACCATGGCCCAAATTCACCTAACAGCCTGTTTTTGTAAAGTTTTATTGGAACACAGCCACACCTATGCATTAACATATTGTCTTTGGCTGCTTTCATGCTATGTAGCAGAGTTGAGTATTTATGATAGAGAAATGTATGGCCTGCAAAGCCTAAAGCACTTATCTGGTCCTTTACAGAAAGTTTGTCAGCCCTCACTATAAAATATAACTAGTGGCCCAGTGCACGAATTCATGCATATTGAAAGAAAATTAATTAGAAGAAATATTTTAATATCGCTATTCGCCCTTTCTCTATAATAGAAGTGTCAACTGAATTCATGATCAACAGTGACAGATCGAAACACATGCGTGTGATTGGCGCCAGAGAGAGCTTTATAAATATATATATATATATATATATATATATATAGAGAGAGAGAGAGAGAGAGAGAGAGAGAGAGAGAAAGATAAACTTGCTTAATTAGACCTGCTTTCTGATTTAGTTAAACTTTTTCCAGCCCAGTGAAGCACCCCAACTTCTCTTTCAGGTAATTGTCAGCAACATAGCAGTAAATAATAACATGAAGCAGATTATTATAGATCACGCAGGGAGAACAAAGGGCAAAATATTTAATATTTTAATATCGCAGCAGTGTTTGACTATATTCTGGGCAGTGAGAAAACCTGAAGTCATTTTCAAGGTCCACCATGTCTTCTTTTCAGTCAGGTCAAGTTTCTAAGCTTTCTAAATCTCCGTTATTTGGCTAATGAAAAGAAAATAGGATTCCACCGAGTCTCCTATCTGCCTACTCCAGGATTTCTGTGAGGATCCAATGAGATGAGGCACGGGAAAACGCTTCACAAACATTTGGTTAAAGCGTAAAATGTTTGCACCTGGCTATAAAGCAATTCGTGTTCCCTCGCCAAAGAAACTCCAAGGAGGCTAGTTGCTAGGGAGAGGAAGCCAGGCGTTGCTATGTGATGTCATTACCTGGAGCCCGCAGCCATTGGTTCCGGGCTGAGCTGCGCTATGGGCCGCATTTTGTGCCATGGGGTCTCAGCAGAGTTGGCTGCAATTTGGTGGGCTGTCACTCCAGGGTGGTGGTGGGGCCTGTGTCCCACTTGGGGGAAGCTTAGTGTTGCTTTGTGGGCACCAGGTCCGCAGTGCCGTTTCTCAGTAAATGGCCAGTGCATGTCCTGGCAGCTCCGGTGTTGAGCGTCTGCCCCCTGGTGGTGAGTGTGCGTCATAGCAACTGGTCAGACGGTCGAACACTTAGCATATTAACCATTTATATATATAGACTAGAGGCCCGATGCACGAAATTCGTGCAAGGGGCTTGGCCCCCACCTGCCGCAGTGACCAGGGATCTCTGCCACCTCTGCCTTGGACCCTGCCACGGCGGCTTCATTTGGAAGGTTGTCCGGTCTAATTAGCATATTACCCTTTTATTATTATAGATAGCTTGCATAGGAGCTTCAATATAAGCAGCAGAACAGAAACTGGGAGTGCTTTTTTTTTTTTTTTTTTAATATATATATATATTTTTTTTTTTTTAAATATATTTTATTGATTTTTTACAGAGAGGAAGGGAGAGAGATAGAGAGTTAGAAACATCGATGAGAGAGAAACATCGATCAGCTGCCTCCTGCACATCTCCTACTGGGGATGTGCCCGCAACCCAGGTACATGCCCCTGACCGGAATCGAACCTGGGACCTTTCAGTCCGCAGGCCGACGCTCTATCCACTGAGCCAAACCGGTTTCGGCTTTTTTTTAATATATTTTATTGACTTCCCACAGAGAGGAAGGGAGAGAGATAGAGTCAGAAACATTGATGAGAGAGAAACATCAATCAGCTGCCTCCTGCACATCTCCTACTGGGGATGTGCCCACAACCCAGGTACATGCCCTCGACCGGAATCGAACCCAGGACCCTTCAGTCCGCAGGCCGATGCTCTATCCACTGAGCCAAACCGGCTTTGGCCTGGGAGTGCTTTTGAAGCCACCTTGTGATAGGTAATCACAATCTCAAAAGAAAGGAAAAGGGTGGTAGCATAAAAAAGCTGAATTAACTAAATTAAAGGAAAAATAATTATTTCTACTAAATTTAAAGACAATGACCAAGTTTCTATGGATGTTCCATGTGTGTTTTATGAGATCAATGTTCAGGATGATCAATTCAATTGAAACTTTTGGACACTGCTCCATTTGGCAAAGCTCATGCTAAATTGTAGCACCTAGCCTGAGCTTTATTCTAATAAGAAAGATCATGCCCGGCTGGTGTGGCTCAGTGGATTAAGTGCCCATGCACCAAGAGGTGACTGGTTTGATTCCCAGTCAGGGCATATGCCTGGGTTGTGGGCTTGATACCCAGTAGGGGGCATGCAGGAGGAGCCAATCAATGTTTTTCTCTCATTGATGTTTCTATCTCTCCCTCTCCCTTCCTCCTTCTCTAAAATAAATAAAAACGTATTTTTTAAAAAAGAAAGAACATGAAAAGGCAACAGATTTCTGATGAACAAATGTTATTGACAACCATAATAATAATTTATACCATTTACTGAGTTCCTATTATATGTCAGGTACTCACTTCAGGTATGTTCATAATTCTCACAATAATGCAAGATAAGCATTATTATTCAAATTTCCCAACTGAAGAAACAGAGGGTCAGTTAGCTTAAAGAATGAAACCAAGTCATGCAGTAAGTGGCAAAATTGGGATTTCAACCCAGTCTGTAATACCCCAAGACCTGTGTTCTTTCCACTAGGCCTCAGTGCCTCTTCAGTAACTTTGCATTTTATAATGGATTAGAGGCCCAGTGCATGACTTTTGTGCACTGGAGGTTGTGGGGGTTCCTCAGCCCGACCTGCACCCTCTCCAATCTGGGAGCCCTCAGGGGAGCCCTCTCCAATCTGGGAGTTTCTGTCTGTCTTTGCAATCATATGAGCGAATTGTCTAAGACCCCAACTCAGTTTGGTTTGTTGCTCACAGAATAATAGAGGAATTTTTTTATTTCTTTGCTTCATTGGTGGAGATTTCCTGGAAGTTTTAGGATATCTTCCCTTTAATTTTTCCTAGACACTCTGATTTTACTTATGTCTCTCACCTTTGCTTTCCCTCCATCCCCCACCGCAATAGTAACTTGCTCCAGGCTCACTTTGCTCTAGTGTCTAGGAGAGCCGTCTGCCTCCAGAACTACGATTCCCAGCATTCCTGGTGCTCCCCCACGCTCCGGGCTTCCGCTTCCAGTCCTGGGGCTGCCACCAAAACTACTATTCCCAGAATTCCTGGTGCTCCCCGCGATCTTGGTTTTCCCTTCCTTCTCTGTCTCTGTCCCATGGCCTCCCACTCTGCCAAGTCCTCCAAGCCGCCAGCTCTCCTGCTCTGCTCTCTGCCTGGTGCCTGTGTATGCAAATTAACACACCATCTTTGGCGGGTTAATTTGCATACTCACTCCTGATTGGCTGGTGAGCATAGTGGAGGGACGGTCAATTTACATGTTTCTCTTTTATCATATAGGATAGTTCTAGTATTTTAAAATGAAAAAAAAAATAGAAGTAGAAACTTTATAAGACTAAGTAGCTTAACACAATAGTCATCAAACATTCTTTTATGAACAGACAAACAATGAGTGGCTAATGTGGGAAAAAATTTTCAGCAAAGAAATTACATAACATTTGTGTTTTCATGCTTTTTCTGCTCCTGGAGAATTTATTTCTGAACAGTTCCATGTCAATACTGATGGACCATTTGCCAGATTCTACCATGATCGTTGCTCATGAACTAAGTATCTGTAGTTTAAGCAGAAGAACATCAAATTAACTTCTCTTGAAATAATCTTTAAAAAAAATAATGTATCTGGTGACTGGACAATTTCAATGTCCAAAAGTTTTTCAAGGATTCATGCATTTGACTAGTTCTTTCAGTGGAAGATGGTATGGATTTTGGTACAGTGATTCTTCCATCCAAATTCTATTTCTTCAAAATTGTCTTGGCTAGTTTTGGCCCTATTAATTTTAGGACTACCTTGTCAAGTTCTACATAGTATTGCTAGAAGCTCATCATATGTTGTTTATAACATATGCACATATTTCTGCTGAGTGCCACCAAAAATCAGTCTGAATAAATTGGAGGAATTTCTTTTGCAGTGAAGGGGAGAATAATACAATATTACAACCTAAAAAGAAAACTACCACCTCCATATCCATTAATAGACAATCAGTTAAATACATTATAGTATATACATATAAAGCAGCAATTTTCAAATATTTGAATCTCATGGCACACACAAACTAAGTATTAAAATTCAGTGGCACACACAAAAAAATATTTTTTGCAGATCTAAAAATAAAGTATATTTTGATTCATTCACACCAGATGGCTATTGCTGTGTTGGCTATTATCATTTTCTTATTTGACAATCTAAGAGAAAAGAGGTCAGTGGCCCTGACTGGTGTTGCACATTTAAAAAATTTTTGTGGCACACTGGTTGAAAATCACTGATATAAAGGAATAACATTATGCCATTAAAAAATAAAAAAGATGTCTAAGTTACTAATATGAAACAGATCTCCAAGAAATTGTGAAGTAAAAAATCAAAGTATAGAATCACTTTTTATGTTAACTTGGGTGCGAAAAGGAATATTATGTGTACATTCAAACTTGTTTGTATACTCATAAAGGAAGTTGAGGAGGATATACAAGAAATTAATAACAGTGGTTTCCTATATGTGTTGGCAGAGGTGGGGTAGAATTGGGCTGATAGTACCAGGGGAAAGTTCTTTTACTGCATGTCTTTTTATATTTTTTGATTTATAAATCATGCTAATGTTACTTAGTGAAAAAGTAAGTAAATATTCTAACTTTCCTCCTTGAATTGTTTTGTTTAACATTAACATATCTTTAATGTAAAAAAAAAAAAGAAGACAAATTGTATATATTTACCATATTTTTTGTTGTTGTTGTTGGAAGGAGTCAATGAAACAATTGGAAATGCAATACAAAGTATCCCAAACTGTCCTTATAGGGAGGAGAAACATTGTAAGGAAAGACAAAACCTTAGCCTGAGAACAAACTGGATCTCTAAAATTCTTACAGGATCAATTTGGATACCAGAATAGAGAAAATAAAACAAAAAGTTACTACCTAAATTTTAAAAATCAGACAAAATATTTTTAAAAACTGATTTTTAAAATATTAAACATTTTTTATTTAAAATGTATACAAATAGCCCTAACAGGTTTGGCTCAGTGGATAGAGTGTTGGCCTACAGACTGAAGGGTCCTGGGTTTGATTCCAGTCAAGGGCACATGCCTGGGTTGTGGGCTCGATCCCCAGAAGGGGGCATGCAAGAGGCAGCAGATCAATGATTCTCTCTCATCATTGATGTTTCTATCTCTCCCTCTCCCTTCCTCTCTGAAATCAATAAAAAGTATATCCTATATAATAAAAGAGAAACATGCAAATTAACCGTCCCTCTGCTATGCTCAAACCACGCCCACAAGCCACACCCACCAGCCAATTAGAGTGACTATGCAAATTAACCCAACAAAGATGGCGGTTAATTTGCATATGCAGGTGTCAAGAGCCCCAGGAAGTGACGGCGGCCGCGACCACGGGCTCCCGGGACCATTGCTGGCCCAGGAGGCGAGGCCGTAGCCATGCCCATGGGCTCCCAGGACCTTCGCCAGTCCGGGAGGCGAGGCCGCCCGCACCTAGCCACACCTGCAGGCTCCCAGGACCTTGCCGGCAGAAAGGAGAGTGGGAGAGGAGCAGGAGGTATGGAAGACTTGGCAGAGCAGGAGACGGCTGGACATAGAGCAGAGTGAGAGAGAGGGCAGCTTGGAGGGCACGGCTCCCTCTGTCACCCCAGCTTCCTCATCACAGCTGTGGAAACTGACAGCAGGGAGGAGGAAGTCCAACCCCCACAGAATCAGCCAGAATCAGCCTTTGGTCAGACGGCTCTCAGCGGCCTGACAGCCAGGACTCTCATTCACCTGCAACTCAGACCGTGACAGTAGAGAGGTGGGACTATGTCTAAAAAACAACTGTTGATACAATGTAGCTCTGCAGCCCAAAGATGCCGGCGTTATCAACAGAGAGTGTCTGCAGAGCAGAATGCGTCTGATCTTGAAAGAAGGTGGCGCCTGCGACAGGATGTATCTGAATACCAGCTACTGGAAAAACGTCGCTCTGATGCCGAAAAACAGTGGCATTATCGACAGAAAATGCCTAAAGACCAACCTGCCTTTGAAGTTGAAAGAAGGCGGTGGCAACGACAGAATATGTCTAGAGAACAGTCATCAACAAGTACTACCAGTACTGGTAGGAACTGCCTTCTCAGCGGAAATGGAGTACATGAGGATGCAATTCTTGAACACAGTTGTGGTGGAATGACTGTTTGATGTGAATTTTGCATATCACTAAATTTCTCTGATGAAAAACCATCCGATGGGAAATTTACTCGATGTTGTAGCAAAGGGAAAGTCTGTCCAAATGATATACATTTTCCAGATTACCCGGCATATTTAAAAAGATTAATGACAAACGAAGATTCTGACAGTAAAAATTTCATGGAAAATATTCATTCCATAAATAGTTCTTTTGCTTTTGCTTCCATGGGTGCAAATATTGCATGGCCATCAGAATATGGGCCATACTGTTTTAGAGTACACGGACAAGTTTATCACTGTACTGGAACTTTACATACTTCAGATGGTGTTTCTCGGAAGTTTGCTCAACTCTATATTTTGGATACAGCCGAAGCTACAAGTAAAAGATTAGCAATGCCAGAAAACCAGGGCTGCTCAGAAATACTCATGATCAACATCAACAACCTCATGCATGAAATAAATGAATTAACAAAATCGTAAAAGATGCTACATGAGGTAGAAAAGAAAGCCCAATCTGAAGCAGCAGCAAAAGGTATTGTTCCCACAGAAGTAACAATGGCAATTAAATATGATTGTAACAGTGACCCAGGTAGATGTAATTCTCCCCGTGTAACCGAGGTTGCTGTCATATTCAGAAATGAAGATGGAAAACCTCCTTTTGAAAGGGACTTGCTCATTCATTGTAAACCAGATCCCAATAATCCAAATGCCACTAAAATGAAACAAATCAATATCCTGTTTCCTACATTAGATGCAATGACATATCCTATTCTTTTTCCACATGGTGAAAAAGGCTGGGGAACAGATATTGCATTAAGACTCAGAGACAACAGTGTAATCGACAATAATACTAGACAAAATGTAAGGACGAGTCACACAAATACAGTATTACTGATTTCATCTCTCTGTGCAGGACACATTTAATCCTATTTTAAATGCAGGAAAATTAACTCAACAGTTTATTGTGGATTCATATTAAAAAATGGAGGCCAATCAGATAAATTTCATCAAAGCAAACCAATCTAAGTTGAGAGTTGAAAAATATAGTGGTTTGCCCTAACTGGTTTAGCTCAGTGGATAGAGCGTTGGCCTGCAGACTGAAAGGTCTCAAGTTCGATTCCGGTCAAGGGCATGTACCTTGGTTGTGGGCACATCCCCAGTAGGAGGTGTGCAGGAGGCAGCTGATCGATGTTTCTCTCTCATCGATGTTTCTCTCTCATCGATGTTTCTAACTCTCTCCCTTCCTCTCTGTAAAAAATCAATAAAATATATTAAAAAAGAAAAAGAAAAATATAGTAGTTTGATGGATTATCTCAAATGTAGATCTGAAAATGACAATGTGCCGATTGGTAAAATGTAATACTTCCATCATCTTCTGAGGGTAGTCCCAGAAATATGCAGCAGCAATATCAGGATGCTGTGGCAATTGTAACGAAGTATGGCAAGCCCGATTTATTCATAACCATGACATGCAACCCCAAATGGGCAGATATTGCAAACAATTTACAACACTGGCAAAAAGTTGAAAACAGACCTGACTTGGTAGTCAGAGTTTTTAATATTAAGCTGAATGCTCTTTTAAATGATATCTGTAAATTCCATTTATTTGGCAAAGTAATAGCTAAAATTCATGTCATTGAGTTTCAGAAATGTGACTGCCTCACGCTCACATATTATTGATATTAGATAGTGAGTCCAAATTACGTTCCTCTAATTAATTCCCTTTAATGTGCATGAATTTCATGCACCGGGCTAGTAATTAAAAAAATAAAATAAAATGTATACAAATATCTAGATAAAGGCAGTGTTGTGCTGGAGCCAACTCACACTGGCTTTGGAAGGTCAACTGTGCATACCTTTCCCCAACTCCACATTTAGTGAATCAACTGGTGACTTGAAATTGGCTATAGTGGGAATATTTACACCATGAAAATTGGCAAATGCTACAAATTAGAGCTTTTCATATTCCCTCACCCTCCAAGAGTCACTGGTTAAATTTACCAGTATACAACTGAATAAAGGTAACTTTAAGATATATTACAATTTAAAGCTTACAACAAGAGATTACTTGGTATTTTAATTAATTTTAGATAACTACAACTATTTGAGGAACAACTTTAAAGTTGGCAGTTATTGCCCTAGCTGGTTTGGCTCAGTGGATAGAGCGTTGACCTGTGGATTGAAGGGTCCCGGGTTTGATTCTGGTCAAGGGCACATGCCCAAACTGCAGGCTCAATTCTCAGTGGGGGGCATGCAGGAGGCAGCCGATCAATGATTCTCTCTCATTATTGATGTTTCTCTCCTTCTCCCTTCCTCTCTGAAATCAATAAAAATATTTTCTTTTAAGAAAGATGGCAGTATCTTCTAAAATGTTTTCTCTAGGGGTTGCTCTCTTTATGGGTTGGGTCAAATATAGTTTTTAGAGTCAGATTTTTGGTAGGCCTACTTTTACTTTCGCAAATGTCCCTTAAATAAGTTGGAATATATATTGAATAACAAACATTACATGAAGAAAAGACATATATTACCACTTATAGTATGGAGAATGGCTATTTTTCAAATAGTAATACTTATCATGATTTCCACATTGGTCACTGCCATATCTGCTCAAAGTTTTACTTAAATTAATAACTTGAAAATGTACCAGAGAGAAAGCAATCTTCTGATGTTATACAAGAACATGGGGAAAAATATAATGAATTCACACTACCTGGCACACGTATACTAGTAACACATTAAAAATTGCTGGATGAATGAATTAACAATCATAATAAGGAGTGAGTCTCAAAAAATACAATGAAAGCAAGTCTTTACTTACCCAATTCAATACAGGTGATCCCAAGTGACCAAATGTCAACTTTGCCATCATACTGTCCTTCGTCCATAGCCAAGATCACCTCTGGAGCCATCCTACCAAAAATAATGTTGTAAATTAAAAACTAAATTTACCTAATGAAGTGACTCAATAAAATAACTGTTTTGAGGGTGTTCTAAAACTTTATCTCATAAAGATATTACCTCCTCCCACAAATCATTTGGAAAAAAACACTATTCAAAATGTAAATAATATACTTAGTGATTTACATGAAATAATACATTATTTTCAGTAAACCCTGGTTCCACTATTTCCTTTAAGTTTGATTTTCAGTAAGTTTACTTAACCTTTCTGTATATTAGTTTCTTCATCTGTAAAATGGAGAGAATTCTAGTAGCTACCTCAGAGATTAATAAAGGATTAATATGTATGAAACACTTAAACAAATAAATTACTTTAAGCAACATGAAAAATCTTCCAAAGATATTGTAACTTAAAACCAACCAACCTAACAAACAAACAAACAAACTGCTATGAATGTTACTTTGTCCATAATAGACTTTCATTAGGAGGACAGGGGTCATATCAGTTTAATATGCTTTGTTCTTTAATAGTGAATGTAAGTAGTTGCTTAGCAAATGCTATTCGATGGTGTTGAAAAAAATTTCAAATAGCTAATTATTTTGGTAGGTAAGCAATTTTCCAGGGATATAAGTCATTCTCTAAGGTACAATAAAATTCCAATGCATCTATGAAAGGAAGGAAAGGAATCTTGAATAGAATGGGATAAAACTAAGTCAGAATGATAAGCTAGGTAAAGTATCAGAGAATTCAGCAAACAGAAGAACCTGGATTTCTTTCACTGAAAGGCAGTATTTATGCTCACTGGCTAGAGGAGGTTAAAGAAGCTACCCTCCTTGCCTAGAGACTCTGCCTCAAGAGAAAAGTTGAAAAGAAACTTTAAATGAAATCTAAAACCTGAGCTTGGACAGTGTGTTGATAATCCTGCTCAGTTTACACACAGTGACATCAACCTTATTTGAACAATTTAAAGTCACCAGAAATTTTATACTAAGTCAGAGTGTTTCTTTTTGCTAATGAGTTTTCTATCCTTCTGTAATAAAATCTCATTTTAAGAGACATGGTGAGACACTGTCAAAATAGCAGAGCAAAACCTTGTTCGTGGATGCATATTTTTAAAACTATGTCATGTTCTCTAATTCTACATACCAGTAAGGTGTGCCCACAAAGGAGTTGGCAGGAGAAGCCATTGAAGCAGATCCAAAATCAGCTAGTTTCACCTGACCTGGCTCTGTTAGAAGAATATTTCCTGCTTTAATATCCCTGTAGGAAAAAAATAAGAAGGTTAGAAAATTACTTTTCAATTTTGATTATGGAATAAGGTCAGAGCATGCAATTAATAAGACAAAAAGTTTATTTTAAAAAACCTTGCTCAGATAGCTAAAAGGGGACTTAGTAATTACTGCATGTTGTAAGGGGGCCCAGATTCCTGGGTGTACTTATAGGTTGGTCATAGTAATTACACTGAAAGGTAGAGCTCTCTTCAGAGGAAGAGAAGGCAATGAGAAAAAAGCCAGTTATGACAGACAAGGAAACCTATTCAATTGCTACACTACAAAACCATATTCTTACCTGCTAAATCCAGTCACCAACAGTATTCCTTGTGCTGGGAAAATTGGCGCCATTTGTAACCGCCTTTTCCCCCCCTTTTCCGAATTACTTGATATTTTTTGAAGCCTAAACAAACCTTCAATGACTCTGTATTGACTACCTACCAATAAGCCTCTTCTACACACATACCTTTTCTTTCTTGCCTGTGACCCTTTCTCTCTGCCTTTAATTGTAACTGCAACTCTAAGGCAGTTGAGGGTACATGTTACATAGAAGGTGTTATTTTAAAAATAACACTGTACAGTAAAAAGAAGACCCTGAAAGATCAAAACAAACAAGGATTAGGGGTTAGGAAATTGCATTTATTGTATTACTGCAAAGAATTGCAAGTGGTTACTACTAAAGCTATTAGATATTTTATGCAGCAAAAAAGATTTTAAAATATAATTTAAAAATCATTTTCAGTATGATAATTTAGAATGATAAGATGTGGATGTATTCTTTATTCTCTTTTAAAAAGGTATGAGGTGTAATGAGTACTATGAACCAAGAATTGTAAGTTGATGGGCAGTGAAAAGATAAAGCAGAGAGAATGAGGTAAATTTATGTCAAATTAAAAATGATAAGGTTCAAATACTTCCAAAACAACGTTTCCAAAAATCTTCCTTGAAAATTCAGTTTCTTTCCTCATGATGACATTAGGAATTGGCAGAGAGAACTAAAAAAAAGCATTATTTATTTCTTACAACAACAACAAAAAATGTTTTCTCTATTATTTTCAATTACAACATTGACTAGCTAGCCTCTTAAATCAAAATAATAAAATGAGACATAGATAGCATTTATTATTAAATAAAGAGCATTCTTTAAAAATTTCGTGTCCTTTCAACTTCTTTTACATATTAAAAAAGTTAAAGTATAATATAGAATTAACACATTAATGTGCAGATTAAGATAACAAAGGCATAAAAAGCTGAACTGTGGCTTTAATAGGAACAAACAAAATCATAAACAAGTTGGCATTCCTTAATGACATCTTGGAATTAGAGATATATATACATACACTAGAGGCCGGTGCATGGATTTGTGCACTGGTGGGGTCCCTCAGCCTGGCCTGCAGGGAACGAGCCAAAACCGGTTCTTCAACATCCCCCAAGGGGTCCTGGATTGCAAGAGAGCACAGGCCAGATGGAGAGACACCCACCGGTGCACAATTGGGGCCAGGGAGGGACTTTGGGAGGGCTCCAGGGGGTGTCCAGCCCCCCTTGCCCAGTACCGATAGGCCAGATCCCAGCAGCAAGCTAACCTATTGATTGGAGCATCTGCCTCCTGGTGGTCAGTGCACATCATACTGGTTGAATGGTTGAACAAATGGTGGACACCTAGCATATTAGGCTTTTATTATATAGGATTTTAATGTCAAATCCATAGAAATTATGGTTCAATTTATTTAATCAATATTTATTATACATAGTTAGTCTTTATAAATTCACAGCAGGAATTTTGGTTCTGCTTTTTTGGTACCAGTATCTTGTGATGGCTAGTCTTATGTGATTAAAACAGAAAAGGGGAACCTATGACCTAATAGTTTCATTTCTTCCTAGCAAATGTCAGTGTTTTCTTTTGTTTTTGAGCCACCTCAGTTACTTTATACATAACTCACAGTCCACTACTTCTGCACTATTCATTTAAGTAACTGTACTAGAAGTTCTTTACTGAAAAAGAAAAATATTAGAAACAACATCTTTGTTTAGGAGAAGTTAGTGGTGGGAAATAGAGTGGGGTTGTAGTAGAAAAAAATATAAGGTAGGGGAAAGCCTTGGATTAGGAGCTAGGAAATTTGAGTTTTACTTTTTATTATATAAATGCTGTGAAACCATGGGCAAGTTATTTAAATCTTTATGAGTCTCAGTTTCTTCATCTGCCAAAATAAAGACAATAAAATACTATTCTAAATATCTATATGAATCACAGAAACAGAAAACATTTTAAAGTGATAAAACAGCATGTATTTATATAAGATAGATTTGTTATTTGCAACTGGAAGGGGAGAAGAAACTGAGCTAGGAAATAAATATATGCAAGAAAGACCCATTTATTTTTTTCTCTTTTTGACATAGTATCAAAAGGTTGCTGAGCTCTTCTTCCCTGCAACACCCTGCCTGGAGAATAGTTACCTATAGAACAGAGATAATGTAAGTCTTTGTGGATACATGGGAGAGATCAAGAGATTGGAACTAAATTCTGGCAACTTTACTCTTTACATCCAGAAGCAGCGGCAGTCTATTTGCTACCCATAAATCCTTAGGCGCCCTAAAAATTGGAGCATGCACTAATTTTCAAGGTTCGTTGAATAGATAGTCCTATAGCTGAAATGAAAATGTAACTAGTCTCTAATCTTACCTATGAATCAATGCATGAGAATGCAGGTAGGCTAGCCCCTGCAAGGCACCATGAGTAATGGCAGCGATCTCCACTTCCTGAAGTGGTTTCTTGTGAACTGAGGAAGGAAAAACATTCAGGAGTACATGATCAGTTTCATGCCTCTTTTTATCTTATACAACTATACCAAACTGAATTATAGACTTCCTCAAATGACAAATTGGGCACACATTCATCTAAACACACAAGAGATATATTTTCTATAGAACAGCAATACATAATCAGATAATAGAAAACTGAAGTATAAAAACAAACAAACCTGTTCACACAAAATAAAACAAAGCCTGATATTTGTGGTAATGAATTATTAATTTATTTGTCAGTTGCAAGTCAGTTGGCCAGGCCCAAATTTACTAGTTTCTTCTCACATTATAACCCTAGAGTGTTTTAGGTTGCATTATTCTCCTCCTCCCCGAAGCCATCTATCTCACTCCTCTAACTATAGCTTTTCAATATTTGTGAAAGCAGCTAATAAGCAATTTCTATTCAGAGATTAAGGATGATATTAGAAAGTTTTTTAATGTAAATTTTTAACAGTCTCTGGTTATAACAGCATCTGTGGAGAACTGGGTCAGTCAAGGTATTTGCAAGGGTTAAATATTAATATTTAATATAATTCCATCTACCTCTCTTTCATACATAAATATAAATTTAATGTTTTTGGCTGCATATACTTCATCCCATTAGTAAACATTTTAGTAGTACCTTCCCAGGATGAACTATGAACTAAAAACACACACACACACACAAAAAAAAAAACAGTAGGAGGACTGCTAATCATTACTCAGACAGTTTTGGTGGCACTACAAAGTTTGCATAGCTTATGCACACAATCCTTAAGTCTAAGTCAACATCCATGTGGTTTGCCCAAATTGGACTTTAATTTAAGAGCAGATAACATCCTGGTCAAGGTAAAACAGAAAGGAGGGGACTGTTCTGATTCTTACCTTCTAACAAATCAGAGGCTGAGCCTAAGCAATACTCCATCACCAACTGTAAGAGATTAAAACAATAACCAGAACAATGAACAAGAAACTGCTAAAACCAACCGACCAACCCAGGACCTAAGAATACTAGAAGAATAAATATCCTGGCCTATTTGACCCTGGACTCAATTTTGGTCAACTGGCACTAGTTGGTTTTTATAATTTTTATCATTTGTTATCGTTATCTCCTACTTGGAAATGGAATTAGTCTAAAACTCTAAGGGGACTGGGTATGGAAATACTGACTCCATACTCCAACTTACCTATTTTCTACTACATTCTACATCATCTTGTTTCAAAAAGGGACTTAAGGTAGCTTGGGTTATACTCCAAATTAAATTTTGTAACTTGGAAACTGGCAACCAAATACATGAGCCAGTAAAACCGATACCAGGAAATAGAAGTTAAATAAAATAAGCCAATAATAAGTAATAAATTCCTTATTTTCACATTTAAAAAGTGTTAAACAGCTCTGGCCAATAGCTCAGTTCGTTAGAGCATCATCCAGATTTGATCCTCTGTCAGGGCACATACAAGAATCAACCAATGAACATATAAATAAGCGGGACAACGAGTCATTGTTATGATCTCTCTTTCTTTCTCTTTCTCTATCTCCCCTCCTAAAATCAATCAATAATTTTATTTAAAAGTGTTAAGCAAGAAAATATTAAGTATTTGCATCTATGGCACAAGATCATTTACTTCCACCTTCACTTAAAAAGAGAAAAAGGAAATATTATTTAGAACTCAATCTAAAGATGTAGCCTGTATCATTGCATTAGCTCAAATTCCCAAGATATGAGATAAAGTTATATCTTAAAATAATTTGAAAATAATATTAAAATATTATTGATATTTGCAATCTTGGGAGGTCTTTTACAAGCAAAAATTAGAAAACTTCCTTTATTTCCATCTTCAATATTTCAGGTGTCCCAGACTACTGATTTGTAGCCAAGGTCAGAACTGTGAATGCTCAGTGACCAGTCTCCACATACACACACAAGCACACATACTCCTACAAATTATTTTGTTATTCTAAAAAATGCCATATGCTCATTATAAAATACTAGTTTCTTTAATTACCTAGACATAACCAATATTAATATATTGGTTCCTTTCATTCAAAAATTAGTATAAAACATATATCTATATTTCATGCACCTTGTGTTATCAAAATAACTTAGGAGAAAATTTTATATATATATATATATATATATATATATATATATAATGTTATAATTCTATATTATATGTAATACTTGAGGCCCAATGCACAAAATTCATGCAAGGGGCTCAGCCGCTGCTGCCATAGCTTCGTCTGGAAGGTTGTCGGGAAGAATGTCTGGTCTAATTAGCATATTATGCTTTTATTATTATAGATTATATATGCAATTTATCTCATTTTTCTAAATAATTCCAATAGCAATGCAATGCAAGGTACATAATACATATAGTGATATATGTCATATACAATATACTCTATAATAATCAAGTTATATATCTATATACTTAAATCATTAAATTATGCATAATATTAAATATATGAATATATAAATTATTGTATTGCTAGAATAATTTAGAACAATATAAGGAACTTAAAAGTTTAAAGTTTAGAAATGTTATTATAGTTTTCAGCTTAACATTAAAAGTAAGCAGATTATAAACATTAATTTCATTTCTTATTGTGAAATGAGAATCCACATAAGTGACTATTATAATGAAGGGTAGCCTTTTATATGCACTATTTTTTCAGCTATATCAAGGTATAATTGACAAATAAATTCTTTTTTCTTTAATGAATTTTAATGGAAACGTTTCTCAATTGTACCCATACTTTTCTTTTTTAAAAAATATACTTTATTGATTTTTTACAGAGAGGAAGGGAGAGGGATAGAGAGTCAGAAACATTGATGGGAGAGAAACATCAATCAGCCGCCTCCCGCATCCTCCCCTCACACTGGGGATGTGCCCACAACCAAGGTACATGCCCTTGACTGGAATCGAACCTGGGACCTTTCAGTCCGCAGGCCGATGCTCTATCCACGGAGCCAAACCAGTTAGGGCTGTACCCATACTTTTCTAATTTCTTTCTCCTTCTTCTTTTAAGCAGGAGAAAAAAACAATTTAATACACAAGCACAGGAGAATCATATGATGCTCAGATCATAAAATGAGGCTCCATACTTTAGCTTTCCCAAATTCTTCCTTATGGTCAAATTAGTCTGTGGCTGTTTGTAGGTATGTCTCCAGCAAGCAGCTCAGTTCCTAAAGCTTCTCCTGATTAACCCATCAAATCTGTTGGAGACAGAGACCCGGTGACCAAACTTATTAGCACTCTGTGTAATCTAAGAGTAAATAGGCTTCAACTAAGAGCTCAGAGGATTTTTCTGAAGACCTGAAATCATGAGATTGAACACTTGATACTGTAACATTCATCCTTCCTGCTCAAAATCCCTTTCTTGACTCCTTCAAGACAATTGAGATTGCCAGAGAACTGATTTCCAGATCATGAGAGATGCCTCTGATTAATTTCTCCTCAGATCAGAAACAATGGCTCTAGATATCTTAAAAGTTACTTGATCAGAAATGTTTAAGTATACTGTTTGACAGTCTATCTGGGAATAAAAATTCAATTCCCTAAGTGGAGATCATGTACAGGAAAGGACATAGTGCTGGTAAGTACTCAATAAATGATAGTTAAATTAGACTTTAAGTTGGAATGTGCAATCTGAATTAAGTACAAAGTATAACATTTTATGTACTGAACAGTGCCCAACAGAAACACAATCATGTAAAAATACACTAAGAAGACAGAGTGGAACAAAGGATTATTTCATTTTAATTATTGCTTGGCCCTGTTTGATAAAACTTAGGCATTACAATACCAAGCACAATTCTGAACTATGCAGGAATTGGAGTGGGGAATGAAAAATGTCAAAGATAAAAATTTTAGAATGAGAATAGAAGGCCCTGCTCTTTACTTTCATAAATAAGTCATTATAAACTCATGTTAACTTTCACCATTTCTTCAATGAGCGTTTATAGAATGCAATTTCCCATAGGCTAGATATCATTCTTACAGAATATATGGCATATGGCATATTCTAAGGCATTAACAAATGTGAAAGACCAATAACAAAAGTCAAGTGGGACTGATAATTTAATAGATCAAAGAGATAAGAGAAAAAATAGAAAAAAATTAATAGAAAAAAATAAATAATAGAGGTCTTTTGACTTACCCAAGCAGTGTGCTCTTTCAAGTAACAACCTTTGTACTCAATGGTATTAGGGTGCTTCAACTGTCGTAAAAATTTGACTTCCTTAAGAATATCTTGCCATTTCTATTGAAGAAAAAAAGATTATCATTCTAAAGCTTAAAATAGTATTTTATTATCAAGTACACATACATCATTTCTTTTTATTTTTTAAAGGGACAAAGTAAATCTTTAATAAATGAAGAAGCCATTTAATCTTATGTTACTTCTTTAAGTTTGAATACATGTAAATGTAAATCTAACATCAAATACATATTTATTTATTTATTTATTTTAAATATATTTCTTTATTGATTTCAGAGAGGAAGGGAGAAGGAGAGATAGAAACATCAATGATGAGAGAGAATCATTGATCGGCTGCCTCCTGCACACCCCTTACTGGGGATCGAACCTGCAACCCAGGCACGTGCCCTTGGCCGGAATCGAACCTGGGACACGTCAGTCCACAGGCTGATTCTCTATCCACTGAGCCAAGCCGGCCAGGCCAAATACATATTTAAATCCATTGTACTAACCCCGTGATTGGCAAACTCTGGCTCGCGAGCCACATGCGGCTCTTTGGCCCCTTGAGTGTGGCTCTTCCTAAGCCCTAGGAGCACCCTAATTAGGTTAAAAACAATGTACCTACCTATATAGCTTAAGTTTAAAAAATTTGGCTCTCAAAAGAAATTTTAATCGTTGTACTGTTGATATTTGGCTCTGCTGACTAATGAGTTTGCCGACCACTGTACTAACCCATCTATTCCACAAAACAGCTGACTGCGTTAGAATATTAGGAATGTTTAGTGTATGCTCCAGAATGAAGGAAAAAAAAGAATTGTGATAAAAAATGTTTAAAGATGCTTGGCTCGAGTGGCTTAGTGGTTGAGCATTGACCTATGAACCAGGAGGTCACAGTTCAATTCCCAGTCAGGGCACATGCCTGGATTGTGCCCTCAATCCCCAATAGGGGGCATGCAGGAGGCAGCCGATCAATGATTCTCATCATTGATGTTTCTCTCTCCCTTCCTCTCTGAAATCAATAAAAATATATATTTTAAAAATATTTAAAGAACGTGTTTCTTCTATCAATTTCATATTAACTTGCTTATGTCAGTTTAGGTATTCAACTGTCTTTAACTTACCTCATGTGTCTGCTTCCCACTGTAAGACATTTTCTTAACTGCCACCACTTCATTGGTGTGAGCGTTTGTGGCCTGTGTTAAGACAGTGAAGAAAGTAAAACAGAAAGAATGAATGATGGTTCTTAAATATTTGACTAGAGAATTTAAAAAACATTTTCACACTTCATTATCACAATTTAAAGATTGTCCAACTTTTGATAGGTTTAGGTAGACATTTCCATCCCACTTTAAAGAACAGTTTATCTTAATCCCTCTCTGTATACATGCAAAGATTACACTATAAAAAATTAGGGTTTAATAAAATATATTCATTCAAACAGAAACAAGTCATATTTCTAAAACATCCACACTGGCTTCATCATATAGAACCTCCATCAATAAAGAACCAGTTAAATAAATATGGTACAGTTATATAATGAAATAACCATTAAAAGGTGGGAGGAATATACATGAATCAAAAACTCTCACACAATTATTTAATTACAATTGTGATAAATGCAACAAAGTACAGTGGGGCCTTGACTTACAAGTTTAATCCGTTCCGAGACCGAGCTCGTTAAGGAGCTCGTTAACTCAAATTACTCTGTCAACTCAATGCAAAAAATCGGGCGAGAGACAGCTGGTATCTCAAAAAACTCGTTAGTCGGGACACTCATAAGTCAAGGCCCCACTGTACAAGCACAGGATGTTAAGAGATCATTTAAAAAGTCTTAATTTAGTGCTGGAGGGTTGAATAGGAAAGGCTATCTTGTGGATGTAACACTTAATCTGAAATCTGTAGGACAAACAAGAGTTAAAGAGGGACAGGGATGCAATGTGCAGCATTTTCTAAGTAGGAGCATATATAAAGGTCCTAAGGCAGGAAAAAGTGTGGCATACAGTGGAAATGCACAGGGCTCAACTTCAAGCTTATAACTTTTTAATATTACCTTGACAGCAGTCAGTTGATATAGATACCATTAACTTGAATAACGCCTAGATTTCTGGACTGGTTTTTCTGCAATGACTATTTGCCTCTATTGGAAATATCATTTAATTTGTAGAATAGACATTAAAGCCAAGTGTATTTTTCAAGTAATAGAATGTGTAGAAGTCAAACTTTCTTAATCGAATATATCTAAATGATTCTTTTCCATTACTTACAAAATAAACTGCTCCAAAACTCCCATGTCCAATCTCATGCAAACCAATAAAAAGTTCTTCAGGATCATCTTTGTAGAACAGATCAGCAATCTCTGGGTCCTTTGGCACCCCTTTAGGCATGATGACCAGTACTTGCAAACGTTTTGCTTTTGATATCCCAATCAGCTTTATCTCTCATTGACAATATTTTGGGGGTAAATTTTTAGTACCTGTAGAAAAATTAAGTTTGACATTACCTTATTTCTAACACATTTTGTTTGGTGGCAATACAAATTGATATTAAAAAGCATTGTGGTCTTATAACTCCATAATAAAGACTAGTAACTCAAAAGAAAAATGGGCAAAAGATTTGAATAGACATTTCTCCAAAGATATGCAAGTGGCCATTAACACATGAAAAAAACATTCCACATCACTAGTCATTAGAAAAGTAAAATTAAAACAAGAGATATTTTTTCATACCCACTAGGATGGGCATTATAAAAAAGTCAGATAATAAGAATTGGTAAGGATGTGGAAAAATTGGAACTCTCTTAACACTGCTGGTGGGAATGTAAAATAGTGCAGCCATTTTGGGAAACAGATAGGCAGTTCATCAAAAACTTAAACACAGAGTTGCCATTTGACCCAGAAATCCTACTCCTAGGTATATAGCCAAGAGAAATGAAAACAGATGTCCACACAAAAATTTGTGCATAGATATTTATAGCAACATTACTCATTACAGCCAGAAGATGCAAACAACCCAAATGTCCATTTGGTGAATGAGTAAAAAAATGTGGTCTATCCATACAGTGGAGTATTATTCAGCCATAAAAACAAATGATGGGGAATGTCAAGGGGAGAGATAAAAAAGAAAAAAAAGAGGAGACATATATAATACTCTTTGTAATACTTTAAGCAATAAAACAATTTAAAAAAATGATGTACTGATACATGCTCCAACATGGATAAACCCAATAAACATGCTAAGTGAAAAAAGCCATATATTGTATGGTTTCATTTATAAAATACTTCTAGAATAAGTAAATCTACAGAGACAAAGTAGGCAATTGGTTGCCTAGTACTGGGGGAAAGGTGGGTTTGTGGGGATAACTTTAAAGGGTGGTGAAAATGTCCTAAAATTAACTGTGGTAATGGTAGTACAACTATTAATGTACTAAAACCCATTGATTTATATACTTTAAATGAGTAAATTATATAACATAAAAATTATATCTCAATAAATCTGTTTTTAAAAAAGCATTTTGGTCTAATTAATACTTTAATAATAACAGCTAACATTAATTAGGCCTTATTATGTGTCAGGCAACACTAGATACAATATATATTATCTCCGTTAAACCCCACAACAAATCATAATGTAAGACTTTATTATTTTGATATTATGGAACAAACTAAGACTAAGGTGAAACCACTTCCCCATGGTCAGGAAGCAAGTATTTAGTCTATACTATGACATAGTGATCTATGTATTTCCAGCAAATGGTGATCCATAGTACTCAGCTTTATTCAAAAAATATTCAAAAGTTTAAAATACATTTTAGTTCTCATAAATTTAGTTCATAGATCTTTCTATTTTTCCTAAAGGAAATCTTATGTTTTGTTCCCTTTGTGAACTTGGATTAGGCAAAGAAAAGCATTATCCATAAAAGAAAAAAATTGATAAATTAGACTTCATCAAGATTAAAAAACTTGACAAAATGAACAACCCAATTTTTTAAATGGGAAAAAATTGGAATAGACATTTCACTAAAAAAGTTATATGGATGGCAAATAAACAAAAGAAAATATGCTTAATACTATTCATCGGGAAGATACAAATTAAAACCCCAATGAAATACTGTACACACCTAGTAGAATGGCTACCATTAAAAAGACTAAGCATACCATGTATTGGCAAGATTGTAGAGTAACTGGGTCTCTCATTCATTGCTGGCGGAAATGTAAAAATGGAATGAACACTTTGGAAAACAGTTTGGCAATTTCTTAAATAGTTAAACATACATCTACCATCTGATGTAGCCATTCCATTCCTATGTATTTAGCCAAGAAAAATGAAAACATATGTCCAAACAAAGCACTGTACACAAATGTTCATGGCAGCTTTATTTTTAATGGCCCAAACTGGAAACAACCCAAATGCCCATCAACAGATGAATGGATAAACAATCTGTGGTAAATGCAGACAATGGAATGTAACTTAGCAATAAAATGAACTATATTGATACATGCTACAACATGGATGAATCTCAAAATAATTATGCTGAGTGAAAGAAGCCAGATAAAAAAGAAAGAATACATACTTTATGGCTTTATTCATATAAAATTCTAGAAAACACAAATTAACCTAACATGACAGAAAGCACATCAGTGGTTGCCCAGGGATAAGGATGGGTGAGAAGAGAAGAGAGAGAGAGAAGGAAGGAGTAAAATGGGGCATAAGAAAGCTTTGGGGAATGATGGACATGTATATTCAATATGATGATGGCTTCATATAGATATTTATTTATTAGTATATAAATGTAGAAATAGATATGAATAAAGGGAAATAAGCAATAAATAAATATAATTGAGAAAGATATTAATGAATTACTAATAAATCTACTGGTGAATTCTTAAATGCATTGATAAATGTATTACTAAATATGATATATTTATAATTATTATATTTACATATAAGTGTGTTTAACATATTCCTAGTATGCTCTTGAAATATATTAAATTATTGTATGTAAAAAATCAATAAGGTTGTTTTAAAAAGAAAGATACAATTTAAAAAATGAAAGGCAAATAGAATGGGAGTGGTTCTTACAAATTATTTGCCAGTTATTTTTGATATCAAGGAGGTAAAAACATACATATACATACACCCACTCACACACTCAAAGGACATAAACATTAAATTTAAAAAAGAAATAGCAGGAGCCATTAATGAAATGAAACATGTATAATTTCACTAGTAATTAAAGAAGTAAAAACTAAAATAATAAGACATCTCATTTCACCCACCAAATTAGCGAAGTAATAGAAAATATACATTTTTTTTTTTTGGTATGGGCATAAGGACACATTACTGAAAGAATAGAATGAGTACAGTGTTTGACGCAGTAATATACTAATGGGAATTTACATGAGGCCATTTCTTTACTGTTTGTTTTGTTTTAGTAAAAGGCAGGGTATAAGTAGAGCATAGGAGAGATGCCACAGTGAAGATGGGAAATATGGCTTCTTTAACCTGTAAGTTTAGATTTCTTTGAAGGCTTATGTTTTATTTGAAGTTGGGATTTCAGGTAATTTTTAAATTTCCTCTTTTTACTTATGTGTATTACTACAATAAAAATTTTATTTCCAGAAAATAATTTGATAATAGAAATCAACTTGAGCTCATTTCTTTTAACCAAATAATTCTCTATTGTAAGCTATAAATGAGAATAATAAAAATTTATAAGGAAATAACTTGAAACTAAAAAACTTTATAAAAGAACATTTTATCCCAATTTTATTAATATTTTCCCTTTTAATATATTTTTCTTAGGAATATACTAAAAATTAATTATAGAAAAAACAGAAAAGCCTGAATGGCGTGGCTCAGTGGTTGAGTGTTGACCTAAGAACCATGATGTAACGGTTAGATTCCCAGTCAGGGCACAAGCCTGGGTTGCAGGCTCAATGCCCAGCAGGGGGCCTGCAGAAGGCAGCTGGTCAATGATTCTCTCTCATCATTGATGTTTCTATCTCTCTCTTCTTCTCCCTTCCTCTCTGAAATCAATAAAAATATATTTTTTTAAAAAAGAAAAAAACCAGAATGTACCACTTATTTCCATTTTATAGGAGAAAGCTAAGTTATGGATCTATATGGACAATACCTTTTTGTGTATGGCACAAAATACACTGTATTGCTCAAATTCATTTTAGCAGCAACCTTTTCTTCCCCTTTTGTAACTTCAGTCTTTGTATTTATGATGCACCTATAGAAAGAGAAGAAGAAAATACATAATTGCAGGGTCAAATTAAAGGAGTAATAATCAATAACACAGTCATTTATAATATTTATAAATGTAACATTACAAAGTTAAAATTTTATCTTTAGCTGTTTTGGATGACAAATGTAAAAGGTAAAAATTTCACAACAGAGTCACAGGCTACTCTTTCACAAGCAATACCAGGAAAACAAATGTGTCACTAGATTTCAGAATCTATATTGAGGCTTCCACTGGTTTGTTTGAGTCCAGGGAAACTCAATAGAGGCTACCCGTAGACACGACTAATCTGACAGCACACAGTGATGTTACTGATTGTCTGTCAATAAGGCGTATATTCTGAATTGCTTTTCCAATAGGCATGATGATTTACATTGACTCATCTATCTTCCCTTTTCTAGGCTCTCCTATAACCAATCTCCTGCATTTTGGGAGTAATGATTATTCTTTATTATCTATTAAAAAAGTACATGCCCAATGTAGAAAATCTGGGAAATATATAATACTATGAAAAAAAATCCATAATTCTACCCCGGACAAACTCCATTAACAATCTGGCATACATTTCTCCAAGCACACATTTATATTTTCATACTCATATTTATTTTGTTACACTGCTGAGATCACATTTATAGATATAATTTCATAGACTACCTCTCTCTTTTGTTTTTTAATCCTCACCTGAGGATATTTTTCCATTGATTTTTAGAGAGAGTGGAAGAAAGAGGGAAAGACAGAGAGAAATATTGTTGTGAGAGAAAAACACATCAATTGGTTGCCTCCTGCTCGCGCCCAACGAGGGCCCGGGCCAGGGCGGAACTTGCAACTGAGGTACGTGCCCTTAACCAGAATAGAGCCTGGGACCCTTCAGTCTGCAGGCTGACACTCTATCCAAGGAGCCAAATCAGCTAGGGCTAGACTATCTCTTTTATCTAACTATATTATAAGCATTTTGCCATATCATCAAACACTATTCACAAAGATCATTTAATGACTACTCAATGTATATCTGATGGAAGAGTCACAATTCACTCATAACCATCTCTCCACAATATGAAGCCAAGGCCACAGTCTACCCTTTGTTGAACTATTAAAAATTATTTTGAAGATCTTTGTGCATATTACCTATCTATGTTTTAGGGCTTTCTTTGGAATGGATTTCTAGAAGGACAGTTGTTGTGTCAAAGAATATAACAATTTAAAACTAATGTTACTGAAATAATTTTTAGACACTTGAGTAGTGGCTAGGGGGTTGAGGGGACTGGGGGACTCCGGAGGCAGGCGCCGCGAGCCTGCTGCCCCGGAGGGGCTGAGGGGACTGGGCACTGCCATCTTATGGATGTGGGTGCCGCCATCTTTGAGGGCAGGGCAGCAATTAGCATATTCCCTCCTTATTGGCTCTGGGCACCACCATCTTTGCAATAGCGTAGGAGTCAATTAGCATATTCCCTCTTTATTAGATAGGATGCTATTATAATCACTTGTGTACAAGTTTTTTTGTGAACATACATTTTCTCTTAATTAAATACCTAGGAGTTGAACTGCTTGGCCCATGGCATCTTTATATAACAGATACTCTATAAAAATCTGCTGAAATATTCTTCCCTTTTTTCCATCACAATTTTATACTAAAAATTACCTTTCAATGTACCCTTCCCTTAAAATATGAAAAAGAACATTTTTCCTTCCAAGAGGACAGCATTTTAAGAATTAACTGAAAATGAAATAATATGCATGAAATTATTTTTTCCCCTCTTCCTTGACCACCTGGAAACTCAGTCCCCTCAACCCCCTATTGTATTTATAGTGAGAAATTAGAACTCTGCCAAGAATGTAGTATTTCAAGTCTTAGGCCCTTAGGCCAACTGAACAATTCATATAGTAGAAGATTTCATCAGAGATGTGCAACTGAAATAATCTTCATTCTTTATTCTAAGAAAGGGAAATCATCCAACAATAATAATCAAGTAAATTATTTTTCACAGTCATTATGACTTCATATAAGAAAGACCATTTGATGGGGAGTATAAATGTAGATATTTTAAATAATTTCCCTTTGCCCAGCATTTTTCAAGAAAAAGGATTCACAGAAGATCTTAGTTGCCTTAAAATATTGTAATCACACTTCAACAATAAATCTGGAGCCAACTAGTTTGAAAAATCCACAATATTTTGGCATTAGGGAATAAGAATCATAATGTTTCATCTGTGAAAGAATTTTAAAGATTAGACATTTCAACTTTTGTATTAAACTAAATAGCAAAAAAGTTAAGTATCAAATCACAGCTATGTAGTAGTGTTACCCCACATTAAAATCCAGGTCTTCTGATTTCTCACTCTAGGAAACTTTATTCTGAAAACTTTGTTGCCTAAATCAGACTTCAGAACAGCAGTTTTCCTATTTTTGCCCATAATTTAGAGAGTGATCAAGAAAAATTTGACTTAATATAAAATTGGACTTCCATGTCATCATTTCTCTGAAGGCACTCATAACACTTGAATATATAGTGGTGGGTTCAGTTCTTATGAGGACGAAAGAGTAAGCAAATTTGGGGATCTCTTTAAGAAAAATTTTTTTACCAAATTCCCACACAAAAATAGGTATTAGGCTGAACGGGTGGCTCAATTGATTGGAGCAGTATCCCGTACACTGAAAGTTCACCATTCAATTCCCAGTCAGGGCACATAACCAGGTTGCAGGTTTGATCTCCAATTGGGGAACTTGTGGGAGGAAACCAATCAATGTTTCCCTCTCACATCCATGTTTTTTCTCTCTCTCTCTACCTCTCTCTCAAAACCAATAAACACATATTTAAAAACAAAACAAAATAGGTATAGGGCCTCAGAAGGGGCTGGTGTAAATGAGGGACTCTCAAACTTAAGCTTCACAGTAAATTAGCCTGTGTAAATTCCCATGATTTCATTCATTATCTTGCTCCCAGAAGGTAGTTGCAGCCAGGTAAAATCTTCATTTTACATCAGTGAAAAATGAAGTAAAAATAGGTGATACGACTTTTTCAAAGTCAAGACTAGGCTAGGAGCTTCTCTCCTCTATCTGTAATGCAACCTCCCTAAAAGACTTGAAGAGAACTGTCTCTACAGAAAGAAACAGAGCTGTCTGGGTTAGTTGTTGTTACTGCCTGCCACTGATATTTAAGTGATATCTGAGGTAAGAAACTCTGTTTATGGTACTTTCTCTTTGAAAATGAAAATAGATGATAGTTGCTTTTTATGCCACTAATTATATATGCCCATTGTGATCATCTATCACTCCATTTGAGAACTGGAAAGGGACCTTAATGATCAACTAATTTCTACTTAGCAAATAATGCAGAAGAGGTTGGGGGTTACTGATTATCATAATAATTGTAACCTTTAGACTACTCCTGGGTCAACTGACATTAAATAAAAACATTATGCACACATCATAGAGAAAGAATTAGAAGAATACAGACCGTAATGTTAATAATGATTATTTTGGGGTATTGAGAAGATAGGCATTTTGTTTTCTTTTTATTTTCAGCATTTTCTCCCCTGACCATTTATCACATTATAATGAAAAAAGATAACATGTTTTTAAAAGATTGAATTGAAATAGAAGGCAACTAGAGCAGGGAGGTCAGATTAGGGCTACCCAACAAGGATGACAGTCTTATTCCAGAATGAAGGCCGAAGGCAGATATCATGCCATGGCTTCAAGAATCTGGATGCAAGAATAACATGGTAATAATGTGACATAGTCAGCAAGTGGCTGTAAGCCTGGAAAAGACATGGGAATCAAAGTTAGCTCTGAGGCTCTAAGAACAAGCAACAGTGAAGACAATTACTCTATGAAAAAGAATAGGAAATTCAGTCAAAGGAATAAGTTTAATGGAAAAAACATGGTGTTTTCTAGCCAAATAGACTTTTAAGTGCTAGATGGGCATCCAGGTAGAGATGTATAGCAAGTAGAATGAAATGAAGGCCAGGTAAAGCTCTGCTTGGCCTTCACTATGAACTGGAATTCAGGGAAAATAACATAGCTAGAAATTCAGATCTAGAATTATTTGTTTAAGGTAGATAAGAAACTCAAGAAGGAACCATGGTAACTCAGGCCAAGAATGCAGTGAGAAGAGAAAGCTAAGAAGAAAATCTTTGGAAAATATTCCAAAGTTGAATTATTAGTGTTGGTAAGTAAGTGTAAAATATAATATTTTATTTCTATAATTAAGCATTCACTCCATTTTATATATAATCAAAAGGTTAAAATGACTTCCCTAAGTTTAACAAATTGAGATGAATAGTCAAATACTACTATCAGAAATAAAATTTAGATTTTTATATGACTCTGCCTTTCGTTTCATGTCAATTATTAAGCAAAAAAATCCCTTGTCTTTCTGTCTATGGAAATATATATATATTTTAAAAAATATGTGCAGCCCTGCTGGATGGCTCAGTGGGTGAGCATCCACCCATGAACCAGGAGATCACGGTTTGATTCCTGGTCAGGGCACATGCCTGGGTTTTAGCCTTGATCCCCAGTGGGGGACCTGTAGGACAAAGCTGATCAATGATTCTCCTTCATCACTGATGTTTCTATCTCTCTCTCCCTCTTCCTTCCTATCTCTGAAAATAAATAAAAACATTTTTTAAAATGTGCATCAGTAATAAAATGAACCAGCTGACTTTTTTCCTGGTCTTAGGGCTACTCAAGACTGTTTCTAAGTTCCATTTCAACCCTAAAAGTCTATGATCCTGGCATGTTGCTTGATTTTAAAATCTTTTATTCAGATTCACACACACAAAAATGCCCTGAGTTCAAGGTATGTAAAATTCTCAGCAATCAATTTCACTTTAATTGTCCCAAGTCAAATAAAAGAAAAACCCAAGATATTAACACCTTTAGCTTCTGCAAATTTTACCTCCCACTGATCACCAAATATGTGAAGGCACTGTAAGAGCTCTGTATTTATAACTTTTGACTCCCTGCTATAGGATTACAGTGCCAGGCTCTGGAGAAAATAGAACACGCAGAAATAAGAGCTTTGAAAATAAACCTTCTTACAGCTAATGAAGGATTACCTGACATGCAATTTTTCTAAAATGTCACAGCTATTAGCAAGTTCTTTTGTTGTTGTTTGTTTGGGACCATTCTACCTTGTCTCCACTTTGTTGCTCTGAAAATAACATTTTTTTCTTAAGCACAGTCAGATGTAGGAGCCCCAAAACTTCAAAATTAAGTTGTATATACTTATATTTAAATTTATTTTTTTAGAAAAAGGTCTTCTTGGCCTTCACTATGAACTGAATTTAGATTTTGAAACTCTAACCCCCAATGTAATTATATTTTGAGATAGGGGAGGTAATTAAGGTTAAGTGAGGTCATTAAGGGTTCGGCCCTAATTCTTTAGGATTAGTGGCTTTATAAGAGAAGAAAGAGAAAAGATCTCTCTCTCTCTCTCTTCCCCTCACCTCACACATGCAAGGAGGAAAGGCCTTGTGAGCACAACTCCAGAAAGCAGTCATCCTGCAAGCCAGAAAGAAGGAGCTCACCAGAAACCTAATCAGTTGGCACCTTGGTCTTGGACTTCCCAGTCTCTAAAAAGGTGAGAAAATACATTTCTGTGTTTAAACCACTTAGTCTGATATAGCAGACTGAGGAGATTAAGATAGAGCCTCCTTAAATTTTTGAACAAAAATTTGGACAATTTTCAAATGATTACTAAATCAGTAGCCAAAATGTATTCTTTTTTAGGTAGCTAGAAAAACTGATCCTTTGATAATTATCCTCCTTTCAAAAATATATCTCAACTAGAGGCCCGGTGTACAAAAATTTGTGCACTCGGGGGTCCCTCAGCCTGGCCTATGCCCTCTTGCAGTCTGGGACCCCTCGGAGGATGTCCACCTGCTGGCTTAGGCCCGCTCCCTGAGGGATCGGGCCCAAGCTGGCAGTCAGACATCCCTTTGGCAGCCCGGCAGCCCTCGGGGAAAGTCCACTTGCCAGCAGGGAGCAGGCCTAAGCTGCAGTCGGACATCCTTAGCGCTGCTGAGGAGGCGGGAGAGGCTCCCCCACCACCGCTGTACTGGCAGCCGTCAGCCTGGCTTGTGGCCAAGCAGAGCTCCCTCTATGGGAGCGCACTGACCGCCAGGGGGCAGCTCCTGCATTGAGCATCTGACCCCTGGTGGTCAGTGTGTGTCATAGTGACCAGTCATTCCCAGTCGTTCTGCTGTTAGGGTCAGTTTGCATATTACCCTTTTATTATATAGGATAGAGGCTTGGTGCATGGGTAGGGGCTGGCTGGTTTCCCGGATCAGGGTGGGGGTCCCACTGGGGTGCCTGGCCAGCCTGGGTGAGGGGCTGATGGCTGTTTTCAGGTTGGTCAAGCCCACCCTCAGTGGGGACCCTCACCCCATGGAGGTTTGGCCAGCCTGGGTGAGAGGCTAATGGCTGTTTTCAGGCTGGCCACACCCCCTTTAGGGTAGGGGGTCCCCACTGGGGTGCATGGCCAGTCTGAGTGAGGGGCTGAGGGCCATTTTCAGGCTGGCCAAGCCTCCCGGCGACGGAAGCTCCCAGCCTCTTTTTTAATTTAATTTTATTTTTTTTATTCTGGGATTTATTTACCTTCTATAATTGAAACTTTGTAGCCTTGAGAGGAGCTCAGAGCCGGCCAGAGCGGGTGGGAGGGAAGCCTCCTGCTCACTCCAGCTCCGTGGCCACAGCTGGCTGAAAGCAGGTATCTGGGGTTTATTTACCTTCTATAATTGAAACTTTGTTGCTTTGAGTGGAGCTCACAGCTGGCCACGGCAGGCAAGAAAGCTTGGCTTCCTCCATCATTGGGGCAACCAAGCCTCCTGCTTGCTCCAGCTCTGTGGCTGCCAGCTGCCATCTTGGTTGGGTTAATTTGCATATAGTCGCTCTGATTGGCTGGTGGGTGTGGCTTAAGGCATAGCAAAGGCATGGTCAATTTGCATGTTTGTCTTTTATTAGTGTATATAATTCAAAGAATTGGGTAAAATGGTATTCTTTGAAATAGAAGAAAAAATTTATAATTGTCTCCACCCAATAACTTAAAAAGCACACATAAATAAAATAACTAGAGTACACATACTTGATTAAGTGTAAAATCTTGACCTAAAATCTGTTTCCAAAGACTCTTTACATTTATTTGATCTTTCAACAATACTGCCTCTGAATATGAATCTCAAATGTTTAAGTTCTGCAAGATATGAGTGATTACAAGTACTTTCTTGTTCAGGTATTTAAAGCAATTTCTTCATTCTTGAGTAATTTACTTTAAATTTAGAAGCTGAATGAACCCTTAACAGCTCTCTATAGCGCTACCTGATATTAAAAACTTTTTATAGCTGTTTATGGATGAAATCCATCCTCTACTACTGTTTGCATTATCAACCTGAAAGAAAAATCTGACCATGCCATTCTACAGCTTAAAACCCTTTAATCCCACCAGGTACAGGATAAAACATCCAAACTCCTTGTAGATGGATGGCAAATGTGATCTGCTCCTTGTCTGCTCTTGAACCCTATCCTTAGGAATTCTGGGGCCTCACAGTGGGCACCTCAGCTATCTCAAAGTACTTCCTTGGGATGTGAAGAAGTACCTGTTGGCAAACCCTTTCTTCTTCCTAGCTCACTAGAATTTGTTCAAGAATCTGCTTACATAATACCACTTCAGGGAAACTTTCTTGACTCTCTCTTAAGCTGGGTGGGTTATTTTCCTTTTTTGTCCCATAGAAAGATGCTGTAAACATTTTTTCCCAAGTTGGAAACATGCATCTTTTAATTAGTGTCACTCATTGAGATGTAAACATTTCTTATATACACAGTACAAACACAAGATTTAGGTTGTCTTAGGTAGGACCATATTAGGACCATATGCTGATAAAAGGCAGGGATCATATTTATATCACCAGTGCTGAACATACTATCTATACACTACATGTGTCCAAAAAATGCTGTTCAATTATACTAATTCATATATAAAATGTATTAAGGTATTTATCATTTAAGGAATATTATGGTAAATAATTTTGTTAAGCAAGAAACTATCACTGTTTTTTAAAAATTACTATTTCTACAGGTTGCTTTACTTAAAATGGTTTTGACCTTTATTTTAGAAATGTACTATTTTATTTAATAATACAGTACCCAAATGTCAATAATTTCAGAATTATCAGCACTCCCAACTTACTTGTTTAAGAACCTATTTCTTTCAACGAGTGTCTTAAAGAAGTGGCATTTGATATCATCCCATTTAAACATCTAGAAACCCCTTTGGAGTCGGAGTCTACACTATTAGTTTTTAAAAATTGAAATAAAATCTATATTACACATTAAATGAAAATTTAATCCTGCTCTACAATATTTCTTCTATGTGGACAGTCATAATAGATGGTATCCTTTTTTTTTTTTTTTTTTTTTTTTTTTCTACTTTCCTCTGTATTTATTTTTTTTTTTTTTTCGCTTAAAGTATTACAAAGGGTATTACATAAGTGTCCTTTTTTTCCCCCCCGCCCTTGGCAAACCCCTACCCTCCCTTACCCCCCAGTGTCTTATGTCCATTAGTTATGCTTATATGCATGCATACAAGTCCTTCGGTTGAACTCTTACTCCCCTCCCTCCCGCCCCCCAACTCTCTCTGGCCTTCCCACTGCAGTTTGACAATCAGTTTGAGGCAGCTCTGCCTCTGTAATTAGATGGTATCCTTGCATTAAGTAGTTTAGAATCCACTACTTAAGCCTGCCTTCAGTCAGCAAGGCTAAATATCACTTATATTGGTTTATATGCATTCATTCAGTTGCCTTTGATAAGTGAACTAATCTTGGAATAAATATAACAGAAAAGAGAAAATCAGGAAGCATTTATTTTAGACTATTGCAGGCACTAAAGATAGAAGAGGTTCCTTTCCTTAGAACCTAGTTTAATGTAATCAACATCATCATTACCATGCTAACATTTAATCAATGCTCACTAGGTGCCAGGCACTGTGTATTATCTCATTTAATTCTTAACACTACAAGAGTTAGTATTATTGATTTCTGTTTACAGATAAATATCTATTCCAACTTCACAGAACTAGCACTTATAGAGCTGTTTTTCAAATCTAGACAATATAACCTCACGCATAGTCCCTTAACCACTATGATATAGTATCAAGTTAAATCACTGTATGAGAGATATCAGAAATTAATGATTCAATACATTATAAAGGATCCCATTTAGCCTACAATATTCCTGAATACTAACTATTTGATCATTTTGATTTGCTTTACCCAAGGTTAAAACAGAAGGTCAAGCCCCTCCCATTTAAAACTTTTTACTTTGTGATTTAAAAAGAAGGCAATGTCATCATTGAGAATTTCTGCTCAGTGAAAAGTAGTGTAGCCAATTCTAGACAAGGGGAGCCTAAGTACTCCAAAATCTTCTGAGGTTACCCTGTCCTGGGACTTGCCTTTATACCTCCGAAAGTTAGTATTTAAAACCTGGAACTCTTGCCTAGTTTCTAATGTTGAAAGGATAACTCAACATTCTTAGTCACTTTTAATTTTGCTTTGCCACTGGCAGATAGGGCAAGCATCCACATATGTTGACAGAATACATGTTAGAGTAGTTTACTCCCGTTGAAAATTGCCTTACACTGTTTTAGCAATTCTCTCTACAGGAACTGCCTTTTTCAGAAGTATATGAATCTATATCTGTTCTAGGTAATCCTATATAATAAAAGGCTAACATACAAATTGTCCCCTTGACGGGGAGTTTGACCAGTCCAACCTGGGGGTGGAGCCGGCCGGCCAACTACCCATGGCCCCTCCCACCAGCCGATCTGGCCTGATTGGCTCCAATCAGGTGGACCAGCCAGACCCTACCCATGCACGAATTCGTGCACCGGGCCTCTAGTATTATAATAACAGTTTACTGTGAATATCTTTGGTTCCTCAACTAGAAAGTGTTTCTCGATCTTTTCCACCATATGGAGTGATCCTTTTCTAATGCTCCTAAGCAGCTCCTGAGTGTGATTTTTAAATATATGGATTTCAACTTAATTCCTAATTCATTTCACAAATATTTATTTAGTGCCTACTATGTGCCAGTCTAAGCACCAAGGAAAACAAAAAGCCCTAGTCACTTCAAGAAACTAAACGAACCTACCTACCCTGAGGTGCTATAATTTTGGCAGAGAGAAAGAGACAATTAACAATAAACATGATCAAGTAAATCATTACTATAAAAGAAAGATGAGCACTTTGGAAACAGAAAAACAGAGCAGGATGGGGATCAGAAATGCCGGGGAGTCTAGCTGCAATTTTAAACTGGGTGATCAGGATAGACCTCCTCATTGAGGAGATTTTTTAACTTTCTCAAATTTGGAAGGAGATGCAGGAGGTGCCAATACCTATGGGGAGAGTTTTCTAGGCAAAGGGCATAGCTAGTACAAAGGCCTCAGGGCATGTGGCTGGAGCAGAGTGAGCAAAGGGTGAGCAGTGGGAGACAGGACCAGAGCAGAAAAAGGGAGGGGAGCAGGTCATACAGGACCTTAGAGATTACTGTAAGGATTCTGGTTTTTACTGTGAGAGTGAGCCACTGCAGGGTTTTGAGGAGAGAAGCATCACAATCTAACTTATATTTAAGGGATAACTCTGCTACTCTGAGACAAAACTGAGGGACAACGTAAAAGCAGGGAGTCCAGTTAGAAGGCTATTATAATAACCCACGTGATTATAATGGTGAGATTATGGTGGCTTAAACCAAAGAAATAGCAGTGAAGGTGGTGAGAACAGATTATAATTGAATAATTTACATAATAAACTGTACGCACATATAATGTACAATCTGATGAGTTTTGTCAGGTGTCTATGCTTGTGAAATCATCACCACAAACAAGGGAACATTTCCATCCTTCAAAAATTTCCTTTTGCTCTGTTACTTAAGTCTCTTCCCTCCAACTCTAGTTCCTCAAGCAAACACTGACCTGCTCTCTGTCACTATAGATTAGTTGGCATTTTTTAGTTTCATGGAAGTGTAATTATACAGGATATACTGTATATATTCCTTCATATCTGACTTTTGTCACTGTATTGTGATTTTGAGATTCATCCATGTGTTTGTATAACAGATACTGGATTTGCTGATAGATACTGATTTGTTTATAATGTGGATATTAAAGAAAGAGTCATTTAGAATGGTTTCAAGGCTTTTAGTCAAAGAAAACTGGAAAAAATGGAACTGCCATCAACTGAGAATGAAAATTGTCAGGAGGAAAAGGCTAGGGAAAGATTATCCAGGTGGAGATATTTAGTCACTTTCAAGTTTAAAAAGTGGGAGGAATGGGCATAACATGATTAGCATAGGCAGCAGCTAATACATTATCTTCATGTTCCAATTGAGACAGATCCTGTAGAATGCCCTGGTATGAGATATGATATTCTGGAAAATGACCACATCACATACGTGTGTGTGTGTGTGTGTGTGTGTGTGTGTGTGTGAGATACTTCAGGGAAATGAAAAAGAGAAAATGATAAAAGCAAAAATGGCCAAAGCTTAAAACTTGGTGAATCTAGGTAAAAGGTATATCTTTTTTGAATCTTATAACTTCTCTGTATGCTTGGAAAAAAGAAATGAGATGGCTGAAACTGGTTTGGCTCAGTGGATAGAGCGTCGGCCTGCGGACTGAAAGGTCCCAGGTTCGATTCCGGTCAAGGGCATGTACCTGGGTTGCGGGCACATCCCCAGTAGGAGATGTGCAGGAGGCAGCTGGTCGATGTTTCTCTCTCATCGATATTTCTAACTCTCTATCTCTCTCCCTTCCTCTCTGTAAAAAATCAATAAAATATATTAAAAAAAAAAAAGAAATGAGATGGGAAGACCAACAGTCACCTCTTGTTTATTAAACAGCAGTTTAATTTTGACTGACAAATAACATCTTAGGCCATCCATTTAACCTCTATACCTCAAATTATTTTCTTGTAAGATGGGTGACATTTTTCTGTCTTCACAGTAAAGGTATACAACATTTAATTGTTCTATATGTATTTTAAAGTGTTTTAAAATGCCAAAGTATTAATTGTGAATGAAAAAGAGGCGACATAGCAGACCTGACAAGCAAGCTCAGAGGACTATTTGGCAGGTGTGACAAGCTCAGTGACCAAAGTAGCCACACTTGATGATAAATTCCCAACTGGGTAGGTCATGTTGGGTAGCCAAACCCCAGGCCTATAGCTTCCTTAGTAAAAGGTTAATCTCTACCTTAATAGAGCCTGCCCATTGTTCTTGTGCATCTAGGATAACATACCTTTGAAATGCCAGAGAAATCTTCATTTCCAGATGCCTGCAGTGGTTCTCAACCTTCCTAATGCCGCGACCCTTTAATATAGTTCCTCATGTTGTGGTGACCCCCAATTTCATTGTTACAAATTGAACATAATTAAAGCATAGTGATTAATCACAAAACAATATGTAATTATATATGTGTTTTCCGATGGTCTTAGGCGACCCCTGTGAAAGGGTCGTTGGACCCCAAAGGGGTCGGGACCCACAGGTTGAGAACTGCTGCCTTAGAGGCATACCCATCCTAAGGAGAGAGCAAGTGCACCAAAACTCATTGCTATCTTGTTGCCTGCATACCACCTCTACTTACTGTAATGTTAAATATTAACTACCTTGCACCCATCAATGTAAAAGAAGTATTTATCTCTCCATTTTGCTTTTTATCCAATTCCAAAGATTTCCCTCTCCCCTCTTTACTTTCTCCCACCTCCTTGATCAACCACCGATGGATTTCATACCACTAGCTAAATAAAGAGATGTCATACTATGACAACTATCAATCAAATGCCATGATGCTAAACTTTACGTGATTTGGCCCTTCCTAATTTCCTGACTGCATTCCATGTCATTCTCTGATCCTTTTTGCCACACTTCAGTCACACTGGCTTTCTTTTCATTCCTCAGAGCTTCACAGGGCCCCTGACTTTGAGATCTCTGTGTAGATGTTACCACCTAAAGAGGCCCTCCCAGAGCATCCTTATTAAAGTACTTTTTCTCCCTCTCAATAACCACCATCACTCTGTTTACTTTACATCATAGAACTTGAACTTACCTGAAATTATTTCATTTACATGTTTGTTTGCATTTTTGTTGTTTCTCTCCCAGTCTTTTCTATTCATTGCTCTTATTCCCTCAAAAAATATTTGTTAAGAGAATAAAAGGAGATACCCAAATTATGTTTTTATACTTAAATCAATTGCATGGTAAACGGTGATCTGCAAAATTCTATTAAGAAACCAAAGAAGTAACATGGTGGAGAAACCAAGATGGCGGCATAGGTAAACACCGGAGTTTGCTGCCTCGCACAACCACTTAAAAAATACAACTAAAAGATGGAACGGACATCACCCAGAACCACAGGAAGGCTGGCTGAGTGGAAATTCTACAACTAGAAGGAAAGAGAAAAGCATACCGAGACTCAGAGGAGGTGCGGTGCGGAAGTAAAATACTAACGTACAGAGGCGCATGTGGAGCGGTCTGGCGGCTGAGGGCGCGGTTGTCTTTTTCAATCGGGAGGGAGTCTCAGGCTCTGAGCTCCAGTTTCAGGCGAGTCTCTGGGGACCTAGACTCATATGGGAGAAGCGGGACTGGCTGGCATTGGTTGGAACTCGAGGGCAGCTTTCTCTCGGAGGTACTTGCAGCAATTGTTGGGACTCTGAGAAGCGGGGCCTCTGAAGGCAGGACTGAGAGCAGCCATAACTGCTCGCTCCGCCCGCCCTGTTGATCCCTTGGGACCCGCCCCGCCCAAGCCTTGCACGGAGGCATTTGCTGGATAGCCTCAGGCAGAGGCTAGATTAGCACCTCCCTAGAGCTCCAGGACAGAAGTTCTCCCACTGCAGACACAGCTGGTTCTCACAGCCAATTGGCCTGGAGGCCAATCCCTCCCAGTGTTACTTACAACAATCAAGGCTTAACTACAACAAGACTGTGCACAAAGACCACAAGGGGGAGCACCAAGAGTGTCCTCCTCAGGTAATTGGGGAGGCTGAACCACTGGGCCCCAGAGGACACTTAGTACAGAAAACCACTTTATCAACACAAGGAAGCATAAAAAAATGCGGAGTCAAAGAAACAGGACACAAATGACAGAAATGGAGGAAAGCAAACTGCTGGATATAGAGTTCAAAACCACACTTTTAAGGTTTTTCAAGAATTTTCTAGAAACCACCGATAAATGTAGTGAGATCCTCAAGAAATCTAGTGAGACCCTCAATGTTGTGATAAAGGACCAACTAGAAATTAAGCATACACTGACTGAAACAAAGAATATTATACAGACTCCCAACAGCAGACCAGAGGATCGCAAGAATCAAGTCAACAATTTGAAATACGAAGAAGCAAAAAACACCCAACCGGAAAAGCAAAATGAAAAAAGAATCCAAAAATACGAAGATAGTGTAAGGAGCCTCTGGGACAGCTTCAAGTGTACCAACATCCAAATTATAGGGGTGCCAGAAGAAGAGAGAGAGCAAGATATTGAAAACCTATTTGAAGAAATAATGACAGAAAACTTCCCCTACCTGGTGAAAGAAATAGACTTACAAGTCCAGGAAGCGCAGAGAACCCCAAACAAAAGGAATCCAAAGAGACACATCATAATTAAAATGCCAAGAGCAAAAGGCAAAGAGAGAATCTTAAAAGCAGCAAGAGAAAAACAGTCAGTTACCTACAAGGGAGTACCCATACGACTGTCAGCTGATTTCTCAACAGAAATTTGCAGGCCAGACGGGAGTGGCGAGAAATATTCAAAGTGATGAATAGCAAGAACCTACAATCAAGATTACTTTACCCAGCAAAGCTATCATTCAGAAGTAAAGGCCAGATAAAGAGCTTCACAGATAAGAAAAAGCTAAAGGAGTTCATCACCACCAAACCAGTATTATATGAAATGCTGAAAGGTATCCTTTAAGAAGAGGAAGAAGAAGAAAAAGGTAAAGATACAAATTATGAACAACAAATACACATCTATCAACAAGTGAATCTAAAAATCAAGTGAATAAATAATCTGATGAACAGAATGAACAAGTGATTATAATAGAATCAGGGGCATAGAAAGGGAATGGACTGACTATTCTTGGAGGGGAAAGGGGTGTAGGGGATGCGGGAAGAGACTGGACAAAAATCGCGCACCTATGAATGAGGACAGTGGGTGGGGAGTGAGGGTGGAGGGTGGGGTGGGAACTGGGTGGAGGGGAGTTATGGGGGAAAAAAGAGGAGCAAATGTAATAATCTGAACAGTAAAGATTTAATAATAAAATAAAATTTTAAAAAAGAAACCAAAGAACTAGTATCTATTCAGACAAAGCACACTGTTTAAAGTATAACAAAAATGTAATAATATCCGGGGATATAAATAGCACAGTTGGTAATGTCAGGTTATATGACCAAATATAAGGTGCTTTTTATTTTAATGCAAACTATTTATCAGAAACAGGGAGTCACTCCATATTTTAAGACTTTTATAAAGTCTCTCAAATTCCCAGAGTTTCTTTTGAACAATAAATTATTACTAGTAATTGGTGAAGACATATTAGTCTGAAATGACCCAATGAATGCTACTTCGGATGCTACAGAGGTCACTAAAAATAAAAGGAAAGTTTAGCAACTATTCTTGAGTGTTATCAAATTGTTAAGTACTACATTGGTGATTCTCAAACTTTGATGTGCTTCAGTCACCTGGGTATCTTGTTGAAATGCAGATTTTAAGTGTCAGTAGGTTGGGGTCAGAGATTCTGTATTTCTAAACTCCCTGGCCATTGTTACACTGTGAAGCGCAAGGCACAAAGTGAGGTTGTAAACAAGGCTCTTCTTTCACTGAATTTTTATGATTTTAAAATTTATATTTACATTCATAGGAAAGGAGAGGAGCAGGCTAGGCAACTGAAAGCTGCAAAGGAGATGGGGACTTTTTATAAAGCTATTTATTACTATGAATTTATCCTCATCCCCTCCATAAATTCAAGTTCGTGTTTATAAAACTAGACTTTTTTCAAAACAGCACTTTTAATCAGAATCAACTATTTACACTTAAGTAAAAAAGAAAATCACAATTTAAAAACTCCATCCTCTACTTTCCAATGCTCCACAAAATTTCATTTTACTCAGTATACATAGAAGTATTTAAGTTAGAAAAGGAGCACTAATTTTGGTAATAAAATTTACTCAATTTTACTAGTCAAAAATGTTTTGTTTCCTCTTTTAAAATTTTGCCATTTCTCAGTAGGTCATTAACCTGTACTATAATGTTTAAATACATAGGTTATTCTGGTCCTAGTTTTTTGAAAGTTAAGTAGTTAAAGATTACGTAAGATTAAATTCAAAGGATAATTTTAAAAAAGTTAAAATAGACTTAAAACAAAAAAGTTAAAACAGACTTAAAATAGGATCCTTCAAATATATGAAACATTAAAATCTTCCCAAACCTTTGAAAATACCAACTTGATTCAGCACTGTTTTTCCTCCCTTCATATAGGTAAACTTTCTCATTATAATACAAAACACTCAAAACCTTTTGCTTCTTACAGCTATCTTGAGATAGAATATGATACCCATTTTTTAAAAAAGGTAATAGCTCATAATGACAAATCAAAAAGGGTTCAAAATGTGTTTTGAGATGCTTTTTATAGGTCTAAGGTACTTAAGATTTCTCACAATTTTGTGAACTATTATTAATAGAGGTCTATTTGTGCTCAGTTTAAATTACCAAAAGTTTTTTTTTTTTTTAATTTAAGTGTTTATTCTTTGTGGCTGACAACTAGGAAAACCCCCAGCTACAACATAAATGTATTCCTACAAGTCTCTGTTGAGGGAATCAAGCTGTTTTGATAGAGCTCAATTTGAGGGCAGTGGGTATTTTTTGCTTTGTTTTCCACCCATCCCCTTAACTCTGCATTTAAGCCTAATGTGCACAAATCAAGCAGGATTTCTGGGCAAGAGCCCTTTCAGGAGGGTATGAATTGCTTCTGTGCTAGTTCTAGAATATCAGCTGGGAAACATCATCAAAGGAAATCAAGGCGATTACTCAGCTGATAAGGAAATTGTAAAGAATCTCTTTAGAACTAGAAACAGCAAGCTCAGTAATGCAAATGCCTTGTGTTCATCTGAACAACAACAATCTCCTCATTTACTATTTAGTAAAGATTGAAAGAACAGTACCAAAGGCTCTAAAGATGGAAGGTGTAAAAGAAAGTCTCTCTTCTGCTCAGCACTTTGGCAGGAATAATACTGAATTTGCATCGGTCTGAGTGGTAACTTCCAAAAGTCTGAGAAAGTAAATGTGAGCTGAATATCAAGCGATAAAAGAGATAATTCTGAGAGACTGTGTGTTTGTGTTTGGTTGGGAGTTGAGTACCAAAGAGACGAGGACAAAACTCACAAAGCTAAAACTCAGCTTAAATAAGGGTGAACTCATAGCAAGTTAATTTTCTAAATAATCTCGCCACATTATATACACACATTAAAAATCTTTAATATATTGAAGGATGTTTTCCAAATTCTTCTTTTCTTCCTGAATGTTGCTATTTCTGTTCCTCAACAATTATGTGTGTCCTTGGTCTAATCATTTCCTCATTCTCTGCTCATTTTCTCCTTTCTTAGGACCCTCCCTTCCTCTTTTACCTCTCTCATACAGCCAGAAATGGCCAAAACCAGTTCTTCATCCAGTACTCATGTTTTAGTTCATTTTACATTTTTGTGCCCTCTCAACTACTATTCAAACCTGGCCTGTGTTTCCTTGGTGCTTGATAAATAACTGTTAGATAGTATAATGCCTCAAGTAGTTGCAAATGTCACCATCAGGAAGGCTTGATTATAGTGGCAAAGAGGTGGAAACATCAAAGCAAAATAGCTGATGGATGCTTAAACAAACAAACAAGTTAAAAAAAACAACAACCCTCTAGCATTTTAGCAGAGTGTCTGATACAAAGGAAACTGGATAATAAAAGTTTGCTTAAGTGCTTTGTTGAAATTTTAAAGACCTTTCTCACCTTAAGCAACTAGGATTTTGAAGCTAGCCTTTTTCCTAAAGCTAGGAGAATTCATGAATGGTGGTGATTCATCAAAGGTACTTTTTTATTTCATTTAAATTTGCAGTTATTAAAGCCTGAAGTTATGATCAGAATATGTCAGAGTTCAAAGCATAACAAGAATGAGGGCATCAAAAGAAAGGCTGGAGATGATCATATTGTGATCATATTTTTTCTTCTCTGACTATTTATACCCCTTTAGCGTTCACAGAAGTACACATTACTTATGAACAAATTTAAATTCAAAATGCCTCCTTTAGAATATTTCTGTGCTTTCAGATATTTTTCTAGTTGATGTTTTTTGTCATATCTGTTCCTATTCACTCACCTCCAAGTGGGGAAATTAAAACTAAGCATGACTTTTTGCATAGACCAAGGAAGGAAATGAGAGTGATCTGTGATATCCTTAACACACTGATCATATCCACACTCTATTGGAGGGGACAGAAGGCAGAGGGAAAATGTTAGCAAGAGAAAAAAATAGATAGGTCGACAGCCCCAGGTCTCAGAATGAATGGCAGTGCAGGTTTTGTCACTGTCTTATCTCTATAGCCAACCACTGAAGACAGTTTAGCATGCCAGTTAAGGACATTAATCCTGCTGCAAGATTACCTGTGCTGGAATTGTGCTTCTGCCTCTGACTCACAGTATTGGTCAAGTAACTGAGCCTCTACATGCCTCATTTTTTCCATAAATAAATAGGGATAATAATAAATACCCATCCCTTAAAGGCTGGTATAAGGATTACATGAATAGGCTACTGTCACACTTAATGAATTTGTTCACTATTATTGTTAATGCAATTAATGGCAGTTTCTGCTTTTTATGCATATTGATGCTCTTATAAATGCCATGTTTTTAAAGAAACAGGAATAATACTTTTCTAATGCCTCAAAGTTTCTTTTCTACTAAATATTCCATATGTTGTAGCCCATTCTTGAAGAAGACAACTGCAATATTCACTTTCAGAAAGATGGCTTACCAAGATAAATCCAAAATGAAGAAAGAATGCTGTGGCAGACCCTGCCTATTGGTTACCTACAGCCATGTCTTCCCATAATTTTGCGCACAAACATTTTTCAGCCTTGTGATACCAAATAAACCTAAACAAGCAAAAGCTAGTTATGGTCATTTTAATTATCATTGCCAGTGATTGACCTAGGAGTAAGCATGTGACCCAACTCTGCTCAATGGAACCAAAGGGGATTTCAGCTGGAGGCTTCTGAATTAGTACCCGCAAAAACAAAAATCTTCCCTCCAAAATCTTCCCCATCTGTAGGAAGAATTGGTAGATTAACAGTATTTGTCATTTATCCAGTATGTAAGATCCTGGAAAAATAGTTTTAAATAGTATAAAATTTCCAACAGCTATCAGTTCTTTCATTTTTCTAAAATGACAGGGGACAATAAGTAAGTTATTAACTAAAGGGAAGTAATAGCACTTTTCAGATTGAATTTCCACCGGTGGTAGACACATGTAAGAATTAGTCATGTAGTTGTGTATCCTTGGGAATAATACTGTATCAGTTTATGTAAGTTAGGATAAGGAAATGGAAAAGAGAAGTTAAAGATAGTTTCAAGTCTGAGTGACTTGGATGAGGAGACTGTCACTAACTAAATCACTGAGCAGGAGTACAATTTGAGATAATCCTGAAGGGCTCTGTTTCACACAGGTTGAGTTCAATATGATAGCAAGAGAGCCCAGTGCAAACAGTTAAAGAAATGGGGTAGAATGTCAATTCTTAAAGGCGCTGATTTCAGTGTCACTAGCACACAACTGCCAACTGAAACCAGGAGAATGGGCGGACTCTATAAGGAGAAGAGTCTGCATGCAAAGGGCAGAGCTAATATCTGAGTCCTCTAGAAAAAAATCTCAATCAATTTAATTGATGGCTTCACCTAATAAGGCATTTAAGAGTTCTAAGTCTCATTTTCCTCATTTGTAAAAGAAAAATAAGAATAACTACAATATCAAGTGGTTGTGAAAAATAAATGATATAATGAATATAAAACCTTGAGTACAATGACTGATATGTAACTTCCTAAGCATATGTTTGAGGTCTTGGTACCATATATAGTTATTATAATATTATTGACTATATTCCCTATGCTGTGAACTTTTAAAACACCTACCCAACCCCCCAAAAAACACATCCAGACTTTGAAAGTCCTTTATTGAATGCTTTTCACTTATTCCCTTACTAGAGAGAAGGGCTTGGCCTTGATTCAAGAGACTAATATGATTTTAATTTTAAAAAGTGCATTATAAACTCTAACTACCTTTCTTAAAACTGCAACTTCCCAACAGTCCCTGTCCATCGTCTCTGCCTTTTTACTCCTTTTAATACACCACGGACTTTACTTAATTTGTATATTTTCTCTTTCAAATGTAAATCCTTGGGGGGTGAGGGTGGGCTAGAGGAGTAATTGGGGGGAAAAAGGAACATATCTAATACTTTCAATAATAAAGATTTAAAAAAATAATAAAATGCAAATCCTATGAGGGCAGGTTTTTCGTGTGTTTGTTCACTGTTGCATCGCTAATGTCTGAAACAATGTTTGACAGATAGTACCCATGCAAAACATAGTTGATGAAAGATAATAAATCAATTCGAATACAACAAAAAATGTGAAAAAGCTTCTTTTGCATTGACTTTTACCTATGTGCCATTTTTCCTGTGCTAATGTTCCTTTACAAATCGCATATTATATCATATGAATTGGTGTATCTCATTTAGATTGTAACTTTCTGGAAGATGACTCCACATATTGTTTCTTAATTATTTCCTTATTGCTCTCATATTTTAAATTTTAGCTAATAAATAAAGTGCAGTTGACTCTTCTTTATGTTCCTGGTCCCACCCTTTCCTTTTGCTGCCTCATATCAACCCCACTTTACTGAAGAGTTTGGCACCATTTCAGTGAAGCCATTCACCACACTGGTTTGTTATGAAGTGATTGAACAGACTATGGTTTTAAGTTGTTGAAATGGCAAGCAGTGTTTTTCAAATGAAATTCTTTTATGAGTTCCAGTGCAATAAAATAGTTCAGTGATTCAACTGGTTGAATTACATTTCATTCACTTAGAGGGAAATTACACTAAAGAAAACTTATTTCTCTTTTATTTTTACTCTCCAGAAATTTCACACTTGGTGATATTTCTCATACTGAGCACTAAAATCCTCAAAGGTCTAGCAGTGGTCGGCAAACTCATTAGTCAACAGAGCCAAATATCAACAATACGATTGAAATTTCTTTTGAGAGCCAAATTTTTTAAACTTAAACTACATAGGTAGGTACATTGTTATTAACTTAATTAGGGTACTCCTAAGGCTTAGGAAGAGCCATACTCAAGGGGCCAAAGAGCCGCATGTGGCTCGCGAGCCGCAGTTTGCCAACCATATGTCTAAGGGAACAGACACAGCCCGTCTTCACAAGGCTAACTACAAACTATATTAACCAAAAAGAGGTCTTCACTACTTGGTCATGAATTATTGACTCTTCTTGATAAGATGTTTGATGGTTTCTTCATAAACCAGTTTAGGAAAACTACCATAACTTATTTTTATGAGTAAGAAACTCCTTAAATATTGTTCAACAAGTTTGCATGGTTGTTTTCAAAAATGAATGTAATTGGAAATTAAGACAATATTAAAATAAGCCTCTGATAAATTCCATCTCCACTGTTGTAAGCATTTTGAGTTTTGAAAGTCACATGAATACAACCTGTATTTCCTTTTAATTTGTGGCATTTAAAAAAAAATTGATTTTAGAGAAACATCGATGTGAGAAGAAACACTGACTGGCTGCCTCCTGCACACACCCTGACTGGGGATGGAACCTATAACCTGGGTATGTGCCCTGACTGGGAATTGGACCTGCCACCTTTTGGTGTACAGGATGATGGTCCAACCAACTGAGCCACACTGGCCAGGGCTAATTGTGGATTTTTAAAACAATTTGTTCAGACAGTGTTCTCAGATTTTGATGTGTAATAACTTAGGAAGACTACATTTAATATAGGGACTTTAAGAATTTCCATTAAATAAAAAATTATGGCCATTTCCTCTTTATTTTCAGTTTATATGAGTGGCACATGGCAAACTAGAAAGAACATGACACCTGGAGTCGGAAAAACACATATTTAAGTCCTACTCTGCTACTTACTAGCATGGTCTTCAGTCAGCCACTTAAAAAGGCAACCACAGTTAAGAGCATTGGGTTTAATTAAAGCTGAACTGTATACAAATCCCCCCCTCTCCCAGGTCTATCCCTAACTAGCCTTATGATCACGGTCAAGTTTCAAAACTCTCCACGGTTAAGTTCCCTCATTTTTAAAATTGACATAATAAATATACATAACTCATAGGATTGTTTGTCAGGATTTAATAAGATAGTGCATATAAAGTGCTAAGCAAGTTGCCTAGCACAGAATAAGCACTCAATAAACTTCATCTATTACTATTAATAAAATAATTAAATGTGATAATTTATGTAGACCACATACATAAAGTATGAAGTACTTAACTGTTATACTTTCATTCTTCTATATATATCAAAAAATGGGCTCCATTGCCCATCATTCAATTATTCTACCCTGATGTTCTGGATATAGTTATGACATTCATTACTGTATTAGAACTAACGATTAGGTCAGTCTTTGATGTTTACATTTTATTACAGGAATTACTTTTAAGTGATTTTATGTCCTCTTTGTTTATGAGGACATCATGTTTTCATAAAATAATACAGAATGTATAAAGGATCCCATGTCATTGTTTAAATTAAATTTTTCATGTTCTATCCTTTAACAATAATTTTAATTACATTAAGTTTTGTCTGTTTTGTTTTACTTTCACTTATTTTAATCTTAAGAATTGTAAATTAAGTAAAATATTTTTTATTTAAAAAAAATCTTTGGCCGTAACTGGTTTGGCTCAGTGGACAGAGAGTCGGCCTGCGGACTGAAGGGTCCCAGGTTCGATTCCGGTCAAGGCATGTACCTTGGTTGCGGGCACATCCCCAGTAGGAGGTGTGCAGGAGGCAGCTGATCGATGTTTCTCTCTCATTGATATTTCTAACTCTCTATCTCTCTCCCTTCCTCTCTGTAAAAAAAACAATAAAATATATATTTTTTAAAATCTTTGCATCTTTTCCTCAAGTCCTTGAGTCTAAAATTAACATGGAACTGACCTTTTATTTAGTGGACAAAATGTTCATTTTAGAAATATTATTATTTATACCTAAGTTAGAGGCCCAGTGCATGAAATTTGAGCACTGGTAGGGTCCCTAGCGGCTGCCAGCTGCCAACCTCTCTCCCTTCCCCCCATCACCGGCTGCTGCTGCTGGTGGGGGCCTCCTTCCCTCCCCTAGCTGGCCCCGCCCCCTGGTTAAACTCCTGGATGAACTCCCAGTCGAGGGGACAACTTGCATACTATGCTTTTATTATATAGGATAAGCAAGCCATAATAGTGGGCTCCATCTTTAAAAGGTAATTTTACATACTACACTTTGGACTTTAATCATTTGATTGTATTGGATATACTTAACATTAAACCTTTGCTCTCAGAGTTTGTTCTAGATCAGTGCCTTCAAAAAGAACATTTCATGATGACGGAAACAGTCTATATCTGCGCTCTCCAGCATGATAGCCACTAAGCACATGTGGCTATTTAGCACCTGAAATGTGGTTGGTACGAGTGGGGAACTGAATTTTCAATTTTGTTAAATCTTAATTAAATTTTAATTTAAATAGCTACATGGCTAGCAGCTATATTGGAAGCACAGTTCTAGATAGTTCAAAATATCGTTAATTATACTGCAAATGAATAATAATGATTCTCATAACTAAACTATAGAGGCTGTGTCATTGCCTCAGGAATGGCTGACACATCTCTTAACTGTGTAAGAAGCAGTGAGGTTTTCAGCACTGTTTTACCACTTTATGAATCAACCTTCCACCAGTCACCCCCTCCCTGCCGGCATTGGTGGCTTCATATTCTCTTTGAAATCATTTGTAAAACAAAAATCTAAGATCTAAAAATCTAACAGTAATCTAACTCTGATCTTAGGCTCCTCTGGGAATTCAATTGGTTTTGTTTAATTCAATATCATTCATCACTCTCTCTCTAATAATTTTTCCTCAAGACTAGTCACATTTAGTTAGCTCCTTGATCAGCTGTCTTTGTTTTAAACAGGAATGAAAGAGAACCACATAAGAAACAGGAACTGTTGCATTCAGTTATCACATGGCAATGGGAAGGATGAGAGTGTAATGAAGTAATTGCTATATAACACAGGAGTCATAGCAGGGATATGAGTTAATGGAATATACGGTGAGCCAAAAATAAAATAAAACATGAGTTGGCAGAAGAGAGATGTCAGTGGGTGGGAGGGAAAATAACTTCTATTAAATTGAAGCCTACACTGGAATCAGGACAAAAAAAACTTACAATGTTGAAGAAAGCATGGTAAGGGACATGGAGCATACAATTGGAAAAACTAACAAAACTAACATATGAAAAAAGCATAAAATATAGAGGCAATTATAGATATGAAAGATGAGCATATTCATAGTATCCTTTAAGAATAGAAATAGGATAAAAATTTTAAAATTAATGTAATTTAAAAAAGTTTCTGGGAACCAGGCAAGTCTTAAAGCTACAGACTGAAAGAGCATACAGTATCCCAGGGAAAATGATCATAGAATAATTAAACACAGAAACATGCCCTAATTAAGCTACTAAATTCCAAAGATTTAAAAAAAAAATTCTTCAGGCACTTGGTGAAGAAAAAGTATGAGAATTTTGCAATCTGAACTACCATATGTCCAATATTCTTCTACTTGAATACTTGTTTAAAAATTAATATTCATCAAATAGTTTTTCATGTGTGTACTACTTATTTTATACAAGAAACATTAGAGAAAAAATATAGCTATAGAAAATCAAAACATATAAGTTGAATAAAACTATGAAACCTAAGTGATTCCCTAGTTTTAAGAATTAAACATTTTAAGAAAATCTAGTATCTTAATTTTAAATTTACTATTTATTACTATTACTTAAAAGTCCATGGAAGAAATATAATTAAATTACACAAGCAATTGTGTGTGTGTGTTTTTTTAAAAAAGGCAACAATGTTATAATTATGGATAATAGTTACCCGTGTTTCTATAATCTACAACTAGTCATGCCTTGGACAATTACAATAAAGTAAGGTACTTTTCTTGAGGTAGGGAGGTGAATAGTAGTGAGGGAACAACCCCTTAAAATAACTTATTTATAAAAGCTTTATAACTGATATCCAATTCAATAGGCTTCACAACTTATAAATGCCTTATGATTGAATTATTCACAAAATCTATAAGACCGTTTCTGTTAGCTTCATTTTACAAATGAAGAAATGAAAGCAAAGCTAAAGGAAACTAATTGCCCAAAGTTGCATACTGAATCAACAGAAAAAGAAGAGTATCACTTCTACTATGAACTTTTTGTTTGTCTCTAACAGCTTTTGTCCCAACCCTGCACTGTTACATTATGTTTTGGCTACTGAATAACACTGATCTTAACCAAAGGCCTATAGTATCATGATCTAGCACAACAAAATTGTGACAGCAGAGAGACTGTGAAAGAAAAAATACATTTGGGGAAACACGAGATATGTGAATCCCATCAATCATAAGTGCTTGCTTACCTGCTGAGGTTCTATTCCGCTGAGCCTTGTATTAAAAACCAGAGTGAAAATGAAACTGACAAAAAAATTTCCTATCATTAAAGAGGGGGAAAATGCAGAAAAAAAGGCTAACAACAATTTAAAACAAGTTAAAAGCAAACAAAATGAAATCTTTAAAAAATGATAGTTTAAAACTCATGTAAGAATAGCCAACCACATAGGGATGATGCTAGACCCTAGTAGAAAGGTCAGACAAGGCATTACAGAAGGAAGGTGTTTTCAGCTGTGTTATAAGGAAGAAAAGGCTTTCGCCTAAGACTGGGACACTGTAACATTTTAAAGGTCACTGTCAATAGTGACCCCATTATAAGGTTGTATCAGATACTTCAACAGTAAATTTTTACACCACAGAAATGACTCAACTGTCCAGTAACCTAAGACCAAAAATCAGAGAAATGAAACCAAAACTTTTATATTAAAGGAAAAGCAGGACAACTTCTTATGAAGACCTCAAACTGGAATAAGTTATTATGGCTCTCTATCATTTGGTGATTCAGCCTAAGAAGTTATTTACCCCCATTACCTTGAAGTTGTCTTTGCCCTTTTATAAAAACTCTCTCCTCACCATGTCTATAATCTTGCCTGCCTTTATCCAGAAGTAGTAAAATGAATGATTCAGCTAGTACAGAAAACAAAGCCTAAAGAGGAAGTTCTAGACCCTTCCAACCCCACAGAATGCAAATCTCCTAGCAGTGACATTTTAATTTCCAGCATAGTACATGTCATCTATATTTTCTCCTAAAGTAATAATTGTAGGTTTGCCTAGGATTTCCTGAAATTAATGTTTCAGGAAATCTCCAACTTGCAAAAGTGTTGGGTTCCAAATGTTCACTCCCAAGTTAGTCATCTGTAACTAAATATATTTTTATCCACAAATCAATGTTTTATAGGGAATTTAGGTTTTTAGATTAGTCCACAGAGTTTACTAACCATAATGCAAATCTTATATCTTATTTTGCATTTTAAAATGTCTTTAAAATGTACTCTTGAAAAACAACTAATTATGCAAATAGGAAAACATTTAATTGAGTCATAATTTTAAAACAATCTCTTCAATTAAAATGGAGTGCATAAAAATGACATAGTAGCCCTAACTGGTTTGGCTCAGTGGATAGAGCGTCAGCCTGTGGACTGAAGGGTCCCAGGTTCGATTCCGGTCAAGGGCATGTACCTTGATTGCGTGCACATCCCCAGTAGGGGTGGGCAGGAAACAGCTGATCGATGTTTCTCTCTCATTGATGTTTCTAACTCTCTATCCCTCTCCCTTCCTCTCTGTAAAAAATCAATAAAATATATATTTTTTAAAAATGACATAGTAAATGGGGACTTGAAGATATTCAGAACTGAACTTTCAGATTACTTAAGGACTTTAGGGAATGCTGACATTAGTTCTTCATTAGATCGACTTTCATTTAAAGATGTATGGCTCTTCTGTCTCTGGACATGCAATATAGCATTAACACTAAACACACAGAACATCAAGGTTGGAAAAGACTCCTGAGATCATTTGCAATCTGACCTTAATTTAGAAATGGAGAAACTGAGACTCGGATACCTGGAATAACTTAACACAAGTTATCCAACCAATTAGTTCAGGAGCTGAAACTGCATCCTAATTTTTATCCAGTGTCTTCCACTATAACAAAGTTTGCCAGTCATGCCAACACCATATTTTTCTCAGGAATAAGTTAAAAGGGAAACACTACAATAACCATTTTATCTGCCCAATATCCAATAAAGTTGGGGTGTGCATACCCTATGAATCACACATGGTCACATGGTTGGTTATTCATTAAGGCATCGTTTGCAATTGTAAAAAATGAGAAACAACTTAAACATCCATCAATAAGGAAAAGTATCACTGTGGTATAATCATCTAATGTAAAGGCCATACCATAGTTTACATCAATGAATGTGGCCTAAATTTATCAATATAGATAAATCTCAAAAATAGAAAACATAACACAGAAAAAGCTAATTTGAAGAATCATTTGTAGAAGAGATGTAATTTTATGCAAATTTTTACATAAAAAAACTATGTATTGTTTGTACAACAGTACAAATGGGAAGGGGAAGAGTACATACCAACTTCAGGACAGTGGATCTATCTGGGTTGGTTGAAAGAAAAGGAATGGGGCTGGGAAGAGGTACAAAGGAGACTGCAATTATATAATAATGTATTTCTTTAAAAAATTAATTCTGGGGAAATGGAAGGATGTTGGGAATTCTTTGAAACCTGCCGGGTCACGCTGAGGAGTCTGTCATGGCTCAGAAACCGAAAAAAGAGAACACCCAACAACACCACCAAGATTGATCTTCTAGGAACCAAGATGGCGGCATAGGTAAACACCGGAGATTGCTGCCTCGCACAACCACTTCAAAAATACAACTAAAAGACGGAATGGACATCATCCAGAACCACAGGAAGGCTGGCTGAGTGGAAATTCTATAACTAGAAGGAAAGAGAAAAGCACACTGAGACTCAGAGGAGGTGTGGAAGTGCAGAGGTACGGATGCACACGTAGAAAGGGCTGGCAACTGAGGACACGGTTGTCTTTTTCAATCGGGAGGGAGTCTCAAGCTCCCGACTGCTCTGAACTCCAGTTCCGGCAAGTCTCTGGGGACCCAGACTCATACAGGGAGAGACTGGACAATCTGGCATTGGTCGGAACTCGAGGGAGGCTTTCTCTCAGAGGTGCTTGCAGCAATTACCAGGACACTGAGAAGAGGGCCTCTTAGGGCAGGGCTGAGGATCAGCCATAGCTGCTTGCTCTGCCCTGTTCATTCAATGAGACCCCACCCCACCCAAGCTGCAGCAGAGGCTTTTGCATATGAATGCCCTGGCCCTTTGCAATCTGAAAATTACCTAACAAACTGCAGCTGGGCCAGACAGACCCACAACTTCCAAGAGAAGGCCCAAGGACCCACAGCAGCTTGCATTGCTTCACAGCTGGGCCTCATCCGGGAACCTCCAAACCCCAAACAAGGAAGGGGAATCTGCAGATCTCTCCATAGCTCCTGCTGGGTAGCCTTAGGCAAAGGCTAAATTAGCACCTCCTTAGAGATACAAGAGCCAGTGTACCCAGTGGTCAGAGTGGGACCATCCAGATTACAATTCCTCAGGTTACAACACTCAGGGGGCAGACTCAGTGAGCACCAAAGCCCCACTGAAGCAAGTCTTGCCCCAGAAGGGTGTCTCCAGCACAGAAGTTCTCCCACTGCAGACACAGCTGATTCTCACAGCCAATTGGTCTGGAGGTCAATCCCTCCCAGTGATACCTACAACAATCAAGGCTTAACTACAACAAGACTGTGCACAAAGCCCACAAAGGGGTGCACCAAGAGTGTCCACCTCAGGTCATTGGGGAGGCTGAGCCACAGGGCCCTATAGGACATCTAGCACAGAAAGCCAGTCTATCAACACAGGGAAGCATAAAAAATGCGGAGACAAAGAAACAGGTCACAAATGACAGAAATGGAGGAAAGCAAACTACTGGATATAGAGTTCAAAATCACACTTCTAAGGTTTTTCAAGAATTTTCTAGAAACCATCGATAAATTTAGTGAGACCCTCAAGAAATCTAGTGAGACCCTCGAGGTTATGAAAAAGGACCAACTAGAAATTAAGCATACACTGACTGAAATAAAGAATATTATACAGAGATCCAACAGCAGACAAGAGGATCCCAAGAATCAAGTCAAAGATTTGAAATACGAAGAAGCAAAAAACACCCAACCGGAAAAACAAAAAGAAAAAAAAATCGAAAAATATGACGATAGTGTAAGGAGCCTCTGGGACAACTTCAAGCATACCAACATCTGAATTATGGGGTTGCCAGAAGAAGAGAGAGAGCAAGATATTGAAAACCTATTTGAAGAAATAATGACAGAAAACTTCCCCTACTTGGTGAAAGAAATAGACTTACAAGTCCAGGAAGCACAGAGAACCCCAAACAAGAGGAATCCAAAGAGCACCACACCAAGACACATCATAATTAAAATGCCAAGGGCAAAAGACAAAGAGAGAATCTTAAAAGCAGCAAGAGAAAAACAGTCAGTTACCTACAAGGGAGTACCCATACTACTGTCAGCTGATTTCTCAACAGAAACTATGCAGGCCAGAAGGGAGTGGCAAGAAATATTCAAAGTGATGAATAGCAAAAACCTACAACCAAGATTACTTTACCCAGCAAAGCTATCATTCAGAATTGAAGGTCAGATAAAGAGCTTCACAGATAAGGAAAAGCTAAAGGAGTTCATCACCACCAAACCAGTATTATATGAAATGCTGAAAGGTATCCTTTAAGAAGAGGAAGAAGAAGATAAAGGTAAAGATACAAATTATGAACAACAAATACACATCTATCAACAAGTGAATCTAAAAATCAAGTGAATAAATAATCTGATGAACAGAATAAACTGGTGAATATAATAGAATCAGGGGCATAGAAAGGGAGTGGACTGACTATTCTCGGGGGAAAAGGGGTGTGGGGCGTGAGGGAGGAGACTGGACAAAAATCATACACCTATGGATGAGGACAGTCGGGGGGGGGGGGGGGTAAGGGCAGAGGGTGGAGTGGGAACCGGGTGGAGGGGAGCTATGGGGGAAAAAGAGGAACAACTGTAATAATCTGAACAATAAAGATTTAATTAAAAAATTAATTCTGATAGGTTTACAGATTCTAATTACATTCTGCATGTCTAAAATACTTGGTTAACTTCTTTAAAAAAGAAAATAATCTTCTTCCCCTCAAAGAAAAGGATCTAAACATGGAAGAAACTAGATTGAACAATTATTTGAGGTAATTATGAGTCTACATGCACATGTGAAAAACATTTGTTTGGGGGTAAGATGAACTAAATTGTAAGTGTAAATGACAAATGAAAATTGATGGGGGAAAAAATAGTAAATAGAGGAGATTGTGAATTTTGGATTGGACAGTTCTCCAAAGCTCACCATGCGCTCATGGTATTGATGAAGACAGCTTGGTTGCTGCTGGGATATTTTAGAATGGTGAAAGGAGAATGGAGACTACTATGAGGTACTAATGCTAACAAAGGCATTGGCGAAGATTGCAAGGGGGGATATCATGTATATATTACCTAGAAACTGTTTCTAGTTATTTGATTTCTTAGATCTCTCCTGAATTTATTCCTAATGCTAATGGGCGACTCTGCCTTTTATTTCTCCCCAAGCTCTATAGACATAATTGGCATATAACACTGTAAGTTTAAGGTGTACAATGTGATGAATTGATGCATGTATATGTTGCAAAATGATTACCACAATAAGGTTAGTTAACACACATTCATCACTTCACCTAATTATGTGTGTGTGTGTGTGTGTGTGTGTGTGTGTAAATCTTATCTCATATTTTCTTTTTCCATTTCCCCAACGATGACCACTTAGTCTGTTTCCATGTCTCCACTACTGTGAATAATGTTGCAATAAACAAGGGGGTGCAGGTGACTGTGCCTTCTTCTTAATACATTTATGCACAGTGTCAGTTTTTTTAAAGTGTTCAATTAAATAAATCTTTAAAAAAGCATACAGGTCATGGGTTGATCCATATAAATCTTATCTTTTAATCTTCCCTTTAATCACAGCATACCCACTATTCAAAAGAATCTGGTTAAACTTACTAGTAATTTACTTGTATTTTCTCAGAAATTATACTGTTTATTTTTTTGAAAATAGAACAATGAAAAATAGTTCCCCATCCAAAACACAAAACTGTTAAGAGTCCCTACTCATTTGGCATAAATTATGTTCTTTGGTCTTATTTAGAAACTATATGATGGTAAAAAAAAAAATATTCTGCCTTCATGACATCTTATATCTAGAAAACCCCAAAGAATTCATTTAAAAAATTGTTAGGGATAATAAACAGATGCATAGTTGCAGGATACAAAATCAACACACAAAATCAGTTGTATAGACTAGCAATGAATAATAAAAACATGTGTCAGCCTGCGGATTGAAGGGTCCCAGGTTTGATTCTGGCCAAGGGCACATGCCTGGGTTGCGGGCTTGATCCCCAGTGGGGGGCGTGCAGGAGGCAGCCAGTCAATGATTCTCTCTCATCATTGATGTTTCTATCTCTCTCTCCTTCTCCCTTTCTCTCTGAAATCAATAAAGAAATATATTTAAAAAAGAAAAGAAAGCTAAAGTCTCATCTTTCATCTAAAACTGAAATAGCAGTATAAATATGTTCTTTAGAAATATGGAGAAAAATATTCACAGAAAACATCCATAAAACTTTAAAGTGATTGTTTCTCAGAAGGAAGAGTTGGGAGTGGGAATTGAGATGCAAGGCATGAGACAACTGTTTTTCATTATACACTTTGAAAAAAACTTTTAAAACTGTATGAATATATAGTATTGATAAAAACAAAATTACATAAAAATTAATGCTCCTTTGGCATAAACACTATTAAAAAAGAAAAAGACAACAAATGGGGAGAATTATTTTTTTCATATACTACGAAGATAACCAGCATCTGAAGTATATAAAAAGCACCTACAAATTAAAAAGGCAAAGTGAAAAAAGATATCAAAAGGGGCATAAGAAAATGAATAGCCCATTTATGGAACTATAAATAGCTAATGGTCATATAAAAAGATTTTCAACCACAGTAATAAAGAAATATAAATTAAATTTTATCAATTTCTTAATACCAGCAAAGTGTTAACAGGACTGTATCAGACCTTGTGGTGGGTGGTATACAAGTTGATATAATAATAGAACTTCATTGGTGGGCAAGTTGGCAATGTCTATACCTTTGAGAATGGTTACACCTTGTCATCCAGCAATTCTACTTCTAGGCATTTTTTCTACTGAAATACTCAAGTGGAATAGACATTTTTAATGTAGCAAGCTAATACAAACAACTTTAACTTCCATCAATAACAATGATTAGATAATTTATGGCACAATAGGTTAGTGGTTAAAAAGAATAAGTATATATGTTCTGATCTTACATCTATAATAATAAAAGTATAATATGCTAATTAGACCGGAAAGCCAGACGACCTTCCAGACCAAGCTTGGGCTGTGAGGGGCTAGGCAAGCCGCGGCGGCTGTGAAGGTTGAGCCCCTTGCACGAATTTCGTGCATCGGGTCTCTAGTATATATATATTAAGTGAAAAAAGCATGTTGCAGAACAGTGCATATAATAAAATCCCATTTTTACTTAAGAAATATATGCATATAATTGCATGTGGGTTTATGTTTGCCCATAGGAAAAATTCCAGAAAACTGTACACCAAATCACTAGCAATAAATAAACTTTAGTGGTGGTGTTATTATAGAGGAATTTCACTTTTACCTTTTCTGTGTTATTTGCTTTTTTTACAGAAAAGAAATTACTCAGAATTAAAACTACTAAAGACACATCTTTAAGGTGTCCAGCATTGTGTCAGGTATTTTTGGATTAATTAACTATAATTTTAACAGCAACCTTGTATATAATTTTATTTGTAAAATCATGGATATAATTGTACTGAAGTGATAAGTTATGATAAAAAAATAGTTTATTCTTAGATTTCACCAGCTCATTAGGCAGTTTATTAGTTCTGCTTGTAACCCTCACTCTACTAATTGCTGACAAAACATGCAATGGTCTTTATAATTGTTTTCTATTATAAAAGTAATACATGTTTGACATTCTAGCAGTATAAAGGGGTGGAGAGAGAAGAAAAGTTTTCCCTGTTCACCTAGCCTCCCGATTCTCACTCCTTGAAGGTTATTAATCCTAAGAAACTATTGTGTATTCCTCAAAAATGTTCTATAAATATGTATAATGAGCATCCTCTTTTTATTACATGAATGGAATCACATTATAATACTGATCTACAACTTGTCTTCACATAGCAGATTAAACAGACTACTATATTATTTCTGAAAAATATTCTTTATGGTGTTTCTTATTTAAAAGACACATTTGGCCCTGGCTGGGTGGCTCAGTTGGTTGGAGCATTGCCCCATACACCAAAAGGTTGTGGGTTTGGTGCCTTGTCAGGGCACATATCTAGGTTGCAGGTTCAATCCCCGGGTCTAAGCACGTACGGAGGCAACTGATTGATGTTTATCTCTCACATTGATGTTTATCTGTCTCTCCCTCCTCCCCCCCTCTCTAAAATTAATTAATTAGTTAATTAATTAAAAATCAATAAATCATATCCTCAGGTGAGGATTTTTAAAAAAATACACATTTGGGCTTATTAGGGACCATAGCAATAAAAAAGAAACAAGCAAGCAACATACCTAATTCAATCCCTGTATCTGCCTTTAATAATAAAAGTTATTGGCTCCACCCTATCACCATCTATCTATGACATACTTACTTTGTACTGGAGGTTATATATATCTTATATTAATTGATTCCCACAAGAATCCTAGGAGTATACACTATTATATCAATTCTATTCATGAGGAAGCTGAGGTTCTGAAAAGGTTAAGAACCAGGACTAGGAAAAATTCATTTTGTTAACTTTCTAATCATAGCATTAAAACTAAAGTTCAAACACGTTTGAACCATTTGTTTATATAATGTAAGCATATATCACTTTGAAAGAACAGCACTTACATATATTGAGAAATAATAATAGTGAAGGAGTATGTTCCAAACATTCACAGAAATGCTATGTCTAAGCTATTTGATCTTGTGCCAAGAATAATAAAATCAATCTGTGTTAGACAAAGAGTTAAGTTTATTCAATATTAAGTCCTTGGAGACTGGTTCTCAAACTCAAGTTTCCTTTCTGGCAGAAGAGAAACTTTCATAAAATTCCTAAAATAAAATGTTCACAAATAAGCCTCAGGATAATTGGCATTTAGAGTTTCCATCTTATGTCTTCCTGTCAAAGATTTACTTAGAAGCCACAAGCACTATCCTTCTCAATTTATATTGCTAGATAAGATTTGAAAAGTCCATTTGCTCTTCATGGATTAATTTTAGCCCTACTTTGCTGGAAACAGTGACCATGTCATATAAAATCAGCCCCAAAATTGTGATTTTCCTAATCCCAATAGGACCTTTTTGCTTATTTGAGAATGTACTAGTATGCTATATTTATATAGTAAGCTCTACTTTTTAAATTGGCCACATATGCATTCTACCACACTGAGTTCACACACAAAAAATTATGATCTCCTTGGTAATGTTCCTCTTTATAGAACAAATTAAAAAAATTTTTTAAAACTTATTGATGAGAGAGAGAGAGAGAGAGAAGGAATGAGCAACAGAAAGAGAAAGCAAGAGAGAGAGAGAAATATAGATTTCTTGTTCCATCTATTTATGCATTCATTGGTTGATGCTTGTAGGTGCCCTGACCTCAGATTGAACCTGAAATCTTGGTGTATCAGGATGATGCTCTAATCAACTGAGCTACCTGGCCAAGGCCAACAAATTCTTAATAAATTCCCAAAATGACCAGCTTGTCTAGGTACTAGACAGAAATAAGACGCAAACCCTACTTTCAGGGAGCTTGCAGTCTATAGAAGAAACATTTAATAAATTTAACGCACTACCCCTCACTTACGTGGGGAAGGAGAACTCAACCTACTCCCCATTTAAGCTCAAAGTTGTACACTAGAGTACAGCAAACTCTGTGGTTTACTATTTAAAAACCCAAACAATCCAGCTATTTCAGAAATTCACATTAATGGGTAACATGTTATACTCATTTCCTCTGAGTATAAGTGAGCTACAATTTTTTCTTCAAGGGAAACTAGAAATCTCTTACTAAAGAATCCACATTGTCAATCTCAAATTTTTAATGTAAACAAATAACTGAAACTTTTTACTTGTATAAAGAAGTGTAGTGTTTATCAAGATAACAAATATCTTCAAATAAGAGACTTATAATGGCTTTTAAATTTAAAAATTAAGTACAATTTTTCCTGTAACTTTACTCATTTATTCAGCAAATACTTATTTAATATCTATTATGTGCCAGGCTTCATGCCAGGTAGTAAAGATATAATCATGAACATGTTAAGATCTCTGTCCTCAAGGAGATTATATTTAGTGAGAAAGCAACCCTGAAATAACAGAACAGTGTAACACACATAAAGAGTAACCAGTCTCTTGAGGAAAGGGGGTAAGGAAATCCCACAGAAACCAAAAGTTGAGCCAAGGTAATTAACACAAAGGCCTGGAGGCAAAAGAGCATAGCATGACAGAGCTCATGGCTAATAAATACAGTTGACATACTAGATAACAGAATAAAGATGTTTGGACCTTGAAACTTGTGTCAAGAAAAAACACTTCTGAGATGTCCTAAATTAAATTACAGCAGGCTGGAGAGTGAGATGAAGACAGAGCAGTTAGACTGTTAATAACTGGAGGGCAGCTAACAAGATTGCCCACATTCCTGAGTGTATGTTGGAACTTAGAATTAACTTCCAGGTGGCTAATATCTGCGATTATCTAAAAGAGAGAATGGCCAGGTGCCTTCGAACCCCAGGAGCCTCCGCTTCTTCCTTACACATGAACTTTCCAGACTGTGGCCCAAAACCAACCCAAAGGAGCAAGCACTTCTTTCTTAGACTATCCCAGAACTAGCCCAGCTTCAACTTCTTTCCAAACGACCTACATCTTTCTCCCCCTACTTCAGGGGTGGGGAACCTTTTCTCTTCCAAGGGCCATTTAGATATCCATAACATCATTCGCAGGCCATTAAAATTGTCATCTTAAAAATTAGCCTGCTATATTTGGTCAAACATTTAATTAGCTCACCCCTAGTGCCTTGGCAGGGCCAGACCAAATGATTTCTCGGGCCTTATGTGGCCCGCGGGCCAAACGTTCCCTACCCCTGCACTTACTTGATGTATAAAAAATGCTTGCCAGGCGGCATAGGTAAACACCAGAAATTGCTGCCTCCCACAACAACTTCAAAAATACAACTAAAGACAAAACGGACACCATCCAGAACTACAGGAAGGCTGGCTGAGTGGAAATTCTACAACTAGAAGGAAAGAGAAAAGCACACTGAGACTCAGAGGAGGTGCGGAAGTAAAGTGCAGAGGTACTGAGGCGCACGCGGCAAGGGCTGGCAACTGAGGACTCGGCTGTCTTTTTGAATCGGGAGGGAGTCACAAGCCCCTGACTGCTCTGAACTCCAGTTCCGGGAAGTCTATGGGGACCCAGACTCATATGGGGAGAAACTAGACTGTCTGACAGCAGGCAGAACTCGGAACTCGAGGGCGGCTTTCTCTCAGAGGTGCTTGCAGCAATTACCAGGACACTGAGAAGAGGGCCTCTTAGGGCAGGGCTGAGGATCAGCCATAGCTGCTTGCTCTGCCCTGTTCATTCCCTGAGACCCCACCCCACCCAAGCTGCAGCAGAGGCTTTTGCATATGAATGCCCTGGCCCTTTGCAATCTGAAAATTACCTAACAAACTGCAGCTGGGCCAGACAGACCCACAACTTCCAAGAGAAGGCCCAAGGCCCCACAGCAGCTTGCATTGCTTCACAGCTGGGCCTCATCTGGGAACCTCCAAACCCCAAACAAGGAAGGGGAATCTGAAGATCTCTTCGTAGCTCCTGCTGAGTAGCCTCAGGCAGAGGCTAAATTAGCACCTCCTTAGAGATCCAAGAGCCAGTGTACCCAGTGGTCAGAGTGGGGCCATCCAGATTACAATTCCTCAGATTACAACACTCAGGGGGCAGACTCAGTGAGCACCAAAGTCCCACTGAAGCAAGTCTTGCCCCAGAAGGGTGTCTCCAGCACAGAAGTTCTCCCACTGCAGACACAGCTGATTCTTACAGCCAATTGGTCTGGAGGTCAATTCCTCCCAGTGATACCTACAACAATCAAGGCTTAACTACAACAAGACTGTGCACAAAGCCCACAAAGGGGTGCACCAAGAGTGTCCACCTCAGGTCATTGGGGAGGCTGAGCCACAGGGCCCTATAGGACATCTAGCACAGAAAGCCACTCTATCAACACAGGGAAGCATAAAAAATGCGGAGACAAAGAAACAGGTCACAAATGACAGAAATGGAGGAAAGCAAACTACTGGATATAGAGTTCAAAACCACACTTCTAAGGTTTTTCAAGAATTTTCTAGGAACTGTCGATAAATTTAGTGAGACGCTGGAGGATATGAAAAAAGACCAACTAGAAATTAAGCATACACTGACTGAAATAAAGAATATTATACAGAGATCCAACAGCAGACAAGAGGATCCCAAGAATCAAGTCAAAGATTTGAAATACAAAGAAGCAAAAAATACCCAACCAGAAAAGCAAAATGAAAAAAGAATCCAAAAATATGAAGATAGTGTAAGGAGCCTCTGGGACAACTTTAAGCGCACCAATATCCGAATTATAGGGGTGCCAGAAGAAGAGAGAGAGCAAGATATTGAAAACCTATTTGAAGAAATAATGACAGAAAACTTCCCCTACCTGGTGAAAGAAATAGACTTACAAGTCCAGGAAGCACAGAGAACCCCAAACAAGAGGAATCCAAAGAGGACCACACCAAGACACATCATAATTAAAATGCCAAGGGCAAAAGACAAAGAGAGAATCTTAAAAGCAGCAAGAGAAAAACAGTCAGTTACCTACAAGGGAGTACCCATACTACTGTCAGCTGATTTCTCAACAGAAACTATGCAGGCCAGAAGGGAGTGGCAAGAAATATTCAAAGTGATGAATAGCAAAAACCTACAACCAAGATTACTTTATCCAGCAAAGCTATCATTCAGAATTGAAGGTCAGATAAAGAGCTTCACAGATAAGGAAAAGCTAAAGGAGTTCATCACCACCAAACCAGTATTATATGAAATGCTGAAAGGTATTCTTTAAGAAGAGGAAGAAGAAAAAGGTAAAGATAAAAATTATGAACAACAAATACATATCTATCAACAAGTGAATCTAAAAATCAAGTGAATTAAAAATCTGATGAACAGAGTAAACTGGTGAATATAATAGAACCAGGGGCATAGAAAGGGAATGGACTGACAATTCCTGGGGGGAAAGGGGTGTGGGGCGTGCAGGAAGAGACTGGACAAAAATCATATACCTATGAATGAGGATAGTGGGAGGGGTAAAGGCAGAGGGTGGGGTGGGAACTGGGTGGAGGAGAGCTATGGGAGGAAAAAAGAGGAACAACTGGAATAATCTGAATAAAGATTTAATTAAAAAAAAATACAGATGTAACAGGACAATAGAATAGAACCTGGCTGGAGATCCTGGCTAGAACCTGGTTAGAGAACCTGGCTAGGCTGCTGATCAACTGAAAAAAAAAAAATGCTTGCCAATTCCAGGATGGTGTGCATATTGTCTTTTCCACTTGGCACTGCTGCTAGTGGTTTAGACTTGATGTCCCAGGACATGGTCTTTATTTTCTTCCTAGAAAAGACCCAATAAACCCTTTTTTTTAAAAAAAAGACTTTCAGCCATGGAAGTGAAAATCTTTTATTTAACACCTGCTTTAAATGCTATGTGATGTTTTTCTAGCCCAGTGGTTCTCAACCTTCTGGCCCTTTAAATACAGTTCCTCATGTTGTGACCCAACCATAAAATTATTTTCATTGCTACTTCATAACTGTAATGTTGCTACTGTTATGAATCGTAATGTAAATATCTGATATGCAGGATGGTCTTAGGCGACCCCTGTGAAAGTGTCGTTCAACCGCCAAAGGGGTCGCAACCCACAGGTTGAGAACCGCTGCTCTAGCCCCTACTAGAAATGGTGATTTGGTTCTTGGAATTTGGATTATTTTCTCCAGAATTAACATGGGAACACATCAGGATTCTGTGTCCTGAGAGACTTAAATTCCAAAGCAATTCAAATTGATTCTCAACCTTTTAAACCCAGCAAAATATCAAAACTACAGTGTCATTTATTTCAGAACATAATTAGAAAAAGTAAAATGGAGAAAAGGAAGATAATGTATTAAGAGTAATGTTAAACATCTGCCAGAACCACAAATAGCAAATGAACTATATTCTATACCATGAGTCATTTTATATACATTCCGTACTGACAGGGGTCAGAGGAGCAAGATTTTTATATCAAGATATAAAGCTAGCCATATTCTATGACTTTTACTTACACTAGGCAGGTCAGTCTCTCTACCCTTTTTAAATGGGAATAGTATTCAATTAACTACTGCAGAGCTAAATAAAAACCAAAGGACATGGGAACACAAATATTCCCTCAACTCTGATCTTTCCCATATGGATCCAATATGGCTCCTCTGACATGATATTGGTCAAAACTTAATCAGGATTTACATAAAGTGGCTATATAAAGCGACTTCTGCCATTACTTAAAAATGGAACTCTGGTACGTGGCTAACCAGAACAGACGGTAGAACAATAGATTATGTGCCTTTTAGTTCTTATAACGACAGAAGAATGACAACATGCTATCAATCTTTGCCATTAAGTTAGAATTTTATGTCAACAACACAGAAAAGAATATTTGGATATCTTCAATATTTAAGGAAGAAAATACGTTAGGTGCTCACTGGTGTGGGCTTTCTACAAAATTTAAAAAGTCCTAAAATGAAATGTGAACTCTCATTTCCTGTCTTTCTCCCCTCACCCCCAAATTATTTATATCTAGAGATGTCAGGATGGGAAACAAAATAAAACCCTTAGTATAAAAAGTCAAAATTAAAGTTGAGAAAATAAGTGTAAAAGTTATATTCAATTCTATAAACGAAATTATTTCTAAGAGGTTTGCTTAATTTACATTAGAATAGTGAGATCTGATGAGTCTTTATCCACTTCTTTTGTCTGCAAAGAATAACTATATGTATTTTTATACATGCCAATATAAATCTATCTATTGGTGATAGAAAAACAATAGTCCCATTTCTAAATGAATTTTAAAATATGCCAAAGCAATGTTGTGTATTTTTAGGCAGTGTTAAGATTCTTGCCTAAACTCCATTAGTGTAACTCAGGCTTTAGGTACTCTGCAAATAGTTAAGCTACCACATCTGTGTATATCTCTTCCCACTTGATAGTAGGGCAAAGGGGAAATTATCACAAAGAGGAAGCATACTGCACGGCAGCTCCTTTAGATTACAAAATGAGGCAGTTACTAGTTAAACTTTAAATGTGGTGGCTCATAAGAAGGAAGGAAAAAAAAGAAAAAGAAAGAGGCCAAAAAGGAAAAGGGGGAAAGAGAAAAGGAAAGAAAAAGGAAAAAGAAAGAAGGAAAAAGAGAGGAGGAAAGAGCCAGAAATGGGTAGAAAGGTGCAGAAGGCAATCTTGAGAAACAAGGATCCTTTGGTTTGACAGTGCTCATTTATCTTTATGAGGTTCATAAGTCTGAAACTGCCATAAACCTTGTGAAAATGTGAGACATCTGTTTCCTTTGGTGTGAAGAACAAGAATAAGTAATTTACCTCATCTATCCCTAACTGCCACCTACTAAAAACAATCAAAAGCAATACAAAACTCTAGATATGGTATACATAGGTCTGTAGTCTCATTTTACTTGAAATGTGAGGATTTCTTGAAACATACATATCTACTATATATATAAAAGGTTAATATGCTAAGTATCCCTCCCACTGTCCGACTGGTTGCTGTGACACGCACTGACCACCAGGGGGAAAACGCTCAGCACAGGAGCTCTGAGCTGTAGTGACTTGGCAGCTGCCGTTCTCGGGTGACACACCCGGAAACCAGAGAGGAGGGAGCCCGATTCTTCGCCGGGCCGTGTGATTCCACCTTCGGCCGTGGGTTATGTTGTTGCTGGGGCACTGTAGGCCCCAAATCTCGTTTACTGCACACTTGCGTTTGCGTTCCACACCCTGTACGAAGACAGCAACTTTGCAGAGTGCCATCTCACACTCCGGGACCCCTTGGGGGATGTCGGAGCGCTGGTTTTGGCCAGATCCTTACAGGCTAGGGGCCGAGGGACCCACCTGCCAGAGGGACCCCACTCACTCCACAGACACTGGGTAGGGACCACGGGAGGTTGTCTCCAGGGTGTGTCTGGCCCTTCTCGCCCAGTCCTGCCCCCCAGTCACCTTCTAATTAATTTCCTTTCAATGTACACGAATCCGTACACCAGGTCACTAGTATATATATAATTAGTAGAGAATATAAATGTAACATGGAATTCAATTCCATTTCCTTTACAATGAAGTCTATAATGTTTCAACCTTTCATTACTAAATTGCTGTAGAGAGGGAATGAATATTAGAAGTAGGCAGCAAGGAGTCCCAGAAAATTATTCCACCATGTTAAATTAGAAAGCAAAGAGCTCTCTTTTGTTCACAAAATGTGAAATTTAGAATAAATAGACCAATTTCTCAAAAATCACAAACCATTATAAACCCACCAACATTAAATAGATACCATAAATAGATCTATAATCATGGGGGGGAATTGAATTTGTAATGTAAAGGCTCTAAAAAAGTAATCTCTTGGCTCAGATAGCTTCATTGAAAAATTTTACCAAATACTTAAATAATTAACACCAGTTTTACATGATCTCTTCAAGGAAACAGAAGAGGAGGGAATATTTCCTAACTCATTTTATGAGGTCAATATCACCATGCCAAAATCATTTAAAGTTTTTCTTTCTTGCCCTGGCCATTATGATAGAGCATCAGTGGGCTGGTGCATGGAAGGGTTCCAGGTTCAATTTCCTATCAATGGTAAATGCCTGGGCTGCAAATTCAATCCCCAAAGGGTCTGGGGTGTGCGGGAGGCAACCAATGAATGTGTCTCTCACATTCATTTTTTTTCCTTCTCTCTCTCTCTCTCTCTCTCTCTCTCTCTCTCTCTCTCTCTCCCTGCCCTCCTCTCCTTCCCTTCCATTCTCTCTAAAAAATCAATGGAAAAATATTCTCAGATGAGGATTAACAAACAAAATTTTTATTTTATTTTCTTCCTTTAAAAAATATTTGCACTGATTGCACTGATTTTTAGAGAGGAAGGGAGAGAGAGAAAATTATGTGCCCACACCGGAGATCGAACCTGCAACCTTGGTATATCGGGAAGATGCTCTAACCAACTGAGCCATCTGGCCAGGGTTGATGGAACTGTTTCCTATCCTGACTGTGGTGGTAGATATACAAATCTACACATGTGAAAAATTGCATAAACACATAAACATACACACCAGTACCATTAAAACCAATGGGGGGAAATATGAACGATATCAATATTCTAGGTGTGATCTTGTACTATATTTTGTAAGACTACTTATCATTGGAGGAAACTAGGTAAAGAATACGTGAGGTAGCCAAAACCGGTTTGGCTCAGTGGATAGAGCGTTGGCCTGGGGACTGTGAGGTCCCGGGTTCGATTCCGGTCAAGGGCATGTGCCTGGGTTGCGGGCACATCCCCGGTGGGGGATGTGCAAGAGGCAGCTGATCGATGTTTCTCTCTCATCGATGTTTCTAACTCTCTCTATCTCTCTCCCTTCCTCTCTGTGAAAAATCAATAAAACATATTAAAAAAAAAAAAAGAATACGTGAGGTATATCTATATTATATTATATTAATTATATTATATTATATTACATTATATTATCATATTATACTATACTAGAGGCCCAGTGCACGAAAATTCATGCATGGGGCTGGGAGGGTCCCCTCAGCCCAGCCTGCACCCTCTCCAATCCTGGACCCCTTGGGGGATGTCTGACTGCCGGAGATCGAGCCTAAACCGGCAGTTGGACATCCCTCTCACAATCCTGGACTGCTGGTTCCTAATCGCTCACCTGGCTGCCTGCCTGGTTGCCCCTAACTGCCCCCTCCCTGCCAGCCTGGTCCCTCATAACTGTCGCCCCCGCCGGCCTAGTCACCCCTTATTTGCCAGCCTGGTTGCCCCCAACTGTACCCCTCTGTCAGCCTGGTCACCCCTAACTGCTCCCCCCACTGGCCTGGTTGCCCCCAACTGCCCCCCACCCGGCCTATTCGCCCCTCACTGCCCCCTCTGCCAGCCTAATCACCCTAACTGCTCCCCTCTGCTGGCCTGGTCACCCCTAACTGCTCTCCCCGCCCCCTCACCGGCCTGGTTGCCCCATGCAGCCTGCTTGTCCAGTTGTTTGGTCATCCCTCACTAACCCCCCTTCTGGCCTGGTCATAGGCAGCCATCTTGTGAGGGCGTGAGGGTCAATTTGCATATTATCTCTATTATATAGGATCAGAACTGTGTGTGAATCTATAAAATATCAAAGATTAATCTAAAAATGTCATGTAACTCATGTTCGGTTATATATTCATCATTTACTTTTTTAGGCATTTATTGAGTTGCCCCTATGTGTAAGGTATTTCTTTATGTACTGGTGGTGTGGAGGTGGGAAGTTACAGGGTCAGCAGTCTATAAAGGGGTATTGAATAGAGATCCTATTCACAGATGTCACAAATATAATTATATAGATGTTTTTGTGATTATTTTTAAAAATATATGTGTCTTCCACTAGCAGAGGGCAGAGACTGTGACTGTTTTAATTACCACTCTATCTCCAGTGCCAAACCAGTATTTGGAACACAGTAACTTTTCATTTAATACCTGATAAATGAATAAATGATTGAGAGAATGAAACAATCAATCAATATAAAGGGTGATAAACACCACTAGATAGAATATAGTACCAAAAATAGTGACATAATAAAAAGTGCTTATGAAAAGAGAGGAGGGAATAATTAGCGTAGTCTGGGGGAATGTGGAAAAACTTCAAAGATGTGACCTCTCAGTTGGGTCCTACAAGATGACATGGGGGAAGAGGAGCAATACCACTTCAAGCAGAGGGAATAGAACACAATGGCATAAGAAAAGCACAGGATTCCATGGGACCAGCAAAGAATTTGTTGTGCTTGAGCCTATAGTCCTCTACTGGGAGAGGGATGAAATTAGAAGTTTGATTCTGGATGCTTCACTAAGGAAATTTGGGCTTTCATGCAAACAATGTGGTGGCACTGGAGTGTTTTGAAGCCAGTAAATGATGATCAGATTTGTCTTTCAGAAAGTTAACCCTGATGGCAGTGAGGAGGATAGACAGCAGGGAGGAAAGAGAAAAGCTGAGAAACCAAGACAAGAGCTTGAAATATTCAATTTATCAGAAAACTCAATTCCCAAATGTCATGCATTCATGGAAATTAAGTCTTCATAACTACTTGCCTGAATGGTTGATAAATTGTTATCTTTAAAAATCAGTGTAAATGAATCATAACATAGGAGCAGAGACATTTACTGAGAATTTTCATTGTTCTTTTCTGCATATTCTTTCAAAATACACATGCTATTTTAAATTGTTTTTTAATTTGAAATTCTTTTTCTCAATTTTTAAAATTTTGATCTAATATCTCTTCTTCATACCTCACAAAATCTTGGATGTTGTGGTTAATTTATAAATATCTATCTATATATATAAAAGCCTAAGTGACCGACTGTCCATCCAACTGACCGACCGGCTGGTACATATGATGTGCAATGGCAATCCTATATAATAAAAGCCTAATATGCAAATAGTTCCACTGGGAGTTTGGGAGTTCGACCGCTTGCTATGATGAGCACTGACCACCAGGGGGCGGCACAGAACATTGCGGGCGTTGGCGATGCGGCGCTGGCAGCAGGCAGCAATGGAGGCACTGCTGGCCCCAATGGGCCCCAATGAGAGCAGGACCGTGGTGTGATGGTGGAGCAGGTGAGTGGGTGGCACCAGGCCAAGGTGGGTGCAAGCAGGGGCCCGATCGCCCTGGTGATTGCCCAGCAGACGGTGACCAGCGGCGGCGGCGGGGGATGGGGCTGCCACCTACCTCCCAGGCGCTAAAGGAGTTGGGCAGGGGGCCCGGCCCCGATTGATTGCCCTGTAGGCAGGATGGTGGGGCAGGTGAGGGGGTGGTGCCAGGCCACGGCAGGGTGCCAGGCGGGACTGAGGGGCTGCGAGGCTGGTGGCGTGAGCTGGGGCCCAATCCCCACAGGCCACTCTGAGGGACCTCACCCGTGCAGGAATTCATGCCCCGGGCTTCTAGTTTAAAAATAAACATTGACTTGCGCACATGCAATACATATAAGGCTTTCGCTGGTGCCAATCACATGAGACACCAGAATGTATCTAAAGACCAACTATTGGCACAACGTACCTCTGAAGCTGAAAGAAAGAAGCGTCATTGACAGAATATGTCTGAAGACCAACTACTGGTATAACGTTGTTATATCATGTTGGTTGTTATATCATGTTGTTGTTTATTTATTAATCTATTTATCACTCATTGTTTTTATCAATGTTGTTTTTATATCATGTTTTTGTTATTTTTGTATCATGTCTATATTGTTTTTATATCATGTTGTTATTGTTTATTAATCAATTTATAAATTATTTTCATATACATTTTACTAATTTTCTTTCATCTCTGACACTTCTATTATAGAGAAAGGGTGAATAGCGACATTAAAATATTTTGTATTTGAATTTTATAATACTATATTATATATATTATTTTGACATGTAATTTTTTGCAGTAATGTAATTACCACACAAATCTTTCTTCTAATTAATTTCCTTTCAATGTGCATGAATCCGTGCACTGGGCCACTAGTTGTAACTATAAAAAATGATCATTTCAACACACTATTCGTGCTATTGAGAAATTGCACTTATTTCTCTTAAAACACAAAGTAAGCAATTTTGAAACAAGTTAGAGCTTGAGTAACTAAAATATTGATCTTTGGTGAGAATAAATTATAAATCTGAATTATGGAGAATAAGTACTTTACATACATTTTTGCGCACATATACATGTGATAAACTGTAGATACAATTGAATGGTATCTTTATAATGTAACTAGAGGCCCAATGTACAAAATTCATGCAAGAGTAGGCCTTCCTTCCCCCGGCTGCCGGCACTGGCTTCCATATGGCACCCGGGACCCGAGCTTCCCTCGCAGCCCCCGCTTCATCCGGAAGGTCATCTGGAAGGATGTCTGGTCTAATTATCATATTACGCTTTTACTATTATATATGATAACTTGGCTGAATCCTTCCTTCCTCTCCCAACCCCATCCCTCTCCCCCACCCCCAAAACAAAGAGAAAACTCTGCCAGTTTAAAGAAGGAAGAAGAGCAAATGAGTCAAAAAAAATTCCTCTGGGCACAATGAAATGACTTGGTTCCCTTGTTTTCCTTTCCTACCATATGACAATTTTAACAGCTCTTTTCCATCACCATAGAGAGAATCAGAAATATGGATTATGAGAAGAGAACGGCAAGGTGTGGAAGTTATTATAGGTAATGATTTTCTTTCATTTTACAAGGAATAAAGGCATTTAAATAGTTTTGTATATAAAACCTCATAAAGGGTACTAAATGTTATTTTTTGAAATTTTTATTATGGAAAATACCAAATATAAAGAAAAGCTGATAGAACAGTATGAGCCTCCATATGTCCAGCTTTAAGCTACCAATTCATGATCCAGCCACTTCCACCCTCCATTATTTGGAAGCGTATACCATTTCATCTGTAAACATTTCAGACTGTATGTCTAAAACTATTTTAAAAAACATAATAACTATACCATTAGTATACCTAAAATGTAACCAAAAAACTTTAGTTATCAAATATAAGATCAAATTTTCAAATTTCACAGATTACCTCATAAATTTTTCAAAATTCTATGAATCCAAGTTAGGTCCAAACATTGTGGCTAGTTAGTTATCTGTACAAATTTTATTTTAATGGCAATCATTCAATATGGTTAAAAATTAAACTTACAAGTTTTAATGAATTTCAATAATTAAATCTAATATAAAATAAGGGAATAACCAGATTGTCATTCTAGTAGGGCAATGTTGATATGTGCTCCACAAATGTATAGGTACATCTGGTCAAACTTAGGAAAAAAGGTGGGGGGAAGGGTTGACTTCATTTTGTCTGTTTTCAAAATACTTCCTTCTTTGCTCACCATTTTAACTACTAACCTACCCATAATAATGGTTTTATAATAAGATTTTATCAAAGAAATCAACTAAACCATGCTAACAAAACTCTCTTGTAATCTCTCACTTGCTTGTTTTAACATTTTCACTGTTTTACTTTGACCAAATACTTCCTCCTTTGTTTGAAATTAACTTAAAATCATAGGATTTCAGAGTTGGGGATGATCATGTGGCTTCCTCATCTTAGAGAGTAGGCAGCTTTGACATTATTATAATATTTGTGTTTCCAGTGAGAAAGCTAGCATGAGAAGGAGTCAGTCAGTCTACTGACAGTTACAGACTATATTCTAATTTGTTAACAGACACTACTATGTAAATATGATCAGTAAAAGTTTTATTAGCACAACATAAAATAACTTAAAATTTTATCCTTTATAAAGCTTGGTAAAGTTAACATTTTTTCCACGTTAAAAAAGAAATTGTTATACAAGAAAGAAAGAAGCACATTTAGTTCAAGATTTGAAATAATAAAGGTTAGAAACTTATCACTCACTGAAGCCTGCAGAAACAAAGTAAATGCCAGACTCTACTCTGATATTATAACAAAGAGCTATAAACATGTGTACTATCAATAAATAAAACATGCAATATGAAGTATATGATGGTACTCTGTTGTGAGATATCATAAATTAGAAATTATTAGATCTTCTGAAATTTGCATATTACGTTCTTATAATATTTTTCAGGGTTAAAAAATTATTTAGTGGTTCCTTCCACAGCCATTGGTGAAGTTTAGATAACCCTTAATGTGCAGTAAATTCATTAATGAAAAACACAAATTTGTTATGGAAACTCAGGAGTCTCAGTATACTTCTTATATGTGCATTCTACTTTACATTAAACCTAGGACTTACATGGACAGTCCAATAATGAAAAATACTTATTGAGTACTTGATATGTTCAGGGAAGTACATTAGCAAACAGTAGAATAAAGTGTCAGAATGATACCAAATGAAACCATTAATACATTTAGTTTAAAAGAAGTACTTAATGACAATAATTTGAAGATAGAAATTTTTGAGATTTAATGTTTTCTTTTAAACTCAGAGTACCTTATAAAAATGTACTAGAACTTAATTGTTCCAAGTTCTACAACATGAAAAATCCTGTATGGACTTTTCAAATTTAAAGCATTGACACTGAACTCACTTCTAATCCTCTTTATTTTTTATTGTTTAGATTGACTTCACTCATTTCCCCCCAGAGTCCCTAATGTACCAATTACCCTATATCCTGTGTACATCCCAAATTTTTTTTTCTGATTTACCAAAATACAAAAATTCAAGCTCTTGAGTCTTTTAAAGCAAAGTAAAAACAGGTGTCACAGTAAATATAATCTACTAGATTTAGAAAAGGCAATTATAGAGTTGATTTGTTCAGTTATATAGAAGTGCAGGTGTAAATCTCTGTTAATATACAGAACAGAAGGAATGCCTCATTCTAACACAACCATCAATCTTACTTGGCCCACAAGGGAAAAGCAGTGTTCACATCAACAAGCCCTATTCAGGGGGGCGGGAGTGGGCTAAAGGGGTCTGTGGGGGGAAAGTGGACATATGTAATACTTTGAGCAATAAAGATTTAAAAAATAATAATAAATATATAATAAGAACAACAACAATAAAAAAGACCTATTCATACTTTGACAGCAATGGAAATCCCATTTAAGAAATGTGGTACCAGCACTATCACTTAACAATATGTTCAATAACATGAAAGATATGTGGCAATTAGAACTTTTTGATCTCATAGCATCCTGTTGTTTTTAAAAATCATCTCTCCCCTCTCCTTCTCTCTCAATACATATTAGAAGCTAATGGGAAGTATTTAGCTAAAAATAATAAAAATAAATAAGGCTTCTTCTTACCTGAGAAATAAATCATGATCAATTAATAATATTGCTATTAATACTATTAATAGTATTATAGCTTTTAAAATAAATTTACTTACCCACACTAAATATTATTTATTTCTCTTTCTTTCATGCTTTTTTAAAGTCTGAAACCCCCTATTATATTTACATTTTATTTTTTCAATCCTTCATTAAATCATTCAGTATATATCCCCTAGTCAACTTTCTCTTATCAATACCCATACACCCTTTCACCTTGTCAAGGATAATTATAATTTTAATTTGTTTTTCTAAGATGTTAGCCAGTTAAGGATCACATAGCAAATTTTATAAGCTTAGCCTACTCAATCACCTAGTCACTAAGGAAAAGAGATCCAAGCTCACTGAATCATATCTGCTTTTTGGAAACAGTTTCTAAACTTATATTCATATTTACTGTAGTGATATAAATTTGAAGAATAAATTTTAGGAAGATAAAATGAAAACATGTATTTTCTAGGGTCTGATCAAGATTAAAATTTTTATTTTATTTTGTTTTTAAATATATTTTATTGATTTTTTACAGAGAGAAAGGGAGAGAGATAGAGAGTTAGAAACATCGATGAGAGAGAAACATCGATCAGCTGCCTCCTGCACTTCCCCTACTGGGGATGTGCCCGCAACCAAGGTACATGCCCTTGACCGGAATTGAACCTGGGACCCTTCAGTCCTCAGGCCGACGCTCTATCCCCTGAGCCAAACTGGTTAGGGCAGATTAAAATTTCTAAAATAACACAAAATAGAATAAATTAAATTAAGAAGGCTGAACTATATAGCCTTTATATAATGGACAACAAATATTCAATAATTAAGTTATTACAGTAATTGGTCACACTGAACAAATCCAAAGTCTCTCCCAGCTTAATGGTGATTTTTTAAAAAAACTCATAATCAAGAAATTAAATGCAAAACTTGAACAAAAAAATCTTGAATAGGCAGGAATATAAGAGGAAGGAAGGCTGATGTTAGTCTAGGAAGAAGGGGAGCTAGAGTTCCTCTGGAGCAGATGAAGGCCAAGGAAAAGAGCCATGTGTTTAGGGAGATAAGTATGCATTCTTTTCAGTCTTTGTTGGTTGACAGAATTGTCAGACACTACTACAACTTGTGTTTCTGGTTGATGGGGCAAAAAGGGACACATTTTAAAGCAATGGGAGCCTTTGTTGGGACATACAGTATAATAATGCTATTCACTCAGCCTACTGGAAAAAAATTGAACCAATTTCTTAGAAACCAAGTTCTTATAGTCTATCTGCTATAGAATCTCCTATGATTGGAAAGAAATGTAGAGTTGTAATGGAGATAGAGAGAGCTATTTAGAATAATTTGTAAGAATAAAAATTAAGAAAAAATCTACATTGAATATAATGCTGGCTTGAAAATGATGTGGAAGTGGTATATTTAGACAAAAATATGACATTTGTTAATATATTAATAAAGTTAAAAAAACACCTTATAGAACAATACTTGCACTATAAACATCCTACTTACTATTTTTAAAAATATATTTTAAATAAAATCTGGGAGGTTATGTCAGAATATATTGGGTATAAAATAGTGATTTTCAACTGGTATGCTATGGCACACTGATGTGTCCCCCAGAATTTTTAAAACATGTAGTACCTGGCTATTTAATCAGAGGCACTGACCTCTTTTCCCTTAGTCTGTCAAATAAAAAAATAACAATAGCCAGCTGGTGTGAATGAATAAAAATTCTACCTCCCCCCCCTTTTTTTGTTAGATTGGTAAAATATATTTTTTGGCATGCCACAGAATTTTACTAATTAGTTTATGTGTGCCATGAGATGAAAAAGGTTGAAAATTATTGGTACAGAAGATAACTTTTATTTTCTAATAACTTATCTGTATTTTCTATTTATTAAAACAAAAAGCAGTCCCACACACCAAGAGGTCCTGGGTTCGATTCCAGTGTAGGGAACATGCTCAGGTTGTGGTTTTGGTAGCTGGCTGGGGCACATACAAAAGGCACCCAATTGATGTCTGTCTGTCTGTCTGTCTCTCTCTCTCTCTTTCTCTCTCTCTCCCTCCCTCCCTCCTTCTTTCTCTCTCTCCCTTCCTCTCTCCAAAATCAATAAACATATCCTCAGGTGAAGCTTAAAAAAAAAAAAGAATAGGTGTTTTGTATACTTTGGGTAATAAGAATAGGGGATGATTTAGTGACCTTCCTGTGTATTTTTCTGGCATCAGATAGATCGCCAGTGTATTGCATTAGCCAAATAGTTTAATTCTCTGCTTATTCATTTTAAAAAAGACATAGTCCTACATAGCACTAGTACAAGGCCTGACACAAGTAGATACTCAGTAAATATTTATTAAATAAATAAACAAAGGTTATGGTGTTATTACCTGCCTCTGCAACCAAATATCAACATAAAATCCAAAGCATTTACAAGACATTTCCAAACATCCATACTTTTACATATATAAAACAGTCTGCATTTTTAAAGTTCTCATTTGGGTGTCCTATATGTTCTTTGGCATCAATACAAAGGAAAGCATGTATAAAAAAGGCACAGGGTATTGTAAATTGATGCAGCCACTATGGAAAACAGTATGGGGGTTTCTAAAAAAAATTAAAAACAGAACTATCATACAATTTAGTAATTCCACTTCTAGGTATATATCCAAAGAAAATGAAATCACTATCTTGAAAAGATTATCTGCACCTCCATGTTCACTACATCATTAATTATAATAGCCAAGACATGGCAACAATCTAAGTATCTGTTGATGGATGAATGGATAAAGAAAATGCGATATATAGAAATATAATTACTCAGCCATTAAAAGAAGAAAATCCTGCCATTTGCGACAACATGGATGGACCCTGACAGCGTTATACTAAGTGAAATAAATAAGACAGAGAAAGACAAATATTGTATGATCTTACTTATATATAGAACTAAAAAAAAAAACCTAACTCATAGATACAGAGAACAAACTAGTGGTAACCAGAGACAGCCAGTAGGTCAAAAGTTAAAAACTTATAGTTATCGAGATAAATAAGTTCAGCATGGTGATTCTACTTAACATTACTGTATTGTGTATTTTAAAGTTGCTAAGACAGTAAATCTTAAAATCCTCATCACAAGGAAAAAGTTTGTAATAATATGTGGTGATTAATGTTAACGAAATGTATTATGGTAATCATTTCACAATATATACATATATCAAATCATTATGCTGTATACTTTAGACAAATAGAGTGCTAATGTCAATTATATTTCAATAAAACTAGAAATAAAATAAAGAAGAAACCATAAAAAGTTTTCATTTGGGTGGCATCAATATAAAGGAAGGCATGTATTATTTCAAAAGAGAAGAGACTGAGAATTAAAGCAATAGACATCCTATTGAAGTATCAAGTATTTTTATGTTTAAGCTTCTGAGTATATATTCTGGCTGCCTTAGAGAATTCCTAATAGTTTATTGAGTGCAGGGATTATATGTAATTAATTTCAGTATCCTTCACAGAGTCTAACCATAAACATAGTAGGAACTTAATTATACTTAAAATACTTAAAGAATTGGGTATTTCTTGGTTACACAAAATTTATTGATCATATTTGATTTATAATGTTAGGATAGAAAGTTGTTAATATCAAACTAAACCTCTCCAAGTCAAGCTGGCTATATCATTTTAAGAAAGGAAACAAAATTATGTAAATAGATACACACATATATACATAGTTTCTCATAAAGCAAACATATCAATTTTAATCAGTTACAAAATTGTCTTTACTTGCCTCTTGCTGTTCTGTAAATGAGGGGACAGACCTGACCCAAATTGGAAAAATATTCAGGTCCCTTCAATATTATTAGGATTGTTGACTTTACTTTAGAAAGGTATAATGAAGTAGATTGACTTTCTTTTCTTTTCCTTTAAATCAAAAACAGGTAACTCAGCTTTTTGCTACGAACTGTGAAAGTTTTAATTGCAAGATACGATCCTTGTATTCAAAAGGCTTACATCATTAGTGAAGACAGAACAGTGAATAATATAAGATACAATGCACATTTTTGTTCACTGGTTTGCTAATTTAAAAGTCACCTGGATGTTTGCACAAAACATCAAGAGCTGAAATCTTAAGAAAAAGCCGTAGACAGGAAGTAAATTTTACATAGGGTCTTGAAGACAAGGTAAAATCTGAGTAGGCAGAGAAGGGAGGAAGGCTTTCTGAATGAAGTAAATAACAGTATCAAAAGTGCAGACTTGAATGAGTATGGTATGTTTGAGAGACAGACCGACTTTAAAGAGCAGAAAGAATGGGCCAAAGAAAATAAGAAATGAAGCTGGATAGTAGTGTGGGGGCAGATTAGTAAAGGCATTGACAAGCAGCCAAAAGACATTAGATTTAATGTGGGGAAAACAGGGAAGCAATGAAGCTTTCTGAAAGGGAGTGAATGCTGGAAGCTGTAGCATTTAAAGAAGGTTAATCAGGATGAGTTGGGAAAAAACAGGTGGAAACGAAGGAAGGCAGTTGTAGTAATCCAGGAATGAGGGTCTGCATAGGATTGGTGCACAGAGATACAGTGTATTCTAGTGGCAATGTGATGGGCCTTGTGACTGTAAAATTAGGGTGTACCAGCAACAAGGATGAAACATAGACTAATCCAGAGGTTGCCTACTAGGTAAAAAGGGGTTTTACTACAGATTAATAAGACCTGGAAATTTCAAAAACATTCACAAAACATTTTTTGTTTGGTTAAGGCAGGCTCCCCCAAATTTCACATCTCCTTTGCTAACTCAGCCCCATGAAAATCTGCTCCTGTAAAAATTAGTTGTTTTCAATATATAAACAAAATTAGCTGACCCATTACAGGATATGACACCCCTCCTCCCCCCCAGAGACTAAGATCATGAAAACAGAAAAATATTCTTCTTTATACTCAAATACATATTCTTTATTGCCTGGTTCCACGGGGCGGGGGGGGGGGGGGGTATCATCTCCCTAAAATCCTGAGATATAGTCCTGACTATATCTGATAGTGATCCTGTCAGAAGAAAACAAACTCTATTGAGAAAATGAATTAAGAAATCAGCACTTTGCCATCTTGCTTTCCCGAGTTGTGCTATCAAATTGGGAGGAAATTCTCTGAAGTGAAAAACAAAGAGAAGAACATTACTAAAGCTAAATTTGGCAGATTAACTAATTTTTTGGACTAATAATTATTTTAATCTATAGTCAATCCATCCCATGTCCCCTCTCCCTTTAGAATGAGTAATAAATATGTAATGTGGCAAGGGGAGTGCTCCCATGGTACTTTCTAAATACTTCTATTATTATAATACCAATTCTATTATTTATACATGATTGTGTTATGGTTTTACATCTCTTCCCCTGATCATTTTCTGGTAGAGTTGTGAATAAGAACTGAAATGTCCCAAAATAGCAAAAACAAACACATCACCCACTGAGCTCTTCTTTTACAATGTGTGACCAAACTTATGCTTTTCATACATAATCTCATTTAATCCTCATAATAATCTTGTGAGTTAAGTACTATGATTATGCCCATTTTACCGTTGAAGAAACGGAGGCTTGGAGAGTTAAGGGATTTGTACAAGATCGCAAAGCTAGTGAGCTAGTAAGTGCCAGAAAGGTCCACCTAACTTGCTCTGGTTAATCATTAGTTTATACTGCCCATCCCAAACATATGCCAACCAAAATGAAAAGTAAGAGATATAAGGGACCTGGACATTCTACTCACCATGTGAAAGAGTAAGAGGGAGCATAAATTGTAAGAACTGTGTCAGTGACACAAATGGGTAGATGGCATGATTCACTTCTAATCTTTCTGTATAGTACTGAAAACACTGTGCTCTATCTTTGAAGGAGAATGGGCCATTGCTATGAAATAAGAATCAACTGTCCCCTCATTTATAGGACCTTGACATTACATTACTATTTGATGGTATTGACAGGATCTCAATTTGCTCACATTTTAAAAAATGTTCTTACTTAGATCAACCAGGTCAAGACTAACTAGGCTGGCTGGTGACACCAAATGCTTAATTTTCTCAGTAGAATAACCAATGATCTGAACAACCTATATAACTCCTACCAGTGACCCTGAAACAGAAACTAACCTCTTAAAGATATTTCTCAGTACATAAAATCCTATCTAATAAAGAGGGAATATGCTAATTGACCCTCACACGATCACAAAGGAGGTGCCCACAGCCAATAAGGAGGGAATATGCTAACTGACTGGCCCACCCTCAAAGATGTGGCACCCATAGCCAATAAGGAGGGAATATGCTAATGGACTGCCCCATCCTCAAAGATGGCAGCACCCACAGCCAATAAGGAGGGAACATGCTAATTGACTGCCATGCCCTCAAATATGGCAGTGCCCACAGCCATAAGATGGTGGCACCCAGTCCCCTCAGCCCTGCTGGGGCGGCAGCCATGCGCCTGCCTCCAGAGTCCCTCAGTCCCCTCAGCCCCCCAGCTGCCCAGGGCCAGCCCAATGCGCAGATAACCAGGGCCGGCCGAGGCTTGCGCTGCCGGCAGTGGCAGCAGCAGAGGTGTGATGGGGCATCGCCTTCCCCTGATCACCGGGTCGCCTCCCACCCCTGAGGTCTCCCGGACTGTGAGAGGGGGATGCCAGGCTGAGCGACTTCCCTTCCAGTGCATGAATTTTCATGCACTGGGCCTCTGGTACATTCATAAGACACTTCTAAAAATAACTCTCCACTGTAATTCCCTCCTTATGCATCTGGACAGAGACGTCATATTTCCTCCACAAAGCTTCCTTTTCTGTTGCAGCAGTAAAAATCTCAATTTCAAACTGAACCAAAACAATTGAGAATTACAAATTCCTTCACAAGACATGATTATTTTTATTAGTTATTTTATATAAAATTTCTAAATATGATGGGACACTTTACATTTTAATTCTATAATATTTTAAACTAGATAATAAAGCAATTATAGCTTAAAGTTCTGTCTCCCCTCACCCCTCTTTTTTCTGCTAACACATGGTCTTCCACAAAAGAATCAGTATGATCTTTGCAGACTATAGATAAGAAGTATGGCCATGGGAAACTAAAGAATAGAACATTAAATACAAGTCAAGTAATTCAGAAGTTTAAAATTTATCATCTGTCTATGAAACCAGCAAACAGTTGGTTATACAACTGGTTCAGTTATAACTGGTTAAATAAACATCCTATTATAGGATGCAGTTGGTAACTTCCACTTTCCCTCCAACTAGTGTTGTTTTGGCAGGCAGCCATATAATCTGCAATAATCTGTCCCTGCTCTGAAGCCCCACCCACTTCCTCTGCCCCACCCCCATTCAAACTATGACTGGGATACATCTGGTGTGCTAATATAAGTCAGACAATCATAAAAGGCCTCTCTAACTATAAAAACTAAAATTTGCATAATTTGTACTTTTAATTATTTAACATTCATAAATCTTAAGAAAAAATACACTATATGATATCACATTTTAAAGATTATTTGAACGTTTTAATTTCCTTTTTTTATGTATTAGAAAGAATAGAGGCCCCAAAATAGTACTATCCACTGCAATGCTTCTTGAATAAAAATGTGTCCTAGGTACAATTATAACACTTTCATTTACACATCTGACATGTAACATATTAGGAGTTTGGAAGTCAGAGTTACACACATTTCATTTAAACCTTGTTCCAAGAGCCTAGTTGGTAAAGAAACTATTAGGCTAGCTTTCCTGGTTTATAAAATATTTTGCATTAACTTTAACATACAAACTATGAAGTGTTAAATTAAAAAACACTACTTTCCTACTTCATCTAATTCCATTTTGTGTTTCGAGTAGTCCCATAAATTATTATCTTATGGATAAGATATTTTTAAAAATATTTTAATAGGTAACTAACTTTATGTACAAAACAAAAAAGTTTCAAAGTAAACGTGACCAAATCTTCTGACTTTTCTGTCTCTGTATTTGGTATTACGTTCAAGAAATTACTCTGCTCTCTCTCCTATTTTCCCTTTTGTAAAAGAAGAAAAGTAGGAGTGGCTTTATTATTTTTTAAGATCTCTAGGATGAATAGTATGCCATTTGAGTAGCATCATTTTGAAATATTTTTACAGTAATAATATATTCATTTGAATAAACTGCATTCATTTAATAAACATGACCTTTAGTATTTTAAAAATTTTAGACTCCTGACAAGATTTTGATATTTTATTTGCAGCTCAGTGCTTACCTTACTTATCCAGGAGGAAGAAAAAATATCAAACAATATTTGAAAAAAAAATTCCCACTATTATTTATTTGCAGAATATTAAACTACATATTAAAATAAATAGAGCATATGAATCCAGTGACTTTTGAGGTTGATTACTCTCAGCTGGACTTTGAGCTAAGGCCATAAATATTCACATGAAGTTCTACAAAGCACTTCTTAGCAATATTTAGACATAAACTACATTTATAATAAGATACTAAATATGAAACAAAACACCAAGATTACAGTAGATCTTCTCAAATGCATGACCTACATTTCCAACCCAACCTATAAAAAACTTTAAAAATTCTTTAGTTAGCTACAGCAATAATAAGATCCTCAGAGGTAGCTTTCTTTAAAAGCTGCCTCTTAATTACTTAGGAAAGATAAAACTGAACTCAAGTTGTAAGATCAGCACCACGCTATCAGCTCTTTCATCCCGAGAAAGGAAGTTATTGTAGACAGTTTTATAAATGAGGCTTAAAAAGAGTACTTCCTGGTCAGACAGTTAACGGCAATAGCATTTTATATAGCTTTACATTTCGACATTTTGAAAAGAACTTTCTAAAAACTTTTCCTGAATTTCCCCTCCCAGTTCCTACAAAAGAGGAAAACTTGCTCAAGCTAAACAAATCTTGCATAAAAATCTACGAAATTCTACCAATCCCTACCATTATGGAATCATATAAGTATTAATAATAATATCAGCTTTAGTTTTAATTTTACATTTATTTTACCTTTATGCACCCTCCTTGCCCCTCACCCTGTGTGTCAGAATGAGGTTTCTCAGGACACGTTAGAAGGTAAAAGAAAGAACTTAAAGGAGGACAACTCACCCAATCCTTGATAACGAAGAAAATGCTGATAATTCACATTTTAATTTTCAAATTTAAAGTTAATTCTCTTTTAAACTTATATGCATATAAATTTAAAAACCTAATACAATCCTAGTAAGGAACTGCAGATGAAAACAGCGTGACCGGAGCACTGCACATTACTATCTGTATTGCAAGCTTAACTACTTCCTGTTACAACTCCCATTGGTTCTCATAAGTACAAGTGCCTATGGGTGTTGCCAATTTACTCCTCCTTTTGTAAGTGAACCACTGAAGGAGATTTCAGGTTGGCACAATCAATGCTAACAACTATTAGGGCAGAACTACCTTGGGCTAATACCAAGAGCCTCCCAAACTAGGTTAATTGTGAGTTAATAATTACCTAATTCAAAAGGGCAGGAGAAAATTTATTTCAACAGACTTTTCACTATTTTTCTAAGAATGTATGTGACTTCACTCATCAAATATGTATTAACTGCTTTTGCAAAGCACTGTTCTAGGCACTAGGACCATAGTAATGGACAAAACAGACAAAGTCCCTGTGGTCATGCATACCCTATCTAGCAGACCCTTTGACAATGTCATATGAGAAAACTTCCATAAAGGAAGAGACTAAAGAAATTTGTATGGGAATTTGGAAAGTCAATTGTAGTGCTCACTACTAAAAAGTACTGTAATTAAGGCAACCACCTTAAACCCAAAAGAACTTTTCCAGAACCTGGTACATAAAAGTAGGAGTTTTTTTTAATGTTTCAAAAAGACCATGTTGGAGACAACGACATAGGTTCCAGCAGGGAAAAGGAAAAACTTCTCACCATGAGTCACCAGTGACTAAGTTCTTTTAATTCAGGCTTAAAACACATTTCAAACGCATTACTTGTACATGCAGAAAACTGATAACCCAAATTAACCCCAGAAGCTTGATTTGACCAATTTTCAGGGTTAATATCAGCATCTAAGAAAAACCAGTGAAGTGCTTTGAATGGGATAATGCCTCTCTACTGAATTTTATTATAATTTTGGTAGTCTTAGTCTTTAATGCCTAATGGTCAAATCAGCAAGCTTCCATTAGATTTTGTTACAATGAACAGTTTTCTTAGATTTTAGCCAGAGTGAGACACAATCATCTTTGGCTAGACATATGGTGTGGTAGTAGGTATGGCTTTTATTTGCATTCAAGAAAACAAAAACATAATTGAGAGTAAAATGTACAGAGAAGTTCTACTCTCCCAATTCTTCTATACTTTACCTTCTTAGGCTTTTACTCCCTTATGTTTAAAATAAAATCTTTTTAGCCAACACATTGGAGAAATTCCAAAAGCCAAATTTATCTAGTCATTCAACAAATATTTATTAAGCACCTACTACATGTTAGGCATTGTTCTATGAGTTGGGGATACAGTCAAGATTAAAACAAAAGATCTCTGCTTTCATAGACGCTAATTTCTAATACAGGGATTTAAGACAAACAAATAAATACTATCTAATAAAGAGGGACTATGCTAATTGACCCTCACACCATCACAAAGATGGAGGCGCCCACAGCCAATAAGAAGGGAATATATTAATTGACAGCCACACCCTCAAAGATGGCGGAACCCACAGCCACAAGATGGCGGTGCCCAGACCCCTCAGCCCCCCAACCCCCCAGCTACCCAGGGCCGGCCCGAGGCACAGGCAAGCCTCGGATGGTGGCTGCCCAGCTGCCCATGTCTGCCCAAGGCTCAGGTAACCAGGGCCAGCTGAGGCTTGTGCTGCTGGCAGTGGCAGCAGCAGAGGTGTGATGGGGCGTCACCTTCCCCTGATCACCGGGTCACTTCCCGCCCCTGAGGGCTCCCGGTCTGTGAGAGGGGGCAGGCCGGGCTGAGGGACCCCCCTCCAGTGCATGAATTTTCATGCACCGGGCCTCTAGTAAAATATAAAAAACTGTATGTCAGAAGGCTGTAAGCACTATGGAAAAGAATACAAAGTGAAAGATAGAAATAACAAGTTTATTTGTTCACAGTTCCAAATTGCTTATAACACAAAGAAACTTCGCTTTGAAGACCAGAGTGTTAGAGCTCTCCCAGACTCTACATCTAACTCAAGGGAACAACCACATTCTGTTGCAAATAACAGAGAATCTTATTTCATTTGTTGTTAATACCTAGCAAAAGGAAAACAAAGTTCCAAAAATCTGAAATTAGAATCCATTCCTTTTTGATAAACCCATCACATAAAGAAACGAAACCAATCCCAAACACTCAAAGTCAAGGGTCACTTTAGGAAATATCATTCTGAATATGAAAATACAAATATCCATATACTTGCTACCACTGGCATCGAATTTGCCAACTGTGAGGTTCAGAAGTGAATTCTTTATTTTAGAATTATCCCTGTTATGTGTACTAGCAGCAACAATTATATTGACACTAGAGGCCCGGTGCACGAAATTTGTCTGGGGGGACGGGGGGTGGCGGTCCGCTCAGCCCAGCCTGCACCCTCTCCAATCCAGGACCCATTGGGGGATGTCCACCTGCCGGTTTAGGCCCAATCCCGGGGATCGGGCCTAAACCGGCAGTCAGAATCCCTCTCACAATCCTGGACCACTGGCTCCTAATCGTTCACCTGCCTGCTGGCCTGGTCACCCCCAACTGCCCCCCGCCCCCCGCCAGCCTGGTTGCCCCTCACAGTCCCCCCACTGGCCTGGTCGCCCCACATAGATTGCTGTTCAGTCATTTGGTTGTCCCTCACTAACCCCCCTGCCAGCCTGGTTGCCCCAAGCAGCCTGCTTGTTCAGTCCTTTGGTTGTTCCTCACTAACCCCCCTGTTGGCCTGATCACCCCATGCAGCCTGCTTGTTCAGTTGTTTGGTCGTCCCTCACTAACCCCCCTGCTGGCCTGGTCGTAGGCAGCCATCTTGTGAGGGCATGAAGATTAATTTGCATATTACCTCTTTATTATATAGGATGTTATCTTTGAACCTAAAATAAGTATTTACATTTAATACAATTCAACAAATATTCATTGAGCAGATACTAGCTGCAAGATAACTTGGTTAGATGTATAAGGTACTGTCCTTTTAAAACCAAGAAGACGGAATCTAGGAAGGATAAGTCAAGTGCAAACCCAACAATGTAATGTCAGAGAGAATATGAATGTAATTAAAGGTACAAAAATAAGTACTTAGGGAATCCAAAGGATAGAGTGGCAAGGAGGATGATTAGAGAAGGGCTCCTGAAAGATGACATTGGACTCTCAAAAATGAGGAACAGAAGGCATTCTAGGGGGAAATATGGCAGGAACAAAGAAAGACCTGAAGGTGGTAAATAAGTAAGTTCTTGGATAGTAAGCAGGCCAGTCTGGTTGGGGTGTTTATATAAATTATGGGGTAATAGGAACCTAAAAACAGGTTGATAAATCTGTACTGAATTCAGTAGGCTATGGGAATAATTAAGGTTCTAAACATGTGAGTGACAAATTCAGAGTTGTACTTTAGCGAGAATGACATGTAGGAAAGATGAAAAACAAAAGGAGGCTGAAAAATTGTCGCAGTACTTCTTCCCTAGCACCTCCTTAGCTCTTCCTTGGACCATCGAGAGGTATAAAGTAGAAAGTACACTGAGTTGAAAAACCATATCTACGTCACAGTGGTCAATGCCATTATCCGCATGACCTTGGGAAGTCACTTACCCTCACTGTCTCAATTTCCCTATGTGTGAGTCTACTAATTACAATTTATTTTTGGAGTCACGAGCTATAAATTTCAGCAAATGATTAGATACTGGGAATAGAACAAAAACAGCAATAAAAATTTCTTTCAAGTGATTAAAACAATCAGCAGCTACCATTTATTAAACACTTCCTATGTGTTTGTCACTATGCTTGGCACTTTATATAAATGCTTTATTTATTCCTTAGAAGAATCCCATGATGTATGTATTCTTATTTTACAAACAAGAGAACTTTAAGACTTAACTAACTTACCTAGTGCCAGCCCAATTTATATTGACAAAGCCAAAATAGGAGACTAGGTATCTCTGAGGTATAAGGCTTTCTCCTTCCAACACAGCATTCTGTTTCTTATATGGTAGATAGACAAGGCTAACATTTGTTCTTGTGTTCCAAAAAAATCACTGTCTCTTTTATTCTCCTTCTGATATATGAAAAGGTCTCAATGAGATAAAGAAACAAAGTGTGGACATAAATATAATCTACTTATTTGTTGATCATTGATTCATTCACTCATTCCATTCTAATTTATTGAGCATCCTTTATACTTTGTACCTGGCCCTATACCTGGATGGAAAGATAAATAAGACCCACCTCTGCTCTCAAAGTGCTTTTAAGCTAGTAAAAGGCAAACACATGTGAACTAGGAAATGGTAATACAATGAAAGAAGAGGAGTTTTTTGCACAAGAGACTATGAAGCAGAAAGGTACATGAAGCAAAATACTGTATTTCAGCTATTAAATCTTGACCTAGATCACTTAAAATTATATATTTACTAGAGGCCCGATGCATGAAGATTCGTGCAAAAATGGGCCTTCCTTCCCCTGGCTGCCAGCACTGCCTTTGCTCCTGCCAGAGCCGCCTTTCTGCCTTCGTTCCGCCTTTCCACCTTCCCATGTTGCCCAGAGGCCCAGAGCGGCTGGGGCCCTACGGAATGCCTGCATCCTGCCCCGCCCCCAGCCACTCGGAGGCCTGTGTATGCAAATTAACCTGCCATCTTTGTTGGGTTAATTTGCATACTTGCTCCTGATTGGCTGGTGGTCATCATGAAGGTATGGTCAATTTACATCTTTCTCTTTTATTAGTGTAGATGTGGTTTTTGCAAATATTTGTGTATATTAACATACACACCCTTGAAAAAGTAAAGGCTAATATTCACAACAGAAGGACAATTAGCCATGAACTATGATTCTGTTTTTGTGTGTCTACTGCCAAGACTAGATGATTAGTTTACTTAAGAAAGCATTCTGGCCCTAAACGGTTTGGCTCAGTGGATAGAGCGTCAGCCTGCGGACTGAAGGGTCCCAGGTTCGATTCCAGTCAAGGGCATGTACCGTGGTTGCGGGCATATCCCCAGTAGGGGGTGTGCAGGAGGCAGCTGATTGATGTTTCTCTCTCATCGATGTTTCTAACTCTCTATCCCTCACCCTCCTCTCTGTAAAAAAAAAAATCAATAAAATATAAAAAAAAAAAAAAGAAAAGAAAGCATTCTGGCCCAGACCGGTTTGGCTCAGTGGATAGAGTGTCAGCCTGCGGACTCAAGGGTCCCAGGTTTGATTCTGGTCAGGGGCATGTACCTTGGTTGCGGGCACATCCCCAGTGGGGGGTGTGCAGGAGGCAGCTGATCGATGTTTATAACTCTCTTTCCCTCTCCCTTCCTCTCTGTAAAAAATCAATAAAATATATTTAAAAAAAAAAAGAAAAAAAGAAAGCATTCTGTGTGTGTGGCGGGGGGAGAGGGGGCGCCAATAAGGGAAAAAGGAGACACATGTAAATCTTTAGAGAATAAATTAAAAAAAGAGAAAAAAATAATTTTGAAAGTCATAATAAAAAGTAAACTATAATAATAATAAAAAAAGAAAGCATTTTGCCTTGATTAGTGCCATCTATTATAATGACTAACTAAAATGTATTTGAACTGTCTAGCCTTGAATGCTATGGATATAAGCCAGTGTCATTAGATAGAAAGTGAAACATACTCCATAAAAATAAATATATTCCATGTGAGCCCTTGTTTGATCTGGAAATAAAAAGTTATTCCACTGTCTGTCAAAAATAGTATTCCAATGAGTCCTGATAATTCACTAACTAAATATTAAGCATAACAAAACATACAATGCTAGGTTGATTTTGCTACCCCTCATTTCACTGAGGCCAGAGGTGAAGTGAAAGGGCCCCAAACGCTAGACTCCAGCTTGCAAATTCAAATCTCTGAGCTAAAGACATGTGGGCCACATCTCTTTGTTTAACGGGAGTAGGTTTTCCTAGGTATAATATGTGCATTCCAATGTATCTTATTTTTCTCACTCACTTTGGGGATGAAAAATGTGTGTTTGTGAGATAGCTGACAATTGTTAGGAGACTGTTCTGTGTTAACAAATCAAGAAACTGATCCTTCCATCTTTCTGTTGTAATACAGAAATATCTTAGAAAAACTTTAAATATATTTCAATGTCTGTAACAAATCTTGAGTCAGAAAACATACATTATGGCCCAGCTGGGTGTGCTCAGAGGTTGAGCATTGACCTATGAACCAGGAGGTCACGGTTTGATTCCTGGTCAGGGTACATGCCTGGGTTGCAGGCTCAATCCCAGTGTGGGGCGTGCAGGATGCAGCTGATCAATGACTCTCTCTCATCATTGATGTTTCTATCTCTCTCTCCCTTCCTCTCTGAAATCAATAAAAATATATTAAAAAAATATATATACATATATATACACATTATGTTGATTTAGAAAGTGTTTAGGTAACTTTAACAACATAGTATAAGCTAGAATGATAAAATTTATCAATTTAATTTCTACTGGTTATCATAAAAATTTGAAATGGTTATTGTTTTTAATTGGGGACCCATGGCTTAGATATGAATTAGATCACATTTTGGCCTATAAATAAACATATCTAATCTATAATTATAGTTAGATATCACTTATTATTTTTTACTAAGCTGAGTCTAAGAAACAGTAACAAAATTTTAATATATCCTCATAAATAACAAAGCAACCAATAAAATGGCTAAATATAGGCTAAATAATTACAAACTATACTCCCTATGGTGAAATGCAATTAATTGTACAATAGTCTGCAACTCAAAACTACTCATTCAAAACTATTCTCTGATTGACAAAAATCTCTCATTGGAGAAAGAAAAGAAATCTGAAAATGTCTTCTCAGGAGAGTCACACCACACTTTTAAATGGAAACTTTCTGTCTGTTTTCCTTCTTGGAGGAAGGAAGAAACAAAGAGGGTAGGAAAAGATTATAAAGAGGCTTTTTAACAAAAAGGACTCTAAAGTAAAAGTACCAATAGTAGTTTTCATTCATTCTCCTATACTACTTGAAACCAACAAATTTGAACACTGGCAAGCAATGAGAACTTTTATTCAAGTTGGCTTAAACATTAAACCAAATTAGATATCAAGGTAGACTCTAAGATTACAATCGTTTGACTGTATAGGACTCAAGTGGTAAAGAAAGTGTAAAATGGGTTATTGTATTTGCTGGGCAGTACTTGTATCCTGCTAAACTAATAGTTTAAGAACTACAAACTGAAAAGAACTTGCATCCTATGGCTGCTGTAACCTTTCATCTGGAAGGCTCTTTCTTAATCTCTACTTTGGGTTCTATTTTTTAATGGAAAAGAAACAGTTTAAATGACCATGTATGTAATAAATCACATATTTATAGTTCTCCTAGTGTTTTATTTTGTAAAACAAATGAAAATAAATTCCCACAGAATTCCTACCCTCCTCTACTCCGCCTCTCCTCTAGGAATAAACAGTTATTGTAGGCCCCTCCTATCACTAAAAATTCTATTACAATGAATCTCTCTTCAGCAGCTCTGGATCAATATCATAACGTAATGTGGCTGAAATGACTGCTTTAGTAATCACTCAGGGGAGTATCAGAACAGTTTCTTTTGTTACAAGGAAATAAATTTAATATTTTATCTTAAGGAACTACAATCTGTACGAGTCAGAGATGAGCTAACAAGTATGATGAAAGAGCTTATCTGCTCAAATTCTATTTTGTAGAATTACTGGTACTGAGATTCCCAGTCCTTCTACAGACCATTTCAAATGTTACATGCACTACACAGTGAATATATGCCCCTTGTACATAACCTCTTGTGTTAACTGACCTTGAATTCTCTCTAGGGTTCTTGAAAAATAAATTTAATGTAAAAAAATTACAATTAATAGACCTTAAATAAATGATAGTTGTCGCATCTTTAAAATTTGTAGGTGCTGTTGTTTTTCCTTATCTCCATGACTTCTATTTCTTAGAGGAGGACTTCTGGTTGGTGGATTTTTCATAACCACATAAAGTTCCACACTTTCTGAAGCCAGGTAAGAAGGGTTCTGTGTCAGCTAATATTCAATAAAATCCCCAAATGGCACATGTCCTCTAATATCACCCTGACCAAGATGACTTCTGGAATTTTTGTCCTGGATTTGCAGAAAGCAGTTCTGTGTTTAAGTGTTCCACATGATGTCTCTGGGAAATAAGGGCAGTGTGTCTCCCTTGCTCTTAGTTGCAGCTACCCATTACTAACCATGGGCAAAGGTTTCTAATAGCACACACTCTCAACCGGAAACAAAGACGATATCTAAACATCTGTGAAGTGATCTAGTCATTACATCCACCATTGTTTCCCCAATACCATCATTTTCTAAATCCGCTTCTATAGAAAGAAAGAAAGAAAGAAAGAAAGAAAGAAGGAAAGAAAGAAAGAAAGAAGAAAGAAAGAAAAAGAAAGAAAACAGTTGCAAAGAGAAGGGGTCTGGAGAAGCAACACACAGGGACAAAGAAGTGAAAAAATTCACTGGCAAACTGCTGGCTGCAATGCTGAGCCCGTGCATCCAGGACACCTGCTAAGCACTGTGAACCCCTAGCCTGGCATCAGTTTAATTTCCTCACCCCCCCAGTCCCACCCCCAGGACCCACCCCCCAGTTCCCACCCCCAGATCCCACCCCCCAGTTCCCACCCCCAGATCCCACCCCCCCAGATCCCACCCCCAGGACCCACCCCCTAGGTCCCACCTCCAGTTCCCACCCCCAGGTCCCACCCCCAGATCCCACCCCCCAGGACCCCCCCCCCCCCCAGATCCCACCCCCGGGTCCCACCCCCAGATCCCAACCCCGGGTCCTACCCCCAGTTCCCACCCCCGGGTCCCACCCCCAGGTCCCACCCCTGGGTCCCACCCCCGCTGCTTTCCTCCTGGTCTCAGCGTTCCATGGAGACACGCACGGCCCCCCAGCAGGACGCAGGGTGCTGGGTGAGCAGGCTTCTCCCCGCTGCCGGTCCAGGAGTGGCGCCTCACGCTCAGTCCCGGCAGCTCGGAGGAAGGGGAGACTAACTGGAGAGCCGGCCAGTGCAGCAACACCAAGCTCTTTCCAACCCTCGTCTGACCGTCCACTGCCTCCCAGACCGACGCCCAGCCTTCAGACCCCAGAAGCGCCCCGTCCCTCCGCCCCGCGGGCGCTGAGGCCAAGGCGCGGCCGAATCCGGAAAAGTTTCTGAGGTCCTGGTGGCCCCACAAGGAACAGCATGGGGCCCATCCGAATACACGCCCGCGCCGAGCCCCAACAGGGGCCCCGGCAGCATCGCTCTCCTTTCGGCCGGAGAAGCCCGCGGCGCCTCGCTCCCAGGGCCCCCGCGCCAGGTCCCGGGAATGAATGGAAGGGCGTCCCGCGCACCGTCCAGCCCTCGCCGCTCCCGCCAGGCCCCCCGCCCACGCGCTCCTTGAAGGTCCCAAGACACAACCGCCGGTCCAGCGAGCCCCCCGCGGCGCTCCGGGGCCTCCGGCTGCCCCGCGCCCTCACGCGCCCCCCGGGAAGCGGTGCTGGCAGGGACCCCCGCGCAGCTGGCGGTTCCCACGCGCCGCGCAGCGACCCCCGACCCCGACCCCGGCCCCGGCTCCCTCCCTCTCCCGGCGGCCCTGGCCTCTCCGAGCCCATCTCGGCCCCCCACCCTCAGGCCAGCTGGCCCGGGCCCTCTCGGGGGCCCACCCCCCACGATCTGCTGACCCTGGGCCTCTCGAGGTCCCCGTGCCCCTCAGACCTGCTATCCCGACCCCATCAGACCTGCCGTCAGTCCCAGCTGCCCTCGTGGGGACCCCCTCACACCTGTCCCGGCCCCTCGCGCGAACTCCCCTCAGACCCGCGGTCCCGCTCGCTCTTGGGGTCCCCTCTCTTCAGACCCGCTGTCCCGGACCCTCGCGGGGTCCCCTCTCTTCAGACCCGCTGTCCCGGACCCTCGCGGGGTACCCTTCGGACTCACGTTTCCTGTCCCGCTTAGGGTCCCCCCTGAGCCCCTCTTGGGGTCTGTTCTCCACAGTCCGGACGGCCAGACCCGCTCCGGAACTCCCCTCACTCGGGTGCTCGCCAACCTCGTCCCGCCCAGGGTCCCCCCGCCTCGGCTCCCGCTGTCACAGCCCCGCGCCCCGGGTGCGCTCACCTCAGACCTGCTGTCAGCACCCGGCCCGGCGTCGCCGCCGCCGCTTCCTCTCCCACACTTGTTCCCCGGTCGCTCTTCTGCCGCTGGTCCCCTGGAGGGTCCCTGAGTCCCGCCGCTGAGTGCAGGGGCCGGCCGCGCGGAGGCTCCGTCCGCGGTCTCGGCGTCGCGTCCCACTCTCTCCCGCAGGACCCCCGCCGCCGCCGCTGCCGCCGGGCGCCACACGGACCCTCCCGCAGCCGCCGCTGCTGCTGTCCGAGGTGCGGCTCTTGCCAGGGGTGGCCAATCGCACCCGACTGCGCCGAGCGCGCTCCGCCCCACGGGCTCATCCGCCCGCCCCCCGCCCTCAGACCACGCCCCTAGCTCGACTCTGATAGGCTCTCTACTGACCTGCCTTGATCGCGGGGCACAGGCCTGGGCCCGGATATAGGTACTTGATTGAAGGTGCCTGAGGAGCCGAGCGGTCGATGGCGCCCGAGGATTGGTGGAGTTGACCTCGGGGCAGAATGAGGCGGGGCGGGGCTTCTTTGGACGCGGAAGCCCTTGCAACTTCACTTACCCACGGGCCCGCCTGGGGTGCGGTCATTTTTGTTTGTGCAGCGCTGCGGTCAAAGTTCGCGGCACTCCTCCCAGCGCCTTTACTTTTCTTGGGAGACTCCCAGAGGCCAAGGCCCCCTGGGACTCCCCTGGACCACCCTGCTAGAGCCATTGAGGAGGACCCCGTTCTTCCGCTAGACCTTGCACAGCCTTCTGAGCAGTTCTGCCGGAAATTAATATAGTGGTGTTTTGTTTTGTTTTTCACTCAGGACTTGTAAATATTTCCTGGATTTAAACTCTTTTTTTTTTTTTTTGGTATTTTTGTCAAGGGAATTGCCCTACCTTGTATTGCGTTCAACGGACATCAGCTTAATGCTTTTGGAAAAAGAAATCGATATACTAGATGCGTGCTCTGCACAAGTAAACGTTCAACACTGATGGGGCACATTTTGATAGGTACAAGGACAAAACTTTAGAAATAATCAGTCTGTGGGTTTTGATAATCATTAGAATAGGCGGAACAGGAACTGTACAGGGGAAACCCTATTAGCTTTAGCAAGCTTTCAGCATGCCTATTCAACATACTCTTTTTCAGGGCCACATGGTTTAATGGTTCTGTGTGAACTAATGGTCAAAGTATAATACACTTTGACCCACGTGCAACCTGTGATACCAGAGACCCGTCCTGACCCAGGGTGAAAGATGGTGCCTGCCAGGGGTGAAAGTGCATCATGTTACACAGAGCCGTTCTTTTTGTTTTTGTGAAATTGTCCATGTTGACTAAACAACACAGGAAACCGAAAACTACTCTCACCCCAAAGTTTATGCAGTTTGACAAGTCAGTGTTTATGAAGAAATGGTGTCATTTCAGAAACACAATTTGATCCGAAGCCTTGTCAGATGTGTATATAGGACTTCACTCTCAGGAAACTTCTACCATTAACTCTTTTTTGTGTGTGTTAGTTCCCGCTGACAAATTTGTGTTCTAAACACTATATTTTCCCTAGTGTTTTGAAATCACGCCCCATTCCAATTACGATGCTCTCACCCCCCTTTTTTAAAAATATATTTTATTGATTTTTTTACAGAGAGGAAGGGAGAGGGATAGAGAGTTAGAAACATCGATGAGAGAGAAACATCGATCAGCTGCCTCCTGCACACTCCCTACTGGGGATGTGCCCGCAACCAAGGTACATGCCCTTGACCGGAATCGAACCTGGGACCCTTCAATCCGAAGGCTGACGCTCTATTCACTGACCCAAACTGATTAGGGCATGATGCTCCCCTTTTACGTTTAAGTTTGAGTGTCAGGGTATGCAGAGAGGGCCTGTGAGGACGGGCTAGCAGGACTCCAAGAACAGTTCTGAAGTAGACGTCTCCAGAGCAGCGTGACTGTGTGCCACGTGGGGAGGGGATACAGAGGCATTTCAAGGTGGTAAAGCTCCGTTTTGAGGGAACTTGATTCCTGTAGGCCTAGAAAAACTGTCCAAAATCATTATATTAACAAAAGTAGGTCCTCCTTCTCTAAAGAGTCATTGAGTAAGAGCTCATCTTACCAATTCTGAAGTTGGCAATATGGATTGGAAGAAAGGGGGTAAGTTTTCACCACCCAAGTGTTCAGTTGTGTCTACTCATATAAAAAAAGAAATGCATGACTATTAACAGATGTTATTTGCAATCAAGAAAATAGAGGTAAAACATAAGCATGATAAAAATCCAAGTGTCTTGAAAGGAAGCCAATTAGCAAGGAAATCAACTCTTTTCTCTTTGATTCATTATAGCAATGAATTCCAATTTCTAAATTGTTGGTGCTTTTTCTGGTCTATGATTACTGGTACTGATAGGAACTCAAGTTGCTCAATATAGTTGATTACAAATAATTTAGATCGGATCTAACAGCATAAATAAAGAAAATGACATCATCCTTTGGATAGGAGACAATTCTGAAATCTTAGTTTATATATAGATGGTGAACAGTGAGCTGCAAGGATGGCTCTTATTTAGAAGGGGCTTCAGAAGATCTCTGAACTCCTGAAAAGACACTGCAGCATTCCATTCTGGAAATTCTTGTTTTGTTGGGAGGAAAAAAAAAATCCCTCACAAATATTGCCAAGATTTTAATGAAGACAAGGTAGAAAAAAAAAAATCCCTCAAAAATATAGCCAAGATTTTAATGAAGACAAGGTAGAAAAAAAATCCCTCACAAATATAGCCAAACTTTAAATGAAGACAAGGTAGAAAATAAAAACGTTAAATGGGATGGGAACAAGGTTTTGCACTTTGAGAAAACTCTATGAGGGCCAATTCAGAGATAAATTCGGTCCCAAAGGATCTGAGAATCAGAATACTGGATTCCACCCAGTATTTATACAGTATTTTTATACTGTATTCAACTTTACTACTTGTGAGTTACTTTTCTATGGAGACTTGGTGCAACATAGACAGTAGGGTTACTTTGGATAAACCATTAAACATCTCTGCGCCTTTGTCCTTATTCCTTTTCTTGCTACAGACAACTAGAGAAGGGAGATCGTAATCTGTCCTTTAAACAAAGCTTGTAACACTGTGTCCCCTTCTACGCAGAGGGAATCACACAAATCAGTTTGTGCATTGAGTTCGCTCTCTTGTTTGCTGTTTCCACACAGCACCTTCTTTCAGTTAGCCTAATTAACCTCCTGTAGGCAAATGTGGCAGTTGAGAGTGGTCAGCAAGTCTTTAGATTGGGGAGAACCACCCTAAAAAAACCAATATTCTAAGAAATATGAGGCATTTGTATTCTCCAGGGCCTGGCTCTGAGTCTAAACAAGGCAGACTGGACGCTATCATTTTTATAGGCAAGTGGCAGCTCTTTTCTCGTCTGTAAAATCGGGATAACATCTTATGGAGTAAACCTATACAAACAGAAAGGACTCCCAGAGACTGGGAAACTATCCTTTTGCTCACTCCAGAATGGAATACCAGCATCCTTGTCTTTATTTTAGTTCTCAATAAAGTTTCAATTAGTCCGGGAGGAACCAGGCACCTTTTCTTCGGGACTCTAGATATTTAGGCATGATGTCGTTCACCTGCTTAAAGAAGAGATAGACCACCTCCACCTGCAAAAGCCCTTCAAACCCTCTGCCTCTCACGTCGCTAAGGATCCCCACTTTGGCTCTGGCCCCAGGCGCCGCCTGGCGGCTGTTTCCGGAAGTCGCCTCTGGGCTTCGGGGTCCTGGCCGAGATGAGGCCTGGCCATGGGTTTGCCTGGAGAGCCTCTGTCTCCGCCCCTAGCCGCCAGCTGCTAGCCGTGGAGGATTTTAAGGCGGCGATGAAGGGGCTGGGGTTAAGGCGAAGGAGGCGTCCGGCGACCTCTCCATTCCCTGAAGGATGGCGGAGTCAGGCGATCCTTGGGCAGCTGGCGACCCGGAAGTTGCCACCGGAGCGAGGTCCCCGTTGCCGAGCGCGGGCGCGAGGGGCCGGGCTTCCCGGAGACGGGGAAGAGGTCGCAGCGCCTCCCGCTCCTCAAGTTTTCCGCTCCTTCAGGCACTGCTTCTCGGGCGTCGCGTTCGCCGGGCGGGTGGCCGCCGTCCCCGGGTGGCACGCTCAGCTGTTGTCAGAGGCGACATGAGTGCTGCGGGGCTGTTGGCTCCGGCCCCGGCCCCGGCCCCGACTGGAACGCCGCCGGCGCCGGAGTATTACCCCGAGGAGGACGAGGAGCTGGAGAGCGCGGAGGACGACGAGCGCAGCTGCCGGGGCCGCGAGTCGGACGAAGGCGCGTCCTTTAGGGCGCCAGGCGGCGCGGGGACGGGGGGGGACTGCGTGGGCAGGGAGGGGGGCCTCGGGGAGAGGGGCGACCCGACCCGCGGGCTCGGGGCAGCCGGCAGGACCGCGGCGCCGGGAAGTTACCCCACCTGTTCAGGGCGCGGGACGCTCTGGGGACCTGGTCCCCGACAGTCGCGGGAAGAAGGGACTTAGGGGACGGTTGTCACAGCTGGAGTCCCTTTAAGGTTCCGCCCCTCGTTCCGCTACAGCCTCGGGCTGCACCTCCGGTCTCCACCGGTTGGAATGAGAAAGCCTCCCATTGAGTGCCCCTCCCGCTTAGTTCCTTGGAGGAGCAGAGCGTTTGGCTTCCTCGGTCCCTCCCCGCCCCCACCCTCCGCCCGGGGGGAAATGCTTTGGTCAGACTTAGTTCGGGCAGCGCCAGTGCAGTTCTGGTTGGTTAGAGAAGCATGGGGCCTGGCATCAGTAATCAGCGGTTCTCAACCAGTGGGTCGCGACCCTTTCACAGGGGTCGCCTAAGACCATCAGAAAACACATATGTAATTACATATTGTTTTTGTGATTAATCACTATGCTTTAATTATGTTCAATTTGTAACAATGAAATTGGGGGGTCACCACAACATGAGGAACTGTATTAAAGGGTCGCGGCATTAGGAAGGTTGAGAACCACTGAGTTAGATGGAGGTCTGACTTTGGCTCACTCGGCCCAGCTTTTGACCCTAGACAACTCGCTTAAGCTTAGGAGCCCCAACTGCCCCAGCAGATGGGGTTTCCTAGGGAAGGTGCGAGGGGGGAGTGAGGCAGGCAGTAAAGTGCTGAACTGGCACTTTAAAGCCTGGTCCTCGGGAAATACTCAGGTTTTTTTTGTTGTTTTTTTCATCTCTGGGGGAACGGACACAGGTGGGGAAGGAAGGGATTTGGGTTGGCCTCTTGGGGCCCAGGTGTTGTGTTTTTAAGTTCCATGCTGTTTGCATCGTCGTGACTGCCTCTCAAGCAAGGCTTGCTTTCCAAACTGGGTTTTACACTTTGGCAAGAGTGAGGAAAAGTTTTGGAGGGATTGAAGGAGCTGGCTGGAGGAGGAGGAAGGTGAAGAAACAAAAAGCCAGGGAGAAGAGAAGGGGGGATGGAGACCAATATCTGGGTGGAGTATTCTGGCGCAAAAGAGGGCTGTGGCGCAGAAGGTGGAGCCGCTGCATCACGGTCCCCCAAGTGCCAAGCACTGAGGCAGGCACAGGACGGGGACTCAGTGACGCCTCTTGACTGAAGGAGGACAGTTTGTAGTGTTGGACCTGTAACAGCCTTTAAGAAGGCAGCTGCATGTGCAGATACAAAGTTGAAGGAACTAATTGCATTTGGTTAAACCACATTTGAAGACAAAGCTTAACCAGGGATTGTGAATGGGAATCACTTGTCACTTGTACTGCTTTTAATGCTCACCAGGGGGAGCAATGAAGCAAAAAATGATTTTTCCCTCCTTAAGTAGGGCTGCTGAAATTATGTAGACACCCCTGCCAGATTTGCTTATTCTAAGAACAGTGTTTAAAACGTTCTGAAACTTTCCGTGTGATCATCTTGTCTCCTTTTAGTTGTAACTTTAAAAGTATTTCAGTTATTAGAGTTCAGCTCCTTGAGTCTGATTCTACTTTGTACATTCGTGACGTAAAATCTGTTAAGGGTTCAAACTGGGCATATACCGGAAGAGAATGTACGTATTAGGGTGTCTTGGAGTAGGGACCAGGGCTTGCCTGCCTGTAGTTTTCCAGTCTTACACCCACATCTCCTTTTCCTGAGCGGCCAGTGTTCTGCGGAAGCAGCAGCCTTGACCACAGCTGCCTGTGTCTGATGCACCTTGTTCTCTAGCTGCCCTTGAGAGAAAAGCAAGCTCTTTGTGTAAATCTGACTGTTTAGAAGTTGGAAATGGCATATTCTTTTCTGAAGTAACTAATATATATTTTTTATTGATGGCTTCACTCAGGTCTGCATTGACTAGAATTCATTTAAAAGAAAAACTACTAGAAATTTACTAAGTGTGTCAGGTGATATCAACTCTATAAATGATTTTAACAAACCCTTCTTCCCTGATTTTACGTAGACACTGAGGATGCTAGTGAAACTGACCTGGCAAAGCATGATGAAGAAGACTATGTAGAAATGAAGGAACAGTGAGTATGAATTTTAGATTTCTATCTGGAATATAGAATTAGCAAGGAAATCTCTATAGTGACCTTGTGTGTGTGGCTTTGACCATAGTGTTTCCAAAGACCATGTAGTAGTATATGTGTGCAATTTGACCCATTTAAATTTGTCACATTTAATCAGTCTTCCTGTTATAAGAATCTTTTGAAGATATGCTAGAAAGAACCTTGAGAGAATGATCCCTGGGTAATAAGGTCATATACAGTGGGGCCTTGACTTATGAGTTTAATTCGTTCTGAGACCGAGCTCGTTAAGGAGCTCGTTAACTCAAATTACTCTATCAACTCAATGCAAAAAATTGGCCTAGAGACAGCTGGTATCTGGTATCTCAAAAAACTCGTTAGTCAGGACACTCGTAAGTCAAGGCCCCACTGTACTAGTAATTGGAGAGAACCATTCCCCACTTTTTTTTTTAAGACGTGAAAAGCATTAGAGAGGGTAAATGATGTTTCACAGCTACTGGGTTCTCAGATTGGCATGACCCCAGCAAGTATTAGCTAGATCAGCCGTCGCCAACCGGTGGTCCGCAGACCACTGGTGGTCTGTGAGGTCTGAAAGGCTGGCGACTGCCGAGCTAGATAGTATGTTAGATTCCAGAGAGTTCAGGAAGACCAGGATTGGAGAGCAGGACTTTTTTACTCGTGCTTTTCCCCTTACCACACGATCTCACCCTATCCCTCTTCTCATTATCTTTAACAGAGCCACAACTAAGTATGCCCAGAGAAACTAAAACCACTCACTTTTATCATAAACGCAGATGCAAGACATCATAAAAAAATATACCGATAAGTGTTTGTTGAATGTATTTTGAGGCTCTTGATTTGACTTTTTAAAATCTATCAACTAGGCGGTCCACATTTCCTTTCCTTATAGGTCTTATTTGCAGAAGTTTTGTGACCATCCTCTGGATTCTGTCATCTTTTCCAATCATTGGAACCCAAAGGGATAATTCAATTAAAATTTAACCAGTATGACTGAATAAAGAAAGATTATGTCATGTGATTTTTCTCATAGCTTCATCCCTGAAACTGCTTGTTTTTTTTAAAAAAATTTATTTTTAGTCTCTTTAGGCTTTTTAATGATTTACCTTGGCCCATTTGAAATGTATTCTCACATACCTGTTCTTTTCTGGAATCTGAATTTTTTGTTGTCATTTACTTCTTCAGTCCTATATAATAAAAGGCTAATATGCAAATTGACTGAATGGTGGAACACAGGTCGCTATGACATGCACTGACCACCAGGGGGCAGACGTTCAATGCAGGAGCTGCCCCCGGGAGGTCAGTGTGTGGGAGCACCGCTCAGCCAGAAGCCATGAGCTGGGCTCATGGCTGGCGAGCACAGCAGCAGGTGGTGGGAGCCTCTTCCATCTCTGCAGCAGCGCTAAGGCTGTCCAACTGATGGCTTAGGCCCGCTCCCCACCGGCCTAAGTCGGCAGTCGGACATCCCCCATGGGCTCCCAGACTGCAAGAGGGTTCAGGCCAGGCTGAGGGCCCCCCTGCCCCCGAGTGCACGAAATTTGTGCACCAGGCCTCTAGTGCAGGGGTGGGCAAACTTTTTGACTCGAGGGCCACAATGGGTTCTTAAACTGGACCGGAGGGCCGGAACAAAAGCATGGATGGAGTGTTTGTGTGAACTAATATAAATTCAAAGTAAACATCATCACATAAAAGGGTACGGTCTTTTTTTTTTTTTTTTTTTAGTTTTATTCATTTCAAACGGGCCGGATCCGGCCCGTGGGCCGTAGTTTGCCCACGGCTGCTCTAGTGTGTTAATACTCCCTTTCAGAGACAGACTGAGAATTCAAAGTCGTTTTCTGTACACTCAATGTGGTAGAAAATTTAATACACTAGGTTCCATATCCTTACTTGTGTGTAGTTTACACACCCATTTCCTCCTGTACTTGACATGTTTAAACATTCTTTAGAGACAATCTTTTAATTGAATGTGCTCCTTAATATTTGATGATATAGAAATGATTGTGATTGCAATAGAATGCCTTGTATGATTCAAGGTGAGCATTGAGAGTGAATTTTCCTAAAAGAATCAGACATTCTGAGTAATTCTAAGATTCTACCTACTTCTTCCTCATCCTATAGATAGTTGGGGTGTATTTGTAGCCTTTACTTGATTAACCCAAAGGCTGTTGTGCCTATTACCTGTTGGAGAGTAGTCTTTTTTTTTTTTCAGGTTGCCAATCCTGTTTTTGAATTTGGGGGTGTTTTTTCAGGTAGAGGCAAAAATATTGCTGAAATGTGATTTATATGTGGAATCTACCATTCATACAGACTTGCCAGAGTGGATAATTGCCTATAATTCATTCAGTATGAGGGGGAAAAATAACACACTGCATTCTTTTGTTTTGTGTATGCTATGTGTTCTTATCTAGCTGGGGCTGCAAATAAATCATGCATTTTAACACGTTAAGCACCAAGCCTGTTTTCTCTTCCTTTCCATTTAGCCCGCGATGCTGGCGGCACCAGTGACTGACTGGTCCGGACTGACATGGTGCTTAACGTGTTAACATTTGTTACTGAGTTACTATTATTTCTCTGATCCTAAAAAGTAGTGCTTTTAAAAATGATATGAAGATTTATTAACTTAGTGCTTACATGGCTATATAATAAAAGCCTAACCGGCTGTTATGGTGGAAGGACCAGAACAACCAGTTGCTATGATGCACACTGGAGGGCAGACGGTCAACACAGGAGCTGCCCCCTGGTGATCAGTACACTCCCATAGGGAGTGCCACTCATCCAGAAGCCTCATCCAGAAGCCGCACTCACGGCTGGCGAGCACAGCAGTGGTGGCAGTGCAAAGGAGGCAGTGAGCCTAGCGGTAAGGAGCAGTAAGCAGGCAGGCGGTAAGCAGCGAGGGGTCTCGGACTGCGATAGGGTGCAGGCATAATCTTACTCCTTTGGAATTTATAATCTAATTGTAGAGTTGATATAAGAGCTGAATTTAATGCCTTTCCTATATTGGGGTGTGTGTGTGTTATTTATGCTTGTAAGTCTAGAACAGCCGTGGGCAAACTACGGCCCGCCCGGCCCGTTTGAAATGAATAAAACTAAAAAAAAAAGACCGTGCCCTTTTATGTAATGATATTTACTTTGAATTTATATTAGTTCACACAAACACTCCATCCATGCTTTTGTTCCGGCCCTCCGGTCCAGTTTAAGAACCCATTGTGGCCCTCGAGTCAAAAAGTTTGCCCACCCCTGGTCTAGAAGAAAATGGCCTCACTTTTTCAAATTTTTTTGTATGTTCTTGCCTTACTATCATTGTCACTTATTAAAATCTGCGTGTCCTTACAGATTTTAGACTGATTCTCTAAAGTTGGGATAACAGGAGGATCTACAAAATAGGGATAGGATTTAAGAACACAGAATCCTGTCCCTTTCTGGTCCCTTTAGCTGCTGGTACATTTTAAATCAGCTAAGGGACCCCGATGAGATTCCTATAATAACCCAGGTAATTCCTGTGTGTAGGTTATTCTGGAATAGAGCACTGAATGTTTTTGTCTTTCATTGTGGCTTTCCTTTCTTTACAGGATGTATCAGGATAAACTAGCTTCTCTCAAGAGACAGTTACAACAGTTGCAGGAAGGTTGGTGTGTGATTTAATCTTTCATTTCTAAATATACTTCTTAATATTAAAAACCTTTGAAATCTGTGTATTTCACTTCTCTGTCGGAGTGATTTAAAATTTGGCTGTCTCAGTATACATTTTTCTATCTTCTCTCAGTAAAGTGCAGTCTTCAAACACAGTAAATGTATTCATTCAACAAACAGTTGAAATCTCACTAAGCCCTTCTGTAGGGCATGAACTGAAGATTACACTGCCTACAGCTAGACATTTTGTAGGAGAGATGTTGTTTCCAGAAAATAAATAAAATTGTATTATTCTTTATAAACTAAATGCTAATAGAACTATGGATTTACTTACTGTGTTTTCTCATTATGATTAGGAAACACTTCCCATATTAATTGGGACCCTCATAACGAGCAGCTTCTGAGAAAAGCAATGAAATGAGTAGAGATTTGGTAGGAATCTAAACCTGAGCTGTTCAGGATTATCACTAGCCACATGTGGCTATTTACATTTAATTAAATAAAATTAATAATTCAGTTCCCCAGTTGCATTAGCCACATTTCATGTGCTTAGTAGCTACATGTGACTATTGGCTACCATATTGGACAGTGTGATAGGACATTTCTATCATTGCAGAGAAAGTTCTAGGTGGCATTGATCTAGACCTAATCTTATTGCAGGAGAATTAAGTCTTTCCTGGAAAGGAAAGCCCGCTGATTCAAATTGAAGCAGCAAGTGATCAGAATCCCTGGAGGTTGCCAGCACTTTTCCGTAACTCCTCACTTGCTAGAGAGTCTCAGTTCACTGTGTTGGGGTGATTTCTGCTGTGTCTTTCTTGAGAGCCAGAGTCCAGTTAGCTCTGTGTGTGCCTTTTCTTGCTTTGAGTTTCATTCTGATGTTACTAAGGCAGTTACTGTTAGTGCTAGAAAACAATTTTAGGAACCAAAATGGAGAGTAATTTTTTATTTTCTAAATCTCCAAATCAGGTACGTTACAGGAGTATCAGAAGAGGATGAAAAAACTAGATCAGCAGTACAAAGAGAGGATACGAAATGCAGGTAAGACACTATCTTAAATGGAACTATATCATCTTCAAATTTTCTTCCTTTTGCTGATCATCACTGTAATGTGGCCATATGAGCTTTGCTTCAAAATATATCTCAAATATCTCACTGAAGGGAGAGTTTTAGGGAAGAGACTTCAAAGGTGCAGTTACATAAAATGGGTTCATCCTTTCTCAAGGATCATAGTTGAGGTTGTTAGTGGTGGCTCCTTGCAGTCAGGAGCCATATCCTGATGACTGTATCTAATGACTATATTTCCATTGTCCCAGCATCCCTCACGGCTATATCCCCCCTGTTACCCGAAGAATCACACATTCTTCCTTGGGTCTGCATGGCTGGCTTTATGGACGTTCAGAGGAGCTTACAGGGAAAAGGATTGTAGGTTGTTTAACTCCTATTTTGGAAGGCAGCTATGCTCACCAGTATACCACCAACGCAACCTTCACTCCTATTTTGAGTTTGCTGCTTCTAGTATTCTGTGCTCTGGGAGGAAAGAGTGTCCTCTTGTTTTTCTCTCTCAAGTATTATAAACATTTAGAGAAAAAGAATATGTTTTTGGTCTGTCATACACAGTAAATGTATTCATTCAGCACATTCAACAAACAGTTGTTGAGCATCTGCTACATCTAAGTTCTGTGAGCAATATAAATAGTGTAAGACATTGTCCTTGACTTAAGGAAACTCACTGTTTCATTGACAAAAGATATCCAAAAGTGTAAATGAAGGAACATTATAAGTTAAATAAAGAGTTATGCAAAAAGTAAGATGTAATGACTACTTAAAGTGTATAAATACAGATTGCTATGTTTACAGGAAATCTTTAAAAATATATTTTAAAAATATATCTTTAAAGATATATTTTAAAAATATGTCTTTAAAAATATATTTTAAAGATATATCTTTAAAGATATATTTTTAAAATATATCTTTAAAAATATATTTTTATTGACTTCAGACAGGAAGGGAGAAGGAGAGAGAGACAGAAACATCAATGATGAGAAAGAATCATTGATCAGCTGCCTTCTGCACGCCCCTTACTGGGGATTGAGCCCGCAATCTGGGCATGTGCCCTGACCCAGAATTAAACCCTTACCTCCTGGTTCATAGGTCGACACTCAACCATTGAGCCACACGGGTGGGCTGTGTTAAATTTTGAAACTTCTCATCAGCTAGCATTTTGGTAAAAGTGATGTTGGGTTCTAAAATGAGGTCTAGGTGCTGTCCTCTTTCTTTCTGAACCAGTGTCTTCCCAGCTTTCTGTTGATGGAACCCTTCCTTCTCTCCGTCAGTGAGTAGATGTTCAGTGGACACCAACAGATGGAAAAGGAGCTGAAGGCGTGAGGGATGCTGGGACATTGGAGATATAGTCATTAGACCTCTGCTTGTCTACAGCCCTCCTGCCCCTATGATTACCCCACACCCCTTCCACTCTGAGTTCCTGAGGCATCTCCTTGGGATATCTTTAAAAATCTCAGTCCTCCTGGAGTTCCCTTTTAGCAGGGAAAGGAGGTGTTGCCGTGGAGACTGAGGTCCTTAGGTCATGGTCTTCCATCACTTTAGGTCCTGTGCCTTTAAGCAGGTATTTGCTCTTGGAGCCTTAGTTCCCCCATCGTAGAGGGGAACCTACCTCACGGAATTGGTTCAAGATATAAGTAAAGAAAGAAAATTGATGTGAGCAACCTTTCTTAAGCTAGAACTGCAGGGTGAGCATTGAGTTGTTTTTCTTACTTCCACTCTCAATTCTGTCCTCACATGATCTTTCCTAAACATCCTCCCATCCCCATAAAAATGCAGAAGAGCCCCTAAATTAGTCATGGCTTGAGCTTTAAAAAGCACATTCCGTGCAGAGATAATCCACCTGCTTTAGTTGTGTGTGTTGTCTGGCTGCTTTAAAACTGCCACCAACTCTAAGTGCTAATTGTCAGTTTGACTTGTTGGTGCAGGCATAACTTCTCAGAATGGCACAGACCTCAGATGTCTGGCCTGCTCATGAGTGGATCAAGTATGAAGCAGTCAGGAGTAAGCATGTTGGACTGGCTGTGTTCTTGTGCCCAGGGATTTCCAGTGATCAGGGCTTTGGGCCGAGGTTAGAAAATAATGAGTGCTTGTCCCTCTGCTCAGTTAATTTTTCTCATTCAACAACTGTTATTTGACATTTAGATTCTTAATCTGGAGTCCCTGAAACTCAAAACCTTGGACATATGTGTGAATGAGCATATGTGATAGTTTTTATGGGGGAATAGCGCCATAGGATTGATCAGATTTGCAAAGGAGATTGTGGGGAAATGTGAACAGCACCCCCTGGAGCGGTGATCTGCCAACAATCTTTGTGGATCTTATGCAGCAACTCCAGTGTCACCCAGGGAAGATTACAAGTCAGGGACCTGTTTTGTTCCAAGCTCTGCATTTTGCAGAGGGCTTTTGAATCTAGTGGTGGGGAAGCCGCTGGATTAACAGTTGCTAATCTCCTGGCACACAGAGGGTGCTAAATAAGCTGTTGAATACGGTGGGTAGATACCTTCAGGTGTCTGAGAGGGGGTTGATGAGTGAAGGGGCCTCAGGAAAGGCCTGTTGGAGGAGGCTGCATTAGATCTGACACTTGGAAGTGAATCAAAGAGACCAGAGGGCATTGCTGGTGGAGGCATGGCTGTGAACAGAGGCTTGGCGGCCTGGGAGCAAAGCCCAGGAGGACGCAAACCTCTGCCTTCTAAGTTTTTGGGGATTGTCCTTCCTTACCACATAGAGCCCGTCACACAATACTTTATAAACATCAATGCTGACTCTTTCTGGAGTAAGTGCATTGCTTCTTTCTGCCCCATCCTGCCCTGTGGGACTGTTGGAGGATATGTACTGAGAGAAAGAAGGGATCACTTTTATTTTTATTTTGTCGAGGTTGTTTGGTGCCTGCTGCTTGTTTTTGCCCTTGGACAGAACTGCCAGAGCTGATGCTGTCAGGGCCAACTTTTAAGTAGACACAGTGCTTCTTGCATCCTTCCCCTTCATGTATATCAGCACTTTACTGATGAAAACATTTGCTCTGTGTAATCGTGCTTTCAGAAAGCAATTACTGCTCCTAAATGAATCCTAACATACTGTCTAGAAAGGTGACACAGCCTAGCGAATCTAATTGCACGTTTTATCTCTTTCAGAACTCTTCCTGCAGCTGGAAGTAAGTACCATGGATCTTCTGGGTTTGCAAGCTCTTTCTCAGATTGGAATCTTGCTCTCCCAACTGGTGGCCTTTCCTTCTATCACCAAATAGATAGTTGGGAAGCCTCCAGCTGGAACCCTTTGTCTCTGTTCTGTTTGACAAAAGGACATGTGGTCTCAATTCAGAAATTCCTTCTATTCATTTGTTTGTTGGGCAGCCTCTGCTTGTCACGGGACTAGGGACACTCACTCCTGAGGGCTTTCTTGTTGACTTTGATCTCACATTAAAGCTATTTCCCTGGGAGTATATCTGAATTATAATGGTCTAATAATTTGTTGTATTGGTCCTCGAAGGAGCCCAGTTTCTGAATTGGCTCAATAGTTCAGTTCTATAGCTGAGACTCTGGGTTAGCAGGGAAGATGGATTAAAACTTTTTTTTAGCAGACATGTAGTGCTGGTCTATGTGAGGCCAGGGATGAGGGCCACCTTAAACTTGAACAATGTACTGCTCCCAGGGTGGCTTTTGGTGGGGGGGGAGGAGGGGGTGGAGTGGGGGGGGCAGAGTAGGGGTGTGAGTTTATCAGAGCCACACATGAGTGTGAGAAGGTCATGGTTTATCAGAGCCACATTGGAAACCATTTTCGTACTCAAGTCAGTGCAGCCTGAGGGATCACATGATCCATAGCCACTGCCCACCATAAGCCCCCTGGTGAGATTTAGAAAACGGATGTTTATGCAGTTTTTATTTAGTATAATTTCAGTGTTTAGTACCTTGGGATTCAGACACCTAGTAAATGGTCTACTCTAGTTGATCTTTATCTTACTGTAAATATCAAAACATACAGTAACTCCTGCTATCTTGACTCAGTTTATTTTGAATGTAGATATTTCATCTGGAATGTGCTGTTTTCCTTTGAAATTCTGTCCTTAAAGCGTTTATTTACTTTCATTGAGGGATTAATGTTCTATTTTAACACACACCATAAAATATAAGATGTAGAAGAGAGGAAATACCTGAGTAGCAAGTGGTATATACTCATGAAAACAAGCAGAAGTTGGTTTAAGTTTACCCATTCATTGGAAAACTGGCTCCCAGAGACCTCCATTACTGCAGGTGTATGTGTGTGAGAGTCCAAATATTTCTCCTCTTTCTTTGCTCTTGAAGTTTTTGCCAGACTTCAAGGTGGAGCCCTGGCTGCCAGAGCTATGTACCCCTATTCTGTGTTTCTCTTTTGCTCAGACTGAACAAGTGGAAAGAAATTACATTAAAGAAAAGAAGGCAGCAGTAAAAGAATTTGAAGATAAAAAGGTTGAACTGAAAGAGAACCTGATTGCTGAGCTAGAAGAAAAGAAGAAGATGATTGAAAATGAAAAGCTAACCATGGAACTGACTGGAGGTATGAAAGCACCAGCAGGGTTTTAGGAGCCCTGAGGCAGAGCCTGGGGTGGATGGTGGAGGTATTCCAGTTAACTCCTTCTGTCTGGTGTCTCAGTTCCTCATCAGAGTAGAGCAAGCTTAAAGGAAAGTGGGCTTTGACATGACAGGTTAGATTTCTAATTTCGTCTTTATTGGCTGTGTGACTTTAGTCAAGCCGCTTAACTTCTCTGAGCCTATTCCCCCCTCAACCCCCATAAATGGGGCTCATTATACCCTATCTCTCACAATTATGGCTAGTACAGTGCCATAAACATAAATGTTCAGTGAACTGCAGCCTCTACTTTATTTAATTAATTAATTAATTTTTAAATTTTATTTATTTACTTTTAAATAAATCTTTATTGTTCAGATTATTACAGGTGTTCCTCTTTTTTCTCCCCATAGCTACCCTCCATCCGGTTCCCACCCCACCCCATGCCATTACTCCCCCCACCCCCCCACTGTACTCATCCGTAAGTGTAAGCAATTTTTGTCCAATATCTTCCCGCTACCCCCACACCCTCTTCCCCCCCAAGAATTGTCAGCCCACTCCCTTTCTGATGCTCCTGATTCTATTATATTTACTAGTTTATTCTGTTCATCAGATTTTTTATTGATTTTTAGATTCACTTGTTGATAGATATGTATTTGTTGTTACTTTGTTGTTCATAGTTTTTATCTTTACCTTTGTCTTCTTCTTCCTCTTCTTAAAGAATACCTGTCAGCATTTCATATAATACTGGTTTGGTGGTGATGAACTCCTTTAGCTTTTTCTTATCTGTGAAGCTCTTTATATGACCTTCAATTCTAAATGATAGCTTTGCTGGGTAGAGTAATCTTGGTTGTAGGTTTTTGCTATTCATCACTTTGAATATTTCTTGCCACTCCCTTCTGGCCTGCATAGTTTCTGTTGAGAAATCAGTCGACAGTTGTATGGGGACTCCCTTGTAGGTAACTGACTGTTTTTCTCTTGCTGCTTTTAAGATTCTCTCTTTGTCTTTTGCCCTTGGCATTTTAATTATGATGTGTCTTGGTGTGGTCCTCTTTGGATTCCTCTTGTTTGGGGTTCTCGGTGCTTCCTGGACTTGTAAGTCTATTTCTTTCACCAGGTAGGGGAAGGTTTCTGTCATTATTTCTTCAAATAGGTTTTCAATATCTTGCTCTCTCTTCTTCTGGCACCCCATAATTCAGATGTTGGTATGCTTGAAAGAAGTTGTCTTAGAAGCTCCTTACACTATCTTTATATTTTTGGATTCTTCTTTCTTTTTGCTTTTCGGGTTGTTTTTTGCTTCTTTGTATTTCACATCTTTGACTTGATTCTTGGGATCTTCTAGTCTACTGTTGGATCTCTGTATATTGTTCTTTATTTCAGTCAGTGTATGCTTAATTTCTGCTTGGTCCTTTTTCATATCCTTGGGGGTCTCACTAAATTTCTTGGAGGTTTCTAGAAGATTCTTGAGTAACCTTATAACCGTGGTTTTGAACTCTATATCTAGTAGTTTGCTTTCCTCCATTTCTTTCATTTGTGACCTGTTTCTTTGTCTCCGTATTTTGGCTGCTTCCCTGTGTTAATAGAGTGGCCATGTGTGCTAGGTGACCGATAGGGCCCAGGGGCTCAGCCTCCCCAATCACCTGAGGTGGACACTCTTGGTGCACCCCTTTGTGGGCTTTGTGCACAGTCTTGTTGTAGTTAAGCCTTGATTGCTGTTGGTATCACTGGGAACAATTGACCTCCAGGCCAATTGGCTATGAGGACCAGCTTTGTCTACAATGGAAAAACTGCTGTGCTGGAGACACCCTTATGTGGCAGGACTTGCTTCAGTGGGGCTTTGGTGCTCACTGAGTCTGCCCCTTTAGTGTGTCGCTTATGGATGTGAAGAGTTGTAATCTGGTATGGTCTCACACTGACCACTGGATACACTGGCTCTTGGATCTCCAAGGAGGTGCAAAGTCAGCCACTGCCTAAGGCCACCCAGCAGGAGCTACAGAGAGATCTGCAGATTCCTTCTCTTTGTTTGGGGTTTGGAAGTGCCCAGATGAGGCCCAGCTGTGAAGCAAGGCAGGCTGCTGCTGTTGGACCTTAGGCCTTCTTTTGGAAGCTTTGGAGCTCTCTGACCCGGCTGCAGTTTGCTAGGTTAGGCTGCAAAAGGATAGGCCATTCATATGCAAAAGCCACTGTGCACAGCTTGGGTGGGATTGTAAATTGGGTGGGGCGAGGTCTCAGGGAATCACCAGGGCAGAGCAAACAGCAATGGCTGCCAGTCAGCCCTGAACCGGGAAGGTTCCCGCGTCTCCGTGTCCTGCGCCCCCATGCAGGAACAATGATTGCTGCGAGCACCTCTGAGAGAAAGCCCCCCTCATATTCCTGTCCTGATGCCAGACAGTCCAGTTTCTCCCTGTATTAGTCTGGGTTCCCTGAGTTTTGCCCAGAACTGGAGTTCAGAGCAATCAGGAGCTTGTGTCTCCCTCCCGATTGAAAAAAAAACACAACAGCACCCAGTTATCAGCCTGTTTTGCATGCACCTCCCTACCTCTGCACCTCCTACCAGTCTCAATGCACTTTTTTCTTTCCTTCCAGTTGCAGAACTTCCACTCAGCCAGCCCTCCCGTGGTTCTGGATGATATCTATTCTGTCTTTTAGTTGTAGTTTTGATGTGGTTGTGAGAGGCAGCAAGTATAGGTGTTCACCTATGCTGCCATCTTGGTTCCCTCTCTACTTTATTTAATTCTTGGGTCAGCTGCCATTTGTATCTTGGTTATGTTCACAGATTACTTACCTGAGTCCCTCTGAATTCCTTTCCTGTAAAGGTAATCAAGTTACATTGACTCAGAGCCAGTCTCTCCTTGCCTTCTAGGATTTAGTAATATGCATATGGAAACTCAGCAGGTATGAGGGAGAAGCAATATGGGCCAACTCTTCTGTTGCCATATGTAGTCTTATGAATCCTAGAAGGATACAGGGCAGGAATTAGTTATTTTGGCACTTAGCAAAATTTCCATCAGCAAATACCACAAGGAAAGTCAGTGGTAAGTTGGTCACTTGGATATGTAAGTGGTATGCCTCTTCTCACCCCCAAATTTAACTTTCATAATCATATTCTGAAGGTACTAGAGCCCTGGCATGCCTGATTTTAGTAGGGGTCCGTAGCACATGCATTGTTTCTATGTAAGTCCTTGGGATTGACCTTGAAATGAAAAGTAACAGTTAAGAGCTGTGTTTCCCCATCTGTATTTTTGGTGCTGTGAACTAATGACACAAATTGGCCTCCCAATTGACATAAACTTCTAGCTCCAATTCTGTGAAACACCAATGAGAATGTGGTTGTGTCTAAAGAGGGAGTCACACTTGAAAAATGACTCCTCTGATAATTTCCTCATTGAGAGACGTGGCAAAAGGAGTAAATTCCTTGAAGACCTCTGAAAGCAACTCAGAAATGGTGTTTTGAGTGAGAATGGATGCTAAAATAGCACCATCTTGTTTTTGTTACAATGCTTTTTTAATTAGACTATGAGCACTGCGGTACCTAGTTTGGTGCCAGCCTGCCTGCTTGTTTTCTGATCCACACACCATTTCTCTGATGGTGGATGTAGCTGGCATTGACGCCTCATCACTCTCTGTTAGAGCCACCAGATGTTTGGGAGCCTTCATTAGGCTAGTGGGAAATATTGTCCTTTATAGATACTCCCTTTCCATCTGCAGGGAAGCATATCATCACCTTACCTGTGATTTGGCATCCAAATTATTGACAAGCGATAGACATTGTTTGGCCAGGCAGTTTTATAGCCAGAATCTTAATGGGGACAGGAGGCATCCTCAGTGACTTAAGCCCGAGTCTGCCAGGGTAGAAAAGACAAACATGAGGAAATCATTTGTAACTTAGTAAAATAAATAGATGACAGAAGTACTCAAAGCTAGCCATGGGCATTAAAGGTACCGATGTCCTTTCTCAAGCCATTTGATACCCTTGGTATGGAGACACTGCCAAGGTAATGATGGAGTGTAGGAAGAAAAGGCACTGGAGCTAGAAGGGTAATTAGCATTTCCACAGATGGTGCTGTTATGGTGTTGGATTAAAGGCCTGATTTCTTTCCTCTCACTGATTGACTTATTTCACCTTTGTGGATTGATGCCCAACACTAGGGTTGCCCAGCTCTGCCCAGAAAAGAGATTTCTTAAAATCTTCTTTTATGGTTCAACATGAAAATGTCTTGAAAAGCCCTAGCCAGTTTAGCTCAGTGGATGGAGTGTCAGCCTGCGGACTGAAGGGTCCCAGGTTTGATTCTGGTCAAGGGCACATGGGCTCAATCCCCGTGTTGTGGGCTCAATCCCTAGTGGGGGGCGTGCAGGAGGCAGCCGATCAATGATTCTCTCTCATTGATGTTTCTGTCTCTTTCTCCCTCTCCCTTCTCTGAAATCAATAGAAATATAGTTTTTTAAAAAAAGAAGAATAAAACGTCCTGAAAAATGAAATAAGACTGATGAGAAGCTTAGTCCAAATAACCCATTGGAAATGGGTGGATCTAGTGACCTGCTTTGTCTGAACAGGATTTAAAGCGTTATAGACCTCCATGGGAATTAGGTTCTCTTCAAACCTCTAGTGGAGAACTTATGAGGACAGCTGGGTTGTGCATGTTGAAAGGTGTATTGTTGATAAAGAAACCTAGGGTAAGTTCTAGGTCAGTGCTCCCCCAATTTAAATGTGTATGAGTCACCTGGGGGCCTCAATAAAATGCAGATTCTGGTTTGGGAGTGGAGCCCAATATCCTGCATTTCTTTTCTTTTTTTTTTTTAAATATATTTTTATTGATTTTTTTACAGAGAGGAAGGGAGAGAGACAGAGAGTTAGAAACATTGATGAGAGAGAAACATTGATCAGCTGTCTCCTGCACATCTCCCACTGGGGGTATGCCCGCAACCCAGGTACATGCCCTTGACCGGAATCGAACCTGGGACCTTTCAGTCCGCAGGCTGACGCTCTATCCACTGAGCCAAACCGGTTTCGGTGATATATCCTGCATTTCTAAACACTTCCCAGGGGTGCTGATGCTGCTGGTGGGACCACACCTTTAGCAGTGAGGTTATAGGTAGAATTGCCTGAGTGAGTTTTCTCTACAGTTGAAGCCAAGGCTAGGTAACCCAAATACTTAGAATTTAATGAGCTTGAAAATGTGGGGAGCTTTATCATTTTTAATTCATTTTCCCTCTTCCTATCTTTAGGACAGCTGCCTTTTCTCCATTCTTTGAACAGCTCACTAACTGCCACTTCATTTTTTTTTTGTAAGTTCTTGCCCCACCAGGGGCATCCTCCAATCCTCAGGCCCCTTGGGTCCAAAACTCATGATCTTAGTTTCCTTCAGAAGATATTGGATCCATAGCTGGAGCCATGAGTAATTATTATATCAATATAGGAGCTCTGTTTCCTGAGTACTTACAATGAGCCAGGTATTTTATAAAAATGATAGAGCTGCCTCTATAGGCTGATAGATATGGATGAACCCTGTCATGAACTTCTGTGGTGGGATTGTCTCATTTGACAAGGAGATGGTAGAACTTACCATGGAGGGTTGGTGTAAAGATGACGAAAGATAATGCCTAGTATTACGAGAGATAATGCCTTCAACGAGCAGCTGGTGCACAGAGTAAGGGGGCGTTGGGAGTTGTAACCTGATTCAGTTCCTGTAGCTCCTGTGACTTGACTTGCAAAATTAGGGTCAGAGAAATAGCCTTTTGCTCAAAGTTCCTCCAATGAGATAGTGGTTAAGCCAGAATGTGTCTGACTCCAAGCCTGTTTTCTTAACTACCATATTATATGGACTCCCAATATATACCATGGATTCATGTGGTACTAAGTAACTCACAAAATGAAACTAATAGCAAAGGTTTGTGTCCTCAAGGAGCTTGTGTTCTAATAGTTACCAGACTGACACGGTTTTCATGTCTTCCTCAGCGTGTGATGGTGTTGGGAGGTGGAAAGAGAGAGAGAGAGAGAGAGAGGGAAAGAGCACGCGCGCGCGCACACCTAAATCAGTGGTTCTCAACCTTCCTGATGCTGCAACCCTTTACTATATTTCCTCATGTTGTGGTGACCCCCAATTTCATTGTTACAAATTGAACATAATTAAAGCATAGTGATCACAAAAACAATATGTAATTATATATGTGTTTTCCAATGGTCTTAGGTGACCCCTGTGAAAGGGTCGTTTGACCCCCAAAGGGGTCTCGACCCACAGGTTGAGAACCGCTGTCCTAAATGAAGATAAAGATTTGACAGGCTTATTTTTTCCCATTGTAAAACCTTGAAGGTATATGTGGTTGTATTGATATAGGAACAGGAAGTTTCACCCAACCTGTAACAGAAGAATTAGATTAAATTTTTGGATTTTTGAGTGATGTAATTATGATTTTCTGAGTATATTGGCCACGATTGGACTGGGTTGTTGTCAGATCTTCAGCTATACCTTTATTTCCTTACTTGCATCATGTATTGCCCACCCTCCCTACCACCGCAGACATGGCAGCCGAAAGATAAGGAACACTCGGCCCCTCTCTGTAGTGGACAGAACATGCCATGATGTTCATGAGCTAGGTGCTTTTTCTCTGGTGCTCTTTAAGGTGGGGTGAGCTCCTTTTACACCATTTTCTAGTTAGGTCTGCATGATGCAAAGCTTCTCAGTTGACAGCAAGTCTGTAACTTCTATTTCAACTGTTTGTGCCTTAACTTTTATTTATTTTTTGTTAATCCTCACCCAAGGATATTTTTCCCATTGATTTTTAGGGAGAGTGGAAGAGAGAGGGAAAGACAGAAAGAAACATTGATGTGAGAGAAACACATGGACTGGTTGCCTCCTGCACTCACCCTGACCAGGGCCCGGGCCAGGGAGGAGCCTGTAACCAAGGTATGTGCCCTTGACCAGAATTAAACCTGGGACCCTTTGGTCACAAGCTGACGCTCTATCCATTAAGCCAAACCGGCTAGGGCTGCACCTTGACTTTTAAAAAAGATTTTTGTAGTTATTTCTTGGCTGAAAATATGCTAATAAAAACTACCATTGACTGAACTCTCATTATGGCAGGCACTGTACTGAGAGGTTTACACGTATCATCTCACGTAATCCTCACACCACCTTGTGAGGGCAGTCTCATTGGTATTTCCATTTCATAGCTGAGCAACCTCAGGCATAGAGTGCTTCTGTAGCCTGCCTTAGGTCACACAGCCCCGGCAGGGATTCAGACCCATTGGCCACTAAGCCACCGGAGAAGGGTGGCATCTCAGCATAGGCTAAGAGATTTCTTTTAGGGAGAAGCCCCCAAAGGTGCGTCTATGTTTGTCCTTCCTTCTACCCCCACTTCCAAGTACCTTTTTATGAATATTCATTAGGTCTGTGTTTCTTACCACTTTACCTCCATTCCTTCTTGGGGGAAAAAAATCAATACCCATTTCTGTTCTTAAGAGCAGCATGCAGAAATGCCATTTGACTTTGTGCACGTGTTTATTACATACTCTTACATCCCACAGCTTGCCGTCGTGGGAGGGCTACATTTGAATCCTGCAAGGCTGTCTTGGCTGCTCTGTTGATAGTGTGTGTTTTCAAGTTAACTGTGTCTCATCATCAGGCTGGGGTGGGGCAGATTCCATGCTGGGGTGGAATTTAAGCATCTGTTGGAGGGAAATGTCCCATACTTTTGGCACATGGCAGTAGAGATTTGTACAAATGCTCTGGTTACTGTCTGTGGAAGTGGTCATAGAGGGATGTTGTATAGATTACTGGGCAGAAAAGAGGAGGCTAGGCAGAGAGGACAGCGTGCAGTCTTGTAGGCATAAAAGTATGGTACCTTTGGGTAACAAAATAGCTGAAAGCTCACACACAGGGTTTGTGTGAATAAAGAAAAAGGGAAAAGACCAGAAATGAGGCATGGCTTTTATTCTGTAGAGAGTAAGGAGCCATTAAAATATTTGAGTGAGGTGCAAAATGATCTGATTTGTGTCGTAGGAAGATCACTTTGAGGGAGATGATATGATGAGGGGTTGGAGCTGAGAGGTAGTTAAAAGGCAGACTTGCTATTATCAGCTGGATTTGATACCTGGATTAAGGAAGACAAGTCATAAATGGCAGATTTTGTTTTGGCTTGGAAGAATGAGTAGATGCGATGCCCCTGAGACACAGGAGAAGCAGCAGCCTTGGGAGGTGAAACAAGAGGAAATGGGTTGGTTTGGAGCCTGGAGACTGTATGGTGGTGTAGGCTATAGGTGGCCTTTCAGAAGGGTGGGTGGAGCTGGAGTTGATGGTCAGAGATTCCTTGGGAAAACAGGCTGAGACTGACTGGACTCCAGAGATCACAGTTTAAAAGGGGCAGGCCAGCGGAAAGGACCTCAGAGACACAGGAGAGGAGAGGAGAGGAGAGATTTGTGTGGCAGTAGCTGGGGAGGAGAGATTTTAAGGTGAGGGAAGTCAGCAACCAGTATCAGACTTGACAGAGAAAAGCCAAGAAGAATGAAAAGAGGCCTTTATTATGAGCCTTCATTGTATCATTCTTGATAGTCAAGTAGCTACAAAAGGTTATTAAATAAAATAAAGAGTTCGTGTTTGTAAATGAAGATCTCATATAAAATTGTTGGCACCGAGGCCACTGGCCTCTAAAAGAACCTTTTATACCAGTGAGCTTCAGTTCACCCACCCTCCGTGGGAACAGCAGGAGTTAGTACACAGAGATGACCCAGAGGTTCCTTCTAATCCCAAGAGCCTGCGACTCTGTGGCCTCTTTAAATTTGAGGGAAGAGGAGGAAAATCCCTGGTTTTCAGGGGGCTGGAGAGATTCCTGAAGCTGTTACAATAGTAGACAGCAGGGCTGGACTGCATTTCTGAGAGGGATGTACACTTAGGTCAGCCGGTCTGAATCTTCTAAGCATGACCTTCTCTCTGAAGTCTGACATGGGTGTCTGGGTTGGGCCATGTGTGGACCAGATCCCCAGTAAAACTGTGTGATTGGGTGGCTACGGGGCAGGTATTCTTACATTATGGAAATTCTCACTTACTTCAGTGGGGATTGGATAGATTCACCCATTCCATTCTTGCCACAGATTCTATGGAAGTGAAACCCATCATGACCAGGAAGTTGCGGAGGCGACCAAATGACCCTGTCCCCATTCCAGACAAGAGGAGAAAACCTGCTCCTGATATCCATTTACATCAAGCCTGGATCACTTTTCCCTCTTTAAGATGATCGAATCCTTTGCTTATCCATTTGGTAGAATACACATGGCTATTGTCCTACAGAAAATAGTCATACTGTATGTGATTGGAAAGCAGGGTTTGGCCATTTTATGATCAGAGTCCTCAATTGCTACTGCATTTGGGATTTATAGAGAGAGTTATTTTGAAAGGTACTTTGTGTTGGCGGTTCAACCTGGTTTTAATACTTGGAGATTGAGGGGCAACTGAAAATTTCAAGTGCATTAATTTTTTTTACTTGTAAAATGAGGACAGTGATAGCTGGCTTTTCTACCTCAGTTATCTGTATCCCTGGATTGCAAACTTGTGAAATTAAAGCAAGTGAGATTTCAGTCAGTCAGAAGGAAACCCCTTTAATCATAAAAATGGGAATGGGAAGAGGACGTGTGGGGAAGTATTGTTTCCGTCCTCTTGCGGATCTAATAGCCATTTGCATAAAATGGTTCAGTTATTTGTCATCAGGAAAGGGCACAACTTCAGGTTCCTTTCTCTTTACAACTGAGAATGTAACTTGCGAGGGAAGATTAACCCCAAGTATGAATGTGAAGCCTTCAGATCTTTGGAACAAATGCACTTGATAAGTTCAGGATGAAGTTCTTCTGTGTGTGCTGTGCGCACTATTATTGTAGTACCTGTTGACGCTCATTCCACCTTTGCATCACTGAAGTTTGTAAGATGGGGGTATGAATTCTTCTGTATACCTGGTGCCATGACATTTAGTAGGAGAATCAAAAACTTCCAAGAGAGAAACTATCACTTTAAAAATGTCATGCCGAAACCGGTTTGGCTGCCGAAACCGGTTTGGCTCAGTGGATAGAGCGTCGGCCTGCGGACTGAAAGGTCCCAGGTTCAATTCTGGTCAAGGGCATGTACCTGGGTTGCGGGCACATCCTCAGTAGGAGATGTGCAGGAGGCAGCTGATCGATGTTTCTAACTCTTTATCTCTCTCCCTTCCTCTCTGTAAAAAATCAATAAAATATATTTTTTAAAAAATGTCATGTTACATAATCACACTTTGTAAACTAAAATACTGGTTTCATTTTGTTGAATTCTGTTTGCTTGGAAACCGTGCTTTTCAGACACATTTCTTTAACTCTCAACACCCCAGCTAAATTACTTGTTAACGGATGAACAGATCATGGAGGATCTGCGAACATTAAATAAGGTACAGTTTTGATTTATTTGATTTATTTGAGAGCTTAGGTTTGATATGATTTTCAGCTTTACTTTGTTCACATGTTACTTGTTAAATCAGTTTGATACCTTTGACACTGTAAGTTGCATCTGAAGTGATTTTCTCTAAGATTTTTTGTTGTTCTTTCTACAGCTTAAGTCACCCAAGAGACCAGGTAAGTGCATGACATTATTGGCATTTGTGCAGTTTTTTATCACGTTTTTGGAGAAGCATGTGAATACTTGACAAGGAATTGTTGACATTTTCAAAAATAACGTGTTCATCATTTGTCTAAGATGGGCGGGGTGGGGGGAGGGGGCGGTGGTGGATTCTTTTATAAAACTGGCACTGACATTTAGTAAAGGAATCATGAAAACTGAAGGGAACCTTAAGTGCACCCTCCCTGATTTTTTTTTTTAACCCTGCTATGTTCAAGTTATGTTTGTCTTTTCCTTTAAATGTATTGTAAAAGAGACATTTGATTGATTGGCTGGTAACGGTTTTCTTTCTGTGTGGGCATCAGCTATAATATTTAAGTACACATCCATTTCTGAAAATGAAACCAGAAGGGGACGTCAGTATGACTTGCTTTGTGGAGTTAAGTACTAGCCACTGCTGTTGCAGTGCTTTTCAGGAACTGGCTCTGGTCAGAACTCGCAGCTGCCCCCAGTCCCAGCCTATAGAAGAGGCTGGCCCCCTGTTCACATGCTTCCTTCCAGAGCAGCACTCGAGTCAGTGCTGGGCTGTTAGAGGGAACTCTGAACTGGCAAGGCTTTTGTTTTGTTTAAGTGCTGTAATTACTCACACACCCCTCTACTCACCATATCCTGGGGAAGAAAACAAGAGTCTCCTTTATTTTTAAGTCATTTCCTCCTGAGGTCCACAGAGAGGGTCTGAAGGCATGATGGGGAAAGGGGTTCTTTGAGTAAAGTGTGTGTATTTAGATCATTTGAACCCACCGAAGTTACTAGCACTGTCTTTGCTTGACTTGCTCCACCTAGTAATAAATATTTCTAGAAATTATTTCATTTTTTATAGATTTAAGAGGATTTATCTAATTTTGCCCTTTGGGCTTCAGGTGGATCGCTGGGATTTTAGTTCTACTCTAAGTGACCTTGGGCAAATCCCTTAGCCTGCCTGAGCCTCAGGTTTCTCCTCTGTTCAGTGGGGTTAATCTTCTCCTTGCTTACCTCACAGGTTTGCTTTGAGGATCATAAGATGTACTATACAAGAATTTTATTGGATTCCCATTTATTACAACTGTAAGGACTTGATGATTATGATTATTAGTACCTTTTAATAGCATTTCAATTAAAGCATGTTAGCTGGCGGACTCACATGTTTGTTACATGCTTAGGCATTGAAATATTTTTTTGGTTCCTCCAGCATCCCCCTCTTCTCCCGAACACTTGCCTGCCACACCAGCTGAGTCTCCAGCCCAGAGATTTGAAGCCCGGATAGAAGATGGCAAATTGTACTATGATAAAAGATGGTAGGTATGTTGTGGAAAAACACAGATTACTCATAAGAATCTCAGAAGAACCATTTGGAAAGAGAGCTGGACCTATCTACAGTTGTTGTTTTAGAACATGGCTGCTGCTTAACTTACATAGTACTAAAAGTGGAATAACATTTAAACGTGCATCAGGAGTCATTTGGGTGATGCTACTTGTTAGATCTTTGAAGGTTGTGTTTTTTCAGAACGTGGTGTTCTGATGGTGGCCCTCCTTTCTCTCTCCATGCTGCTGCTAGTATACTAGAATTTGCAGCCTTACATCTTCTGTGATGTCCCTGTAGACTGGGTTTATGCTGATGCACACTGTGAATTTCTAAGATGTTAGCAGAGGTTATTTATTTGGTGAGGGACCCTTTCGCCTGTGTCATCCTGCTGCATGAGTGTTCTAGGAAACATTCTTGGGGGAATTGTGTTTTAAAACATTGCTAGTTTAGATTGAAGACTGGTGGAAACCTTCACACCACCAGTATTTCCACTGGGAATAAGAAGGCAAAATAATATGAAAGAACCTCAAAAGTTCATACATTTACTCATTCAGCAAACATTTACTGTCTTCTCTATAACTGGGCATTCTGCTAGATATTAAGTCACCCTGGATTCTGCCACCTTTTCACAGCTCTTTAATTCTGATATATTCCTTTATTCATTGTCCATATGTGCCATACTCTTACTCAGTTTATTAAGTCATTAGAGGCCCAGTGCATGAAATTCATGCACCCACTTCAAGTCCGGGAGCCCTCGGGGGATGTCTAACTGATGGCTTAGGCCTGCTCCTAAGCTGGTAGTTGGACATCCTTAGTGCTGCCGCGGAGGTGGGAGAGGCTCCCACCACCACCACTGCGCTCGCCAGCTGTGAGCTCAGCTTCCGACTGAATGGGGGCAGCTCCTGTGTTGAGCATCTGCTCCCTGGTGATCAGTTAGTGTCATAGTGACCAGTTGTTCTGCTGTTTGGTCAATTTGCATATTAGCCTTTTATTATATAGCATGGTAGACACATACTTGCATTCTTCTGCCTTTCTACTTGGTTATATGCTGGATGTTTTCCTGGGTTATTGCATGCTCTATAATGTGTATATAATCACCTTTTGAGATTCAATATATTTATTTAATGGAAGGTTCCAAAATTTGAGTAATGGCTTCTTAGAATTTTTTCAGCTTTCTTAAAGAAAAAACCCCAACATTGTGTTAGTTACCTTAATAATATTGTACTCCCTAACTTGGCAGAAATGCTTAGTGATCTGGTCATGCTTAAAATAAATAAGTTCTACTTATTAGTTATAGTGGGTTAATTACCCAGTGGATGATGAGGGCTAGCTCTGTCTGTAAGCTTGATCTTAGTGTCTCCTGCCCTTCTCATTTGGCAATTTTTTTGCAATCTTGTATCTTCTTAATATTGCTTACCAGAACATACCACCACTAGGTGGCAGGCCCTAACAGCTTAATACACTGGAGGCAAAATACGATGAAAAATGTTTCAAATAATGAAAACCAAATAACCTTTAAAGATCTAGCCCACACATAAGAAACATCTTCAAAAATGATGAGGTTTATCACTAACATTTTTATGGAACTGTGAGTCCTAAAGCCATGTGATCTTTCAAATAATGTTCATTTTGTAATTGTGTTGCTTCAGATCTTCCTCTTTCTAAGGCTTACTCCTTCTACTTTATCAGACAAGTCTTAAAAATGCTGTAAAATAAAATTCTCGTTTTTATAAAGAAAGGACCTACAGTGACTGGTGTTTCGTGATGTAAAGAGTGGTCAGGTTTGCTGTGTTAGACCTCCTAAGCATTTTGAAGGAATTCCAGTCTTTCTCACAATGGCTCCAGAAAATTTTAAAATAAACTCTGGGAGGATCTTACTTTTTCAGTGAATTTAAAGCTGCTTTTATTCTCCTGTTACATATTGAGACTGTTGTGTTCTTTTGTATTCTGTGTGCTTCCCTTATTTGGCCTTGGCAGTCACAGTTCAAACACATTTGTTTGAGCAGGTCCCTCCCTTCTGTATTCGGAAGGTGTTCATGGGAGTCCTGGCCGCCACGTTTACCAGTACGGAACCGGCTTCTCATGTCTCACCAGGCTCTGCTCTTTGCCTTTTGTGTCCCTGTCAGTTGGAGGCTGCCATTTTTCTTTATTTTTTCAGCATCATGGACTGTAGCTGAGAGGTCAACTGAATCACTTTATGTTCTTTCCAATGGTGTGGAGTGTTTTAGCGAAAGTACTTCTGGCAAAACATGTTTCATTGAGTTTTAAATGACTTCAGCAAAATGAGTGTGATTCGGGCTTCCCATCTTGGCAAGAACACTTATCAAGCTACATTTCGTTTTGAAAGATAAGCATCTTCCCTTTGCCTTGGTCTTATACATACTGCGTTTAAGGCATTTTATATCCTGCTGTAAGTTTTCCTCACATTTTGATTTGGACTAATGACCCTTCTTAGGAAGTACTGTGAAAGTAGCTGATACTTTAAAATAACTAACTGCTGGTGCTGGCAGACTGTTGATTCTCTCCTCACATTAAATCTGGGGCTGCTAATGTGAATCAGAAATGAAGTCACCCACTCGCTTGAGTGGATTTAACCCTCCAGCTTTCAGCTGACACAAAACACTGTTACAACAGTGAATATTTCCAACTAGAATTAGGGCTCTTGGAGGTACTGTAGCTGTGACATGGTCTTTTCTTTTGAAGTGAAACCTTAATGTGAGGATTCCCAGTAGGATACAAAATTAAATTCTACCTCCTCCGTGCCCCACTTTTTGACCCACCTTCTAAAGAAATTGCTTTCTTCCATAATAGTAGTGGTGATTCTAGTTCATTGGGTTTAACAGTAGTGGCAAAGCTTTAAGAGCTTAATTGTAGGGATTCCCAGGTCAGAATTTCCATTAGTAATAAAGTTAGCTTGACATTTGGGGCTTGTCCTCTGAGGCTATTTAAGGTATTTTTTTCAGCAGAGATGAGTTGTAGCTTGTAAAATGGGCTAATTGGCAAAAAAATGATAATGTACATTTTTACTAATGTAGCTCGATTGCTGTTGCTTTTGAACATTTTTTATGTCTAAGTATATTTTGAATTTCTTTCTGTTCTTATATTAGTCTTTAGAAATTGGAAAGTAAATTTATGTTTTAAGGTTGTCATGTACTTCTGGTTTCATCTTAAAAATACCCCAACCCCCTACATGAGCACTTTTTTTTTTTTTCCCCATAGAATTCAGATGTTTTAATAGATTTGATATCCAGGGATAATGGTTCCCCAAGGCCATTATGATGTGGCACATAAGTATCTCCTGGAAGTCCCAGAAACTCTGCTTCAGGGAATCAGTTGGGTTGGAAGTGGGCTGGCCAGTTCTCCAGGAGCAAATAGTGACCAATGATGGGCATTTAAGCCACCACTATGTATTTGGTGATTCCAGAGCAGGCACACTGGGGAGGTGGCCAGATACTTAACTCCCAGACCACATCTCAGGGCTAAAAGGCTGGATTGCATTGTTTACTCCTGATGTTCACTTTTAAGCCAGTCAGGTGTGTTGGGGTTTGGCCTCTGAGCACATCTCAGGAGAATCGTTTGAATAGTCTCCCAGAGTTAACGTGTCTTTAACAGACATTAGGATAAGATTTGTGACATTAAATTTTCTTTTTACCCCATCTTTCTTATTTGGGTATTGTCCAGTACCATGACTTAAGAAAATATTACTTACTTTTTAATATATTTTTGAAAAAAGAAAACTGTGCAATAAAAGGAATACCATTCTTAGTTTAAATTTTACGTTTTATAAAATTTTAATATACATTTTAATATATAAATTAACCAGTTTTTTCTGAGTGTCTCATACACGAGTAATATGCATATGTTTTGTTACAAACACAGGAACATATGGACATAGTTATTTTCCTCTATTTAGCATGTTTCCACACTAGTAATATACTTCTGCACCACATCCATGACCTTGCTTTATTAAAGTATTTAGAAAGTAGTATCAGAATGACTTGAGGCTAGGTGCCTATTATCTTGTGTTTTAAACTCTAATAAATCACAGTCCCTATAGAATAACTGTGAATGTCCTCCCCTCTATGTTTTTATTCTAACCATTTATACAGGGCAGTTGGATTAGATGGGGGAGGGAAACTTGAGTTTGAGTTTCCTCATGCACTGTGCAAGTCAAACCTTGCGATATTACGTATTCAGCATAATGAAGATCCCTAACCCAGTTTACCAATTAATCTCTGGCCAAAAGCCACTTTGAAGCTGGATCTAAACCACTCTTGCTGTTCTAATTGCATTTATGATTCAATTTCTTTTAACAGTGTTTTCAGGAAGTCGATTGAAACCTGAGTTTTCAGCTCCTAAGTAGTAGGTTAAAGAGTGCTTAGAGCCTAGATTGGAAAAAGCTGATTGTGGGAGTGAAGTACATCCTTTACTGTAATGTCTTGGCAGTAGATTACTTTATTATCCCAGCAAAATAGTCTGCTTCTCTTACGGAAATAATGGTAAGCAGCAGTGCTGTGTCGGGAGATGCATTTTGGTTTTGGTGGAACTTACTTGAGTTAGTGGGTCTGTTAAGCCAGACCTGTGTGGCCAGGATGAACCAACCATGATGTTCTTGACTGAACAGGGACTGGCCCAGGCCAGGGCTGCCAGTAGCAATTTAGTTGCTTTTGTAATCCAGCAGCTGCTCCTTCATCCTGTGGCAGTTGCTATTGTCCCACTGGACTTTTTCCCTGGCTTCCTCATTTTCACCCTCGGCCTTCTCCCTGAAGTTGTAGAAGTTGAAGGTGGTCCTTCACTATAGGCCAGGGGAATAGATATAGAGGCTGAAAGGGGAGTGTCTGTCATGTCTACTACATTCAAAGCAACTGTCCTGACTGACCGGCCTTGTTAGATACTCTGGTGCACATCACCTAGTGACTGCTGGTCAGTTGGGATGACTTAATCTCCTTTGCTGCCATTGCATCGGAAGTTCCATGGCAGCAGGGGCCTTGTTGCCTTGTTCACTGTCTGCCTCCAGCCTCCAACATAGAGTACACAGTGAGTGAGTCATGAGTGTTTGTGGAATGAGTGACCAAAGTAAAGGCTGAATTTGGCCTGCCTTCTTGTTGATGATTTATTTGGACAAATACAAAATAACAAACCAGTTTTTCAAGCCCTTCTATTGTTTTATCTTCCCAGCCTTTAATGTTTTGGGGTGAAACCAAGTTTTACTTGAAAAATTATAATTTACTTTTTGAACGAGGTCATATAGTCCAAATAAAAAAGTAAATACAGCTCGGCGTGGGTCATGGCTCAGTGGTTGAGCGTTGACCTCTAAAACACGTCACGGTTTGATTCCTGGTCAGGGCGCATGCCCAGCGTGGTGCATGCAGGAGGCAACAGATCGATGGTTCTCTCTCATCTTTAATGTTTCTATCCCTCCCTCTCCCTTCCTCTTTGAAATCAATAAAAAAAATATATTTAAAAAACAAACAAATATAGAGTTAATTTCCTAGCCCTTTTCTTGCCCTCCCCTTCCCTGACTGCAAAGGGACCAAGGAATATAAGTTAAATTTAGAAGATTAGGAGGTCATCATCTAATCTAACCCAAGGATGGAAGCCTTTAAATTATATCTGAAATCCAGACTCTTCCTCAAATATCAATTAAGTCTCCTTTAATTACATTTTTTATTCTGGTGATATTTCCTTCCTTTCTTCCTAAAAATATCTGTGCCTTTAACAGTACTGTATTTTATACCTAAAATTTTTCAAGTGGACAGATCTTATGTTGAGTGTTCTTACCACAAAAACCCCCACAAAAAAATAATAATCATAATAAAGAGGGCAGGAGGAAACTTTGGGAGGTGATATATACATGGGTGGGCAAATGCACGTTAATAGTAATAAATAGTAATGCAAAATAAACCGAATTTCGCTTACAACTGTAAACCGACTTTTGTCCACACCTGTATGTCTATGGCCTTGATGGTGATATGATTTCACGGGTGTATACTTATCCCCAAACTCATAAATGTGTACAGCTCTTTATATTTCAGTCATACTTAAATAAAGTGGTTAAAGGAATAAACTTGTGTCCTGTTTTTGGCAGGTACCACAAGAGCCAAGCCATCTATCTGGAGTCAAAGGACAACCAGAAACTGAGCTGTGTGATCAGCTCTGTCGGAGCCAATGAGGTAGGGACCAAACTCCCTCACCCTTTAGGAAAGCAAAAGGTGACAACCTGCAGTGGGATGGCCACTGAGAAAGTACAGTGGGATCATGGGTTATATGTGGGTTAGAGTCTAAATTCAGTGCTTTCAGGCAGAAACTACACATAGGCAAAATCACCTTTGGAGGTTCCTTACTTTGCTTGACTGCAGTATATGCGGATAGTGTATTCCTTGTGGTATCTGTGCACTACCTGTGCAGTAATTGAGTTGGGAACCACTAGTTAGACAACAGGAATGAACAAAAGGCAAGTCTGTGTGATTTCTGTGCTTTCAAACCCTGCTGCTTTTTTAAGGTAACCATCCACTGAGAATGGAACCTGCCTGTGGAGCATATTCCATCTTTGTCTGTTCTTTCTCTAGAATGTTTATGTGTACTGATAGATTTGTTTCGTGCTGTGAGGTTGTATGGAGACATCTGGCACAGGGTCTGGCACACAGTAAGTGCTCAATAAATGGGTGCTGGTCTGATCTGACCCACACACTACTCCTTGCCTGCTGTTATCCCAATCTGACATGTCCTGTTGTGCCTCTGAACAATGAGCTTCCAGGCTCGTGCCATTAGGTGTTGGTCTCCCCCCATCACCGCTGTAGGATGGGGACTGGTTGTAAAGTTATCTCAGAGGCTTATGCTCAAGGATGATATGTCTGGCCTGTGAGTTCTCCGAATGGCCCTTCATTAGGAGGATGTCAGCAATGTGTAACCTGTTAGTTAAAAAAAGTTTTAAACTTTAATAGCTGATTGGCTCCATCTTTTATCAGTCCAAGGATGTCTGCAGCAAAATTGATTTTTATGTGTCTACCCTCTGTAACTTATTTGTGCCAGTGCAAGCAAATCTAATGAAACTGGATTATGAAATAACTTAAGCCTCTTCTATTCTCCCAGCTTCCTGAATTGAAAATGCCCTTAAATGTGACTAGTTTGCACAATGATTGTTTACTTAGAAGTTAGGGAGAGCCTTCCAGATAAATGAATGTCGCTCTTCTCTGGACTCAGGATCTGTGTTTCACTTCAAGCCAACTCAAAACCAGAACGGGCGATCTAATAGATAGCATCTGCTGCTCAGCAAGTGTTGTCATTTCACAGCGGAGTTTTGCGCATGGCTGTGTGCACTGCTATACCTAGCGTGTGGTCTCCTAGAACCTAAACCTGACTTCAGATGTAGTGCACTGTTCTCTCTGACTCTTCAAAATTTTTCAGGAAAATAGAAATGCAAGTTAGATTTTTCTGTCTCTGTGTTGAAGATTGTCACCCTTTGACATAATAGAGTGTCAATGAGGTCTGACAAGGAAACAGTGACAGTGAGACATATCTCCTGGAGGGGAGATGCCTCAGTGCATCAGAGGCACGCAACTCTGGGTACAGGAAAATATTTCTCACTTCTTGGAAGTATTCCAGCTCATGTTTACGGTCACATCCTAAGTGGCAGTGGAGCTACTTGGCCTTTGCATAACTTAACTTTGTACAGATTTGGTGGGCACATCTAAACATGTTGGTGACTTCCCAGTTCAGCCCTCCTTGGGGACGGTTTTTAGTTGAAAATGGTTCCTTAGAGATTCAGCTTCATGCGAAGCTTTTAACTTTAAAGTTCAACACACTGGTTTAAAAATAAAGTCTGTTGCTAAATAATCACAGTAAAGCAGGGTTCCTCAAACTACGGCCCGTGGGCCACATGCAAATACAAATATTGTATTTGTTCTCGTTTTGTTTTTTTACTTCAAAATAAGATATGTGCAGTGTGCATAGGAATTAAACTATAGTCCGGCCCTCCAACGGTCCGAGGGACAGTGAACTGGCCCTCTGTTTAAAAAGTTTGAGGACCCCTGCAGTAAAGAAACTGAGAAAAAACTTTTTGAAAACTAAGCAGGGGAGGGAGAAGATATATCTGTAAACTTGTACTTGTATATATGTGATGCAGATTAAAAAAAAGTTTAATGCTTTTGGCTCCATCTAATTGTATGTTGGTTAAACACACGAGAGAATGATGCAAAGAGTCAAGGGCGGGGTTAGTGGAGAGGAGAAAGGGCTTTGATGTCAGATGCCAGGGTTCACATAGGACACATGACGTAGCCTTGCTGTTCTATAAAAGGGGGGCGATGCTAGTACTTACTTCATTGCAGGGGGTTGGGTGGAGGTTCTGAGGCGGAGGAGGCTCAACTTGACCAGCAGTGTCTGGCCCACAGTAGCCCCTTGATCAGGTGTGCCAGCTCTCCTTCCATCCTTATTGAGTGCACTTGTCAGCTCGGGCAGTCCCCTGCTGCAGGGTTCATTCTCAGTTCTACAGAAGAATGTGTCTGCCTGTGAAACGCAAAACCTGCTATTTCCTCTGTGGGAAAACGATATGGTCTGGAGGGAAGGACTGTCAAAATATTTCCTAATTTGATTGAAAGTGTATATTGATGAATCTATCTTGAATGTTGATTAACTCTGTAGTCAAACCAAATCAAAAAGAGCCCTTAAGATCAAAGCCAAATGGAACACAGTATCATTGTGCTTTCCATTTTCTTTCTTTTTTTAAAAAAAAATAATATATATATTTTTATTGATTTCAGAGAGAGGGATGGAGAGGGGGAGAGAGAAACATCACTGATGAGAGAGAATCATCGATCGGCTGCCTCCTGCACCCCTCCTACTGGGGATCATGTACCCTTGACTGGAATCGAACCCGGGATCCTTCAGTCCACAGGCTGACGCTGGGTCCACTGAGTATAGGGCTCCATTTTCTTAAAGGTGTAAGAGAGATGGCTGGGAGAAATGAGTTCAAGGTTGATGTCTACTGTCTACACTGGAGGTGTGCCTTTAGGAGGGCCAAAGGTCAAGGAGGTGCTTTCGAAGTCCTTGCAAATTGACAGGAAGAGGTTGCCAGTTTTGTGCCCACACCTAATTTATGCAAATATTTTTGTGCTCTGGAAGACTTACTCCTCATTCTTAGCCTCTCTCTTTCCTTCTCTGCAGATCTGGGTGAGAAAGACCAGTGACAGCACCAAGATGAGGATTTACTTGGGCCAGCTTCAGCGTGGGCTCTTTGTGATCCGCCGGAGGTCAGCGGCTTGACTTTCTACAGTGCGCTACTTCCCTTGACCCTTTTTCTGAAGTGGTTTTTGGTTTTGTTGTTTTCTTCCTAATAGAAAGTTTTTAACTTGGGAATTGCTCCTTGGCCTTGGACAATGGAGAACACTGTTGTGGATTCTGCAAGGCACTTTCGTGGCCAGTCGCTCCCATCTTTGTTTCATTCTTTACTGCCTCGACTTCTTCCAGTCATCCGTCGCCATAAGACGATTTTACTTTCAGGCGCATTGGGAATTTAACTTACTTATTTGTTTATTTTTTTGGCTTTGTGGTTTTTTCCCCCCCAAAGCTTCCTTTGAGTTTGAAGGGACATTTTTTTAAAATTGATTATCTTTAGGTCTTTCTACCATGAAGAGGAGCAGGAAGGGATACACTCAACAATGGATTTTCATGTTTTGAATCTGATTAGTGGATCATGTACCTACTTCCCTTGTGGAGCCTAATTCAGTGTTTCCCCAGAAGCTTGGGGCAGAGGTCCTAGCAGAAGAAGATTAATTCTGCTGGCTCTCAGCCTTCTCAGAGAAATAAATGCCTTGTGGAACATCTGGCGTATGCCATCCACTCCACTGGCTGAACGACAGAAAAATTTGCCTGAGGGACTATGTGCACTGAAGTAATTGGGGCTGGGGGGAGGGGGCATTTCATATTCATAATGTGCTGAAGATACCGTATTTTAAATGTTATTTAATGCACAAGTGGTTTATTTACACACAGTTGTTCTAGCTCGAGCTGGAAACAAGAAGTGGTCATTTCAGATCGTTTCATTTGCAACTAATTTTCCCTGTTGCTGATAGGTGAAGAGACCTGCCACAGGCTGATTATTGGGTTATGTATCGAAGTTTGGGAGGGAGATTGATGAGTGAGAGTGCAGTTATCTATAGACTCTCACTCATAATTCAAATTGCACTCTTGTCACTGATCCCATTATTGCACATTGGCCATTCCAAACCCATGGAACCTTGCTGTCGGCACTCACAGCCTCCTGGAGGTCTGGCCCAGGTTGAGGACAGAAGGCTGTCGCTAAACCCACTCTTCCTAATGAATTCTGATGAAACAGCCTCCCCTCACTCCTTGCACCCTTTCCTCATTCCTACAACGAGAGAAATGACTTGTTGGGTCATCGGGTTTTTTGTATTCTAGTTGCCACCTTACGATGTTTACCAAGTTTGGGGGGTTAGAGCATGTGTTAGCATCTCTGTGGGCAATTAGTAGACTTGACATGTCCTAGGAAACCTTTGTACGTAGTTCCCTTGGTCTCAAGTGATTCCCTTTGTGATGTACACACCCCAACACAAGTCGCAAGTCATGGGGCTGTGATGACAGGTAAATCACCTCCAATGTCCTGCCTTCGACAGAGACCAAACCTTACTGACTCAGAGTAAAGACTTGTACAGATATATTTTTGTTTTAATTTATAATCTATTTTTTTCATTTTTTTATTCTGGTGATGGGGTCTCATTTAAAAACAGGATAAAGAGTGCTGTTCATCAAAAGTTGTCTGGGCCTTTGGTGTTTGTTCTCTGCCCCCAAGACCTCCCATTATTAGAATGTTGACTTCAGTGAACCAAGTCTACAGTAAAGAGGGGCTTCACGTTTTGTTTCTTCTTGGCAGCCTTGGCCGTTTGGGGTTTCGCTCTTGCTTGAATTGTCATTGTGGTGTGTGTAACATCCCGTAATAGCAGGTACTGGTTGTCATCTAGTGCCCTGTGATGGAAATTATTTAGATGTATTTAGTATGTGTTGCCATCAAAGAGTTTTTTTGTTTGTTTTAATGATTGTATTAACTTACCTGCCTAACAGTACACCAGAGTTTGCTTTTTTTTGGGAAAGGATTGTATTGATAACTGTTGGGGATTCAGCATTGAGCGGCAAGTTGCCTTTTCCCCTGCCTTGCCTGGTGGCACCTTTGTGATTTTGTGAAGTAACTATTTGAAGACCAGTATCTGGATGCTTTGGCCTTTTCTCTTCTGTAAATTTGAGGGTTTTGAGGCCATGGGGAGGCATGGTCTTGGCCCCATCACTGCCTTTTGCCCCTCAGTGTTCTCACAACTCTTAAAATCATGATCTACCGAAAATGAAGGAAAATGTGATTAAGACGTGACATACAACACAGTAAAGTATGTTCCTGATCCCAGAAGATTTATTAGTTTTTTACTTAGTTACTCCAGAGATGAAAAATCAGCATTTCAACCTCTCAGATGCCCCTGTAGTGACTGGGAGTGGAAGAGCCCATTCGTTAGGAGCTGGAGGAACTTTTGTGATGGGCAAAATGAATGAGAGGGGAACACAGACTTTGTGACTCCTATAGTAAGAGGGGGCTGGCTTTTAGCCCAGCTGGCCATTCTTATTCTAAAAGTTTTGTCTCTTACTAGACCCAGGATACAGATGAGTTCCCAAATTCAACTATTTTCTGTAAAGTGACTTTGATAAAGGTTGGTCCAGACACTTCTGATCAAGAACCTGTATGTGTGTGTTTCTCATGAAGAACTTGGATGTGTGTAATTCTGATCAAGAACCTGTTCATACATTTGTTCAGCTTGAGGCATCTGCCACAAGTACACAGTGTTTGCTATCCACGTGTCCTAGTATTTATTTTACCTCCTTTTGGGGATTTTGTATATTTCTCCAACTCCTTTTCTCCCTAAGCCAGTGTCCTCTTGAACAGTTTCCATATTTCGGTAGCCATACCAAAGCCAGGATATTTTCATTTGATTAGATACCAGTATTTGTGGATGCCTAACTACCTAATGTAACTTAGTTTTTTAAAAAACTTCTAACTGGGTCCAGTGTACGATCCAGAGCCTGATCTGCAAATCAAGCTACTTATATACTTGTGTGGGGGACCCTGTGCTCAGCCAGCATTGGGTGGCTTTTCTAAGAGAAATATGGGGGAGGGTTGGTTGCAATTTTTTTAAATCTAACTTCGGGGGGGGGGGGGGAACCTATTTTTTACAATATTCTTTTGTTTTTCTATTAGCATTTTCCTTTAGCCTCGAATTTTACTAAATTTCCTCCTGATTTAAAAATCTTTTTTCTAATCTGGGAATTTGAAATATTGGTACTTATTTAATGTTACACCAATTTTTCCAAAGAGTTCAAACCACTTTATTACCAGAACATGGTAAAAAAATTTTTTGCAGCCATTTCAAGCAGCTGGTGGGCTTTTTATAAAATAACACCATTACCTGGTACCATTATATGTTCTGAGAGGCGGATGTAAAAATGTAAAAAGTATAGGCTTTTTTTTTTTTTAAATAACAATAAACTTTCAAAGAAAAAACCAGCATGTGGTCTGTGTTATATCCATTGACTTGATAAACGATTGAAATTGGGGAGAGGGGAGGGGTGAACTAGGCATTTGCTTGTTCTAAAGAGTAAGATAAGGAATGATGTCAAAGACTAACTCTCAGTGGTATAAAGAGCAGTCTAGGGGTGTTGACCCTTAAATGAAGTGTTATCTCTCCTTGTTGGAGAGGATAAAAATATCTGATTAAAAATTCAGTAAATAAAATTAACCTCAGATAGGTAACCTTGCATTCCCAATTACTTACTATGTACGGATGTGAAATTTGGACAGTGAAGAAGGCTGACAGGAAAAAAAACTGGATCCATTTGAAATAATGTGTTGGAGGAGGGCTCTCTGATACCTGGACCGCCAGAAAGATGAGTAAGTGCGTCCTAGGGCCAATTAAGCCCGAAACATCGCTGGAGGCAAAAATGACAAAATTGAAGCTGTCCTGATTTGGGCACATCGTGAGAAGACAGAGTTCTTTGGAAGAGACAGTAATGCTGGTGAAAATAGAAGGCAGCAGGAGAAGAGGAAAACCCAATGTGAGATGGACTGACTCCATAAAAGAAGCCACGGGCATGAGTCTGCAGGAGCTGAGCAGGGCTGTGGAGGATAGGACATTGTGGCCATCACTCATTCATAGGGTCATCGGGAGTCTGGCCGACTCAGCGGCACGGAACACAGGAGGAACCTTGAGGTAAACTTGTGTGATTGAGGAGGGTGTTGTTTGGATGGAACTCAAGAGCAGCATCTCTTCGTCTTAGCAAAAACCATAACATCTTCCTTCTTACCTGTGGGGTAAGCTGATGAGGCTGCTTGCTGCCCCAGGTGACTGACCTGTTGTGCTTGTAACCCAGTTGTGGTACACCCATTGGGAAGGGCTGGTTTTATGCTTTGAATAATGGAGCGGGGCGGTCACTATTTAGAATCTTCCATTGTAACATAACATTCATACAGAAGAGTGCACAGTCCTTAATTGTAGAAGTTGTTGAGTGTTTTCAAAGTGAACGCATCCTCGTGACCAGCATATAGATCAGGAAGTAGCATTAATCAGTTTCCTTTGGGTTATTTCTCCCTGTAGGGGTAACTGGCAGTCTGACTAGTTTTCTCTGTTCTAATCCCCTTAACCATCAAACTCTTGAGTGCTGGCTCCTTGAGCTGCTGGGTCCTTCCATAGTTGTTCCAGAATAGCCCAAGTCCCTGGTCTAGGCTAGGGGATGTAAGAGCTGGCCACCAAGCTTGTGGCTAAATGGGGGAGGAAGAAACAGACTCAGGTCAATCCTCTCCCCCTCATGATGGTGATCAAGGCTAATGGGGCTCGCCCTTGACGTTAGTGTGCCTTTTGTTGAGTACTTTGTATTTGTTGGATACTACTAAACCCTTCTTAGGAGGCATCGTCCCGATCTCAACAATAATCTGAAAAGAGTACTAATACTCCCAAACTTAAGGCTGACTTATTAAGATAATCAACCTAAGACTCAATTCTCCTATGAAACCCACAACTCAGTACTGTGCCTTGTCATCGTAAGTGCTCTGTGAATGTTAGTTGTCAAATAGTGTTAGTGCAAAATGATGTGCAAAGAAAGGCCACTGGTTAATAATAATAGTGTCTGCTCCTGGTGTTGTGTCCTTCATTTGCATTATCTCATTTAAACCTTATAACAACCTTGCAGACAGTGCACTGTTATCACCATTTTCAGAGAAGGCAATAGATTCTTAGTAATTTCTCCGAGTTAAACACTAAGCCGAGTCCAGAGCTTTCAGATTCTAAGCCAGATTCCCTAACCACTACCCTCTCTAGTTCCCAAACCCTTTATGTTAAAGCTAGAGGCCTGGTAGCACGAATTTGTGCATGGGTAGGATCCCTAGACCTGGCCAGTGATCAGGGCCGATCTGTGGGGCTACCGGTGGGGGCAATCGGAGGGGCCCCCCGCTAGCATCCGCCTTGGCTGGCCTGGGGCCTGTGGGCTGGGGGCAGTTCCTGCATTGAGTGTCTGCACCCTGGTGGTCAGTGAGCATCATAGCGACCAGTTCCACTGGTCATTCCACTGTTCGGTTGATTTGCATATTAGGCTTTTATTATATAGGATTGCATTCACCAGTTTCATCTTTTTCCTTTATTGCTTCCCTGGCAAATTTTTATCTGCTCTCACCTCCTATATACACACGCTCACAGAGCAAATTTTAGAGATAAAAACACTTATTCGCTAGGACCTTTTTTCCGACTGGATAACTGTGGGTTTCTCTCTTGGCAATAGAGTTGAATGAGCCACAGTTATTGGCCAAGAGGTTGCTTTCCTTTGAAAAGGCATGAGTCCAACAGTTCTAAAAAGGAAGGAACTGTTTAGAACATAAAGAGTAATTGGTTTTGATGAAGCCTACTTTATCTAATAAGCAACAAGAGAGTTTTTGGAGAAAACGTATCTAATTTTCCAGGTCACTTCTCTCTTATCGTCTATAAAGGAGAGGCAAGAGCCATTGGACTGGTTTCTAAAAATGTAGCTGGAGAGTCAGACATCCCATTTCTTGCTGCTCTTTGGATGTTGGTGGACCTTTTCATGTCGTGTCCTACAGTGTGACAGGTCACTGAAAAGAACACACCACTTCTGTGTCACCTGCTTTAAACTGTCTGCTCAGCTCCAACCAGCAGCCTGCATCTGCAGTCCTTGGCAGAGGCAGGAATGGAACCAATTTCTGGTCTCTTCCACTAGGGTTGAAATTCCACAAGTCCCATCTTTGGTAAAGCTATAAGCACCTTTTCTGTTTTTAAAAATAAGGCACTAGATGGAATGAACTAGAAGCATGGGCACCAGCTCACTCTCTTTGGACACAATAGAATGGTGAGAAAAATATTAGCTAGGAACTTTAGAGTTAGCAAGAATAGGTGTTTTTGTGAATATGATTAAGATAAAAATATATATACAATATGTTTAGGAGAATTTCTAGGGAGTAAGGTAGATAGGATAGCACATATATACCTAGGTACTTAATCCCTTTACCCATTTTCTCTAATCTGTTTGCTCAATTCCCTGAAAGATACAGATCTAGAAAATAACAAATTTGCCTTATTGATGAGGGAAGACCAATAATCAATCTCAAAGGTCCTCTCCTGTTTCTCAAAAGTGGAGACTCAGCAGGTGTTCTGGTTTTCTGTAGGCTGATGCTCAAATCTATTGCCATGATCTGTATGCAAATTATCAGGCTGGGCAAGGGGTTAAAGTAAGCGATAGTCCAGATTCAGTAGGAAAGCAGTGCCAATAGGGAACAAGCAGGTACTGAAGACAGCGGTCCCGGGTCGGCAGGCCCCTGTATATAATCAATAAGCACTTCCATTTCGTCATCGATTCTTCTAATAAGTATTGGAGTGTTTACTGAGATGCAGTGTGACTGCAAAGCAAAGGCTTTGGAATTAACATTTGAATCTGGCTTTGCTGCTTAACTAGTTGTGTGACCTTGGGCATCTTAATCTGTCTGAACCTCAGTGTCTTTATCTATTAAATAATGTACCTCAGAGAGTGGTTTTGAGAATTATTAAACGCATATAGCACAACGTGCTAAAGATTTTTACACACATATACTTGCACATACTATCTACTTATCCTTATATTAACCCCATGAGGTAGGTGGTATTATCACCCTCATGTTATATTTAAGGAATGGAGAAACAGAAGTTAAGTAAGTTGTTCAAGGTCACACAACTAGTAAATGGCGATCCAGGATTCTGAGTCCCTGCTGTTGGTCACTATGCTGCACAGGACTGCCCGCAGGGAGTGACCAATCTTTAGGGACTGTCCCTTCCTTTGCCTTGCTGCTGTGATCTGTCTGCTTATTGGATATTAGTCTAGTGCCAAATCTGGAGACCAAGACAATCTCATGAAGCTAGTTTAGTGCCAACGGACTATGAAGGTAAAGGTCTAGCTTAAGAGATCATGCTTAAGCATCAACTCCTACAAGTGGGATGTGAATGCCCAGGGTGCTGGGTTGAGAAAGATTCTGAGGCCCAAGTTCAGATAGAGTGGGAAGGAGTAGCTTAATTACCTCTGCCTGCCATGGGCAAGGGAACCCATTTATTTGCCATCTCTGATTTAATTTGACCCCTTATTTTGAAGATACAACAACTGAAGCCCAGAGATTTTAAGTGACTTGTGAAAGTTCATGTTTTTAGCCACAGGCAGTGGATGACTAGAACATGGTTGGGAGAATCATTTGAGTACCAACTTGTGTTAGACTCTGTGCTGGAAAGTATGATGGACAGTCCGCTTTATTTTTTTAAATATATTTTTATTGATTTCAGAAAGGAAGGGAGAGAGAGATAGAAACATCAATGTTGAGAGATAATCATTGATTGGCCACCTCATGCACAACCCCTATTGGGGATCAAGCCCGCAATCCAGGCATGTGCCCTTGACTGGAATGGAACCCAGGACCCCTCAGTCTGCAGGCTGACGCACCATCCACTGAGCCAAACCAGCTGTCCAGGCCACTTTAGAACCTGCTTAATTTGTTGTCTCAGTGGGTTCACCTTTGCCTCTGTCTGTGCCTGCAGTACAGTTGATTGGGTCCTGGATTCATAATCCTGCCAGCACTTATTAATTTTGGGACATTTACTCAACATCTGTGTGCATCAGTGGTGGGGCACACTCATCCCAGTGTGCCTGGATCGTTTCTGGTTTTAGCAACTGAAAATCTTGCCTCCCAGGCACATCCTAGGCAAAATGGGGCAGTTGGCCCCCCGACTCAGTTTCTTCCTCTGTAAAATGGACTTAAGAGTTGGATAAAGCACTTTTGGATAAAGCGCTTAAGTAGTGTTTGGAGCATAATAAGTCCTCAATACATGTTAGTTGTTTGTTTTCATTATTGTTGGTGCAAAAGGGTCCTCTCCCCACCATAAAATGGGTTCCTGGAGAGCCTCATTCTCATGTCAAACTAGACTGGAAACCTTGCCAGGATTATCTGGTCACCTGTAGCCAATTGTTGGGAATATTTTTCCTTCCACTTGAACTAACGAGGATGAGTTTGAGAATGTTATAGTCATTACATTCTATTCAGATGACATTCATTGAGCACCTATTGCGTGTTAGTGTTCCAGGCTCTTTTCAGGAATTCAGAGATAAATGAAAGCATGGTTCCTTCCCTCTGGGACAGTGGGAATGGGCAGTAATTCTAGTTCAGTGTAATGGGAGCTACACTTGAGGCCTGGAGAAAATTGGACTGGATTGTGGGCGATAGAGAAAATAATAGCAACTGACATTTATTGAGCAGATGGTCACGCACTACACATGCATGATTTCATTAATTATTTGTTATAACCCTGAATGTTGTGATTACATATCTGCATTTTACAGCCTGGGAAACTGAGGTTTAGAGAGGTTAAGAAACTTGCCTTAGGATCGCTCAAGCAGGTCTTGCTGACCCAATGTCTATATTCTTATTAACCATGAATGGTTTACACTTTCTTCTCAAAATAAAACTCAAGCTCGGCCTGAAAACTAGGTGGGCCTTGAGCAGTGTCCCTAACTAGGAATTGGAATTGCACACAGAGGACATGGCTTGAGCGAACGAAGCACAGAGGTGGGAGAATGGAGGGCATGTTTATAAAGTCAAATAAGAGCATGTATTCAGCAATAAATCTGGATGAATGAGCATTGAACTTTAAAATCAGTTTGTTCCCCAGGCTGGTGTCTTTTGTCCTTGCACACCTTGGGTTCACCTTCCTTACCTTTCTGCCTTTCTCCTTTCTGCTCCCTTCCCCTGGCCCACCCCCATTCCCTCTGCCTTCCCTTTTATATCACCAGTGTGGTAGCTCCTGGCATTCCTGCAGTGACGCTTTCCAATTTCACACTTACATGCTCCTGAAAGTATTTGTAAACTAACTTGTATGTAAAACCAATAAAGGGCAACAGTACACATTCCTGTTAGTAATTTTGTTCGACTCCCTTTCTTCTGCCTTGATTATTTTTCTTCCCGCAAATAGTACTTTGACCTAACTTGAAGTGGAAGCTTTCAGGAATCCATGTATGGTGGGGCTCTGTAAGCATCTTAATAATAGGAATGAATAAGGCCTGATGTTTACTGAGCAGGTACTATGTGCCTGACAAAGTGCTAAGTACTTTTCATACATTATCTTATTTAATACACTCAGCAGCCTTGTGTGTGTATGTTTTAATGATTCTGATTTCACAGATGAGGAAATTGAGGCTAAGAGGAGGAAAGTGTTCATCCCTGCACCACATTCACACATTTCCTTTTCCCATTGGCTTCTCCCATCCTAACAGACTGCCAAAGTATATACAAAGTACAAACCCTCTCCATTTTCCAGATGAAACAGACACTGAGAAGGGAAGGGACTTGCCATTAATCACAGCTGGTTAATGGTGGAGCAGGAACTAGTATCCAAGTCTTACAACTATTAATCCCATGATTGAGAATTCCGGTCTTGAGGCTTGAAGGGCATGAATTTGAGACTTGGGTTTGAATTTAAATTCTGCTGCTTCCAAGTTGTGTGACCTTAAGCAAGTCATGTAACCTCTCTGGGCTCCAGTTTCCTCATCTGGAAAGTGGGGATAATAGTAGCCACCAAGAGGTTTATTATGAGATTTAAGTCATGCAAGCGAAGCAGCCAGAACAGTGACCCTCCTCCTTGAAACAAGCCCCTTCCTGCTTGAAACAAGCCTTAGGTCACTTTAGTGCATCAGAAAACCAAGGGCTGCCCAAGTTAGAGGCTAGTGTTATTTTAGGAGTTGTCTGCCCCACCTGCTCATGTCCCATCATGCCTTGAGGCTAACAAGCCCATGACATCATTCCAAGGCTACCTGAGGGCAAGCCAACAGAAGCCACTAGCTACAAACCTTTAAATTTAAGACAAGCAGATATCCAGGCATCTGTTTTTATTAATACCTCACTAGGGAGGAGTTTGAATTGCTGCCCTCCAGGCTGTGTTGAGAGACCTACTGAACTGAACCAGGGAGTGGATCTGCCCCACCTCTATTCCCAGGGACTGGTGTACGGTAATACATTAACTGCTTATGGAATGAATGAATGTCTGGCTATTGTCTTATCATTTCTCATTTTAGCATACCAATCTCTAAGATCAGAGTCATACATGTGTAATTTAAAAAGTCAAAGGATTCTGCAAAGTATAGTAGTCCCCTGCTTTCTCATTTCTCCTCCCAGCAGCAACCACTTCACCTCTTTTAGCTGCTTATTTTGGTATTAAACTTCTTTCTGTAGCTAGTTATTACTAATACTAGATAGTCTAGTTCTAGGCATCTCTATTGAATTCCCACTGTGGAAATCATCCCCTACTCTTGCAATATTCAAAAAAAATATATTTTATTGACTTTTTACAGGGAGGAAGGGAGAGGGATAGAGAGTTAGAAACATAGATGAGAAACATTGATCAGCTGCCTCCTGCACGCCCCCCTACTGGGGATGTGCCCGCAACCAAGGTACATGCCCTTGACCAGAATCGAATCTCGGACCCTTCAGTCCGCAGGCCGACGCTCCTCTATCCACTGAGCCAAACCGGTTAGGGCTCTTGCAGTATTTTTATTTTATAATCCTGATTAGGTCAGTATTGAGTGCTTACATTGTTATGACTATGTAAACACCAGTCACAGATGAGCCGTGCTGTAAACTATGATTGCTTTTTCTTTCCTTGACAGCGTTCCCCCAAGAGTTAATAATTATCGTATTTTTTCTTGTTTTTGTTGTTTGTTGGTTTTCTGTGTACTTATTAGGAATTCAACCTCAAACTCTTCATCAGATGTCTAAATCCCCCCCTAAGACATTCAGATGCACCAGGCATTCCATTGATTTCAGCACTGGGGACCTCTGATCTGTTCCACTCTGGACTGGTTGCTGCCCCCCCCCCCAACCCCCCCACCCTCGGCCTGGCACACAGCTGTTCCTCTGGGGTCTCTGTTCACCACCATAGTGGAGCTCCCCTTTACCCTCCTTGGGTTTGGATCATTTCTTGTTTCTCTTGTCTTCCTGTTTCTCAACTTTACTCCCCCATTCTGGTAAAATATATCTTACAGTAACTTACCAAGCAGGATTGAAAATACTTTCATTCTGTTCACTCACTTCACTGACAGTTTGGCTGGTTTAACTAGATGTTAAATGCCCAGAATTTTTTAAAGAGCTGTTTTCTTCCTTTTTTAGAAATTTTATTTTTCATCCCCTATAATCCAGAGACCCTTTGCTTTACCTTCTCTGGGGAAGAAATCCCCAGTCTTTTGCCAGGTTGGGATCTGGGCAGTCTTGCTGCATGAAGAGGGGAAGCAGGTCGTCTTAAACTAAATTGCAACCAGTCCCATTGCCTTCACCTTCGTTTCTAGAGGCGCCTTTATTTCTGATTATGTGCTGCTAATGTGTGATTCTCGGCTTAAGATTGCATTGTGTATTTTTTCTCTACATTGGGTTTTTCCTTACCTATTTTCTCCATTCTGGTAGGTTTAAACCTAAACACACACACACACACACACACAAAACAAATACTTTTATAGTTGTTTCAGTGGGATTTCATGGAAAAGAGAAAAACAGATGTGTATTTTACCAACCCTCTTTACTCTAAAACCCTGTGCTTTGCCTGCCCCTACCTCTCTCTGGGACTTTTTGTGACTCCATTCAGCCTCTTGCTCAACGAGATAATGAAGGGGACATTGTCTATCTCAGTCACTGTGGTTCTAAGGTCACAGTCTATGAATAAGGTCACTAGAACATTAGTAGGTCTTTCCCAAATAATTAGTGCATTCCCCAGCTGGCGTGGCTCAGTGGTTGAGTGTTGACCTATGAACCAGGAGGTACAGTTCAATTCCCGGTCGAGGCACATGCCCGGGTTGCAGGCTCCATCCCCAGTGTGGGGCATGCAGGAGGCAGCGATCAGTGATTCTCTCTCATCATTGATGTTTCTCTCTCTCTCTCTCCCTCTCCCTTCCTCTCTGAAATCAATAAAAACATTTACAAAAAATAATTGGTGCATCCTTACTTACTGCAAAGCTGCTGGTTTGTGCCTAAAGACCTGTCAGTGGCCTTTAATTGCAGGCTTTGCATTCAGAGTTGAGTGTCAAGATTTAGGAGGAGGAATTTACACACACCCACCTTGAAGGTCTGAATGTTGTGTCTATAAAATAATGCCTGTGGGTTTATATGCTTGCTATATGTGCACATACCCACATCCAAAAAATGAGCCTTCTTGACAAACAAAACCCACCTTTGGACCGTGGGTGAATTGAGAAGCATAAAAAAATTTTAGCCTAAAGTATGTTTCAATATTTATGATGCCTTCTAAGCAAAGCTGTTGGGAAGACTAAGCCACCTGGAACACAGCCGTGACAGTACAATGAGGCATCTTGGGAAGTCAGAGTCTCATGCAGGGCTGGGAAGAATACTTAGAGGTATTCTAGCCCAGCCCCCTGCTGCTCACTGTAATAAAAACTATTTTGGATATGTCATGTCCATTAACAAGAGCAGACTACTATTTAGAAAGTATAGTACTATCTTGCCAGCTTGAAGAAAATTATATTTTGGGTTATACAACTTTTGGGATAAATAAATTCCCCTTATTTACTACCTGTCCATCCTCATGTGATATGGCTTTAGCAATGGTGATTGTGTGGCACACTCGTCGCTGCTCTCCCCAGTTGTAGGCATTACTAATCAATCGTGGCTCTCATTCTCTAGGCCCAGATGTGAGGTCTCAGAATCCTTGTCCACGCAGTGCTCCTTGCAGCCACTAGCAATTGATTGGGGGTGGGGTGGGGTGGCAGACACACCACATGAAACACAGAAGCCATCACTGCTTGGGTGTTTTATCACTCTTCTCAGTTGAACATGTTCAATTCACATTACTTTGCCCAAAACTGACCAAGGTATGGCCCATCCAGAACAGACTAGGGTAGAATTTTGGCTTTTGTGGCCTAAAATCACTTTAGTGATTTTGTTTTTATCTCACCTGCCATGATGGTCCTGATTTTGCGTTAAATTCCAAGGGTTTTAGAGCTTGTGCAGTTGGTTCCTTGAACTTAGTAGCACACTTTGTCCCATTGCATGTCACCCCCTCTCCCCCCGCACACACACTTTTTTTAAACCAGTGGTCAGCAAACCACGAATCAGGCCAAATCCAGCCTTCTGCCTGTTTGTATAAATAAAGTGTTATTAGAACCCAGCCACACCCATAAGTTTATGTATTATCCATGACTGCTTTCACACTAAAAGGGTAGACCTGAGTAGTTGCAACACTTTCAGCCCAAAAGCCAAAAATATTTACTATTCACCCTTTACAGAAAAAAATTTTCCTGACCCAGTTCTAAATGATCATTCAAGCATCTTTTGACTTTCAACTATTTTCCAAAATTTCCTCCCTGGTATATTCAAGCTTTACTAACCCACTTAATTCTGTTGTACTCACAAGGCCCTCCTGAGCAATGTTAAGTGTCCCATTGCCATCAGATATGCGGAAACACTCCCTACTATTGGTTGAGCACTTACTATAGTCCAGGCAGTACTAAGCACTGTACATAAATTAAGTGAACAAAACTAAGCAATGGCCTGGCTTAGTGCTTGACCCAGGGAAGGTGCTCTATTATTTTTAATTTTTACAGTAGCCCTATGAAGGAGTAGGAATTACTAAAGAGTTTCAGTAACTTTCTCAGGGTAGCCAAGCTGCTAAGTGGCAGAACTAGATTCTAACTCAGTTTGGACTGATTCTAAAACTTGTGACCTTTCCATTAAACCTTATCTATTTCTACTGCATTTCCCTGACTATTCAACCTAATAATTTGTATGTAATTAGAATAATGGGCACTATATATATTGTACATAATATATGTTTTAATTGTGTATATGTGTATGGTATAGTGTATTGCCTCGGATCCTTCTAACTTGCAGGGTAGATATTGTTCCTATTTTACAGATGAAGAAACTGAAGCTGAGAAAATGTCATACTGATAGATAGTAAGCTGTTTGTTGGCACAATTCTGAGTTGGTATGATTCAGACAACTTTATTTTGCACTGCTATGATACGCAGCCATGATATGTGGCCAAGTTGACATTCATTCAGCAGTTTCTACAATACACATTTAGAGAGTACCCACCCTATAACAGGTACTGTGCTCAGTCCATGATATATTTTTTTCTATAGTGAATTCCTTTTCTAAGTGCTAACAAACCGTTGAATTGTCTCATTGTTTGTTTTTAATTTAGTATACTAGGTGATTGGGGTTGCATTCTTTTCCAAAAAATTGAAAGTTAGGATGTTGTTTTCTACCTCAATTTCCTCATCTGTGAAATGGGAAAGAAAAATACCTATGTCTACGTCTTTCAGTTTTCTAAGTTTATGAGATTTCAAACCAGAGAGTTTGTGTTGAACAGAAACTGCAAAGTGGAAGTCCTGGGTAGGATTCAATCCATATTCGTTCTCTTTGGCTTACACAGTTCTATTGTAAGAAATTGTAAGAAATGGAATTTTTAAAATAGATGTCATTCCTTTCTATAAAGGGGAACAGTATCCTTTGGGAAATAATTTTAATTATTTCTTTTATGTACTTTTGGGGCTTATTTACTGCTTATTTTAAAGGACTGACCCATGCAGGGGGGTTTCTTCTGACTGAGAGCTATAAAACACTTGCTCTTTGCTTCCTGAGCTGCTGTTTCCGTAGTGCCTGGCACCTGGTGAGTGGTCAGTAAAGCTCCTGGAATGAATGCTTGCCCTCCTGTGGCGTCATTTACTATTGCTCATCTCAGTCACAAAAAGCATGGTGCTAATGGGAAAAGGGTAGAGCTGTTGATCCCTTTCTGGAAGGTGTGCTTTGTTTGAGATAGACGGCGTTTACCTCCCCCTGCCAGCTTTGTTCACAGGGGAAATGAATGAAATAAGAAAATCAAATGTAGCATCCTCCCCCACTCCCACACACAGTGCAATTCAAAATGTACTTCCACAGCCCTGGCCTGGTGGCTCACTTGGTTGGAGTATCGTCTCATACACCAAGAAGTTGTAGGTTCGATACCCAGTCAGGGCACACACCTAGGTTGTGGGTTAGATCCCTGGTCAAGGCATACATACAGGAGGCAACCAATTGATGTTTCTCACATCAATGCTTCTCTCCCCCCCCCCTTCCTCTCTCTCTAAAATTAATTTAAAAAAAGCATATCCTCAGGGAGGATTTTAAAAAAGTACTCGCACAAAATACGCAGCACATGTCATCATTCCGTGAGTCTAGCTCAGCCATGGGCAAACTACGACCCACGGGCCGAATCCGGCCCGTTTGAAATGAATAAAACTAAAAAAAAAAAAGACCGTACCCTTTTATGTAATGATGTTTACTTTGAATTTATATTAGTTCACACAAACACTCCATCCATGCTTTTGTTCCGGCCCTCCGGTCCAGTTTAAGAACCCATTGTGGCCCTCGAGTCAAAAAGTTTGCCCACCCCTGGTCTAGCTCCTCACTCGAACTTCACATTTCACAACCCCCCTTCTTTGGCAGCAGTGTGAGCCCATAGATCTCATGGGACCGAGCAGAAATCTCCTTCCCCAACCACACCACTCCATGTTAATATCATTTCTCCTTAAAGCTCTTAGCACTTACTCTGTACCACTGACTTGGCAGGTAATCATGCATACCTTTTGTTTTGTTATTTAAATCTGGTATTTGACCTTTCATGTGTTGGTTTCTTCATTTCTCCATGGATCATATACAAGTTGAGCATGTAAGCAATAAGGAAAGGTAGTTATCAGCATGGTTCCCTCAGCATAGCAAGTCTGCTTTTTAGTTTACCCCCAAAACCTGCTTTGAGACAAGGTTTGGGTCCAGTTAGCTTATTTAGGAGGTGATCCCATGTAACTCGGTGAGGGAATAGGAAAGTGAGACTGGCAAGGGAAGAAAGGCAGAAAAGGGTGTGATGGAGAATGGGTTACCACTATGGGCAACCGGGCACAATCCTGCTGCATACCTTTTAAGATAGTATGGTCCAGTAGATATAATACAAGCCACGTGTGTAATTTTAAATTTTCTAGTAGCCACATTTAAAGAAAGTGAAGAGAAACAGATGAAACAAGTAGTATATTTCATTTAACTCAATATATCCAAAATATCAGTATATTAGTCAGTATAAAAATCATGTGTTAGTTGATTGAACATCTCTGGATTACTGTCATGGCAGCCTTTTTGCCTTAGTTTTGATTGTGTAGGTTGAGCACTGCATACTCTAGAGGGCATCACTTACCTAGGCTTCCATAGCCTGTACTCTGCATGGTGTCCCTAAAGTTGTGCAGTGCCCAACCTGCACAACTCTTCATGCGAGGGCTGTCAGCACATCACTTGGGCAGAGAATAAAGGATTGTTAGAGCAGACATATGCACTTGGGCTTAGCTACAATATTCTGTCCTTTAAGGGTCACTAAACATTTTGAGCACCCGACACCCTTTCATAGCAAGGCAGCATCTCGAGTAATCAGCAAAAGCCAGCACCTCCAAGGCCCTGCAATCACTCTGAAGGAATCGGCTTCACACCCACTGCTAATTTTAGCTCGCAATCTGCGGAGTACCAATGAGTTTTGGCTAAGCACCCTTGCCTACGTGGCTTGGGAGTGGCTCTCCCAGGCTGGAGCTGGGAGCTGGGAAAGAACTATGCTTTGTCTAGACCCCTCTTTCTCCACTGGTTTTCCATCACCTCGGGCACCCACAAGGTGTCTGGCTGCAAGAGTCAGTGAACTCTGGATGCCTAAGTCCCATCATTCAGTCACAGAGAGGCCTGACTTAATTTCATTACTTTTTCATTTGTTCCTCTGTGGTGAGTAACCAACCAAGCAAGTAGAATCAAATTGGTCTGATTGGTAGCATCTACAAAAAATATTCAAAGCAGTTTGCAGGAAGGAAGTCATGGAATGAATTGAATACAGAATTGGAAAGGGACTCAGAAATCAAGCACTCCAACCATTTCCTGTTATTACAGATGATGAACCAGAGATTCTGAGGGGTTGAGGAGCTCATTCAGGTTCGCACAGTGGGTTAGTGGCAGAGGATTAGCTTCCTTTGTAGAAGAGACTGTTATTTACCTCCCCAATGCATTGTGTCTAACACATGGTTTGCATTCAACTAATGTTTGTGGAATGAATCGATGCATTTTAAAAAATACTCAGTTTACCTAGAGATCAGAAATACATACTTTTTTTTTTTCTATGTAGGGTGCATTTGTTAATTTTGCAAATCCAGCATCCATGACCCTTCTTGCTTATATTGCATCCTCACCTCATGATGGAGGGAGTCATGTGATCCACGTATGGCCAATCAGAGCATTCCATTACCCAGCCACGCGATTTGTGCAACTATCATGGTGTGATCCAAGCCAGACCAGTTAGGTTTGGGACTTTCTTTTGGTCATGCTCTCACAAACAGGGGAGAGCCAGCCTTAGGATAAAGCCAATACAGAGAGCTGGGAGCTGGAGAGAGCAAGGCCATGTTTTGGTGATGGCATTTGACCACAGTATCCCTGTATATCTGAAGCCAGTGTCTATCCCCGGACTTTCCAATTGTGTGAATTGATAATCTCTTCTTTTGAAAAAACCAGTGAGGTCTTTATCATTTGCATTTGAAGTTAAATGACATTAGCTTTGAAGCACCAATGAAACACCTACAGATTAGTTAGTACCTTCAACATCTATTGTTTGGAAGTTCACCCTCCCATGAACCCAGGGAAGGTAGTCCCTTTCCAGCCCCCTTTCTAACCTTAGCGGGTAAACTTTGATTAGCCTAAATTTTTTTTCAATCCTCACCCAAGGACAGGTTTTTAATATTTTGTTTTTGTTTTATCCTCACCTGAGGACCTGTTTTATTGATTTGAGAGAGAAACATCATTGTGAGAGAGGAACTAGAGAGAGGGGATGTGGAGAATTCGGAACTCTGTACATTGCTGCTGGGAATGTGAAATTGTACAGCCTCTGTGGAAAGCAGTTTGATGTTTCTTTAAAAAGTAAAACAGAATTCCCATATGATCCAGTAACTCCATTCCTAGGTGTATACACCAAAGAATTGAAAGCAGGACCTCAAATAGATTTTGTACATTAATGCTCATAGCAGCATTATTTACAGTAACCAAAAGGTGGAAGCAACCCATGTGGCCATTCACAGATGAATGGATAAGTAAAATGTGGTCTCTACATACAATGGAATATTATTCAGCTATAAAAAGGAATGAAATTCTGATACATGCTACAATATAGATGAACCTTGAAAACATGCTAAATGAAATAAGTGAGACACAAATGGACAAGTATTATATGATTCCACTTATAAGAAATAACTAGAGTAGGGAAAGTCATAGAGACAGAAAGTAGAGTAGAGGTTACCAGGGGCCAGGAGAAGGGAGAAGGGGAATTTTAGTTGGTTGGGCATTGTCCCATGCACTGAAAGATTGCCAGTTTGATTCCCAGTCAGGGCACATACCCGAGTTTCTGGCTTGATTCCCAGTAGGGGGCATGCAGGAGGCAGCTGATCGATGTTTCCCTCTCATCTCTCTCTCTCTCTCTCTCAAAAAATAAATACATAAATAAAAAATAAAAACTCCAAGCGAGTGAAAGTCACAAATGTTTGCCAAGTCTGGTAGCGTTTGTTTACAACGCATTACCCAGATGGTGTGGCATAAGATAGGACATCTGAGGGGAAGGAGCAGGTGGGATTCAGGCACTCTGTGTTCAGTCATTAAGGTTAGAATCTGAGAGCTCTAAGACATCCATGGAGCACTTGCCATGTACCAGGCGCTGTGTACGGTCTTTACACGGATCATCTCAGTTCATCCTCACAACCACCCTACAAAGTAGGTGCTTGTTTTACCCAGTTATCTGTGTGAATAAATTGAGGCTCAACCAAATCCAGATACCAGATTCCACATGGGCCCCATGCCTGTGACCACTGGACTCTGTTTTTGGCTGAGGTTTGGAGCCAAAATGCTTAACTTGGGATTGAAGATCCCATTTTGAATATTGACTTAAACAGTAATAAACAAAGGAGAAAATGGAAGTGGTCCATGGCTTTCAAGCAACGCTGGTCTCTCTGACTACACAGATAAAAACAACAAAAAAGCCATCACTTTCTGCAGAGATGTGTTTTCCTCTGAACAATGTCAATTAGATCAGAGGGGCACTTTTCCCAGGAGGAAGGCTGAAGCACACGGCTTTTCAGCGGGCCAGGGCATCCTGAGATGTGAATTTATAGCTTCCTGCTGGGCCTAGACAGCTATATTCAAATTTTCTTGTCTATCTTCCTGCCTTGGGGGGAGGTGGATTATGGCACTTGATGATTTAATCTGTGGAATCTCTAGACAAAAACATGTCTCCACTTTGCTGCCAGGAAAATGTTAATTTATTCTGCTTCTGGATCTAGAGAGAATAAATGATTGATGGTGGTGGTGGTGGTGGTGGTGTGTGTGTGTGTTAGCGCATGCACATGAGTGTTGGTTCTCAAAGATCTGTGTGAAGAGAAGCAAATGGGCCTTAAATTTAGGAAGGTTAAGTGGAAGGTTCTTGAGTCTTTTTTAAGGGATGGCAATCCCCACCTTACCGACATTGTATGCAGAGTTTTGTGTCTCTGGTGTGGTTATTTATTTATTTCTTTGGGGGTGGGGGGGTGGGGGACACGATATAATGCTCATCAGAATCTCAAAGGGGTTTTAGAGAATGTCAGTCTGTAATTTTGTGACGCCTGTTACCTGGCACGTCTCCCTCTGAAGAGCCACAATCATCTTAGTGATGAGAGGTCCTTGATGCTGTAGAAGCACCTTTATTTAAGTAAAGGGGCTGAGTACAGAGAGCAGCCATGGGGATTGTCAATAATTTTGAGCTTGTTCGGTTTGAAGCTTGAAAATATGCAGCCAGATTGAAATAAACTTTGGCAAAATGAGTCCGAGCATGCCCATCTGCTCCTCAACCGTCTCCCTCTCCTTCCAGCCCCTTCCCCTCCTTCTGTTCTGCTGTTCCAGCCCCTGCCCACCTTATGTGCCACAGGCCTGGAACTGGCGCGGAGTCGGCAAAGACCAGATCCTTTAACTTTATTTTACATGCCCCTGGCACATAGTAGGAACCAATAAATGGTAGTTTAAAAGCAGCGTTCCCACCCAGCTCTCTGTGAAATGGGAATTTGTTCCAGACATAGAATAAGGAGAGATTCCCATTCTTCTCTTATAGCCTACATAGAACCCATAGACAAGCTCCGAGATTACACACTCATGGCATTTGGGAAGCCATCTGCATGTGAGCTGCTTAAAAAACAAACTAGTATCATTTTCTGAATGTGACATACTCTGCACATGATCCTTCATTTCCATTACCTCCATCAGTCATCCCAGCCGTTAGAGAGGTTGGTATTTCCTGTTAGAGACAAGGAAACTGACGTTTGCAGAGATGATCAACTTGCCCGAGGTCAGATAGACAGCAGGCGTCGAGAAGATTGGGAAGCTGGCTGTTTCCACGGTGCTGTCTCACGTGAACCTTGCATTTTCTCATTTGATCGGGAAGGACTTGCTGTGTGAGAAGGATCGTGAACTGAAGGTTAACAAATGGTGTGGTATATTCAGTGGGTGTGTCTGTCTGTACTTCATTTGGGATTAAGCAGCCCTCAAATTTTACTGCGTCTACACATCATGTAGGAATCGTGTTAAAATGCAGATTCTGACCCAGCAGGTAGGTAGAACCTGGAGTGGAGCCTGAAATCCACATTAGCTCCTAGGTGCTGCTTCTGTTCTGTGGACATTGTGAGTGGCCAGGAGATGCAGTGTTAAGTTTATAAAGGACTTGCTCATATATTATATCATTGGCTCTTCACCCAAGCCCTGTGAGTTATCTATTATTATTTCTACCTTAGAGATAAGAAAATTGAGAGTCTTAGTCGAATTAGCCACTATTTCCATGTGTCAGGCATTTCTAGGGATGGAATAGTAAACAAGACAGATATGATTCTTATTTAAAGGAATTAATCCAGGAAGGCTCTGGATAATTAAATTTGAAAAGTCCTGAGTGCCTCCATGAATGTTTATAAAATGAAAGGCCTGGACTCTGCATGTTGCCAGTTGTCTTAGGAGGAAGAGAAACAGGCTTGGGCAGAGGAAGATGATGTATTCAGTCTTGGGCATTGTGGTGACGTCCTGGTGTAGCTGTCTAGTTGCCAGGTCTGGACCTGGAGTTTAGGAGAGAGATCCAGGTTGAGTAGAGTTGAGAGCTTTCAGTGCAAAGGTGGTAACTGAAGTTATATAAAGTTAGACTCAGGATACAGATGAGCATGAAGCTGCCTTGTAGAGTTCACAGGGTGAAGAGCCTAGAATAGGCTTCTAGAGTAGGAACGTGCCTGCCCAGCAATTATGAGTTGGCAGAGGAAGAGGAGCCCATGAGAAAGACCAAGAAGCATCTACCAGGGAGGTGGGAGGATAGCACAGAAGCCAAGGTGGGAGAGAGCATCAAGGAAGGAGTGGCTTTTCACCAATGGTGGGATAAGCCAGTATCACCTGCCTCGATGCCAGGCACCAAGAGGACACGACACATCTTCTGTGACATTCTGGCCAAAGATGCATATCCAGACTCCAAGTCATGAGAAAACATCGGGCAAACCCAAACTGAGGGACAGTCTACAAAACAATGGTCATTACTTTTAAAAAATATTTTCCTCTCAAAAGAGTAAGAAAGACTATAAGGAACTGTTTGGGATCAAAGGAAATGAAAGAGACTCAACTCAATGCAATGTGTGGTTCTACATTTGCCTGCTTCTGCCATGGGAGGAAGTAGCAAGAAGAGGGTGGTCTTTGGACTAAACAGTGGCTTCTCATCAGACACTGAAGTTGTCTCTGCCTTGATCTGGGACTTCCCAGCCTCCAGAACTGCGAGGAACAAGTTCCTGTTCATCAGCCACCTAGCCCGTGGCGTTCTGTTACAGCAGCCCAAACAGACTAAGATAGGAGTGTTGCACCAATGTTATTTTGCCAGAATCTGATAATTGTGCTAAGATGATATTATAGAAAGATCTTTGTTTTTAGGAATCAAAGTATTTATCAAGGGTTTTAATGTCTGCAACTTACTCTTCCAGGAAACGAAGGGTAAATATATAAGACAAAAAAACAAAACAAAACAACCAACAACACCCCCAAACTAATTGATAAATCTGGGTGAAGGATACAGGGGTATTCATTGTACTGTTCTTACAACTAAAAATTGCAAAGTAAAATGTTAAAAAAGAAAAAAAGGAAAGAAAAGAGCAGTATGCACATTATCAAATTCTGTGAAGAGTTCAGGGGGAAAAAAAAGATCAAAAGTATCCATTGTATTTAGCAACACAGATTTAGCCTTGAATTCATGGGCTTCAATTCTAGAAGGAAACCTATAAATGAATATATAATTACACGTTGGAATAGGAAGTGGAAAAAAAGAACAGGGTGCTCTCTGAGAGAATCACATGGATGTATGTAATTACTCCTTTGTTCATACCAGTTCTAGTGGGGTGGAGGAGACCAAAGCCAGACTGTAATAAAGTGAGCAGGGAGGGCGGGGCGAACATGGAATCCAAGAGGGTAGACAGCTTCTTCAAGAAGCTTGGGTAGCCCAGCCAGTGTGGCTCAGTTGGTTGGGTGTCGTCCCATGAACCAGAGGGTCAATGGTTCAATTCCTGGTCAGGGCATGGTTGTGGATTCAATCCCCAGTAGGGGGCATGCAGGAGGTACCTGGTCAATATTTCTCATTAATGTTTGTCTCTTGCCCTCTCCCTTCCTCTCTCTGAAATCAATAAAATAAAATAAAATAAAATAAAAAGAAAGAAAAGAAAAGAAGAAGAAGCAGCTTGGGTAAAGAGCAGGGAGTTGTCAAGAACAGCCACTAGAGGGAGAGGTGAGGTCAAGGTGGAAACATGGGAGTCAGAGTAGGTTTGGAAGAGGTTATATTTGCACAGGGTATGGACAGATGGGCGTGGGATATGCATAATCTGCACTCACCGGGCAGCAAGGATGGACACAGAAATGTGGTGTCTAGAGCGTGGGTGATGGAAGAGGCAGCTGAGAAGGCAGGTAATGTTTAGATTTAGAAGAACTTTGTTTTCTAGGCTGAGCACCTTGACCTTTGAGTAAAGAGGTTAAACCTCTTGTCTGGTGTCTCAGCCAGCAGATGGCTTCCAGAGCTCCTCTAAATATAGGAAATGTGTTTTATGAAGTGCTCCCAGGTACTCACGCCAGAAGCTAATGTACCATTCTTGCTACACACAGCCCCATCCTTAAGCCCCCACACCCAAACATCAGCAATGCCTGACAGTTCTGCTTCTTAAATATGTGTCTGTTTACAATTCTCCACCTCTACTGCTGCCATCCTGGTTCAAACACCATCGTCACTGTCCTAGCTGGTTCCCCTCCTATAACCCCCTCTCCACTCACTAGGCAACATGACATGTACCCTCATAATTGAACCACGTCAAACTACCTACTCCATCTCCTTCAGAATTATTCAGTGACTTTTGTAATTCATGAGGAAATGCCAAGGTCTTGAACATGGCCTGTCAGGTCCTATATTTCTGGTTTCTCTCTTTTTACTCAGCCATACCTAGTCCCATTCTTCCTGTGCTTCACTCGTCTCCAAACACAACAGTTATTCGGTTTTCAGTTCTTTGATGGGCTAATACTCTTTTCTGACTCTGGGTTTTTGCCCTTTCTTGCTCTTCCTTCTGCATGGACCTCTCTTCCCCACCCCAGTTCTTTACCTGGTTAACCTTTATATGTGTTTGCTAGGGCTGCTATGACAAAGTGCCACAGATTGGGTGGCTTACACAGTACAAATTAATTTTCTTACAGTTCTGGAAGCTAGAAGTCCAAGATCCAGGTGTTGGCAGATTGGTTTCTTCTTAGGCCTCCTTCCTTGGCTTCCGGATGACCGCCTTCTCCCTGTGCCCTCACATGGTCGTGTGTGTGTGTGTGTCTAAATTTCCTCTTATAATGATACTAGTTATATTGGGTAGGACCCACCCAGATGACTTCATTGTGACCTAACTATTTCTTCAAAGACCCTGTCTCCAAATACAGTCACACTCTGAGATCCTGGGGGTTAGGGCTTTAACATATGAATTTCGGTGAGACATAACTCAGCTCATAACTCTTCTTTCAATGTGTAGGTTGCATCCTAAATGTCATTTCCCCAGGAAAGCATTCTCTTACTCTACTCAATCCAATCCAAATTAGATATACTGTTATTCTTGCATATAGCACCCTATCTCCCCCACCCCCCAAACATATTCCATTTTGTAATTGCTTATGCATTTGTGGGTCTCCACCTAAAATTTAAATGCCATAAATTCAAGTTCCTGGCCCACAGTAAGCAGCCAATGCAAATTTGTTGAGTGAATGAGTCAAAAGTCCGGAGACTGCACAGAATCTAGAAAGTTTGCATCCAGTTAAACTGAGACCAGAACCACTGAAAGGAGAGGTGATTCTTACCTATGTTTAAAGATCTGCAGAAAAAGTGATTTCACACTAACCCTTAGTACCCCCTCTGCAGCCTTTTGGCATGAAATGAGCAAACTGTGACTGGAAATCGATTCAAGCTCAGAAGTAGGCAGCTGGGGAGAACACATTTATAAAATTATTGCTGGTGTGTGCTGTGACATAGCCCAGTGTGGCACCATGGGCCAGTGTATGGCCAAAACTAATGACACTGGTTTTGTTTTTTTTTTGCTTAAAAGATAAAATTCAGCCTTAAGCAGGGACTCAGAACAAATTTCATTCTTGTCCATTTGTTTTAGATGTTTTGGTTTAGACTTGATTTGAACTGGTTTTCTAGGTGGATCCATTTTCAAAATTAAATTTCGGGTTTGGGGAAGGTTCAGCGCTAATGCGCTGGTGGACAGTTTTACTCTGGCTTCTGGCTCATGGCCAGTCTCTCTGGGTCATCACTGCGAGGCTCAGCCGTTCTCAGGCAAGATAATAAATTCCAAGAATCTTCTGGCCAGAAGGTTCTGGAGAGTTATTTTGTCTGGTTCCCTGCCCTCAAAAGGGTCTTTGGATTTGTCCAGGGCAGACCACTCATTTATTTTTATTTATTTAGCAAATATTTATTGAGTGTTTACTCTCTGCCAAGCACCATGAGGTAACAAAGAGTAAGATACCACTCTCCAAGTTGCTCCTTGAGGGCCCAAGGCCAAATCTTGGTCCTGTTTTTCTCTTATACTGTGCTCGACCCAATTGTTGTGGCAAGAACAACTATGTGGTGACATTTGTCTTTTTTTTTTTTTTTTTGGTGCCCAGTGTTAGAATCTCTATGCTTTCTTTGGGAACTTTCCCATTATATGAGAGCCCCTCCCTCCCAGACTCCAGGAACTCCACAGATGAGGTAATTGCCTCCTCAGTATCCTTTGCAGCTCAGGTGTGAGCACGTGACTTAGACTTGGCCAGTCAGATGCACATGTGGGACTGAAATGATATTCTGGAGGTAGCAGGAACTCCAGTGGGTTTCTAGAGGCCACCGATGGTGCCCGAGGCAGCACTCCGTGCCAGGGCCAGCAGGGGCTGAGGTCTGGGCGGTAGCACCCTCTATTCCAGTGGTTCTCAACCTTCCTAATGCCTCGACATGTTGTGGTGACCCCCAACCGTAAAATTATTTTCGTTGCTACTTCATAACTGTAATTTTGCTACTGTTATGAATCATAATGTAAATATCTGATATGCAGGCTGTATTTTCATTGTTACAAATTGAACATAATGAAAGCATAGTGATTAATCACAAAAACAATATGTAATTATATATGTGTTTTCCGATGGTCTTAGGGGATCCGTGTGAAAGGGTCATTCGACCCCCAAAGGGGTCGCGACCCACAGGTTGAGAACCGCTGCTTTATTCAGTGGCTGCCACAGCCCTGTCCTCTCTGAACTGCTTTCTTGCTTTTCCATAACTCAGTTTAATTTTTATTCTTCTCCCTACCCATCTTTTTTTAAGGTATCTAAAAGTATTTTTTAATATTATAAAAGCTCAGAAGGATGAAACATAGAGGAAAAAGCCACAGATAATCCCACCATTCTAATTCAACAACGATTACTTGTACCTCCTTCATCTTTTTCATTTGTGAGTTTTTACAGATTTATGAATATACTTAATGCAAACCATTCTTCACGCTGTGTAAAGCATTTTAAATTAATATTACAGGACCAACATTTTTTTCCTTGTGATTTTATGAATTTTATTTTTAAAGTTTATATATTATTAAAAAACTAAGACCCATAGAAGAGTTGAAACAGTAGTACAGTGAACACCCATATACTCCCCTCTAGAGCAATTATTAACATTTTGATGAGTTTGCTTTCTCTGTCTTATGTACCCATATGTTTTCCTCACTGAATTATTTGAAAGTAAGTTACAGAAATTATGGTATTTTACCTCTTAATAGTTGAGACTGCATTTTTCTCAATAAAAAGACTTTCCCTACATAATTGCAATACGACTACCATAGTTAAGAATAACAATAATTTCATAATTTTATCTAAAATCTACTCCATAGTGAAAATTCCCAAATTGTCCCAAGAATTGTCTTTGGTAGCTGGGTTCTGAGAGCCAGACTCATTTAAGTTCTAGGAGGCTTAAATAATGTCAGTGTTGGGGTGGAAGGTTGGGCCAGGCATGCAGTCCTCTGTGGGGAGGAAGTCTGTAGACTGCTCCAGGTGCCTGGATCCTAGCGGTTTCCCTTTTCCGGGTTCTTGTCACCTGATTGGGTGAAGCACTGAGCCTAGACCCTTGGCACTCAGATTTCCAATGAGGTTTCTGTTGATAGCGCCCCCTTGTGGGTGGGGGCAGGTACTCCCCAGTGCCCAAGTCCTTCCCTGTTTCCCCCTCCTCTTTTATCTGGCTTTGAAGGCAGAAAACCCTGGTCTACCGCTTTGTGTTTATTTTCCTCTGGTTCAAGTTCTTTCAAGGTCCAGACTTTTGAAACTTAAAAAAGCCTTTTTCTGCTTTCATGGTGTAACCATGGCCTGACCCCTTAAATAGAGAATGGCTATGGGAGAACAGGACATACTGGTGGTGGGAGAAAAGAATATCAGTTAATCTTTCATACTATTATCCTGGCTTATTTGTTCTGTGCAGACATTAGCACCTATATTTAGCTGGTAGGCCCCAGGATGGCCATACTGATTATTAAAACATTAAGATTCTTCTGAACTAGACTGCTAATCCCATCATCTGAAAATATAACTTTCTCATAGATATATTTTTAGGTATTCAAATATTTATACTTAGAATTATATTTAGAATATAATTAACACAGTGGCAAATTAATACTGTACAGCGATAAAAAGCCACTGTCCTCCGCCTCCTGTCCCCGGTCAGTGCCAGCCTCTTCCCCAGCACCTCCAGCAGCTAATGGGTAGATGCCTAGCAGAGCAGGTGGCTCCAGGACTCTGTGAATCCATTCTGGTGGGCCAGTGCCAAGACTTCCAGCCTGTTAAGTGTTCTGAATATCCCCATGGAGCAAATGTAAATTGGATCCTACCACCCTCCTGCTAAAAACCCTTCATTGGCTCCCAGTTTCACTCAGAATTAAATTCCAACTGTTTTAGTGGTACTAAGGTTTGGCTCAGCATATGACTGGATGTAGGGACAAGGGAGAGAGAGGAAGGAAAAATGAAGGTAAGACCAAGATGGGGATTTGGTGGTAGGTGACTATTGGAAAGAGATTAGCAAATGGGACAAGTTTAAGAAGTATTTTTTAAAGTAAAAGCATGATTTTTTAACATGGTAGATGGAATAAAATTCTCTAACCCCTATCACCAGAAGTAACCCACTTTTATCTATAGTATAAAATATGTTCTTATAAAAACATTTGTATATTAATCATGGATTATGTTGTTCTGCAACTTTTCTCTGCAACATATGATGTACATTTTCCTGAACCAATTCATTTATATTTACAACATCATTCTTAATGGTACATTGTATTATACTGTATGGAGGTATTAAGATTCATTTAGCTAGCTAACTATTATGGGAATTTGGGTTGTTTCTGTATTTGGTTTTTGTTGTTATTTTTTTTGTCATCATCATCGTTATTACCAACAAAGAAATTTTTGTATAAGTTTGGATTTTTGTGCCAATGAATTTATAGGGTAAAAATTTCGGAGTGGAATTGCTGGGTCAAAGGTTAGGCACATGTAAAATTTTAATAAATTCTAAATTGCCACATAGCTAGGTTTCTAGGAGAGGTTAATGACTTCTACTTTGGTCAAGTTAAGATCAAGGTGACAAAGGCCCAAGGTCATTATGAGTGCTCTTCAAAGCAATTAGTAACTCAAGTTAGGACTGGGAAGAAAAGTGGCAACTAGAGATGTGCTCAAAAGCAGAGCTGTGAGAATTCTAAGCCTTCATAATGATCTAACATAATCAACTATGCTTCCAATTGAAATAGAGATATAAAGTCACATTAATTATAAAAGGTTCTCAATGTACTGTGAACGTGTATATACAGCACATAAAAACACAATTCCGTCTTAAATTTACCATAAAACTAATACATTAGCTGTGATATATATTAATTAAACATCCAAATAATAATCTATCTTGCCTCTTTGAATGTAGAAATGCTTTTTGAGGATGGTTTGGGTTCCTCAGCTCTCTTAAAAGCATTTACCAAGTGTCAGTGCCCTTTAGCTAAAGACCACCAGAACACACTTGCAGTGAACAAATTGGTATTATTATTCATGGCAGCAAGAGGGGAAAATGTAGTAGGGAACCGTGGGGGCATTTTAGTAAGAGAGTGTTGGAAGGGACTTAGTTGATATAGGATTTGGGCTTAGGTTTGGTGACTTGGGGGAGGGTTTAAGGAACTGGGGCTTTTGCTCTAGATTGGATACTGGCCGGAAGTGGGAATAAGTCTATGATTGGACATCTTATCTAAAAGAATAGACTAGAGTGAGTCTCAAGTTGTAATTGGTAAAGATGCAGCAGCCCTTTATATTAGACAGGATAGAGGAATTTGGATCATTGTGTGTTTTTGACAGTGTTCATAATTTGTGTTCAGACGTGGTTGTTTTTGTTTTGATCCATTGTGATCTCAGAGTGGCCGTGTCTGATGATGCAATGTTGTTGTTGGGGTGTGTGTGTGTGTGTGTGTGTGTGTGTATATGTGTGTGTTTCCAGCAGGAGTACATCAAGCCCCAGCTGTGAGTACCAGCAGGTTAGCTCCTAGCAAGATCAAGGCCAAGCTGATAGTAAGTACCAGGCCAGCTCATGGATGTCAGAGTGGCTTTTTTCTCTTTCTCAGAGGATGTTTCCACTGTCTTTGCCTGGCTAATCCTTATGGATCCTTCAGATCTCACCTCAAACCCCATTTCCTAAGCTAGTATTACTGATCCTCTCCCCCCAAATAAATAGATAGGTCTTTTTGTTACACAGTCCTTAACAACTTCTGCTTCTCCTTTGCAGTGCTCATCACATTGTGATTGCTTAATTGTGCCATGCGTTACCCAATGCCTATTTCCCTGGTTCACCTGTAACCTCCATGGGGGCAGGTCTATGTCTGTCTTGTTCACACAGTGTCCTCAGTGACTCACGCAGCAATGAACACTCAGTAAGTGCTCAAAATTAGTATTTCGTGAGTGAATACCGAATGAACATGAGATAACGAGATTCTTGTGCATGTGGGTGCCTCATTCCCGTCTGTATTCCAGGCTCTATGACTGTGCTTGGCACATAGTATGTCCTCAGTGAATATTTGTGTAATGGTTAATTTTATGTTTCAACTTGACTGGGCCATGGGATGCACAGATAGCTGGTTAGGGACTATTTCTGTGTGGGTGCAGGTGGGTTTTTTTTCTGGAAGAGGTTAGCATTTGAATGGGTGAAGTGGATAAAGTAGTTGGCCCTTACCAATGTGGATGGGCATTATCCAATCTGTTAAGGATCTACATAGAATAAAAGTGGAGAAAGGTTGAATGAACAATCTGACCATTTGAGCTGAGACATTGATCTCATTCTTAGTTTTGAGGCTTTGGACTTAGACTTGAATCTATACCATCAGCTCGCTGGTTCTGGGGCCTTTGACTACCCCATTGGCTTTCCTGCATCTCTAGCTTCTAAAGGACAGATGATGGGACCTCTCAGCCTCCATAACCATGTGAGCCAATACCTATAATAAATAAATCTATCTATCTATCTATCTATCTATCTATCTATCTATCATCTATGTTCTATTTGTCTATTTGGAGAACCTTGACTAATACATGAATCAATGACCTAATTTTTTTTCATCCATTTTTTCCTGTTCATGAAATCATTTCAGTAGCTTCAGAGTTATCCCGAATAATTATGTTCAATGCAAATGTAATTGGTGGCTCAAGTGTGTAGCATGGTTAGCTGAAAACCATTTTGAAAGTATTTGACCTGAATTTTCTCCTCTTTGCCTCACACACTTTTTTTTTTAAATCTATCCAAAGCTCTGCACAGTCTCAGATCAAATAAAGGCCCTCAAGAAACCAGTGCCGGCTATCAGAGCTCTGCACACTTCATTGGAAAGCCATAAACACAATTACTAGATCATTAAGGACTGTAAAACAGAGGCTTTGAAGCAACACGCACAGAGTTGCCTAGTTGGGCATGACCAGTGTCTTGCACATACCAGTGCCTCCCTGTTGGAAGCTACCTAGGAAAAGACAAAGGATTGTGAACTGAAATGTCTTAGGGGCAGGTATAAGGAAATCTGATAAAAGACACCTGCATTCCGCTAACAGCTCTGATGCCTCTTAAGCAATACATGGACTGGACTTTTGGAGCCTCAGTTTCCCCACTGTCAAATAGGGCATTGAGGATTGATCCTATTAATGCTTAATTCTTTACTCCTTGTATTAGTTTTCTATGGCTGCTTTAGGAGTGTCACAAACTGGGTAGCTTAAATAACAACAATTTATTGTATTACAGTTCTGGAGGCTCAAAGTTCTAGATCAAGTTGTTTGCAAAGTAGATCCCTTCTGAGGCCTGTGAGGGAGAAATTGTTCTATGCGCCTCTCTCCTTGGCTTGTAGATGGCAGTCTTCTCTCTATGTCTTCACATCATCTTCCCTCTATGCATGTCTGTGTCCAAATTTTTCCTTCTTGTAAGGACACTATTCATATTGGATTAGGGTTCACCCTAATGACCTCATTTTAGCTTTGTTACCTCTATAAAGGCCTATCTTCACACTACGGTGTCGGGTGAATTTCCCACCAAAATATAAGATGGCGGTTCGCATACGCAGGTAGGTATCTTTGTGAACGGCAAACAAACAAATATTTGGTAATACGCAGTTACAATCGGCCCGAGTTTACACGTTTCCCGCACTCCACCGCAAATCTATATGAACCGAGTTAAGACAGCTCCCGCGGAGTACGCGCAATTCACGCGAGCCGACTTAACTCGTTTCCCGCAATCCAAGTGTTCAGATAATGTCACATTCTGAGATACTGAGGGTTAAAACTTGAATATATGGATTTGGGGGAGACACAGTTCAACTCATAACATGCCTCCTGTACTCACAGCATTTGCAGTTTCTCTCATAAAAGAGATGGGGTATTTTTACCCATCCTTTGAGTTTGTGCTGGCCTTGTGACTTGCTTTGGTCAATGTGATATTAGGTGATGCAAGCAGAGACGTGCAAAAGTATGCATTTCTACTTTCATTCTAGTTTATCTGGCAATTGCCAGGGGAAAATTTCCAGGCTGGCCTGGAAGGTGACAAGCCTGTATTATGGAGTCAAGTCGCCCCAGGAGTCCTGGCTGAGGCCATCCTAGATCAGCCAGCAGCCAGCAGCCAGCTAAACCCCAGGCATGTGACTGAGTCTAGCCAAGATCAGTAGAATTACCTAGATAGCCCACAGTTAACCACAGACATGTGAGCAAGGTGGAAAAATCAGACAAGCCTAGTCCAGGTCAGCTGAATCCCACATAAATGTTTATTGCTATATGCCCTAGAGGTTTTGTGATTATTTGTTACACAGCATTATTGGGTGGAATATGTGACTGATACAGGTTAGTAATATCTACTCACTGGATTGCAGGGATCTATGAGTGAGTATGTAAGTGTTAAATGAATTGTAACCCTTGTATTACAATGTTTTACAAACTCTTGAGTACTACATAGAAATAAAGAGTCACCAATATACAATAACATGCTATGTAATAATAACGGTAAGAAGGTTAGAAGGAACAAAACGAACAAATTAGGCACTGGCTCTATTGTATAAATATGAGCCTACACTCATACACACAAACCATTCATAATATTGTATGATGTCTGTGAGAAAAATAAGGCTCAGAGGATCAAACTGACTCACTGTGGGTCTCATAGCTAGTAAATGGCAGAGCACCAGAATTTGAGATATTTGTGATTCTGTTTCTATCTGCTTTTCTTTCTCCTCTTACCCATTCTTTTTTCCCCCAAATCTTTGACTTTATATATTTATTTATTTAATTTGATTTTCAGAGAAAGAGGAAAGGAGAGAGAAACATTGATGTGAGAGGGAAACATTAATTGGCTACCTCCTGCATACACACACTGTCCCCAGTCAGGGATGGAGCTTGCAACATGGACATATGCCCTGACTGGGAATCGAACTGGCAACCTTTCGATGTACATGGGCCACCGGCCAGGGCATCCCATTCTTTTTCTCATCAGTGCCTACTCTTTCATTTTGCTCTGTAAATGTTAACAAGAATGGGTAAAAAAACAAACCTTGCTTGTCGGGGCAAGTCTGTGTAAGATTGATGCTGATGGCTATAGTCCATTTAGAATGTTAACTGCTGTGAGCACACCTTAGTTTTGTTTTGTTTTGTGTTTTTGAAAGACCATATAGTATAGTGGTTGAGAGCATGCTGATAAGCATAAATACTTCATTGCAGTTTTTCACATGCCCAAATTGGAAGCTGAAAATTATGTTTCCAAAGTTCACAGTTACTACCAACTCCTGTCCGTCATTCATCCCTTCCTGTGGTCACTTTTTGTCATCCACTGTGGGTTAGGCTCTGTGTGACTGCGCTGAACTTATGGGCAGATCCATGAGACTTTCTTTGGCCAATGAAATGTCAACAAAACTGGGAATGTGTCCGTTCTGAACCTGACCATCAAAAGATATGTATTCTCATTAGTCATTTTGTGCTTCTGCCATTTGCTGTGAGAAAAACATGCCTTAGGCGGCTGCTGGTCTGAGGAGAATGGGGAGACTCTTAAAACAGAGCTGAACCCAACCTGAAACCTGGAGCCAAGCTAACAGAGTCCCAGATGAGCTCAGCAGAACTGCAGCCATCTGTGGACTCACGAGTTAAAAAATAAGTATTTTTGTTCTTGTAGGTCATTGAGGCTTTTGAGATTGTTTGTTACTCACAAGTAACTGACTGATACAAGGAGGCACTGGGTTTGATAAGATTGATAACCACTGGATTCTCCTATTCCTCCTGTAAACAAAACAGTTATCTCAGGTCTTGGCACACATAGAGTGGCTGCTTTTTAAGTAGGAGTCCTATTAGCATTAAAGAATGGCTAAATGATATTCCTATACCATGTTAAAGGGGATTATAGGTAGACACCTTTCTATTCCTGAGGTTTAGGAGCTCTGCAATTACTGTTAAACTTTCTGGCCACCAGGGTAAGTGCTAATACTCTGGAAGGGTGTGAATTTACAGAGTGAACAGGTCAGAGATAATTGATGAGTTTTCTTTTTTAGAAGGGGATCTGGTACCATGGAAACGACAAGCATGATCAGCTTTGTGACTGTGGATTATAATTACCAAGTTAATAACTGGAGCGTTATGTGAAAGATTGATGGTTCTTGCTCAATGTAATGTGTCCTTTAAATGCTAAATAATAAGTTAAATGCAAGGACTACGTAAGTTCGATGGCTTATTTATGGGGTAATTATGGGATGTTTTCAGCCCATAAACTAGGGCATCTGTAGAAACCCAATGCTATGGAGAAGAAACAGCCCTGATTTAGAAATCAGGAGACCTGGCTTCTCTGCTACTTGCCAGCTAGTGACCTTGAATAGGTTATGTCATTGCTCTGCACCCCAGTTTCTTCATTTGGAAGATTGGGGAGGGGCATAAAAATACCCATCTCATAGCGTGGTTGAGAGGAGACAGGGTTAATGACATAATTATATCAAGTGCTGAGCACAGTGCCTGACACATAATAAGTGGTTACAAATGTCAACTATCATTATGTCATCATTCTTCAAATAAGAAATTTGGTCCTTCTATTAAGAGATTTCCTACTTTATGATTTTAGTTAATAAGTAATTGGTACAATTTGCAATAGACTCTCAATGAATTCTTATTTTAAAACACTTTAATTGTCCTCCATTGCTTAAAAAATAATCAGAAACTTGGGTAAATACAGGCAAGAATAAGGGAGAAAATGAAAATCACCCATCTAACCCAGCATCGAAATATAACCACTGTTAACATTTTAATGTAGACTCCCAATCTTTTTTTTTTTTTTTTACCCATGTATAGAATTTCTTTTTTTAAAATCTGAAATTGGATCATGCTGCACATGCTGATTTGCCACCTGCCTTTGAGATGTTTCCAATGTCATTAAAGATTCTTCTAGAACACCCTTTTTAATGGCTGTAGAGTAAGGTGTTCCTGAGGAACATTGTCTAAGTGGAAGTTATTCACAGAAGCCTGCTTAGCCCATTCACGTAAATTATACTTTCAGACTTTCTGAAATCTTCATTTCAAATTGGTCTTAAATAGGCCTGGGCTTGGCTTTAAGATTCCTCTCCACCCCCTCCTGCCTCTCCCAGCTGCCCCCAGGTTCTCCTTCAAGTAGTTAATGATTGTACGAGGCACTTATTCAGTAGGGGAGCTCTCAGCTTAAAGGGTCTCCGTGGTGAGCCATTTTGTAAAAGGGAAGCATGTCATTCAAATACCCTCTAATTTCTCTGCTTGCTGAGGTGGTGGTGTTGTTTTTTAAATTGGGTTCTCTCTTAAAGTAAGGCCCATCTACAGGTACAATCTCACCCCTCGCCTTCTTAAACTCCCTTACTTGATGCCAAGTAACACTTTTACTGTGAATAGCAAGAAGAAATACTTCTTTTCATCCCTGTAAGACGTGGATGTTGGACAAGATGCTTCTTTGGACTTCCTAATGTTCCTGGGTGTCATGGGCTAAATTGTGCTCCTCCCCCAAATTTATATGTTGAAATTGTAACCCCTAGTATCTCATAATGTGACTATTAGGAGACAGGGTCTTTAAGAAGATAATTGAAGTTAAATGAAGTCATTAGGGTGGGTTCTAATCCAATATGACTGGAGTCTTTATAAGAAGAGATTAGGACACAGGTACAAAGGGAAGACCTGAGTTTGGACTTCTAGCCTCCAGAACTATGAGAAAACTCATTTCTGTTGTTTAAGCCTCCTGCTCTGTGGTACTTTGTTATAGCAACTTTAGCAAACTAACACACTGGGTAATTTAAACAATTACAGATTAGGGGAAGTTCCCATAGGGATGTATTGACTCCCGTTAGTCCAGCCTGTGGAATTCTTGAGTATTATTTAAAAAGAGATCATTAGTTCATAAAAGGGTAATATCACAAAAGAATGTATTGCTCATGGGTGAATTTCATCGGGGAAGGTGCTGCTTTGGGGTTAGGCTTTCTCTTAAATTATATTAATATATTTCATACTCTAATCCTGAACATGGCAGTGAGTGTGTGTGTGTGTGTTTTCAAGACACAGAGAAAGGTGGGATGGAGGGGGCTGAAGAAAAAGAACAGGATCAGACTGCCTCCTGTCCATGTGTTGCCTTTAATAAAGAAGAGTGACCCAATGGGGAATTTTTATGACTGGCTGTCTGTTTGAACTTGACTGGTCAGGAATCATCCGTCAGAGCCATTCTGAGTTGCCTTTAACACTCTCCCTGAATAGCAGCGGCTCCAGCAGGAGCTTTTGCAGGTCAGACCAACTCTGTTTTCCTGACAATAAGATCCTCCTATCTGGACCCAGTACTGCTTAACCAAGTTAGGTATCGAATAATTTAAAGCCTCAGCACTCTGGATTCGGAAACCAGCTAAAGGAATGACAGTTAAGGGCTGATTTATGCCTTATTTGTCTTGGAAAGGTGAAGGGAAGAATAATTGAGCACATGAGTTTTGGGCAAAATTGGTATGAAGGCATATTGGAGAAGACTGTTATATTTCTTGAATCTTATATATACTCTGCCCTCATCATCTGGACAATATTTTGATATCCATCCTGGTTACTGTTAGTAAAAATTGTTTATTCTATGTGTAAAATGCCTCATGCAAGGGCATTAGGGGCCTCTGAAGATCTGTTTATTCACTCATCCATAACCAACCCATTCATGTGTCTCTCCATCTATCAATTTACCCACCCATGCATTCACCCACGTTTCCAATTATCCACCATCTACCCATCCACCTTCTTAACATCTCTCTGATGTAGTGACTTCTGTCCAACCCAGTCCCCCCACCCCCCTTCATTTCTGTAATAACCTCTCCACTGGTGTCCTTGCCTCTAACCCTTCCCATTTTGCATCTTTTGTCCAAAAGGCAGTTTGACTGATCTTTCTACGCTTCAGTTTCCTCATTTGCAAAATCAGGGTACTATGTATTTCTCTGGACTGCTGTGAATGGGACCATCCTTTATTCATCCAGCAACGGTTTGTGGAGCTCCTCCTACATGGGTCAGCACCTGTTTCTGTGGACTTACTGTACTGTGGCCACTAGAGACTACGGCACTTAGGGTGCTTGCGCTGCGTATGTTCGCATGAAGTGCTTGGCTTCCCTGTGATCTTGCTGGGAAGAAATGGGTTTAACTCAGAATCGTCATTCGATTGAGTTTGCCTTGGTGGTGTTTCCCATGGAGGGGCCCCTTTTCCAAAGCCTGTCTGAGGAAGGTGGGTTGGAAACGGGAAGGCAAAAAGCTTAGCTCACTGTCCTCGGCGCCATAAGGGCTGCCCGGAAACCCAGGTGGCCCCTGAGGGACACTCCAGGACAGATTTGCCTCCAGGAGGCACATGGTTCTGGCTTCAGGAAACAGCATCTATTCCAGAGGAAACCAGAGAGAGTGGATTTTGTCCCTGGGAGGAGTGTTGCCCCAGGCGCTCCCAGAAAAAAACCCACAGAAGCAGCAGATGGGGAATGAATATTGGCCAGGAGATGATGGCTCTCATTCAATTAAAATATGAAATAGGGAAGTAATGGGAACAGGGCGGTTTGCGGTGGGCATCTGATAAATACCAGGCTGAGTGAGCAGGAAGATCAAAGCAACACGATTATCACCCGTGAGAAAGACATGGCCTTGGTTTTTCCCCACTTAAAGTTTTTTCCCTTCTTAGTCCGTTTTAAGAGTTGGCACTGACTTGTGTTTGGTAAGTCCAGTAGCCGTTTATAGTTGCTATTAAAAGAAAACTTTAAATGACTTTGAAAAGTCAGGCACCATTTTCCTTCCTGGGTTTCTCAGTTTTTAAGTCTGGAATGTTCTGTCGACCTCCTGTCAAGGGGTCTGGAATCTCTGGGTGACAGGGATTGACGAAGAGCAGGAGCAAGTCAGCCCCTTGGGCAGATACTTATCCTGCCCTTGCGGCAATTAGGGGAGGGCCTAGAAAGGCTGTCCAGTGACTGGGGGTGGGGGTGGGGGGGCTCAACTTCCTCAGGAACAGTTTGGTTCCAAGGACCAGAAACCCACTTAGCCTCGTTGAGGGAAAAGGACTTGTTGAACAGACCGTGGTGATAGCTCATAGGACCCCAGGGCCTCAGGGGACAGGATTGCTGTAAAATTAATGGCTATTTTTTTCTGGAGATGCTTCTCTCATCTATCCCATGATTCTCTCTGCTGATAGCTTCCTCTCTCTTGATTTCAGTGTGGCTCTGGTCTGCGAAAGAGCTCACATCAGGTCTGACTCTAACGTTTCTGTGAGCTTAGAACTCACAACTCTGTGATGACCATTTCTGTCTCTGTGGTAGGAATTGAATGGGGAAAATCTTGATTTTTTTTTTGTGGTGGTAGGGCGTGTTGGATGTTTCATACCTCCCACCAGCTTTAGGTTTTGTAATAAGTCCTTTATGTGGAAATAAACTCTCATCGGGAAAGCTACTGAGAACTATGCTCTACAGTCTACACAGAGTAACCTCCAGAAATAGACTTACCTTGGTAGCGGTTACTATTTATTACTCCTCAATATCAATGTTACTCCTCTTTCCTAATTTTGTTTCCATATTCTCCTATCCTCAGATTAGAGATCAGCAAACTTTTTCAGAAAAAAACAAGAGAGTAAATATTTTTAGCGTTAGGGGGCATATGGTTTCTGTCACAACTAGCCTTGTGACAACGCCCGGTTTTAGCAGGAAAGGAGCCGTAGGCAGTACGTAAATGAGTGAGTGTGGCTGAATTCCACTTTATTTATAAAATCAGGCAGTCAGCTAAATGTGGCTTATAGGTTGTAGTTTGCCAACTCTGATCTAGATTCATCAAAGGCAGGGTCCCATATCTCAGCACTATTGACATTTTGGACCAGTTAATTCTCTGTTGTAGGGAGTTGTTCTGTGCATTACAATATGTTTAGCAGCATCCTTGGCCTCTACCCACTAGATGCCAGTAGCATCCCCTCCCCAGTGTAAGCACTGAAAATGTTCCCAGACATTGCCAAATGTCCGGGGCGGGGGGGAAGGGAGACATTTCCCTAGTGGCTGTTATTGGTCATGTGACTTGAGCTGGTCCAAATAGACTAATGGGAAGGTCTTATAGTCCACGATTTGAAAGAGGTCTGTCTCCCTCCTCTTAGACTTAAGTAAGAAGACATTAGCATCAAGTGCCACCCACAGCCATCTTAAAACCATGATGTTAGATAGGACAAGGGTCTCAAGTTTGGGCGGTTCTTACTAAATGTTATTCTTACTAAACATTAAAATGTCGCACAGTGTTTTGCAGATGCAGCTGTAAACAGGATGAGCTTCACAGGAACTCAACCAGAGTAATGTAGCCAATTGTAAAGAAGAAATCAGGGTGTAATTGACTAAATAGTGTATATAAGCAATGGTGAAGCCTCCCTTCAGGGAGCAGACCTTTGGATGTGAATCCTGTCTCCTTTAGTTGCCACAAGTGAATAAAACTCGGCAACAATAAAACCTCGCAACAGTCACTTCTAGTGTTTTGGATAGAACACACCAAGCAGGAAACCCCTTGAGTTAGGTAGCACTGACAGGAATCAGACTTGGGAGGGAGTCTGTACCATGGATGGTAGAGCAAAGGGACAGCAAGGATCTGAAACCTCGTTGAGTAGCTAAATCGACCAGCCCTGAAACCCTCCTTACATGTGTACTTCTTGTTGGATGAGATGACACATTTCCTCACTGTTTTAGGTGGAGTATCTCAGCGGCATTCAGGGGGGTAATTTATCAATGTGCACAGGGTTTCAGCATTTTAGCCTCCAGGATAGTATGCCTGTTTGTAATGGCTGGACCTGTCATGAGGCAAACAGGGCAGCAGGGGCCGTGTTAGGGGACAGATTCTCTTAGCAAGGGTTTGGGTGAGGGAGGCACTGACTGGAGTCTCAATACCTTCGTGTTTTCTTTGGCTCCACAAAGGCCTTTGTGACTGTCTCTTATTCCCTGGTCCCCTGCGAATGTAGTGGAGCATTGCTTTTGTCTGACTGGATTGGGGTTGGAGTCCTCTGTGAACTCACACAGTGACATGGGTTCTTTAGAGGAGTTTAAATTGCCTGACTGGTTACAGAGAATTTTTTAATGGTGTCTTCCTGGGAAGGAGATTTGATTAGAAAACAGTGGCTGTGTTTGGCCTGATACAGGGGCATCAGGTCCTGAATTGCAGGTGGAGTGGCTACAGTGATAACAGGAGACCAATTTTTACTCAATTCAAATCACAGTTTTTCTTAAGATCATGCCCTTGTTGTTTCCAAGCCTCCCCTGTCTTCCCAACCCCCTTTCTTACCCTCCCCCTCCAGTTCTTGGCTGATGCTGAGGTGGAAAAAAAATGCACGTAGAACAATAATCAATAAAAAACAAACTTCTAGGACAGTTTTCACAGCAAGCCGCTGAGTGGTGTTGGAAAGGCTGCTGGACTTAGGGCGGCAGGACCAGCTTGTGAAGGCCCGTAGGAGCCGAGGTGAACGATTACGGCCTCTGTCCTTCGGGGAACTGAAGGGAGGCACAGTCAGACCCGCAACTTAGGAAGATCTCTGTGGTCATTGGGGCGGGGGGTGGGGGGGAGAGCATGAACTGTTGTGGCCAAAGAGCAATACAGAGAGAGAAAGAGAATTTGGGAGCAGTCTCAGTTCAGGCAGGAGATGAGGTGGCTTAGAGCAGGTGGGCGGGGGATGCAGAGCAAGCTGGAGAGGTTTAGGAGGCAGAGCAGCACAGATTTAGTGTGAGTGCATCTGGGGGAGGCGGCAGCCCTTTTCCATAATACCTTCCTTCTGCTAAATTAGACGCAGGTGTCTCTGAGTCTTGGCAAGTGGGGCTGTAATTTTCCCATGTCCCCCACCCGCCACCCTTTACCTGATAAAGCTCTGTCATCTGCTGCGGTCTCGCTGCCCACTCGTCACATTGCTTTGCAGGCTTCTGGGGCCAGCATAAAACAAATGGCCCCCATTTCCGACCTCGCCAGCGCTCCTTCTGCCTTGCCCACCCTGCTGTGCCTAGCGAGGGTTGGCTCCAATGCCGGCGTCTGAATGAGCATTACTGTCAAGGAACGTGGAAGCAGCCGGGCCAGGGAGCAAGGGGCGGGGTTGAACATTCCATTTGCCATCTGCAGCTCAAGCGAGAGCCGTGCTGATGAGAGCCAGGACCATCTCTGTGATCCGGAGAAAGGCATTTTGGTTGAGCTGGCACCGGGCGTCATCTGTAGGCTCCTGGGGGTGTCCTGTGGGGTCACTGTCTTCTCTGAGAGTGGTTTGGGGGGCCATGTCTTGAGATGAAAGGTTAGTGATGAGGAGCACAGAGGCCTGTTTTGTCCCCAAACCAAAGTCCTCTGCCAGACCCCGTTGGACACAACATGTTGCCACGCTGCACGCAAGCTAAAGAGTGATGCCAGCCCTTGGCCCAACATAGCGTCGTTGTTCAAAATCACTCTATTAACTGTTTTAACCAAAAGCACTTCATCTAAAGCCTAGATCTTAAGATTTCCAAAAGTTAAAGGGATTGTAAGGGTCATTCATTTGACAAATATTTATGTTTGGGAAATTCCTCTTTTCTTCTGAGTACTTCCCCCTCCCCTCCAACCGCCGCCCCCCCCCCCCCCCCCCCCCCCCCAATCTCAATTCAGTACTCTAATCACAAGGGCACCAAGAGAGCTGTTGTTATTACAGCCTTTGGCCTTAGATGATTGGTCCAGATATACATTCCAGACCCAGGCTGTGTCCATTAGAATGCTTTCCTGGGACTCTGGACTGAGACTAGAGAAAGAAAAGTGAGTCTCTAGTGCCTGAAATTGTAACATAGAGAAGATGGTGGGTGGCTGTTTTTCTTCCATGAAGACCAGGGAAAGAGAGAAAACTGGTCAGCAGGGAGAGGGAGACAGAGACAGACAGAGATTATTCCTGGTCCAGCTATTTCCTACTTTCAGTTTCATTAGCGCTCCCCCCCCCCCCCGCCATTCTTATAATAAACATGCCCTTTTTGCTTATGTTTGGTCAAGGTGAGTGTCTTTTATGAGGGTGAGGGGCGGGGGGAAATCTCTGCCCTAGACTGGCAACCCTTTGAAGGATTAAAGAAAACGTTTATCTCAACTCTTTTGGTGTTTACAGAGTCGCCCTAAAAAGAAACCAATTGGCACACTCATTACTTGCTATATCTTCCTCACTTCTATACTGGTGTTTGCTCCACTCCTTAAATATACTACTTTCACTCCATTTCTTGTCTGATACAGTGGAATTGTCAGAATGCCAGCACCCAGCCAGAGGCCCCGGCATGCATGGATTCCTTTATTCTTCAAGACCATGTCGACACCAGCCTGAATGTATCAGCCAACCAAACAAACTCATAAATGCCAATTAGTTATATTGATGAGCAATGTTTATAGGTTCCTGCAGATCAATTCATAAATATTATAAATTGCAACAATTTCTGAATAATGCCCTGTGACTAATGGCTCTGGTTGTAGTGGATTTTATCACTTTGTTGAGCACCTAATCGTCCTCAGCCTTACAGAGTGTTTCTGTGACCTGCAAAACACGACAATGACTCAGAGCCCAGCAACTTCAAGGTCAAAAAGCTTGCATTCTAGCTTCTGTCCTGGGGTGCCAGGGATAATGTATTTCACTTTTGGAACTAACTAGTGGTCTAGTATTTTTTGATGGTGGAGAGCTGTCCTTTTTCACTGACTTAGGAAATATCATGTATTGTGACTTCTACCAGAGATTCACTCATTCATTCACTCAGTAAGTATTTATGGAGCACTTTCTATGTGTCTGACACTATATGAATCCTGGGAATATAGTGGTGTATTAGTCAGGATAGGCTAGGTTATGCTGCAGTAACAAGTTAACTTTGAAATCCCAGATGCTTAGCAACATTTTTTTTTCTTTTCTTATTTATACTACACATCCAGTGTGGATCAACAGAGGTTGTTCCTCCATACTCAGGGATCCAGGCTAATGGAACATTGCCAATCACTGCAGGAGGGGAATTGATAACTGGAGAATTACTGTACCAGCTTTTCTCTGCTTCAGTCTCAAAGTGACCTATATCACTTCTGTACCTCTGCCCCTGAGCCAGAATTAGCCACATGGCCCCAGTTAGCTGCAAAGGAGGCTGAGAAATGTGGAGGGAGCACATGGAATGTTTGGTATGCTTACTTGCCCTTAGAGAACTTGTTTTGTAGCTTGCATTATAGGAGAAGGCAGGAATCAAACAAATTATTCATAAGCAATTGTTTAACAACAATTGGGATAAAGGCTGCAAAAGAGAATCTGGGAAGAGTGTAAAACAGGAGACTTTCTAGGTGGTCTGGGGTGGCTTCCCTAGCTAAGGGTTATTTCAGCTGAGCCCTGAGGGATGAATAGGAGGTGGGAGGATGGGGAGTGAGGCACCCAGCTGTCTCAGAGATAGATCACCTCGGGGTCTGCTCTCCAAGCACTTACAGTGTAGCGTGAGAGGTAAGAAGTGTAGAGAAATAACGATACTCGTTAGCCAACAGTGACAGCCTAATGGTTGAGCACATGCTGTGTTAAGTGCTTTCTGTGCATTATCTCCCTTAATTCACCCTCACAACAGGTTTAGAAACACACTGCACAGCAAGTGTCTGGGCGAGACTCGAACTCTGAAGTTGATGCTCTTTACCACTGTGTGCTACTCCCTCTGGGTGATGGCTCAGTGATTGACCAGTTCAGCTCAGAGCTCCGTGACTGCCGGGGCATAAGAAGAAGAGCTCCCTCTTCCAGGCTGACCTTCTTCTGCCTCTCTGATAAGTCACTGAGTCTCCCAGAACCTCAGTTCATCATTAAATTGAGAGCATTTGGCTGGATCAAAGCTTTTCAGGAATGTTTTAATGTAGTGGAATATTTTTTAAAATGCAATCAGAGAGCCCTGGCTGGTTGGCTCAATTGGCTGGAGCATCATTCCCCGCACCTGAAGGTCGTGGGTTTGATTTTCAATCAGGGCACATACCTAGGTTGTGGGTTCAATACCTGGTCGGGGCTCGTACAATCAATTGATGTCTCTCTCACATCGATGTTTCTCTCTCTCTCTCCTCCTTCCTCTCTCTCTAAAATCAATTAAGAAATTGGATTATATAATCTTCCCAGAAGTTAGGGCATTTATAAGTTTTACACTTGCTCTATGGGGCTACTCCCGCCCGCCCCCCCCCCCCCCCCCCCCTCCGCCAAGGGCTAACCACTCTTAATAATTTCAACATGTTTTTTAATGGCTACAGCAATCTTTCTTTTTAAGGGCAATTCTGATGTTTGGAGCCTCTTTTTTATGTTGTGTTGAAAACTGCTTCTTATTCCTTTTATTCTTGGCACCAGGCTTTCTTTATGGACCTAGTAAAAGCAAAACCAAACCAAATAAAAATAAAATAAACAAACAGTAAAGCAAAACAAAACCACAGACAAGCCCATTAGTGTCTTTCTGACTAGCATCCTTGTCTCCCTGTCCACGGCGGACTGATCTTTGGCTGCCTTTGGAGGCGGGGAAAGGTTACAAGCAGGGCTGTGCAGCCAGACCTCCTGGGTTCCTTGAACAAGTTTCTTAATTCTCTGTCTCAGTGTTCTCATCTGAGAAATGGGGGAAATAGCGGAACCTGCACCACGGGGGTGCTGTGGAGATAAAGTGAGGAATATGCGTGAAGCCTGGACCAGGCCTGGCATGTGCTGTCAAGAGGTTCCCACAGGGTCTGTATTCTCTACGGAGAAGAGGAAGGTGGCAAGATTGTCAGGCTCCGTGACTCTCGCCCGGAAAATGCTCAAGGATGCAGGGTCCCTGTTTTCTGTTTGTGTCTTTGACTCAGAACTCATTTCAGTGATTACTGTTGCATGTCTGCCTGTGGCTGCAGGGCTGGGAACTGAAATCATGAGAAAGGTAGGAAGAGCCCAGGGGATAGAGACAGGACCAGGGAGTGGGAAGGCATGCCGTCAGGGTGTGGAACATGGTGAGAGGTGACAACTGCTGGCCCCACTGCTTACTAACGTGGTGAACTTGGGCCAGCTGTTTAAGATTCAATGCCCTCATCTGCAGAATGGGTTGAACCCGCTCACGAACCCATTTTGCAAATGAGGAAATTATTCGACTCTTAATTCACTGCTACCTACCTTCACTCCTTTAATTCCCAAACAACCCCATGAAGCAGACATGAATGTCCTATTTTACAGATCAGGACAATGAGGCACTGAGAGGTGAGTGGCTTTCTCAAATCCATACCCTTAGGAAGGCTGGGCTCTTAACCATCTTGTTATGCTGATTAAATGAATAATAATAATAAGCCTACCTCTACCTGAGCTTCTTGTCCTGTGACGCCTTCTCTCCTTTAATCCTCATAGCAGCCTTGTTCAAAGACTGGCTCCTGAAAGTCACCCAGCAGGAGTGCCAGGACTCTCTCCCCTGGGCAGGGTCTGCTTTGTTTTAGAGCAGGGATCCTCATCGCTGCCTACACCTGAGGTTCCTGCAGGCACTCCTAAAGTAATGCCAGGCCCACACCAGGGCTTCCCATTCCATTAGTCTGGGGGTGGAGGTGAGGTCCCCGCATGGGGAGTTTTAAAAAGCACCCCGGGTGATTTTGACCTGTAGGCAGGATTGAGAATGGCTGTGTAGGGGGATTTTACCCCCTCCAGGCGTGGCTCTCAGCTTCAGCTGCACATTAGAATCATCTGGGAGCATCTAGATTCTGAGGTCATGGGTTCGGTCATCAGCCTTCCTCACTGAGCTGACTGATGCTTATTGGATCCTACTAGATGCCAGACTGTGCATTTGCCAGACACGGCACCGATTCACTGAACCCTGGAGTGACCAGCCCATCCTGGCGTGTTGGGGATTTTCCATCCTGACAACCCCCTCAGGTCTGACGCGGACAAACCAGAATGGCTGGCCACCCTACCGGGTCCCTCATTCAATTATTTCACAACAAATCTCCGAGGAAAGTTCTGGCAAACCCATGCTGCAGATGAAGACACTGAGGCACACTATTCAGTTCTCCCACCCATGTCCTTCCCACTACTCTCGAGATTCCAGGTTCTAGGCCCTGCAGCCACAGGCAGAGTATTGGTTACACAATAAACAGTGATTACAAAATACTTTCTGAATTGTTATTTCATGTCCTCTCGGGGCAACCAGTAAGGCCAGGAGGGGTTTTCGGTCTCCATTTTACAGAACAGGGAGTGAGGTTCAGGAAGGGCAATGATTTTTCCATGGTCAGCAGCCACCGTTGTGGATGGGAAACCTGATCTGATGGCCAGGCGATTGCATAGCGTCTGTCATGTTGTGTGGAGGATGAAAAATGTCCCCTCACAGTTCATTGGCTCTGATACTGTTTGCATTCATCATCAGACTGTGGACTTCCCAGCCTCCCCTCCTGCAGGGGCTGAGTCTCACTGTGGACGCCTTTCCCTGCGGGCTCTAGGGTCTATGGGCTAGAAAAGGCCAAGATGATTACTGGCAGTCGGGTGCTGTTCATTTAGAACATCTGCCTTCAGTTCCCCAAGGCCTGCTCAATCGGAGGACACACACTTGTGCCAGGCATGGCCAGGCTCTGGGGAGAGATCTGGACAGGGCTCATCAGGCACCTGAAATGTCACCTGAGGTGCTGAATGATGGGGACATGCAGGCAGAGAGGCAGGCTTGTACGGGGATTATTTTAACATAATCTGGCGTTCCTGGGAGAAGTGGGGAGAGAAATGGGAGACAGGGGTTGCCTGGTTTCTCAGTTCAAGGCAGCTAGAATATTTTTTTTTTCCTCCAGAAAAGTGACCAGCTGAGTGCTCCAGGGGAGAGGGATGGGGACCTCCCTGCCCTGGAGTAGTTCTGCAGGCTGTTTTGCAGGAAGATTTGCATATTTGAAACATTCTCATGTCCTATGAGCTGATTTTAAGAGGTACAAAGACATGCTTAAATATGTTATGTAGTTATATTAATAGAACTAGAAAAACTATACTATAACTATACATTAAAGTGGAAATTCACAAGGGCAGGGACTTTCGTCTATTTTGTTCATGGCTGTAGGCTCAGCACCTAGGACAGCTCCTGGCATATTGCAGGTGCTCAAATAATGACTGAATCTTCCAGAACAGGTGTGGTTTTACCAGAAAATGGAATTTGGACATAGGCATATAGGATAGACAGGGTTTAATTTTGAGGAAATAAGTGAGATTGGTGGGAGGGGCTGATCCAGTTGGGGAACACATCGTAAGTGAAAGCTAAGAGGTAGGATAAACAAGGCCTACAATCACATAAGCTAACAGCTGTTGCAGGCTTACTGTACACCAGGGACTCTGGGAGGTGCTTTCATGTATTAACTAATTCAGTCCTCATAACAACCCTCATAATATCTCCACTTCAAAGATGGGAAAACTGAGGTCCAGGACAGCGAGCATCTTGCCAAGGATAAGCTATATCGCTGGCTTGGCTGTGTCCCAGAGTCCTGCGAGGTCCTGGGGTCTCAGGCCTATTTGGAAGTCTGCGGCAGGTAGGGTGTGTGTCCCAGTCTGCACAGCGCCTGCCGCTGCTGCCTCAGCTCGGATGGCAATGGCCTGGCCTCCTTTCTGCTCTCTGGCCTGCGGGAGCACGCCAGGCCTGCTTCCTTTTTAACCCAGTGGCTGCTTTCACAGGCTCCCATTTTTAGCTCTCCAGACTGGAACGCAGTGTTCAATGCACTGTAAACCTCAATGTCAGTTTGATTATAAGAGAGGCGTGTGTGGGCTCCTGCTCTCTCGTTTCCCTGTCTAATAATAACCCTCTGGATTTTTTCACCCCTTTTCTTCTGAGGCCCTCAAAGCATTTCATATGCAATGTCCCATTTAAGCCTCCAGTTCCTGTGAAGGCAGGTGATGGCGTTTATGTGAAAGGATTTCAGCAGCTACTCAGTTCTCTTCAAACTGAAAGGGTTATAGCATCTCCATCTTAAATGTGGGGGATCGAGTCATGAGAGAGTAAAGAGAACTGCTAAAGGGGCTAGTGTTTAATGAATGCCCACTATGTGAATCTTATTTTATTAACCTGGGAGGTGCATTTGTGAATTTTCCTTTTTCATGGATGAGAAAAAATGGCTCAGAGAGGCCAAGTGACTTGTTCAAGGTCACGCAGCTAATAATTGATAGACTATGTATTTGACCCCAGACTTACCCTTGGTTTCTCCATTGTAGCGTTAAATGGGATATTGGGGAGATAAAGGCACATCAGATCTTAGTTTTCTTGGTTCCCAGACTAAGCCAGCCAGCCCCCTGTCCTTTCCCTTCGAGCTTCATGTGAAGAAACTATAGAAGGATTACTTCTGATCACTATGACCATTTCCTACCTTCTAAAAGAATCTTGAAAATAGGAAACGACTTGTTTGCTTTTTTTCCATCCCCATTACTCATTCACTCATTCATTCATTCATACATACATTCATGCATTCAGCAAGCATTTCACTGCTCCTTTTTCTGTGAACATGAATGGATAAAGACACAGTTTCACTGAGTCTCTTTTCATCAGGGCCTTGATTTCGACTAAAGCCCTTGTGTGATCTGTAACAAGTGACTTTACCTCCCTGAGCCTCAGCGTCCTCATCTGACGAACAGGAATAATAATGATTCCTATTTTATAGGGGTGCTGTGGGGAGCAAAAAATATTCGAGAGTCAAAGAATGGGTCAACCTCCAGGACAGACATGTGGGTCCTGTGAGGAGTGTGCAGAGAGATATTTTTGGGGGCAGAAGGCTGTCCCCAGTTCAGTGTTGCTGGCACAGTTCTATGATGATGGTGACCTCCACTCTTAGGTCAAAACTTACTATAGCCATGTCCCACACATTGGCCGTTTGGGGGAGGTTGGAAAGTTGAATTGATGAATGTTAAAAAGTGTTGATCAAGCACTTCCTTGGTAGAGAGACTGTGGGGATCTGGATCCAAGTCCCAGTTCTGCCACATGACAGCTGTGTAACGTGGGGACAGTTGGTTCACCTCTCTGGACCTCAGTTTTTGCTTCTTCAAACGGGAAATGATAATGTCTGCAGTGTTCTTGTGATGATCAGAAGTGATATTTAGAAAGTATTTAGTACAGTGCTTGGCACCTAGTGGTGTCAGCAAACGGACATTATTACTAATGCAGAGAGGTGCTGACTGAGATTCTGCAGTATCAAAAACTCACCTTAAAACCCAGGGGTTAGGTCTTCAGGTAGAGCTGGATCCAGGTGCTCTTATGATGCCATGATCTGGTCCCTCTTCAAACTCCTAGCTCTGCTTTCATTCGTGTTGGCGCTGCTCTCAGGAAGGCCCTCTCCTTCTGGTGGCAAGAGGCCCCCAGTAGCTCAAGACTTACTTACTGCCCACAAACCCAGTGGGACAAGGCTTTTTTCCTGTAGTTACAGCAAAACCTATGACTCTGAGTCCCATTGGACCAGCTTGGGTCATGTCCCCATCACTGATTATCCATGTTTGGGCATGGCCCTCCCTCATGCTAGGGGGGGTGGGAGCATCAGCTTTAAACACACCATGGGGACTCTGAGTGGGAGAGGGCCATTTCTTCAAAGAAAAATCTAGGTTCTTTTACTAGAAAAGGGAAATGGATGCTGCACAGGTGTGCTTAGGCTGGTTTTCCCAGGAGCAGTCTAGAAATGAGAATCTGTATGTAAGTAACTTATTAGAAAATGCTTATGGGAGAAGCTTGTAAGGGAGTGGGGGAAGCAGGTAAGGAAAGGGAGGAAGCCCAATCAGAGTGTGATTCGGGTGCAGTCCCAGCGTAGCCTGCTCCTGTGGGGGGCTCTGCAGTGTAAGTCATACCTCAGCGTGTGTCTTACCTGTAGGCACAGGGATGGGGCATTTGTACCCATGAACCAGTCATTGGCAGGGGCTTCCCTGGGCGTGTGAATTCCCAAGGACTTCTGGGTCTCCAAACAGAGGACAGCAACAGGAGTTCAAGGACATGCTCTGAAGAAGGTTATAGGTGTGAGGCTTTGGCAGCAAAGCACACAGAAGCTCAGGGGTGTAAAAAGGGATACAAAGGGATCTGATGCCCACTATTTTGGGGGGAAATCACAGCTTTTTGGAACAGAAGAAATGAAGGAGGAATAAAGGAGTAAGGAAAAGGGAAAGAACAGGCACCAGTGAGAAGATGGGGTGGTGAGATGGTCAGGGTTGAGGAGGAGAAACCAAGAAGCAGCCTCCCCTCAACCCCTGTTTTTCTGCCACACTCACTACCGCTGACAGTGGCCATTGTCACAGTGTCCCTTACAGTCCTCAGCAACATACTGAGACCTCACTCTGCAGAAACAAGTGAGGAGGTGATTCAGCCAAGGGCACAGGCAGCAGAGAAGCCAGAAGGGTCGCCCCCGTCCTCCACTAGACGGATGAGGCTGGCATGAGGTCACGGGGCCAAGGGAGCTCTGGGTACCTGCTCATGCCAAGCCGGGCTCTCCAGCAGCTGCAGGTCTAGAGGTTCAGTAGTCCCTTAAGCTCATTTAGTCTCTAACTGCCTCCTCCCTACCCACCTCTCACCCTCCAATGGCCTCTCTATCCATCAGGAGCACCTACCCCTTCACCACACCGGCTTTCATCTGTCACTGTTTTCCCAAGCCATCTGGCGTCGGGGCTTTCTGCAGAGGGAGCTGAGAGGCAGTGAGGGAGAAGTAAGTGCATGTGCCAGGCCAAGTCAGCAGCGTTGTCCTCAGGGTCATGGCCACTGCTCTAATTAGTTTGAGGGTGATGAGGTAGTTCAGGCCAGGGATGCTAAAATAAGAGTCATTTAGTGGGCACTTGCTATGTGCCAGGTTCTGTGCTAAGTGCCCCATGAGCATTATCTCATGTCATCACATCCAATATTCACAGGAACTGGCATACTAGGACTTTTGTGGTTACAAGTAATAGGAACCCCAGTCAGACTGGCTGGAGGAGAAAAAGACTTTTTTAGCTCATGAGATGACAAAGTCGAGGGGAATTAAGCACAGCTGGTCCAGGCGTTTAGCTAATGTCACCGGTCTCTCTTCATCTTTCTGCTGTGCTTTCTTTCTTGTTGGCTTCACTCTCAGGCAGTCAGGCAGCTCCTCTGTTCCCCACCCTTCAGTGATGACAATTTGGCCTCCAGCAGTCAACGGGGTGCCAGTAACCAGCTCACTAGCCTTCTCAGTGGTTCATACTATAATGGTGTTTCATTGGACCAGCTTGGCTCTTATGTTAATTTCTGTACCAATCACTATGCCAGGGGTGGAATACTCTGATTGGCCAGGCGTTGGTCATGTGCCCACATTTGGACCTGGGGGGTGTGATTAGCTTCATCTAAAACACCTGGCCTGAGAATTGGTGTGTGGTGGTTCTACAAAGGAAAAATCTACATATCCTAGCCAGGAGAGGGGACCGAGTCCTGGCAAGGAGAGAGAAAAGATGAGAGGTCCACGTGCGGTTTGTGTTATGCTCACAGTGTAGATTTAAAAAACAGCTTCAGACAGATAAAATAATGATCTCAAGACCATACATCTAGCAAGTGGCAAGGTGGTGATTAGAAACCAGTATGATTCTAGGGTCTGAGCCCTTGACCACCACCCCAGGGCTGCTTTGATGAGAGAGGAGGTGGCACCGTTTCTGGAGTCTCTGAAGGGCTGTGGCATTGTCTCTGTCAATAAATATTGATTCATTTATTGGGAATGAGCCATGGATTAGGTCAGGAAGCATGAATTCTACCTCTGGGCTGCCAGTTGTTGAATATATGACCTTGGTCTAGAAATGTAACTCTGAATCTAGTTTCCTCGTCTATGTACAGTATAGAATGGCATGCTCTCTGCCTACTTCATGGGGTAGATAATTAGACATGAAGATGCTTCTGCATCTGCTGTTCCTTCTGCGCATGGTGACTGTTCCTTTAGGCTGAGTGAGGTGGCCCCTCCTCTGTGCACTGCAGTGATATCTGTATGAGTCCATTTTCTCCTGAGGGCTTGGACAGACTTCAGGATATTTGAATACCAATTATGTGCTAGACATTGTGTTATACACTGTTTCTTTATCTGATGTCTGGCCCATAGTAAGTACTGGGTAACCTCTGGTTAAACGGAACCTTCCTGTTATTCTCCTAGTGTAGCAGTGAATGACGCTCTTGACGACTTCCTGCCTTCTGCTCCTTGCTACTGCTAACCAAACACTAGGGATGTGTCCGGACCTCCACAATGCAACTGAAAAAAATCACAAGGTGGATTTTGGGGAAAATGTGTTAAAAATCTCAGGAATGAGAGGGAAAAATCAAAGTTACCAATAAAAGATGCTTGGGCAGGAAGGTGACCTCACTGATAGGCATTCCGTGGAACTTGCTGCCTTGGGCAGCTTGGGGGACAGAGATTTTGGGGAGCCCCAGTGGAACCCCATGATCCTGGCTGGATGTATCCCAGCTAGTTGGATTGAACCCTAATCAAGGCACTGGCAGCATATGCCCAGTTGGGTTTCAGAATTGCTATGGACCATTGAGTGCCTGCCACTTCCCTGCTTTTTAATGGGATGTCCATAGCAGCATGCCTGTCTCACCCTTGTAGGTTTGGTAAGTATTTTGTGTGGGTTTTTTTTGGTGGACCATAAGGCATAGTTTTACTTATTTTACAAAAATATCTAAGAATTTGCCCATTTTTTTCCCATCAAGATGAAAAGAAAAGATAGTCAGGGCCATGCCAGGCCAAGCATGAAACTTAGAGACCAGGGACACTATCTAGCACTGTCCATCCCTTTGGCTACTCAAACATCCAAACACACTGTCCACTCATAATTAAGCTCCACTCAAGAACAACAACATCATGCTGGTGCTTTCTTAGTCTTATCAGAAAGTATCAAACGAAGGTTCTCTACCAACGACGAGGACTCATGGTCCTTGCTCGTGTGGTCCTGATGTGACCTGCCGACTGCAGTGTTGTCTGCTCGCTCAGACCATGAGGAAAACAGCCAAGTTCACCCATCTGCAGGGGGTGTCTATTACGTCACAACTGCTCTCTGGTCACATGAGATGCCATTGACTCCAGGACCCACTCCCATTTCATCAGCGTGACAACGCGCATCTTGGAATGATGATCTCATCCAGAAAATGGGGATAATAGTGTCTATCTGGTGTGTGTGTGTGTGAGAGAGAGAGAGAGAGAGAGAGAGAGAGAGAGAGAGGGAGAGAGAGACCACAGCACAGCTCAAGGCCTGTGCAGACTCTCAGTCAGTGGTCGCCGAGGTATATTATTACAGCGACTCTGCATTTGGAAGTGGACACAGGGTAGTGAGGCAGGTACCAAAACCTCAGGAAAAGGAAGTGCGCACCAGGGCAGAGAGGGGAGGCCCAAGGAAATGGCAGTGCATGCAGTGCCAGGGCCTCATTAAAAGCAATGCCTCAGAAATGCTTTGGTTACTAGAGTGAAAAACTCAAATTAAACTTTGGATCTGGGAGTGGGGCTCTCTAGCTAGGGAATGCTGTCAGCTTCCCTGGAGAGGGCTGCGGTACTTCCTTTAGCCCCAGGAAAGCCAGGCGCTGCCAGGGGGGCCTGCTGTGTTCTCCGGAGCTGCTCTCTCCAGGACAAGGTGTGATCACAGCTGTCCCTTGCTCTATCTCTGGGTGAAGCCTTGCTCTCCCAGACAGGGGCCTTGTTTATGCTGCGTTTCCCTCCTCCTCAGAGAAAGCCAGGAAGGGATGGAGAATGAGGAAGTTGTAGGAAAGCAGCAAAGAAGGACTATGATTAAAAAATAGATTTTTTAAAGTTTGTAGCTGCAGAATTCTTTGATCAAATGAAATCTTACCATGAACTCTAACATGAAAAACAGCTCTTTAAAGGAGCTGCTTGCTTGGTGTCAACACTGGGTAGCGTTTTTGCAATATCTAGTAAAGCTAAGTAAACACGGTGACATTCTGTGACCCAGCAATCCCACTGGTTGGTATAACCCTGGAGGACCGCTTCTCAGACCTCAGTGGGCAGATGAGCCTGGGGGGCTTATGAAAATGAGAATTGGGCTCAGTGGCTCCTGCATGGAGCCTGAGAGCGTGCATTTCTGCCAGCGCCCAGGTCTGCTGCTGCTCAGACACGGGCCCACGGGAACTGCTTCCTAAAGTTCCTTTTGGCTCTGACTGCCAGGAAGAAATACATTCTAGATTGAAACCCACTATACACTTATCTATAATTGAAGCCAAAGTTTTATGAAGCAATACTTACCCTTGCTCTGTGATGCACTCTAATAGTTTCTCTTCTCTTTTGGGAGGAAAAAAGGAAAAAGGAGTGTTGATCACAAAGCCACTGAAATGATTTCATTATTCACCAGTGGGTCTCAAGCCATGCTTTGAAAAACAGAACCCTAGAGAAATTCTTATACCCACGGACCAGGAAACAGGAAGGCTCACTGATGCATTGTTTGTAATAACAAAAAAATTGGAAAAAGCCAAATAAAGCTAAAGAAACAACAACCCGAAAGGTCTATCCACAGGAGGATGTATCAGTACATTTGTGATGAGCTATGCACACAGTGGAACAGTGGCAATAAATGAATTTGAACTGTATGAGTCAGCATGTATCTGAAACACAACATTAAGTAAAAACATAAGCTGAAGAATATATGTTATAGGACACCATTCGTATACAGTTTAGAAACAGGCAAATACGTCTATTTGTTATTTAGGAGTTCATATGTAGTAAAGGTATAAAGACTCATAAGGGAACGATTAACACCAAATTCAGGAGAGTGGTTGCCTCTTCGGGGAGAGGGTGGCCTCATTAGTATGTATATGTAAAGTTTCATTTTCCAAGATGGGTGGGTGATGAGTCCATGGTGCTCATTATATTAGTCTCTATCCCTTTTTTATAGGCTTGAGCTACTTTGTAATAATTAAAAATTTTTAAAGAAAGAAAAAGAAAGGAGGAGGTTCTTGGGTTGAAATTTGTAGGGGCTGTGCTAATCTCCTAGCGGCTGCCATAACAAATTACTAAAAACTTGGTGGCTTAAGATCACAGACGTTTATTCTCGCACAGTTCTGCAGCCCCTAAGTCTGAAATGGAAGTGCTCTCCCTGGAGGCTCTGAGGGAGAATCTGCTCCAGGCCCCTCTCTTAGTGTCTGCTGCCCACCGTTGGCATTCCTTTGGTGTGGGGCTTCATTCCTCCAGTACCTGCCTGTCTTCACATGACCTTTCCTCTGTGTCTCAAATCTCTCCTTTCTCTTGTAAGGATACCAGTCATTGGATGTAGGCCCACCCCAAATCCAGGATGATTGCATCTGGAGATCCTTCATTCCTTCTGCATAGACCCTGTTTCCAAATACGTCCACATTCACAGGAATGGGGTTAAGACTTGGACATCTCTTTTTGGGGGAACAAAATTTAACCTACTATAGGGTATAAAATCTTGTCCATGGGACCCTGTCCATGGTACCCTTTCCCCTCAATATTATCTATACTAATACAAGGGTAATATGCTAATTAGACCAAGAGATCTTCCGGGAGACCTTCTGGATGTCCTTCCGGACAAAGCCATGGTGGGGGGGGGGGCCGAGGCAGAGGTGGTTAGGGGCGATCAGGCCAGGAGGGGAAGGCAGTTGGGGGTGATCAGGCCGGCGGGGGGGGGGCGGCGGTTGGGGGCAAGCAGGTCAGCAGGGAGGGGCACTTGGGGGCAATCAGGCCGGTAGGGGGGCCAGTTGGGGGCGACAGACTGACAGGGGGGGCAGTTGGGGTGAGCAAGCTGGTGGGGGGGGCAGTTGGGGGCAAGCAGGCCAGCAAGGGGGGCAGTTGGGGCAAACAGGCCGGCAAGGGGGGCAGTTGGGGGCAAGCAGTCTGGCAGGCAGGTGAGCAGTAAGGAGCCAGCGGTCCCTGATTGCAAGAGGGATGTCCAGCTGCTGGTTTAGTGGGATCAGGCCTAAACTGGCAGTCAGATATCCCCCAAGGGGTTCCAGATTGGAGAGGGTGCAGGCCGGGCTGAGGAACACCCCCCCGCCCTCTGTGCATGAATTTCATGCACTGGGCCACTAGTTATGATTATATTGCTTATTTCTCAACCTCAGCACTATTCACATTTGGGGTTAGATAATTCTTTACTATGAGGGGCTTTTTTATGCCATGAAGGATGTTTAATCTACCCACTAGATGCCAGTAGCACCTCCCATTAGTTGTAGCAGCCAGAAATGTCTCCAGACATAGCCAAATGTCTCCTGAGGATAGGGTTGCAAGATAAAACAGTGCCCCAGTTAAATATGAATTTCAGATAAATTTTTAGTATACGTATATTTTAAATATTTCATGAGATATACTTATATTAAAAATTATTTATTGTTTATACTAGGCATCCTGTTTCCCCTCCACACCCCCCACACCAAATCTGGCAACCCTCCCTAGGGGGAAAAGTTACCCCTGGTTTAGAACAACTAGTTGAGAATTGGCACTACAAATTCATATTCATCAAGTGCTTATTCTGTGCCCAGCACCGTGACAAGCCCTGTTCATGATTTATTGCATACACTCCTTGAAGCAACCTTGAGAAATAGGTGCTATAATTAACCTCCAGCAAACACGTACAGGGATTGAGTTTCAAATCCAGATCCATGTTTTCATAGGTGCTGTGAGTTGTTGGGTACTGTGGGGGAAGGGCGGGGGGGGGGGGGGAGGCTACTTGGCGGATTTTGTATACCTCATGCACTTAGGGGAAAATGGTGCTGATGTCTAGACCATCATGGTGATAAGTACTGGGTTAGAGGAAATGAGAACAGCAGAAGGGGCATTGCTAGGGGATAAGGTGTGAGACTTGAGGAGCTATTTGTTGAAGATGGGATTTTTATGGATGATCCTGGGATGTGGGATCATCTGCCAAGAAGAGAAGCAGCCAAGTTGTGAGCTGCAGTGGGGAGATCACAGTATTCAGAAGACCTGGGTTTGAATGTTGGTTTTCCGAGCTGGCATGGCCTTGGGTAGATGCTGTAGTGACAGTATATGACATTTATTGTGCACTCGGTGTGTGCCAGGTACTGCTCTGAGTGCCAGCCCCACATGATCTGATTTATTCCTCAAACGACCCTCTTAGAGTGGGTCATCTTACAGATGAGAATATTGAGGGTTAAGAAACTTGCCCCATATCATGAGCCTAGTGAGGGACAGAGCTGGGAGTCCCACAACCTTTTGCTGTACAGGATGATGCACCAACCACCTGGCCAGGGCCAGAGTCCACGTTTTGAAATCACTGTTCTCTAGTGTGTTACATCAATACCTCTTTAAGTCTTAGTTTCCTCCTTTCTCCAATGAGAATAGATAAAACTCATCTACTCCCAGACTCTTAAGGTGTTCTTAGGATTAAATGAGTTAATGTGTCTAAAACACCTAGCATAATAGGCCGTGACTCAGAGGAACTTGAAGTTATTATTATTAAGGGAGGGGAGTGAGGCCAGAACCAGGGTTCCCTCCCGCCCTCCTCACAGGCAATGTGAGTTTAGCATATTGTGTCCCACTCATCTATGTTCATTTCATCTTATAATCGACGTGCAGTGAGCACTTACAGTGTGCCAGGCACAATCTCCGTTTCAAAGGCCAGCATTTCCCCACCAAGCCCAGAGCCCATAGTTGGCCCTCCGAAGTGCCTGATGAATGAATGACTACAGGAATAAATAAATGCAGAGAGCAAGTGAGTCCTGCCTCCCCAACAAAGGCATCAATTCATCTGCGAGAATTGCCAAGGCTGGTCCTGGGATAATGGATTAGCATTGTCTTCCAATAAGGGTGGTTTCATCCATCTGAAGGATGGAGATAATATATTCCTTGCAAAGCTGTTGGGTGGCTTAATTAACTAATATTTATAAACTGCCTCCTAAGCCACCGATCAAAAGCAAGGTAAAAAAACACCTCATGCTATTGGTATTAATTTACTGCTTCCCTGCACTGGGCCTTTTAAATGTGTTTCTTGGAACAGGAAGAGGTAGTGCCTAGGTTTAAGATAATTAAATTTTAGATAAAGATCATCTACTCCTTGATTAGAGCTGAAACAAGCCCCTTTTCCTCTTTGCCGAATCTCCACTTTTCTCATACTCAGGTGAGCTGCCTTGTTTTGGGAACATCTGCTGTTGAGACAGTAACTTTCTCTCTTTGTATCTATCATTTAAGGCAGGTGTCTCCACTAAAGTCTTCCTGGGGCCTTATTGGGGCTTATAAAAAGGCGAGAAGGGCCACAAGATCATTTCATAACCAGCTATTGATTTGCATTTGACTTGTATAAGCTGTCATGGTCTGTACAGTTATATCTTATTTGATTTCCAAAAGCTTTGCCATTTCTGTTTATATAATCATACAAGGGACTCATGCTCCCAGAGTCATTTGAGGGGTAGAAGGAAGGGACATTTGTTGAACACCTACAAATGTGATTTCATTTAATTTATTGGTTCTCAGGTTTGGCTGAACGTGGGAATCACAGGGAGCTGAAAAATACTGATGCCTGTTCCTCACCCTCAGAGGTTATAAGGGACAGCCTTGAGGCAGGAGCTTTCAAACCTTTCCAGGTGCCCTGGCTGGTATGGCTCAGTTACTTGGAGCATCCTCCCATAGACCAGGGAGTCACTGGTTCAATTCCTGCTCAGGGCATGTACCTGGGTTGTCTGTTTGATTCCTGGTCAGGGCACATGCCTGGGTTGTGGGTTTGATCCCCAATGAGGGCTCATGTAGGAGATGGTCGATGTTTCTCTTTCTCTTTCCCTTCCTTTCTCTAAAATCATTTTTAAAAAGCCACAAACACACCTCCCCAGGTGATTCTAAGATTCAGCAAAGATTGAGAATTACTTATTAATCCTCATAAAAATATCCACAAACAACCCCTGCCCCTTCCTCACCTTAACGATGTGGAAACAGAGCCTTGGGTTATTAGGGGAAGGAAATTCATAAAAATATTATTAATGTTAATAGCACATTGATGTGTGAGAATGCATTTAATTCTTACAATGACCCTTTGAGGCAGGGATTAATACCCCCCCCCCCCCCCCCCCGTGTATAGGTGAACAAATTGAGGCTTAAAAAGTGGGGTGATTTGCCCAAGGCCCAAAAACTAGCAAGAGATCATCCACAGGGGAGAGATGACTGTGCTTGGATGAGGATTAAACTGTGTTGGGATTTGAATTTTGGTTCTAACATCTGGTTTACACGGGATCCAACTTATACATCCCTTGAGGATCCTAGCTGTATCTTCTCTGGTGTTCCTCTGGGTTTAAAAGGCATCTGGAAGTACTGAGGGTTGGCATGGAACAGTCAGGGCCAAGGAGGGGACTTTCCAAGCAGTGAAAACCAAGGCTTTCTGACCCAGTGATTGGTTTTCCTCTCTTCCTCCCTTCCTCCCTTCCTCCAGTATTTATTGAGCTTGGTGCCAAAGACACAAGACAGACAAGGGCTGTTATGTAGCATCCATCATTTGTCAGCCAATATTGGAGCTTTGAATTAACCTGCAGAAGTTGGGCTGTGCTTTTTCTCTCCTTGTAAAATGAACTGAAGCTGATGTGAGGAAATAGCTTCAGCACACCACAGGGAAGAACGGTGACTGGTTATTATTTATTTGGAGGGTTTTATTTTCATCTCATCTGGGAAGTGGTGAGAGAACAGGAATTTTATCACACACATCCAGCCAAATGTGCGCCTGAGTCGTTTGGTATCATGCTATTCAAATATAAATTCCCTCATTCATTCAATCCTTTCTCAGCTCCTGCCACATGCCTGGCACTATTCCAGATGATGGGGACGCATTAAAAAATGAGCCCTAGCCAGTTTGGCTCAGTGGATATAGAGCGTTGGCCCATGGACTGAAGGGTCGCAGGTTCGATTCTGGTCAAGGGCACACACCTCCCTTGCAGACTCGATCCCATGCCCTTGTAGGGGCGCATGCAGGAGACAATCAATCGATGTGTCTCTCTCATTGATGTTTCTCTCTGTCGCTCCCCCTCCCTTCCACTCTCTAAAAAAAAAATCAATGGAAAAATATTCTTGGGTAAGGATTAACAACAACAACAAAAACGAGGCCAAGTCCCTCTGTCCATGACGACCTGAATGATGAGAAGCAAGTCCTGTATAGATCTGGAGGAACACTATTTCAAGCATAGGCAATAACAAGTGTAAGCCCTGAGATGGAAATGATCTCGGTGGGTTTAAGGAAAAGCAAGAAGGATTGTATTGATCTTAAAAAAAAAATATATATATATATATATATATATATATATATATATATATATATATGTCTTAATATATATTGATTTCAGAGAGGAAGGGAGAGGGAGAGAGAGAGAAACATCAATGATGAGAGAGAATCATTGATTGGCTGCCTCCTGCACACCCCACACTATGGACCAAGGCCGTAACCCAGGTAATATGCCCTGACCAGGAATCAAACCATGACCTCCTGTTTCATAGGTTGACACTCAACCACTGAGCCATGTTGCCGGGCTTACCACTCCATTCTTTATTCAATTTGTAATAATCCAATATGAGAACAATTTAAGCCCATAGTATTTTAAGTGTCTTTTAATGCTTTTGAGAATTTTAAGTATTTTAAACTCCTTAAAAGATATTCAGATCTAAGATAAATGTCTTAGAAACAAACAATAGCCCTAGCCGGATTGCTCAGTGGTTAGCACATCAGCCAGCGGACTGAAGAGTCCCAGGTTCAATTCCAGTCAAGGGCACATACCTCAGTTGCATGCTCAACCCCTGGCCCCCTGTTGAGGCATATGTAGGAGGCAACCAATTGATGTGTTTCTCTCACATCAGTGTTTCTCTCTCTATTGTGTTGGTCTTATAGTCACCCTAGGCAGCCTCATATGGAGGTTCCCTTGCTTACTAAACCTGCCACCTCCCAATCAGGACTGGTCTGCCTCTTTCTTTGGTCTCTCCTTGCCCTCTGCATATGGGGGCCAACTTGTGAACCCACACTAACCCCATGGTTACCACTCATCTATTTATCCTATAGTTTTGGGTGTTTTTTGTTTTGTTTTGTTTTTTAGAATATCATATAAACAGAATCATGTAGTATGTAACTTTTGAGACTGGCTTATTTCACTCAGCATAATGCCTTTTAGATTCATCCAAGTGGTTGCATGTAATAATAGTTCATCCCTTTATATGGCTGTGTAGTAGTCAATTTCATAGATCTGCCACAGATTGTTTATCCATCTGCTTTTTTTTAAAAGTAAACTTTTAAAATTTGTTAATTATTTTATTTTTATTTATTTTGTATTGGTTTTGTGTATATAGCCTAGTGGTTAGACGATCATATACTTTACACTAGAGGCCCGGTGCACAAAATTCATGCATGGGTAGGGTCCCTAGGCCTGGCCAGCGATCAGGACTGATCTGTGGGGTGACCAGCAGGGCGATCAGGGGGCCCCCGCTGGCACCCACCTTGGCTGACCTGGGGCCTGCGGGCTGGGGGCAGCTCCTGCGTTAAGCGTTTGCCCCCTGGTGGTCAGTGCATCATAGTGACTGGTCGTTCCACTGGTCATTCTACCGTTTGGTCGATTTGCATATTAGACTTTTATTATATAGGATAGTGTTCCCCTTGATAGTTCCAGTACCCCAACTGGCACCATTCATAGTTATCACAATACTATTGACTATATTTCCCATGATGACTATTTTGTAACTACCAGTTTGTGCTTCTTAGTCCCTTCACCTCTTTTACCCAGTGCCCCATAATCCCCTCTCCCCTCTGACAACCACTAGTTCTCTCTCTCTGAGTCTGTTTTAATTTTGTTTACGTATTTGTAAATTTTATTTATCTCTTAAAATATATTTTTATTGATTTCAGAGGGGAAGGGAGAGAGATGGAAACATCAATGATGAGAATCATTGATCAGCTGCCTCCTACATGTCCCCGACTGGGGATCAAGCCCATAACCTGGACATGTGCTCTGACTGGAAATCGAACTGTGACCTTCTGGCCTCCTGGGTCCATGCTCAAACACCGACACACTGACTGGGCATAAATTGTATTTATGTAGCTGTAGTTTATTCTTTTGTATTGCTCTAGTATTCCATGCTAAAATATATCACAATGTATTTATCCATGCTGATGATGGACATTGGGGTTGTTTCCAGTTTGGGGCTATTTGGAGGAATGGAGTTGTTGGGTGATACACTATGTGTGTGCTTGTGTTAGTAGTTGATGCCAAACACTTTTTCACAGTGTTTGTATCCATTTTCATTGCACTAGCAGTATATGGGAGTTCCAGTTGGTCTAAGTCCGTGGTGGGCAAACTGCGGCTCGCGAGCCACATGCGGCTCTTTGGCCCCTTGAGTGTGGCTCTTAGCCTTAGGAGTACCCTAATTAAGTTAATAATAATGTACCTACCTATATAGTTTAAGTTTAAAAAATTTGGCTCTCAAAAGAAATTTCAATCGTTGTACTGTTGATATTTGGCTCTGTTGACTAATGAGTTTGCCGACCACTGGTCTAAGTCTTTAACAAGACTTGGTATTGTCCTTTTAAAAGAATTAAGCTATTGCCCTGGCCAGGTGGCTCAGTTGGTTGGAGTCATCCCATCCACTAAAAGGTTGGGGATTTGATATCCAGTCAGGGCACAGGTTGCAGGTTTGATGCACCATCCGGCCACGTACGGGAGGCAATCGATAAATGTTTCTTTGTCACATCTCTCTCCCCCTTCCTCTCTCTCTCTGAAAATCAAAAAAAGTATCCTCAGGTGAGGATTTAAAAAACAAAGAATTAAGTGGTCCCTTAGGGGGCGGGTCAGCGGCCTCCGCGCTCCTGTGCAGTATGTGCGCAGTGCCGGCGCAGGTGGCAGTCCTGGCGGCTCTGCTCTGGAGGTGGGTGCGAGCAGCCCCCCGGCTTTGGCGTCGTCTCTCAGGCCTGCTCCTCGGCTGTGGTGCAAAACAGAAGAACAGTGGCCAGAAAGAGGACGCTGGTCAGACTGACCAGAAGACAGACACCCCCTCTGCAGAGAAGCCGCTCCTGGAGAAGGTCAAGTTACAAGAGAAAACAGGCGAGCTCGGCAGACACTGAGCACCAGGGCAGAGCGCCCAGGCATGGGCGGCGGAGGCACACTTACACGGCCCCCGGGCTCTGCAAGGACCTGGGAGAGGCACAGACCTGGAGGGGGCAGCCCAGTGTGTTCCCCGAGGACAGCCCTCACCTGAGGAACCTCTACGAGGGACTGGTGAGGACCGAGGCCCAGGTCCAGGCGTTCGCGAAGCAGGGCCTGCTCAGGCTGGACGCTGTGGGCGCCACGTTCAACCCTACGAGCAGGAGGCCGTGTTCCGCCTGCCGGGCACGTGGCGCTGGTGAACAAAGTGGGCTCCCAGCTGCAAGGCGCCCCCCGCCCCCCCTGGTTGGGGGTGAAAACAGCGTAGCTTCTCTCAGGCCCGGTGGGTTTGGGGCAATCTCTGGCAGTAACTCTAAAAGGCTGGTTCATCGGTGAATACTCCTGACCTTTCCCAGACCTTGTTGGAAAGCGTTAGCAGCCAGCAGCTGAACAGGAAGTGGCTCAGTGCACAGCTGGTACTGGACTCTAATTTGGGCGACAGTTTGTTGGTTTTCTGTGCACCGTTTAATAGTTCACATGCTTACAGAGCAGGCCGATGGGACACCACTGGGCCCTAGGGTACCACGAGGAATGCTGCATCTGCTCGAAGCTAGATGACATCCAAGTACTTAAATGAATAGAAGGTCTCCGGGAATTGTGCCGTTTGGCTAGCAGGCCACGCCATCTGCACTGCGCACCTTCTGCGTCTCAGTGTAGCGTGCAAGCTCGAGACTCCTCAGCCCTCTGCCCTACATCCAGGAACGGAAGGCAGGAGTTTAAACTTTGTTTTGCTCAGAAAAATTGTATGTCCTTGGTGGAGGACATAGGTGAGTTCACCCATAATTACTATCTAGCTGCTAAAAATGATCTGCTTTTGGCTTTTCTTTGGAGCTATGAAATGAGCATATGTACCTTAATAATTCTCACCACCTTATTCTGCCCGTAACCGAATTTGACGAAATCAGTTACTCTTGTCCTGTTTTGTTCAAATATTTGTAGAAATTTTTATATCTTATATTCAGCTAGGTTCTAATGACCTGAAGGTATGTCCCTAGTAAGATGGTCATTCTCAAAAATCTCAGGACCTCATGCTTGGTAAACCCTACTGTTTATTTTCCTGAAGAAAAAAAAAAAATTAAGCTATTTTGGCATGTGTACAGGAGTGTGTAGGCCACAGCTGACCTGTGGGAGTGGCCCGCCAATGGGTGAAGAAGGAAGTTAGAGGGCACAGGCTGAACGGCTGGACTTATGATATGTTGGGTAAATGTGAAAATAGTTATCCTTAACTCATTTCCTACCTCCAATATTTCACCATTCATTCTGACATTGGCTCTAATTTTATTTTAGCTACCCTTTATCAAAATATTTTAGTTTGTTAAAATTAAACTATAAATGGGTATTTGACTTTTTAAAATGATTTTCTCCATCTATTCAGATGATTCTATGCTTTTTTTTAACTTCTTTTTGGTCCTTTATTCCACTAATGTGGAGAATTATAGTGTTTTCTTTTCAGATGTGAAACCAAATTTGTACTCTTGGAATAAACTAAACTTGTCCATGATAGAATACCCTTTTTATGTATTACTGCATTTGATTTGATACTATTTTTCTTAGGAGTTTGGCATCTGGGTCTATGAGCGAGATCGGGCGGTAATTTTCTTGTAAGTTTTCGGTATGTGGATGTTTGTATCAAGGTTATGCTGACCTGAAAAAATGAATTGAGAAGTGTTTCATCTTTTCATATTTCCTAGTAGAGGTTGTGGAAGCTCAGTATTATTCCTTTTTTAAATGCTTGGAAGGATACACCAGTGAAGATAATCTGGGCCTGGAGATTTCTTTGTGGGAATATTAAATTACAGATTCTATTTCTTTAATAGATATGGATGTATTCAGATGTCTTATTTGTTCCAGTTTTGGTAAGGTGTATTTTTCTAGTTTGTATATTTTATCTAAATTGTCAAATTCTATTGGCATAAAGTTGTTATAAAATTCTGTTAGCATCTTTAGAATGCCCGCAAGATCTTGCTTGGCACTTATCAATTTTATTAGCCTTTTCAAAGAACCAATTTAGGGCTTTCTTGATTTTCTTTATTGCAAGTTTTCTTTCTATTCCATTGATTTTTGTTTTTATCTTTATTATGTTCTCCCTTATACATTTTGAGTTTGATTTGTTGTTCTTTTTCTAACTTTTTGAAATGGATATTTGTATTATTGAGTTCCATCATCTCTTTTCTGATTCATCCATTTTAAGCTGTAAGTTTGTCTAATCAGAGCTTTACCTATTTACCAGACTTTTTGATATGTCTTATTTTTACTATCATTCAGTTAAAAATATCCCCAATTTCCCTTGTGATTTCTCCTTTATTTCCAAGTAAGTTTTAAAAAATATTTAGTTATCTTATTATTGGTTTCTAGCATAATTGCACTGTAGTTGGAATATGCATACTAAAGTGATATTAGTTCTTGAATTTGTTTAAATTTGTTTTGACTGCCCTAACCAGTTTGGCTCAGTGGATAGATCGTCGGCCTGTGGACTCAAGGGTCCCAGGTTCGATTCTGGTCAAGGGCATGTGCCTTGGTTGCGGGCACAGCCCCAGTGGGGAGTGTGCAGGAGGCAGCTGATCGATGTTTCTCTCTCATCGATGTTTCTAACTCTCTATCCCTCTCCCTTCCTCCCTGTAAAAAATCAATAAAATATATGTTAAAAATAAATAAATAAATTTATTTTGACTTCGTGTTTCATTGGTTTAGGTCAGTGGTCGGCAAACTCATTAGTCAACAGAGCCAAATATCAACAGTACAACGATTGAAATTTCTTTTGAGAGCCAAATTTTTTAAATTTAAACTATATAGGTAGGTATATTGTTATTAACTTAATTAGGGTACTCCAAAGGCTTAGGAAGAGCCACACTCAAGGGGCCAAAGAGCCGCATATGGCTCTCGAGCCGCAGTTTGCCGACCACGGGTTTAGGTAAATGTTCCATGGGCAATTGAAAGCATGTGTATTGTGATGTCCTTGGATGCACTGGGCAGTTTCTATGGACTCATCTCCTGTTTCACTAATCCTTTGTATTTTTTTTAGCTGTGTTCAATCTATTGTTTAATGGTCTCATGTCAAAAAAGTCAGATTCATTGTGTTGTGTAGGTCTTTATGCACTTACTACTTTTGTGTCTGCTTGTTTTTTTAGCTACTGAAAGAGGTTGTTAAAATATTATTTTGGATTTGGCTACTTTTTTTAGTTTCTTGATTTGTACATTTTGAAAGTATGCTATTATGTATATATGAACATAAAATTGTTATTTCCTGATGGATTAACCTTTATATTGAAATTTTCCTTTTTATATCTAGTTTTGCATCTTGCCTTCAAGTTTACTTGGCTTGAAATTAGTGTAACTATACTGCTTTTCTTTTGGTTAGTGGTGTTTTTTTTTTTTCTTCATCCTTTTACTTCTGCTTTTTTAGGTCTTCATATTATGGGTATATCTCATAAGCAGCATGTAATTGTTTTATTCTACTGTAGTCTGATAAGCTAGGTCTATTAATTGGCATGTTTAATCTATTTACATGTAATGTAATAACTGATATGTTTGGATTTATATCTATAGTATTACAATTTTTTCTATATGCCCCACATTTTTCCTTCTTTCTTGCCTTAATTTGAGCCAATCAATTTTAAAATTAAACTACTTTTTCTTTTATTAACCTTTCAGTTCCACCTTCTTTTAGTAATTGCCCAATATGAAAACATAGCCTCTTTGTTTACTTGAGTCTGATATATATCAATATTCTGACCACTTTCCAGACAATCCAGAGCCTATTACACTGCAATTTATCTTTCTTCTGCCTTTTGTGGTTTTATCATTCATTTAAATCTGCATATACTTAAAATCCCATAAGAAATTATTGCTATTGTTTTCAGTATTCATTTAGATTTACCGACAGGCCTTTTCTGTTGTTCTTCAATCTTTCCTCCATTTTATCTGTACTCATTTTCTTTTTGCCTAAAGAACCCCTGTTAGTATTTGTTTAGTTGGAACTGCTAGTAACAAATTCAGTTTCAATTTGTTTGAAAATACCTATTTTATTTCATCTTTGAAGGATATACAAGGGTGGGCAAAAGTAGGTCTACAGTTGTGAGTACTTGAAAGAGAGTTTATTCTTGTATTATTAATTTTTGTTATTTATTTGTATTACAACTGTAAACCTACTTTCCCCCCACCACTGTATTCAGTCTGTACAGAATTCGAACTTGGATAGCATTTCTTTCATTTTTTTTGTGTGCTTCCATCAGGTCTATTGAGATATCAACTCTCATATAGTTGCTTTTAGGAAGTTAGTGGTGTTTTTTTTTTTCTTTTTCTCTGTGTGCTTTTAAAAGTTTTTTATTTCTTTTTTAAAATTACAAATATTACTGCAAACTTTTATTGCGCATGGTAAAAATGGAAGACATAATCCCTTAGAAGCTTTTCTATTTCATTTGTTTTCAGGTTTCATTAACTATGATGTACCTAGCTATGGTTTTCTTCGTATTTATCCGACTTGAGGTTCTCAAAACTTCTTCAACCTCTGTCTTGATGTTTTTACTCAGTTTCAAACATTTCTTGGTTGTGATTTCTCCAAATATTGCTTTTTCTATGCGCTCTGTAGTCTTTAATTCTGGGCCTTCAATTTATACATATATTAGAACTTTTTCACTGTACGGTATCTCTTAGGCTTCTTATTTTCTATTCTGATTTTCCATGTCATTTATCTCTAGTTTCAGTCTGGATATTTCCTACTGACTTATCTCTTGTTTCACCAATACTTTTTAAAAAAAAAAAGTTGTGTCTGATCTACTGGTAAACATTCTACATTTCAGGTTTTTGTTTGTTTGTTTGTTTTTAGGTTCTAATATTTCTGTTTGGTTCTGTGTTTTGTAGATTTAAGTTCTCTGTTTAAAAAATCTATTTTCTTAATTATATTAAACAGGTTTCTTTTAAGCTAATTTTTTTCTTTGGGTAGGCTTTTAGTATGCCTGGTAAATTTTGATGGAATGTCAGACATTGTGTAAAAATTATAGTGTTCTAAATAATATATCTTCTTTGGGGGGAGGGGGAGCAGTCTCCTTGTCCTCTGGCTGACAATAATGTGTAGAGGCAGATCACCTCTGTCCACTCAGGGACCAAGTTGACCACGGTTGGATTACGATTTTTGTAATGCTCTGTCTGCTTCTAATTCACCCCTACTCCTTGGAATCAGATTAGAACCAGAGCTATTTGCCAAGCATCTCCTAGGAATTGGTGGCTCTGAACTCCATCCAGCTTGGTGCCCTAGTATTAGGAGAACACCAAAAACTACTCAATTTTCAACAGTGTTTTTGGCTTCAATTCTAAGCCACTTGCCTTATACAGCATAAATAAGGGGAAAAATGGTGCAGTGTTTTTGGATCACTTCTCATTACCTCCTGTTTTTTGGGGAGATATTTTGGACCCTCAACTCGTAGCCCTTTTGACCTCATAAGATGCTAATTTTGGTCTTCCACCTTTATGAGTTTTCCTACCACTCTGATGGCCTCCCAGCCTTTTCGCAGCTGCTCTCTGCTCTGCTTCTGTGCTTCTCACCCCTCTTGATGGTTAGCAGTTATCTGTGCCCTGAGGGAAAAAGCAATGTGCACAATGGTAGGCTATCCTCACTGAACTCTTCTTTCCAGAATTTTTGTATCTCAGGTCCTGGCTGCTCCCGAATGCTTTCAAATAGACTCCAGATATCATTACTGGAAAGTCACCACACAGGCCTGCTAATTGTATTTGCAGCTTCTTCATTATATTAGTAAAGTCATGAGTGCAGCATACACTTTGAGTTTTTGTGTTTTTTTAATCCAGCATTTCTAGTTCTGCTTGGTGGCAACATTGGTCTGCCTCAGTTACTACACCACAGATGCCCTTGGAAGTTTCATAATTTATTTTTTCTTCCAAATGCTTTCTCTTTACACTTTGTGTTTTATTTGGGTCCCTTGTGGTTTCTATTTTCTGCATATTGTCTACCAGGGCTGCTGGTTCTGCAATGTGGCTGTATGTTCAGTGAATTTGGTGTTTCCTGTATTTGTGCAGTGCTCTGGCCCTGTAGCTCACCCTGGAAGGCCCAGCATGATCTGGCCTCTTGCATTAAACTAGGCACTTTACGTATTTCACCATTGGGAAATATGCTTACAACCCAGAATGGGCATGAAGGCCTTTCTTAACACCTCAGCCAGGACCTCTTAGCAAACTCTCATTAATTCTTCCTAGTACTTCTCACAAGTTTACTCTTCCATTGATTTGTAGAATTGGGTGAGTAATTTATCTATTCCCCTCCAGAGCGTGGACTGGACTGTGAAGACAGTGGCCTGGTCGGTCTTATTTACCACTATATCACCAGTATCCATCACAGTGCCCAATACGCATTTTCTGCATTAATTTAAGCCTAATAATGATGGGAGTTGAAGAGAGGGGAATGAGTACTAAAATTCATTAAGATTTTACTGTTTATCATTTTATTTAGTTTTCACATTACCTCTTTGAGGCAGATGGTGTTGCCATTTCGCAGAGAGTAAGCAATAGCTCAGAGAAATAATGTTATTTTCCCAGAGTCACACAGTTTCTAAGTGCTCATTCAATTCAATCCCAGGCCTAAGTGGTGCAAAAGTAACCCCAGTTCTATGAATTGATAATTACTTCATACTCTGCTATATTTTTGTATCTTTCTCCTTTCCTTATTAACTTTTAGGTCTTTATCTAATACTTATAGAATGCTAGGTTACATCAAGAGCTTGTCCTGAAGAAAAAAAAAAAGGAAAACATAGAGAAGCTGACAGTCTCTTTCTGATGAAAAACAAAATGACATGCCTTTTCTCTTTGGGTGGAAGGATTATGTGGGTCAACTTAGATTGGTGTGTAAACTTTTTTGCCTTAAATGGCCCAGTTGAGGGGAAACATTGATTTGTTTTGTGAACATTTTTTAACTTTAATGAAAAAGATGTGGTTAAAGTCATAGCAACAGCTGTTATTTTTGAGCACCTACTATGTACCATGTACTAAACTAGGCACTTTACATACTTCCTCTTCAGTCATCAAAACACCCCTGGAAAGTAGGTATTATTATTTCCATTGTACAGATTTGGAAATTGAGACTCAGAGAAGTGACAGAACTTGCCTTAGGAAGTTTCAGATCCCAAATTTGAACTTTATGGACTTCTATAAAGACTGCTTATTTCTGCATGCACTGCTCAAGGCATCAAGCCTGGCACCCAGAAGAAGCTTAATAAATGTTATTTGCTTTTTTTTTTTCAGATTAGTGATGATATGTTGAGCTTCCCAGGAAGGAGTCACAAAATAATGCAATGAGGCTTCTTTGTGTCTTGCCAGGTAATGCGAACAGTATCTCCAAATTGACCCCTTGGGAAATCCCAAGTTTTCCAGTTGCGACAGCTTCCAAGGGTCAGGTAAGGATCATGTTGGTCTCTGTTGCAGGCTGTACTTTGCTATTTGCTCCAAATATTCTCTGGTTGCAAATGTTATTGATCTGACAGTTTATTTCCTGAGACACATTAGTTCCAAACTGCTGTGATATGAAAGCTGCATCCAAGGAAATTGGCCTTGTGAATGGTTATCCCCTGGGAAGAGCAAGCTGCACTTATGACTTTACTAATATAATGAAAAAGCTGCAAATACAATTAGCAGGCTTGGTGATTTCCCAATAATGATATTTGGGGTATGTTATTGGTTTAGCTGTAATTGAGCTTAAGATGATCCGAAAATCTCCAAACTGGTGTGAAAGTCATTCACGGTTTTGAGTCCAGTGTGGATTTGAGTTCATGGGCGAGGTGGGCTGATGACACGTGGACGTGCTGAGACTGGGGGATGGATTCCTGGACAGCTGTGGCTTGTCTCTCATATTCTGTTTCCTTTTACTCTGTCACTAGTAAAGTATGACCTCTTCATAGTCTTCTACCCTCTCCCAAATCCCACCCCATCCTTATCATTTTGAATTTAGTATATATTGGCTAGCTCTCTGATTTCTAATACAGGCATAACTTGTTTGATGTACTTTAAAGTCATCTTTATTAGTCAGAATAATTAACGCATGCTGCCACGATAGACAAGACCTCATATCTCAATGGCTGAGCACCATAACAGTTTATGTAATGTGTTATGTGGGTCGGCAAAGGGTTTCCTTCATCTGGTGACTCAGGGATCCAGGTTCCTTCCATCCTGTGGCATCATTGTCTAAACACATTTCTGTTGGGAGAAAATTCTCCTTAGATTTCTCGAGTTCTGTATGGTCTGGGCCTTCCCAGGAAAGAGCACTGACAAGTTTTGTTCAGGGACAATTGAATAGCAAACTAAAGATAGAAAACCTCTCTCTTATTGGAGATATTCCAGAATAATAAAGATCCCATCTCTTCTTGGAGGTTATTTGCTTATAATCTATAGACACCTTCCCCATGTACCAGAGACATTAAGGAGTAATCTCTCTCCAGAGGGGAGGATGGGCAGGTTACCAGCAGCTTGATAGAAACCCAAGTTCAAGGCTCTCCTCCAGTGGTGCAGTAATCCAAGGAGAGCAAGGCCAGGCTCTTCCCACTCTATGTTGTTATCCACTGTTGTGAACAGACAGCCTTCCCTTTTCCCTTCCAGACCCCTTCTGAAAGGTCTGTAATAGATCCCAAGAAGAGCAGTTCTAGATTGCAACAGAGAATTATAATGCATTTTACAGGTAAGGAAAGAGGCAGTTATAGGTCTGCTAATGGTGACATTTTCCTCTCTGAGTTACTAAATCTCATTAAAATTAATACTCGGCCACTGTATGATTATCAGTGTAATTCTTTAACAGTGAGTGTACTGGGAACTTGCAAATATAATGTTGTGGCAAATTCATTATTTTGAGGATGTCTGTGTTGAATCATAAAATGCAAAAGATTTCTTAGTAAGCCCATTCAAGTCCACCGATATTTTTTGAGTGCCCATTTCATGCTTGGCACTGGGGATACATTGCATCTGAACAAGACACCATTGCTGCCTCTGAGACACCCATGGTTCAGTGAAGAACTCCCTGCCTTACTTAACTACTCTGAAGAGTCAAACTTTCTTATATTAGGCTAAGCTAGAGAATACACATCTGTTCTTAAACCCACCCTGATTCCTGTAATATATGCTCATGATTACCCACCTAATTTGTTTGGTAAACATTCCTTTCACTTGCCAGTCCTGTTCCTCAGTCCTCTCCATTTCTTTCTACTTCTCTGGGACCTCCAAGCTCCTTACTAATTAAGTAGAGGCTACACTAGTCAAGACTTCTTTGGTTGCAAGTGACAGCTACCAATTCAAACTGGCTCAAGCCACAAAAGGGACGTTTAGTGGAGTATATGAGTGAACTGTCGATGTAAGCTTTAGGCTCAGCTGCATCAAGGGACTCAGCTGGTGACACCAGGACTCAGTCTCTCCCTTTCCACCTCTCTGCTATGTTTTTTTCTCTACTGGCTTTTCCACATGTTGACCCCAGAAGCTCCATCCTACATTATCTTTGCAACACACAGTCTTGTAGATGAAAACATTCTATGTACTTAAGTTTTTTTTAAAAAGTCTAGGATTGAATTAATCACTTTGACTGGGGGAAGATGAATGTTTTGGCTAAATCTGGGTCATAAGTTATTATGGACTGAATTGTGTCTCCCTCAAACTCATATGTTGAAGACCTAATAACCCTAGCGCCTCAGGATGTGACTGTATTTGGAGATAGGGTCTTTAAAGGGTAATTAAGGTTAAATGGGGTTATATAGGTGGACACTAGTCCAGTGTGACCGGCATCCTCATAAAAAGAGGAAACTAGAGCACAGACACACACACAGACTAGCTATGTGACAGGGGAGGAAAGGTCAGGAGAGAGTCCAAACTGAATGATCAGCAATATCAAAGGTCAGGGGTTTAAACTATATAACCAGCTATATGATAGGGGAGGAAAGGTCACCCTGGGGGCGAGGTCCTTGTTTTCTCCCTTGCTAGGTACCTGGGGCTTTCCACCCTGGTGACCTTCTGTACCTGGCCCATTGTCCTTGCTCTGCTCATGTCTGTCTAGCTGCCTACCACACAACTATGAGTAGAGAAGAAGTGGTTACTCAAAGGAAACCCAAAGGGTGTGACCACAAGGAATAATGGCCTGGTAGGGGGAAAAAGACATATCATCTACCACTGGGTCAGATTCATAATAATTATTGGACATTCATTATGTATTAGGTCTTGAGAGCCTCTTGTATTTACTACAACAATCCTATGAAGTAGCTACTACTATTTTACAGACTAGGGGCCCACTGCACGAATTTGTGTACCTTGAAAGGAACTGTGGCCACGAGGCTGCAGTAGGCATAGGGGCAGGTCTTGGCTCATCCTATGCGCCCCCACCCGGCCCCTCCTGCTGCGACCCCTGGGTCCCTGTCTACTGGCAGACCTGCTCCCACTGCCGCCACTGCTCCCATGCACTGACTGTGCCAGCCCCGCTTGTACCCGCTGCTGGCACCACGGAGCAATTGGGGCCAGCACCAGCAGCGGATACAAGCAGGGCCATCAGCAGGTGCGAGCAGCGGCTGCTGCCCCGATCGCCCCTGAGGAGCAGGGGGAGGTGGAGAAGCCCTCAGGGCCAGCAGCCACCACTAGCACCCCTGATGCGCCAAGTGATCCGGACCAGTGCCGGGCACCAGCAGCGTGTGCTAGCAGCTGCTCTGGCGCTGGCAGTGGGTGTAAGCGGGGCCGGCACCAGCAGCAGGTGCGAGCGCCTGATGGGACCATGGTGCGCGGGAGCAAAGAATTTTCAGTAACCACCAGATGCTTGCCCCAATGACAGCGACCGGCGCCGCGCCTTGGTCTGGCGCCCCCGCTCACCTGCTTCACCATCCTGCTGCAGCCAATGCCCACCATGTTCTGCACATGCCCCCTGGTGGTCAGCTCACATCATAGCGACCGGTTGTTAGGTTGTTTGGTTGTTCTGGTGTTCCACCACTCAGTCTATTTGCATATTAGCCTTTTATTATATAGGATGAGAAAACTGAGGCACACCCAGATTGACTTATCCAAGATCAGGTAGTAAGTAGCAGAGCCAAGATTTACATCCACACCTGTCTGGCTGCAAAACACCAGCTTTTAGCACTGGGCTCTTTTCAGAGCTAATGACTGCTAGTTTTAGATGCTCTTGCTTTTCTATTCCCAAGATTGCAAATATCTGAAACATGTTAATATGCTAATTAAGAAAAATTCACAGTGTGCAGAATTCACAAGTTCCTTTTCAGAACTGTTTCTGTTCTAGGCAAGCTTTTGACCAATTCGAGTTAATTAGTATCCCAGAATATGAACAAATTGCTGTCACTCCTCAAAATTGGGGGTGGGGGACCCCCAGTGACCTGTAACCAGCGTAGCCCTGACCTCTAAGTTCGAAGGTTCAACCTCAAAGTCTTAGCAAGAAGACAGGATGGAGAAATTCATCAATTCATCTGCTTCTGCCCCTCTAAACATGTATCTACTGTTTTCTGTCCCATGATTAGCATGGCAAGCTTCACATTTATCTGAATCAGGGCGGTGACATCTACAGCTGAACAAGGAACCTGCTCTGAATGTTTATAAACAGGATTTCTGGTTTGAACCATACAAGCTGATATTTGAATGTTTTCACCTGGGAAATACATCCAGAAGCTATCAGAGCCATACATGGTCATCGTATTGTTTCCAGGTAAGGCCAGTATTTCTGTTGAAGCCATATGGAGGTCTTACGCGTGTACCCTGCTTGTCTTGGGCAAGACGCATTGGTTGTAAGAAGGGGCAGTCCATTCAACTAGCTCACAAACAAAATTCCAGAGGTCCTTGTTATTAAATATTTATCATCTGAGTCCTTGAGGTGATAAAGTTGTATGGAGAAGCCAAAGTTATCGTCAAATTTTTTCAATAATTATACAACTTCAATTATTAAAAATATTAACTATTAAGCAACCCTCCCTGTTTAATACTAGCATGAATCCTTTTTATTTTTTTACCATGTCAGCTTCCTTGTGACTCTATCTCTCTGAAAAGAGCCCCTGAATTTTGAATGGACCAATGAGTCCTGTAAAGAGAATCCGTTTCTCACCCACTGTCTGACCCTGGTGCCTATACAACATAATCTGACTGCAGATGTCTGATTGAAAATCTTTCCTGAGATCAAATTCCATGAAGTTGATGAAAGTGGTGTTGAAACATGCTTGAAGAACAGGAAAATCACAGACGACCCATGAGAACCTGGTGGTCTTAGAACAGTCAGTAGCAATATTTACCTGAACCCAAGCTTCAGGCACAGTGGTTGTCACAGTGACTGTTGTGATGGGCCGATGCCTCTATTAGACCAGTTACATCACATTGGGGGAATGTCATCCCCCAAAGAGTTAACAGTTAAAGAAAATAAAATGGCAAAAATATGACATGGTGAGCACTTCAAAAGAAACATTAAAATATCAAAAGATTTAAGAGACCTTAGGAAAAATTAGTGGAGCCTTGGAATATATTTTTAATGACCTTGTTGTTATCAGGTCATAAAAGCCAAACCTGAAGTGAAAGGTTTTGTCAGAAAAATTACACCAAAAAGTTTACTACTTAATTCATTTTACTACTTAATTCAGTTTTGTTCTAAGAGTTCATGCATAGTTGAAATGGTAACCTAAACTTTATGTTGATAAGCTTTAGTTTCATTTTCTAAGATGAAGTTCTAATTCAAACTGCTTTTCTCCCCATTGATTTGCTATGAAAATTGGGCTCAGTATTAAATGACTGACTTTAAATGTCTTCCACCAGGATTGATTTACCAATCAGGGATGGAAATACAACCAGGGAGGGAAGTTCCTCCCTCCTTTTCTTTTTTAAAATATGTTTTTATTGATGAGAGAGAGAGAGAGAGAGAAGAGGGGAGGGAGGGGGAGGGGGAGGGGTAAGAGGGAGAGGAGAGGGAGATATTTATTGGCTGCCATCTGCATGAGTCTGCTACCTGGGCATGTGCCCTGACCAGGAATCGAACTGGTGACCTCTTGGTGCATGGGACAACGCTCGACCGACTGAGCCACACCGGCGGCCAGGACCGACCCTCCCTCCTTTTCTTCAGGAGCTGCGAAGTCTTCCCCGTTGACTTGTTGCCATGACCAATCCATTTCCCTGCTTCTATCGCAATGTCTCTGTTCTCTGCTTATTCATGGTGTACCTCCCAAGACACCCATGTTTTATACCAAGTCTCTCTCCTTCCCAGCCATAGTTATTGAACCAGGGGTGGCCCATGATCCAAAGACAGCTTTGCCATAGGTTGGCCAAGGGCCTGGACCTTATAAAAAGGACATGAGCTGCACCAATCAGATTCACTTTCAGGAATCTCTGAGAAATGTGATGAGGCTTAGTAGTTGGATATCATGCTGATATAACAGTAGATGGACACAGCATAGAGATCACTATGGGCCAAATGCAAGCTTTAGGAGCAAGAGTGATTCATTCAGCAGGACCAAGATGGTAACTCATGCTCCAGAGTCCTCACCCTATGTACTTCTACCATGTCACATACCGTGGGCAGCTGTTCACCCTTCTCCTGGTGACAGTGCCCCAGTTTTTCTCAATCCATATAATTTGGTGGAACTGATCCTATCCTTAGATGTAGGGTCATCATTTATCTCAGACCCTGGTCAATCAGCTCATTACTGTGCCGTTGGCCATAAGGGTTGATTAAGGGAGGGCCCATTGTCCAACTGGGGCTGATAACAGGAGAAGGACTTTTGTTTAAATAGTGAAGGAAAGAGAACCCAGCAGGATGTGCATCTGAAGCTGTTTGCCATCATCCTGTTGAGAAATGAAGCAACCCAGTGGAGATCAGAACCAAGAGGTGGAGAGAAAACAGGTCCTGCTGATGATGTTAGAGTTACTGGATCCTGCTGTGCCTGAAAGTGCAAGACTCGCTTAGACTTCCAGCCAGCGGTTCTCCCTTCTGCTTATGCTAGTGTGAATTCCATTGTATGTCTCTTTTTCCAGAAGAGCTATAACTGACACAACCTGCTTATTTGATTATGACAGTAATAATCCCTTTTAACCATTCCAAGATAGTTTTCTAGCTGTAATCCCATCTGATTCTCTCAACAACCCTGTGATGCAGGCAGGGCACAGATTAGCATCTTGGTGCAGATGGCTGCCAGGTCTATGGTGATGTTTTCTTAAGCTCTAGGGAAACATAGGGAGTGAAGATTGCCTTTTGAGAGTTAAACCATGAAGTCAGTATATTATAGATCAAAGCATAGCAACGTCAGACACCTTAAAGAAGCAGGATGGCTCCTAGGCCTGCAAGACTTGTCTGTCATGTGACTGGGCATATCGACATATTTAAAGACACTGTCTCCACCATGATCTGCGACAGAAACCCAGAGGACAGAGCCTTACAAATGCCGACCTTGGCAGTGCCGCCACTGCATCTTGTCCCAGTGGAGAGGGAGTCTTATCTTCAAATATTTCTTGTTTCAGTGGCAAGGCTAGATTTAAGGAATGCTTTCTCCTACAAGTTGTATAAAAGCAGATTGATAACTGTGGTCAATGGACGGTAGCTGAAAGAGGCAGGGTCTCTCTTCCTTCCCCTTGAATCCGGCTCAACCGGAAAGATAAGAGTGAAGTAGAAATGATGCTTCGTAATTTCCAAGGCTTGGCTGCAAAAGATCTGCAGCTTCTACATGGCCACTCAACTTGTGATGCTTGTGATCCCCTCTGAGCTATCTTCCATGAGATACTGGTTCCAAGCCTTTTCAGTCTGCTGCCACCAAACATGAAATGAATACATCCATCTTGCCTTGTTCCAATTTTATTCATCAGGAAACCAGATTATTATTTATTTCCCCAGGCTAGTCTTCTTACCAGGAGAGAAAGTACTAGTTGTGTAGATGTTCTGAACCAGTCCCTGCAATAGTAATTTCTTTTTGCAAATGAATAATTTTCATCTGGTTTATACACTGGTCTCAAAGTGTGGCTAATATGAGTCTGATCCTAGAGATGATGCTATTCTCAGTGTGTTGAGAAAGCCAGGTTCCCATGTTTATAGCGGTTTGAGCACAGCCACCCAGCCTTAATGTTGTCACATAAATCATTTTGGGAGACAGCTAGCTGGTTCTTTCTTCTGGTGGAGACACAACTGATGGCTCAGAGGAGACATTTGGAATTATTATTGAGATGAGAACAAGTGGGACTGAGTGGCCATGTTTCCTGCCCCTGCCCTCCTGATACAGAAACCCTGGCGACTTCAGGCTTGTGGAGATATTTAACCTCATGTCCCAGATTTAATGATTCCATCCTGATTAAATATTCTGCCACATTAACCTCAAAAAGTCAGCATAATCAAATCAGGCTTGTCTCTCAGCTCTACCCCATATGGACTGTGCGATCTTGGGCAAATGTTTTCCCCTCTCTGAGCCTCAGCTTTCTCCTCTGTGAAATGGAGACAATATCAGACCTCTACCTTGCAAGGCTGCCATGAGAATTGATAGGTGTGATGTGTGCAAAGTGCTTGGCACAATATCTGGCTGGAGCCAGTGCTCACTGAGTGATAGCTGTTTTTATTTCTGCAGACCTCGTGTCCCAACTGGAGGTCAGAAAACCTGGTCACCCATGGCCATGCTGCCTTCATCCATAGAGGCCCTATTCATACATTCAGTAAGCGCCAGCGGTGCACAAAACACCACACTTGCATGGAGAGGGATAAAGAAAAGCAATGTAGGGCATGCTCCCTGGGCTCGGAGAAGTGATAACCTGGTTGGAGAGGCAATATATAAAAACATGAAATGGTGCGGTGACCGTGCACAACATATCAAGATGATGGAGTGGCCATTTGAGTACAATGAGGGCTGCTGCTGTGCTGCTGCTCCTGTCCTGCTGTAGTGGCAATGGTAGTGGACTTAGAGTCAGACAGATTTCCTTGGGCACTCCCCACCCAGGCTGGGTTAGAGACCACCCATTGCCCCTTTGAGAGTGTTCCCCAGGCTGCGATGTAATTGTCTGTTCACTGGGCAGTCTCCCCAATTAAGTTGGGAGCAATGGAGGGCACTCATGCATTTATTCAGTCATTGAGCAAATAAAAAAATTAAATTTATTGGGGTAACATTGGTTAATAACATTACATATGCTTCAGGGGTACAGTTCTATAACATCATCTGTACATTGCATGTGTGCTCACCACCCAAAACCCAGTCTCCTTCTGTCACCATATACTTGACCCGTTTTACCCTCTTCATCCTTCCCTGGCCGCCCTTCCCCTCTGGTAGCCACCATTCTGTTGTCTGTGTCTATGAGTTTATTCTGTTTGTTCTTTTGTTGCTTTCTGATTTGTATTCCACATGTGAGTCATGGATGGATCTTGAGAGTATCATGCCAAGTGAAATAAGTCAGATTGAAAAGGTCTTTGAGCAAATTTTTACTGAGTATCTACCACACGCCAAGCACTGTTCTAGGCAATGAGAATAAGGAAGTCATTTTCTGTATTCTAGGAAACCTCACAGCCTAGTTGCACGGAAAGACAATAAATGAATACATAGATGTACAGAGTGCTGGGTAGGTGGCAAGTGCTGGGAGGAAATTTAAAGCAGGATAAGGAGTGTTGTAGACATGGGGGAGATGTGCCACCCACATCCCCTGTTAGGAAGGACTTGGGGTTCAGCTGTGGACAGTGTGGTCAGTGGACAGCCCCCACCTCTTGGCTCCTTCAGGGTCTGCCCGAGCTGCAGAGTCACCTTGCCCAAGCTCACACCTTCCCAGAGTAACGTACATCCAGTGACTGTGTGAGAAAGGGTACCAAGGCACGCCCATTCAGCCTGGCTTGGGACATTCTGTGGGCAATTCTTGCTTGTAGAGCTCTTTCCTGAGTTGGACGAGGCTTTGTCAAACTTGAGTTACAGTTTATTTTCCCCCTTTTGCCCCACCCTGCTTCCCCTTACACCCCACACTTCACCTCTGTATGCTTTAGGAGAACCCAACATGTGACAAGCTGATGGAGCATTGTGGCATGGGACATGCTTGCCAGTTGGATAAGATGGTCAGGGAAGGCCTCTCTGAGAAGGTGACATTTGAGCACAGACCAGGAGGTGAGGGAGTCAGGAATGCAGAGATCTGGAGGAACAGTGTTTCAGTCATAGGAATGGCAGAGTACGGAAGTCCTGAGCTAGGAATGCACTGGCACATGTGAGCACTATTAGGGCAGCCGGCTGGGCTCGAGCCCAGCGATGGAGGGCGAGTGTTGGAATGTGATGGAGAGGCCGCTCACTTATGTAGGGACGTCTCTTCCAGGTATCTCGAGTGCTAGCACACAGTAAGCACTTAATAGATGTCAGATCTTCTCCTCTCTCCCTGTATCACATAGTTACTTAACCTTTTTGTGCCTCAGTTTCCCCACCTGTAATCACTGGCAAAGGTGGGACTCCTGAGCTCTGGTTTAGAACTCTTGCGATCTTACCATGTTCTCTTCTTGCAATCCCTCCCTTCTTCCCTCCTCCCAGGGATGTGGAGCACACCTGGTCCCACCCCCAGCTCCTCAGCAGATGGTTCCCTAGGAAGGTGGCTGGGTTTGGCAGCATCCTCAGCCCCTGAGCTGAGAAGCAGCCACATGGGGGCGGTGGATGGAGGGGGTAGCTGAGCTGGGAGGGAGAGTCAGATTTCTCTCCTCTGTTAATAAATAAACCCGATTAAGGTGTCCCCACCCCCTCGGGGCAGGGTGTTCCTTTGGTGGCTTATCGCTTTGATAACAATGGCAATATCTGAAAATTGTCTTGGGCGCCTGAGAAGCCCCACTTTATGCCTTGCACGTGCCTGGGATAAATTGCCTTTGCAGGCTTGTTATATATAATTCAGGTCCTTATGGATGCTGGTGGGACGCATAACACTCTCCTGTAATGATTTATTCATTTGGGGGAAGCAGAGTGCACCCACTGGGTTCTGCCCATCCTGTCTGACAGCTTGAAGGGTTGGCACTGCAGCACATGTGGGATTCGCCTTGAGAGGGAGGCGCCAGCAGGCCTGGCTGGGAAAGGGCCACCTGTCAGATGAGGCTTCCACCGAGGCCGTCACTGGCTGACCTGGGAGCTGTGCAGGCCTGGTTTCAAGTTTCCTCACCTCCACCTGGGGCATGTGGGGTCCTCACAAATCCATTTTATAGATGGCTGAGGTTCAAATAAGTGATGGGACTTGCCCAAGATTAGCTGGTCAAGCAGTGAAGGGATTTTCATGTCAGATGGGTCAGACTTCTCTTTGTTCATTTGCACCTGAGCCAAGTGCTTCACACACATGGACTCACTTCCTCTTGGCACCCACCTGTGAGGTACTCAGTCACCAAAAATGCACTCAGTCACCAAAAATATATGCAGCAGCACCCAGCCCGCATATAATATATCCTTAATAGAATTATATCAAGTGAATGAATAAATGTTGACCCACTTTGGGAATGGAACTCCCCTGTGGGGGAGATGATTTACTCCCCCGTTTACAGACAGGGACTACCAGGTTTACCCCCCTGGAAATGGATGCCTTGGAATTGAACATAGGTCAACGGTCATTCATTCCTGTATTCATTTATTCTTTCACCTCTCATGCCTCAGTTTCCTTACTTGTCAACTGGGGATAATATTAGTACCTACCTTGTAGGGTTGTTGTGAGGGTTAAAGGAGGGATTTAAAAAATGAGTTCACACATGTGAAGTGTTTAGAACAGTGTCTGGCACCCTGAAAAATGAGCAGTACCTTTTAGCTGGAATAGAAGTTAGTTTGTCATTCACTTAGTCATTCTTTCATTCCACAAGCACCTTTAAGTAGTTCTAATGCTCTCCTAGGTGCATTGCTCCTGCAAGTTCATTGTCATTCTCAGCACTGCGGCCATCTCACAGATGGGGCAACAGCTCAGAGAGGAAATGCATTGATAGTGGTCCCCCAGACAGGAGGTGAGTGAGTTCCATTCCCAAAGTGGGTCAACATTTATTCATTCACTTGATATAATTCTATTAAGGATATATTATATGCGGGCTGGGTGCTGCTGCATATATTTTTGGTGACTGAGTGCATGAATGAATACAGGGCGGATGATATTTGTTCTGTCCTCAAGACACTTATGCTCTATTCTGTGAGATAAAGGCAAGCAGAAAGGAAATGATCTCACTTCATGAATATTTTTTTGATTTTTTTTTTTTATAGTGAGAGGAAGGGAGAGACAAGAAAGAGAGCAGAGAGAAACATTGACTTGTTGTTCCACTTATTTATGCTTTAATTGGTTGATTCTTGTATATGTCCTGACTGGGGATCGGACCCACAACCGTGGTATATCGGACAAGGCTCTAACTAGCTGAGCTGCCCGCCCAGGGCCTATTTTATGAATTCTGAGATGCACTTTTCTTTTTTTTTTTTTTTCACACTGAGATTGGGATGAATCTTATAGTCAGTGGTGTAGAGTCACCATTGACCAGCAGCAGTCAGGATGCCATGAGCCATTTTTAGAGATGACCATGGAGCATCTTGTAAGAATTCTTGTATCTCTGACACTCTTAATGGCACAGAGGACGCTGTCTCATGGGAAAACATGGATACTGGCAACTGTGTTTTAAACACTGACTTAGAAGACCTAGACTTTGTAGGGAAGACATTTCTGGAATGCCTTAGCCAATATGTTTTGCTTTTTTTTTTTTTTTTTTTTTTTTTAATGTGCCAGAGTGATATGTGATAAAAAAAAATGATGTCTAAATGAATCATAAAAGCACTTTTTAAATAAGTAGAAATAAACATTCTAAATGATAAGAAAACATGGTGACTTCTAGGCATATAGATGAAATGAAAACAGATGTCTGCATACAAACTTGTCCACAAATGTTTATAGCACAGCATTATTCACAATAGGCAAGAGGGGAAGCCACCCAAATGTCATCACTGATGAATGGGTAAACAAAATATGGTCTGTCCACCCAGGGGAATATCCTACCATAAAAAGGAATAAAATACTGATCCCTGCTACAATGTGGGTAACCCTTAGAAATATGCTGAATGAAAGAAGCCAGTCACAAAAGTTCACACAGTACATAATTCCATTCATGTAAAAAATCCAAAATAGACAAATATATAGAGACAGAAAGTAGATTAGTGGTTGCTTATGACTGGGTAGGGGTGAGGAGTAGGGGGTGAGGAGGTGATAGCAAATGGGTATAGGGTTTCTTTTTGAAGCAATCTAAATATTCTTAAATCAACTCTGGTACCAGTTGCACGTATCTTAATATATTAAAACTTTTGCATTATATACTTTCTAAGGGTGAACTGTATGGTATCTAATCTAATAAAAGAGAAACATGCAAATTGACCATAACTTCACTATGCCCCAAGCCACGCACACCAGCCAATCAGAGTGACTATATGCAAATTAACCCAACCAAGATGGAGGCCGGCAGCCACGGAGCTGGAGCAAGCAGGAGGCTTGGTTGCCCTGGCGATGGAGGAAACCAAACTTCCCGCCTGCCCTGGCTGGCTGTGGCCTCTGCTCAAGGCAACCATGTTTCAATTATAGAAGATAAATGAATCCCAGATACGTGCTTCCAGCCAGCCTCCACTGGGTGCTTGGGTAGCTGGGGGCCGTGGACAGCCTGTGAACAGACATCAGCCCCTCACCCAGGCTGGCCAGGTACCCCAGCGGGGACCCTTATCCTGAAGGGGCTGTGGCCAGCCTGCAAACAGCCATCAGCCCCTCACCCAGGCTGGCCAGGCACCCCAGTAGGGACACCCACACTGAAGGGGCTGTGGCCAGCCTGCAAACAGCCATCAGCCCCTCACCCAGGCTGGCCACACCCTCATGGGGTGAGGGTCCCCGCTGGGGGGCTTGGCCAGCCTGCAAACAGCCATCAGCCCCTCACTCAGGCTGGCCAGGCACTCTAGTGGGGAACCCCACCCTGAAGGGGTTGTGGCCAGTCTGAAAACGGACCTCAGCCCCTCACCCAGGCTGGCCAGGCACCCCAGCGGGACCCCCACCCTGATCCGGGACACCCTTCAGGGCAAACCAGCCGGCCCCCACCCATGCACCAGGCCTCTATCTACACTAATAAAAGAGAAACATGGTAATTAGCGTACGACTGCTACCCTTCCCATTGGCTAATCAGCATATCCTTATGCAAATTAACTGTCAGCCAAGATGGCAGCTGGCAGCCATGCACTGAAGCGAGCAGGGAGGCTTGCTTGCTCCAGTGACGGCGAACTCCAACGTTCCCCGCCTGCCGCCGCCGGCCTCTCAGCTGCAACTCTAAGCAACTATGTACTATGTTGCAAATAAGAAGCTAAACAAAACCCCAGAAACTGGCTTTCATTCAGCCGGGATTCATCCAGCCAGACCGCAACATTGTATCGATGTTTTCAGCAGTGAGGCCTCAGAGCTAAAGCTGGCCCAGAATAAAAAAAAAAAAAGGAAGAAAAAAAGGAGTGGTTGGGAGCTTCAGTCACCCGCTTCCGGAAAACAGCCCTCAGCCCCTCACCCAGACTGGCCAGGCACCCCAGTGGGGACCCCCACCCTGATCCAGGACACCCTTCAGGGCAAACCAGCGAGCCCCTACCCATGCACCAGGCCTCTATCCTATATAGTAAAAGGGTAATATGCCTCCCGGCACCGGGATCAGTATAGCAGCGAGGCTCCCGGAACCGGGATCAGTGTGACAGGGGGCAGCGCCCAAACCCCCTGATCAGCCCTGCTCTGTGCCTGATAGGGGGGAGCTCCCCAATCCCCTGATCGCCCTGTGGCTCTGTGTGTGACAGGGGGCGGGGCTACAACCTCCCTATCTGCCCTGCTCTGTTCGTGACGGGAAGGCGCCCCAACCCCCTGATCAGCCCTGCTCTATGCCTGATAGGGGGGAGCTCCCCAATCCCCTGATTGCCCTGGGGCTCAGTGTTTGACAGGGTGTGGCGCACCAACCCCCTGATTGGCCCTGCTCTGTGTGTGACAGGGTGCGGCGCCCCAACCCCCCTTCCCCCACGGGCCCTGCTCTGTGTGTGACAGGGTAGAGCCATAACCTCTCCATCGGCCCTGCCCTGAGTGTGACAGTAGTGGTGCCCCAACCCCCTGATCGGCCCTGCTCTGTGGGTGATAGAGGGTGGCGCCCCAACCCCCCTCCACGGGCCTTGCTCTATGTGTGACAGGGTAGAGCCATAACCTCCCCATTGGCTCTGCCCTGAGTGTGACAGGGTGCAGCGCCCCAACCCCCTGATCCGCCCTGCTCTGTGTGTGACAGGGGACGGTGCCCCAGCTCCCCTATCGGCCCTACTCTGTGAGTGACAGGGGGGAGCTCCCCAACCCCCTGATCGACCCTGCTCTGTGTGTGACAGGGTACGGAGCCCCAACCCCCTGATCGGCCCTGCTCTGTGTGTGACAGGGGGTGGCGCTGCAACCTCCCCATCGACCCTGCCTTGAGTGTGACAGGGGGCGGTGCCCCAACCCCCCAATCGGCCCTACCCTGAGCATGACTGAGGGTGGCATCGCAACCTCCCGATCCGCCCTGCTCTGTGCATGACGGGGCGGCGCCCCAACTCCCCAATCGGCCCTGCTCTGAGCCTGACCAGGGGCTGCACCTAGGGATTGGGCGTGTCCTCTGCCACCTGGGAGCAGGCCTAAGCCAGCAGGTCGTTATCTCCCGAGGGGTCCCAGACTGTGAGAGGGCACAGGCCGGGCTGGGGGACCCCCCCTCCTCGAGTGCACAAATTTTTGTGCACCGGGCCTCTAGTCCTATATAATAAAAGGGTAATATGCAAATTGACCCTAACAGCAGAATGACTGGGAATGACTGGTCACTATGACACACACTGACCACCAGGGGGCAGACGCTCAATGCAGGAGCTAGCAGCGCTAAGGATGTCCAACTGCAGCTTAGGCCTGCTCCCTGCTGGCAAGTGGACATCCCCTGAGGGCTCCCGGGCTGCCAGAGGGATGTCTGACTCCAAGCTTAGGCCCAATCCCCCAGGGAGTGGGCATAAACCAGTAGGTGGACGTCCCCTGAGGGGTCCCAGACTGCAAGAGGGCATAGGCCGAGCTGAGGGACCCCCCTGTGTGCACAAATTTTTGTGTACCGGGCCTCTAGTCTGTATTTATAAAGAGCCAGGGTTGTAACATCCACAATGACCAGAGGCCCAACTGAATGCCAGGCTGTGCGCGCAACAAGTGAGCGGGCTGAACTGATGACCTCTGTGAGAGAGAGAGAGAGAGAGAGAGAGAGAGAGAGAGAGAGAGAGAGAGAGAGGCGGGACTGATCAGCAGCAGCAGCAGCTGCTGGCAAGGCTGGGAGAAAGAAGCAGGGTCTTGATCACCCTGTTTCTCTCTCTGGGTCTCGCCAGCAGCCAAGCCTCTCTCTCTCCCCCAGAGGTCAGCAGTTCAGCCCGCTCACCAGCAGCTTGGGGCAACTGCTGATCAGCCCTGCCTCTATGATCAGGCCTGGAGATGCTGACTGGCATAGAAACCGACCAGTCAGAACCAAATCTGGGTGAATTGCGAGGAGCCAATGGCTGCCAAGGAGGGGGAGCTTTTGATGCTAACTGCCATAGAAACCGACCAATCAGAACCAAATCTGGGTGAATTGTGAGGAGCCAATGGCTGCCTAGGAGGCGGAGCTTTTGATGCTGACTGGCATAGAAACCGACCAATTAGAACCAAATCTGGGTGAACTGCAAAGGCAGAACCTAAGGTGGGGGCTGAGGAGGGGTTTTAAGGGCAACAGCTGTTTGGTGTAAGGTGTAAGAAAGTGATTCAGTTTTTAATGATCAGTTTGGCAGTATAATGCATATGGCTGGCTATCAGTCCAGATATAGGGATTATGTGTTTTTGTCTGCCAAGAGCATCTCCTCCTGCTGAAAAAGGCTTCCCCTGCCTCCCCATTTAAGCAATCCTATTCTATATAATCTATCTATACTAAAAAAGGGTAAGCAATCCAATCCTATATAATAAAAGGGTAATATGCAAATTGACCCTAACAGCAGAATGACTGGGAATGACTGGTCACTATGACACACACTGACCACCAGGGGGCAGACGCTCATCGGTTTCCTCAGCCTGGTCCCTCCTACCCCACTGTGGAGAAAAGGAAGGTGTTATGTCAGTCTTTTTTAGGGTTATACAAAATAATGATGCTGGCTTAGATTTGATGAAATTTGGTATCATGTAATGTGATCAATGTTATGTTGGAAGTAAAGATGGGTGGGAGGTGTTGCAAAGGCATCCGGGCCCACGTAGGGGAGCAAGGAAGGCCTCCTGGAGGAGCTGATGGTGGTGATGTCAAAGCTGCAGCAGTGAGAGGGGAGTAGGAGGGACCAGGCTGAGGAAACCGATGTGCAAAGGCTGGGAGGGGAGTCTCGGCCCTTTCCTGCCAGGATGGGACTTTCTCTCCATGCAGCTGCCTGTCCTTACCCCCTGGGCTTGGAGGGGCGGGGAGATGAGTAAAGGGTGGCGCTTGTGTTCCAGCGGTGAGGAGAAAGCACATCCAGGTGCAGGTACCCCACTTCCCAGAAGGTCCCGTGACACCACTTCGTTTTTGTGAAGGACCTTCATTAGTACCTGTGTTCGCAAACCGGAAGAAACAGGGAGAGAATTTTTGCTTATACGAAAAGGGGAAAAGCTAAAGTAGCATTTGGCTTTTGTTCTGCAGTGAGCCTGTTCCAGAGACGGCACGCACCCCGAGCAGCACGATCGGCGCTGCTTGTACTCTAAGTTAGTGCTATTTTAGTTTTATGTGTTATTTGGTATGAATTGGTAGGTTATTTTGAGAGTCTGATTAAGCTCAAAAAGTTTTCCATGTAATTGCTTCGTAGCTTTATGCTGGTTTTGCTCACAAAAGGTTTCGTAGTAGTGCTCTGCTTTGGGATAGCAGGGGAGGCCTGCCATCTGTTCTCTTAGGTCAGCTTCAACAAAGTGGCACGTCCGCGTGTTCAGGGAGAGAAAAGAGACGGGGAGGATGGAGAGTCACTCTTGGCTTTGATTTTAAAAAGTCAGGGAGGTTGTGAAGGCAGACAGTTTCCACACTGCTCATGGGAGAATAACTTTTTTGGAGGGCAGTTAATTTGGCAATGGCCTGACCTTTCCATCAGCTGTCCCACAACTAGGTACTCATGAGCCCAGAGAAATAGTCATGCAACCCCCAGTTGTCTGTTCACAAGGATGTTCTATCAACACATGTGTATGATGTACGGCAAACGCAGAATCAATGTGAGTGCATGATGAGGACAGCTTCACCACATGGGATCTGGGGGCGGGAACATATGTTGGTTAAGGGCAGACCTGGTTGTCATATGCACCTGTATGTAAGACAGGACTGTGTCCTGATCTTGAGCAAACCTCTGGAGAGCCTCAGTTTCCTCTTGTGTAAAACGGGGATGATGATAATAGAATTTACCTCAGAGGGATGGAATGAGGATTAAAGCATGCAGACATGAGAATGCTGAGAGCAGTGTGCAGCAAACGGATTCTAGCTTTATTGACTATTTTATTATGAAACTAGTGAGACAGATGTACTTGACGTTTATTCAATGAAACTGGGAGATAGTCAAGATCAGTTATTAAGTGAAAGAAGGCAGAACAGGCTTCATTTTTTAGTGTTTGTACATGTATATGTACATGTACATAAGTGTATGTATATGTGTAATTTGTTTTTCTTGATGCTTTTTAAATTTTTTCTTAAAAACTTATTTTAAAAGAGACATGGAAGACACATTTCAGTGCAAGAACAGGAGCACCTGTGAGCCCGTCTTCCGTTGGTTCGTGAGGACCTTTTTGGAGGCTCCCCGAGCAGCAGGGCTCCAATCTGTAGTCATTTTGATGCGACACGGAACGCAGTGCAGGCTGCTCCGTCTAAAAATAGGCAGGAGGAGTCGAGTGTGTGGTTGCTTTAGTTTTTCCGGTTCTCGCTCGACTCTGGGAGACATAGATCAGTTTCCTTGGAGGGAGTCAGGCTTTTTCTTGCAGCCTGAGCCTTCCTGGCTCAGCTGGCAGAGTGGGGGCCAGCGCTCACATCCTGGACCTCTCGCTGGAGGTTTCCCACACTCCTGGGGAACCCCGTCTCTTGGGACTGTGTGTGCCCCAGAAGCATCACTGGCGTGAACTGAGGTTCTCGCTCTGGTCAGGTTGGGGGGCACCCAGGGTGCCTACATAATCATGGAATTCCAGTATCCTGTCAGCAGCTCTGAAGGCTTAGGAACCAGTCCCACTGGTTAATTCACTTGGTTCTCACAGGAAACCTGGAAACAGGCAGGACCAGGAGGCATTCCTTTATTCTACAGGTGAAGGGCCCGGGGCCCTGAGCTGCCCTTTGGCCCCCAGGCCCAGTGCTGTCACTGTTGCCAAGCACCCCTAAGCCTTGGGAGTGCTTTCCCGTCGTTTACACATTTCCACATCTGTTACCTGGTGGTCCGCCAAGCTTCGGGCCTTGTGTGCCACCTTTAGATGCACGGTGACTAGTAAGTGCTCCAAGTGCACGGTTAGTGCTCCATAAATAGTAGCAGGGACTGTTTCCTTGACCTTGCTGGGACTGCCTCCTCAATCCATGTCCCGCATCAACACAGATATGCTGTGTCCCAGAGAACTCCTAATCCTTCATATTTGAAGACAGTACCCCTGCCACTAATCACATTAATGCTGATGGCAATAATATCGTATCATCCTGGGCTCAGCAGGGTGCGATTTCACACAAGAGGGTGGATGCATTCATATTTAGCAATACCTTGTTGCCAGCCTTTTATACACAATCAGTGTTAATTTCATCCTCTTAACAACCCAGAGAGGGAAGAGAAAGGATTGTTCTTCTCAAGTTACAATGAAGAAATTGAGAATCAGAGAAGTTAAGCAACTTGCCTGAGGTCACACAGCTAGGAAGTAGAAAGGCCTTAGCTTCAAACTTAGTTCTGTCCAACTCCAAACAGGCCAGCCCCCACTGGACCTGGGATGCACACCTTACTATGCATCAGAATCACCTGGGGAGCTTTTAAAAAATAATTATGCCTGGACCCTACTCCAGACCTGCACACGGATCAAAATCTGTGGGAGTGGGGCTGAGGCATCTGAATTCTTTTATTTTTTAATTAATTGATTAATTAATTAATTTTAAAATATATTTTACTGATTTTTTACATAGAGGAAGGGAGAGGGATAGAGAGTTAGAAACATCGATGAGAGAGTAACATTGATCAGCTGCCTCCTGCACACTCCCCACTGGGGATGTGCCCGAAACCAAGGTACATGCCCTTGACCAGAATTGAACCTGGGACCCTTCAGTCTGCAGGCCGACACTCTATCCACTGAGCCAAACCGGTTAGGACTGAATTCTTTTAAAACTCCCCCAGGTGACCCCCAGTGCACAGGGAAAATTGAGCACAATTTCCCTAGACCAGTGCTTCTCAAACTTCAAGGTGCACACGAATCCCCTGGTGATCTCATTAAGATGCAGGCTCTGATTCAGCAGGTCCAGGGGGCCTGTGACTCTGCATTTCCAACAAGTTCTCAGTAATGCTGCTGCTGGTGCACAGACCACACCTTGAGCAACAAGAAATGACCCTGGCACATTTTTTGTTAATCATGCCTACCAAATTTACCTTAGGAGTTTCCTAGAGATAAGCTGAATTTCTTCCCCAAAGAATACCAATAATAGTAATGGTACCATTTATTATCTGCTATGTGCCAAATACTGTGCTAAATATACTTTAAATATATCAGCTCATTTAAACTTCATAATAACCCTGTGTGATAGCTACTTCTATTGTTACTCCCATTTTACAGGTGATAAAACAGAGGCCAAGAAAAGTTAAGTTCATTAGTACTTATGACCTACCCAGGCTCTCATAGCCCGAATGTGCTGGAACAGGGCCTTCTGGCTTATTCAAGGGCAAGACAGTTAGCAAAGTAGCTAATATTCATACCTGAGTCTCTCTGGGGACTCTTGATTCCTGGTTATCCTGCCTGCCTAAATTCAAGGCCATTCTCCGCCTATGCTGTGTAATCTTAGGCAAGTCACCTGACCTCTCTGAGCTTTGTATTTCCCAATTAGTTACTGAGTACAGAGATCAGCCCTGGATATGTCACCTCAGAAGAATACATTCTGATGTCAAGTATGACCACATCCCTGAGGGGGATGTTTTGATTTCAATCTTGAGCAAGTGAGTGGGCTTCTGTTCCCTGGGAACACAACTGTGTGAGGGGCTGGGAAGCAGATAGGCACATCTGCAGAAGAAGATAAGGTTTTCCCATCTCCGATATCTGGAAGCTTATTAAGGAGGGTGGCTGGAGAGATGCTATCTCCCAGCTGATATGTCAGCCAGTTTATCTCTGGCAGTGACTCAGCCTGGGCAGGGAGCAGAGGCAACAGGGCAGTCAATTACAAGGCTTCCTGCTCTCCAAGAAGGCTGAGAGGTGCCACCCACCCATGCCTGGTGGCCGGGTGTGGATGAGTCCCACAGGGAATCAGATAAGTGGTAAGCTTATTTAAAAAAAATATTTTTATTTACTTCAGAGAGAAAGGGAGAGGGAGAGAAAGATAGAAACATCAGTGATGAGAGAGAATCATTGATCAGCTGCCTCCTCCCCTACTGGGGACTGAGCCCATAACCCAGGCATGTGCTCTGCCCGGGAATCAAACTGTGACCTCCTGGTTCTTAGGTCGATGCTCCACCACTGAGCCATGCCAGCCGAGCAAGTGGTCAGTTTAAACTTTTCCTCAGGATAGAATTTATGTCCAATTTGGAAAATGAGGCCAGAGATGGGGCCAGAAGGCCCTGTTCCAGCACACTCGGGCTAGGAGAGCCTGGGCAGGTCACAGCCCTCTCAGAGCCTCAGTTTCTTCCTCGGTAAAAAGGAGGAAACCTGATCTGCATTCCTCGTGGGGTTGTTTAAAGGTTTCCCAAATGGCGTATGTATTTTGCACGAACATGGTGGCTCAAGGCAAATCCAGATGGTAGCTAAATGGACATTTTATATTGGTCACTGCACTAAGCATTTTGATAAAGGAATTTTAAAAATTAAAGTTAGATACATACTTAATTTAGATCCGTGGTTCTCAACAGGGGAGGGGAGATGGTTTTGCCCCCAGGGACATTTGGGAATGTCTGGTCATAGCTGGAGTTGCTACTGGCATCTGGTAGGTAGGGACCAGAGATGCTGCTAAGCAGCTTATAGTGCACAGATCATCTCGAACACGAAGAAGGATCTGGTCCCAAATGTCCATGGTGCTGAGGTTGAGAATCCTGGTTTAGATTCCAGTACTTGTGCAAAGCTCCTCTCCCGTCCCAGAAGCAACCACTGCCCCCTTTCATGGGGGGTATTTTATTTACCTCCATGTCTCTAAATGGCCTGCTTGTGTGTGACTCCATTCTAGACTTTACCCCTGGCTTCTCGCAGTGGCAGGTGAGGAGTTGGCTCTCCTTTTTCTGCCCACACCTGTGCCTGCCTTTCCCCGCGACACCCTCCCCCCAGGTCTGTTGTAAGTTCTGTGGGAGCAGTACTCCATGTTCACATTACCCCAATGGGGTGGAGTGAGCTGCCAACGCTGCTGTCGACATCCACTCAGATCACTTCCCCTCCTGCAGCACCTGTCACTGTCTCTGAAGTTAGTAACCACCTTGTTTTCTCCTTGGCTTTGTTATCTATGTACTTTCCACTAACTAACCCTCAACTCTTTGCCAGCTGTCTAAATCTCCTTTCAACACATTGGGACCTGACAGGGAGTAACTCGATCAAGTTGTCTCTCCCAGAACAGACTCAGAGTTCCTGCAGGAATTGTTTGATATAAGATTCACAGCAGCCCTGGGCAGGAGATACTGTCCTCCTCCTTTGACATCTGAAGACAGTGGCTCTCAGAGAGGTCATTGGGGTGCTCCGCATCACCCAGCAGTATGTGGAAGAGGCCTTGACCGAAGGACTGGGACCCCATGGCTCTGGGGAGGACACTCGAGGACAAAGCCTGTTGAGATACCTCCTGTACCTAGATATCTCATGAAACCAGTAGTTTATTACACTTCTGTCTCTGTAGCACCAATCAGAAGGCCAGGCCTGGAGCAGGACTTTCTCCTCTTCGACATCTTGTGTTGATGAATGAACGCCATGTAATTAGTTGATACAGCAAACAGTTAAATCAGACCCTCTTCTCAGCCTTCTCCATCCATCAAACCCTCAGCACTGGCAGCTCTGTCAGGTGCTCAAATACCAGTGGTTTCTGGAATGCAGCATTTTCCCTGGGAGTTTGGTATTTCCCTGATGATTATAAATGGGAGCGATTGCAGCAGAGTCCTGTTGGCTGGTCCTCTGGAGCGTCTACCACACAACTGAGGAAGCCCCTCCCCAGGCTTGCCGGCTGAAATAAGGGGACCACCCAAAATCAAGGCTGTCTGTCCCGATGTAACCTGCCATGTTCAGAACTCGTGGGGCAGGGAGGTGCTCCTGTGGTGCTCTTATCTCACTTAGTGGGTCTACCGTTTCCCCAGTTCCCTGCGCCAGAGACCAGGTGTAACCTGACACATCCCTGTTGTCATCCTCCCAGTCTGATCTGTCTCCAAGACTTGTCCCTTTTCTCTGCATAGTCTGTCCACGTCTGTCATCTTTGCGGCCACCACTTTTACAAACCAGGTCACCATTGTTTGAAGCCTAGAGGATGGACAGATGGACAGAGATATTAGCAAGTGCTTTTTCTTTTCACTTCTACCATCCACTGTTTGGGCCAAAAACATGGTATATCGGTCAGGACAGGCATTGCTATGCTGCTGTAACAGACAACCAGTGGGTTCAAAATAGCAGCTTATTTTGCATTCAAGGCAAAGTCTGCTGCAGTCTTGGCGATGCTCTGGGCAGCTGCCCTCTGTGATTAATGCAGCTTCCAGGCTGCTTTGATCTCATGAGACTCCCATGTCAACGGAAGCAAGCATGCTTCCATGATTGCTGCAGGAGAAGTCGGAGAGAATTGTTTATAGCCCTGAAGTGCTTCCATTTTATTGGCCACAGAAAGTCATGTGACCATGTCTCATTCAAAAGAGCCGAGGAGTCACTGAAAGAAGAAGAATTGGAAATATTGGTGAGCAGCACTAATCACTTCCCTAGGGAACAGGGAACAGAATAGGAGTTGATAATAAGGGTGGTGATTTATTACCTCTTTAATGCAAAATATTGATCTGGCTGTGAGATAGAGAAGTTCAAGAAATCAACATCAGCCAGACCCAACTCTCCTCCTCCCACTTCTGATTAGAAGCCAGGTTGGGGAGAGTTTGGAGAGAGAGAGAGAGAGTGAGAGTGAGAGCGAGAGTGAGAGAGAGAGAGAGAGAGAGAGAGAGAAAGAAAGAAAGAAAGAATGAATGAGAATGAAAATGAGAATGACTTTTACATAAGTTTGGGGGCACCACTTTAAGCACAGAGATCAAGGGTCATGGACGCCTGTGTTTGTCGGCCCCTCTGATACCCTGGTCAGCAGCAACTTCTTCAGTGCCAAGAGAGCTAAAGGTCAGGGGTAGCTGTGAGGGATGTTGAACAGAGGGAAGGCTGACACAAAGCATAGGGTTTATGTGTGACTCCAGAGGGAGACGGGAAAGGAGCCAGTTGGAGGGATGGAGGAAAGAGAAAGGGCCAGAGGGGAGGCTGGTCCCAGGATGAGGGCACTGGTGCAGCAGAGGATGCACGGGTGAGTGGAACAGGTGAGGACCAGAACAGGATGCAGCTCCCTCTCAGCGGAGGTCAGTGCAGAACAGAGATGAGCTCTAGGGCTGAAGGGACATGTTACATGGAGGGTGGGAACCGGCACTGGGTAGAGTCAGATAAAAACTAAATCTAGCAGCCAGCCGGTGTGGTTCAGTGGTTGAGCATCGACCTAAGAACTAGGAGGTCATGGTTTGATGCTGGTCAGGGCACATGCCCGGGTTGCAGGCTTGAACCCCAGTGGGGGGTGTGCGTGAGGATTCTCTCTCATTATTGATGTTTCTATCTCTCTCTCCCTTTCCCTTCTTCTCTCTGAAATCAATTAAAACACATATTGAAAAAAAAAATACAAAAAAACTAAATACGGCAGCCCTTCTCTCACCAAGACCATTCGGGCTGCTGTGTGCATGTGCTCCCTGAGTGTGGCAGGAAGAGGAGGGTGAGAAGGGAGATGGAGGAGTATAAACACCTGAATGTATGTGAGTAGTCACCTGCAGGCTTATCTGGAAGGGCTGAGAATGTTTCCTACGTCAGGCTGAACAAAAGCCAGGTGTCCAAAACTAAACTAGCTGCTAGAAATTAAATGTCCTCTTTGGACACCTGAGTCTCTCTTGGGAATCTTATTCATGCTACACCACCGCTATTCAAACTGTCATCTGTGGACCAGTGACAGTCCGCAAACTACTACCTGGTCCACAAAGAGGAAGTAAAGAAACACAAGTGTTTAGAAACTTTTATAGCAGTTTGACATCCAAGTGAATTTTTGTCTTATTTTACAAAAGCATGCTTTTGTCATAGATTGGGGTGGGGTAGGCGGGGGGTGGGGGTGGGGGCGGTGAGGCAGAATGGTCCTTCCCTACAGTCTGGGAGCACTGTTCTGGGTTCCTAAGTGTCTTCCCTATTCCACGCAGGTCCCCCCTCATCTGTTTTCCTTAGTGGGTTCTGAGAATGTAAGTAGTGTCCTGACCTGCCTCCGTCTGCAACCCTCCAGTGATCTTGCTCAAGCCCTTGTGGATAGAAACCAGCTACATTATACTGGCCTTAGAGGCTCTGCATCACCTGGCCTCTGCTTGCCTCCCCAGCTCCTCCCCTCTGCATCTCCCGCACCTCCTCTGCTCTCTGGCTACACTTCCTCTTACAGATAGATCCTCACGAACACCAAGCTCTTTCTGACCTGAGGGCCTTTGCTTGTGCTCTGTCCTCCACCTGGCATACATTTCCCTCCATCTTGGTGGTTGACTCCTGTTCTGCCTTCGGGTCACAGCTCAAGAATCACCTGCTTAGAGAGGCCTTCTCTCTCTCCTGGGCCAGTTGAGGCTCCTGCCTCTTACCTTGGTAATATCATCTGCTCACTTAAGTGCACCTGTAAGTAACTTGTTCTGAGTCTGCCTTCCCCCAGATCTGTGACTCCAGGAGGGCAGTGACCTCACCTCTTTTGCTCACTACCGATTCCCATAGGCTTGGCTTAGTTCTGGTCCTCAGTAAACATTTGTTAAAGGAATGCATGAGCGAGTAAATGAATGCATCATCCTGAGCTGTGGGAAAGGCATTGGAGATTGTGATGTGTGTCCTTTGGGGACCAAGCCTTTATTTCATAGAAAGATTTCCCAAGTCTCCTTCCTCTGCCCAGAACCTGGCAGCCTGTCCTGAGCTCCTGCTGATAAATCATTTCATTGGCACTGCTGGACAGGAAAGGACAGAGTGAGTAATAGGAGTTGGTCAGCGTGCCGTGGACAAAGGCCCGAGTTGACATGGTAACAACAGGCAGACCGATGTGGCCCAGGCAGTAGTCTGGCCTCTGGACACATCTGAGAACAGGCTCAGGCTCATTTTTCCTCTGTGCGGAGGAGTGTGAAAGGCCCGGGAGGGGGTGAGGTGGGGGCCGGTGGAGCCTGCTTCTCTCTGGAGTGAGCTGGGCTGGAGGCAGCTTTAGCCATAGAGGTAGTGCCCTACAGTTTTGGACATGAAACTGTCTTTTAATATATATTTTTGATGTATAAAACATACTTACATAGCATTATTTAAAATATTATTTCCTCACTTGTCCTCAAGGTGGGCAAAATATACCCTCACTGCCTCCCCCTGTAGGGAGGGTTGGGAACCACCTGTCACCACAAAGTGTGACTCACCAGGCCGCAGCTGCCTTCTTTCTGGTAAGAGGCGGGGAATTAGGCGAGATCTGGGTGCAGTAGGGTTGCATCATTACTGCTCTTGGTGAGCCTCTGAGGTAGGTGTCTGACCTCAAAGTTAGTGGCTCCCTTTAAAACACAGAGTTTTTCTGAAGATTTCTTTGGTATCAGCTTTAAGGCCTACTCACCATTTTGGAGGACTGGCTCATTCTTTTAAATTATATCTTTTGAGGACTTACTATGTGCCAAGTGTCAGGGATATATCAGCAAACAAAATAAAGTATCCTTTAAAAAATATATATATATTTCTTTATTGATTTCAGAGAGGAAGGAAGAGGGAGAGAGAGATAGAAACATCAATGACAAGAGAGAATCATTGATTGGCTGCCTCCTGCACGCCCCCCACTGGGGATCGAGCCCACAACTCAGGCATGTGCCCTTGGCCGGAATCGAACCTGGGACCCTTCAGTCCGCAGGCCGACGCTCAATCCACTGAGCCAAACCGGCTAGGGCTAAAGTATCCTTCTTTACAACACTTACATTTGAATAATTTGAATAAACTATTCAGGAGCTCAGGTGATTATAAGCACTATAGGGAAGAGTGAGCAGGGAAGGGGTAGAGGGAGGGTTGCAGTTTTATCTTTCTGGGAAGACAACATTTGAGGACCATCTGAAGGAGGTGAGGGAGCAAGTCAGGCAGACATCTGGGGGAAGATCATGGCTCCTACCTTTTGTTCTGTTATCAGTGTAGAGTTTAATTAAATATTACAAATCACAGATCAAATACAAGAGTTTAAAGAGAGGAGTTATTTCCACGAACAATAAGATAAATGCCTTGAAACACTTGAAAAGGTAAATTGCAAAAAAATGCTGTCAACTTTGGGGATGAAAACTAAGAGATTGGAAAAAAAATCACAAAATTCTGGAAGAGAGCAGCACTCAGGTTGCTTCGCATGTGCTGTCTTTAAAGTGCGCTCCTCTGAAGAAATCGGAATTGGATGCCAAAGGTAATAAATTATGGTTGTGATTTATGCAAGAAAGAGAGAAGGGAATTCCATTAGGGCTATTGCGCTCCATGACAAGACCTTCTCCCTGCCTGACAAGAGTGGCGAACAAATGACATTGCTTTATTTTACGTTAAACTAAAACACTTAAGGGAATGAATGCATTATGTTGTATGATCTTCACTTTGGCTTTCTCAAGTGACCCACCAGCTCCTAGTCCTGATATTAGAATCAGGCAAATTTGTGGAACATCAGTGAGTGGAAAGCTATTTTTCTGGAAATCAATGTGTCCGACTGGCACTCTTCCTTCCTGCCTAAGTCCACCCAGTTCTTTCTCGGAGATCCCTGCAGGGAAAAGGCAAGAGCGGGAGGAAAACCATGAGCAGAAGGAGATGGTGTGAAGTAGGGGAACCAAACTCAGGAGACCGAGTTCAGGTTCAAATCGTAATGTACTGGGAGAACTTGGGCAAGTCATTTCATCTCTTGTCACCTCTCTCTTCATCTGTGACAGGGACACACGGAGTTCTTGTGACAATTAAATGAGGGGTGCATTTCAGGTGCTCAGTAAACTGGTGATCGGAAGTGCTAAGGAGTGAGGTGATGTCATTGAAACTCAGATAGCTACAACTGCAGGTGGCGGCAGATCATATGGCATAGAGCTTAGCGTGGTCAGGCTGGAGTAGACTCGCAGAGGCGTCTCCAGGAGGAAGCGGAAGCACTGGCCTCCCAGGTGGGTGGGATGGTAGTGTGTGGGGTCTGAGGGCTCCACGTGGTAACGGCAGGCAGGTCCTCATTTTGAACAGAGAAAGGTTAGCCCCATATTCCTTAAGTCCTGTCTGGGATTGGAACTGGGTGAACAGAAGACCCAGACACCAGGACGTTGCAGGTGGACCCAGGACGTTGGCACCATCTTCAGATGAACCATTTTGAATTCTAAGAGATGGGGAGAGAGACCACGTTCATGTCGAGTTCTGGGGTGTACTCCCTCTGGGTCCTGGAACTCCCTTGTAGTCTGTCATCATCATAGAATGTCCTCTTGCTCAGCATGTCCCAAACTTGGTTCTGCCGTGCCCCTTGAGTTGCTAATGGGAATTCTGTGTTAAAAGGTTTCCATGTCATAGAAGTCTGGAAAATATGCTAAAATATCCATAAAAATGGCTAAATGTTTTTGGAGGGAAGATGGTCATTGTGTGTCAGGGAGCAAACTAAGTATTTGCCAATGAGGCAGGTACCTTTTTACTCTCATGCTACCTGTGAGGAATGGGGCACCAAGAAATAGTACTCAGAGAGATTAGTTAACTTATCCAAGGTTCCACAGCTAGTGATCGGCAGACTAAGGATTTGAACCCAGATCTGTTGACTCCAGTACTTCTGTTCTTAATTTGAATTACGAGGTTCTCCATACCCTTGACTTAACTCCATACCATTTCCTTATCAGGGAATGTACCCAATATCCCATCTAGGAATATTTTGAGCAGAGCAGTAGCCTTTGTTTTTCAAACTCAGAAGAATGATATATGAGTATATGTAAATGGGAGGCATGCTCACTTCCTTTAGGCGTCTTGTGTCCACTGGAAAGGATAGCAGCTGTTTCTGTCACCAACCTGTGCCCTCTCTTCAGTGTTCGATCCAGAATTAGCATACAAAAGGTTCTGATGGAAGGGAACCTCTTTATCTTTCTTTAACCCAGTTGATCCCACCTTATGTCTCCTCCAGAATCCCTTCTTTGCTTTTCATTAACACACACAGGACGAGTGTTCCATTAAACGCAGTTTGAGTAAATCCCTGCAAGGGATTACTAAATGGGGGCGGGACACCGCTGCCTGGAACACCTTCATTGCTTATCCCCTGCTGGTAGTGAATAGGACAAGAGTTCTTTACATAAAGGGCAACATAAAATAAACTCAGTACAATCTTCTAGAAGAGATTGTTCTAGGGATTAGCTACTTGGAATTTCACAACAGGGAAGGCTTTGGAGGGAGATGACCGGTCATGATATTTATTGATGTACCCTAAAATTCCAATGTGTCATAAAGGGAAACTTGACAGGAGGGAACCTCTTAAGCATCTTGGATGACATTTGCTTGAGATTGGCTTATGGTATTTTCATATCACCTTTGCAGACCTAGCCCTGGATGGCTACGTGAGTAATACCTTCCTTCTGAAAGCTTTTCATTCTTTATATCATATTCTCAGTTCTTGGCAAGATTGCTCAGAGGGCTGTATTCATTTCTAATCCATGGAAAAGAGAGCATATCTCTCCCTGAGCCTCCAACCTCTGCAAAGCATGAAAGATAATGATAGTGTGAAGCAGTTATATAGACTTTAAGTAGCTATTACTATAAATATAACACTGTAAGTTACACAAATAATAGCTCCTTGAACACACCAGAAGGGAAAGGAAGCTTGGGTGAACTTTTGCAAGTACTCAGAAGATGCAACCAGAATAAACGGATTATTGGGAAGCAATGTGGCAGGAGTACTAGCCGATCAGCAAATGAGCTTCCTGTCTTCCTAGACACGCAGATGGACAACATTTCCCAGCTTCCCTTATAGTAGGTGTCACCAGGTGACTGAGTTGTAGCCAGTAGGATGTTAGAAATGATGTGATCTAATCTTGGGTGGTTTACTTAACCTCTCTCAGCTGTAGTGTTTTTCCTTTAGAAAGTGGAAATAGTACTTATTCTGCAGATTTTTTTTGAAAGTGAAAGAAAACACATTTAACACGTCTGGCACAATGATAGGCACATAGATGCTCACTCAATGGTGGCTGTTGCTATTAACTTTTCCAATCATGTTTTAAAGAATTCTACCCTCCTGTTTGCATTCTGCAGGTTTTCATAGCGACCCAGTCCACCTATCTCCGTGCTCAAATAAACTAAACAAAAACACTGAAAAATGGAGAGAGGAAAATGTTGCTCCTGTCTTCTTTTCAGTTCACTATAGTTGTGATGAAATAGTTATTTGAAAAATGGTCAGTTCAATGTCCCTTTCCAGGCTCCTTGAGGGCTGGCATTATTCCTGTGTTGTTCTCACGTGTGTGTTTAGCTTACACATAGCTTCACACAGAGTGACGGTTCAATAAATTCTTCTGGAATGCATGAGTTATTGAGGACATGACCTTCACTTGTAAATCTTTGCAGAACTCCACAAATACCTAACTCACAGTTAGGCAGAGGAGAGACACTGCAGGGCCAGCCATCCCAAAGATGTCTTTACCATTGGCCTGTCTGGAATGGCACCATCTGAGCCAATCCTTGGGTCTGAAGTAGAGGTTAGAAACTGTCCGTCTGTGTGCCAAATTCAGCTCACCAGTGTATTTTGTTTATTCTATACTGTGTTTTAAAAAGTTTAATTTATTACCAACATTTAAAACTTGAAAGATTTCACATAAAAAGCTACATTTTCTGCTTCTGTTGGAAGATTGAAGGTGGCAGCTCTGAGCTTGATCCTGGCATGGGAAGAATTGCTAGAGTTGAGTAGCAGTGTTCTCATTGAGGGCGATTGCCCTCCAGTTCACCCCATCAGGCCTTCTCTTGCCTTCTTTTGTTTTCCCAGCCTGGCCCTTGAGTTTGCTACTCCCTATCGTTATTCCTTAGTTTGTTCATTCATTCATTCATTCATTCACTCATTTATTCAACACATATTTAGATGTTGGTGAAAATGGAGATCAAAGAAAATATTATCCAGGCTTCCAGATCTTAAAGAGTGTAGAGGGTGGTTGAGTAATAAGAATCATAAACCTAGTCAAACATTAAAAATATTAATTATTTGACAATATAGTATAATGGTAGTGGGTTAGTGTTCCTCCAAATTTATATCTACTCAGAACCTCCGAATGTGATCTTATTTAGAAATAAGGTGTTCATAGATGCAATTAGTCATTTTCACATTCTTTATCTCTGAGATTCATAATATCTTTGTGAAGTGGGTTGGATTATACTATCTTATTAAATGGGAGACTGATGTTCTGGGGAGTTCACCATCTTTTCCAACGTCATTCTTTTGCCCCTAAATCTTTTATTCATTCCACCATATGCCAGTGACTGCATCTGTCTTATTCACTGTGGTATATTCAACTATAGTGCCTGGCACAGAGTAGGTACCCAAGTAATATTTCTTGAACAGAATGAAACAAATGACCAGAAAGATCTTTAGGGAATGGGACAGAATATGGGAAAAGTCTTCCCTAGTGGAGGATGTCCGGATTACCCCCAGTGGCTAGGACATAGTAGATGCTCTCATTTAAATAGTGAATGAATGGATAGGACTTTGGTGGCTTTCCTGTTAGCACAGGGTATTGGATGTGGGGATTCCCAGAAAGGAAACTGCCAGACATAAACCCCGTCTGCTTCCCAGGGCACCCTGTCTTTTCTGTCCCACCATTCATCAGGTCAGAGAACTTGGTCAAATCTTGTGCTAACCTGCCTGGCTCTCTGCTTAGTACCTGATGTCCGAGCCATGTTAAAATTAGATATTGGTTTGCAAATGTTAAACAGCTGGATCCGGGAGGCTGGCGGCTGGTGGCTAACAGGGCTGAGGTCTGATCTGAACCCCTGTGGCGGTACCTCTCTGCATCTGATTGTGAAGCTCCGAGTCACGCAGCGCTCCATTAACTGCTGTTTCCCCAGAAAACGCAAGAGTGATGAAGAGATGGTGTCGGCCTCATTTCCTTATTTATTTCACTGCGAAGTGGGCTTTTCTAAGGTCAGGCACCTCAGGAGGCCTTCTCACCGTGTCGCTTGGGTCACACTTCGTATTTTGTTGAGCAGAGGCCTTGCTGCTGATGGCCTCTCTGCCTGGTTCATGACATCTCCTTCAACCCCACTCCGTGTGCCTTCCATGTCTCCCTGGGTCTCCTGTGGAGCCATGTAGCTGGCTTCTCACTACAGTGGCAGCTGACACAGAGCGACTTCATTGCAAATTTCAAGGTCACTCCCCATGCGCACATACACCGCTGAGATTGGTTCATTGGAGGCAGCCTCAAGGAACAGCCTGCTGGCTGAAACACGCAAAGACCCCTCCAGAGACAGCATACACACCAGCTTCCGAAGCCACCCAACTCTCCGGAGAGAACTGGGCATGGCCTTAAGGGCATAGGCAGGAGACAGCGTGAAGGGAACCAGGACTGGGTTCCAGGCAGTAGAATGGGACAGTTAAGAGCATGGAGTCACACCAGCTTGGGTTTGCCCTTCCTGACTGCATCACCGTGTTCTCTGAGCCTCAAGTCTGTCATCTGCCAGATGGTAGTACCAAGTGATAATAGTACCAAGTCATAAAGTTACGTTGGAAAATAAATGAGATGAAGCATGTGTAGTGCTTTGCAAATAGAAACTACTCTATAAATATTAGCTTTATTATTACTACTCATAAAAATAATAATGAAGACATGTTCCCAAACCTTAGGCCAGGGGAGGCAAGCTGTTACTGCAATCCGAGTGAAAGGACTTGACAGTAGCGATGATATTGAGGATTTTGCACTTGGCCCACAGCCTTGGAGGAAGAGTTAGGCCTAGCAAGCAGGTCAGGAGGCTGTGCAAGTACTGACAGTGGAAATCATGTTCTTTCAGGGGATCACTATACTGGGCTTGGGCAAAATCAGGAGCTTGTTCAAAATAGCCAATCGACTTCCCTAGCTTTCAGGGTCTTCTGATGGGTCCACCCCCTAGCCAGTGATCCCTTTCCCAGTTTAGACGGACAGGCCTCTAAGGTCAAGCAGCCCCTCCCCCATATGTGCTTACCTTCCCCTGCTCACCCCACCCCCCACATCAGTTACCAGAGGGTGGGCAGTGCTCCTGGGGAGATTTCCTGTTTGCTCCCAGGGATTAAGACTCCTTGGTGGCAGCCCCCTGGAGCAGGGGTCCTCAAACTTTTTAAACAGGGCCAGTTCACTGTCCCTCATACCGTTGGAGGGCCGGCCTATAGTTTAAAAAAAAAAACGATGAACAAATTCCTATGCACACTGCACATATCTTATTTTGAAGTAAAAAAACAAAATGGGAACAAATACAATATTTGTATTTGCATGTGGCCCGCGGGCCGTAGTTTGAGGACCCCTGCCCTGGAGTGTGTATGTAAGGCTCAGTGTCCGATTCACTCCCCAGTCTGTTAGGCTCAATGATGTCCGATTCTCTTTGCTTCCTTCCTTTAATGTCTAGCTACCTACGGTAACAAGGAGGCAGAGACTGGGGTGTATTATGAACATGCATAATAAATGAGGTCTTCCTACAAAAGGAATTTAGTGCATGACATCGGTTATACAGAGGAGCAGAGAATGCAGAAGCCAAACTGGAGTGGTGAGTTAACTCAGAGAGTCATATAAGAATAATATGTAGTAAAAGTCTGAATAAATCTAAAAGAGCTCTTTAAAGAGGTATAACATAAGAAATTATAAGTGATAAGAAAGCTTTGTGCCATAGTTTAATTGGTAGTGTTTTTTCTTTTTTAGGGCTACATAAAATAGTGGCGAGTCAAGGATGAATCTCACAAATGTTCTGGTGAATGATAGAAGTCATAAACAAAAGAATATATAATGCATGATGCTATTTACATAAAGTTTAAAAACAAACAAACCAGGTGAAACCAAGATATGGTGTTATAAGTCAAGATAGGTGTTATCTTCTGAGAGGATGGGGGTGGGGGCGGGGACCTGAGGGGAAACTTCTGAAAGGCTGGCATCATTCTATTTCTTGACCTGGCTGATGGTCACACAGGTGTTTGCTTTGTGTTTATTCATTGAGTTATACATTTATGTTTTATACACTTTATGTGTGCTCTGCTTCAACAAAATTTTTAAAAATGCTGTCTTGTAATTACTAGCATCTTAGATTTGATGAAATGCAGAAACGTGTGTGTGTGTGTGTGTGTGTGTGTAGTTTATTTTCTCTCCTTCCTAGTATGTATGCTTCCCTAATTAGTCAGAAGTAACTGTCTTGCCTCCAGGAGAATTAGAGTGGACATAGCAGGAACATAGTGACACATTTGGGGGTTTACAAAATATGCTCTTGATAATCCAAAGGGAAGGGCTTGAGAAGAGGAAGGTGTAGAGTTTATATCACAACGCATGTGACATGGGATGGAGAAGGAGCAGTGGACATTGCCTCCTGTCCACCAGAGATGAGAGGCACCATGGCCAGAGGGAAGTGGGGATGGCCATGGGCACCGAAGAGGCATTGAGGAGAGGACCCCATCTGGCGGAAACCATGTGGAACGGAGTGGAATTAACATGAAGATACAGCCAAGCACTTTCTGAGACCAGGGTCCTGATTGGTACATCAGAGTCTGGAAAGAGTTACGGTGTTTACCTAGGCACTAGTATCACGTGTTTTAAAAGATTAATTATGCTTCCTTGTATTTTCAAAATCTTCCACAGTGAACATATACATGCTATGTTAAGGAAGTTATTTTCAACTTAAAAATATAGGCTGGAATTCCAACGCCTGTTAGGTTGTGTATGGTGCTGGCGCCCAGTGGTGTCTGTGGATGCTCTTACGGTCCAGAGGGTGTATTTGCAGCATCTTAAACCTTCTACCCTGCATGCAGTATCCTGAGCACTAAAGGCAGGGCGAGGCCCAAAGCTTCCGATTGAGAGAGCTGTATGCAGGCCCGTCATTCTGAATGGCCCAAGCTTTCAGTTGCCCAAATTCCCATTTGGTGTCTTTTGTCTTCTGTGGCATAAATATAACTGTGCAGAATGTTGGGCAGATGCAGTCTGTTGGAGGCAAACGTGAACTTGGTTTAAAATGTTCCCTTTTCGCCAGAGGCAGCAGCTTTTATTCCAGCAGAGCACATCACCACATGGCACCCACCTCCCTCCCTCCCTCTGCGAGGGCCTTGAGGACACTTAGATGTAGAGAAAAATAAGACTTAGTTGGTGCCCTCAGGGAGCTCACCGTCTCCTAGGAGAAGCAGATTGTATACAAGTAATCAAAATACAGTGTGTTGATTACTGTGTTAGAAAAGGAGAGGGACATATTTTTCTCTCTCCACTCCCACCTTCCTGTGGCCTATACCAAGGCTAGAATAATAGGGATGGATATTCTTTTAGCATAATAATGCAAAGGGGATGAGGTAGTGGGGAATTAATGTAGGCAGTGTGATAGATCTGATCACTTTTTTGATAATGCATGAGGGAGGCCAGGGTAAGTACCTTGGCTATTGTAAGTATGCTGCAGTGAACATAGAGGTGCATATGTCTTTTGGAATTAGTGTTTTGGATTTCTTCAGATAAATACCCAGACATGGAATTACTGGGTCATAGGTAGTTCCATTTTTAATTTTTTTGAGAAACCTTTACACTATTTTCCACAGTGACTACACCAATTTTTCATTCCACCAACAGTACATGAGGGTTCCCTTTTTTTCCCACATCCTCACTTTTTGTTTGTTAATTTATTGACGATAGCCATTCTGACAGGCATGAGGTGATATCTCATTGTCCTTTTAATTTGCATCTCTCTGATGATTAGTGACTTTGAGCATCTTTTCATATGTCTATTGGCTTTCTGTATGTACTCTTTGGAGAAGTGTCTATTTAGGTCCTTCACCCATTTTTTAATTGGATTGTTTGTTCAGAAGCTTATCTTAGAAACCACTGTGTTTTATCCACAATTTTGTAATATAACATGTAACATTTTCCCATAGTCCCCAACTTCTTGTACTCCAGTTTCACCTGCTCTGGGGATGGCCGCTGTTGCAGATATTGTTGACACTGTGCCATATACCTCCCTCAGTCCATCTGAATTCACCTGCAGCTGTGGACAGTTTCCTCCTGCATCTGTCTACTCTGCCCCCAGGCTTTCTCTGAACCAGGGGACACTCAACTCTTGAGCATGGGGGCATGGGACAAATGCCCCATCCTCATTCTCCAAGGACACCGCGTAGAGGTGCGTTTTACGGATTTCTCAGAAGACTTCTGATAGGATTGAGCTCTTGTGGCTCACCATGGTCATCACTTATTAACATGCACTCGTAGATGCTTACCCCGTATCTGGCTCACTTTCCTCACTTCCTTGTGTTTCCTGGGGTCACCTCCCTACCCAAGTCCAGCACCTGATTTGGAGAAACCCAAACTAAGACATCTGTCTAGCTCTAAAGTGAAATTCATCAACCTCATATAGCCTCTATTTTTTTAGTAGCTTATCCCAAGCATACCTTCCAAATTTAGTGAAAATTTTGCTCTGACCTTTGTTGTTGTTGTTGCACAATATGATAAGTAGATAGGGGGGAAAATTGAATTTTACTAATTTGGATAAAAAGGACTCTGAGTAAAACTGACTCCTCCTCTGAGTCAGAAGTCCAGTCTTTGTGTTGCAGAAGACCAGAGAAAAACCAAGCAATGCTTTAGAGAAAAGGAGTTACACTGTTTATTTATGCCGGCGGACTCAGCGGAATAACTTCCCAAATCTGAGTAAAGTAACATGCAGGGGGCTTCTCTTTTATATCTTTCTGGGGTTTTTGTCCCGCAAATATGGATTATGCTTCCGGTCCTTTTTGCGGGCTTTGCAAGAAGGCCCCCAGGTGTTGGGGGTCTCCAGGCCATATCTGATGGTCTGGCCTGGCACCAGTGTTAATAACCACCCCCTCACCCACTCCAGGGCTGTGCACCGTTCACCGTTTATGGCCTCTGTGAAATGTGAGCATTTATATAACAGGTTCTGCAAGACCAGTTTCTGGGAAAGAGGCAGTGACTTAGTTACAGGTTATCAAGAATGTACACTGGGCTTGCTGGCACAGATTCAGATTGCTAGCCCCCCAAATATGAGGGTTACATTGGAATTAGCCCTTTTTTAGCCTTCTCATTTGGACTGAACAGTGGGCCCATGAGCACCCCCTTCTGCCCAACAGGCCCATTTTCCAGTCCTGGAAAAAAGCTCGTGCCTTATCACGCTGGTATTGACAAAGAAGCAGGTCTAGCGATGACTGAGTTTGGAAGGGAGTCTTCGTAGAAAATCACCGGCTCTTCTTTTCCCGTGTACTTCGCGGGGCTGCTTTTTCACTCCACGTCACAGATTTGGGAAGGCCCATCTGCCTGTTTGATTAATGAGCCCTCTCTGCAAAAGCAACAGAGATAAATGTCCTGTAGGAACCCAGCAAGAGAAATGAAGAAATAGGACGGCTAATTTTCAGCCATTATTTCAGAGTCTGAACTCCTTCCCCGCAACAACTTAGCTATTATTTCAAAAACTAATTAATCTTCACTCAGGCAGCTCCAAGGGATCCGTGTTTAGATAATTAACAACCCGTGGATGTGAAAAGTCCCACTTGCAAATTTGGTTACAGTGTTTGGGTAGAAGAACACTTTCAGCATTATTCCATTTAAACCCTCTTCTATCCATCCTTCATTTCCTGACAATTAAGAGCAAATAATTAACCATGATGGATTTTGCTTGCCTACTTGCTGCTCAAATAATGTTCTCCCTTCTTCTTTGTTCTTAAGCCATCTCTGTCTGAGTGTTTTTGACCAGCTTTGTAGCTAATTGCATTGAACAGGTAACAGTGAGCTCCATTCAGTATTAACATGCACCAAGAACATTTGGATTTTGCCTTGTGTGAGGAGGGGGAGGAAATTCCCACGGCTCCATCAGAGAAGCAGCTTGTACTTTCTCCTTGGTGCTCAAAGACTACAGCATCCAGGTATAACTCGATTTGTAAATCTTTTCTCTGCCAAGAGTAAGGAAGAATTTAGGCTAGATACAAAGGACATTTTTGTGACTGAGAAGGTTGTGACACCCTAGAACAGGTTATTAAAAGCAATGGGGGTTTCCAGAAGGGAGAGCCATTCCCTTCTTGAAATTTCATTCATTCAGGAAATTGAGTGCCTACTGTGTGTCAGGCACTATAGTATCGAAATTTTTGGAAACACCGTGGAAAGGAAATAAAATACAATGATTCCCCAAATTAAAAAAGAATTACATCTGGAGAAACAGGATGATATGGAAGCATTTAATAGGAAGACCTGACGTAGTAAAAGAGGCAGAAGAGGTTGGGAAGGCTTCCCTGAGCAAGGAAACTTTGAACTGAGATATGAAGGATAAGTGTTAACTCTTGCGGGAAGAGCATTGCCTCCAGAAAGAACAGCATGTGCAAAACCTCTGAAGTTTTGAATGAACTTGAGTGGACGAAAATTTGAAAAAAAAAAAAAATCCAGTAGATTTGGAATACAGAGAATTAGGGAGAAAGAGTTTAAGATATATTTTATTTTCAAAGTTTATATAGGTTTTTCTTCATTTAAAAATTACTGCTCAGAAAGTGAAAAATTAGAAAGGTGGAGGGAAAAGTGGGATACACTCTCGAGAAATTCAACTGCCTAAACACACCCCTGGCATTTCAGAATCATAGACCTGTAGAGGGCAACTGGGCCAGCCAACTGAAGCTCAGAGAGGGTGACTTGCTAAAGTCCCATAGCTGATGTGTGGCAGGGATCCTACCAGGAGTGTACATGTGGTTGGGGTACTCATGAAGGTTTTAGGATTTGCATCTACAAATATTTTCTATTCAAATAGTTAATATCAGGAAAAATATAACCGGTATGTCAGACTTTTGAGCTCATGGATGGTGTTGCTTACAATGAGGTTATGTGGAAACGAGTGAGTTGGTTTAAAGTAAACAAAAGCTTAATACATAATCCTATAGTTGATACACAAATGGGGAAAGCCACCGCTGTGTTAAGCAAATGCCTGACAGATGGGAATGTGTGTACCACATCATGCTGACAAGTGACCCCCTACCCAGAGTAATTTAGGGTAAATTACTAGAGTCAAGAGCTTTCCCAGCTAACCTCAGAAAGTTCATTTTGGACTTCTGGGTTCAAAGTAGTTAGGGCCCTTTTCAGCATGTCTTTCTGTTTTTCTCTCCATGAAAACATCCCCTTGGTTCACCTCTTTTCAATCTATGGGGAGAGAAAGTAAAAGGTTACTGACTTCATGTAATCCCAGCACTAATAGCCATGAATGTAACTTGGGTTATGGCAGGCGAGGGATTTGTGAAGGAGGCTGTCAGCATGGTTCAGAGACTGGGCAGTTAATGAATGTGAACTCTGGAAGCAGATTAAGGCATCTGGCAGATAAACCCCTTAGCAGGAAGATTATGCTTATTAAGAAGCCCATAATTACTTGGCTGTCTTTTTTCCAGGTTGGTTCTTCAGGAAAATTGGCTGCCCCTCCTCATGAGCTCTCAGGATGAGCAGGAGGATGGTGTGGAAGGCAGGCACAGGAACAACACTGCTCATCATTGGGCACAAGTTTCTGTCCACAGGTTTCCTTCTGAGAGTAGGTTTGGTCAGGGCTGATTTATCCCTGGGCACTGTAGGTGCAAGTCCTATAGTCAACAAAAGTGTTTACACTTCTTCCAAAATCTGAAGAAAACATGAATATTATCCAGCCTGGGTTATATTTGTCTTTACGGGAGAATATAATTTTAAATGTGTGTGTATATTTTTTAATGGAGGAAGATAAAAGTGCCTAAGACCCATAAAAGTCATAATGTGGCCCTGGGTATGGAAGACATCTTTATTTTTGTCCACCTACCACCTATTCCCTCTTCTTCTGGTCACAGAGCCTCAGTTTTCCTTCGGGGAACCACTCTTCCTATACTCTCAGTTCTGAGATTCAGGTTTTTGTCAGTCCTGGCTCTAGAAGTGGTCATGTGACACAGGCCCAGCCAATCAGAGGCTCATATCCTTTGTCCTCTGTGATTGGTCCAGGGTCTGTCAGTAACACAATTGGGCCAATCAGGGCGAACAAGACTCAGTTCTGGGTCTTTTCATGGATTGTAAGTGAGGAATAGACTGCAGGTGGGAGATTCTAGTCACCATCTTTAACACTACATGGGAGAGTTTGACAAAGAAGCTATAAGCAGAATAGTTTCTGGGTCCCCAACAGTAAGAGTTTGAGGATTTTAACTTCAGAGCTGGGACACCTTCCAATGTCAGGCTCTCTCTGCAGAGAATCTGATTGGTTAATCCTCAGTCAGGTGTTCACCTCTGGTCCCATCAGCTGTGGCCAAGGGTTGGGGTGCAAAGTTCTACAGACCATTGTGAAGAGTCAGTGCTATGTGGGAGTTACTTGTGATTTGGGGAAAGGTTTTTTCAGGTCGGGAAGCTTCGGAATGTCAGGTGACATAGTTTGGTTTCTGATTTTGAGTGGGAGACTTCAAGAAGCTTTGATCTAATTCAAAACTTCTCAAACTGTATTTCTGAGATACTAGTGTCAGTGGGGCACTAGTGGTAAAGCATGTTTGGGAAATGTCAGCTAAAATAACACCATTTAGACTTCCTTCCTTCAGGACTTCTCAGATCTTTAGTATGTTCATGTGCATTTTGAATCCAGGCGAGGGAGAACGAGAAGGTCCAATATTTCTCAAACTTGTGCGACCACCACACTTGGGATTTCAAGGAATTTTTAGCTTTGAAGGAAACTACTGTTTTGAAGAACAGAGTCTAAGAAATGCTGGTCAAGTTAATTATCTTGAGAGCATTAAATCTATAAAGGAAAATCATGTAAAAATTTAAAACCTTAAAAAAAAAATGCCAGTTTTCTTAAGGATGCATCTTGAATTTGATGAGTTCAGTTTTTCCTAAGAGACCTGAAATCTTGTACCAGCTCCATCAATATTAAAAATAATAAAAAACAATCTTTAATGCTTACTTTGAGCCCTAGGAAATTGTACTAAGAAATCCATGTTCACTGCCTTATTTAATCCTTACTGCATATAAAGCCATAGGTGCTACGGTTAGTCCCATTTTATAGCTGAGAAAAATGAGGCAGAGAGATATAAAGTAACTAGAATGTAGTGGAAATAGAATCTGAATCTAGGCAATCTGACTCCAGAGTCCTGCCCCCAACCTCTTATTGTAATGCTAAAATAATTTGCATATTATATTAGACAAATCTCTTTTCTTATAGAGCCTCAATTTCCTGATCTGTAAGTTGAGGGCATCAGACTGGAGACTTTTAAAGCAATCTGGCTCTATCTAGATTTTCCATGAATTTATGATTTAATATCTGTTAACCTCTTAGGGAAAGTGGCCATTGATAAAATGTTTTACTTGCTGCAAGATGAGGGGATTTAAGACATGGAGGAGAGTGGGGTCAAACTGGGAAACTTGAAACAGCTGCTTAGAAACAGGAGCAGCAGCTCTGAATGAAGGTCTCAAAACTGCAGAGTATCATGCCCATGAGCTCAGAGAACCTGGGAAAGTGAGGCCTCCAGAGGAGTCTCTAATGACTGCCAGTCTGAATGTAGCTGAGGCATCAGATGCCCAGACAGACATCAGAGGCTGCTCCAGAAGCCCCAGCTTCTCTCCTGGCATGCAGTAGTTGGGTGTTAGAGCCAATCTCAGCAGTGCATTGGTTTGCCATCCATCAACCCGAGGCAGGCAGGCCTTGAGCCATCTCACGTTCTTCTGGCTCTGCATTGCTTACATGGGACCAATGTCATGCCCCCAAATTGATGCTTCCTTACAAAGCAAGAGGACAGTATGGAGGAGGCATGTTAAGGTAACCCTTGATGATTCTATCTCTCTGGACCATTTCCCACCTTCCATCTCATGAGGGTGTTACAATGACCCACAGAGATGGGTAATAATAAAAACAGCTAAAATCGGTTGATCACATACTCTATTTCAGGCATGGGGATAACTGTTTTCAATACATTATCTCATTGAGGCCTATGTAGTTAGTAACTATATTCTGGCACATCTGAGACCATCCTGATTCACACTCACTCCTCTGGGCTTATCATTAATAGCATCCATTTCAACCTGAAAAGAATGGTGATTTGCACAGTAAATTATATAGTCATCTTAGGTGTGGTCAGACTGTCTGGCTTAAATTCTGGTCCTGCTTTAAGAGTGATGCTTCAATTTCTTCACATAATAGAAGTATCTCTCACTATCTAAATTCTTTCTTTCCAAATTCAAGAACTGAATAGGTCAATATAGCAAAAACATATCAGTAGAAATCCATAGGATTTTGTGTGGTGTGTGTGTAAATATATATATTTAAATGATATATAGCAGACTGCCTGGCATTCAGCAAGTTTTCTGTTATGTGGTAGCTTTTTATTTCTCTGTTTTTCCATCTTTAAAGTGGCGGCAATGTATTTTATGTTTCTGGCATATATCAGGAGCCCAGTGAATGTTTATTATTATTATACCTTAATCTTGCTAAATGTAAGCATTTTTTTTCAAGCTGCCTCTGAGGAGGATTGATATATTTCAGATAAAGGAACTGGCTGTCTCCCTCCACTCAGTGCTTAAAATTTTTTTTTCTGGTTAATGTCAAAAAGAGGCAATGCCCTACCTGGATTGTGGAAGAGGTCCTGGAGAAATTGATTTTGTTGACTTGGGTGATGGAAGTGGGTAGATGGGTGTTCTTCAGGGTCCTGGAGTACTGTCCCATGTTTGAGACTCTTTTTTTTTTTTAAATTAAATCTTTATTGTTCAGATTATTACATTTGTTCCTCTTTTTTCCCCCCCATAACTCCCCTCCTTCCAGCTCCCACCCCACCCTCCGCCCTCACTCCCCACCCACTGTCCTCATCCATAGGTGCACGATTTTTGTCCAGTCTCTTCCCGAATCTTCCACACCCCTTTTCCCCCCAAGAATAGTCAGTCCATTCCCTTTCTATGTCCCTGATTCTATTATAATCACCAGTTCATTCTGTACATCAGGTTACTTACTCACTTGATTCTTAGATTCACTTGTTGATAGATGCATATTTGTTGTTCATAATTTGTATCTTTACCTTTTTCTTCTTCTTCCTCTTCTTAAAGGATACCTTTCAGCATTTCATATAATACTGGTTTGGTGGTGATGAACTCCTTTAGCTTTTCCTTATCTGTGAAGCTCTTTATCTGACCTTCAATTCTGAATGATAGCTTTGCTGGATAAAGTAATCTTGGTTGTAGGTTCTTGCTATTCATCACTTTGAATGTTTCTTGCCACTCCCTTCTGGCCTGCAAAGTTTCTGTTGAGAAATCAGCTGACAGTCGTGTGGGTATTCCCTTGTAGGTAATTGAGTTTCTTTCTCTTGCTGCTTTTAAGATTCTCTCTTTGTCTTTTGCTCTTGGCATTTTAATTATGATGTGTCTTGGTGTGGTCCTCTTTGGATTCCTTTTGTTTGGGGTTCTCTGCACTTCCTGGACCTGTAAGTCTATTTCTTTCACCAGGTGGGGGAAGTTTTCTGTCATTATTTCTTCAAATAGGTTTTCAATATCTTGCTCTCTCTCATCTTCTGGTACCCCTATAATTCTGATGTTGGTACGTTTGAAGCTGTCGCAGAGGCTCCTTACACTATCTTCGTATTTTTGGGTTCTTTTTTCATTTTGCTTTTCCGGTTGGGTGTTTTTTGCTTCTTCGCATTTCAAATCTTTGACTTGATTCTTGCGCTCCTCTGGTCTTCTGTTGGGAGTCTGTATAATATTCTTTATTTCAGTCAGTGTATGCTTACTTTCTAGATGGTCCTTTATCACACCATCGAGGGTCTCATTAGATTTCCTGTATCTCATCAAGTTTATCGACAGACTCTAGAAGCCTCTTGAGAGACCTCAAAAGTGTGGTTCTGAACTCAATATCCTCCCTTGATAGTTTTGTCCTGTTTCTTTGTCTCCGCATTTTTCACGCTTTCTTGGTACACCCCCTAGTGGTCTTTGTGCGCAGTCTTGTTGTAGTTAAGCCTTGATTGTTGTAGTTAATACTAGAGGGATTTGACCTCCAGGCCGACTGGCTGTGATAATCAGCTGTGTCTGCAGTGGAAGAAATTGTGTCCTCTAGGGAGGTGCTAATCTAGCCTTTGCCTGAGGGTATCCAGCAAATGCCTCTGTGCAGGGCTTGGGCGGGGCGGGTCCCATGGGATCAACAGGGCGGAGGAGGGAGCAGTTATGGCGGCTTTCAGTCTGTCCCCAGGGGCTCTGCCTCTCTGTCCCATCATCCGCTGCAAACCTCGGAGGGACTGTAGCCAGACAGTCCTGCTTCTCCCGTTTGAGTCTGGGTCCCTAGAGACTCGCCCGGATCTGGAGCTCAGAGTCTGAGGCTCCCTCCGGATTGAAACAGTCAACCGCGCCCTCAGCCACCAGCCCACGCCGCGCGCACTCCGCACCTTAGTATTTTACTTCAGCACTGCGGCTCCTCTGATTCTCGGTTCCTCCTAGTTGTAGAACTTCCATTCAGCCAGCCTTCCTGTGGTTCTGGATGATGTCTGTTCCATCTTTTAGTTGTATTTTTGAAGTGGTTGTTCGAGGCAGCAAACTCCGGCGTTAACCTATGCCGCCATCTTGGTTTCTCCTCATGTTTGAGACTCTTGGGTGCATTTTGGGGTATACAAATAGATGGTTTGTGTTCACTGAGTATCTAGGCCCTGCAATTGAAGAATGAACTAAAATATTAATAGGTATTACCAACTGCTGGGTGATTGCAGAGTTAAAAAGCACAGGAAGCCTTTGGGATAGAACTGCGTTGTGCTAGAACAGAAATGATAGGAAAGGAAAAAATGCTATGGGAGGGGGCGAGTGGCCACCCACATTGAGCAGGGCTGTTATTTGAGGGCAGGGGCCACAAATGATCTATCCTATGAGGTGACTTATATCCCTTAGGACTATCAGTAAGTCACTTAGATCCACGATGAGGGAATTCACCAAAGGCGGGGTTGAGTTATGTGATGGTCACAGCTAAAGTGATGAAGTAGGGATCATTTACATCCTCTCTTCATCCCCACCACTTGTGTCCATTGGCATGCAGGAGGGTTATTAGGGAGAGTTCTTGGGATCAATACTTATGGGGAGAAGGGAAGGAAGCAGATTGAAAAGAGAAGGAAATCAAGCTGTAATTTAATCGGAACAGAAACCTCAGCAAACCTTAGTGGGAATTCTGAAGATGGGATGATTTTCCAAACTTGTCTTTGAAGTCTCAGAAAGAAGGCTGGGCCTGCATACTCTCTGTTAATCAGTGATTGGCAGGCTGCCCAGGAAGAGGGTGTGACCTTGGACATGACCTTGAATGAGGTAGCTCTCTTCAGCTGAGGCAATCCGTTAAAGGGGCAGGTTGCAAAGAGCTCTCTTTTAAAAGTACTTCAGCAGCTGGGATGACACATCCTTCATTTCTGAAGGGGAACTTGGCAGCACCTCCCAGTATCCATCAAACCCCCAATCAATACATTGCCTACTAGTCCTCCATCAAAGAGTCTTTGTCTTGAAGACTTGGCTCTCCAAGAACTCTCTTTTTCAAATCTCACATATCCTTGGGTTGGTGGAGAGGGGAAACTTCAGCTTAGATTTTTATTATCAGTTAATTAGCAGTTGCTTTAACTATCAGCACCTCCTGGGGCCCAGTTGCTGGCAGCAGAGAATAGTAATGGGCCAGATGACCAAGACTGGATGGGACAAGTGACAGGAGGTCTATCAGGAAGCAGAAGGTGACGCTGAGAGGGAGGCAATGCCAAGTTTCTCTTTTCCTTACCTAGCTCAAGGCAGATTCTGCCCGGGGCTGGGAGCAGAGGGGGAGGGGAGGAGGGACAGGACACTGCAGGGTTCTGAAGTCAGACTTTGCCAACCTCACAGTTTTGCCTGAGGCCAACCCTACCTCAGACATTTCCTCTTCCTTTAGTTTGAATTTCTGATTTTCTGTTTACCACGTTGGCTGCCTGTTCAGATGAATGAAAGATCACAGTGTGATCTGATTCAGAATTTGATTTTTCTCTCCCTCCCTCAGCCTAACAGCTAATGCATCTGAGGGCTGCAGCTAAGAAGTGATTTTTTAACGTCTTCTCATTGGCAAAGAAATCAATGAAAAGAAATCTTTGTCTTTCCTCCCATTCTTTAAAAAAAAAATTTCCCCTCCAATCTCCTTCTTAGGAAAGTTTTGTCTGTGACCATATAACATACTTTGGCAGAAAGTTGCCTTGTTAAGGGTCTGAGTCCTGCTGGGTGAACTTCGGAGGTGGTCAGATTTCCCCCCTAGTCTTGGCAATTAAGCCAGGTTGAGGCAGGGGTGGAATCAAAGAACTCCATCAGGAAGATGGAATATTAAGGCAAAGTCATCTCTCAAGGGCAGATTGTTGCTAAAATAGCTTCACAGCAGTTTCCAAGGAACAAGTGCCTGGAGGGGGTGGCGCCCACTAGAGGGAAGAGTCCGAAAGGGATGACCTTTCAACAAGACACTTCCTTTCAAAAAGAAAGGACTTGGTTGTCCCAGATGCTCTGTACTCCCAGGCTCCCCTCTGCAACTCAATTTCTGTGTCATCTTTGGTAAGTTGGTTAACCTCTCTGAGCCTCAGTTTCCTTAGCTATGTAATGGGTGAATACTCTCCACTTGTTTTAGTGAGGGAAGCCAATGAAGTACTGGCAAGAACATAGGCCAGTATAAATAAAAGGGGACTGGGCAAAAAAGGTAAAGGTTTAAGAAGTACAAATTGGTAGTTACAAAATAGTCACAATCATTTAAAGTATAGCATAGGGCTGTGGTCGGCAAACTGCGGCTTGCGAGCCACATGCGGCTCTTTGGCCCTTTGAGTGTGGCTCTTCCTAAACCTTAGGAGTACCCTAATCTACACTAATAAAAGAGAAACATGGTAATTAGCGTACAACCGCTACCCTTCCCATTGGCTAATCAGCCTTATGCAAATTAACTGTCAGCCAAGATGGCGGCCGGCAGCCATGCACTGAAGCGAGCAGGGAGGCTTGCTTGCTTCAGTGACTGTGGACTCCAACGTTCCCCGCCTAACTTGCCGGCCTTTCAGCTGCAACTCTAAGCAACTATGTACTATGTTGCAAATAAGAAGCTAAACAAAACCCCAGAAACCAGCCGGACTGAAAGCCAGCCAGACTGCAACATTGTATCGATGTTTTCAGCTCGAGGCCTCAGAGCTAAAGCTTGCCCAGAATAAAAAAAAAGAAAAGAAAACAAGGAGTGGTTGGAAGCTTCAGTCACTCGCCAGCCGGAAAACAGCCCTCAGCCCCTCACCCAGACTGGGCAGGCACCTCAGTGGGGACCCCCACCCTGATCTAGGACACCCTTCAGGGCAAACCAGCCAGCCCCTACCCATGCACCCGGCCTCTATTCTATATAGTAAAAGGGTAATATGCCTCCCAGCACCGGGATCAGCAGAGCCACGAGGCCTCCCAGCACTGGGATCAGCGTGAGAGGGGGCAGCGCCCAAACCCTCTGATCGCCCTGCGGCTCTGTGTGTGACAGGGGGCGGGGCCAAAACCTCCCTATCTGCCCTGCTCTGTTCGTGACAGGGGAAGGCGCCCCAACCCCCTGATCAGCCCTGCTCTGTGTCTGATAGGGGGAAGCTCACCAATCCCCTGATTGCCCTGGGGCTCTGTGTTTGACAGGGTGCAGCGCACCAACCCCCTGATCGGCCTTGCTCTGTGTGTGACAGGGTAGAGCCATAACCTCTCCATAGGCCCTGCCCTGAGTGTGACAGTGGCGGCGCCCCATCCCCCTGATTAGCCCTGCTCTGTGGGTGATAGAGGGTGGCGCCCCAACGCGCCCCCCCCCCCCACCCCCCACGGGCCCTGCTCTGTGTGTGACAGGGTAGAGCCATAACCTCCCCATTGGTCCTGCCCTGAGTGTGACAGGGTGCAGCGCCCCAACCCCCTGATCCGCCCTGCTCTGTGTGTGACAGGGGGCGGTGCCCCAACTCCCCTATTGGCCCTACTCTGTGCATGACAGGGGGGAGCTCCCCAACCCCCTGATCGACCCTGCTCTATGTGTGACAGGGTACGGAGCCCCAACCCCCCTGATGGGCCCTGCTCTGTGAGTGACAGGGGGCAGCGCCCCAACCCCCTGATCGGCCCTGCTCTGTGCATGACAGGGGGTGGCACCACAACCTCCCCATCGACCCTGCCTTGAGTGTGACAGGGGGCGGTGCCCCAACCCCCCAATCGGCCCTACCCTGAGCGTGACTGAGGGTGGCATCGCAACCTCCCAATCCGTCCTGCTCTGTGCATGACAGGGCGGTGCCCCAACTCCCCAATTGGCCCTGCTCTGAGCCTGACCAGGGGCTGCACTTAGGGATTGGGCCTGCCCTCTGCAACCCGGGAGCAGGCCTAAGCCAGCAGGTCGTTATCTCCCGAGGGGTCCCAGACTGCGAGAGGGCACAGGCCGGGCCAGAAACCCCCTGCCCCCCCAAGTGCACAAATTTTTGTGCACCGGGCCTCTAGTTAAGTTAATAACAATGTACCTACCTATATAGTTTAAGTTTAAAAAATTTGGCTCTCAAAAGAAATTTCAATCGTTGTACTGTTGATATTTGGCTCTGTTGACTGATGAGTTTGCTGACCACTGGTATAGGGGATATTGTTGATGAGTAGAGAAAAGGGACCTTTGTGCACTGTTGGTAGGAGTGTAAATCTCTAAACAGTACAGAGGTTCCTCAAAGAATGAAAAATAGAACTATCATATGAGCCAACAATCCCACTTCCTTAAGCAGTGGCCTCAACAGATGTATAACCATTCAATCAGGAAGTTTTTTGAGTCCCCATTATGACTTATTATGAATTTAATAGGTATTTCTAATATATATTTAGTGCTTAGCATTTGCCAAGCACTATTCTAAGTACATTCCTTGCATATTCCATTTAATCCTCACTGTAGCCCTCATTTTTTCATATGAAAGACCGGAGACTCCAAGAGGTTAAACCACTTGCTCAAGGTCACATAGGTGGTAAAAGGCAGATGAATGCAGTGATATGACACCAATGAGTCTGACACCAATTCCCTGCCTCTTAACCACTTCTACTTCCCAGTTTTATGAGTAAAGATGGGAAATAGAAGGAACAGAGAGAGGAGGGAGGGAGTTAGAAATAGGAGGGAAGTCCTGACCGGTTTGGCTCAGTGGATAGAGCGTCGGCCTGCGGGCTGAAGGGTCCCGGGTTTGATTCCGGTCAAGGGCATGTACCTTGGTTGCGGGCACATCCCCAGTAGTGGGTGTGCAGGAGGCAGCTGATCGATATTTCTCTCTCATCGATGTTTCTCTCTATCTCTCTCTCTTCCTCTCTGTAAAAAATCAATAAAATATATTAAAAAAAAGAAATAGGAGGGAAGAGGGAAAAACTAAGGTAAGCTATGGAGGAAGGAAAGAGGGAGAGAGACAGGAGGAGAGTTTTGTTGATGCAGGAACTGTTCATTTCCTAATGGAGACATCCTCAGTGGGATGGAGTGTACAAGCCATTTGATGGAGACACCAAGCCTGGGGATGGTGGAGGGGGACACTGGTGGGCCAGCGGGAGAGCCTGTCTCCCATAGGGCTATTCTTTACCTAATAATGTCATAGAAATATATAGAGTGAAGGAGAAGAGTGCATTGGAATAAAATACTGTATAATTCATTTGTCTTCTTTACTGAGGCTATCTCCCTATAATTTATTAGTAGGAAAGGTTTAAGTGAGTTTTGTAGTTCTTTTTATGCAGCCTTAAGAGACAGGTTCCACTTTGCCAATGGAGGCTTTTTCATCATTCCATTAACTGTCAGTGGGGATCTTGCTTTAGAAAAAGGAGAGGAGCTCTAAGAAAAACAAACAAGCAGAATTTTTGCAATCAAAACCTACATACCCAAATGCAAAGAGAATGCAAAATGTGACCTAGAATGTAAATTTCTTTTTCTCTACCCAATACAGTATGAGCACGAACACACACCCAGTCTAACACATTTGTATAGCCACACATGTAATCCAACAGTCACTTAACATGCATGCACACTAGAGATGCATGCACATAGTCATGTAAACAGACATATACACACCCACATACACACACCACCGTGGTTTCCCGAGCACTGGGTTTTTAAAGCATCTCTACTTGTAAAATTTTATCAAGTTCATGGCCTTGAGGCTGGTCTGCCTGGGTTCAAATTCTGTTTCTGCCCTTTGCTGACTTTGTATCCGTGGCCAAGTTACTTAACCTCTCCGTGCCTTAGTTTCCTCATAAATAATATGGACATCGTCATATGTCTAATTTATAGAGTTGCTTTGATGATTGAGTTATCGGATGTGTAGTGCTTAGGAAACTGGCTCCTCATAAATGTTTGTGATGATAGTTGCTGTGAATTGGGTGACTATCACTAACATCACCAGTGCCATCATCATTTTTCACATCATCTTCAAAGTCTCCCTTTTGTTGAACTTTGTTGTGCTGGGCCCTGTGCCTAGTGGATTACTTGAATTATCTCATTTAATACTCAAAATAGCTGCATAAGGTAAGCACTATTATTTTGAAAAAGAAGGAAATTGAAGCCTGGAATGGTTAGCTAATTTGCCCAGCATTACCTATCTGGGAAATATCTAAATTGGGACTTGAACTGAGGTCTGTTTTATTCCAAGCCATAGTTCTTAACTGTATACAACATGTGATCTTAGCCACAGGCTGCTTAGCACAGGAAGAGTCTCCTTTGAAAGGTTATAAGATCCTCAAGGGACTGTCCCTGTCTTGTTCATTGATGTTTCTCAGCTCAAAGAACAGAACCCACCTTCAGGAAATCTACTTTCTTTTGAAAGAAAAATGAGCTAATTTACCTGCAAGATGGGGGTGATAATGTCCACCATACAGTACTGCAGAAATTAAGTGGGATAATGTCTGTGAAAGAGCCTGGAACATACCAGGGGTTCAATAAATGGCAACATGAGGGCTTTTCGTGAATTAAAAATAGAGGACGACTCAAGCCTAAACTTCCAGGGATGGGGGAATAGTAACACCATCAGTGAAATAAGGGAGGCAAATTAGGCTGCTTTAAGGGAACATAAAAAATGTTGGTTTGATGTAAACAGAACAAGAGGTGCCAGCCACCTCCCATGTCCACATGGGGTGACATAGCAGCAGTTGGGCATGGAGAGATGAAAGGGTCATGACAGAAGTGGACTTTCCTTAGAGTTGATGGGAGAGGCCTGGGTGGTTCTTAGTCCCTAAGACGGCCCCATCAGGCCCACCTCCTGTATGGATGTCCTGTGTAGAAGGGACTATTGACTTGATTGTAATATATAGAATATGGTAGAAGTGATGGGCTGTCACTTCTCAGATTAGGTTATAAAAAGACTGTGGCTTCCATATTGGGTGCTTTCTATTGAATCACTTGCCCATGGGAAAGCCAACTGTTATGTTGTGATGTAGCCCCATGGAGAAGCACATGTGACAAAGAATTGAGGTCTTCCAACAGCCACATGAGTGAGCTTGGAAGTGGAGTCCCCCCATCATGCCTTGAGATTGAGATGACTGCAGTCTTGGCCAACACCTAGATTGCAGCCGCACAAGGGCCTTTGAAGCAGAATCGTCTGCCAAGACACTCCTGGCTTCCTGACCTGAAGGAACTCTGAGATAGCAGATGTTTGCTGTTTTCAGCTGATACGGTTTGGGGCACTTCGTTATGCAGCAGTAGATAACTAATACACCTGGGAAAGGTTGAGGTCAGGAAGGAGAAAATGTAGAGAGAGGAGCCTAAAGTCAGAGAGAGAGAGAGAGAGAGAGAGAGAGAGAGAGAGAGAGAGAGAAAGAGAAAGAACATGAACCAGTGGTATGCTGGGGCTCAGAAGAAAGCATGCCAGAGATAAGGAGAGGAGAAAATGAATACGTCATGTTATAGACAGCAGCTAGAGAAGTGTGGGTCCATAGTGTAGGTTAATAATTTTCACCCTCCAAACTGATGTTCTTTAAGTATTTGCTTGGCATTAATTTGGAGGAGAGCCTGAGCACTGCATGGGGCAAAGGCCTCTCCTCTCCTGACCCAGGCAGTTAGCTCTGGCTCTAGGCTTGCATTCCGTATGAAGCAAAACTAGAGCCCTCAGTTAGAGACCAACACTCACAGGAAAGCATCTGTTGTGGTGACTCAGGTGTGCCTCCTGGGGACGTCTTCAGCTCTTCTCCCAGTAACTTAACCAGTTTACTTTCCAACTGCACAGGGTTCTATCTCTGAGAGGAGTTCTGAGAGGTAAACACTATTTTCTTCATTTGTTAAGATTCCAGTGATGTTTTAGAAGTCCTATATGGACTGGAGCCCTGGCCACCTGCCTGGTTACCCTGTCAGTCGATCAGGTCCAGGAGGAGGGAGCATGGAGAGAAGCCATTCGATTGGCTATTGTTGATGACCTTGGGCAGAGCATTGCAGTGGAGAGATGGGGGCGGATGCTAGGTGAAGCGAAGAGTCGAATGTGTGCTGAGGATGTGGAATCAGTAAGTGTGAAGAGGTGCTTTTGAGAACTTTGATAGATTGAGGATAGAACAGGGTGAAGGGAAATGGCTCTCATTTTTTCTTTAATTATAGGGAAGATCAAAAAATGTTTCTCAGCAGAGAGAAAGGGTCCATTAGGCAGGGAGACTTCCACTTTGTAAAGAGCAGGAGCCATTGAGGGGCAAAGAATGTCAAAAGGAGACAGGCGTGAAAAGGACCTAGAGTGGCTGAGAGCTTGGGCTTTGGAGTTGGACATACTTGGCTTTGAATCCTGGCTCTACCTCTTTCTGGCTGTGCATCCTTGGGCAAGTTGCTTAACCTTTCTGGGCCTTGGTTGTAGAAATGGGGATAACTCTAAAATGGGGTAACAGTATTTAACTCACAAAGTTGTTCTAAGGGTAAATGAGATCATGTGTATTAGACTGCCTGACACTTAGTAATATTCAGTATATGCTGCTAGAATGAAAATCAAAATCAGAGGTGAGGCTGGAGGTATATCTAGTGACATTTAGTAAGTGCATGTTAAGTTTTACTCCTGAGAATTTTAAGAACTTTTCTGGCCAGTGAAATTTGAGGGGAATTCTGCCGGGGGCAGGAGCTTCGGAGAAAGGTTTGTCTTCCTAAAAGGAGAGTTGAGAAGATAAAGTTCTCTTTTTAATGTCTTTGGATGCTGTTATGTGAATTGTGATGCCTGGAGCTGACTCAGCCATTTTGCCAACCAAAGGTGGGGTGGGGGAGGGGAGGGGCTCTCTAGCCTGAGGATGTTGAGCCATTGGACACACTATTTATAGTTTTTTATTGTTCAAGCTATTTTCAGTTGAGTATTCTGTTAGTTGTAGTCAAATGCCTTGTAATTGATAAAGTGTCCTTGGAAGAGGGCACACATTTGCAAAAATAAGGAGGCTGGAGGGGACATGCTCAGGGAGCTATAAATAGTTTGGCTGCAGGATGGGGGGTGGGTAGGAAAGGGAATTCTGAGAAGTGTGGGAGAAATGCAGCCATGGAAGTGAGAGAGAGCTCAGTGTAAATGGAATATTTAATGTTGAAAATATTAAATTCCCTGATGCTGAAGAACAAAGTAAAAGGATTGAAATAGTGAGCGACAAGGGCGGAGTAGGGAGCCACTGAACGATTTTCAGTATTAGGGACTTTATGAGCGTTAAGACTTAGAGTAGGTGATGGGGTCAGATTGACCTTTTACCCCTTACATACTTTGTTTCTAAATTGCGTTTGTATTCCCTGTTCTTCCTTTGGGGTGAAATCCTAACTTATCCTAGATGAATAAGCTGCTTATTCCAATCACTCTGTCTAGGTCACAGACTTCTGGATAAGTAGGGGCCCTGGTTTTATTATGAGGACAGACCAGAACATGTGTTAATCTTCCGCAATGTGATATTTCTCGTGTACGTTCCTTTAGCAGCCTTGTCTCTGATTAAATGTAATTAGTTCCTCTGCTGCTAGGAGATGGAGGGCATCCTCCAAATGAAAATGTGCAGCCTGAGTCAGGTTTAGCAAAGGACCTTTCCCTGGGGTTTCTGTCACCCTTCTCCAGAGGTTCTTCGCTTTAGGACTCAAGCTTGCCACCCCCTGCTCATTGTCAATTGTTTGTAGGACACTATCCTGTTCAGAAGTTGAGTTGAGGAAACTGAGTCCCGGGGAGGGGAAACGATCAGCCCAGTGTTGCACAGCAAATCAGGGCCAAAGGTGGAACTGGAGTACAGGTCCTCTGATTCCTAGCCTTTATGGCTAAATCAAGGCGAACGTCAGCTGTGGGCTTTTTTTTTTTTTTTTTTTTAATCCTCACCCAAGGATATTTTTCCATTGATTTTTAGAGAGAGTGGAAGGGAGGGAGGAGGGGGAGAGAGAGAAAAAGCAACAACACATTGATGTGAGGGAAACACGTCGATTGGTTACCTCCTGCATGCACCCTGACCAGGCTGGGGATTGAACTGCAACTGAGGTATGTGCCCTTGACTGGGAATTGAACCTGAGACCCTTTGGTTGGAGGGCTGATGCCCTAACCACTGAGAAAACTAGCCAGGGCAGCTGTGGACTTTTGAATGCCATCCATGCATAAAAATATTCACTAACAGATTGTCCATTTAAGAAATCAGTCTGCATACTGATATTTCTCTTCCGTCAACACTAGTCTGTCCTCACCCTCTAGTCAGTGTCTTAATCAGCCTCTTCCTCAATGATCAGATGTTTAAACACCAGCAGTGTTAAAGAAATATAATGTGTAGCTGCACATCTTGCACAAGAGTGGGGTTCTATGGAGCTGATGACAGTGATGCCAGTGAACTGGCCAAATCTCATGCAAAACCCTTGACAACTGAGCAACTGGCTGAGTCAGGCAGTTACAGAAGAGAAAAATCCACGACACACAACCCCACAGTGGGGAGCTGCGAAGAGGAGGGATGAGAATAGCAGAGGATTAAAAGAGACTCGTGGGAAATTTGATGACGCTCATCTTAATGAACTTGCAGTAAAAGCCAAATATGAGGAGAAGCGTCTCCACACTGTACTGGGATATAATGTGGTTAGAAGAATTATGCTCTGCACCAAATAAACCAATAATACATTCTTGTTTTCATCAGGTGGGATTTTATTCAGCTGCAGGCAGCATAGAGCTGATTACAGTGATTTCATTTTTTTTTTAATAACATGAAGTTGAGGGAACATGGTTTCTGGCTCTGGTGCATTGGCTCAGTAATTCCAGATGGATGCCTCTGGGGTTCTCTTGTATTTTCCCGCCAGGTTGCAAGGTGGCTGTTGCTGTTCCAGCCTTCACATCTGCACTCAGCTCAAGGAGTGAGTGGTGAGAAGGCTGTGCTAGTCTTGTACGACTCTGTAGTAAATCAGAAAATCATAGCCTTCCCCAGGGGCCTCATTGAAGCTGTCTGCTTATATTTCATAGGCCATAACTCCCCTATCTTCCAGGGAATCTTGAAATTCAGTGTTTGGCTCTCCAACCTGCAAATAGAGGGAGGTGGTAGGGGGTGAAAGGTATTGCAAATGACCAATGCCTACCACAGCGTTTCAAGTGGCCTTAAAAAACTCTGGTATTAATTTTCTATGCTAGTAACACTCACCTGCACCTGGAAGATTACCTTCAAGTTCCCCCAAATCAGACCTTGGGGCATATTGAGCAAGATTTGAAACTGAAATGGAAATTGCTTTGGCAGTGCCAACCGGACCGGACTCAGGCTTTGAGAAATAGCATCAACCACAGTGTGCAAGCCGTTTACTTCCCGTGTGTGTAGTATTTCATTTGATTTTATAACAACTCCCACAGTGTACAGAAGGGAGGCATGGTTGTAGTTCATGTATCACAAATGAAGACACTGAGGCTCAGAGAGATTGAGCAACCTGTCCAGGGTAACCCAGCTGGAAAGTATTACAATTGGGACTTGAACCTTGGCTTGTTTGATTCTAGATGTCTTGCTTTTGCCACTACCCTTTAATGCCTCATGTCAGCATTTTCCAAAGCATGTCTCATAGAAGTAGAGTTAGGGCATTCCAGAAGAGGTGGGGGTTAATATGTTCAAATAAAGGAGACCTTCTGTGATAAGCAGAATTAGACAAAGTCTTTAATATTATACTGTAATTCTCTAGGAGAGGGCTAGATCTGCATACTTCTCTCAACTGCTTGACTGTGGAATCCTTTTAAATACATCTATCCATGTATTTGTTCCTCTTTTAAAAAATTGTTGAGCTCTGACCATGTTGTAGGCATTTTTCCCTTTCTTGGGAAACATTATTGATCAAAATAGACCTGGTCCCTGCCCTCACAGAACTATCAGTCTAGTTTACAGATCACTTCCCCAAACACTCTCTGGGTAAAACTGATGCTTAATTAGTTTCTTATTCTCAGAAAGGAGGCATCTTGAGGACAGCCAATGAAAAATTCTAGTCCTGGCCTATGTAGTCACCTTGACCAACTTGATTCACTACCTGAAGTCTGCCTGCTGGCTTTCCAGGTATAAAAGGGTACATTCTCTACCTTTCCTGCCCCACGTGGAAGGAGAGAGAGGAGAGTTAACAGAGGCAGAATGTTCTAGAAAGAAGAGAAATAGGCGGGGAACAATGGTTGACCAGATGTTTTGGTGATGCTTCTGTCCCAAGGCTTAGAGCCCCTTAGAGTCCCTCAAGATCAGCTCTCATCGTGGGGTTGTCTGTTCTCCATTCATTGCTCTGACCCTCCTCCCCCGCCCCAATTGCTTCCCTTCTCTCTTGTTGCTTTGAGTTGCTTGTTTTCCCTGATGACAGCTGACTTCTCTACTTTCAGTCCATTCCTGGAGTGAGCAACTGGCCATAAAATATTAAATCCTGGTAAATATTAATGCCCCATCACTGTCACATTAATTCAGCCTTGTGAATTGAGAGGTCAGGATTGGGCTGATGAGTGGGTCTACTCTGTTTACCCGTTACCACCACCACTGTCACTCCCATCACACCTGCTGGTACCACGGCCACGATCGCCACCACCAGCCACTAGGTAAGTGAGAAGGCATCCCTTTGGGAGCCTCGGGAACTTTTCATTCTACTTATTCTCTTTACAAAATACTTTCTAGGGCAGATCCCCAAGGCAAATTCTAATTTAGATGGTGAAACATGTCACTTCTCTCTACTCCATCCTTATTTTATTTCTCATCTTTGTCAATATGGTCAATGGAATTCATAATAATAATAATGGTAGTAATAATAATAATGGTATGATGAATTGGAAAACTTAAAAACTATTTTCTTCAATGTTGATTGAAGCTGCTACATTTCTAGCTGCTTTTATTTCTAGAGGTGGAGACTTTGCTTGAGTAGATTATGTAGATGCAAAGCAAGTGTGTACCCATTGTTTCAGGGGAAGAACATAGCAGGTGTGTTTTGGGATAAAGGCTTTTTATTCCTATACTAGAGGCCCAGTGCATGACATTTGTGCACTGCAGGGGGCGGGGTCCCTCAGCCTGGCCTATACCCTCTCTCAGTCTGGGACCCCTCGGGGGATGTCCGCCTGCTGGCTCAGGCCCCCTCCCCGTAGGGATTGGGCCTGAGCTGGAGGTTGGACATCCCCTGAGGGGTTCTTAGCACTGCTGTGGAGGCGGGAGAGACTCCCGCCACTGCAATCGCCAGCCATGAGCCCAGCTGTGAGCCCAGCTTCTGGCTGAGCGGCACTTCCCCTGTAGGAGCGCACTGACCACCAGGGAGCAGCTCCTGCATTGAGCGTCTGCCCCTTGGTGGTCAGTGCGCATCATAGCAACCAATCATTCTGCCGTTCAGTTGATTTGCATATTAGGGTTTTATTAGATAGGATTCTTTATTATATGGACCTTGATGACTTATGGGGAGGAGTTGGATAAATTTGCACATGAACCTCAGGGATTCTTAGAAAAAAAAGAGATTGAGGTTCTAATCCCTACCTTTTGAAGTTTAATATTATTAGACCATCTTTGATGGACTAGGGAACTTTGACTAAAGTCAGCTGATTGGACCCTGGGAACTTTGAGGGGAACTCATTATGAGGGATGGAGAGAGAAGGGGGCGGGTAGAGATTATCTGCAAGGGCCATTTCTAGGCTGGGTAGACACTGAGTTTTCTAACTTTCATTGTCTTAACTTAGAGTGTCTGCCTGCTGGGTTTACCTTGAAACCTTGTCTCAGATCAGCCAAGCTAATGGATGAGGCTTACCAGATGATAGATAGAAAAGCTAATAGAGCAATTGCTTGACACACTACATCAGCAGACTTCTCCGTTTTCTCCGTGACAGTGGCCAAGTTGGCCCTACCTTGCTGAGTACAGTGTAAGGGGAGAGGGCAACTGGCAAACTGAAACCATTAATGGAGTGACTGGGGAAGGACAGATGAAGGAGAGAGTGAGGATAGGACTTGTAGATGCATTTTCTGACGTTGGATTTATAACTTTTGGGAAAATGAAAGAGCTACATGCATCAAGAGGGATCTGGTTTTGCTGCCTGAGACAAGATGAGAATACAGTGTGTAGAGCTAGGGGAGGCACATAGGCTCTGCCTTAAAGATTCATGAGACATTTGGGAGAAGATGAATTCTCAGATTATAATGTCACTGTTTCTCTCATGTTTTTTTTTTTTTTCTGTTTCCATAATAATGATGTTTACTAAGGAGGGAAGAAGACAAAGCGTGGAACATTTTAAGTAGAGTTTACATAAAGCACTCGTTCTAGCTTTAGTATAGTCATGCGTGTGCTTGTGTATATGCATTAATATGCACACATGTACATACACATCCTTTGTACCTCTCTCTAGTCCTGTGTTAATTAGAATATTTTGGCTGTATAGAATAAACTTAACTCAAAGTGACTTAAATAATAAGGACATTTATTATCTGCAGAGGAAGCATAGAATTTATCATTCAAACCAGGAAACTTTTGTTCAGGACAAATGCTACAGCAGACAGCACCAGGGCACACATGTAAACAGGACAGTTCAGTGAAACCAGAATTGTTACAGACTGAATGTTTGTGTCCTCCCTTTTGCAAAAAAATGCCATAGGTTGAAATATGATCCCTCTTGTGATGCTATTTGGAGCTAGTGGTTTGGGGTGGGTTATTAGGTCATGAGGGCGGAGTCCTCACAAATAAGAATTGGCCCTTATAAGAAAAGGCTCGAGATCTAGCTAGCCTTCTTTTCGTCATGTGAAGATACATGGAGAAGAAGTCTGGCTTTCTGCCGTCTGCAAGAGGGCTCTCTCCAGAACCCAGCCACTCTGATAGGGGCTTCCAACCTCCAGAACTGTGAGAAATAAGTTCATATTGTGTAAGCCACCCAGTCTACAGCAGCCTGTTAGGTCAGCCTGAGCTGACTAGAATGTATGGTGACCGGAGTTATCAAGACATCTCTAGGCAGGGAAGCTCTAAAGAGGATCAAAGACATTGAGGCTCTCAAAGACTGTGGCCTGCTTTTGTCCGTAGGTTCCCCCTTAGAGTTCAGAGATGGCTGCAGCAGCTCCAAGCATCAAGGCATTAACAGCATCAAAGGCATTGGCTTTATAAGAGCAAGGAATACATTTCCCAGAGTCCCTAGCAGACCTCCCATCATGTCCATTGGTCAGAATTGTGTCACATGTCCATGTTTCAACCAACTGATAAAGGAGTTACTGTGATAGGGTTTGGCCAGTCAAGACTAACACCCCCACCCCCTTGGGATCAAGAGGGATACAGCCCTACTACAAACACTTGGGTGTTAAGAGAATGAACAAACTTGGATTTCTGTTGGGAAGGAGGAGAGGTGAGTGTTGTAGGGTAGTTGGTCAGGAGGGCTGCTATTCCCTCATTCCAGCTATATCTCCCATCTGGGATCAGTTGAGAAGCAGAGCAGGGAGGTAAACTAGATAATCAATGGGATGGACAAACCATTTGCAGATAACCAAGGCCCAACAGTGTCTGTGCATGTAATGGTTTAATGTTACAAAGAACCCTCCCATCCTTTATCTCCCTAGATCCCCACAGCAGCCCTGTAAGATTGGCAGCACAGGTATCAGAGTCCCAATTTCTCAGCAGCATCCAGGGTCCGAGGCTGAGATGCCAATGGCTGAACCGAATGGAGAGGAAATCTAGGGCTCAGAGTGGTTAGCGATTTGCCATTAATCCCAGAGCTACTAAAAATCCAAGAAAGGATTGGAATTCAGTTCGGACTCTAGTGTCCACTGTCATGCTATGCTATGCTGACCTCAAAAGTCAAAAGAAGTTTTTTCTTTGGTTGGGTCAAGGGTACAGGAAGTAAAGGATAAACATCGTTTATAATTGAGTTGAGATGATAAGACTGGTTGGGGTTGGGAGCCATACCTGGAACTCTATATTCTTTCTATTGCATGTAAGACAGGATATTGGAATGTAAGTGTCAGAGAATATTATTAGAGAGACAACCTGAATCTGTTTTAATTAAATTTTTAAAGGATTGAAGAATGATATACAAGGAAGGAAGGGAGGGAAAAATCATTGTCAGACTGGTAGTTTTTAAAACTGTTGTTAATAATTTTTAACCAAACAAAAAAGAAAAAAAATATTTTTAACCACATCAGGGTTACTTTGACCACATTTCATGACCAATTTTCACACATTATAGTGTGCCAGCTGCTTTGTTGAGAACTGGTGCTTTCAAGTCACCAGGGGTGGAATCAAAGAAAGGGAGAGAAATGGAGAAAACCTCAGTTCCTTCAAGAACACCCCATCTTAGGTGGTACCATATGTGTGGGGAACCCACAGTCCTCTGCACCCACCATCTCTTTTTCTCTCCTTCCGCATCCCTCCTCCTCCCCATTTCTTTTCCTCCAGTCAAGTCCACCGGGGACCCACTTCTAACCAGAGGCTTCCTGAAGATTTCATTTTCAACATGTCAGGAGTCTGGAGGCAGCTGGGAGCAGAGCGGCTCAGACATGAGCAGTCCTGGCTAATTAGGTTCCTGGCTGCCTCCTTCCTCCACGCACCACCCTACCAGTCTGCCGCTCTGTCACACCCTCTGTTGGATTTCATTCCTCGGGTTGTCTTGGTTAATTTGCAGATCTCATTCAGAAGTACACCAGCTTCTACACTTATTAAAGGTGTTTCTGCTGGGGCTGATAATGTCAGAAATAATTAGCAAAATTTTCAGCCCCTGGGGGTATCTCCTCCGTGGGTGACTTTGTAGTAGTCAGGAAGGGCGGACATTGCCAAAGTGACATTTGTCAACGTGTGGGGGCGTTATGGGCTGACAAAATGATTAGAGGAGGTGACTGAGCGTCTAGATGAGGGGGCCCCAAAATACTAAGCTTCTTGCAAAGTTAGTCCTGCACAATAAGGAATTCTCCCAAGCAGGTAGACATTTCTGTTTGGACAGAAACTAGAAGGCAGGAAATGTTGTGCAATGTCAGCATGAGCCCCTCCAGCTGAATTAGTGCCATTGGGACAATAGAGTTTATTATGGTGGTGAGAGAGGAAAAAAGAATTCTTCCCAATATACCGAAACCCAGTGAAAAACACTGCAAAACCCAGAGAGCAGGAGGGGTCTTTAGCTTCAGTTGCTCTCCTTTAAGAGGCTTCCGGTCTAGGAAGGGGGTTCTGTTCTCTGTCTGAAGGTGTTTGGGGCACCCCTGGATTGTTCTGTTTCATCTCTGGGCCTCCGGGACCTCACACAATGCCAGTAACATAGTCGACGCTCCATCACACGTCGTCGATTCAAGTCGTTCATATTGCTTCCTAACCGCAGGATTGTCCCTGGCTTCAGTGAAACGGGAATCAAATGGCTAATGTATCATCAGGGTCCACTGAGGAAGACAGAAACCACACAGGGAGTTTAATGTAGGGGACTGGCGCTGCAGATTATGGAGGATGGAAAGCAAGAGCAGAACAGTGAGACAGCCCAGATGTGATAACTGAGGGCCGCAGACACTGACCCCGTAGCTGGGTGAACGGAGGGAAGAACATGTGCTTGTCCCAGCCCAGAGGCTGGGAGGCAGGGCCTGTGGATCTGGGGTTTAGAGCTCTGATGAGGGGACACCACTGTGTGGGCTGGCACCTGTGAAAGGGCACATGTGGGCTGATTCTGGGAGTAGCTGGACACTGGAATCACCTACCAAAGTTGGGGGTGAGGGTCGTGGGGGTGGGGGGTGGAGGAGGGGCAGGGAATGGGGAGGTGGGAAGGCATTGTTTCACTGGGGAGGTGCTTAAAGGGGTAGGATGCCCCCTGGGAGGAGGAGCAGGTCCCTTCTCCCTCCTCCAGCCTTTGTGTGTCCCCCTGTTGATAACACTAAGAAGTCTAGTTGGCAAAGGACAAATGTAGTTTACAGACCCAGCAGCAGCAGCACAAAGAGGAGTAACGCAGGGCGGATTTGGAGCTGGGGGACTAGCTGAACGGTAAGAAACCTTTTATGTAGCAGATTCCGTGTGAGGTCTTGGAAACCCAGAGGGTGCGTTTGGGCTCTCAGAGCTTACAGTCGAGTCCAGAGCTTACATTTTGGGGACTTTACATGAATATTCGCAAACACAATTATGATCACAATATGTATTTTAAGGCACAGAGCATGAGAGAGCACATGACTGGGGGCGTTTGGGTGAGATGCTCCTGCTGGGGAAGAGACATTTAAGATGCAGCCTGAGGGTGAGGCGAAGGAACCAGCAGGTGCAAAGGCTGGGAGGTGAGAAGGAGGCTGGAGCATTTGGGAAGCTGAAAGGAAGAGAGTGATGCGAGAGGCACCCTCCTGTTGTTCAGGGCCCGCTCACACCTCCTGCTCAAGGTTTCCCTTTCAGCTCCGGGACAGACACTGAGCCCTTTCCCCTGAACTCAGCCTTGATCTCCTCTGGCACTTACTTCCGTATCAATTCATGCTGCCTCCTGGATGGCCGTCTTCTATATGGCCCTTGTGTTGACAAATAACTTGCTGTGTGTAACTCACCCCTCTTCCCAATGTACCTTCTCTGGGCTGAAGTCAGAGCAGTTCCTCAATAGGTGATTGATCTAACCTCACTTGTAATACACATTGCAAATTAAACTATCCTTGAAACATCATTTCTCACCTCTCAAGTTGACAGATGTGTAAAAAATGACAGCCCTCCATGAGGGCACGAAAGTGAAGCAGCAGGCAGGCTTCTGTGGTGGCACAGGAGGGTGCGTTCACACAAGCTCTATAGAAAGGGGTTGGATCAGGTGCACCCAGAGCCTTTTAATACGCGTCACCCCTGCCACTGCAGTTTCACTCCCAGGAATCTGTGCAAAGGAAGTCGTCACTGACACTCAGAGATACGTGCTGAAGATGTTCATGCGGCATTTTTTATACTAAACTAGCCATGGGTTTAACAGGTCTGGGTCTACAAAATGTGCCGTACACATACGATGGCTTTTGTTGGAGCCTTCAAAATGATGCTGTAGAGTGAAGAACATGACATGTAAATGTACATGACATGTATATGTGTCTTTCCAGGGGCCCTGGAATGTCATGGTCCCTGGACCCTAAGTGAGACTTGGAGGTTAGGAGGGAGAGCGGGAGACAGTACTTCTGCAAGGCTTCCCCGGACCCAGACGCAGGTGCTGCAGCTAAGGAAGTGAGCACTGGATTTATGTCCCATCCCAGGGGTCAGTGAGGACGGAGGGTGACACTGGCACAGGTTACATCTCAGTGGACGCCAGTAGAGGGCCTATACAGATAAACATACAGACCTGGCCACACCTCCCCACTGATGGCCTGGGGACATTTGCATCTCCCCTGGAGGTTGACATCTCTGCCACTGAGAGGAAAGGAGTGAGAAAAATCCACAGTCTGACTTGGTTTAACCTGAAGTTCATGAGAAAAATAAAAATCCCTTACATGATTGAGTTTAGCTAGAAGTGACAAGAGGCAATGTTCTGCCTCAGAGAGTTTGGGGGCTCAAGAAGAAATTAAGTTCAGTGGGAAAACACACACACACATGCGCACACACGCTAACATGTTTTCATTCCTGAGAAGGTGCTGGGAAATTCCTAGTCACTACGTTTTCAAAGGGCTGGGTACATGATAAGTGCTTCACAAATGGGAAGTAAACACATAAACAATAATTTTTAAAAATCTACACCTGCTCATGGTAGTGGCCAGCATTTCCAATTGATGGGAGGGTTGAGGGCTGAGGATCAGCCCAGGCTCAGTTCACTTCCTCCTTCCTAATGGTGATACCTCCTCCTCGCTCGGTCTTGAGAGCAGAGCAGCAGGGAATAGGTAGTGGACTCTGAGTGCCGCCATCCCGTCAATACTTCCGGGGGGAATAGGGATTTATGGTGTTATAAATGCCAGCAGCAGGCCCAGTTTGTGTTAATAGCCTTTATTAGTTACATTGCTGTAAAATCCAGATCTACACACTGTTTAACAGCTGCAGTTCTGCTCAGCAGCATTCATTCAATAAATCGAGGCCCCTTGACATAAATCTTGAAGTCCCTGGAATCTGATTAGCAAATCCCTCCTGATGCATTAGAGATGGACACAGAGAGTGAGGCCAGCGAGCTTTCTGTGGGAACGGTGCATCTTGACGAAGGTGTCTTCTGAGTCTGTCACTGTGGGTCACCTCTTATCTATAATCCCAGTGGGCTCAACCTTGACCTTGAGCATGGAGGGCTGAGGGGGATTGCTAACCCTCTATGGGAGGTGAACCCAGAGCCCCATGAGCCCCTACAGTGCCTTTGTGGATGTTAGAGAAAGGTGCCCCCTGCAGCCGCACAGGTGCATGGCTTGGGAAGGTGGCACTTTTATTAACCCATATCCTCGGCTTCGTTTCTGTTCCCCTTCCTTCTTCTCTCCCAAATGGATTCTACACAAACTGGCTGCCCTCAGTCTAGAAATAGTCCAAGCATGTGCTTGGTTTGGACTGTGGAAGTAAATACAAGTCTGGAGATTTCACCTAAAAATGCAGGTTATGAATTTATTTTTTTAAAGTGAAAGGGCTCAATCTGCCAACCTATGACTTGTCCATCTATAGCACGCTCTGCTGATGAGGAGACGACATGGCTGTGCTTTTTATGCGGGGCTCTCAGTTCCTACCTTCCCCTCTCTACTCATCCAGCCCCCTTCCCTCAATGCTGCTGCCTGGCTGGCACCTGCATGTGAATTGGAAACCTTTACCGTTTCAGCACGTCACTCCTGGCTGTGTGCAATTCTGAGAGGCCATTTCTAGCTGGTGACCCAGCCTTCGTGCTAGGAAACCCAGCTCCTACGTTTTCCCTTTGCTGATTTTTCATTTTATTTGGGAGAAGAGGAGGGAAAAGAAGAGAGATGGTGTCAGCTAGAGCTGCCATAACAAAATACATAGACTGTGTGTTTTTTGAACAACAGAAATTTATTCTCTCACGCTTCTGGAGGCCAGAAAGTCCAAGATCAAGGTTCTTGCAGGGTTTGGTTCCTGGTGAGAGCTCTCTTCTTGGCTTGCAGACAGCTGCCTTCTTCTGTGTTTCCTTTCTCTTTTTTATAAGGACATTAGCCCTACTGGATTAGGGCCAAACCCTACAACCTCAGTTAACCTTCTTCATCTTCTCACAGGCCCTGTTTTCAAATACAGGCACATTGGGGATTAGGGCCTCCTCATGTGAATTCTGGTGGAACACAGACATTCAGTCCATAACAGACAGACTGCCTTTTTTTGTACCTATAGCAAACCAACGTCTAGTTATAGGTGATTCCTGTGGTCCAGCTAACTCCCTGTCTCTGAATTCTGTAGGATTCTGGATTCTGTCTCTGGATTCTGTAGGAATAACAAACCCCCTTTGTGCATAAGCTAACTGTTATTTGGTGGGTACCTGCCAAGGGTGACAGCAAGGACCAGGAATGACGGTACTAATGCATGGTGGTTATGAGCATGGATCTAGGAGTCACTCACTTATTCCCTGTGCACAGGCAAGTGACTTAGGCTCTGGGATCCTCCGTTGCCTCCTCTGTAAAATGGAGAGGAAATAGTACCTAACAGGCTGGTTATTGGAAGGATTTAATGATGTGATGTATGGAAGGTCTCAACATAGTAAGCACTAAATAGAGGATTGTTTTCATAATCATGATTGTTATGGTTATTGTTGTTATCAGTATTATTCACTGGACCAGCTGGGCCAGATCATTTCGATTTCTTCCAGTTTTGACCTTCTCATCCTGAGTTTTAACCTAGTCTCAGAATCTGAGGTTTTTGGAGTGTCTACCATGCTCCTGAAATTGTATCTAATATTTTGTACAAATGTTTTTTCTCCATAGCTAGAGGAATCCAGATCTTTCATCAGATTCTTTAAAGGGTCCCCCCCACAAATACTTATGGATCACTATTGTAAACTATAAGGATTCCACATATTTCAAGGTGACCCTGAAGCAGAAGTTGATCCTCCCAAGGATTAGATTCATGCTAAGACAGATCTCAGTTTAAAGCCTTAATGTAACTTCCTGAAAGGCTCACAGTCAACTTTATCAAAGCAATTTAGCAGGGATATAGCTATCTCCCAGTAGCGTGCAGCCCCCACGGGGAAATAAAAATTTTATGGGAGCGGCGAGGACTCTGGTGTCCTTGTAAAAGGCCAACTTGATATATGAAAGAGCCTTGTGGTATGAACGGGCGAGTGGGGTGACTGGAACATTCCAGAATGAGGTCATTGGCTTGACCTCTTGTCAAGGTCCACGTGGGATTTTAGGGACATTTGTTGAAACTCTTCCCCTGGAGCATCATGACCTAGAGCCGTGGTCGGCAAATTGCGGCTCGCGAGCCACATGCGGCTCTTTGGCCCCTTGAGTGTGGCTCTTCCTAAGCCCTGGGAGTACCCTAATTAAGTTAATAACAATGTACCTACCTATATAGTTTAAGTTTAAAAAATTTGGCTCTCAAAAGAAATTTCAATCGTTGTACTGTTGATATTTGGCTCTGTTGACTAATGAGTTTGCCGACCACTGACCTAGAGTTATCTTCTGAACATGCAGTTAAGATCAGGTTACACTACTCCACAAGAACAGTTAATAGCTGCCTCCTATTTAAAGCCATTCTTCTCAAACCCGGGCACCTGTAGCTCTGAAGATTGGCGACAACAAACCAGGAGAGACAGAAAGCTACAGGGTAAACAGGAAGAACTTCCTGGAACTAACAACTTTGATAGTTGGGGAATTTTGCAGTTGCGGTCATGTTTCAGCAATTTAGAATTTGTTCTCTGCTGTTTCTAGATACTTTGGTGGAAAAAAATGGAGATGCCCTCAACTTAGGATTGAAGCCTTCAGGCTTCTTAGCATAGCATAGAAAGCTCTTCACAGTTTGACCCAAATTGCATGAAGCAAGCTATCCCTAAGCAGCTGTAGGCTTATAGTCTTATTGGCTGAGCCATACAGCAAAAAGGGAATGTCATTCTCTGTGGTTTCAATAAAAGTCTCAGGGTTCATGTGCATTGATATTAACTAGGTCATGTGCACATCCGCAAAACAAATTATTGTGATTTTGATTGGCCAACCATGGATCTGGGGGAGGTGAAGGTGTTCATCTGAACCTCAAGGACTGAGAATGCATGGTGGGTGTTCCTTAACGAAAGTCAGGGTACTGTTATTGGAAGAGGGTATGGATGCTGGGCAGGCCAAACCACAAATAAGGCCAAATCTCATTCATTATGAGGTCTGCTTAGTTCCAAATCCCATACTTTAAAAAATCTACATTCTTCTTGTGCCTTTTATAGAGGCAGAGGCCAAGGTCACAGGAGGGTAGGGCCTTCCTGAAAGTCACGCCTTAAATTAGCAGCAGAGGTGGGTTGAGGACATGGGTGTCGTGATATTCAATCAAAGCTACACTCCAAGTTGTGCAGGAGACCGAGGTGCTAATTTGCTTGGCGAGTGTAGAGAATGGTTACGGTGCGTGGTGTTATGATTCCGTTTATTACCTTGCAGACATTAAGAATAACAAGAGGATAAACAGCAATGAAAACTGATTAGATGGCTAATGCCAGGCAGCAGCCTTAAACCAAAAAATTGGGGCTGCTACTGCGCCTTTGCAGATGGGTTGTTAGGATGTCTGCTTGCTGAGCAGATGAGAGGCTCTGGGAAAATGTGGGCGTCGGGCCCAGTGCATCCTCTTTTGTAGACATCCTCTTGCCCTTGTTGCTCTAACATGACTGTCCCCCCACGGACAGTTTCCCCTAGAGCCCTCCCAGGTGGTGGCTGTGTTTCTAGAACACGCCCCATTCTCTTGGAATATTTCTGGAGTGGAGGTAGGTGACCTTGCTCATGATTGCCGCTTGTCACTCCTTCTTCCTCCTCTCCCAGCTCTGAATCTCCTGTCATCTCTCCATCACCCTCTGCGTCACCTTGTTGGGATCACCCGCCCTACTGTCACTTGTCTTCATTGCTTGATGATTAATGGCCTACTCACCATCAGTGCCTGGTGAGCAATTCAAATATACTATGTCCAAAACTGAGTTCCTGATCTTTGTCCTCTGCCCACCTCCTAGCTACTCCTCCCACAGTGCAACCCATCTCGGTTAATGGAGCTCCACCTTTCAGTGCCTCAGAACAGAAGCCCTGACTCCTCTCATGCCCCATCAGCAAATCTGATAGGTCTCATCTTGATACAGTGGAATACTACACAGCAGTGAAAAAGGAACAAGCTGCGAATACAAGCAACAACAGGATGAGTCTCAGAAGCATAATGGCGAGCGAAAGAAGCCAGATGCCAGAGTTTCATGAAGCGGCTTGTTCTTTTATAGCTGCATAAACTTTTCTGTTGGAGAAACACCTGGAAATGGAATTGTTGGGATGAAGTAGGCATGAGCAGTTAAAGTTTTGATAACTGGAATGTGGGTGGGGCCTGGGATCTTTAAAAAAATAGCTCCTGTTCTATGTGCTTACATACATATTAGTATTATTACTCTTTATAGATTAGGAAACTGTGGATCACACAGGTTAAATTACTGACCCAAAGTTATGCATTTGGGAATTGGCTAAGACAGGCTATAAACCCTGTCTTTCTGATATTTTGGTTATGATAATGAAGTAAATCACTTAGTGCCCTACTTGATACCGAGTCAATGTTAACTAAATATTATTATTATCACACTTTTTCTTTCAGGGTATATTCTGAGAGTAGTATCAGGTATGATGAAATCAATAGATATTTATTGAGTACCTACAATGGACCACACACTGAGCTTGGTGCTGGGGGTGCAGCCACGAATAAGTCAGATATGGTCCCTGCCCTCCCAGAGCTTATATTCCACCGGAGGAGACCAGTTTTGGTCTAATAATCCAAATGTGATAAGACATGGGCGAGAGATGCCAAACTGAGGAGGCATTTGGGGGGTAGGCATGTGGCCCCCTTGTGGCTCTGCCCCCTGGCTTCCAGCACTCTTCAAGCGTCCACAGTAAGTAGAACAGTCCTGACAAATGATTTGTCAGTATCAGGCCTTGGGGACCTGTACTGGGGTCTAAATCAAATTCAGACGCCCAAGAGCCAGCCCTGAGTCTAGTGCGGATTTTACAGGTCAGTGAGGCTGAACAGCAGCTTCCCAGCTGGTGATAAATTTGTTGAGATCCCTCTCTGGCTCTGCCAAGGCCACTGTCAACGGAGTGTCTTCATTTTCCCAGACGGTTATGGGGAGGCTGGAAATAGTCATCAGGATGGAACTCTGTGCTCCGCACTGTAGGAGAGCTTTCTGGCGGGCTGAGCACCTGCTCCTGGCCCGGGCCCTGGGTGATCTGGGGCATCCCTGGTCCTGGGGAGTGGCTGAGATAGGGGGATTTGAAGGTGAGCTCCTAAGAGTAGGGACGAGGTATTACCGTTCCCATGTCCTTGTGCCAAGAATCATGCCTGGCACAAATATCTATTGAATGGCCAAATTAGTAAAGGAAAGGTGCCTTGCAGGAAAAGCAGAGACCAAATTTATGAATGTGTGACTCTCCATGACATTCCCCCCTCCTTCCTTCTTTTGGGATCTCTGGCCTTGCCCATTCAGTATCAGTCTCTGTCTCCCCGGCCCAGGCTCTGATGCAGAATGTGCTAATCAGTGGATGGAGAGCCAGAGAAGAGAGGGTACACTTTTCTTCTGAAAAGGGACTTGTCAGAGAGAAAAGAGAGCGGGGTTGTGTGAGAGGGAGAGGATGGGTGAGGGGTGGGGTTTGGAGGTTTGGGTGTGTGCTGGGAGTGAGGAATGTCCAGATGAGGTATGGGGAGGAGTTAGTGGGTGAGACAAAGGGGTCCTTATAAATTCCTTTAAGTTCTACAGTGCTCCTGGCATGGCCACGTGGGAGTCTGAGTGTGATTAGGGTTACATGTGCACTCTCAAATCAGGGCTGGCTTCTAACAACCGTAGGCCTCGACCATTCTGAGATCCCCTGCAGTTGCTGGTGTCTTGTCCCTTTTGCACAATGCCGACAGCTAACACAGAGCAGGAGCCTACAAAGTGTCAGGCGCTGCCTAGGACAGTATTTTGAGGCAGACACAATATTATTTCCATTTTGCAAATGAAAGAGGTTCAGCAACCTGCCCAAGGTCGCAGAGGTGGAAATGGGGTATGCACCTGAGGCCTGCCATTCTAGGGCCAGAGCTCCCCGCCTCTTATGAGCATCGTCCAGGTCAGGCTCTGGATTTGCACAGTGCCATGGTAGTTCAGTGTTCTGCTGTGAAATGAGGAGATAAGTTCTCTGTCCTCCCTGCTCTTAATTTGAGGTTTCACATCAGTATTTCTCCCCAGGGCACACACATTATCCCAGCATTTGGGTTTGGCTGTGTTCTACCTGTTGCGCGTTACCTGACCTTCCACTTCCCTCTGCCCTGCCACCTTGGTTGTTGAGTCTTTCCTGTGCCTTTTATGGTGACATTTCCCTCAGGGCGGAGTCAGCCCTCCCTACAACTGGGCTTCCATTGCTGCTGCCTGTCCATTTCTGTTTCATTGTTTGAACATGTGTAAATCCCAATTATGGATAGGATTGCTCTGTCATGTATTTCAGTTGGATGTAAATAAATACTTGGAGGAAGGAGGGTTACTCGTCTCCACAGGTGGAAGTCTCTAAGTCCCAGCTCTGACCCTGCCGGTTCCGCATGTGCCCACGTCCCCAGGGTATGCTTTCCACAGCTCCACAGCAGCATTCAGATGACAGCCGTCCTCAGTGAGACTCAGAGCTCCTCTTCACAAAAGAAAGGTTTTTTATAACAGCCTCTTTACTCTCCAGAAATGAATTTCACAGATAATAGAATCTATATATGCACACAACTTCAAGAAATCAATATAATACCCTAACGGTATTATAACAGAGAATAAAGTGAAAGTAGTGTATAATAAGATAGTGTATATTTCAATATGTAAATGCTTGGATATGACTCTACTATAAAACATAATGATATAGTCACATAATTGCTTCTATATATAATCACTGTGACTGTTGCAACTCCGAAGACAAAGTCATACAGATGTGTTGTGTCACCTCGAAAAAATACATCGCACAGTGCGGCCGTCAGTGACCCGGTTTTCTGAAAAGATGCACAACTTTTGGTAGTGTTCTGAACAAAGCAAAGAACAGCGTTTTCTCAATTTACCCAGTAGTTGTGTTCCTTTAAAAGTCAATGTATACTGTAATCATGTTGAAAACAATTTTTTGCTGACATGTACAAAGGAGTTAGAGTCGGGCTCAGGTGATTATGACAGATTTAATTTTTAAGGATGGAAACGTCTGACAGGACATTGATATGAATGTGTTGCACTCCCAAATGTAGTGACAATCTAAGCCCCCTCCCCAACCCCTCCCCACCCCCCAGACACTTCCAGATCTCTCCTCAGGGGCAGCACCAACCCGGCTAGGAACTTTTGCTTTAGGACAAAGGGTGCTTTGGGGCTTGAGGGCGTTTGTGGGTCTCTGTTGTGGGCTCTAGTTAGCCAGACCTTACATTTCCACTTATCGGTACTTGCAGCAGGAGGTTGGTTGGTTTATTTGCTTTTGTTTTTAACAGTGAAAGGCGTTTCTCTGGATGAGGACTTCTTTTGTCTCATAAAGCCAGTGGAGGGAGAAAGATTTATTATCCCAGGCAAGGGAAGCCATAAAAATAAAAGATCTGTCAAAAGAGTAATTATTTACTTAACAAATATTTCTTCACGATAGCAGCAACAGCTGTCTTTCTTTTTTAATTCTTATTGAGTTATGATTGACATATAACACTGTGTAAATTTAAGGTGTGCACCTGAAGTCATGTGTGGAACTGTCAGAGCCTTCATTCAGCTGTTTGTCCACCAAGAGCTGCTTCCAGATTGATGCACTCTTGCTCTTTGGATCTTGGAGGACAAGAGACTCCATCCCTTGCCAGACCTCCGACTGCCTGATGATGATTGTTATAAAGTTAGAACACCTGAGTTTTGATCACTCAGCATTAGCTATACTGCTCATATCCTGTATTCCAGAACTGTGTTGAGAAATGCAATTTGTAGCATCCCAGGTGGAAAATTTCTGATTCTTTCTGACGGAGGATGCCAAGGAGAATTGGTCTCTATCCTGGTGGAAACATAAACATCAATTCTGAGAATGAAGGGGGGAAATGAGTCCTGGAAATTGATGGAAAGCTGGCTGTTGGGCATCTTGAAATTAACTAGGACTGTCCCTGTTGAATGGCTTCTTGGGCTCGGTCTATGGGTTTCTGAGGCACATTTTTAATCCTCTTGTCATTTCATTTGGCCTGGAAACAGATATACACGTAGCTTGTTAGGTCGCTTGGGCTGGAGGATTTACACCCAGGGGGAATTGACCTGATGGGGGCTGTTGTGGCTGTCCACTCAGTGACCGCACAGTTTCACGCACAGATGATGGACATGTCCAGGATATTGGCTGGCACACAGCGGGCACTCAGTACATGTCCACTTTCTTCCTTTCCTTTTCTTTAGAGCAAATCTCATGCTGAATTTGGGAGGTTATTTGCTACTACTGCCGGGCTAGTAGAGGGCGCTATGAATGTAATTGGTGCAAATTGAAGAGAGACCATTCTAGGAAGGAGGAAGTAGTACAGTGTAATGAAATGTTGCACTGTGTGGTAATTGTGTTGATTGTAAATGTGTCCAGAGGCATATCTTCCAGATATTCGGCAACCAAATATTAAATACTTACTACATATTTGACCCTGGGCTAGATGCTGGTAAGGCTGTGATAAATCAAATTACTCTCTACCTTCACCACATAGAGTGAAGCAGAGCCTATTGTTTATAAGGTTAAGGAAGACAAGGACAATAAGAGCCATAAAGTAGTAGCTATCCTTTATTAAGTACATTCATCATGTGCCAGGCATCGTGCTAGATGCTTTTTATGTATTATCTCACTGAAGCCTCCATCAACCTCAGAAAGTAGCCCTTTACAGAAAAGGAGACTGTGGCTAAGGAAAAGAGGTCAAGTAAATACACTGTTGAGTGGCAGGATGGGGATTTAAAGACAGGTCTGTACTGCTTCAATGTTCATGTGTTTAACTTCAAGTCCTACGTGGCCTGGACAGGTAGTGTGGGCAGTGGAGATCTGTGACTGCAGGGATGATGCAAGGACCCATTCTTTCGTCTTGATGCTTCAGATACTTACTCCTGGGCATTTGGTTTCAAGGTTAAACTAGGTGCCTCCTAGCAAGCTGATTTAGGTTGCTGTAAGGGGATCGCAGGTCTGTAAGCGCATATATAAAGCAGGAAGCAAGGACACACTCACACCTTTCTCAGTCCCTCTGAATAGGAGGAACAAGGGTGGGTTCTTAAAGAGAAATATGGTCCTATGCTCCCCCCTCTCCCATCTATCCTATCTAATAAAGAGGGAATATGCTAATTGACCCTCATGCCATAGCAAAGATGGCGGCGCCCACAGCCAATAAGGAGGGAATATGCTAATTGACTGCCATGCCCTCAAAGATGGCGGTGCCCACAGCCACAAGATGGCCGGCAGGGGAGGGTAGTTGTGGGAGATCAGGCTAGCAGGGGAGGGTAGTTAGGGGGGACTGGGCTGGCACGGGAGGGCAGTTGGGGGCAATCAGGCCGGCAGGGGAGCAGTTAGGCCTCTATCAGGCTGGCAGGGGAGTGGTTAGGGGGTGATCAGGCAGGCGAGTGGTTAGGAGCCAGCACTCCCAGATTGTGAGAGGGATGTCCGACTGCCTGTTTAGGCCCGATCCCAGGGGTCCCAGATTGGAGAGGATGCAGGCTAGGCTGAGGGACACCCCCCACCAGTGCAGTAATTTCATGCACCGGGCCTCTAGTATATATAAAAGCTTAAGCGACCTTTACGACCGGTCGACTGGTTGCTATGACGTGCACTGACCACCAGGGGGCAGACGCTTAACGCAGGAGCTGCCCCTGATGGTCAGTGTGCTCCCACAGCCAACCTCCCATGGCTGGCCAACCTCCCGTGGTCTCTCCCCCCGGCCGGGCTGGCCCTGAATGGCCCTGATCACTAGCCAGGCCAAGGGACCCCACCTGTGCACGAATTCATGCACCAGGCCTCTAGTTAAATATAATCCTTTGCATCTCCACCCCCAACATTTGCACATGAATTGGAGGGTAAAGAACCGGAATAATACTTCACATTCATCAAAATCTTAGTTATCAACTTGTTTATTTATACCAAGCTTATTCCCAACAATATTCAAGGAGGCTTACAAAGATGCACAAAAAGCAGCAAAATAAAATAAATGAAAGTGAAGATAACAAAGACAAAGGAGGGAAACAACCCAGAAAAATAAGGTGGATTTGGGGAACGAGATTAATGCATGGATTACAAGGCAAATAGTGCTATCCTGGTCTGTAAGTGTCCACAGCCAATGCCAAGAGGGAGCCGTGTCAGTTACAGAACGCATAGGGTTCATAAGGCCCACAAATTGTGGTGGTTCAGGGGAGGCATCCATTGTTGATTCTAAGATCAAGCAGCATTACTTGTCCCCTTCTGGAGCCTCGTAGAGAAGGCGCTGTGTACAATAATGAACAATATCCTCAACAATGTTCTTACAGTAAGCACAATTTAATGTGACTGCTGTATATGACATCCCACCAAAGTGCAACTCAGAAAAATAAGAGAATCCTAGAGAGAGGAGATAATGTGATAAGTTGTGAATGGTCTGCTCTGTGATGACATAGGGTGCTATTAAGATCATGTTGTTAGGGACAAAAAAAGGAAGTATATGATTATAATCCTGAAGACTACACAGGTAGCATGCACATCGAGGTCAGGATTGGAAAGTGAGTTTAATCTTGCCTGGCACCCCCAATCAATTAGTAGTGACTTTCTTCCATGAATGGGATGAGAAGCATTTGAAACTGTATCTGGGGTGAAAGAATGCTGTAATCGATTAGCACTGTCTGCTTCAAGTGAGTGTCATTATTTAGGTTAGGAATTTGTTGGCATTTAGGCTAAGACTGTTGTTAATGCTCGCTAAGGCCCCTCTGTCTGAAGGAAGTCATAGGTCACCTTAGTCACCCTGGCCCCTTGCTTCGTGACAGTTTTGCTCCTAATTGGGCCCATGTAGATGAGTATCTCTTATTTTGACATACTTCTTAAATTAGCCAAATGTAGTGTTCCCTGAAGCCGTGGAGGGGAGTCAATAAATCCATCCTTGTGTCTACATCTCCTTTTGCCTTCGATTGACGGGGCAAGAGAAATCTTAAGTCACTGAGCTTCATCCTCTCACTATACAGAGCAAGAAGAAGAGTGGTCAGCAGAGTACTTGGGCACGGGAGGTCCCTTGAAGAGAGCTGGGTTTCTAGTTTTGATGTCTCCAAACTGAGGGGAGCTCTTCCTTCTCCCAGGTTTCATCCCAACCCTAGCAGCTTCCTATGGTAGGGACCTCCCTGGGGTCCTTCACCATCACAGGTGATCAGAATTGTGCTGTCATCAGGATTGACAGGAATGCAGAATCATGGGTAAACATTTCTATCATTCATTTATTCACTCATTCATTCATTAAACACTTTGTGTGCATCTATCATCTGCCTGGGTACTTGTCACATAACTTTTATTACAGTGTATTATAATTGTTCTGTTTTATTATATATTGTTAATCTCTTACTGTGCCTAATTTACATATTAAACTTTATCATATTTATATGTAGAGGAAAAAATATAATATATGTTGGGTTTGTTACTATCTGTGATTTCAGGCATCCACAGATAAGGGGGTTTACTGTGCGTAACACATTAAAAGCTTAAGGAAACAAGATGTTCTAGATCAGTGGTTCTCAACCTTCTGACCCTTTAAATATAGTTCCTCATGTTGTGACCCAACCATAAAATTATTTTCGTTGCTACTTCATAACTGTAATGTTGCTACTGTTATGAATCGTCATGTAAATATCTGATATGCGGGATGGTCTTAGGAGACCACTGTGAAAGGGTCACTCGACCGCCAAAGGGGTCGCGACCCACAGGTTGAGAACCGCTGTTCTAGATCCTTGCTACTCAGAGTGGCATCACCACCACTTGGAAGCTTGTTAGAAATGCAGAGTCTAAGGTCCCAAGACCTAGGAACCAGACCTACTTTCTCACATGATCTCCAGGGGATTTGTGTGCATATGACATTGTGGGAAGCACTGGACTAGGCAACATGTCTGGGGGGAGGGTACTTGGGGCCCATGAGTCAGAGTCTCCGGCCTCAAAGGGGCTCCAAGTTCCCACATACCTGAAACCAGTCAGGGGTAATGTAAAAAAATGAGGGTAAGTTGTTTGCTGCAGACTGAGTGTCTGGGATATAGAGATGGGAAAACAGTATGTAGCTTGTGAAAGCCTGGGAAGGCTTCCTGGAGGAAGTGAGCCTAAGGCTGAAAATCAGAGGACAGGGGTAGTGAGAAGAGAGGGGGAGGGCACTGTGAGTTTGAAGAGGAAGACAAGGAAAGGCTGGTCCAGTGTAGACTCAGGTTTGGAGAGGTTTTCCCTGACATAGGCTTCCTTGAGAGGAGGCCTCTGCTCTGGCCTCTCAACCAGTCAGCTGAGGACCATCCTAAATTGACCCTTTTTGTCTTAAAGGCCCTTAAAGCTGCAAAGCTCTTCGCTCCAAATCCTCTGCTGTGGCTGCGTGCACAAAGCCCCTTGGTGCCAAGATACCCTTAGTCCTGGGCTGAGAAGCCTCTTCCTCCAGGCTTCTCCTGTGACGGGCACCAGTGTGTGATTTTCATCATGACAACGTTTACAATGTATTGAGCACCTGCTATGTGCTGGAACTTTCTACATATTATTTCTGATCTGCACCACAACCCTGTAGGTCTTATTTATTTATCAGTGCAGTTCATTCTTTAAGTTTTCTGGAGGCTCTGACCAAGGCTGAGCAAGATGGGGTGAAGAACCTTCATTTGGGGCATCTCCATCTGTCTCCCGTGGCAATGCTGAGGTCCTCATTCTTCAGAGCTCTCCAGGGCACTGCCCCTTCTAGCATTGTGTGAGGTTCAGCAGTGATGAAACTTGGGACCAATTTGTCCTGGTGCTTTCTATTGTCTGTGACCTCATCCCTCCTCTATTCTGGGTAAAAGAGTAGTGAGGCCAGGGACATTGTGGGTGTTTAGAAGCCTCTGAAGAGTCACTAATTTGCATCAGTTTATTAGGAACTGGGTACTTAGAATCCCTTTAAAAGATTATTTGCAAGAGCTGTTTTCATTGGCGTGCTGGGTCTAGGTTTCTGTTAAATAATGCCTTGTTGAGTGTGTTGGAGGGAGATTTTATTGTCTATGGGAAAATGCATTAGTCATGGGTAGTGCTGCAGACAGAGTTGGATTAAAAGCAGGCAGACAGGGCAGTGGTCCAGCTTCAAGAGGGGCTAAAACCTCACTGGAAATAGGATAAGATGGAGAAAATTGTGTTGGCCAGAATGTCTCTCAGAAACACTGCAGTACATGGCTGGAAGGAATATTTGGCTAAGTTGCTTTGATGGGGAACAGGGCATGTTGCCGTGACAGTAGAAGCTCATGCAAGCCTTCTAGATAAGTGGAGTCTCCTTACCCACTGGCTTTGGCCTAGTGGGCTACCTAAGCAAGTTGGAGATGAGTTTTCTGGGTGATGGCAGGGAGGCTCCAGTGATGTAGATTCGGCTTTTTATAAACCTGTTAGGTTTGTTTGTTTGTTCATTCATTCATTGCATCAGTCATTCCTTCAAGCATGTGTTCAATAAATATGCATACAGCTCACACCTTAAGCTGTGTACTATTCTCGATGCTGGGGATAAAAGAATGACCAAAGCAGACAAGGTTCCAGTCTCTCAGGAACATTCTAGTAGAGATGGGAGCAGACGATAAACAAATAAATAAATAGGGTAATTTCAGGTTTCACTGAGGGGTGGGTTGGCCAGTGGCCTTTAATGAAGAAAGACTCTGTTCAAACAAAGATGAAGGGAGTCCCGGGCCAATCAGGTCCTTTCTCTTGAGAATTTGAACTAGAGATATGGGCAACATTGGTCAGTTAGTAGCTGCAGGAGGAAAACATTCCCCTCTCCTGTCTAGTCTGCCATGGCCTATTAAAATAACAACTTCCGCTCTCCAGAAGTGCTGGGAGGGCATCAGTCCATCCTTCCTCCTCCCTTCCTCGCTACCCAAAAGAGTGAATAGACAGACAATCTGTTAGTGAGTCTGGGAACAGGACTGAATGTGATTGGCTCAGTCTCTTCTTCAAGCTCTGAATTCAGAGTTGCGCTGCTGTATGGAACATCTGTTCTCATCAGATGTTTGTTAGTGAGAACCTGTTGTCCATCCCCCCTCAAGTCTCTTCCAGCTCAGCAGGTGTATGGCAGGCTGGTAGGGGAGCTCATATTCTTTGCTCAGGGAAGTCCCAAGATCTAGATTTGGGGAGAAGGAATGGAATTCTGGCCTCTTATCACAAGTCTATGCTTTGTTCTCTGAGCCAACTTTTCTACCTCTGAAACTGATAACTACATCTTGATTTGACTTCTATGACCATTTCTCAGTTGGATCAGAACTCACAAGGTGGGAGGCAGGATAAGAGATATGATTGGAAAACCAGAGATCTCAGTGGGACCCTAAAGCTGTGTAAAGAGAGGTGAGACAGAGAGAGGTGAGTTGGGTTAGCAATAGATCACTGGTAAATGCGTTCTGCAGCTCAGAAGGGGTGGTGGAATCCAAGCCACCTTCATAATCCCCATTAGGCTCCTTCCTGGTACAGTCTGGCGGCTGGTGGTTCTGCAGTTCCCTGGACATGCCTGTCTCTATTCTGCAGGCACATCCTTGAAACAAGCTGCCTGGTTTGTGTTAGCTTGCATGTGTTCATGGGAACCAGAGGAACCTAAGTAACATGGGATGAAAAGACTTAATATACAGCTTCCTATCCCCAGAGATTCAATATGCTTCAACCTGCAAACATGTTTTGAAGCTCTAGCCTATACCAGGTCCTTTGCTAGATCTTGAGAATAATAAGACCCACTATTTATAGTGTTCTCTGCATGTCAAGCCCTTCTCCAAGCTCAACTTAGCTCATTTCATTCTCTTAATACAACTTCATAAGTAAAATGATTCCCAGTTACAGATGAGGAAACTGAGGTACAGAGAGTTGAAGAAACATGCTCAAGATCTCACAGGTACAATGTGTCTTAATTTAGATTCTCCCAGAAGCAGCCCCTGAGACAAGGATTTGAGAGCAAGGTGAAGGAGTAGGGGAGTGAGATAAGAAAGGGAAGGCAGCTACTCAAAGGTACAATATCAAGTACTAGAGGCCTGATGCACAGATTCATGCCCAGTGGGATCCCTCAGCCTGACCTGTAGGGATCAGGCTGAACCAGCTCTCTAACATCCCCCCGAGGGGTCCCAGATTGTGAGAGGGCGTTTCTCGGGTGACACACCCTGGAATTGGGCTCCCTTCTCTCTGGTTCCAGGTGCAGCTGCCAAGTAACTGCAGCTCAGCAGCTCCTGCGTTGAGTGTCTGCCCCCTGGTAGTCAGTGCATATCATAGCTACTGGTTGAAGCGTCTGCCTCCTGGTGGTCATTGCACATCGTAGCTACCAGTCGGACAGTCGAATGGTTGGACGGTTGCTTCGGCTTTTATATATATAGATAATGTAGTTGTTAATTTTAGGGTCAAGTTGGATGGGCTAAGGGGTGCCCAGATAGAGGGTAAAGCGTTATTTCTTGTTGTGATGGTGTTTCTAGAAGAGATTAGCTTTTGAATCTATACACTGAGTAAAGATGTGCCCACCAATGTGGGTGGGCATCATTCAATCCCTTGAGAGCCTGAATAGAACAAAAAGGTGTGGAGGAAGGGAGAATTTGCTCTCTCTCTGCTGGACTTGAAACATTCTTCTGCCCCTGGACATTGACACTCCTGGTTCTTGGGGCTTTGGATTCAGATTGGATCACATCACCGGCTTTCCTGTGTCTCCAGCTTGTAGATGGCAGACCATGGGACTCCTCAGTTGCCATAATCATGACAGTTCATTCCTATAATATCCTCGTGTAGATATAGATATAAATCAGTCTATATATAAGTATATACATAGGTCCATATATCTATAATCTATACTAATAAAAGGGTAATATGCTAATTAGACTGGACATCTTTTGGACGTCCTTCCAGACAAAGCCACGGTGGCTGGGGCTGAGGCAGAGGCAATTAGGGGTGATCAGGCTGGTAGGGGAGCAGTTAGGGGCATCAGGCCAACAGGCAGAGGCAGTTAGGGGCGATCAGGCAGGCAGGCAGGCAGGCAGGTGAGTGGTTAGGAGCCCTCGGTCCTGGATTGCTAGAGGGATCCTGGATTGGAGAGGGCACAGGCCAGGCTGAGGGGAACCTCCCCCCTACCCCCACTGCCCCCGTGCATGAATTTCGTGCCCTGGGCCTCTAGTATATAATATATTTAGATCTACATCTACTTATCTATCTATCTATCTATCTATCTATCTATCTATCTATCTATCATCTATCCATCCATCCATCTATTTTATTTCTCTGGAGAACCCTGACTGGTACACCAAGCCAGCTACCACTCTGCTCTACCACTAGGTTCCTGCACATCCCGGAAGGCTCACCAATGGGGAATTAGGTGGAACCTGCTTCTTTCTTAGAAGACATTGCTTTCATACATGGGAGGGAGCACTGGGCAGGGAGAGTCAGATTCTGCTGGATCAGGGTAGGGCTCCAGGAGGCTTCTCTGAGGAGGTGACCATGGGGCTGGGCCCAGAAGGATGAACAGGATGGGCTGGGAGGTGGGAAAGCTGTAGAGAAAAATATCCCAATTGCAGCAGAGAAGAAGGAGCATGGCGGTGATATTTGGGGGGCAGGGTGGGGTTGAGGTTGGGAAGGACAGAGAGGTGAGATTGACATGCATATTAGCACCAGAGTGACAGAATAACAGCCGCAGCAGTAGCAGCAGTACTGAGGATATTAACCGAGGACTTGCCTGTGCCAGGATTTCCAATAGATAACTTTGCTCACTGGTTCTCGGCCACCTCCAGGTGTGGATTGTCCTTTAGTTCTCATTAGCAGAGGTGGAAGGTGAGGTTCAGCAGGAGACTGAGTGATTTCTGAGGTCAAGCAGCTAACAAGTGGCACTGTCACAATTTGAACCCAGAGAGGCTAGCTTCTGGGCTCACCTTCTTACTCTTAACCATATCATGCTTTCTTGAAGGGCCTCATAGTTCATAACCAAATTTTGAAGGTGACTTTTTCAAACGGGGCTGATTCAAGAGATTTTTTAGTGATGAAACTAACAAGATATGGCGACCAACTAAATGTGGGCTGAGGGAAAGGACGTGAGATTTAGAATTAGATCCACCTGTGTTATTGGTGATTTTTTTGTTTGTTTTGTTTGAATGCTATCATGACCCAGTTTTACAGCCCTGCCTAGAGGCTGGTCAGTTATTTTTATTGAGCAGGTGATTAAGTTCAGACTTGAACCACTTCCCTTTATTGGGCTCTCACTCCTGAGGTCACTATGCACCTGCCCTAATCATGCCAGAGTCACGCACTAGACAACAGGGACAGCCCTTGTGCCCCAAAGTCCACCACAAATTATTCAAATTAGCCAAACCACAGGGAGCCCAAGAGACCTAGATAACCCCACTCTGCTTGCCACCCATAAGCTGCCCTTGTGGCAGATCCCCATGTGCAACCGTCTGTGGCCCTGCATGGTGGCCTTCTCTCATTGGAAGCTGGAAAAAAACAAAGACTTTTTCCTGTCCTGTGTCTGAGTGTCATTGTGCTGTGTCCTGCCATCAAGTGTGTTTGAAGCTCACACAATTCTCCGTGGCCTTCAAACCCTGGTTCTGCCACTTTGTCACCAAGCGACCCTGGGAAAGTCGATTCACCTCTCTGAGTTTCTCAGTGTTTTTATCCCTAAGGTGGGGCCAATAATCCACGCCTTGAGTGGACCAAGGAGAGGGGTAAAGGAAATAATGTAGACAGAGTCTCTGGCTGGGTTAATGTCTTTGTTTCCAACAAGGGCCATTTTGGGCCTTAGGGAGACTTCCCAATAACCTGGTAATTCCAGAATGAAACACCATCTATTCCTCCCCTGGGAAGACCTTGGCCAACTCCTTCCTTGTAAATACCAGCAACTGAGATTATCCTGGGGTTGGTGGGAGATTTGGGAGGTTCAGGAGAGAACCATAGATAAACAAATAAGTTATTTGTGCCGAGTGACTATATTGCTTTTTTGACACCTACATGCCCCCGCAAATTCCAGAACACAGCGAAGCAGCATGCCTTTCAGCTTCTTAGATGTTTATGCTACAGGCAGGAAGCACAACACCTCCACATGGCTGGTGAGGGGGAGAAAGCCTGTAGAAAACAGCATGGAGCCCCCTCCCACCATGCATCTCACTGTCTCCTTCTCCAACACAAACTGTAAAGGGAGAGAGCCCCCTGAGACCATCAAATGAAAAATGCCAGCCTGTTTTCCACACATGGGGCGACGTTGATGCATCCAGAATGAACTACTTTGCAACCTGTTTGTCTGGGATCTTATACCTAAACTGGAGGCCCGGTGCATGAAAATTCATGCACTGGAGTGGGGGGGTGTCCCTCAGCCCGGTCTGCCACCTCTCACAGTCCAGGAACCCTCAGGGGATGTCCTACTGATGGCTTAGGCCCGCTCCCCCTCTGCGGGAGGTGACCAGGCCGATCAGGGGAAGGAGCCGCCCCCATTACCCTGCTGCTGCTGCCACTGCCAGCCACTGCAGCTGTGAGGCCTGATCCCCGGGCCTCGCAGCCACCAAGCTGCTGCCTGAGCCCCAGGCCTCGCAGCTGCCGCGGCTGCCTGAGCCTTGGCCCTGTTCTCGCAGCAGCAGCCATGGTCCCTCTCCGACCCTGTGTTTGACATCCTCCTGAGGGAAGTGGCCTGCGGAATCAGGCTGAAACCGGCTCTCTGACATCCCCTGAGGGGTCCTGGATTGCAAGAGGATGCAGGCCAGGCCGAGGGACCCCACCAGTGCACGATTGGGGCCGGGGAGGGACTGCGGAGGGCAGGGCTGAGGCTCAGGCTTTGTCTGGAAGGACGTCTGGTCTAATTAGCATATTACCCTTTTATTAGTATAGAAGTCTAGAAGATTATGTTCCTCAAGAATTAATAAATGGAGACTTTTTGCTTGTGTTGACAGTAGCAACTTAGAATGGGTCTAAAGAGTCTGAGCACTGACTGGCCTGCAGGGAGCAGACACTCATTCCAACCCTCTCCCTCCCCCATTTCCTTCTAACTTCCATCATGGGCCTGTCCAGAGAGCAGCAGCTGCTGTACTGGTTTCATTTCTGTGTATACCACTTTACATGGTATTATAAAAACACTAGAGGCCCGGTGCATGAATTCCTGCACTGGTGGGGTCCCTCTGGATGGCCTGCGGGGATCGGGTGAAACCGACAGTCCAATGCCACCTGCAGCTCCTTCCTGCCACTCCCACTCCTCCTGGCCCCACTCCAGCCACAGGCTCGCACCCAATCAGTCCGGATCTGGAGAGGCTCGCACCTCCGCAGCAGTGCTTGCCAGCCATGAGCCCTGTGTCTGGCACCCTCCCGAGGGGAGTGGCCTGTGGGATCAGGCCAAAACCGGCTCTCTGACATCCCCTGAGGGGTCCTGGATTGCGAGAGGGCGCAGGCCAGGCTGAGGGACCCCACCAGTGCACGATCGGGGCCAGGGAGGGACTGTGGAAAGGCTCCAGGGCATGTCTGGCCCCCTTTCCCTCAGTCCTGATTGAGGCCAATTGGGGCTGGCTGGCTGGGGAGGGACATGGGAGGTTGGCCAGCCAGGGAGGGACCGCCAGAGGGCTCCAGGGCATGCCTGGCCCATTTCGCTCAGTCCTGATCTGCCGGACCCCAGCAGCAAGCTAACCTACTGGTCAGAGTGTCTCCCCCTGGTGGTTAGTGCATGTTATAGTGAGCGGTTGAGTGGCCTTAGCATATCAGTAGCATATTACACTTTGGTTGAACAGTCGACTGGTCACTGGATGACCTGACACTTAGCATGTTAGGCTTTTATTATATAGGAATAGAGGCCTGGTACACGAAATTTGTGCACGGGGGGCGGGGGGTTGTCCCCTCAGCCTGCATCCTCTACCATCTAGGACCCCTTGGGGGATGTCCAACTGCCGGTTTAGGCCCAATCCCACTTTGGGGCAAGGTTTAGCTGTTTGGGTGTTGGTTCGGCTCTTTGAAGCTAGGCTTTGTCCTTTGGTACTGGCTTTGGCTATTTGGTCCTGGATTTGGCTCTGGGGGGCTAGGCTCCCCCATTTGGGATTGACTACAGCTGTTCAGATCTGGACCCGCCTCTTCAGGGCTAGGCTCTGCCCTTGGGGACTGACTAAAGCTGTTTAGGTCTGGGCTTGGCTTTTCTGGGTAGGCTCCTCCATTGGGGACTGGCTTGGGCTATTCCTAGGACTAGGTTGGGGTCTCAGGGGCTAGGTTTGGGTCTGCATAACTAGTGTCAGCCCTCTGGGACTAGATTGGGCTCCTAGGCCTTGGCTGGGCCATCCCGGGCTAAGTCCAGTAAAATCAAATTGACCCGGCCATGGGGAAGCCCCAGTCCCCACAAGACGGCCTTAGAGGAAAGGACCCTTAAGTGAGCACACTTGGCCTGGGAGTCCGAGGTTGAAAGGGCTGCTGACTCTCCAGGGGGAGGTGCCTGTGGAAGTCATGGGGACACATTGAGACTGGCTCCCGTGGGCCTGTGGAAGAAGGGGTATTGCTTAGGGTGAGGCTGGGCTCTTCAGGGCTAGACTCCGTCCTTAGAGACTGGGTTCGGCTTTTCAGCACTGGCTTTAGTTGTTCGGGGCTAGGCTCTGCCCTTTGGAACTGGCATCCTAACTAGAAGAAAAAAAGAATTAATAAATGAGGTCTAATGGAATGCACTCAGGCGGCACTGATGAAATCTGTTGTGGAAAATATTGTGATTTCATTGTTTTTATATAACCTCCTTGGAACCTGCTTTTTGCTATTCCATGACTCCTGCTTTTCCTCCCATTTTCAGGTGTTTAAGTCTTTTGTTTAGTTGTGGAGTCTGGCAAAACCTCCTGGAGGGTGATTCCCTCTCTCTCTCCTCCATTATCCGTAGCAGGGAGGGATGGGATGTCCAGGCCTAATCTTTTCCAGGAGTAAACAAAGTTGTTAAATGGTTTATTTATATTTTATTTTATTATTATTACTTTTAATACATTTTTTATTGATTACAGAGAGGAAGGGAGAGGGAGAGAAAGATAGAAACATCAATAATGAGAGAGAATCATTGATTGGCTTCCTCCTGCACACCCTCTACTGGGGATTGAGCCTGCAACTCAGGCATGTGCCCTTGATCAGTATTGAACCCGGGACCCTTCAGTCCACAGGCTGACACTCTATCCACTGAGCCAAACTGGCTAGGGTGTAAATGGTTTTTTAAACTATAATTGCTTTCAGATGAAAGACTGCTGTAGTTGATTTGTCTTCTGTACCTGGAAAGCTACAATAGCACTTCTGCCCCATGGAGTTGGATATTTCAGCATTGGTGTACAGCCATTCACCAGCGTCAGGGAAATACAGGGCTTAGAAGGCAGAGAGAGGATGGCCTCAACAACCGAGAACTGCCCGCTTTGTGCCAGGCAGCCTGCCAATAGCTTTACCTGATGTTTAATCCTTATGCTAGGTCTCCTTATCGTCACCACTTACTGAAGAAGAAATTGAGACTCAGAGAGGTTTAGTCACTTCCTCAAATCACACAGCAACAAGTGGGTGGAGGCAGGATTTGAACTAAAGTTGCTCTGAATTATTCAAAGCCTGTGGCCTTAGCTTCTTTACAATGCCACCCTCTAGTCTCATTTTACAGATAGGGAAACTGAGGGTCAGGAAAGTGAATTGTGGGTAATGGTTAAGAGCCCGGGTTCTAGAGGTCAAATTAATACTGTTTCATCTTGAGAAAATTATTTATCCTCTCTGAGTCTTGATTTTTCCATCTATGAAATGGGCTGGGAGAAACCAAGATGGCGGCATAGGTAAACACCGGAGATTGCTGCCTCGCACAACCACTTCAAAAATACAACTAAAAGACGGAACGGACATCATCCAGAACCACAGGAAGGCTGGCTGAGTGGAAATTCTACAACTAGAAGAAAAGAGAAAAGCATACTGAGACTCAGAGGAGGCGCAGTGCGGAGGTGAAATACTAAGGTGCGGAGGTGCATGCGGAGCAGGCTGGCAGCTGAGGGCGCGGTTGTCGTTTTCAATTGGGAGGGAGTCTCAGGCTCTGAGCTCCAGTTCCGGGCGAGTCTCTAGGGACCCAGACTCATACAGGAGAAGCGAGACTGTCTGGTATCAGTCAGAACCCGAGGGCAGCTTTCTCCCCAAGGGGCTTGCAGCGATTAATGGGACACTGAGAAGCAGAGTCTCTGAGGGCAAGACTGAGAGCAGCCATAATTGCTAACCCCGCCCTGTTGATCCCATGGGACCTGCCCCGCCCAAGCCCTGCAGGGAGACTTTTGCTGGATAGCCTCAGGCAAAGGCTAGATTAGCACCTCCCTAGAGATCCAGAAGCCAGGAGGCCCAGAGGTCAGAGTGGGACCATCTAGTTTGCAGCTCCATGGAACGATAAAAGACACACTCAGGGGGCAGACTCAGTGAGCACCAAAGCCCCATCAAAGCAAGTCTAGCCCCAGAGGGGTGTCTCCAGCACAGAAGTTCTCCCACTGCAGACACAGCTGATTCTCACAGCCAATTGGCCTGGAGGTCAATTCCTCCCAGTGATAACTACAACAATCAAGGCTTAATTACAACAAGACTGTGCACAAAGCCCACAAGGGGGTACACCAAGAGTGTCTACCTCAGGTAATTGGGACACTTAGCACAGAAAGGCACTCTATCGACACAGCAAAGCATAAAAAATGCTGAGACAAAGAAACAGGACACAAACGACAGAATCGGAGGAAAGCAAACTGCTGGGTATAGAGTTCAAAACCACACTTTTAAGGTCTTTAAAGAACTGTCTAGAAGCCGCCGATAAATGTAGTGAGATCTTCAAGAAGACTGGTGAAACCCTCGATGTTGTGATAAAGAACCAACTAGAATTAAGCATACACTGACTGAAATAAAGAATATTATACAGACTCCCAACAGCAGACCAGAGGATCGCAAGAATCAAGTCAAAGATTTGAAATACGAAGAAGCAAAAAACACCCAACCGGAAAAGCAAAATGAAAAAAGAATCCAAAAATATGAAGATAGTGTAAGGAGCCTCTGGGACAGCTTCAAGTGTACCAACATCCGAATTATAGAGGTGCCAGAAGAAGAGAGGGAGCAAGATATTGAAAACCTATTTGAAGAAATAATGACAGAAAACTTCCCCTACCTGGTGAAAGAAATAGACTTCCAAGTCCAGGAAGCGCAGAGAGCCCCAAACAAAAGGAATCCAAAGAGGACCACACCAAGACACATCATAATTAACCCTTTGCACTCCGCTGTCCCCTCTCAGGGGACATCGGAATTCTAGCATATCACTCGGATGTCCCCTCTCAGGGGACATTGCAGTTTATTAGTGATTACGGGGAATTGAGTTATTTCAACGCAACTTTTTGAGACATGCATGTTTCCCTGAAGTTTTATCTTGAAATGGCACAAGAAATTAAATCAAAATATCGTAAAATTACTAAGATATATACAAGAAATGTCAGCGGGTTTTGTGTCGGACGAGAACGTGAGATGCGTGCTCACGACGGTCCGAGCACTTCGCGACGCCACTTGAAAAGAGCGATAAGGGGAGTTTGTAGAAGAAAGGTCGGTTTTCGAACGTAGCGCGCACTGTATAGTGAGATATATAATTACAAATAAACAAGTCTACATCTGGAGGAAAAGATTTTCAAAGCTGAGCTCATTTTGGTTTGAAGCTTCGAGCAGTGCACATAGATCTAATGAGGAGAAAATCGGAAAAATGATTCTTTTCTTAGTGAATAAATTGTTTGGTGAAAGCTATTTTGGTAAATATCATCTTGTCAGTTAGTAATAACAATTAGAAATTTTCAACCCATGCATTTATTCATATTTTTTATTAGAACAATGGCAAAGCGTCCAACCACGAATGAGTCTCATGACACAAGTAGTAGTGAAGATGAGCTCCAGATAGACCTCTATACAGACACGTTAGAAAGACTAACTGTAGAACAAAACGACAGCAGTGATAGTGATATCGTTCAACCTAGAAGGCGACAAATTGTTCGCATAGATAGCGAAAGCGATAATAGTAGTACGGAAGAAAACACATGGCAACATGACAACGTATCGTCAAGTGAAGAGTGGGAAGATGTTACCGAATCAGACGTTCCTCCAGCCACGATAAATTTTGATTTACACGAAGAAATAGCCGGACCACAAGTCCCGAGTAACATAAAAGAGCCCATAGACTATTTCACATTATATTTTACTGAAGAATTAGTAGACAGCATAATAAAAGAGACAAACAATTATGCCAAAGAAGAAATTGGAAAGAAACAGTTGCATACAGAAAGAGTAATACTACGCTTCTTGCGTGGAAAGATAAAAGAATTATTACCATGCTCACCAGTTATTATAACACAAACCTACAATCTACCCAGAGAACATTACGCGGTGGACATATCCTAACAGTCAGTAAGCCTGAAATGGTGTTAGAATATACTGCAAATATGGGTGGTGCGGATCGTGCGGATCAATATGCTTCGACGTATTGTTTCCTCCGTAAATCGCTCAAATGGTGGAGGAAGTTATTTTTTTGGGGGTTGGAAATGTGTGTGATAAACTCATACATAATGTATCGCATCGGAAAACAAACAAGTAATGAAATGCCAATGACACACCACAAGTTTGTCAAGACACTCGTTGACCAATTAAAGGGCGATTTTCGTGTATCGAGAACGCGTCCATCCACATCTTCTGCGGACAGTAGATTAAACAATAAACTACATATTCCCGATGTGGGACAAAGAAAACGGGACTGCATTGTGTGTTCTAACAGGAAAACACCTGGTGGCAGGCGTCAAACTACTCATTACTGTCAAACATGCACTAATCAGCCTGCAATGCATATTGGGGAGTGTTACAAAACTTATCATACTGTACAAAATTATAAACAATAAAATATTGTTTTTTTGCAAATATACATTCCTCGATGTCACCCAATTCATATAAGTCCAATATCATTATAATACGTTACTTGGTTCCAAAATTATACTAAATAATACGAGGGTCTGTAAATGCACGTTTCCGCCACAAAGTAGCGTCGAGTAGCTGGTAGCCAATGTCTAGAATGGTTCAGAGTGCAAAGGGTTAAAATGCCAAGAGCAAAAGACAAAGAGAGAATCCTAAAAGCAGCAAGAGAAAGAAAATCAGTTACCTACAAGGGAGTACCCATACGAATGTCAGCTGATTTCTCAACAGAAACTATGCAGGCCAGAAGGGAGTGGCAAGAAATATTCAAAGTGATGAATACCAAGAACCTACGACCAAGACTACTTTATCCAGAAAAGCTATCATTCAGAATTGAAGGTCAGATAAAGAGCTTCACAGATAAGAAAAAGCTAAAGGAGTTCATCACCACCAAACCAGTATTATATGAAATGCTGAAAGGTATCTTTTAAGAAGAGGAAGAAGAAGAAAAAGGTAAAGATACAAATTATGAACAACAAATACACATCTATCAATAAGTGAATCTGCCGAAACCGGTTTGGCTCAGTGGATAGAGCGTCGGCCTGAGAACTGAGAGGTCCCGGGTTCGATTCCGGTCAAGGGCATGTACCTGGGTTGCGGGCACATCCTCGGTGGGGGATGTGCAAGAGGCAGCTGATCGATGTTTCTCTCTCATCGATGTTTCTAACTCTCTCTATCTCTCTCCCTTCCTCTCTGTGAAAAATCAATAAAATATATTTTAAAAAAAATAAGTGAATCTAAAAATCAAGTGAATAAATAATCTGATGAACAGTATGAACTGGTGATTGTAATAGAATTAGGGACATAGAATGGGAATGGACTGACTATTCTTGGCGGGGGGGAAGGGATGTGTGGGGTGAGGGAAGAGATTGGACAATAATCGTGCACCTATGGATTAGGACAGTGGGTGGGGAGTGAGGGCGGTGGGTGGGGTGGGAACTGGGTGGAGGGGAGTTATGGTGGGAAAAAAGAGTAACTAATGTAATTATCTGAACAATAAAGATTTTATTAAAAAATAAAAGAAATGGGCTGTTGTGAGGAATTGGGAGAGAATAGATGTAATAAGCTCAGTATATACTTGTCACAGAGTAAGTACTCAACAAATAATAATTTTAAAAAGAGATGGCCGGCTCAAGGTCAGTTAGAATTGCGAGTGACTGTAAGTAATTGAAAGCCTGAAAAACTTGTCAGGGGTTTTATTTGGCCCATGGAACAGGAGTCTTGCTGTTAGCTTCTGAAGATTTCATCCACCGAATATCCTCAGAGACCCAGGCTCCCTCTAATCTTCCCACTTTACTAGTCTTGATTCTCAGTGTGACTTTCTTACTCACAGTTGCATAATGGCTGCTGCTGCACCTTCAAGCATCTTGTCTATGATCCAGGCAGTAGAAAGGAGACATGACAAACTCTTTCTCCTCCTGAAGCTTTTTCTTTTCATTCTGGAAGAGGCACTCTCCCTAGAGACTTGTTTCTCCTCGCTGGCCCTAGGTAGCTTGAGCTGCAAGAGCTTCTAGGAAAGGCGAGGACTTCGCTTTCTTGCCTCTGTTGAGGAGGAAGGCAAGAGGAAGGGCCGTGAGGGGCTGTGGGGGGTGAACCCATAGTGTTGACCACATGGGCTAAATGTGTGTCTTAGTTGGAACTTGAATCCAGCTCTTACCGTCACTAGACAGCTTCACATGGGAGGGGGGGCTATCCCTGCCTCGGCATAGTCCGGGACCTTTGCATGTCAGGTGATCTCTGGATCCTTGACTGATTCAAGGATAAATCAGAGAGAGAATAAAGCAAGCTTTATTTAGATAGAGAAACAGAAAGAAGCCAGGGCATGGATGCTGCTGTGAAAGAAGTAAAAAGCGCACGTCCAAGTGGACTCGGGCCAACTGGAGAGGGACTTGTGCCTTGAAAGTCTCACAAGAAAGTCAGGTCCCCAAAAGAAAGAGCAGAAGTCTGAGAAGAAAGTATGTCTAAAGCAAAGTGGGGGTGGGAGGGATCCATTTGGACACCAGGGGTGATCAGGCCTGACTTAATGGATCCCCTCACTCAGGAGTCACTTGAGGACGGTCATGTGGATGAGTTACCCCATGTCCAAAGGCAGACTTACCTATGGTCTCTGTGCTGACAAGGCACTTCTGACTAAGGATTCACTCTGCTGCTGACAGGGGACTTACCTAACACCAACCATGAGAAGTGACGGGAGAGATGAATTAGAGCGACAGTAAAGGAGAGAAAATAACTCCAGGTCCCATCTGGGTCTCTGAAAAGCATGTCACTGGAAAGGGACTGGGACAGAGGCGGGTCTGCACTGGCACTGTCTAGAATGTGTGGGTTCTTGACTTTGTGCAAGAAAGACTTAACAACAGGAGTCCAGGGTGATTTTGAAAGTACATTTATTAGAATTGGGGACAGTAAAACAAGGAGGGTATTAAGATAGAAGAGGCAAGATCACAGCAACAGGAGTGAGCCTAGGTGGAGCTGCCTTGGCCCTTTGGAAACATAAGGAAAAGAAGGAAGCCTAAGTGAGGCTGCCTGGACCATTAGAAAGGAAGTCACGGAGGCAGAAGTGAGCCATGCTGGGCTGCATGGACTCAGGAAATAAGTTACAGAGGCAAAAGGAGGTTCCTTGGAGACAGGATCAGGGGATTAGCCTGGGATGAGCTGCTGTTGCCCACTGCTTTCCTTGTTGCAAGTCTTGTTGGAACCCTTAGCGCTTAGGAGAAACAAATCAAAGATACATGCCTGAGAAAGGAAGAGTGGGGGAAGGTGCGGTGTGCTTGAGGGAGAGGGTGTACTGGATCCTTTGTCTTAAGGGTTTTTATCTGTTTTCTAAAGATGGGAATTTTAGAATGTTCATCGGCTTTCCAGGTGTGTCCTTTGATATGTTGATGCATCAAAATAAAAGTACAAGAGGATCAGGGTCATTCTCTAGTCAGTTTCGCCTTCAGTGAATGTCACTGGAAAGGGACCAGGACCAAGGCAGTTCTGCCCAGGCATGGTCTGGAATATGTAGACCATTTGCTCCTGAATGTCCTTGGTTAGGGAAGATAAGATCTTGCAATTTATTAGCTTGCTGTAAATTGCTTGGTCATTTGATTAGTTATCTGCCTCAGTTTCCTCATTCCAGTTGTCAAGCAATTTTCCTAACTTCTTACTAACCTGCTACATTACTAAGGCCAAAGCTTCAGGATTTACCACAAATACATCATTTCTCTTATTGTCCTTTGTGTGGCTCAGTTGCACATGGGGAAAACAGGCCCTGAGAGGCAAGGTGACAGCCCCAGTGTCACCACGTCAGAAATTAGAGCTAGAGCCAATTTTCTGATTTCCATTTCAGCCTTTCCATTGTGCTGAGCAATCTTGCCAGTGAGGATATTATATTGACATACATTGAAAGCCTCTGGTCTTCAACCCCAGAACTTATCTTCAAAGAAATACGACAGAGGATGTGACAGAGGCTGGAGGACAAAGTCATCAGGGGCAGTGGTGGCCTTGGGCAGAGTCATTGTCACCCTTCTCTAGCTTCCTGTTTTTCATGCCCACAACCCTTTGGTGCCTCCTTAATGCCTCAGACCATCTCCACTCTAGGGCCCATGACCATGTTACATGTCATCCATTCCCATCCTGTGTCCTCCTTCTGTGAAACTGCCTCCAAGGGGCACCTTATCACAAGGTATCCCCACACCTGCATCCCTTTGGGCATCGGAGACACTGAGGAATCAATAAGTGAGCTCATTTGATAAGTGAGCTTTGCAAAGTATTATGAGGAGCTCTCTCCTGAAAGGGCATTTTCACAGGGTCTTTTGGAGACAATTTCTTCATACAAAGGAGTGATTTCAGTAGGGAAGGTCTGATGCCATAGTAGGTGCCTGGGGGGTGGGGCGGGAGGGATTTGGGGATGTTTCTAAGGATTCTCAGATTCTCCTGTTTCCTGGTTAACTGTCAAGCTGTTGTCCTATTCTGGCTGGGAGGTTGGGACAGCTGATCTGATAGGACTGAGGTAGAGTATTGCCTTGAATGGTCTTCAGGGCTATGTGGCACCAAGGAGAGATGATGGCAATGGTGGGTGAAAAGCATGGGGATGTTAATAGAGGCAGGCAGCCAGGTTGTGGGTGCCCAGGTGAGTTGAGGGATTGAAGTGTGGGTGGAGGGGGCTGTGTATCCCAGGATAGTAGTGCATCTTTCCATAATGTGCCCCTGTCACTAGCACATAGGAGAATTGTTCCATGTTCCCTGCCCCGACCCCAACATCCCAGTTAGCTCAGGTACTTCTCTTGGGAGTCCTTTTGGGAGGTTCTAGGACATTTGGTAAGGCAGGATCTAGGACATTGGTAAGGCAGGATCATTAAAAAAAGAAAGTGTTTTTCTGTGTATTTCTTATGTCGCCATTATCAGCAAGGGTTCTGGAATCTTCTGCTTTGGCTCAAGTCCCATGTACACCATTTCTTGTGTGACCTTGGGGACAATTATCTACACTAATAAAAGAGAAAGATGCAAATTAACCATCACCTCGTCATGCCATCACACCCACAAGGCACGCCCACCAGCCAATCAGGAGTGAGTATGCAAATTAACCCAACTAAGATGGTGGTGGCCATGGAGCTGGAGTGAGCAAGAGGCTTGGGTTGCCCCCGGCAATGGAGGGAGCCAAGCTTCCCGTCTGCCCTGGCCAGCCCTGGGCTATGGTCAAGGCTACAAAGTTTCAATTATAGAAGATAAATAAATCCCAGATACCTGCTTCCAGCCTGCCCTGGCCTCCACTCAAGGAGGTGCTGAAAAAAAACAGCCATCAACTCCTTACCTAGGCTGGCCAGGCACCCCAGTGGGACCCCCCCCAACCCTGAAGGGGTTGTGGGCAGCCTGAAAAGGCCCTCACCCAGGCTTGGACAGCCTGCAAACAGCCATCAGCCCTTCACCCAGGCTGGCCAGGCACCCCAGCAGGACCCCCACCCTGATCCGGGACACCCTTCAGGGCAAACCAGCCGGCCCCCACCCTTGCACCAGGCCTCTATTCTATATAATAAAAGGGTAATATGCAAATTGACCCTAACATCAGAACGACTGGGAATGACTGGTCACTATGACACACACTGACCACCAGGAGGCAGACGCTCAATGCAGGAGCTGCCCCCTGGTGGTCAGTGAGCTCCCACAGGGGGAGCTCTGCTCAGCCACAAGCCAGGGTGATGGCTGCCAGTACAGCGGTGGTGGTGGGAGCCTCTCCCACCTCCTCAACAGTGCTAAGGATGTCTGACGGCAGCTTAGGCCTGCTCCCCGCTGGCAAGTGAACATCCCCTGAGGGCTCCCGGGCTGCCAGAGGGATGTATGACTGCCAGCTTAGGCCCAGTCCCCCGGGGAGTGAGCCTAAGCCAGCAGGTGGACATCCCCCGAGGGGTCCCAAACTGCGAGAGGGCACAGGCCAGGCTGAGGGACGCCACCCCCCCCCCCCCCCGAGTGCACAAATTTTTGTGCATCCGGCCTCTAGTAAAAAATAATATCATATGACTGTTGTGCATTTTGATTGAGATATTATACTTCTTTTAGCACCTAACACATAGTAGGTGTTTGCATAAGTCAGGGTTCTTTGGATATCTACATAAAGAGACTTATTAAGAGAAATTGGCTTACATGATTATGGAGGCTGAAATGTCCCGAGACCTGCAGTCTGTAGATAGAGATCCAGGAGAGCCCGTATATAGTTCCAGTACAAAGGCTGGGTGTCGTGTGATTCTGGAAAAGCCAATGTTTCAGTCCTCAGGCAGGAAAAGCCAGTGCCCCCGCTGGAAGGCAGCCAGGCAGGAGGACTTCCCTCTTGCTTATGGGAGGGCCAGCCTGTTTGTTCTATGCAGGTCTTTATTGGATTGGATGCCCCGCCCCACATGGGGGAGGGCAATCTGCTTTATTCAGTCAAATGACTCAAATGTCAGCCTCACGGGAATACCCTCACAGGCACAACCACAATATTGTTTGGTCAAGTGTCTGGGCACCCTGCGGCCCAGTCAAGTTGATATATGAAATTACCCATCACAGTATCCAAAAATTGTCAATCATTATCATTATTTTTACATTCTAGACTGCACTTCAGTTTCCTTAGCTCTGTCAGGGGCATAAGAATCCTCTCCTCTCTAGCCCTTGGAGATGTTATGGGGTGTAAATGAGACAATATTTATGAAGGTGCTCGGTATCTTGATAATATTGGTCTGTGGCTCCAGACATTTTCAGGAGTCGAAGGCAGGGCATTGGCCCAGATGAGCTCTGGAGATTTTCTTTGCTCTTAGAATTTGTGGCCATTGAATAACAAATCAGTTGTGTGCTAAGTACTTCCCAGGGGCCGGGGAGACTGATGAAAATAATAATCTACTCTTAGGAAGCTTATGACCTCATTAGGAGAACAAACTCTTTGAGGATCCAGACGTGCTTGGATTCCTGCTGATTGGCTAGATCAGTGATGGTGAACCTTTTGAGCTCGGCGTGTTAGCATTTTGAAAAACCCTAACTTAACTCTGGTGCCGTGTCACATATAGAAATTTTTTGATATTTGCAACCATAGTAAAACAAAGACTTATATTTTTGATATTTATTTTATATATTTAAATGCCATTTAACAAAGAAAAATCAACCAAAAAAACGAGTTCGCGTGTTACCTCTGACACGCGTGTCATAGGTTCACCATCACTGGGCTAGATGCTCAACAATCCCATTTGTTCTTGGGCTCATGGGAAGATCAAATTTCCCTGCTTCCTTTGCAGTTAATTGGAACCATGGGACTGGGCGTAGCCAATGAAAGGTGGGTGTCTCTTTGATGTTCCCTCCATTGTCGCTCTCTCCTCTCATTTCTATGGTGGCTGTGGAGGTCGCATATTAAAGACTGCGCTGGCTCCTGGTGACAGGAGACTGGGTCCTGGAGTCACGGTACGGGTGAGATGCCAGGAAAGCCTCTGGATTTGCATGAGACTGTGAGGTCCTGGGAACTAGACCTTGATTGCCTTAGGCCCCTGAGATCTGGGGTTGGTTTGTCATAGCAGCTAGCAATGCCTCCTTACATCACACAGGGAACACAATGCCAGAAACGGCCCTTCCCTCTGTTTGCTTTTATTGATTTGCACTGGAGGGTTCTGTTAAAAAAAAAAATTCCACCAGCTTCCATGACCGAGATTCAAATACAACAACCTTTCCATACATGGTAGTGGGGGGAGAGGGGAGAGAGGAGGTCTAAGGAAGAGATTGCAAAGTGACAAAGGGATCTGTTCAAGTGAATCTCTGGTCAGGGAAAGTTCAATGGGCATCGTGACCCAGTCCAGCAAAAGGTCCGGGGATTGGAGGAAAGAGTAATTCTGGAAAGAAAAAAGGAAGTGTGGCTCTTACTTTTGTCATCTGGGACTTGGCACTGTTTAGAGAAAAGGGCTGTGTGTGTCAAAACGTGAAGGGCTGCGCCCTGGCCGGTGTGCGGTGAGCATCGAGCATCCTCTCATGCACTGAGAGGTAACAGGTTTGATTCCCAGTCAGGGCATATGTCAGGGCTGTGGGTTCAGTTTCCCTGTAGGGGGCGTGCAGGAGGCAGCCAGTCGACTTCTCTCTCTCATTGGTGTTTCAATCTCTCTCTTTCCTTCTCCCTTCCTCTCTAAGATCAATGAAACATTTTTTTTAAATGGGAAGGGCTGCAACACTGTGGTCCCAAGTACCAGTACTGTGGGGCCCACCTGTGGGGCAGGGTGTGGGACATATTACGTACAGCAGTAGGGAGGTTAGTGCCAGTCAGGGGAGCTCCAAGTCCCGCAGCTGGAAAGCAGTGGTCTGGCGGGGGTGGTGGGAAAACCAGCAGCTGCCCACAGTGCCAAAGCGAATGAGATGTCACCCCCTGGGAACTCCCCAGTTTCTAGATTGGCACTGAGCCTTGAAGGGGATCTGAATTCCTCCCCCTGCCAGAGGAAGAGGCTACAGAGCAGCAGTTCTCGACCTGTGGGTTGCAACCCCTTTGGGGGTCGAACGACCCTTTCACAGGGGTCGCCTAAGACCATCGAAAAACACATATATAATTACATATTGTTTTTGTGTTTAATCGCTATGCGTTAATTATGTTCAATTTGTAACAATGAAAATACATCCTGCATATCAGATATTTACATTACAATTCATAACAGTAGCAAAATTACAGTTATGAAGTAACAACGAAAATAATTTTATGGTTAGGGGTCACCACCACATGAGGAACTGTATTAAAGGGTTGAGGCATTAGGAAGGTTGAGAACCACTGATAGAGTCATAGGACCAATTCCTCCATGCTCAGGTTACTGTCCACACCAGGCAGCATATTGTGAAATGCAAAGTTAGCACAGAGCAGCCTGAGCAGAGAAATACGATGGGGGATTTATAGTAAAGAAATCACAGGGACACTGGTGGGCTCCGCCTTGCTGCCTGAGGACCTCGGGAGATGGATTGTGTCTTTGTAATGTCGCAGCAACACCCCTCTGGCGAGGGCCCTTTGCTCCTCTTTCTTTCTTGCTCCAAACTGTTTGCCTTTCCGGACCTAGCTGTCATCTCCGTTCCTGGCCATCTCTCTTTAGAATATCGCAGCCCTCCATCCAGCACAGGGGTTCTGTCTCTCACCAGTTTTTAGTTGCTCTAAATGTGAACACAAATGGGGAAAAATGCAATTTAAAAAATACGTGGCTGTAACTGATTTATTAATAGGCCATAATGTTGGTAATAGGCAATCTATAAGTCTGTTCTTAAGAATTTATAGGGCAGATATTCCAGAGCCATATTAAAGACACCACTCATAAATGCCTGCAAGCCTCGGCCTATTAACTTAGGTGGCAGGAGAATATGATTATCTGTAGGAAAGCAGAGATCCAGCCCCCAGCTTTGATTTCCTCCGATGATCCAAAAAGCGCACAGTAAGTAAGCAAATTGCATGACACGCCGTAGGCAAAAGTGTCCTGTGCATAGAAATCAGATGTTGGCTTTCTTTGTGTGTGTGTGTGTGTGTGTGTGTGTGTGTGTGTGTGTGTGTGTTTCGGGAAAGAGCCTGGGCTTGGGAGTGCAGGAGTGGGGTCTGGGAGTCTTAGTTGGTGGGGGCTGGACAGATGCAGAGGCTGGGAATCCGGTCGATCCATGAGGGCCTTTTTCCTTTTCTCTTTATTCATTAAAATAATTCTGAATGTAAAAGTAAGCATGCTCACTATTGCGTATTTGACAAATATTGACAAGTGTTTAAAAAATGGGGGGAAATTGCCTATAATCAAGCAAGCGTGGATGACCTCTTTCTTTTAAGTCACCATTTTTTATCAAGGCCACTTGCATCAGGATTTCTGGGGATGAGGGGTGGGGCCTCATTTAAAATGGAGATTCCAGGCCCCAACCAAATCTACTGAATCAGAACATCTGGGGGTGGGGTTCCGGCCTCTGTATTGTTAGCAGGCTCCCCTGGTAATTCTGAGCGAGGCATGTAGAAGTTCAAGAACTTTGTTTTTCTTAAAGTGACTGTTGCCAGCTGGTGTAGCTCAGTGGTTGAGCATTGACCTATGAACCAGAAGGTGACGGTTCAATTCCCGGTCAGGGTGCATGCCCAGGTTGCAGGCTCAGTCCCCAGTAGAGGGTGTGCAAGAGGCAGCCAATCAATGATTCTCTCTCATCCTCGATGTTTCTCTCCCTCTCCCTTCCTCTCTGAAATCAAGAAAAATATATTTTAAAAATAAATAAATAAAAAGCCAAGTCTTATAAAAAAAACCAAAGTGATTGTCACCTCAGTACCGGTACTCAAATGGCAGCTTTTCAAACCAGTGAAATAAAAATCGCTTGGGGAGAGCAGTATTCAGAATAGCCAAAGGTGAAAGCAACCCAAGTGTTCATCAGCTGAAGAGTGGATAAACAAAATGTGGTCTGCCCACACAAAGCAATATTATTCAGCCACAAAAAGAAGTGAAGTACTGGCATATGCTACTGGATGATGAACCTTGAAAACATTATGCTGAGTGAAAGAAGACAGGCACAAAAGGACTCCTATTGTATGATTCCATTTCTATGCAATATCCAGAACAGGAAATTCTTAGAGACAGAAAGCAGATTAGTGGTTGCCAAGGGCTGGGGGGAGGTGCGAAGAATGGGGTTTCCTTTAATGGATAAGGACTTCCCTTTGGGGATGATGGATATGTTTTGGAACTAGATAGAGTTTGCCTGACACTAAGTTCATGGAGCCCCCATGATGGGATTAGAGTTCTTATAAAAAGAGGGAGAGCCCTAGCCGGTTTGGCTCAGCGGATGGAGCATCGGCCTGCGGACCAAAGGGTCCCAGGTTCGATTCCGGCCAAGGGCATGTGCTTGGTTGCAGGCTCCTCTCTGGCCCAGGCCCTGGTCAGGGCTTGTGTAGGAGGCAACCAGTCGATGTGTTTCTCTCACATCAATGTTTCTGTCTGTCTTTCCCTCTCTCTTTCACTCTCTCTAAAAATCAATGGAAAAATAGCCTCGAGTGAGGATTAATGGGAAAAAAAAGATGGAGAGACAGGGTCTTACTTTCTCTCTGCCATGTGAGGACACAGGGAGAACGCAGCCATCTGCAAGACAGGACGAGAGTTCTCACTAGGAACTGAATCTGCTGACACTTTGGCCTTGGCCTTCCGAGCCTCCAGACCTGTGAAAAGTAAATGTCTGCTGTTGAAGCCAGTCTGTGGTATTTGTGGTAGCAGCCCAAGCTGGCGACGACGGTCTCCTAAGCTTGCCATGCCTGTGCCTGTGCAGTACCCCTGCCTGCAGTGCCCTCCTTGACCTCTCCGGACGTATCCTAAGCCTTGGTTCTAGTTCCAACCTCAGGAGGCGTCTGGTGCAGTGTCTGCTCCCTTCCGCGGGGCTTGGGCATATCATCACCACCCCCAGCATCTAGCCGGTTGAATAGGTCAGTCCTTGATGACTTTGCTTCTTCCTGCGTCTGGTTCTACTGGCTGCACACGTTTTTCATCATATGTTAGTTTCATTTTTTCTTCATTAAAAAAAAAAGCCCTGGCAGGTTTGGCTCCGTGGATGGAGTATCAGCCCATGGACTGAAGGGTCCTGGGTTTGATTCAGGTCAAGGGCACATACCTCAGTTGGGGTGCATGCAGTAGGCATCCAATCTATGCACCTCACATCGATGTTTCTCCTCTCTCTCTCTCTCTCTCTCTCTCTCTCTCTCTCTCTCTCTCCCCCCTCCCCCTCGCCCCCCCCCCCCACCCCTCACCTCCCTCCACTCTCTCTAAAAATCAATGGAAAAATATTCTTGGGGGAGGATTAACAAAAAAACGAGTTTCACACTTTTTCTTGGGTGAGAATTCATTGATCTTTCCCACTCACCTCTGAAACTCTGAGCTTCTTTAGGGCAGGATCCCCACCTGGTTCCTCCAGCCCCCCGCCCCCCCACAGGGCCCACACATATCCCAGCAACTCCTTGTCTGCAAGCTCTCATTTTCATTTGGCAGATCATGTCTCCCCCTCACCTTCTGCAGTAATAACAGCAGTGATAAAAATAAGAGTATTAATAGTGTGGTTCATTGAGCATTTGTTATGTCCTAGGCATTGTATCAATTCTTTACATAAATCTTCTTGGAATCTTGCAACAGACTTGCAAAGAGGTTATTATAATTATTACCATTTTACTGTTATAGATAAGGAAACTGATGCTCAGAAAGCAATTCGTCAAAGTCAAAGATAGTAAAATAAGAAATGATGCAGTTAAAACTTGATCTCAGCTCTGACTCCTAAGTCCATGTTTCTAACCACTGTACAACACTGCCTTCCATGGTCAGTCCTAGTGCCTTAGTTGGAGCCCTTAGCACTTCTTGCCTTGAAAGCTGTGGTTTCCCATTCATTTATTCATTCTGCAAACTTTGTGAGACACTCAGTAAAGTGCTGGAGACTCAGAGAGGAATGAACGAGAGAAAATCCCTGTCTATATTTGAGATGGACTTGTTGTTTGTTCACTGACCAGCACTCACTTTTATTTCATAGATCACTACCTTTATGGAGGTAACCTTTCCCCAGTGGACACAGTATGGTTGGGCCATAATTGGGGGCTCTGCTGTACCCTGGCCTCGGGATGGCCCTGTGCCCTCCATCATCTTCTCCCTGGAATTTGAGTCTGAGCAGAGGGACAAGGTGCCTAAGGGGGTAAAGGTTCTATTTCCATCCCAGAAGTGGTGTCTCACTTAGATTCCACTTCCCAGCTCTATGGAGCATCCTTGGTTCATCACCAAGGCCCATTTTCCCAGCTCTCCTTGATTTCTTGAGCTCTGACATCCTCCCAGTAAACTCTCTTGCTGCTTAAGTTAGCCAGAGGCTGTCTCTGTCACTTACAACCAGTGAGCCCTGATCTCTATCAATGGATTAACAGAAAAATGAGTTTCACACCAATGAATTCTCACCCAAGAATAAGTGTGAAGTAGTGTGTAAGGTGGGAGCACATGACATGGGCATCCAGTTCAGCCTGAGGGGTCAGAGACACATCTTGGGAGAGGTAATCTCTGAACTGACTCTTGTAGGATGAACAGGAATTAGTGAGATGTAGATGGGATGGGGGAAGGGTGCACAGGCAGAGGGAAAGGATGCTGGTTCATCACAACAATCAGGGCTTTTATTGGGTGCTTTTCCCCACAGTAAGTTCTCTGAGGTTGGTGCTGTCACTGTTCCTATTTTAAAGGGAAGCTCAGAGAGGCAGTGGAACTTGCCCAAGACCACCCAGCTAGTGAACAAGAGAGATGGGATTTGAACATAGTTCTTTCTAGAGGCCTATTTCACCTTAGAGGTTCATGATCAGTCCCCAGAGTCAGTCAGGAGTTCATTCCGTTCAGCTAGCCTCCCCGCTCCTGGGGCAGTGGCCTTTCTGGCCACGTGATTTCCAACTCGGGCAACTCCTGGATATTCCTCAGGGAGGCCTGCTCTGCATACATGTGGGGCTAATGGCTGAGATGTTTTTATTTTCCTCAGAAAGAGCCATCCTTTATTTCTTTTCAGGAGTGTGGGCAATTAGAGGAGCCGGGCAGCAGGCCCCTGCTACTTGGCTTTATTTTCAATCTGATCCATCTTCCACTGTGGCCCAGGCAGGAGGGGCCTCCTGGGCATTAGCTTCTCAGAGGATGGGAAGATGCTGCCAAGAGCAGAGAGAGCCTGGAACAAGGCCAAGGGCAGGACCAAGGAAGGGAACGTGTGTAGGAGGCTTCGTGTGTGTCTGTGTGTGTGTGTGTGTGTGTGTGTAAGGGGTGTGGAGGGTGTGCATAGACTGGATGTCCCGCAGCCTGAATTAATCTCTCTCCATCCTAGCTCCTTCATCCAATTGATTCATTTGTTGTTTTGTTTTTCTCCTTTCTCATACAAATATCACAAGCTCTTTTTTGGGGGAAATATTAAGTTAGAAAATCAGAAAAAAACCCAAAACAAAATGAGGCCCAAATGTACTATCCCAACTAATCACTGTGAACAATTTGTGATTACCCAGTTTTCCACTCTTTTCTAATGTTCCTTAAAAAAACAAATAATCAAGCTGCATATATATCACAAATATCTTTCTATGGCAAGGATTTTTGTTTGCTGCATTGTAATTTTTTTTTACCACTGTTTATTCAGTGCCTACCATGTGCCAGGCAGCATTCTAGGTGTTGAGGATACATCAGTGAACAAAAAGGCAAACATCTCTGCCCTCCAATTAAAAGCCAAAGCCCACACAGTGACCTGCACAGTGTGACACCATCTTCCTTTCTACCCAGTAGCTTTTTATCCAGTCGGTGACTTTATCTCGCCGTTCTGCTTAAGAGCAGCTGGAGGAAGAATTACATCACCAAGTGGACTGGCCAGTAAGCCATGGACCAGGGACCATTTGAATCCCCCTTTTTCTTTCTAGCTGTAGCTCAACCCTGACTCAAACTAAGAAAGTAGGGACACAAAATGGGAAATGGACACAGTTCCTGTCCTCAGGGAGCTCACCGACTTTTAGATAGCTTTCAATTTCCCCCACTGTTAATGTCCTTCAGCGAACACTAGAGGATCGTGTTGGTGGAAGGTAGGAGGAGATGTTGCCGTTGGTCTGGGGAGACTGGGAAGATGGATGGCTTGTCATTCTGAGTCCGGAATCAGCAGTGGATCGTTATTCCAGGAGTAATGAAAGCTGGGCTTTGCTGCTTGTTCAGCCCCTACGTCTGAACCCCTGGGAGGACCTTGAGCCAAGCATTCTAGCTTTCTGAGAGCCTCCGGAGTCCCCTCTGTAAAATGGGAATGATGCCATGAGGTGTACATATCAGGATAATTTTCTCCAAGTGGGATGGATTTTTCCCTGTTAACCTAAAAATAAAAAGCCAAAGTGAGAACAACAAGAGTTTATTTGGGATCAAAATGAGCTGCAATTCTAGAAGCACAGATTCTGACAGAAACCCAAATAGTGTTCTGATCACAGGGTCAGGGCAAGGGGTTTTTAGGAGAACAGGAAGGGAATAATTACCTGAATGGAAGAAAGAAATTTCTATTGGTGTTAACAAGCTCTACAGGCTGGTTACTGATTTTATCTTCAGAAAGAGAATCCCTGGTCATCAGTCCTTGTGGTCAGGATGCCTTCTTCCCTGATAATTTTGCAAACACACCTGTTTGTAAGACAAAGTTGGTTTGGCCCAGTTCAGAGTTTTTCCTCCAGTCCACACATTCATGGAGCAAGACATGCAAGACAGTTCCTCTGGAATGGCTGCTCTGGCTCCATGTTAAAATCACTCCAGTTATGTCAACTTTTCACACACCCCAGATGACTGCTTCTCAGTTATGAGAATTTAATGCCTTTTCTTCACGATTTATTGTCCCAGGTACTTTACTATCTCATTCAATCCTATGAGGTAGGAATAATCATATGTCTTCCTTTAAAGATATGGAATCCAAACCTCAGAGAGTTTGAATAAATCACTCAAGTTCACACAGCCAAGAAGAGGCCAAGACGAAATTCCTACATGGGTCTGCTGAATGCAGGGCCGGTGTGCTTTCTTTTTCGCTAGACAGATTAAACACCAGGTCCTTTTACTAGACAATTCTCTCAGGATGAAGTACAGAATTCTTCAAGAAAGAGCTTAGCATTGCAAAACCAAGCATCCTGGAAAGAACGCCAAAAAATACATTTCAAAAGAACGTAACAAGGCTTTTAAAAAATGCACCTTTTTTTCATTGTTTTTCTTTTTGCCTCATTATGAAAGCAATTCATGTTCACTGTGGAAATTTGGAAAATACAGAAAAATATAAAGTAGAAAATAAAAATTCACTCTGATCTTATTACAGAAAGAAAATTGCTGTTAACATTTGTTTTATATCCTCCTGGCATTTTTTCATAGGCCTAAAATGTGTGTGTGTGTGTGTGTGTGTGTGTGTGTGTGTATATATATATTAACATAATTAGGATTGTCCTGCCAAATTGCTTTCCAGAAAGGTTGAACTAATTTATAATCCCACTAGGGTGTGTGAGAGTGTTTCCTTTACTCCGGCCAGCATAGAGGTTTTTCTTTTTGTCTTCACTAATTTCTTGTTTTCATTTGCATTTTTTGATGACTGAAAAGGCTGATTTTTAAAAAAATTTCATAAGCTTATTACACATGTCTTTTATCCTACTGAGAATTGTTTTTTCATGTCTTTGGCTCATTTTCTTTAATTGGAATTTTAGTTTTCTTTTATATTTCTTATTGATTTGCAAGAGCTCTTTATATATAACAGAGTTTTAAAATTTGGAGGTAATTTGGGGAATGCATACTTTCTCCTTGGTCTGCCATATTTATTACAGTTTCTTTTTTTCAAACTTCTTTGGTTTCCTAATGTGGCTTATGATTTTGGGGGAACAAAAAATAGGGTTTTTAAAATTGTGGTCAAAATATTGTTTTCCTTAGGATAACGTTTTAAAATAGTGATTGAAGACTTTACCCTATTACTGTAGACCATTCATTAGCTCTATTTCTCTAGCTTAGTGGTCCTCCAACATAACTTCAAATTAGAATTGCCTCAGTTAAAAAAACAAACTACCTAATGGTTAGGCCACACCCAACTGAATTAAATTAGAATCTCAGGAAGGTAGTTGAGCCTGTGCATCAGTATTTTAAAATCTCCCCTGATGTGGGCAGTGAGCAGTCATGGCTGAGTACTACTGCTTTAGCCCCACAGTGGGAAGATCTTTCTAGGTGCTGGTGTAAACAGTACAAATCAGTAATAATGCAAAGTCTAACCACTACCCCCATTTCCTGAACACTCAGTACCAAGATGGACCTCTGTCTTCTTGGAGCAGAAAACAGAGTGTGATGAGGCTAGGCAGACCTTGGGGGGTGTGAAGGAGCGCATGCTCTCGGGGGAGGTGGGTGCGCTCTTCAGAAAGGCAGAGGAGAAGAGCCGTGATCTATGTCACTTGGAGGAGAAAAGGAAATGCAGAGGAAGAAAAGCAGTGCAGAAGCCTGGTTCTCTGATTTCCATTTTACTCATGAAGAAAACGAAGATTAGGGAGGTTAAGCCAATTGCCCAAGGTCACCCAGCCATGTTCTGAGTTTTGAGGAATGAGGAGGGACATTCACTAGATATTATGCCACCAGCCTCCTTTGGGAGGGGGCTTGATGGGGGTCCTTCCTCCCAAGGTCTTGTTTTGCCTTTAGAACAGTGGTTCTCAACATTCCTAATACCGCGACCCTTTAACCCTTTACGGTCCAATTTTATTTTTGGAATTCAGACAGTCTGGTCAAAATTAATTGACAGGATTGAATGTTGAACCGGTTTGCAGTGTCCACCTCAGCCTCGACATTGGACCTGCTCCTAGCGCCTGGTCTGTCAAGTCAGCCTCCACATTGGACCGAAAAGGGTTAATACAGTTCCTCATGTTGTGGTGACCCCCAATTTCATTGTTACAAATTGAACATAATTAAAGCATAGTGATTAATCACAAAAACAATATGTAATTATATATGTGTTTTCCGATGGTCTTAGACAACCCCTGTGAAAGGGTCATTTGACCCCCAGGTTGAGAACCGCTGCTTTAGAACAACTGAGGATGCTGGGTAAGTTGAAGCTCTTTTTTCATTCTTCACCTATGGTGAGTAAGTTGATGAAAACAGCCAACAAATATGCTGTTTTGGGTTCCTTTTGTCTAGGATTGCCCAAACCAGCATTCCTTTCTGGTGACACAAGTAGTTGGAAGTTGGTTATAAATGATCATGCTCTGTTTTTAAAGCATATGGGTCTATAGCAGCGGTTCTCAACCTGTGGGTCTGAAGTATGGTAGCAGTCATCTCAGGTAGAAACTATAGTTTAACTTTAACCCTGCTGTTTGGCTTCTGTACTTATTTGCTTTGTTTAACAATAGAAAAGTTACTTTGATTTTCTGAACTTATGTATGCTATCCCATTGATCATGATCTCACTGGTTTTAGAAAGCACATTCTTCTGTACCTGGGAACCAGGACAGCACAATTATCCTAAATTGCCTCAGTGGCTCCGGATAACGTGTTTCCATTGACTCAGTTGTCCCAAGACCTGAGGGTTCCAGATAATGTGTTTCCCTTGACTCAGTCGTCCCAAGACCCATGGCTCCAGGCAGTGTGTTTCCATTGATTCAGTGATCCGGAGACCCCAAACTATAATTTAACTAACTTGCTCAATTCTGCTTCTGTAAACTGCTTTGTGCAAACCAGGTTCCTCATTCCAAACCCAAAGATGTAATTGATACCTTAGTGATCTTTGCCTATATAAATCTGGTGTTGGGGCTGGGTAAGGGACTGAGAGATTTGGAGAGCAAAATGCCCCCTCGTAGTCCCGGATTTGCAATAAATGTGACTCCTTAATTCTACTTCTTGAGGCGTCCTTGTGTGATTCACGGGGTACATTACAACAGGTCACAACCCCTTTGGGGGTTGAATGACCCTTTCACAGGGGTTGCCTAAGACCATCGGAAACACACATATATAATTACATGTTATTTTTGTGATTAATCACTATGCTTTATGTTCAATTTGTAACAATGAAATTGGGGGGTCACCACAACATGAGGAACTGTATTAAAGGGTTGCGGCATTAGGAAGGTTGAGAACCACTGGTCTATAGTCATGTTGGCAGAGACCATGGTGCCTTCTTGATGTCTGGTAGAGTCCCAGCCAACGTCCTTCAATTGGAGGCTGAATTGGAGCTTGTTTTGAAGCATGAACTAATACGAATTTATTCAATCTTTACAACAGCTCTAGCAAGCAAGTAATAGCTTTATTCCCATTTTGTAGATAAGGAAACTGAAGCACACAATTTAAGCCACACAAAACTCAAGGTCACCCATGCTGATGAAGGTTGGCGTGGACACACTGGCAAAGGATGGAATAATCTGCCTGCCTGTCCGCAGCCTGACTAGCGGCAGTCCCCAGCTGCCTGTCTGTTATCACCTCCCTCCCCTTTTCATCACCTTCCTACCCCGCCCTCCACCTGGCAAATCTGCCTCTCAGAACCTTTTCCTCATCAGAGGGTGAGTGTTTCTCTCCAGAGCTGCTCTTGGCAGGTAATTACTAATCAGATGTAGACAATCAAGCTGCATTTCCAAAACCCCTTTTCCTCCTCTCCTCCCCTCGGACACCTTTCTGGGGGGAAGGTGACTCCTTCAGGAATTCAGATTAACATCAACAACAGGGGTGGGAAGTGGGGAGAGGATGAAGGAAGGCATCAAACTCATTTGCAAATTGCAAATGTCAAGGCATCTTCTATGCTGGTTTGCTCTCTGCTATTTTAAGGGATCTCATTTAGCATAATATTTGCATCCTGTGTGTCTTACCAGGTAATTAGGAGTAGAGACGAATTCTTCTTGTTCCCAGACTAAGGGCATTGTGGTGGAGAATAAAGGAAGCTCTGGGGATAGCGCTCAGGCAGCAAAGCCTTTAAAAGTCACTTCTTCAGCCCCACTGTCTTGCTGAAATTCACGGAGCCCGGAGACATTCTGAACCTGGGTCATGCTCATTGTTTGGCTTCAGGGGTCCTATGACCCCTCCTCAATTCTAAGCAGAATTCTGTTTATGTAACTGTTTGCAATTCCCCCCACCCCCTGGGGTGGAAGTGTATAGCTTTCCTCAGTCTCAGTGGTCTGCAACTCTCAAATCAAGAATGACTCACAGGGGGGAATCTATTTTACTTCTCCAACAGTCATCCACCCTTTCAAGTCCCAGCATCTTGATTTTCTTTTGGGAAACTAACCCTCCTACACCCTCACTCCATTTTAGGGCTGTCCAACAGAACTTTCCGTGATGATGGAACTATTCTATTCAGTCTAGTTTTTTTGCCAAAGAGAGTCTCGCCAAGGAGCTATCTGCACTGGCTGCAGCAATGGTGAGGGTCCCTGGTAGTACACATCTTTGCCTGGTTTCTTCCCAAGCCTGACAGTTCTTCCTCCCCTTCCGATTTACTTGTCTTTCTTGTGACAACTGGCTGAGTATTTTTGAATGCAAAACACCATGATCCTTCATTAAAAGGCCTGTCACTATTGGTCTTCCTGGGAGAGAGTGATTACGCTATTAAGGGCCCCTTGACACATGGTCTAGGAATGACCATAGATACAGTGACCAAATGAAGAGTTGCCAGATAGGAGGGGGCGAGGGGACTGGGTGAAAAGGGTAAAGGGATTAAGAAATAAAAATTGGATGCTCTCTACAAGAGACCCACCTCAGAACGAAAGATACACACAGACTGAAAATGAAAGGATGGAAAAAAATATTCCTTTCAAGTGAAAACAAACAAACAAAAAATAGGTTGAGGTAGCAATGCTTATATCAGGCAAAATAGACTTCAAAACAAAGGCCATAACAAGAGACAAGGACATTACATAACACTAAAGATATAGATCCAACAAGAAGACATAACCCTTGTAAACATATATATACCCAACATAGGCGCACCTAAATATGTAAAGAAAATCTTGGTGGACATTAAGGGAGTGATGGACAGCAATACAGCCATAGTTGGGGATTTTAAAACCCTACTGACATTACTGGCTAGATTGTCTAGACAAAAAAATCAACAAGGAAGTAGTGACCTTAACACACTAGATCAGATTAATGTAATTGATATTTACAGGAGATTTAATCCCAAAGCAGCAAAATATACATTTTTTCTCAAGTGCACATGGGACATTCTAGGATAAACCACATGCTAGGACACAAGTTTAGTCTTACTAAATTCAAGAAGATTGAAATCATATCAAGCATCTTCTCCAACCACAATGGTATGAAACTAGAAATCAACTACAATAAAAAAACTCAAACACATGGAGACTGAATAACATGTTGTTAAACAATGAATGGGTTAACAATGAGACCAAGGAAGAAATAAAATGTTACCTGAAGACAGTGAAAATGAACACACAACATCCCCAAATGTATGGGACACAGTGGAAGCAGTACTGAGAGAGAGGTTCATAGCATTATAGGCCTACCTGAAGAAGCAAGAAAAGTCTCAAGTAAACAATCTAATCCTACACCTAAAAGAACTAGAAAAAGAACAACAATGCTCAGAGGAAGTAGAAGGAAGGAAATAATAAAGATTAGAGTGGAAATAAATGACATAGAGACTAAAAAATGATACGAAAGATCAGTGAAACCACAGCCACTGTGGAAAATAGTATGGAGTTACCTCAAAAATTTAAAAAAATGAAACTGCCTTAGGACCCAGCCATTCCATTTCTAAGAATATATCTGAAGAAATCCGAAACACTAATTCAAAAGAATATATGCTCCCCTATGTTCATTGCTGGTTGTTTACAATAGCCAAGATCTAGAAACAGCCCAAGTGCCCATCAGTAGATGAGAGGATAAAAACACTTTGGTACATTTACACATTGGACTCCTAGTTGGCCTTAAAAAAAGAAGAAATCTTACCTTTTGCGACAGCATGGATGGACCTGGAGTTTATTATGCTAAGTGAAATAAGCCAGTCAGAGAAAGACAAATACCATATGATGTAGACAGGATGGATTTAGTTGATATTTACAGAACATTTCATCCCATGCATGAATCTAATGAACAAAATAAGTTAACAAAATAGAAACAGAAGCATAGATACATAAAACAGACTGACAGCTGTCAGGGGAGGTGGTTGGAAGGCCGGGTGAAAAAAGGTAAAGAGATTACGCAAAAATACATATTATAGACACAGAAAACAGTATGGTGATAGCCAAAGTGGGGATAAATGAGCATAGAAAGAGACTGGGTGATGGGTGCACAATGGTTGTGTTCCTTTTGGAACCAAGTCAACTTGTTCCAAAAGGAACACAACCATATGGCAATGCTGTTATATTGAGAATGGCTATAGAGGGGCAAGGATGGAATTGAGGCCAATGAGGAGGCTACTGCAAAAATCCAGGGAAGGCATGATGGGTAGCTTGGACCTGCTGGAGGTGGTGAGGAGTAGCCAGATTTTGAATAGAGGGACTAAGAGTTTTTAGCAAACATGAGGTTCAGAAAGTATCTGCGCCACCCTTCCCAGCCATCCAGGCCATGGGGGCTTGTGTAACTGAATTCTTGGGTTCTGAAGGCAGCCACTAGGACCCTTGGCTCCTCCATGGGCCTGCATATATCGGATGTGTCAGCACCAGGAGTTATTGCTGGCAACATCTTTTGTCCTTCTGGCAGAGAGATCAGGGGAAGCTTTTATCTTAATAAGGTTACATAGGGCGCCATCATCCATCCATCTTCCCCAGTTAACTTGGGGGAGAATAGGAGGGTGATGGCGGAAGGGAAGGCCGCCCCAAGCTGATGAACATGAATCAGAACTGTCTGTTTGGAGTCTCTGAGGTCTCATCAGAAAGGAGGAGGGAGGTGAGTGGGTCTTGTCAAAGATGTTATGGTGGAGAAGAGAGTCAGCAGGCTGTCTTGTAGTGGGGGATTGATTTAGGAATCACCCCAGTGGGCTTTGCCTGACTTAATGGGAGAACTCTGCCTGCATCCCACAGACTTGGGACATTGTTTATGTCACCAGGCAAGTTGGAATATCAGGATCCTGGAAACTTCACTGATCTCTGCCATAGGAGGGGCGTGTGTGGACTGCCATAGCTGTTTGTAATGGTGTGTCATCCTGGATGTATGTTAGATTCATCAGTGGAGAGGTAAAGGGGAAGAAGGGAGGGAGGGCAGGCATCAATTTAGGTCTCCATCCTAAATATGCCAAATTGCAATCTGTTGGAACAAACTCCCAGGAGTATGGACAGTGGATCTCTGTCCGAGGTGCTGAATCGCCCAAGCACACACTTCTCTTGCTGCGCCTTATTTCCTTCATTCAAATTTTAACAGATATTTATTGAGCACCTACAACAAAAATCCCTGCCCTCTTGGAGCCTATGTTCTAGTGGAGAGAGTCAGATAAGAAGTTTATAAAAATCAGATCATATATTAGAAATGGAAAAGTGCTTAGGGAAAAAATAAAGCGGGGTAATGGGGTAGGGAGAGCGGAATTTGCATTGCAGCTGTAAATAGGGGGGTCAGCTAAGGCCTCCGGAGATGAGGACATTGAATAAACATTGGAGAGAGATGAGGGGGTGAGCTATTCAGATTTGCTGAGGGTATTGCTCATGTGTCCCATCAAATCCCTGTTCCTTCTCACATCAGTGATTTTGATTATGATATTCCCTCTTCCTAGAATTTTCTTTCCTCCAATTTCCATCACTACTGTGTTCAAATCCTATTCTTTAGGAAAAAAAGACCCTATGTAAATATCACCACCCTTAGAAGGCCTACCAGGGTTGTCCTTTTCTACTAGCCTTCAAACTCTCTCTCTAATAGATGGGTGGATGGATGGATGGATGGAGGTTTCTCTCTGGTTCTTCTTTTCTACTGTGTTGCTATAACTGCTTAGGTTCCCAGTTTGGCTCTTCAACTAGTCTGGGAGTTCACAAAGGTAGGACCTATGCTTCCCTGGTTAAGATCACAATGCCTGGAATCAGACAGGCCTATATTCAAATCTAATCAAATTCCTCTACTTGTTTTGCACAAGTCACTTCACCTCTGAGGACTTCAGTTTCCTTATCTGTAACATGGAGGTAATAATATTACCTGAATTAGGGGGTTTTGTGATAATTAAGCATTCATAAATGTAAGGCATTCAGCAAGGCACCTGGTATAAGATCATGGTAGCTAGAATTAGAAGTATTTCTTCTTATCTCCCCTATACCTATCCCAGATACTTTTTTTTACCCTGTAATGTTTGTGAATGAATGCATCTCTTCGTCAATCTTTCTCAGAGTGGTCTATCACCCACGTATGCAAGAATCAAGCAGGGCTTATTAAAATGCAGATCTCTGGGCTCTTGGCCCTCCTGAACTCAGGGGTCTAGGAATCGGATGTTTAAACAATGCCCTGGGTGATTTGTGCACACTAAAATTTGAGAACCATGGATGATGATAATAATAGTAGCTGTGGCATAGAGATCTTTGTAAATTATATATACTTTTGGATTAGATATATATGAAATATACACACACACACACACACACACACACATATATATATATATATATATATATATATATATATATATATATATAACTTTTACAACTATTCACATAAAAATATATGGCTTAGCACAGTGCCTGGCACACACGGCAAGTCTTGCTGTTGTCTGTAAGCAACCTCTGTGACTAGTCAGTTCATGTGAATTTGACGGGGGGCTCCTGGGCTTGCTTTGGAGGCCTCCTTACTGTCCAGCCTTGCTTTGCTCTCTGTGTGCACAGCTGTTCTAAAGACAGGACCCTCAGACAGGGAGAAAATGAACCAAAATGAGCTTTAAGCACTTGCCCTACTGCTGTTGCTGCTGCTGGTAGAAAAATAGCATCATCTCTGCTCTTCAAAATTCCCTTGGCAGATGTGCATACAGCTGTTCCGCCTCCTTCCTGTGGGCAGAGAACAGGCGGATGCTGCCAGGAGTCCAGGAAACCATGCTATAACCAGCTTATGCAAATGAGGCCCATGACGGTGTTCCCCCTTCTAACTAGTCTCCCTTCTTTATTTCTCTCCCTGGAGGCAGTGGTGTGGGAGACAGCTCTTAGTTCTAGGTGCTTCTAGAGGAGGAACTGGAGGAGGGAGGGGCCCAGAGGGGAAAACAGCCAGGAAGGGAGGAGGAGATGAAGAAGAGCAAATCTGGGTGGTTGCAGGGATGCAATAAGGAGTGTTGGCAGAGTTTAATCCTAACAACACTGACTTGCTGTGTGACCTTGGGCAAGTCACTCCCCTCTCTGACTCTCATCCTGAGAGTCAACGGCACATGAGAGTGGAGTGAGCATAAACGTTGGAGCCCAGTCTTTGCAGGTTGGAATCCTGGCTCCACCTGTACTGCTTGTGTGACCTTGGGCGAGTATCTTTACTCCTTTGCATCCTTAGTTTTGTCTAAAGAAAGGGGATAAGTAATCTTTGTCCTGTGTACCCAACAGGTTTACTGTAAGGATGAAATGACCCAGCACATGTCGAAACACATCCTAAGACGTGAAATGCTGGAGCTGTATGAGTTGTCATTCATTCCATCCAAGGGAACTTGATTTCTTTATCCCCACCAAGTCCAGGGCAACATTGTGTGGGACCAGAAAACCTAAGACCAGCCACCAGGAGAGGCTTGCCTTCCTGTTGGTGCTGCCTGCAGGAGGATCAATCTCAACATGCCCTTCACCCCACTTGCTAACGCAACTCCAGGCATTGACATAGGGAAGGCACACCTTCCATCCATCATGGGAGCAGAGGCAGTTTAATGTAATAGGTAAGCACAGGAGGCATGAGATGGGTCTAGTTTCAGATCTCAGGTCTGTCACTTACTGGCTGTGTGATTTGGCACATCACTTAACCTCTCTAAGCCCAGGCTTCCTCCACATTTAAATGAAGATAATCATAACGACCTCACAGCATTATTGAGGATTAAAGAGATAAAGTATATATAAAGTCTATTGCCCAACTGGGTACATAGTAGGTGCTCAGTGAGCACATGTTAGCTCTTATTCCTTCATTATTATTATGTTGAGTCCGAGGGAAGGACAGCCTTCTCAGGTTTGCCCATGAGACCGAGAGTCCATCGACTGCAAGTGCGAGGAGAGCTGGGATCAGCATGGCTGGGTGTGAGGCCTGCCAAGGCTGTGTGCCTTTAGAGTTGTCCCTTCCTCTGAATTTTAATTTTCCCATCTGTAAGTAGGGGAAGTGGCCTTTAGCTGTCTCCCTCACTGGGTCGTGGGGCTCAGATGAGTGACTTCATAAAAAATGCCTTGCCAATTATAAAGTGCCATGTAGCTGAGAAGAGGAGCTAGTGCAGGGGTGGGCAAACTTTTTGACTTGAGGGCCACAATGGGTTCTTAAACTGGACCGGAGGGCTGGAACAAAAGCATGGATGGAGTGTTTGTGTGAACTAATATAAATTCAAAGTAAACATCATTACATAAAAGGGTACGGTCTTTTTTTTTTTTTAGTTTTATTCATTTCAAACGGGCCGGATCCAGCCCGCGGGCCGTAGTTTGCCCACGGCTGAGCTAGTGTGTGGGTACCACCTCTCCCCACAGGCTGCTTCCTCCTTGCCATTCTGCAGCTCACTATGAGCCAGGCAGACAAGCAGATGGGATTTGGCTTGTCAAAGCCTGAATCCTCCAGAAATAGGGGAATGCCCTAGCCACCAAGATCTACCCCCTCTGCCAGCGGCGCACGGGACATCACCAACCCTTGGCAATTTCTTAAGGCTCTTCCCACTGGCAGTTTACCTCAGCAGCTGAGCCAAGACAGCCCAACTCCTCGAGAACATATTACCGTCTGGCCTCCCCAACACACACACACCCCAATACCCAGGGCCCCACGAGGAAACAGAGAGCTGAGAGCCTGAAGAAAGTTTAATGAAAGGACTACTCGCAGAGAGGTAGGCAGGGTTAGGGGGACTGATCAGGGATGTGAGACCCCCAGAGATTAGCCAGAGCTGGGAGCACCCCTAGGCTTGACTATCAAGCAGAGGAACCGGATTACCAGAAGCTGGTGAGAGGTGGAGCTGGGGGCGGTGCCAGAGGGAGCTGTGGTCATAGAAGGACATGGCCAGAATCACAGCACTGAGTCAGGGAAGGAGTGGGAGGGAGTGGGAGGAAATGGGAGAAGTACCTCCAAGTCTTTCTTCCAGCTTTCCCACCTCTGCTGGTGCCTCCCAGTGACCAAGCCCACTGGGAAGCTAGAGGACAAGGGACCCATGGATGCTGTCTGACGGGTGAGCCTCTTGAGACAGGTGGTGCAGAGAATGACAGAGGGTGACCTGGTTGGGGAGCATCACAAGCAGATAATAGCCAGCCCACTCCCAACGCTCCTTCTTGTTCGCCCTATTGGGCCCCCGACTCTTAGTGAAGGGTACCTTCTCCACTTTTCTGGAGCCGTTTTCCAAGTAGCACTGACTTTCTCAAGGATATCAAATGTAGACTGTAGGGGGCGCTGGAGTCTGCTTCAGGCGTAGTTGGATGGTGAGCCCCATGAAGCCAAGGTCAGTGAACAGAGTTCAGCTCTTCCCAGAACTGTTATTGCCATCTTCTTTCCATGCAGCTTGAGGGCACCTCATTTCTGTGGCTCCCCCATAGTGGTTATGTGCATGGCTTTGGAGTCAGACAGACCTGGCCCTTCCACTCCTGGCTGTTTAGACTTGGATGTGTTTGCTAACCTCTCTGAGCTTCAGTCCCTGCATGCATAAGAGAGGGCATATATGTACTTTATAGAGTTGTTACAGGGGTTGAATGAGAAGCTAAGAGCAAGGATCTGGCCACCCAGAAGACTCAGGATGTGACAGCTAGAATATTATGCTGTCACTGGTGTATGACGTTCCCTGGTAGGGCTTCCTTGGCTGGGGAGCAGCCCCCTCCTGGCCCCCACCTCCTCGTTTTGTCCTTTTCTCCATCCAGCGCTCACTGCTAGCTCTGTGCCCCTGGGAAGGGCTGCTGTCTGGCTCAGCTTGCAGAGAGCTGGGCAGGAGAGGCTGGGAGAATGCAAATGTGGCCTTATCTGCGTGTGTGCAGCTGCTCCTTCCTTGAGTCCCTCGCGGGGAAGAAGGGCAAGTTCTGGGCCCCGCAGGCTGCCCCAGGTTCTTCTGGCCAGGTTGATTCTGTAATATCAGCCACAGCAAGACTATCCAGCAACACCTCAGGCTTCTCTATTTGCAATGAGCTCTAATCACTATCATCTCACTGTAGCCTCCCAATGACCCTGGATCATTATTACCACCATGTTGTACAGGGGAGGAACACCAAGGCTCAGAAGGGTAAGCAGACTGGTCCAAGGTCACATGGCTAATTGGTGGTGGAGTAGAGATTAGAACCCATGCAGTTGGGCTCCAGGATTTAAAGTTCATTGTATTAGTGAGCATTGCTTCTGGCTGCAAGTAAGGGAAAACCTTGACTCAAACAAGGAAGTACTGAAACAAGGAAGACTTTCATCATGTCCCACACGGGCAGTCTGGAGGACATTGGGTTCTCTGGTTCCTCAGTCAGCATTTCAACAATGTCATCTAACTTGATTCTTCCCAATCTAAGCTTGTTGGAATCGCACTTAGTCCGGCTCCTCTCAAAGTCACAACATGGCTGCTGTGGCTCCAGGTGTCACGTCCAGATAGAACGTCCAGGGGAGATGAGAGGCCTTCTCTTGATTATGTTGCTTTAAGAGCAAGGAGACATTTCCAGAAGCCATTGGCCCAAAACTGAGTCCCGTGTCTGATTCCCAAATCTCTGGCAAGAAAAAAAAAAAAAAGCAGGAATGGCTGAGACAAATTAGACTTTACTTCTGAGTCAAGAAGGGGAGGGAGAAATGGCCTTGATGGACCACCTTCTGCCCCCTACCTTCATCTTGTGACTCCTGTACTGTTAATCCTGGCTCTGTGACTCGTCATCTATCTGCGTCCATTACTAGTCACAAAGCGGGCTCCATGGTGTATAAGATAAACCTGGGGTTAGGACACGGGCTTTGTGGTTTCAGCCTGGCAGTGACTTGGAAGATAACTGGGCAGGAGACTTTCCCTCCCTGGAGGGTGTACACTGTCGTGGGTGAGCATCCCATCTCTGGGGTCAGAAAGCTCTGTCCCATTCGGGCCGTGTGGCCCTGAGCAAGCCTTTCTGGCCTCCATTCTTCTTCCAGTAAAAGGGGCCTAGCAATGGTCTGTGTCTCCAGACTACACTGCAAAGGCGCCTGGCATAGTGCCTAGTGCCTAGTAGGTGCTCAGTAAAGACCAGCTAGTGTTCATTTTCTTCCCCTTGAGAATGAAGAAGCTTGTAGTCTCTTTGAGCCCATGTGCTCTTGGAGACCCTGGCTTTGTGTTGAACCCCATGGCCAGCTTAAATCTCATTGTTCCCCTAGAAGAGCGGGGATAGCTAATATCCTTTTGGCTCCTGAGGGAACTTTTCCAGGCAGCCATAATGCCCAGCCCTATCTCTGTGAAGCTAGACCACCATCTACACGCCATGCAAAACATCCGGCTGACCTTTCCTTCTGCTGGTCAGTGCTGTGTGAAGCTGGTGTGAAGGGACCTAAAGAAGACAGCCTTTCTGGGACAGCAGTAGGGAGCTGGTGGCATTTCCTTCCCCCCAAGTGGCCTGGGGGCAGCAAGTGACACCTCAGAGTCACCTGAGCTGCTCTGGGGCTGGTGAGTGGCGAGTGTAGCTGTGGTCCAGCATGCTGCTCAGGAGTGTGAGTACATATGTTGGATGGGGGAGAGAGAAGGCAGAGCATGGTCGTGGGGGATGGCGTTCCCTCCCCTTCCTCTCCAGTCTCTCAATGTGAGTTCTTTGTAGCTAAGATGAATTTTCTTATTTAGCATTTATGTGGCACTTTGGATCTGCACAGTGCTTTACAACCCGTTTTATTAGCTGCGCTTGTGTGTTATATATAGCAGCAACCTCAGCTGCACCCAGAGACTCTCTCCAGAGATGTGAACTGAGCAAGGCAAACTTTACCTAACTCTTTTCTCAAGCTTTCTCAAGCTTTGCCCATTTCCTGGAACAATTTCAGGTCTTTTGTGGGTGAACAAGTGTTGGAGGGGATTGGTGGTGGGGGTGGTGCTGGGGTGGAGGTCCTCATGGGGACCTGGCAGCCAAAGCTTTCCCTTATCCCCGAGAAATCGGATAATCTAATCACCAGATGACTTGCCTGGCTCAGCCCATACTTGCCCGGGCTAGTGGATAAGGGGCCACGTGCAAGACTCGCTTAAAACTCCTTCCATTTCTTGGTGAAGACACTTGTTCTTTGTAATTGACCTTGCGATATGGCTACTAACCTGTCTTTGAGTGAGTCACCCTCCTCTCCCCACTCCACTCCAAAGCTGACCATGAGACAAGGACATGGTGTAAATAGATTATTAGGAAGGTGATCTCAGGAAGCATGAGTGAGGGAATGGGAAAGTGAGATGAGGAAGGGAGAGAAGCCTGGAGAAGTGTGTTATTCAGGGGACACTCCTGTGGCCACCTGGAGCTTTCTTCTACTGGGAAACCTTGGAATGTGACTTCATTTGGAAATACAGTCTTTGCAGCTCTAATCAAGTTATAACGAGGATATACTGGGTTAATACAATGACTACTGTCCTTATGTGAGAAATTTGGACAGAGAGACACCGAGAGATGCCATGTGACAACACAGGAAGACATGGGAGTGATGCATCTTCAAGTCAAGGAATGCCAAGATAGCTGGTAGCCACCAACCTAGGAAGAGGCAAGGAAGGGTCCTTCCCTAGAGTCTTATGAGGGAGAAGAATGGGGTCCTGGGGGCACCTTGATTTCTGACTCCTTGCCTCTAGAACTGTGAGACGATAACTGTTATTTTAAGCCATCCTGTTTGTGGGAATTGGTTATACAGCCCTAGGGAACTAAGGTGCCACACAAGAGCTATGTAATTGCACTTGTGGAAGCCAATACAGGGAGCTGTGGTAGCCAGTGAAGGGGGTGGAAGGGTGGGCAAGGGCACTGGAGCTGGGCTCTGAAGATGGCATAGAAGTGTGTGCACAGAAGGAAGATCTAGGCTGGAGGGAGCAGAAAGTGCCAAGTTTCTGTGGATTAAGTATGACCCACCCCCTGGAGAAATGGACAGATCAATGCGGGAGCCAGGCCATTCCCCTCCCAACCCTTCTGGCTTCTGGCTTCTCTTCTAGGGGCTGTTGGTTCAGTATGTCTGTCGGTCCATCTACTGGGTGTTCCCTCTCCTTTTACTCCTTCCCCACTGCCCTTGTGGAGTCCTTGTCCTTGAATAGGGACTAAGGCTGCAGGGGGTAGGCACAAAGGTGCTTTGTGCTGTAGCACCCAGCATCTTCTAGGCAAGGGAGCTGGCTCGGCTGTGAATGGGCCTCAGACAAAGGCATCGCCTGTGAGTACCTGTAATTGGAGTGTCCGCGTGCAATGCTAGGGACAAAAGGGAGATGAATGACTGTGTTGTCTGCTGTCTGTTGCTATGGTTTCCATGGGCTGGTAGGGAGCATGGTTACCAGGCAACGAAAGAGGGACCAAGACAAAGGGAGATGGTGTGAAGGAGAGGTTTGGGGCAGGTATGAGTGTATGCAGGGTGAGATGTGGAGGAGGTACAGAGAGAACGAGGGAGAGACGCAGGCAGACATGGATGACAGACGGAGGCAGAGGGGAGAAACAGAGATGAAAGGGAGAGAAAGGGAGGGAGAGAGAGGGAGGGAGGGAGAGAGGGGGAGGGAGGGAGGGAGGGAGGGAGAAGGTGGGTCAAGGGTGAGGGAGAAAGAGACATAACACACAGAAAAAAGACTTAGAGAAGCAAGACACTAAAACTGAGAAAGAGAGACAGAGACACTAGAGAAATGGAGATATTCACCCAGGAGTGCCTGCTGTGTGCCAGGGCCTGTGGCCTCTGGGGATAGGGCTGTTAGGAAGACAGATACCATTGCTACCCTTGGAGCTCACAGATCCAGAGAGGGAGACACGCATGCTGTGATGGAGGCAGGGCATGCTCCCTTCCCCCTTGGAGTGACTGGGGCTTCCTGTCCAGGCTCGTGTCTCTTGGAGGCTGGTGGCCTCTGGAGAGGGCCTCTGCGTTCTTCCTCCTTCTCCAGGCAGCTGCACTCCTAGGAGGCTGTTTGCACAAGTGACTGGGTAAATGGCACTGTACCTCTCCCTGGTAGCTCTCTCATTGGCCGCCCATCTTGATGCTTGAATCTTCCACCATTATGACTACTTTGGCCAAGTTACTTCCTTTGATGATTCTATAGCTACACAATTCTTTTACATGTTACTCATTGGATCCTATATGGCAGGTAGCATCACTGCTTCCACCATGGAGGAGTGGAAACTGAGGTCCTGAGCGATGAAGTGCTTCGCTTGGGTCACACCCTCACTCAGTGGCACAGCCCCTGCAGCCTTCATATCCCCCGCTCAGTGTTCTTCCTTCTGCTCACATCCCTGTCTGGGTCAGGCTCACTTGTTTTCAAGGAGCAGAAACCTACACCAATGGCCTTAGTGAAATGGGAGGTTTATTGAAAGGACAGTGAAATGGCTCTTGAGACCCAAGGGCAGGCCTCAGAGCGGTTCTTACAGACTCCTTCGGGGCACTGAACAGAGATCAGAAGCCAAGGAGACCATTCCTTCCCCTTCTCTCCTTCTGAGACTGGCTAGTGGCTCCTCTCTGCTTTTCTCTACACGTTGGCTCAGCTCACAGGATTGAAAAATGCCAAGAATGACCTTCAAGAAAATTCTCTTTGTCTTACAACTTGGATTCTCAAGAGAGACCCCGATTAGCTCACTTAAATCAAGTGTACGGTTCTGGTCTAATCAGTGGTGGCCAGTGGGGAGGCTCCTAGCATGTGACATGACTGGCTACTTGTGGCTACCTCTTCTGCAACGGCTGTCAAAATGGGGGTGTCAACAGGACAGAGCCCCCAAGTTATCCACCTGAACACACTCAGTTCCGTCATGGGGATACCGAGATTAACCTTGCCTGTCTTCCAAGGCTGTTGTGAGGAGCTCACAAACTGTCAAGGGCCTCAAAGACAAAACACCCACCCCCCATCTCCTTGCCAAGGTCACAGCCCTGACTCAGTGGGGCAGTGTTCAAGGAAATTGTGATTGATGAGTGAGCCATGGAAGGCAGGAAGAGTTGAGAGGGTGGGTGGTCCAAGGTGTGTATCATGAAGAGGTGCATATGAGGAGGAGGATGCCATTCATTCATTCATTCATTCACTCACTCACTCATGTACTAAGTCCTGTGAGCCAACAATGTTCTGGAAACCAGGTGATAAAGTAGTGATGGAGAAACAGTGGTGAAGATGGCATGGCCTCTGTTCCCCAGAGATGCACAGGGCGTGGGTGACAGGCACACAACCTGCCGGTTACAAAATATCTTGAGATGGTCTATGCCAGAGAGAAAATGGGAACAGCAGGGGTGTCTGGGAGCACCAAGGAAGGACAAGTGCAGGTGAGCCCAGAAGGGCCTTTGAGGGATGAATAGGATTTGGAGAGGCAGAAAAAGGTAGGGTTAGAGAGTGGTGGGCAGAGGTATACTGGAAGAGTCATAGAAGCATGAGTGACATGAAAGTGAAGGGTCCCCCTTGGTGGGGTGCAGGGAGTGTGTGGGGTCGTGGTGAGAGCACTGGCAATCAAGACTGGAGATCATCACGGAGCTAAAATATTCAGACTAAAACCTAAGGACACTGGGAAGCCATTGGGAGGTTTTAACAGGGGCTGGAGAAGAGGGTGCTGCTTCAGATTTGTCCCTAGAAAGATCACTCCAGCTGCAGAACAAAGTAGAATGAGTGGGGGACATGGAGGCAGAGAGGTCTGGGTGAGGGGGTGGTGAGCACTGCCTTTCAAGTTTTAATGTTCCCCCAGGAACTTGGCTAAAGATACTGATTACAGGTCTCCCCAGCAGAGATCAATTCAGTAGGTTTGAAAGGGACCCATGTAACTGCCTTTTCCAGTAGTGCCCTTGGTGATGAGTAAAAATGGTTCCCAGACCACTCTAAGAAACTGTGGTCTAAGAGACAGGAAGGTACAGATATGAATCAGGGCATATTTATTTATTTTTAAAAATATATTGATTTCAGAGAGGAAGGGAGAGGGAGAGAGATAGAAACATCAATGATGAGAGAGAATCATTGATCGGCTGCCTTCTGCAGGGGATTGAGCCCACCACCCGGGCCTGTGCCCTGATCAGGAATCGAACCATGACTCCTGGTTCATAGGTCGATGCTCAACCACTGAGCCACACTGGCTGGGCTCAGAAATTATTTTAGAAACATCTTGCCAGTTACCACTTTAAAACCAAAGACCATTTCATGACTCTGATGGATTTTCACAAGAGTGGTTATAATTGGTTCATCATTATCATCTCACATATATATCATGTTACACACTCAGCTGCCAACATCTGTTGCTTGTAACCAGGGAATAAGACAGCAGGATGGAACTTGGTAGTAGCTCATTCTTACCATTTTTTTTATCTGCCTTCTCATAGGCCTACTGTGGTGGGGGTGGTGGAGGGAAAGTTAAACTTTATTGATTACTTTCTGCAATTTTGCAATGTCTCAGATCTGATAGGCCACCCAAGGAACTTCGAGGTTTCATGCGGGTACCTGGCGGAAGCAGGGGAGAGGTGCGGTAGGAATAGATCATTTAGAAAGGTCTGGAGGTTCTGGAGGGTGAACTTCCTCACATCAGAATTCAGTTTAGCACCTATAGGAGACATGCTATTTCCTCCCTGGGCAGGGCCCTACTCTGGGCCACCCCCAGGATGACCTTGCTGGGAGGGGTCAGGAAGACCTTAATCAAGCCACAAGCTCCTCCAGCTCCTGGCTTCACTCTGTCAGACCCTGCCAGGAGGTCCATCCAGCTGGCAGCCTCTGACCTTTGTCATAGCTCTGCGTTACTAAATCTTTCCAGCCAAGGAGGGTCCTCTCCAGCTGCTTTCCCCACTGCTGCCTTCTCAGGAGTGGGGAAAGGGGGCGAGGGGGTAGATATTCACGCTCTCTTTAAGGACACAGGGGGATCTTGCCAGGCCTGCTTCAGTTGGCAATTCCAAGACCTCCAGGACACAGCTGGGATAGTCCTGGGATTTCTTCTTGGGGAGAATGGGGACAGAAGAATATGAGGGGGTGGGGTTGGGCTGGCCCAGTCCACTGGCCACTGGTCTAGTTTTCTGTCCATCATCTTTAGCCCCAACATTGTCCCTCCCTCAATGATTTGCTTTTCTCTCTCCAGCTCTTCTTTCCTCTTTCTTCTTCCTCTCAAGTCTATCTGGGTATTGGTCAAAGGGAATGTGAGGACCTGGGATGATTTTCATGACAAAGATCCTCTCCTTGAGAATGATCCTCTCCTTGCTCAAACTCCAGTCAAGCTCCTCTGAACTCCCTTCTCAACCAGGTCCTGACTTTGGGGCTCCCCTGTTCCTCTGCATTTAGCAAGAATCCTGCTCAGTTGGTTGGGCCATCCTTGATATCTGCTCACCTTTCATATCTGATCGGGTTCCTCATCCTCCACCATCCCCTGGCCTGCCTTCAGCAAGACCTAAAGGTCTGCTTAGCCAGCATCTCTACCTTTTGATGTTTCCTCTTAGTAATTTTCTGTCCACTGACCCTCCAACCTGCTCCTTGGCTTATAAATACCCACTTCTGCGTATTGTGTTGTATTGTATTGTATTGTATTGTATTGTATTGTATTGTATTGTATTGTATTGTATTGTATTGTATTTAGGTTTCTCTCTCCTACTGCAAAGTCCTGTACTTAAAACCGTGGTCATCCCTGAATAAGGTCTGCCTTACCATTCTTTAACAAGTGTCATGAACAACTTTTTCTTTAACAGGTCAAAGGTATTTGTTCAGTAGATTCTATAGTTCAACAGAATTTAACCCAGTGGTTAAATAATAAGATTCTGGAGTCAGGGCGGTTGGTCTCACATCCCAGCTCTGCCACTTTCTAGCTATGTGGCCTTGAACACATGGCCAACTCTCTGTGCCTCAGTTTACTACTCTGTCCAGTGGGGATAAGTACTCACCTCCTGCAGCTGCTGTTTGAAGAGGATGCCTGTAAAATGCTTGTTCTAGTGTCCTGCAGATCTTACGTTCCAATTGAATGGTGATTAGCCTTAATAAGGGTGGCTGCTTTTATTTCTGGGAATGATAGATGGCTGAATGAAATAAGCACTTAGAGACAAGCAGGCCTAGTTTTGAATCTCTTCTTTGCTGCTTACTTGCTCAGTGACCTGGGGTCAGCTAATTTAACTCTTTGAACCTCAGTATCCTCATCTTCAAAATGGAAACAAACAGATCTAACTCTCCAAGTTGTGCAGGTGAGGATGTGAGCTTATGTTTGTAAACTCCTTGACACTTATCAGGGGCTGAGTAACTATTTGGCCTCACCACTTACTGTGCCCTGGGCAAGTGACACTCCCTCTCCTGCCTGAGTTTCCTCATCTGGAAAATGGGGACAGTGTTAGGACCTGTCTCGTAAGCTTGCTGTGAGGATTAAAGGATTCATTTTAAGTAAATCTCTCAAAACAGTATTTGGCACTGTTAAATATTACAGTTATGCTATGATTCTTCTTCCTGCAGTAATAGAAGTTGATGGCCACTATTGACTAAGCACTTACTGTGCCCTAGGCGCTGTGCATTACAGCCCCATGAACTAAGAGCTTTTGGTCCCACTTTGCAAAAGAACAAACTGAGGCTTGGAGAGGTAAAATCACTTGCCTAAGGTCATCTTGCTTGTGGCAGAGGTACTATCACTGTCATCACAAGAATTCATACAGTGGTCTGAATATGTGCCCACATATCCAAACATAGTGCCCATCCTTGTGGCCCCATGCTCCAAAGCCCCACCCCCCCAGGCTGTGGGCAAAGCCTAGTTGGGGCGATGGATGATGAGAGATCTGCAGTGCAAACAGAGAAATATAGGTCAGTGGCTGCAGCCAACCCCCACCTCGCCTCCTGCTTGTATCCCAGAGCCAATCTTGTCAACTTGATCTTCTGCCCTGAACTTCAGCTGTCCTCGGGATGTTCTTGCGTTTCATGAATCATGCAAACTTAACAAAATGTGTGCTCCACAGATGAAAGTCTATGGTCTCCTGACCGGAAGGCCTTTCTCTCCCCATCTCCATGCGTCTCTTCCTCTTGCCCTGGCAGCCTATTTCTTAGCCACCCTGCAGAGCGTCTTCTCTCTTCTTGCTCTTAACCTGCCCAGCTTGTGACCCCACTGCTTTGTACTAGTCTCACTACAGACTCTGTCTCATCAACTAAAAACACTGGAGAGTCCCAAGGGGTCCTGGATGAGCTTCTGGGAAATTCCCTGGGCAAGTTTAGTGGATTAGAACTCTGATCATAGGGTCCAGTCAGTGTAAATGGACTCCAATCAAAAAGAAAAGCCCTCATTTGCAGTATTTGTCAGTTTCCATGGTGTAAACACCCTCATCGTGGTGTTTTTAAACTACCAGCAGGACATCACTGAATGGGATCTTGGTCATAGATGCCCACAGTCAGCTCTGATGAGCTGGTATGATCTGAGTACAGTGCATGACTTTGTTCAATTCCTGTGAATGGTAGAGGCAAATTTTATTATTAGTCTCAGTTTGGGTTCTGATCATGCCACTTACTAGTATTAGCTATGTGAACTTGGGCAATTTACTTAACCTCTCAGAGCCCCAGTTTCCTCATCTGTAAATGGGAGTGCTGATGGGACTTCTGACTAGGGTTGTCATCAGGGTTCAGTGAGTTAAAGTATGTAGAGTGTTTAGCACTTAATATGACACACAGAGTTCAGTAGATGGGAGCTACTCTAGGTCAGACTGGGGAGGCTCATGTCAGTCAAGATAGGCTAGGTCAGTGGTTCTCAACCTTCCTAATGCCTCGACCCTTTAATACAGTTCCTCATGCTGTGGTGAACCCTGTTTTCATTGTTACAAATTGAACATAATTAAAGCATAGTGATTAATCACAAAAATAATATGTAATTATATATGTGTTTTCCGATGGTCTTAGGTGACCCCTGTGAAAGGGTCGCTTGACCCCCAAAGGGGTCACGATCCAAAGGTTGAGAACTGCTGGGCTAGGTGTTGCTATAGTAACAGATAACCCCAAATCTCAGAGTCTTGATGTAAGGAAACTTTATTTCTCATTCCTGTCAGGTGGCAAAGGCATGTTGGCAGGGAGGTCTTGGCTTGTCCTGGTTTCCCAGGAAAGCAGGTTAACAGTGGCTCCGTGTGACATATCTTCATGGTCAGCACAGCATGAAGGAGACGGCACACTGAACGGCATGCTCTCTTAAACCTTTCCCCAGAAGTGGCACATGTCACTTCCACTCATATTTCATTAGCTAAAGCAAGTGAACAGACATACCCAAATCCAAGAGGGTGGAGAAGAGTAATCCTACTATGTGCCTGGAGAGAGAATCCGAAATTCTTGGTAAGCAGTCTTAAAGATTCTCATACTCTCTTAGATCATTTTTTTCTAGTGGCTCCCAATTATTTTTCATTATGCAGCTATTGTTAAAACTGATCAAAGAGAGTAAGTGGGAAGCCTCAAAATTTACCAGCTGGGTAACCTTGGGCAAGTAACTGAACCTCTTTGGCCTCAGTTTTCTCATCTGTAAAGTGGGGAACATAGATCCTTCATCTGTCAGCGTTGTAGTGCGGATTATCTGAGTTAATATGCATAGTCATTGCAAGGACTGTGTTAGGTATAGATTGTCATTATTATAACCTATAACAATCCTATGAGGTTGGGAATATCATTACCTCTTTTTGCAAATGGGGAAACTGAGGCTCAGTGGAGGTTTCACTTGTCTAAAGTCATACCGTTGGCAGGTAACAGCATCAGGATTGAGTGTATGCCTATCAGACCCCAATCATTCTACTTTTGAGGAGCCTGGCACTTTTTTAGAGGGAACCACCAGCCTCTCTCCTCTCTGGTGTGTCTGAACCCAGAGAAATGTCCTTGGCTCAGTCTGGGGGCTCTTCTGCAGACCAGGGACCATGGTGACTAAACAAAGCAAAAAAAGTAAACACTCATTAAAATGCAGACACATGGGTTCCTGCCTTGCTTAAAGGAAACATCTCCATTAACACAGAAGACCTTCCTTGTTCTGTAGCTGCAGGCCAGTTTGTCTTTCGGATCAATTAAGTTGTTGACAGTCAGCACAGGAGGCTCTGTACAAATGAACAGCCAAGGTGCCTTTTGATGCAGGTGTGTGTGTGTGTGTGTGTGTGTGTGTGTGTGTGTGTGTGTGTTTTCGTTCTGATGGGCTGTGTGAGCAGGGAATGGACTAGAGTCAGGTTCAGATATTTTGATGCTGTCTTTGGTAAGAAATACATTTTATATCGCAACCAGTACATGGCATGCACCCACAAACACATGCATGTGTGCACACATGCTCACACACACAGGAATACACATAACTATTGTACAAGGATCTTTACATTTCATTCCATTTTACTGAACTCCATTCCATTCCACCCTGCTTCACTTCACTCCACTCTATTCCATTCTACTCCATTCTAATTTTCCCACTCAATTTCACTCCATTCCTCTCCACTCCATTCAATTCTGTTCCATTCCATACTATTCCATTCCACTCCATTCCATTCCACTCCACTCCTACTCTACTCCATTCCATTCCATTCCATTCCATTCCATTCCATTCCATTCCACTTCATTCCTTTCCATTCCGTTCAACACCACTACATTCCATCCCATTCCACTCCACTCCATTCCACTCCACTCCACTTTTTTTCACTAAATTTCACTCCATTTCTCTCGAGTGGAGTGTACTCCATTCAGTTCCGTTCCATTCCACTCCATTCCATTCCACTCCATTCCATCCCACTCCACTCCACTCCATTTCACTCCTTTCTATTCCATCCCATTCCACTCCACTCCATTTCACTCCTTTCTATTCCACTCCATTCCATTCCACTCCACTCCATTCCTTTCCATTCTACTTCACTCCATTCCTTTCCATTCCGTTCAATACCACTACATTCCATTCCATTCCACTCCACTTTTTTCACTAAATTTCACTCCATTTCTCTCCACTCGACTCTGTTCAGTTCTCTTCCATTCCATTGCACTCCACTCCACTCCACTCCATTCCATTCCATTCCATTCCATTCCATTCCATTCCATCTGACTCCACTCCACTCCACTCCACTCCACTCCACTCCACTCCATTCCATTCCATTCCATTCCACTTCATTCCATTCCATTCCATTCCATCCCACTCCATCCCACTCCATTCCACTCCACTCCACTCCACTCCACTCCATTCCATTCCACTTCATCCCATTCCATTCCACTCCACTCCACTCCACTCCACTCCATTCCACTCCACTCCACTCCACTCCATGCCACTCCACTGGACTCCATTCCATTTCATTTCATCCACTCAACTCTATTTCATTCCAAAAATTCGAGTTTCAGTTCACTGAATAGGTTTAATGGCAGCGTGAATAGGTTGCAGCCCATAGTTTGAAAACATTGGACTGGACTGTGATTGTCCAACCTCGGGTGTTGAGACACTTGGATATGGTAGGCAAATGCCATGGGGTTAAGGACAGCTCTGCCCATAGGAGTGAGACAGACCCTAGCACTGAATGTTAATAAAGTCCCACTGCTGCTTACAAGTCCTGACTTCCTCTCTGACCCTCTCCCCATTCTCCTCCTTACGGACTTTCCCCAGCTGCATGGACCTCTTTACTCTTCCTATCATGCGTCAGCTCATCCCATCTTGAAGCCTTGTACGAAGCTGGTCCTACTGCTCTGAACCTTCTCCCTCTCCAGTCTCATTTCCTTCAGTCTGTCTGCTCATCAGTAAAACTTTCCATGAAGCCTCCCCCTGTAAATGGCAGACCCAATCGTCTTCTATATGATTACCCTGCTTTGTTTTCCTTTTTAACATTTTTTACTACTTCATATATGTTTATACATTGTCTAACTCTCTCTACTCAAAAGTAAGTTGCCTGGGGGCAGGAAGTTTGTTTAGTTTGTTATATCTCAGACTCTAGAGAAGTGCCTGGTGCATAGTAAATAATAAGCATTTATCAAAGGCATAGTAAACACTTAGGAAATATTTGTAGTTTTGTTTTTATCTTTTAGGTTCCATTTTTTGGGTATGTCCTCAACATTTTTTTAAATATATTTTTATTGATTTGAGAGAGGAAGGGAGAGGGAGAGAGAAACATCAATAATGAGAGAGAATCATTGATTGACTACTCCTGCACGCCCCTTACTGGGGATCAAGCCCACAACCTGGGCATGTACCCTTGACCAAAATCGAACCTGGGGCCCTTCAGTCACAGACCAATGTGCTATCCACTGAGCCAAACCAGCTAGGGCCTCATAAATTTTAATAACAGCTTTATTGAGAAATAATTCACGTACCATACAATTAACTCATTTAAAGTGTATAATTAAATGGTTTTTAGTACATTCAAAGATGTGTGCAACAATACCAATGTCAATTTTAGAACATTTTTTATCACCTCAAATAGAAATCTCTTTAGCTATCAGCTCCCCAGACATAAGCAACCACTAATCTGCTTTTTGTCTCATAAATTTGCCTGTTCTAGTCATTTTATATAAATGCAATCATATAATACATGATCTTTTGTGACTGGCTGCTTTCACTATGCATGTTTTCAAGGTTCATCCATGTTGTAACGAGGGTAATTCTTTGTTCCTTCTTATAATTGAATAATATTCAATCGTATGGATATGTTACATTTTGTTTATCTATTAATCAGCTGATGGATTGGGGTTGGTTTCAGATTCTGGCTAAATGATGCTCCTGTAAACATACTTGTACAAGTTTTGTGTGGATATATATTTTCATTTCTCTTGTGTAGATTCCTATGGTAGAATTACTGGGTCATATGGTACCTCTATGTTTAACCATTTGAAAAACTGGCAGATTATATTCCAAAGTGGCTGCATCATTTTATAGTCCCACCAGTGGTGCAGGAGGGATCTGATTTCTCCACATCCTTGTCAACATCGTTATATCTGACTCTTTTTATTCTAGTCATCCTTATGAGTGTAAAGTGATAGCTCATTGTGTCTTTTTAAAAATTAAATCTTTATTGTTTAAATTATTACAGTTATTCCTCTTTTTCCCCCCATAGCTCCCCTCCACCCGGTCCCCCCCCCCCCGCCCTTCCCCTCCCCCCACTGTCCTCATCCATAGGTGTACGATTTTTGTCCAGTCTCTTCCCGCACCCCCCCACACCCCTTTTCCCCCCCGAGAATAGTCAGTCCACTCCCTTTCTATGCCCCTGATTCTATTATATCCACCAGTTTATTCTGTTCATCGGATTATTTATTCACTTGATTTTTAGATTCACTTGTTGATAGATGTGTATTTGTTGTTCATAATTTGTATCTTTACCTTTTTCTTCTTCTTCCTCTTCTTAAAGGATACCTTTCAGCATTTCATATAATACTGGTTTGGTGATGATGAACTCCTTTAGCTTTTTCTTATCTGTGAAGCTCTTTATCTGACCTTCAATTCTGAATGATAGCTTTGCTGGGTAAAGTAATCTTGGTTGTAGATTCTTGCTATTCATCACTTTGAATATTTCTTGCCACTCCCTTCTGGCCTGCATAGTTTCTGTTGAGAAATCAGCTGACAGTCGTATGGGTACTCCCTTGTAGGTAACTGACTGTTTTTCTCTTGCTGCTTTTAAGATTTTCTCTTTGTCTTTTGCTCTTGGCATTTTAATTATGATGTGTCTTGGTGTGGTCCTCTTTGGATTCCTTTTGTTTGGGGTTCTCTGTGCTTCCTGGACTTGTAAGTCTATTTCTTTCACCAAGTAGGGCAAGTTTTCTGTCATTATTTCTTCAAATAGGTTTTCAATATCTTGCTCGCTCTCTTCTTCTGGCACCCCCATAATTCGGATATTGGTATGCTTGAAGTTTTCCCAGAGGCTCCTTACACTATCTTCATATTTTTGGATTCTTTTTTCTTTTTGTTTTTCCGGTTGGGTGTTTTTTGCTTCTTCGTATTTCAAATCTTTGACTTGATTCTTGCGATCCTCTAGTCTGCTGTTGGATCTCTGTATAATATTCTTTATTTCAGTCAGTGTATGCTTAATTTCTAGTTGGTCCTTTTTCATAACCTCGAGGGTCTTACTAGATTTCTTGAGGGTTTCACTAAATTTATCAGCAGTTTCTAGAAAATTCTTGAAAAACCTTATAAGTGTAGTTTTGAACTCTATATCCAGTAGTTTGCTTTCCTCCATTTCTGTCATTTGTGACCTGTTTCTTTGTCTCCGCATTTTTTATGCTTCTCTGTGTTGATAGAGTGGCTTTCTGTGCAAGGTGCCCTCCCCAATGACCTGAGGTGGACACTCTTGGTGCACCCCTTTGTGGGCTTTGTGCACAGTCTTGTTGTAGTTAAGCCTTGATTTTTGTAGGTATCACTGGGAGGAATTGACCTCCAGGCCAATTGCCTGTGAGAATCAGCTGTGTCTATAGTGGGAGAACTTCTGTGCTGGAGACACCCTTCTGGGGCAAGACTTGCTTCAGTGGGGCTTTGGCGCTCACTGAGTCTGCCCCCTGAGTGTGTCCCTTATGGATCTGAGGAGTTGTAATCTGGATGGTCCTACTCTGACCACTGGGTACACTGGCTCTTGGATCTCTAAGGAGGTGCTAATTTAGCCTCTGCCTGAGGCTACCCAGCAGGAGCTATGGAGAGATCTGCAGATTCCTCTTCTTTGTTTGGGGTTTGGAGGTGCCCAGATGAGGCTCAACTGTGAAACAATGCAAGTTGCTGTTATCTCTCTGGGTGAATATCTCCAATTTGCTGCCTCTCTGTGTCTTTCACCTGTCTCTCTCTTTTCCCAGGTTGATTGCTCTGTGTATCTCTGCTGTGGGGCCTTGGGCCTTCTTTTGGAAGTTCTGGGTCTCTCTGACCCAGCTGCAGTTTGTTAGGTAATTTTCAGATTGCAAAGGGCCAGTCCGTTCATATGCAAAAGCCTCGGTGCACAGCTTGGGTGGGGTGGGATCTCAGGGGATCAACAGGGCGGAGCAAGCAGCTATGGCTGATCCTCAGTCCTACCCTAGGAGGCCCTGAGTCTCAATGTCCCACGGTAATTGCTGCAAGCACCTCTGAGAGAAAGCTGCCCTTGAGTTCCGACCGATGCCAGACAGTCCACTTTCTCCCCGTATGAGTCTGGGTCCCCAGAGACTCACCCGGAACTGGAGTCGGGGCCATCGGGAGGTTGTGACTCCCTCCCGATTGAAAAAGACAACCGAGTCCTCCGTTGCCAGCCCTTTCCACGTGCGCCTCCGTACCTCTGCACTTTACTTCCGCACCTCCTCTGAGTCTCAGTGTGCTTTTCTCTTTCCTTCTAGTTGTAGAATTTCTACTCAGCCAGTCTTCCTGTGGTTCTGGACGATGTCTGTTTTGTCTTTTAGTTGTATTTTTGAAGTGGTTGTGCGAGGCAGCAATTTCTGTTGTTTACCTATGCCACCATCTTCGTTTCTCTCTCATTGTGGTTTTGATTTGCATTTCCCTGATGACTAATTCATATGCTTATTGGCCAGTTGTATGTCCTTTTTAGAGAAATATCTATTCAGGTCCTGTGCCCAATTTTAATTGGGTTATTTATCTTTTTATTAACAAGTTGTAAGAGTTTCCTATATTTTTTAGGTAAGATTTCTTTATTGGATAATGATTTGCAAATATTTTTCCCGTTATGTGGGAAAAACTTTCACAGAAGTTTTTTTAATTTGATGAAGTTCAGTTTATCTTTGGTTGTTCACACTTTTGGTGTCATATTGAAGAATTTATTGCCAAATCTAAGGTCATGAAGATTTACCCCTATATTTTCTTCTATGAGTTGTATAGTTTTAGCTTTTTGATCCATTTTGAGTTAGCTTTTGTGTACGATGTGTGGGAATTCACACTTCATACTTTTGCATGTGGCTGCCTAGTTGCCCAAGTACTTTTTGTTGAAAAGACAACTCATTTTTGTTATTTGCTTGTTTACTTGTTTTGTGGCGGGCGACTATTTTAATGAAGTCTGTTTCCTTCCCCTGGCAGTCAGTGTGAAACCCCTGATGTTGCTTCTCAGGGGTGCAGCCTGGGCCATGTCCACAGTCACACTAGGATGACAGTGGCTTTGACAGAACTCTGCTTGTTTCTTTCCCTGAGCACACTGTTGAGCTCCATTATTTGTTCTATTGTCAGCAACAATGCCTTGGGGAATAAATTGTCCAAAAATAGCTGTCATTTGCATGAAGCAGGTGCTGTTCTTAGTGTTCTTTACATATATTATTTCATAGTGTAATTCTTACAGTCACCCTATTACACATCATTAATTATGCCTAACCCTATCATACCTCATTTATAATGAGAACATTGAGACACCGAGGTTTGAATCATTTGTCTGAGGTTGCCCACTACAGTAAGCTCTGGGGTTAGTATTTGAGTTCAGGGAATCTGACTTCAAAACTATTTTGAGCCCTAGTTGGTTTGGCTGAGTAGATAGAGTGTTGGCCTGCAGACTGAAGGGTCCCAGGTTCAATTCTGTTCCAGGGCACATGCGTGGGTTGCAGACTCGATTCCCAGTAGAGGGCGTGCAGGAGGCAACCAATCAATGATTTTCTCTCATCATTGATGTTTCTGTCTCTCACTCTCCCTTCTTCTCTGAAATCAATAAAAATATATTTAGAAAAAACTATTTTGATAAGTTGTCTAAAGTGTATACCAAGTACACAGTAACTCCTCAGTATAGCAATTATAAAATGCATGCATCAACGAACCTAACCTCTGATTAAAGAAAGGGATTTCTGATCTTGTATCTGGCTTTCTTTTTATGAACTAGTCTGTGTCTGATCATTGTCCTTCTTAAATGATGAGATCTGAAGCAGAACCTTGCAGTGTCATCTGCCTGCGCCCACACTCATAGATCTGATTCATAGCCCTAGAAGGGCTCCAGACACCCCTGTGATTCTGATACAGTTCTACTGACCAGAACGCTGGCTTTCAGCAGTGGCTCTCCATCCAGGCTGCACATGAGCGTCACCTGGGGAGCTTTTGAAACTCATGATGCCCAGGAGCAGTCTCTGACAAGTACAAAGAACTGTTCCAGATAAAATGCCCCATAGATCTGCCCCCTCTGCCCCACATGTTGCCTTTCTGTCACTGGTATCTGTTGTTTTGTGTCCCTGTGTATTGATTTTATTTTAACCTCCTATGTTTCTATTTCTCTGTTTGTGTTTGTCCTTGTTTACTGCCTCTCTCTGTTTCTCCCCTCTCTCTCTTTCTCTCTCTCTTCTGTCTCTCTCTGTATTGGGTGTTATCTCTCTGGGTGAATATCTCTGAGTCGCTGCCTCTCTGTGTCTCTCATGTGTCTCTCCCTTTTCCCAGGTTGATTGCTCTGTGTATCTCTGAGTCTCTGCCTCTGATTCTTTTCTGTCTTGGCTCTCTCACTGACTCTGGGTCCCTCTTTTCTCTTTTCCTGCCTGCTGTGCATCTGAGTGTGTGTGTGTGTGTGTCCATTATTCTCTAACTTGAGTCTTTCCTTCTTCCCTCTTATAAAACCCCTCCCTTTCTCCCACCACCCAGTCTTCAGCAGATTTTCTGTGAAATACAAAAAGACTCCAGTGGAGCAGCCTGAAACACCTGGGTCAGACCCCTGCAGCCCTCAGAATGTTTAGCTGTAATTAGGAGCCCCATCTGGGCCTGTCCCACTCTCCTGCAGGGCTTATCTGGAGTCCTCAGCCTGCTGAGCTGCTGGAGATAAGGTGCCCTTTATGGCAAGGTTGCCTTGGGCATGACTCTCAAAAGACTAGATAAGAGAAGCAAGGCCTTTGGGATCCTGAAACACTGTCCCCCTCCTCCCAGACTGAAAACTCACCTTCTTATCACAGTATTGACCCTACGTGTCCTAGGATCCACTCAGGGCTTTAAGGCTGATCCAAACAGCCTTTAGGACGATCAGACTAACTTCTTTTTTGAGTTAAAACATTGCTAGTTTATCATTAATTAAATAATTGATTTGCCCAATATTTATTAAACACCACTGTGTACTGTATTCTGTGTTGAGAATAGAGCAGTAAAGACAATAGATGCAATATTGTGAATCTCAGTGCTCATAATAAATGAAATGGATTGAGCACCTACGGTGTTTCAGGAGCTAATTTATATAAGGAACTTCATACCAGAATTCCTTGAGGGGAGACAACTGCCCATTTTAGTGGAAAATACTTTAATTATCTGCCTGTAATCATTACAGCTTTTAATTAATTATAGCTATTAATACCCTGGACACTTAACTCCCCTAGAGTCAGGGGTGGTATTTAAAATGTTTAACAAGTGACCAATTAACCAATGAATACATTTGTCCCACTTCTGACTGCTATACCAGTTAATTGCATAAATATCAAATCTTCATTTATTCCTCCCTCCCTCCCTCCCTCCCTCCCTCCCTCCCTCCCTCCCTTCCTTTCTTCCTTCCTTCCCTCCACATATTGTTGAGGGCCTACTGGATGTCAGGTGCTGTGTCCGAAACTGGAGATACAACAATTAAGAGGACATCATAACTGCCCTAACCAGTTTGGCTGAGTGGATAGAGCATCAGCCTGCGGACTGAAGGGTCCCAGGTTCGATTCTGGTCAGGAGCATGTACCTTGGTTGCGGGCACATCCCCTGTAGGAGGTGTGCAGGAGGCAGCTGATTGAGGTTTCTCTCTCGTTGATGTTTCTAACTCTCTATCCCTCTCCCTTCCTCTCTGTAAAAAATCAATAAAATATATTTTTTAAAAAGAGGACATCATAACTAACTCAGAAAAGGGGGAGAGGGGGATAGAGAAAGGCATTGACCAAGTTCATGAACTGCGACAAAGGAAAAGTTCAAGAGTCTAACCCAATTGGAGGCATTAGGGAAGGCTTTCTGTAGGAAGGGACATTAATACTAAGACTTAGATGGTGAACAGGGCTTAGCCAGATGAGGTCTCTTGCTTTCTAATGTTTATGTTCCATAAGATAGAACATGTGTCCTGGGCGTAGTAGGGCTTTACCAAATCAAATAAAACATGTTGGCTTTGAAAGCAGATTTCTGACTGGGTGGTAGTTGACTAAGCAAGTCATAAGGAAGATGTATGACATCTTTTGTCATTGCATGAGCCAGCCACTAGCCAAAAATCAAAGGCAATTTTCTCCACTCAAAATTCATGAGGACATCAGAGCTTTCAACATACTCTTTACCTGCACACTCCCCAAGACTGATAAGCTACATTAGAGCCCAGCAAAGTAGGCCTGGGATACAAAAGTTGTTGAGAAAGAACATAGTTAGGTCCTAGGCTCTCAAATTCATGCCTACAGGAGCCATGCTGGTTCATGTTTCTAGAGCTTCTGTTCTTTTAGAGAAAAGGAAACCTGAATTTCCTGATTTTCATGTTAGAACCTAATTTAAAACTTAAAAAAAGTAATTGTATACAGCAAATCAAATATCATGGGTTGCTGTCTTAGTCCGTTTGGATTGCTGTAACAAGAATACCATAAACTGGGCATCTTAGACATCAAATGTTTTGGACAGTTCTGGAGTCTTGGGAAGTTCAAGGTCAATGGGCTGGCAGATTTGGTGTCTGATGAGAGTCCACTTCTTGGTTCATAGATGGCTGACTCCTTGCTGTGTCCTCACATGATGGAAGGGCCGAAGGAGGTCTCTGAGGAGTAATCCCATTCATGAGGGTTCTACCCCAAAGGCTCTACCTCCTAATATTATCCATCACCTTGGGGGTTAGGATTTCAACATATGAATTTCGAGAGACACAAGCATTCAGTCCATAACAGCTGCTATTTCTGACTTGGAAGTTATTTCCCAGAAGTAGCCAGGGAATATGAGGAATTTATATTTACTATGTAGCAACATTGTTCTGAATATTGTACTACATGTTCCATGGGTCTTCCTCGTGAATATTCATTGCACGAATATCTCTATTATCTTGTTTAATCTTTGGAACAACCTCATGGGACTGGTATTGTCCTATCTGTTGAGGACGATTGCCAAATGAAGTCCTTGGGGACCCAATATTAACCATAAGGAAGCTTAATAGTCAAACAGAATTGGAAGTGAACTAAGGAGAGGAGAAAGCTTTTGATTTAGAGACCTGATTTTATAAGACCCCCCAGGTGGTCTTACAAAGAGCCTGGAATAGCCAGATGTTTGTCTAAAAACTGTCCTTTTGTTGATTGGGTGTCTTCACTAATTGCTTTAAGTGCTACCGCTCTTTCTTGCTTGGAGAATTTTAACATGCTGGTATAGGAACCTGGCTCCCCTGTTATGGAAAATGTATGTAACTCATAAAGGATTCACATTCAATTAATTCATGTCTGTGGTATTTCAGATCCAGCTAAGTAACACTGTTATAACTTCGATTTCTGATTTCTTTTTTTTTTTTAAATATATATTTTATTGATTTTTTACAGAGAGGAAGGGAGAGAGATAGAGAGTTAGAAACATCAATGAGAGAGAAACATCGATCAGCTGCCTCCTGCACACTCCCCACTGGGGATGCGCCCGCAACCCAGATACATGCCCTTGACCGGAATCGAACCTGGGACCCCTCAGTCCGCAGGCCGACGCTCTATCCACTGAGCCAAACCGGTTTCGGCCGATTTCTGATTTCTTAATGCCTCTGAGATACTTCAGTCCTTTTATTTGATTGTCAAGAGGAGTTTCATATAAGAAAAGACAATATGCTGAAACCGGTTTGGCTCAGTGGATGGAGCGTTGGCCTGCGGACTGAAAGGTCCCAGGTTCGATTCCGGTCAAGGGCATGTACCTGGGTTGCGGGCACATCCCCAGTGGGAGATGTGCAGGAGGCAACTGATCGATGGTTCTCTCTCATCGATGTTTCTAACTCTCTGTCTCTCTCCCTTCCTCTCTGTAAAAAAATCAATAAAATATATTAAAAAAAAAAAAAAAAAGAAAAGACAATAAAAAATACGTACCTGTTCTAGCCGGTTTGGCTCAGTGGATAGAGCATTAGCCTGCAGACCAAAGGGTCCTGGGTTCAATTCTGATCAATGGCACATATCTTTGTTGCAGGCTCCTCCCCAACCCGGCCCCTGGTCAGGGCACACGCAGGAGGCAACTAATAGATGTGTTTCTCTCACATCGATATTTCTCTCTGTCCTTTCTTCTCTCTTCCACTCTCTCTAAAAGATCACTGGAAAAATATCCTCAGGTGAGGATTAATAAAAACACACACAAACACTTAACCTTTTTCCACGAATTCTGTAATTTTTGCCTGTAATCCTAGAGTCTTAAGGGCTCCTGTGCCAGCGAGTAGTTCACCAGGTGAACTCCAAGGCCCCTCTGACTATTGCCAAGTGGAATTTGTCAGGTCATAGATCTTCAAACCATCCCTTAGAGATGTTGTCTGTTCTAAGATGTGAACCCCATGAATAATCAGATAAAAGGGATTAACTATCTCAGAGTCACTGAAAGGTCAGAAATTGAATGGAGTAGCCACATTGCTTAGCAAAGTGGGTCTTGATTTCTGTTGTGCATTAAGCTTTTGGGTTGCTTGTTGGAACATAGATTCTTGAACCCGGTCCTCTATTCTGATTCACTGGGAGGATTAGTTATGGCAAAAGGCTAAGTTACTGTATCAAGAGACCCAATAATAATGTGGTTTAGAGAACGAAGAAGGTATTTTTCCCACACACATTACAATCCAAGGTGAGTGTTCCTTATTTTTGGATACTATTTTGTTTCATGAGATGTGGCAGCTTAAGGATGGCCACACATTATTTGGCACTCCTCTCATTGAGAAATGAGTTTGATGTCCCCTCTTCTAACATCTGGGCTGGTTCTGTGACTACTTTGGGCAACAGGCTGTTGTGATTTTTTTCTATCAGAAGACTCACTCTTGGACCTCTGTTGCCATGCTGTATGAAAGCCCAACAGCCTATGAAGAGGCACATATGGAGAACAGCAAAGGTTCCTGGCTGTCTGCTGAACTCTCAGCTGAGATCCAGAAATAACTCTCCAACTGTGGGTAAGACTCATTATGGAATCAGACCCTCTAGTCTCAGTTGAGCCTTCCCAAGTGGGGAAGCCATTCCCATCAATCCCTGCCCAAGTTGTAGATTCATGTTGCCAATTAGAGTTACAGTCCCAGGAAATGACTGTTGTTTAAAGTCACTAAGACTTAGGGTGTTTTGTGTAGCTGTGGATGACCAAACCACATAGGCATTCAGAAACCCAGGTTTCTTCCATAGAGGCTCCTCCACCTTTCATGAACTTGTCATCATCTACTCAGTCAAGGTTGATTGAATTTCTACCACGTCCAGGTTCCAGTCTGTGGGAGAGGATAGAGAAAATGCATCTGTTTCTCACATTGGCTTGGAGCTGGTACCCATTACTTCTGCTCGCATTCCATGGGCGAGAACTTGTCACATGGCCACATCTAATTGCAAAAGGACAGGGAAATACAGTCTCTAGCTATGCAGCCATATTCTCAGCCACTAAAAAGAAAGGGGAGAAGGGTTCTGGTGGAAGCTAACAGTCTGGACGGGGGCACAGAGATCTGCTTTTTTGCAAGCCCTCCAGGTGATTCTGACATAAATGGTACAGCTCTAAAAGAGGATGAGTTTTGAACTCAGTAGGATCTGAGTTTAAAACTAAATTTGACCATTTGAGTTTCAGTGTCCTTGTGTATATAAAAATGCATGAAAAGTGTGAGCACAGAGCAAGCACACAGCAAGATCTAAACCGTGGAAGGAAGGAAAGGAGGGCGAGAGGGAGGGAGGAAGGAAGGAGGGGAAAAGGAAGAAAAGAAGGTTGGTTTTATTGTTACCTAAATCAAGTATTCCATTCTCTCTTTTATTTTTATTAAGTATATTTTTATTGATTTCAGAGAGGATGGGCGAGGGAGAGAGATAGAAACATCAATGATGAAAGAAATTATATAACAACAAAAAAAACAACGAAAAAAACACATCAATGATGAGAGAGAATAATTGACTGCCAACTCCTGCACACCCCACACTAGAGATCGAGCCTGCAACCTGGACATGTGCCTAAACCAGGATTCAAACCATGACCTCTTGGTTCATAGGTCAACACCTAACCACTGAGCAATGCTGGCCAGGCAATCTTTTAAAACATATCAATGCACTCAGTCATTATACTTAAAATGTCCCTTTTACCGTCACATCCCTAGTCTTAGTCCCATTTTACAGACAAACTGAGACTCAGAGAAGTTAAGTAAGCAGACCAAAAACTCTCATTTGTTAAGTGCTGGTGTCAAAATTGGAGCCAATATTTATTTCTCTTGGTGCTTGATTACAAATGCCATCTTTTTTTTTTTTTTTTTTCAAATTTTTTTTTTCAAATATATTTTTATTGATTTTTTACAGAGAGGAAGGGAGAGAAATAGAGAGTTAGAAACATCGATGAGAGAGAAACATCGATCGGCTGCCTCCTGCACAGCTCCCACTGGGAATGTGCCCGCAACCCAAGTACATGCCCTTGACCGGAACCGAACCCGGGACCCTTCAGTCCGCAGGCCGACACTCTATCCACTGAGCCAAACCGGTTTTGGCGTACAAATGCCATCTTTTAGGAAAAAGTGAAGAGAAGCTGTTCATGAATTTGGGGCAAGAAAACGACATTTCAGAATGCTGTGTAGAAAGATAAATCTGAAAGTGTTGCTGTGAGATATGTGGAAACTAGAGGCAGGAGGACCAGTTTAACAATGAGGTGAGGAGGTTCTGAATTAGGCTGAAGTGAAGGCTCAGTACATTCCTGTCTCCCCAGCTGCAGTTACTTATCTCTGAGGAGGCAATCCCAGGCATGGTCGTTCCCTCCTTCACTTGAGTATGCCTCTGCAAACCTGACTAGCCAGCTCTTCCACTCGTTTGAATATGGCTTGCAATGTTTAGTTAGCATTGGTTCAGAATCTGATAGGTTGTTTTTGTGTGCCTCAGTTCACCCATTTTGAAAATTGGAATTACAATGCCAGTTATAGCCATTTCATAGATATTCTATGAGGAAATGCATGGGAATGTATTTTTTAAAAGTTGAAGTCAACAACTTGATGTTGAGTTTTCCTGAAAATGGAACAAAACAAGACAGCAGGAAGCACTCATTTAAACTTCAATTTCATGATTGATTCTGTGTGTCTTAATTTTGTAAATTAAAATTTTAGATATTAAAGGATGAGGTAGTGGAGAGAAATCGGAAGATAAATTTTCTTGTGTTGTGGTTTCCATGGTGACCAGCTCTCAGGCCTCAACTGCTGGCTGAAATACAGATAAATAAGAAAATGATGGTGAAATACTTTGCACAGTGCCTGGCACATAGGATACAATCACTGTCAATGACATCAGAGTCACTGCCTCTGTAAAAGCAACCTACACATAGATGCTTCTCATGAAGAGCATCATGGGAAATTCCTTTCTCCTTTGGAATATTTAAGCATGAACATTCGGGGATTTACAAAGGTTCTAACGCAGTGAAACTTTAAGGGATGGGACTTAGATAAGGAGTTTGATTTGTGGGGCATCTTCATCCCAGCTCCTTCGTGTCTTGTTTAAGACATCTTTGCATGTCTCCAGCTCAAGATACTCTCCTATGTTGTCTTTCAGACGCTTTATCATATCAGTCCACCTGGAATTGATTTTTATGTGTAATATGAGGTGGAGACCAGGAGTCAGAGTTTTCATATGGATGGCCAACTGACCACCATTTATTGAAAAAGTCACTGTTTCTCCCTTGCTCTCCAGTGGCCCCTTTGTTATAAATCAAGTGTCTTTGTATGTGTGATTCTGTTTCTGTGCTCTCTCTGCTGTTCCACTGGTCTTTTTATCTTTCTTTGTGTCAAAGCATGCTCATTAATTACTCTGGCCTTGTAATAACTCCTGATATCCAGTAGTGAAATTCATCTGACTTTGTTCTTCTTTGTGATAATCGTGGCTCTTTAATTTCTAACACATATTTTAGAATTCTTTTGTAAATACACCCCTCCCCCCAAACCACCCCCCCGCAAAAAAAAAACAACAAAAACCCAACTTGCTGGGATTTTGATTGGGATTATACCTCTTTAGATCAATTCGAGGCATCTTTATAATATTGATTCATTTTTTTCTCACAACAGCTCTGTGAGGTAGGTTCCGTTCTTGTCCCCATTGACAGATGCATCTCCCCTGTGTCGCTGGCAGAGGGATGGGAACTAATCTACTGACGTACCAAGGAGGAGAGGTGAAGCTGGTCCCTCCCACCTGGATGTTTATCACATCTTTGATATGGTTTAGAAATATTGGCTTACGGTCATAATATAAAGCAAAGTAAGTGTATTCAGTTTTACTCTGTTGCTGTTTAAAATTCTGTATTAGATAAGCACTCCTCTACTCTTTGCAATGGGGCAGACCACCCCCACTGCCCTTGGCAGGCCTGGGACCTAATGCTGCCACTTTTACTCGCCTCTGCAGACTGTCAGTTTGGAGGTGAGCAGTGTCGGTAAGCAGGTATGGTCAGAATCCAACTTTGAATGAGCAGGTGGCAGACACACCCAGCTCTTTAGGGGCCACAGTGGCAGTGGGGTGGTGCTCTAAGTCCAGTCACTAATATTAATGGAAGTGTCCATAATGACTCGTCAGAGCCGTTGTCTCTGCTGAGGTGGTGACTTGGATTTCATTCCCCGCAATCCAATTCCTGATCATGATTTCTTGACCACCCCCAATGGAGATGCCAGAAACTTCTTGACATCATTAAGATTTCTTTCTGATAAACTTGGTAGAAGTACGTTACTTGCAACTCAGGATCCTGATGAGTAGAGTTATCACTGTCATTATGATTAGTCGTGCCTACTCTACCCAGTTTATACAATGCCGACTCTCTGCGCTGCACACTAACCCAGACTTCCGGAATACCAAATCTTGCTCAGCCCACACACACCAGGCACCTGCTTGTCAGGAGCCAAGGACTGGCAAATACCAATTAGGACTTGTGTTGTCCAGCTGGAGTGCAATGAAAGGTATCTCTGTTTGTAGTGGCCCCGCATTAGGAATGACTCTACGTGTTCAGCATCCTCCAGCTCCCCGCTGTTCGGCAAGAGTTAAATGACATCATGTGGAACGAGCCAACATGCCACTGGCTAAAGGATCAATGAATCATGCTGTGGACGTGGGCAACAGCGAGGCCTTCCCTGGAAAAGCTTTCTCGTCCAAGGTACCATTAGCCACGCCGCTATTTGCAATCATAATAAAAATAAAAAGTAATAGGAAACCCACGTAGAGGCAATTCTACTGCCTACTGGATTTTTAATTTTCTTGAGGATGCCAGAGGCAATCTCGAGCCCATTATGTCTAAATGAGGCACATTAGAAAAGACTTGCAAAGTCCAAACTGCTTTTGCAGCCATTAATTAGCCAGACTTCTAAATAGGCCCACAAGATGAAGCTTGGGTATGGTCTCTGGTCTCTCGAATGGGGTTGTAGTATGCAGAGATGTCAGAACCCATCGGTTCAGTCATCATTCCCTACCCCCTCTCTCTCATCTCTGTTCTAATCAGATGTTCCCTTGTTTGGAATGTGGGGAGGGAGGATACTACATAGCCAGGCACCTGATGAGAGTGCTCTGAATTTCTCTGCAAGGTCATGGACAACTTGAGCACAGTATCTTGTGTACAGGAGGTGTATCATCCAGCATCCTTGGTGGCAAGGGACGGAAACCTAACTTTGGCTTTCTTCAACAAAATGGAGTGCATAGAATGAATGATGAGCTGGAGGACCAATGAGCCTCAGGAAGTACAGTGAATGTCCAGCAGCAGAAATCGTCTGGGTCACACTTCAATCATCTCTACAGCTTTCAGTCACTCACTTAAGATTCTAAGCCCCTGGAGAAAGCATGGCACTAGAGGGACCCGAGTTACTCTCTTTCTCTTCTATGGCTGCTATTGTGACGATGAGCACTCATCCCGAACCATTCTCAATGGGAGAGCTCCCAGAGCGGAAATCAGCATGCCAACAGGAAGAGGAGTTGTAGCCTGGACATCCCAAAGTGACAGATGTCTCTGGGCTCATGTGGTCCATAAATGTTACAGGTTGAACTGTAACATCTCAACCTTTCTACTCTGGGCAGAGTGAAGTGTCTCCCTAAAAAGGAAGAAATAAGAAAATGTGATTTCCCCCCACTCTGATATGGGCCAGAGAGCTTATGGTGTACAAGGAAGTATGCTAAACATTGCCCATACATTATCCTCACAACCCTTGAGGTGTAGGAACTCAAGATCCCCATTTTACAGATGAGGAAAAGGAGGCTCACTACAGGGAAGTCACTTTCCCAAGGACACAGCTGGAGCACAGATTCAAACCCTAGATCTATCAGACTCCAAAATCCATGCTTTTAATCATTCCAGGCATTTCCTCCTCCCATTTCTGGTTTGGGACAGGGCACATCTTAAAAGACAAAAAGGCCCTCAGAACTACAGACTTGATTGTAAGCACATGACTTTTGGAGCGAGATGGCCTAAGTTTAAATACCCTGTGTACTTGTGTGGTGCTGGGCAGGTTATCTAACATCTCAGTGCCTCAGTTGCTCTGTGAGCATAGAGACCTCCCCTGCCCACCAAGGACTGTTGTAAGGATTAAATGGTTCAGTGTGTGTGAGGCACAGAGGAGGGCTTCTGGAACATCTCAACTTTTGGATAGTTGTGTGCTGATAATATTACCTCTCCTGCTTAGTCCTTGGTCCCTTTGCTGCTGCAGAGTATTCCACTGTAACCATTCCCTGAAGATGGATATTACATAATTTCCCACCCTTTGGCTATTACAAGCAGCTCAGTCTTGAATATCTTTGTGTATCCCTCCCTGTGTGCAGTGTCTATATCTGCATTGTTCTCTAGGCTAGGTGCCAGGAAGAGAAATGTTTGTATCCTAGGGCAGCGGTTGCCAACCTTTTGGACCTCAAGAACCACCAGTCCATTTTTTAGTTCTAGTGAGTGTTAGGGTTGCTGAAGGAGGAAGGAACACACAAGGCCAAAAGGGGTAAAGAATTATGAATTTATAAGAGGCCCGGTGCACAAATTTGTGCACAGGTGGGGGCCAGCCGGGGGGAGGGGCCAAGGGTAGTTGGCCAGCTCCACCCCCTGGTCAAACTTCCAGTTGAACTGCCAAACTAGGGGACAATTTGCATATTAGCCTTTTATTATATCGGCGGATTAGGTCATCTGGAAAACCTGATGGGCTGAGCCCCAAGATGGCGCCAGCACCTAGGGACAGGGAGGCAGAGATTTTAAAGGACTCTAGATGGGCTTTTTCTGGGCGGAGAATTCTCTGGGCAGGTCTTGAGGGGGAAAGGTAATCATCTTAGTGAGTGAAATGTGGTCTTAGCAAGTGGAATGTGGTCTACAATAAGCAAAAGGGAATGTCCATTGTGAAGTGGTCTAAAGTTCAGTGCCCCGGGAGGGAGGGGGGGGTGGTATCCATTCAGTTATTTGATCAGGCCTAACAGTGAGTACCACCAAATGGCCCCCAAAGGTACTGAACCAAGGTGCACCCCATCATTAGAGTGGGATGATCTAGTTCCCACCTGGTTAATCTGCCTTTTGGAGAAGCCCAGCCTCCCTCTTCTCATTAAGGCACACCTATTTTTGGAGCTCAGCTGACATCCCTAGCTGCCCCCGCTTTGTGATTCCGGCTTTGTGTCCTCAGCAGTACCTTGCTATTGTTTCTCCTTCCAGGCTCCTATTTAATGCGGCAAGTGCTTCTGGAATCCTTGGAAATAATGGCAGACAACATGTGGATGGAATGTGGACGCGGAGGTGCTGAATGTAGCTTTTGTAAGGAGCTTTTGGTGTGATTTCTGCCTGAAATGGAGCACTTTTTTGCACTCAGCCTAAATTGCCTCCATTTTATCTGGCGTGCTGGTGGACACACAGCCAGGCTGAAGATTTCTCAGGAAGAGCTCAGGCTGCTTTCTGTGGCTTTGGAAACAGGGCAGCCGCTCAGCAGGTGGGGAAGGGTTTCAACCCAGCATTGTGCTTCCAACAGCACTTTCCTTTCCAACCCTGCAGATTTCAGTCCATGGGCCTTTTCTAGTGACCTCAGAGGGAGTAATAGCTCGAGATGGAGAACAGGGAAATTTAGTCATTGAGGGCCTAAATTGACCGTCGTAAAACCCCCTTTATTTATTTATCATTATTATTATTTTTTGAGGTATATTCGCAAAACAGAGCTTGAAAGATTATCTAAAAATCCAAATGAACGCCTTAGCAGCTCCCTGGAGGAGAAGATGGATTTAAAGTTACCTTGTATTTTCCCATTTCTTCGGAAAGTTTGCGCCCACCCCGTCATGATTGTTGTATTTGGTTCACTATCCCCTGGGGTATAGATTTTGCTGTATTTGCTTTCTCTGAGGAAAAAAGGGAAGGTTTTGAAATAAATGTCTGTAATGGTGCTTTGCATTCAGATGCTAATGAGATGGCCAGGCAGAGTGTGTTGGACACTAAATGTTTACATTAAAATGGAAATATGTAATCGATTTTTCAAATAGGCCTCCTATTCACTTTTAAAATAACACTTCGTGGGACTAAAACAAAATGGAAAAAATCACCATCTTTAAGTAATATTGGCTGAGGCAGCAACTTCTGGCGAGCTCCAGCCCAAACTAAGTAGAGAGACAATCGTTTCCAAGAATGCATCGGTACACCATCGTCTTTGTTATAATAGAAAAGGAGAGTTTCTTTATGAGCTGGGCATGGGGTTGGTATCATTTCAGTAAAATGATGCCTTCTCTTCAGGAGACAAGTAAAGAAGTTGAACTTCCAACATGAATCAAGTTGAAGCTGTCTGAGTCTATTCATTTGACTGCCGGTAGATGGTTTGAGAAAAAGTGGGTTAAACACAACTATTTCAGAGTCAGAGATGAGAATTGGAATCCAAGATCCCGTTACCAGCTATGCAGCGTAGGGTCTTTTTGGGCCTCTGTTTCCACATCTGAAAAAATGAAAAAAAAAGGGCTGAAAGAAGGACTGGGTTATCAGAAGTAGTATGGAAGAAAACTCACTTTAGGTAATAATTCAAACTATCTTCCTATTATATGGAGAGAACACACTGTAAATAATAAGATTAACTCATTTATTGAGTGCATGCTGTGTGCCAGGCACGGAAGAACTTTAATTACGTTAACAATGTAATTCTAATAACTTTATTAGGTAGGTACTGTTAAGTAGGTGCTAATATTATGCTGGTTTTAAGGATATTGGCTAATTTACTCAACAAGATGTTTATTAAATGAGTTTGAATTTCTCAGTAAAATAGGATTAGTTGGCTTATTCCTTAAAATATTTATTGAGTATCTACTATGTCCTAATCAATGTGTTACTAGTTAATTCTGGAGCTGTGTTGGTAAGCAAAATTAGCCACAGTCCTTGCTTTCATGGAAATTAGAGTTCAGACAGGGAGGCAGACTATAATAAAATAATCTCAAAAATGGGTGAATTGTAACAAAATGAACCAACTGTGAAGGACGAGGATCTGCTCCTGTGAGAACATCTAATAAGACTTGGAGGAGTGACCTGCCCTGAGATCTAAGGAGGTGCTGGAATTAAACGAGGGGGAGGGAATGGGAGTGTGGGCATTCTAGGCAGAGGGAGCAGCCCTTGCAAAGGTCTGTAGTGGGAGGAACATGGCATGTGAGTGAGCCCGCCCCCCCCCCCCCTATTACCCATTTCCATCTCTGTCTAGTCCCAGAAAGTGATAAGGATCAGGGCCTTTTCTCAGCAGTTGGCCAACTGTTGAAGTAAGAGGACAACTGTGCTTTGTGGGGAAGAGGAAAGCTGTGGTATAGCAGGTGGAGTCATGACTATAACCCTCACTCTTATTAGAAAACTTTGTTCTAGGGGCCTGGCCAATCTCACCATGCATCCCAGGGAGCTATGAGATGAGACTCAAGTCAAAGTGAAGAGAAGAAGTAACCACTTTGGATAAAACCGAAAGAACCAATGTGGTAGCCCAATTGACCACTGGTGACATGGAGAGCCTTAAGGGGACCTGTTGTCTCAACCCCTGTGGAGCAGTTTCGTGACATGGTACGTGAATGATTGAGACAGGACTGTGGGTCTCCTGACAGGTGCCCTGGGAGCTATTACACTGGATCAGACCTGGGCTAGAGCATCTCACAATTGCAATTCCTCTCACGGTGGTGAGTGTGTGTGCACATGCGAATGAATTAAAGTCTGCCAAGTATTTCAACACTCCTGAAACAAAATGGAATGGAAGTGTGAGCTTTTGTAGATGTGATTGTTACTGAGACTCTGCTTCTCTGCAGAGCCAGAGGATATTCTTGTTAAAATGCCCTGTGTTCTACCAACAAGACCAGAACATGTGTTGGGATATTGCCAGACACAGGGCCTTTCTCCGCTGTGTGTGAGTGTGTGTGTGGTGCATGCATATGTGTTTGTACAGAAGGGTAAACATTAGATGCAGAAACAAGGGAGAATTTATCTGATTTGTAAAATATCTCAGAAATCGCCACTGGAACTTGCTTAATTGAGAAGTCTCCTTTCTTTGAGGAATAAACATGAAATTGTTTCATTTTTTCCAGTAACTACTATGAGGACAATCTCTGTTCCACTTCCCACCCACTTCCTACCTTTCTGCTACCTGTTAAGTCTGTTTGGTTCTAGAACTTTTCAGTCTCCTGGTCGCCAGGCCACTTTTCAACTCCAGTCTTACATTTTTTTTTTCATTATTTCCCCTTTTGTTTCTCAGCATTGACTGGACTTAGGAGGTGGATCTGGCCTGTCTCTTACAACCCTGTACTCCACACTTTCCTACTCCCTTTCTTTCCCCTGCTGTGTTGAGGTAAGAAGGACGAAGCAGAGAAGAAAGAGGACATTTCTTTTTCTTTTTAATAGATTTTATTTTATAGAGCAGTTTTAGGTCCACAGAAAAATTGAGCAGAAAGTTCTAAGAGTTCCCATATATTCCTGTCTTCATACACACACAGCCTCCCCCTCTAGCAACACAGTGGGACATTTGTTACAACCAGTAGCTTTGCACTGACACACCATTATCTCCAAGTCCATAGTATCCATTAGGGTACACCCTTATGTTGTCCATTCCATGGTTTAGATAAACACATGACATGTATCCACCATCACAGTGTCACAGGGGATAGTTTCCCTGCCCTAAAAATCCTCTGCTCTGTCCAGTTATCCTTCCTCCTCTCTAATCCCTGGAACCGTGACCTTTTTACTGTCTCTATAGTTCTGCCTTTCCTGGAATTCCATATAGTTGGAATAATATAGTCATTACAAATTGGTGCCTTTCACTGAGTAAGCTCCTTCCATGTCTTTACATGGCCTGCTAGCTCACTTCTTCTGAGCACGGAATAATATTCCATTGGCTGGATGTACCCCTGTTTATTTATCCATTCACCTACTGAAGGACATAGTGGTTGCTTCCAGATTGGGCGATGAAGAACAAAGCTGGTAAAAACACGTGCAGGTGTTTGTGTGGCCATAAGTAGCAACTCATTTGGGTAGACATAAGGAGCATGGTTGCTGGACTTTATGGTAAGACTATGTTTAGTTTTGTGAGAAGCTGCCAAACTGCCTGCCAGAGTGAAGTGAATTTTGCATTCCTACCTGCAGTGAGTGAGAGTTCCTGTTGCTCCACATCCTCTCCAGCATTTGGTGGTGTCAGGATTTTGGATGTTTGCCATTCTAATAGGTTTGTAGGACAGAGGGAGCTGGGGTCAGACCCTGTCGGGATGCGTAGGCCGTGGCAAGAGAACCGGTTTGTATTAGGAGTGGGACGGGGGGCTGTGAACTGAGAGGTGATGTGCTCTGTCTTCTGCCTGAAAAGGGGCCTCGGGCTGCTGTGATAGAAATAGAGCTCAGGGAAGCAAGAGAAGCCAGGTGCGGGGAGCTTATTGCAAATAACTTGGGTGAGGCATGATGGTGGCTTGGGTCAGGGTCATGGCATTGAGGCACTGGGTAGCGGCTGAACTCCGGAAATATTTTGAAAGGTCAGTTGCTGATGGGTAAGATGTGGGGTGTGATGAAAAGAGAGGAATTAAGGGTGATGCCAAAGTTTTTTGCCTGAACAATTGAATGGATGGAATTGCCATTTGCTGAGATGGGAAGGTTAGGGAGTTCAGTATCAGACTTATTAGTCTGACATGTTTATAGGTATCCAAACAAAGCTGTTGAGTAGGAAATTAATCCTAGGCCAGTGATGGCGAACCTATGACACGCGTGTCAGAGGTGACACGCGAACTCATTTTTTTGTTTGATTTTTCTTTGTTAAATGGCATTTAAATATATAAAATAAATATCAAAAATATAAATCTTTGTTTTACTATGGTTGCAAATATCAAAAAATTTCTATATGTGACACGGCACCAGAGTTAAGTTAGGGTTTTTCAAAATGCTGACACGCCGAGCTCAAAAGGTTCGCCATCACTGTCCTAGGCCCATGTTGCTCCAGGAAGAGGTAAGTCAGGGATACTGTAAGCAGGGAGCAAATGTTTCCAAAGCAACATGTAAGTGCAGCCGCAGGGTGAGTGGGATGCTCTGTGCAGGCACAAGTAAGGGGCACACACTGTGGTGCTGACAAATGCCACTGGAGTCAGTTACCTTCAGGCTGTGACCTGAAGGTGAAGTGGGATGAGCCAGGTGAAAACAGGGGCAAAAAATAGTTTAGGCAAAGGGAACAGCTTATGCAAAGGCCCTGCGGCAAGGGAGAGCGTGTTGCCATTTTGGAACTAAAAGTAGATCAGTCTCACTCAGAGAAGACAATGGGGACAGAAGGGGAGGGGGGAGCACAGGAGTGAGGGGGGTGGGGTAGAAACGCACAAGCAGAGCCCTGGACGCCTTGCTTTGGAGTCTGGACTCTCTCATGTGAGCCCAGGGTATTGCTGAACATTCTGAAGCAGGGCGCCCGAGTGGTCAGACTTAACATGCTTCTCCTCCAGGGAGACCTTCCCCCGGGAGCAGTGAGCCAAGTCTTGTGAGCTCATCTCCCCTGGGCCACCCCAGCCTGCCTCCTCGTCCATCCCCATTAGCTGCATTCCAACTCTCGCCAGGCCTGTCACAGCGAAGTAGGTCAGGCCAGGCCCAGCAGTCCCCTAGGGACTAGGTTGTGATAGCCAGGCCCAGAGTCGGGGGTAGGGGAGTGATCTGCATGCACAGCCTGGCTCCTTGCAGGGACAGGGTGCACCGAGGGGAAAGGCAGCCTGGGGTGCTTCCCAGGGCAGCCTACACGCAGTGGCTTTCTCTTCCTTGCCAGCCATCCGTGTTCTTAAAAGGCCCCAGGCTTCGGCAGGTAAAATCGCTGAAATCTGAGGCTCCAGATAGGTGCTGACCAAGGTGATTTCACTCTGGACAGCTCTCTCTCTCTGACTCATCAGATCATACCAAGGAATGGCATGTGGCATTTAAAGTGCTTGTGTATGTCGTTTTCAGAGAGATCCTTAGACCATTTCCTTGGGCTTTCAGGAGGAGGGTGAGTCTGGATGTGGCAGATTGAGAGCAATCGGCTGAGCCTCTGAAGACCGGAGCCCCTGTACTTGTCTGTCATTTACTATGTGGCCTGGGCATGTCAGTTGTCATATCGAAGCTTTCACTTCTTTACCATTAAGTTAACTAGTTAAATCTGACAACTTAGAAGAAGTGTACAACTTCCCTGAAGAATATCACATACCAAATTAGCAGAGGAAGAAATAGAAAAACCTTAATAGCCTTGTATCTATTTAAGAAATTGAATTCATAATTTAAAACCTCTCCTTGCCTCCCCTCCCCCACAACCACAGACACATTTTATCAAATATTTAAGGATAAAATAATGCTGAGACTACACAAACCCTTCCAGAAAATAAAGAAGAGAATTGTTAGGTCACAGGTTCTAATCCCCATCAAGGCACATACCTGGGTTATGGGTTCGATCCCCAATCAGGTATGTGTGGGAGGCAACTGATTGATGTTTCTCTCTCACATCGATGATCCTCTCCTCCTCTCCCCTCTCCCTCCCTCTCCCTCCCCCCTCCCTCTCCCCCCTCGCTCTCCCCCTCTCTCTCCCCTCTCCCTTTTTCTCTCTCTAAAATCAATAAACATATCCTTGGATGAGAATTTTTTTAAAAAAAGAATTGTTTCCAACTTGTATCATCAGGCCAATATAACTTAGATAAGAAAAGCAGATGAAAGAAAAGGGAAAAAAAAAGAAAAGAAATGCAGATGAGGACATTAAAAACTATTCTAGATGCAAAAGTCCTTAAAAATATGATCAAATAGAATTCAGCAGCACATACAAAGGAGGAGTTGCGATCAGAGCCATGGGCACAGGGCCTTCCACTCTCCCATATCAAGCCCTTGACAGACATCACCAGTGGATCCCTCTGATTTTTCCAGCTGAATCTTTCTCACCTTAGCTTTCCAGGAAGCCCCCACCCATCAGTGACATTTGGAGTGTCAGAAGAAATCTATTTGACACCAGGGATCCTACCAATATAAGGCTTCGATGCTGAATTCTGTTGTGCTATTAAATTTTGAGGTCATGTATGGCAAGCATTTCCTTCTGTGTGGCATGATTTACTCCAGGCCAGACATGGAAGAGCAAAGCTCAGTGTTTTGGGTGATTCACATGAAGGAAGAAGCCATAAATACTAAATGCCTGTAAGAACCATAGCCTTGTAGGTTCTCAGCACTCCTGTATGATCAGCCCCCAAGGATGTTTTTGGCGCACAATCATCCAAGACTGTGTGTTGAATGAAAGCATTTCAAAGGAAGCAGATAAGTGGTTCTGTCTTATAGAGTTGTTATGGCTTCTGCCATTGAATCAAGGATAACCCATCACAAATGACGAAATCCAAAACCATTAGTTGGATGAATGAATGAATTCTGAAGGAGGCAGACAAGTAGTTCTGTCTTTGTAGAGGGCTATGGTTCCTGCCATGTGGCAAAGGATAACCAGCAAGTGGTGAGGCCAGAAATTGGGGTCCAAGCCAAAGGCTGCCGTGTAAAGGGTGAACATCTATAGTCTGATGATTCTTATATTACTAACTTCAACCTTGTCTCGCCTCTGAGTTGCAGACACATCTGTCCAGCTTCCTTCTTGATATGTCCACTGGATTGCTTCACAGATTTCTTGAGCTCAGATTCTATGATTGACTATATATCTGACCCCCAGTGTTTCCATCTCAGTGAACCCCATATGCAGGCCAGAGATTTGGAAGGCAGTCTGAATACCACTCCCTTCTTCACGTCCCACATCCTCATTAGTTCTCAAATATATCCGCTTTTCTCTGTCTCCCCCCCCCGCCCCCCACCACCCTGGTCTGAGCTCCCCTCACATTTTCTATGTGGAAACAGATAAGTGGAAGAAACCGCGAAGCCCAAACATAGAGTCAGTGCCATACACGAGCTAAGAAAAGAGGTGTCATGATATGGTCCACTGACCAAATCTGGCCCTCTGCCTGTTTGTATAAATAAAGTTTTATTAGAACACAGCCACACTCATTTGCTTATGTGTTGTCTATGGCTGCTTTTGCATTCAAGGACAGAGGTGAGTGTTACAATAGAGAACATATGGCCTACAAAGCCTAAAATATTGACTCTCTGCCTCTTCACAGAAAAAAGTTTGCTGACTCTTATTAAAAGCATGAATCTGAGTCTCAGCTCCAACACATACTAGCTGTGTCAGCTCAAGAAAGCCATATCACCCCTCAGAGCCTCAGTTTTCTCATCAACCAAATGGACAGAGTAATAGGATCTGCCTCTTGCTGTTGAAGGATTTAATGCACTCAATGCTTTGCACATTGCCTGCCACTAGAATATGCCTAAGAAATGATGGCTATTATTAATAAGTTAGTACTGTGAACAATGAATATCAGTAATAAACAAAGCCTTCTTTTGTGCCTTGGACAGACGTAGATACTTTCCTGGGGCCTGGCAGTAAGTTTTCTTCCTTCATCACAGACGCGGTGGCAACCCATACGGAAACGTGTTTATCTTGAAAGCACCCGGCAGAGACGGCAAGGAAGGGGCTGAGCTGGTGGGAAGACCCCATTTCTCAAACCCAGCTTTCTGCTCGGAATTATTCAAAGGGAAACCTTATCAAGCAGCCTTCCAGCTTGGTGTCATCCATCTTCCAAAGGTAATTCAATAGCCCTTGGTAGCTGATGATTTATGGAGCCGCTGTCCGCGGGGAGGTTGCTCTTTGTATTACAGCTTGTTTTTATCAATGACCAGCAACCTGCTGGCTGGGGCCAGAAGCAACAGGCTCTGTGTTTAATCCTGTTCCCCGAGGCTGGAGTCAGCTCCAGGCCAGCAGAGGGCCGCTGGCCGCTGGGCAGATAAAGGAATCGGATCATTCTGAGCTGAGAGCTTCAGTTGTTAAGTAGGACTGCTATGTCTCCTCTACAAAGCTGCTTTAAGCCTCCAAACCTCATGTGATCAATGCCACCGTTCCCGCGAGGGGAGAGACTGTCATTGCTGCTTTACAGATGAGATGCTGAAGCTGGGAGGGGATACTGGTCTGGTGCCTGGATTAGGAATGCACGGCAAAGGCCCCTGTCTTAACAGGACGTTTGTGTGCGTTGTGAGGAGGCCTAGCGTGTGGGCCGGGTATGAGGGCTTGGCTTTTTCTCGCTGCTGCCTTATTCTGATCATGCCAGGACAATCTTCATGGGGGATAGGACCTTGCTTTCTCATCTGTCATTTAATTCATAGCACCAGGCCTGGCATGTGACAGGTGTTTTATAAAGAATGAGTTAATGGTGCCTAGGCCTTTGCATATGTTTTTTCCTCTTCCTGAAACACTTTTCCCGTCCTCTTTGTCTGGTTAACTTCCACTTGTCCTTAAGGCCACAGCTGAGATGTCATCTTGTGTCAGTCAGTGTCTAATCAGGAAAATAGAAATCATATCAGTTAATTTAATCAAGAGAATTTGATAGGGATCTGTTTAAGCCCTTATTGGAAGATGGGTAAGGTGAAAAGGGAACACTGAGGTCACAGAGATAGTAACCACAGTGGGTTAGTTATTCATCGCTGCATAACAAGTTACCCCACCACTTTGTAGCTTAAAACACCTATTCATTATCTCAGGAACTTGGGCATGGCTTAGCTGGGCCTTCTGCCTCAGGGTCTCTTATAAGGCAACAGTCAGGTGGCAGCTGAGGCTGGGGTCTCATCTGAAGGCTCAGCCGGGGGAGGATCTGCTTCTGAGCTCACTCAAGTGGTTATTGGCTGGATTCAATTCCTTGTGGGCTGTTGGACTGAAGCTGTCAGTTTATTACTGTCTGTTGGCTGGAGGCCTCCTCAGGTCCTGGCCACCTTGGCCTCTCCATAGGGTAGCTCACAACACGGCAGCTGATTGATCAGAGCGAGCAAGCAAGACAACACCCATGAAGGAGGCCACAGTCATCGTTTAATCTCTAGAAGGACATCCCATCACCTCTGCTGTTTCCCAGTAGAAGTGAGTCCATAAGTCCTCTTGCACTCAAGGGGAGGGGATCACACAGGGCATACAGATCAGGGGCTACGTCAGAGGCTGCCCATCTTAGGCAGAAAGACTCAGTACCTACAGGGATGGAGGACAAAGGGAAGAGGTTGGGACTTTAGAATCTACTAGTAGATGTTTGGAGGAAGGTCCCCATGGGGCTGAGACGGGCTCTGAGGGGGTGGCCCTGACCAGTTGATACGAGTGACTCTGGTGGGCCCTACAGAGGCTGTTTGTAGGAATGTGAGGAAAACAACACTTTGAAGCTGGAGCTAGCTAGTGTTTCTGGAACCAACTGGCACTGCCTGGAGTTGGGGGGAGCCATTGACACAGATAGGAGCAGGATGCAAAGTGGAAGGAACAGTCCCTCTGCCCCTGGGATGGGTTGAATTCCCTCCCCCCTGAAATTCCTATGGTGAAGCCCTAGCCGCCAGTACCTCAGAATGGGACCTTATTTGGAAATAGGGTCGTTGCAGGTGTAATTCGTTAAGGTGAGCCCATACTCCTACATGATGGTTCTATTATAAAAAGGGGACACAGTCCCAGAGAACATGAAGCAGAGATCAGAGTGATGGATCTGCCAGCCAAGGGACACCAGAGATGGCACAGCACCCGGAGCCAGGGAGGCCTGCAGCTGAGTCCGTCTCAGCCTCAGAAGGAGCCAGCCCTGCTGACACTTGGATCTGGTACATCTGGGCTCCAGAACTGTGAGCAAAGAGCTTTGTGTCGTTTAGGCCGCCCAGAGTGGCACTTCGTTAGAGCAGTGCTCGCAAACAAATGTAGCTCCTCCAGCTCTGTAGTCTCCTCCGGCATCACCCGTCTTTCGGAACCTGCAGGCATGCGTCCGGCAAAGTGGGCATAGTCACAGCCCCTCGTCACCACAGGGGCGATGGAAGGATGGGTGTGAGAGGGTACTGGCCAGCATGCACCTCTTCTAGGAAAGCCTGCAGGGACTCCGCCTGTCTCCTGTGTGTCCCCTCGGCCCTCTGTACTGCCTTCTGTCATAGCCCTTACTACCCTCTTGAACTAACTGATTGTTGGTCTGTATCTTGTCCTAGACTGTTAATTTCATGAGGGCAGGTACTCTGTCCTGTGTTCTCAGTTGTATCATCTATACTAATACAGACGATTATAAGTACAACTAGAGGCCCGGTGCACAAAAATTTGTGCACTCGGGGTGGGGGAGGAGGGGTCCCTCAGCCCAGCCTGTGCCCTCTTGCAGTCTGGGACCCCTCGGGAGATAATGACCTGCTGGCTTAGGCCTGCTCCCGGGTGGCAGAGGGCAGGCCCAATCCCTAGGTGCAGCCCCAGGTCGGGCTCAGAGCAGGGCCGATTGGGGAGTTGGGGCACTGCCCCCTGTCATGCACAGAGCAGGGCAGATCGGGAGGTTGCAATGCCACCCCTAGTCACGCTTAGGGTAGGGCCGATTGGAGGGTTGGGGCACCGCCCCCTGTCACACTCAAGGCAGAGTTGATGGGGAGGTTGCGGCGCCACCCCCTGTCACGCACATAGCAGGGCCGATCAGGGGATTGGGGCGCTGCCCCCTGTCATGCACAGAGCAGGGCCCATCAGGGGGGTTGGGGCGCTGCCCCCTGTCACTCACAGAGCAGGGCCCATCAGGGGGGTTGGGGCTCTGCCCTCTATCACCCACAGAGCAGGGCCAATCAGGGGGTTGGGGAGCTCCCCCCGTCACACACAGAGTAGGGCTGATAGGGGAGCTGGGGCACTGCCCCCTGTCACACACAGAGCAGGGCGGATCAGGGGGTCGGGGCACCGCCCTCTATCACCCACAGAGCAGGGCCCATCAGGGGGTTGGGGCGCCGCCACTGTCACACTCAGGGCAGGGCCGATGGGGAGGTTATGGCTCTATCCTGTCACTCACAGAGCCGCAGGGAGATCAGGGGGTTGGGGAGCTCCCCCCTATCAGGCACAGAGCAGGGCCTGTTGGGGGGGGGGGGGGTTGGGGCGCCGCACCCTGTCACACACAGAGCAGGGCGGATAGGGAGGTTGTGGCCCCGCCCCCTGTCACACACAGAGCCGCAGGGCAATCAGGGGGTTTGGGCACTGCCCCCTGTCACGCTGATCCCGGTGCTGGGAGGCATATTACCCTTTTACTATATAGGATAGAGGCCTGGTGCATGGGTGGGGGCTGGCTGGTTTGCCCTGAAGGGTGTCCTGGATCAGGGTGGGGGTCCCCACTGGGGTGCCTGGCCAGTCTGGGTGAGGGGCTGAGGGCTGTTTTCAGGCTGGTGGGTGACTGAAGCTCCCAACCGCTCCTTTTTTTCTTTCTTTTTTATTTTATTCTGGGCCACCTTTAGCTCTGAGGCTCGGCTCCAGCTCTTAGGCCTTGGCTGCTGAAAGCAGGTATCTGGTTTGTTTGGGTACTATAATCGAAACACTGTTTCAACTCCAGCTCTGAGATCCCAGCTGGCTGAAAGCAGGTTTCTGGGGTTTTGTTTAGCTTCTATATTTGTAACAATGTTTCAAACTGCAAGCTCAGAGGCCGGCAGCGGCAGGCGGGGAACGTTGGAGTCCTCCGTCACTGAAGCAAGCAAGCCTCATGTTCTCTTCAAGCTGCCTGGCTGCCGGCCGCCATCTTGGCTGGCAGTTAATTTGCATATCGCCCTGATTAGCCAATGGGAAGGGTAGTGGAGTGACACCAGTTTGCATGTTTCTCTTTTATTAGTGTAGATAACCTCAGGTAATCCTTGTCATAACCCTGCACAGGAGATATTTTCATCCCCATTTGCTTATGAGAAAACTAGAGATCAGAGGACATTGGTGGCAGAGCCAGGGCTTGCGTGGACCTTCTTCTGTTCTCCAACTCTACTCTCCCCACACCCCGGATTTTTAGAGCCACATACATCACAGTTTTGCATTATGCTGGGAACTGGGTTAGAACCTATCTGCATATCTTTCTCTATCTCCATATTTATGTTAGCTACATAATCATCCAATCCCATTTTATAGAGTAAGCAGGGCTGATGGAAAGCTAGAAACCAAACTTAATATTTCCTTTAAATCCAGCTCCACTGTGCAGCCAGAGAGCTGAAAATCAACCAACCTCCCTCCACGAAGAGCGGATTAATAGGTTGTTGATGCATCTAATGGTTTGTTTAATTGATGGCTTCTGCCATTATTAGGAGACAGGTTAGAGGGGTTTTTATGACTATAAGGCCCACATCAATTAGCCTTGGAAGCAAGAATGTAAATACAAAATGCTGTTTGTTCTGTTGCCAAGCAAAGTAAGCACTATACTTGTAGCCAAAGCTTTAAGAATTTATTCTGCAAATATTTGAGCATGTATCACGTGTTTGGCACTGTTCTCATAGCTGCGTGGGATACAAAAGGGTAAGATGCATTTTGTTCCACAGGGACCTTGCAGTGTAGTTAAGGAAAAGAGATCTACATACACGCAACATTAATGAACAAAACAAGGCCATGGAGGGTAAATCGTATATTAATGGAACGGACAATAGGAAAATGGTACTTAGGGAATTCAGAGGAGGGTGTGGTAATGATGATAGTAATGAAGACTTTGCTACCATTTTATTGAGCTTTTATTGTGGTCCAGGCATAGTGCTAAGTGTTAGTGTGTGTTAGCATTTTATAGACGAGGCAACTGAGGCTCAGAGGAGGTGAATGACTCGCACAAAGTCACACAGCCAGTGAGTGATGGAGTGAGTATTTATCCTGGGTCATATCACAAAGGAATTAGCTCTTAATGACCTGCTGTGTTATATCCTGAGAGTGGACTGTACTCTGTACTTCCACAGAGAGCAGTGACTGTCTTGGGGACCTGGGGAAGTTCGTGTACATCGTAAAGTTGATGGCGTTTAAACTGGGTTTTGAAGAATGAATAATAGTTCAGTAGTTGGAGAATGAGAGAAAACATTCTAGGCACAAGGAACAGCTTATGCAAAGCATGTTGGCTTGTTCATTCCCGCCCCCCTCCTTTGACTGCAGCTATGTCCACCACACCCCCCTTTCCTTGTAGATGGCCAGTATAAGTCAGTTTCACCCTCTTATCCCCCTTCATTCGGCGGGGGGGGGGGGGGGGGGGGGGGGGCACGGGGGTTTGGAGTGTCAGCATATTTACCCTTTGACTCTACTGGTGCCGAGGCTTGATTTTTGGGGATTCTACAGCAGACTCAGATCTCATTGAGTATTTTGAGCATTTAGAAGAAGACATGGTGGGACACCCTCCCTCACGTGAACACATACGCTTATTAAAAACATTAGGAACATGTTGAGTGAGCAATCCTTGGGAGAACTAAAGTGCTTTTTGCCACTTAAAAAAGGCCTTCCAAGAGAAAGCTGAAACAGATGGAAATAAATTGAATTCACTGCCCTAGGAGATCTTGCACAGTGAAACTCATGTAATTGACCACTGGTCTTCAGAGGGGGTGGGTATGAGAAGCGAGAACATAGCAGGAGGAAGGAAGAGGATCTCAGAGCTACATTTAAAATGGCCCAAACGGGGCTAGAAAATGGGGCCTATATTAAAGTTGACACCATTTTTATTAAAGTTGTAGTGGAGGCTTCGGATCTGTCTGATCTCTGACGAGTCACTAGGGAGGTGGATTGAGCAGAAGGCAACTCCTCTGAGGGGGTTTGAACTGCTCTCTCCACTGAGGTCCTTGCACTTGGAAAAGGATCCTGTGGAACAGGAAGGGGCAGAAGGCTTAGGGGGTGGGGGTGGGGGCAATGGGAGGAGCCACACGGGAGGACATTTACTAATAGACCAGCAACATTTCACTGAAGAATTATTTATCCTTCGACGAGATAAATATGGCTGTCAGAGAAGGTTTTCATTTTTAAAGATCTAGTTAATTAAGGTGGAAAACATGTATGCTAAACAAAAGAACCATGATTTTTCTTCCTTACACTTGAACACCAAAAATAAAACCACCACATCCTCCCCCCGCCCCCCCACACACACCTGGGGCTAGCTGGACATGTACGCATGTTAAGTAAAAGAAGAATCTATATATATAAAAGCCTAAGCAACCGAACAACTGAACGACCAAATGACTGGTCAACCAGTTGCTATGATGTGCACTGACCACCAGGGGGCAGATGCTCAATGCAGGAGCATCCCCATGGTGGTCAGTGCGCTCCCACAGCCAACCTCCTGCAGCTGGCCAACCTCCCACGGTCCCTCTCCCTGGCCAGCCTCGCCCCCTCCCTCCCCCCGATTGTCCCTGATCGCTGGCCAGGCACCCCACCTGTGCACGAATTCATGCACCGGGCCTCTAGTTTATGAAATAATAATGCAGTTCTGATATAGTAATTCTAAAATTCAAGAGTATAATCTTGTTTCAAATATAACATAAAAAATAAAAGTAAAATGGAGGAAAAGATGGTTTTGCAGAATGAGGAGTGCAGTCCTCTAGCAGATCTGGGTTCCTTCTGAGAGGCCAGAGGAACTTTTTAGGGATGATGCCCTCTCAAGCTGCAGTTTCCTCATCTGTTAAATGGGGGTAGTGTCACTGAACCTTGGAGATCATATACGATGAGGTACTTAAAGCATGTACCATATTGTCTGGTATATAATAGGGGCTCTAAAATGTTAGTTGTTATTAATGACAGTATTGTGGTCAAGAGTGAAGTACAGAGTTGATATCTACAAACCGAATGTGAGACCCTGGCTTTCAGGCGTGTGATGTATTGAGCTCTCAGGAGCAAGGAGATGGACAAGAAGAGGAGGAGCAAGGATGTGGTCTCAGTGGGAGACTAGCTACAGTCTCATCCCACAGGGAGCCCTGGAGTGTGAACTGTGCTGCAGCATTGATGCCACATTGAGGTGTGGGGTGAGCCTTTTTTTTTTTTTTTAACTCCAGGTCAGTTATTATTGGCTATAGGATGCCTCGTGGGGAAGGGATGTGCCCAAGGTGGGCTTTCTGGGTGAGGTGGCTCCTGTTTGAGAGCAATTCTCCCCCAGGGCAGATGGGAGCCTGGCAGCCAATACTCACAGCATCTGGGGGATGGATGCACTGTGCTCCTAAGGGCGTCGGGGTTTGGTCCATTCACCTGTCAGGGTGAAGGATATGGAACGGAAACTGAACAAAGTGGGTGTGTCAAGCCTGTTTGTATGTAGCATGAGGACAAACCTTTTGACTAAAAGATGCAAGGAAGATCCAGGATATTTCTGACTAATTCCTCACAGGGATCTTGACAAAAGCCAAAACCTCCACTTCCTACCAGAGCCTGTCTTATGCTGTTGTTCAAAGTCAGGACACTGGCTCTTCTCATCTGTGAGTCTTGAGATTCTACTGATGAGATGATGATGCCTTCATGACTGAGATTCCATCTTATCTTTCTTTGTGTCCCCCATGGTGCCAAGTGTAGTACCTTGTATACAGTCGGTACTCACAAAGTGTAGTTGATTGAAAAGCAGCTCCCCCAGGCATTCTCAGGGATCCCAAACTTCTGACTTTTGGGGGGTGATTAAAGAAAGTGCCTTCAGTTATGAATGTCTTGCTCTGGTGTTTAAGGTCCCCCCACCCTCTTGATCTGGCCTCCAGAATTTTTCCCAATGACCCTCTCACCTACCTTCATAAGCCTCATGCTATTGTCCAATGGTTTCTAACCTTTTCTCATTTTCTCATACAGTGGATACATCATCCAGTTGTGCAGGCTAAAATCCTAGGTGTGATTTTTTATTTCTCTCATTACCTGACGCCCTCATCATCAAATCCACCAGCAAGTCTGGTCTATTCTGCTTTCAAAATATACCACAATCTGGCCATTTTTCTTCTTTTGCTTTGCTATTGTCCCAGTCCATGTCTTTTCCTCATCCTCGCTCAGGTTACAACATCCTTCTCCGTGGTCTCTCTGCTCTGAACCCTGTTTGCCACAACACATTGTATCTAGCACAGTTGCAGGCACATATGGGCTCTCAATACTAGTAAATACTTGTTGAATGAATGGGATGAGGTTTCCTTTTGACATTAAAAAAATATTGTGGATTTCTAAATTAACAGTCTATATTTTAGTATACATTTCTTGAGAAACCAGTTGTTGAAAAGTTCATCTAGAATTCAATAATGCTTTTGAATGAATTGATCTTCAGATATATGAAAAGTAGTTGTATTAAGGAATGAGATGCCCTAACCAGTTTGGCTTAGTGGATAGAGTGTCGGCCTACGGACTGAGGGTTCCCAGGTTCGATTCTGATCAAGGGCATGTACCTTGGTTGCAGGGATGTGCAGGAGGCAGCTGATCGGTGTTACTCTTTCATCGATGTTTCTAACTCTCTATCCCTCTCCCTTCCTCTCTGTAAAAAATCAATAAAATATATATATTTTTAAAAAGGAATGAGACATTGGCAAATGGGCATGCAAATTGGAAGATACCTCCACAGCCCTCTAGGAGGCGGTGGTTCACAGGTAGACTAGGTTAAAGTAGGTCTTTGCTATTTTTACCAAATGACTCATTCTGGGTTTCTGTTCTCACCTGTGTGCCTTTTTTTTCTGCTGTGCCCTCCACTTGGAATGCCCTTTTGAATCTACCTCAAAACTCTAAGTATACAAAGTCCATCCATCTTTAAAGTCTCAGCCCAAATGTCAACTCTTTGAAGTCTTTCTTGATTTTACCCAAGTGAGAAGACATCTCACCCTCCTTGCTGACTCCCAGAGAGCTTTATCCATACTGCCTTTATTTATAGCTGTGGGTGCCTGATTTAGATATTTCCTTAGCCAATAACATTTAAAAACGGGGGTGGGATGCATTTCTGACATAGATTTGGCAACTTTTGACTTTGCCAAAAAGACCTTGAGACAAACAAGTTTTATCTATCAATACCATCATTTCATAAAGGAAACTTATTTAAGCACAAAAAGAGAAAACAGGGGGGAAGAACATTATTTCAAAATAAGGAACTATTTTAATAATGAAATAAATTTAGTTCTATAAAAAATTCATAGAGAGGTGGTTTTTATTTTTCTCTTGATTCTGAGTCCTGGTAAAGGATTAATCACAGATAAGCTCTGGTTTACAGAGGGGTATTAGGAAACTTCATGTTCTACTTCTTCATGTCCCTACCCCATGGCCACTCTCAGCCTGAGCTTTTCATGGGTGATCAATGGGTCTGATTCAGCACCAGCTCCCAACAAAGCCTGCCTCATGGTGACTGTCCTAAGGCTATTTGATTGCCCATCATGAAGGGCATAGACCCTCCTCTTTCTCTGGAATACTTTTGGTTCCTGATCCTTTGGTCTCTGCACCATGATGGTTAAAGAAAACCGTTGCAGTAGAATTAACCTTTTCTGAAAGGTGAGGGCAGCGTAGAGCCCCTTGGATTTTTACCTGCCACCTCAGCACTGAAGGTACTCATTTAGCTTTCCAGGAAGACATTGTCCATCCAACATAGTGAGAAGAGGCTATGATATTCTCAACTTACACTGTCATAGTAGGTGCTCAGTAAATACTTGAACTCTACAATGTTGATTTTAAACTCTATGAGGTTAACTCTTTGCTTTGATCCTAGCAGCTTTCTCTGTTGAACCTGAGCCCTGTGATGCTTGGCTTTATATTCCAAAGTACAGGTGTTTCTTTAAGCAATGGGAAGACATAATGGAGGCCAAAGGTGCCTGAATTCTATCTTCCTTCCAGTCACAGAACAGAGGGAGGTCTGTGACTCACTCTGTGATGATCTGGATTCTCTTTTCAGAGCCCTTGGGAGAACTGGGCCAAAGGCAAACAGCATCTTCCAGGGTCAAGGCAATAACCTCAGACACCCCAGGAATTGAGGGGATAGAACCAACCCAAGGAGGCTGAATGTCTAGTACCCAGAATCTCTGTCTGTGGAATAATGAATTCTCGTTTGATCATCTGCTGTGTAAATCACCGACGATGGGGAGTTAATCATGCATAGGAAATGAATTCTTTCTCTGAGTTAATGAGCACAGAGCTCAGAGCAGCATCTGTTTACTCCCTCTACTTTCAAATCCCTGGCAGTTTGAACAATTAATTGTACCCAATAATCTCTCTTTGTTTTCAAGCATTTGGGGGGAAACCCCAGTTCTCCCCAAAACACATGCCACTGAGTAGTGGGAAAAGAAGCCTCTACTCGGTCTCTTTACCCACTTAAAAGTGATGCTTTAAGAATGGAAGGACATATATGTATATGTAAAAGTGTGTGTGTGTGTGTGTGTGTGTGTGTGAGACAGAGAGAGAGAGAGAGAGAGAGAGAGAGAGAGAGAGAGAGAGATGAAAGAATCAGGAGGAAAGATTAATTTTGGCCTCTATTTTATGAGCACTGCATAATGTATCAGGCAGTGTTCCAAGTGCTTCCCTTACAGCATCTTGTTTCATCATCATAATACAATTATAGGCAGAGGTATTATTATTTTACTAGAGGCTCAGTGCATGAAATTTGTGCATTCACGGTGGGGGGGGGGGGGGGGGGCGGGTCCCTCAGCCTGGCCTGCACCTTCTCACAGTCTGGGAGCCCTTGGGGGATGTCCAAGTGCGTGGAGGTAGGAGAGGCTCCCACCACCACCGCTGTGCTCACCAGCCATGAGCCCAGCTTCTGGCTGAGCGGCGCTCCCTCTGTGGGAGTGCACTGACCACCAGGGGGCAGCTCCTGCATTGAGCGTCTGCCCCCTGGTGGTCAATGCGTGTCACAGCAACCGGTTGTTCTGCCATTCGGTCGATTTGCATATTAGCCTTTTATTATATAGGATAGAGGAGGACACTGAGGTTCAGAGAGGTTTAGTCATGGTCCATGCCACCCAGCTAAGAAGTGGTTGGGGAGGGGTTGGAGCTCAGGCTGTTCTCACTCTAAGGCTCAAGTCTTAGCTGTTCTATCACACTTGCCCTTTCCTCGCTCGCCTTCGAGTCCCTGCTATGATGCCCCTCCCCCGATCCCTCTTGGATAACCCACAGGCAGAGGCTCTGAGGCTAAGCTGCCTAGGTGTCCATGTCTGCTGTGCCACTTTGCAGTGATGGGCTAGCCACTTCACTTCTCTGAGCTTCAATTTCTTCATTTATCAGCTGGATATAATTACAGTGCCAAGAGAAGGAGAGGGAGAGGGAAAGGGAGAGACAGAGACAGAGAAAGTGACACACAGAGAGAACAGAGCCCTGTATCAGTCATATTCTTATTATTTTTTATGGAACACCCACTGTGTGCCAGACATTGCTAAACATGTTTGTTATATGCAGTATGCATCTCTATGAATCAAAACCATTGCAGAAAGTAGGCATTAATTAACCAATAATCCATCATTTAGCAAATATTTACTGAGCTTAGTGCTAGGCTGGTGTCTAGCTGGGAAGATAGACAACAAGCAGTAATTATGTGCTTAAATGATGGTAAGAGTTTACAGAAGAAAGTGCATGGTGCTATCAGAGCACATAGTGAGGGGAAGGGGACCCAGCCTGTGTTGGGAGAAGGGGGTTTTAGAGATGTCTATTTGGAGAAAGTGACCTTTTAGCTAAGCCCAGAAGGTTGACTAGGAGGAAGACAAGGAAAAGGATGCGGGGAGAACAAATGAGTAGGGAATGAGGGTGTGCTATTCTTATTTAACCAGGCTCTTCCATATTTTAATCCAAAGGAGTGGTCAGGTCTGAGCTACTCTCAGGTCTGTGGCAGATTGTTGGAGCTGAGGGTGGGGAGGTGGGGGGGAGTTTGAGGTGGGGCTATGTCCTATTCAGATAGCTGGAATGTTTCCGTGCAAATGACTAATGATATCCTCAGTTGACTTTATTCAATGTATTACACTCTCACCAGACCCTGGAATGTCAAAACTGGAAGGAAACTTTGAGTCATCTGGGGCTCAGAGATTACAAATAGATCACACATAGGGTGGCAGCTGGTAGTGACTGGTAGTGTCTGCTTACAGTTAGTTTTCTGTTGAAAAGAGTCCCTCTTAGTGGCAAATAGTGGTGAGATTGATTAGTGATGTGTTTCAGGCATGGAATTGGAAGTTTGTGGCAGGTGTTTGAATAGGGGTAAAAAAAAGCTATATACACAGTTGTCATCAGAACCCCTCTTAGAGAGAAAGGTGTCTTTGTCTTAGGCTGTACTTTTATAGGCTGTTTTAGGTATTAATGATGGGGCCCAAAGGACATATGGTGTAAGAAAACAGCAATGCAGAGAGAACTAAGTTGTTCTGCGTAATGTATAGGAGTTCAAGGTTGTGGATGAAGCAGGATGCAGGGAGAGGTTGTAGGAGAGGAGAGGTTGAGCCACATGATGGACAGCTGAGCCTCAAGGAGAAGAGAAGACAACATGGGAACTCCCTGATGGTAGACCAACCAAAGATCTCCAATCAGGATGCCTCGTTTCCAACTTTGCCTCCCTGCAGTCTAGAGTTTGTTGACCCAAACTGCCAATGAAAGTCAGTTTCACACACAGACTTGTGTTGGCAGCAGCTGGGAGAGTGAGGGAATAGGGTTAGCATCCAGATGACATAATATTGGGGGAAAAGAGACCACATGGGATGCAAAACAGATGATCCATAAACTGAACCAGCTCAGCAAAATAGAGAACCTGGAGATAGAGAAATACAAGCCCCACCCCACCCCCAAACATCCCTGGACAGTTGGGAAGGAAACTTGGTCTGTTGCTGCATAAGAGATAAGAGTCTGGGCTGATTTCTTTTGAATTTCAAAGAATGGGATAATAGACATTGATGTATGTGAGATACGTGCCTATCTGCTTCCCAATTCTAGTTTATCCTCCTAATTTTAGAGATGGGGAAACTGAGGCGCCTGTAGGGGGAAGGAACCTAATGGAGGTCTCATTCGGTGGCTGCCCAATGAGCCTCTTCTCTGAGACTGTGGTGGAGACATTAGGCGGGAGTAATGAGCCGGGCTTCCTCTCTGCCGTCACCCTTGGGCTGCAGCACCAGCTCGTTTGGGGAAAATATCACTGTCTCAGATGCACTTGTATTTTTAAAGGGAAAATTATCAGAATTTAAATGAAGGGTGCTTAGTCGTATGCATGTGTGTGTTGGGGTGTTTGGTCAGATTATGGGGTATAGTCGGGGATCTGGATCTGACGTGAAGGGAAAGGAAAAGAATGGGGATTTCACTTGGTTCCATCTCCTGCTTTTAACTCCTGCAGCATCTCTCCTCCCTGGAGAGGTCATTTCAGGAGAACGCCTGAGTCTTAGGTCTCACATGTGAACGGTGGGTGGTCGCGTAGGGCTGCCTGATGAAGAACTAGTTTGTGCTTAACATTTCCACCAGTTGTTACCCCTTTGGGATGAAGCATGGATATGCAAATGTCCTTTTTCAATTTAGATTTTTATTTAAGTATAGTTGGTATACGGTGTTATGTTGCTTATATTAGTTTCAGGTGTACAGTATAATGATTTGACAGTTTTATACTTTACAATGTGATCACCCTGCTAATTCTAGGAATCATCTGTCACCATGCCAATGTATCAAAAAATGTGTACACACTGAATAATTATTAATTCCAACATTTCTTTTTCAGATTGAATCCATTGGAATTAGTAATTATTCAAAGTGTGTATATTTTTTGGGGGGAACCCTATATTATTGACTATATTCCTTTTCCCTTTTCACTCATCCTCCCATTCCCCTTCCTTCTGGTAACCACTCTTTTGGTATCTGTTTCTATGAGTCTGTTTTTGTGTTGTTTATTTGTTTTGTTGTTAAATTTCACATATAAGTGAAACCATGATAGATGAATAGAAAAAGAAGATGCGGTATGTGTGAATGTGTGTGTGTGGTCGTGGTAATATGAAGACCACTTAATTCATGGTTGTGATGGTGGCAGGATGGGTCTTGATGAGTAAGTGGTCCCAACTTTACCTCTAGAGAAAGGTGGAGGTGGGGAGTGCAGAGTTTCAAAAGAAGGTTCTAAAACCCCATGAAAAGACAGAAAGGGAGGCAGGGAATTGAGATGAAAAGGAGGTTAGGTCAGAAAGACAGTGAACGAAGAGGAGAGATGGGGCAATTTTGTTCATTTGGCTAAAATGAGCCCGGATGGGCCTGTTATCTGCAAATAGGCCATGGCGTGGGTTAATGCCTCAGACCTCGGGAACTAGTCACACAGGGTGGCATAGACGCCAACACTGTCCTTCCACATCCTGTGCAGAATCAGGCTCCCTCCCCAGTCCCTGTCTGTGCTGATCATTAGTTGGTAAGAGCTTCAGTGCATCCTATAAATATAGACAGCTCATCTAGGATTGCTTACCTGCTCAGATAGCAGCCCTTGTTTTATATCTGTGACATTAAATAAATGCTTCTGAGGACTCCATGCAAGTTTGTGGGTAAATGCCAAGCTCTAGGAACCCCCGGCTTGATATCTCCCTCTTTTCCCTCCCTTCTCCTCCCCTTCCCCCTCCTCTCCTTTCTACTTCCCCTCATCCTCCCTCCCTGCACACATGCACGCATCTACCCATCTGCCACCTATTTCTCAATTCATTTGGTGAGTCAATAATTCTTATTAAGCCCTAGCTTTTGGGTAGGTATTGGGCTAGGTGTCAAGGACAGAAAGAAAAGAAGAAGCAGTTACTCTTTAAAGGGAGTGGGAAGCACAAGAATTGCTCTGATCTGCTCCAGACAGGCAGTGACATCTTCATCTGTTATTCCCAAGCAAGTCAAGGCGCAGGCTAGTTGCACGAGGACCTATTAAAAGTACATGTCCCGAGCTCACTGCGGAACTGCAGTCTTCCAGGATGGGTGTTTCGCTGAGGTCCCAGGTGACTGAGGCACCGCCAGGTCTGGGAATTTAGCTGACAGAGTTTTGAGCGAGTCTCAGATGGAAAATGGAAATAATTTTAAAATAACCCCACTTTGCAGCATTGTTAGGATTAAATGAGAAAACAGCACCTGACTGTTTCCAAGTGGGCCTTCTGGATATATCCAGTCTTCTGTCCTTTCCTCTTTTATTTATTTATTTTTTATTTTATTTTTTAAAATATATTTTATTGATTTTTTTTCAGAGAGGAAGGGAGAGGGATAGAGAGTTAGAAACATCGATGAGAGAGAAACATTGATCAGCTGCCTCCTGCACACCCCCTACTGGGGATATACCCGCAACCAAGGTATATGCCCTTGACCGGAATCGAACCTGGGACCCTTTAGTCTGCAGGCTGATGCTCTGTCCACTGAGCCAAACCAGTTAGGGCTCCTCTTTTTTTTAGATATCAGCTGGGATCCAGAGCAGACAGCTGAGTTGAGAAAGAGCCATCTGCTCCAATTAGGACAAGGGTCCTGGAAATGCTGTCAGTGGGAGCAATACTCTCTTCAAATAGAATCTTCTGGTTGAGAAAGTCTCTCTGGGAGTCCAGCTTAAATCGTGCCTGCTGCAGTCATGTCATGCTGTACTCTTGTTTTCCCCCCATTCATGGGCACTCATTCTCCTGTTAGCACACTAGCTAACCACACCCCTAATCCTAACCCTCATACATGGGAACCTCATTACTTACATATAATTCAATTTGAGTTAATACTAAACTGCTTGGAGTGTTTTTCTTTTCTCTCTTGATAACAGTTGGGTGATTTCTGCACACTGTCAGAAGCTAGTTCTATCCTATTTCTGACAGAATCCTCCACCTCTGTGCCTAGGTGCTAAGCTCATAGTCTAACGTAGCTGCTCCTCCCTGCTGCTTAGAGTATCCCTAACCCCTTTCTCACTCTCTGATGGTGAGGATTCAGGAATTCACACACATTAGCATCCTTCTGCTCTGCATGTGGGTAACTGAAAGCCCACTGCCTTTGTAGGCTGACAGTAGTGCCAATTCTCTTGTTCTTTCTTGACACATTCTTCTAGCAACACACTCCTAAAACACACACACACACACACACACACACACACACGCACACATACACGCACACACTCCTAAAACACACAGACACACATACACACACTCCTAAAACACACACACACGCACACATACATACACACACACACACAAACTCCTAAAACACACACATACACACACCCCACCCTTTATCTCGGTTATTGGACATCTAAGCGTCTTAAGGTCAGTCACTGTGTCTCCTGTTTCTCAGCTCTGATGCCACTAGGGCTAAGCTCACAGTCACCGATGCTTCAGCACACGTTCACAGCGGTTTGTTGTTAATAATGATGAAGCATGTTCCAGTTATAATCATACTTTAGAGCCTTGGAAGTTTACTAATGCATTCCTTTGTTATTTTGTGCAATTGTAACATGTCACTTTTGGCAAGCAACTGATAATTAGAATCACCATGGTTGTATTTCAAGCATCTACAATCTCAGGACCAACTCCAGCCCAGCTCTCAGACGGGAATCCGGAAGTCCAAATGCTCAGCACTCTCCCAGACGATCTTTAGGATGATCCAGATGGGGAACCACAGGGTGGTGGCTGTGTACACGGGCTCAGCAGTCAGCCTGACCTGGGATGGAACCCCGGCTGCTGGGGGACCACGTGCACATTACGGAAGGTCTCCAGGGTGGTCGCATCTGTGAAATGGGCTGATGAGACAGTATCAGGAAGATGAAATGAGAGCACATGGGGGATAGGTACTCAGTGAGCAGCAGCTACTGCAATTACTTACTTTCCCTTGTGGCAGCGTGAAATTGTAGCTAAGGACATATATCAGGGCTCAAGCCCTATCTCTTGCACTTATAACTGGAGCTGCCACCGATGCTCAGTTACCTCATCTGTAAAATGGGGATGATGGGGACCTCTGTCTCATGGGATTGTTTTGAGAATTGAACCAGTTAATTGTGAAAAGTGTCATGTTAGAGCAAAGGCTGGCACTTTACCAGGAGAAAGGGGAAGTAAGACTTCACAGCCTGTGTTCTCTGCCTAAACTCTGGGCTCCTCCCACTCGACAAGCCTGACTGTCAACCCTTCCTCAGACTTAAAACCAGGTCAGTGACTGCTCATCTCTGTTTTCTTGCTTGAGGGAGAAAAGGATCAGTTCTTCCCTATATCCCGCTGCCAGCTCTCCTTCCCTCCCGCCACCCTCTCCTGTTCTCTCTTCCCAGAGCCAGGCCCCATCACCATTTTTCAGAAATGTCAGCCTTGGGTACCACACTCAGAGGCCCTGGAACAGAGTGATTTGGGATTCCCATCTCGTCCCCATATGTCTGCTCGAGTCTGGGCAGACACCAGAATAGACTCATCCAGCCAGTGGCCTGGCCTCCTCTGGGGCTCGGGGCTGCTGGGGCTTGGCTGTGCCCACCAGAGACGCGATGCCTCAGCAGTGAGGCTCACAGTGGAGGCTTCCCCACAGAGGCCTGGGAGCAAAGAGGTGTCCAGCTTCTGGCGCAGGGGGTCGGGAGCCTGGTGGTGGGGACTCAGAACTGGAGGCTGCCTGGATGCAGCCGCTGGGAAGGACATCACCTCACCACTTGGACCACTCGGACCTCCGTATCCTTATCTACAAGATGGAATGATAATTGCACCTGCCTCACAGGCTTGTCAGGATTATGAACATAGAGTGATGCTCTCAGGGTCACCTGACCTGTACCTCCTTCCTCTCTTTGCTTCTTCACCTTCTTTCCAAACTCTTCAGTGATTTGGAGTGAGGAGGAGAGTGGAGTAGTGAGTAAGAGCATGCACAAGGAACTTACCTGCTTAGGTATTAACCCTGGCCCTGCCCTTTTCTGCTCTGCCACCTCGAGCAAGTCACCCTCCAGGTCCAGCTTCCTCATCTGAACATTGAAGGCGATCATCTTGGACCTGCCTTGTATGTTTGCTGCGATTCTAATGTGGGGTCAAGTATGTTGGCACATAGTAAGTGCTCAATAAATATTCAGTAGCATCAGCATGAATAAGCATAAGATTGGATGCACAGTCCTTCCCAACACTTCTCTCTTTCATGTGGACGATGAACCATTTTCTCTCCTGGGTCCCTTATTACCTATGTGATTTGTCAGCATCAGGATTTGGCTCTTGGGGACTCTCCTCTGCAGAGCTTTTCCTGAAACTTGTCCTCCTCCTGGGCTGCCTCCATCCATAATTCTTTGCACGTTGCCTTGTTTGAGTCTGCTCCTCCCTTGGACTTACAGCTCTTGGGGGCAGAGCTCCTGTGACTCAATGGAGCTCAAGACCTTCCCTTCCACTCCCGCTACCCCAGCAATTTCAATGCACAGGCCCCTGGTCAACGTGAAAGAGAGGGTGGAGACTGCTACATAAATCACAGTTGCACCAGGAATGCAGGCAGGTTCCTGTCTCAGGGACCTCAAGATGCTTAGCCAACTAAGCCCCACACTCATTGTCTGAGAAGAGATCACCAAAGTAATTTCCCATCACTCCAGTTATGCCCTGCTACACTACCCCCCGGTGTGGAGACCCCTCACTCACAATGCAATGCTTCTGGAGCCAGCAGAGCAGGGCAGAATGGTTAAGCCCCCCGCCACCTCCCCCACCACCTCCTCCACCACCTCCCCCACCACCTCCCCACCCCTGTGGAGGAAGGACCTGCCCGTGGCAGCATTCATGTGGTGCTTCTCAGCATGGTGCTGAATCGCATGGTCCTGGTTCTGATACAAACTGTGCCACCAGCCAGCTGTGTGTCCTTGGTCAAGTAGCTTTACTTCTCCCTTCCAACATTCCTCATCAGCAGAATGGAAATATTAATCATATTTTCAAATACTACCTATTTTTTCTCTGAGAAAATGAAATAATGCAAGTTAAGCATCTGACACTTAAATCCTCAGTGAATTTCATAATGATCCTCCTCATTGCGGTTGCCGCTGCTCTTGCTATAATTAATGATAATCACAAATGAACACGTTAGCTTCCGAACGAGGTGCAGAACATCTCTACTGTGGAGGGTGCTTGAGAAATCGCATCCTCTTGACAAGAGAGAGCCCAACTGTTCCCCTGGACTGGCGGTGTGGTTGCCTCCTAGCAGAAGGCTCTGATGTGTGGACATGTGCTTGAGCTTTGGCTACTAGGAAGAAGGAAGCCGTTTTTCCATTCTGGGTACCAGGGGGCTTCTAATTCCTGCTGAATGGGGCTGGAATAGAAAAAATGGCCCAGGGAAGAGATACATACCCTCATTCCCTTTTTCTTCCGTGACCTCAAACTTTTCTCTCATCCCCCAGAATGGACTGTTTTCATTGCTATCCTGACACCTTCCCTGCCCTGTGAGTTTATCAAGGCCAAATGGCATTGGTTCTTGTTCTATCTCAATGTCAAGGACAGTGCTCAGTTAGCAAGTGGCAGAGCTCCATATATCTGTGCTGAATCTGTGACCCCTGCTTACGTGGCATTTGCTTCTCTCCTCCACCCCTGCCCCAAACTCAGCCACATTTTGATTTAACTAATTAGCTGAAAGAGCAGAACTTTAGCAAGCTATTTTAGCCTCTCTCTCTCTCTCTCTCTCTCTCTCTCTCTCTCTCTCTCTCTCTCTCCTCATGCTGAATTTCAGCAGATTTACAGATGGGGTGGCCCTGTTATCTTCAAGGACAATCCCAACAAAGTAAGGCCCATTTAGCATTTAAATCTGATGGTCAAAAGAGAAGAAATCTTAAGAGCAAATTATTCATACTAATCTTGTTAGTACCTTTAGATACAAATGGTCAAACCGTCTGTGTGTGGTTCCATCATAAATTTTGAAGGAATTTCATTTCCCAATATTGGTTGGTGGTAAAATGACCAAGGTTGGGAAAATATAGCTAAAGAATGGTATCAATTTGAACACCCACATACTAATTACTACTCAGGGCAAGAAATCAAACATTGCCAAACTCCAGGAACTCCCTGTAAGTACCTCCTCCCTCCTCCCTGGAGTTAATGACTATATTGCCTTTTATTGAAACCACTTTTTTTGCTTTTTCTTAGAGTCTTACTGTTTATGTTTACATCCTGAACAATATAGTTTAAGTCTGTCTGGTTTTTAATTTTACGTAATGGAATCATACTCTGTGTATTCTTTTTTTACTTCTTCCATTTAATGTTGTATTTGAAAGATTCATCCATTTTGTTGCATGTATTACTAGTCTGTTTATTTTCATTGCTTCATAATTCATTGTAGCATTTATCTATTCTTCTGTAATGGGCAGTGTCATAATTCCTTTATATGTTCAGTTTGTTTGTACTCTTTCTATGACAGATAACAGTGTGATGAATATCTTTATAGATATCCATAACAGTGTGCCCAGGACAAATTCCTAGATGTAGAGTTTTTGGATCAAAGATTATGACTACTTTTTAAGCTTCCTCTAAAATGGTTATACCAATTCGTACTTCCACCAGCAAAGTACTTTTCTGTCTGTGTTTTCACACTCCTGCTAGCTTATTTGCATTTATTTTAATCAGGCCAATTTGATAGGCAAAAGATGTTCTCTCAAGATTGTATGCATTTCCATTTCTGTGAGAATCATGAGGCTGGGCTCCCTCCCTCCTTTATGTTAATTGGCTATTTGTATTTATTCTGTTATGATTGCTTTTTTATATCCGTTGGCCATTAAAAATTGTGGATTTTAATAACAGTTCACACGAGGGCTCAGCCCTGGTGAAATGTCACTGAGGCACATTTCAAGTCGGAGCGCTCGGAAGGTACAAGGCAAATGGGAGGCAGGGAGGGGACTTCTGAGTGGCTCGCAGATCTCAAGTGGAGCTGCTAGGCGGAGAGTAATTTGGAAGCTTATTGTTCAGAAACCAAAGAGGACAGTTGTGCATTCAGCCCCATGCTGGGGAGAAAACAACGCTTCCTGGACCCGAAGCCATTTGAGAGCCAGCGATCCTGCTCTAATTGAATCTGCCTTCCACTTCCTTTGTGCCCAAGGACTCTCTTTATGATTATGGCTGCCTGGGCTTAGGAGCAAGATGGGGAACATGGACAAGGAGACAAAGCGTGTCGCCTGGCTTGACGCTTGGGATTTGAATGACCAGCATCCCAAACTGAATTTGCACTTCTTCCTTTTGTTCTCCCTGTCCTCGTCCTTTCTTCAACAAATGTTTATTGAGCTCCTACTATGTGCCAGGCAGTGTACTGGGTGTGAGGTGTTTTCCACCGCCCTAACCCTAACCCCGATGTTTCCCATCTCAGCTACTGGTAACTTCATCTTCCCAGTTCAGGCGAAGAAGCTGGGCGTGTTTGTGACTCTGCTGTTTCTATAGTATGTTGCAGCCTATCCACCAGCAAATTCTTTCAGCTCTACCTTTAGAACAGGGCGGGGGAATCATGTGGCCTGCTGCTCTAGAGACTGAGAGCATCTCTTCACAATATGGAGATCTTAGCTCAGGTTCTCTCCTGAAAGTGGAGCTTGAGAGACGGCTTGCATGCAGGTAGTTTGGTTGGGAAAAGTTGCCAAGGAACTGAAGAGGGAGGACTTGGAAAAGTGAAATAGAGAAGGGGGGAAAGCCAGTGCAAAGGTGATGCAGGCAATGAGGCTTCTACTCAACAGAGGTCCTCTCAGCAGAAGTTATCTTCCTGAGAATGGGAGGGGAGTAATTGACCCATCAGTTCCTGTTCTTTACTAATCAAAGGATTGCCCAAGGGGTGTTACCTCCCTCTCATCTTCAGTGTTGTACATACGCCAGAGTGCCTCTCAGATCAAACCCTAAAGCAGAAAGCATTTAAAGCAAGGTGTATACCTGTGGGCAGGTGATTTGCGCAGCAAGGCTGAAGCAAAAAAAAGCTAGGCCATGAGGATGTGAGATGGAGCAAACAAATTGCCTATCACAGGAGTTATGGGCAGGTTGTCTAAGAAGACAATGTAAGTGTGGGTAGAATTAATTCATGTCTCTCGTATCTGCTTGATGAATGTTTTCTGAATGAATAAAGAAATGAAAATTGATGGAAAGGTTCTTAGGGGAAGCAAGGTTTGAAGACCCCTGAAGGCTGTGTCTGGAGGCACTTGGATAATGATCATCTCTTCTCAAGTGTTTTTCTACTGAGGACTATCGGTTTTCTTGATGAGTCTGTGATGTCCTAAGGAAAGTAGGGGATATTTCCCCCACTTGGGAATGCTGAGCACTTTAGCACAGGTGCACAAGGTCAGCATCAGGTCAGAGTTTAGGTTTTCTGTCTGCTTTCTCCCTTTCACGTCTATGGCTGCCAGTACCAACATCACCTCCATTTTCTTACAGTCTCCTCTGTGTAATTCAGCACAGTGAATACAGTGGTTGTTAAAACCTAAAGCAGTTTCTAATTTTGTTTCATTATGAGTATGAATGCAACCCTTAGGACCCATCCCTATGGCCTTAACTAAACACAGTCTTTCAAGCTAGGAATCGACAAGATAAAGATCTGAATGGAGACTCTAGTTGGCAGAGGGCTGGGCTGACTCAGCCCCGGTAAACCTGCCATCAAGAAATCAATAGAGCTTTTTCAGAGCTGCCATTATACGGCAAGGAAAGAAATTTCAGAAATAAATTGTGGCATAGAATCAGATTCAGTAGATAAGGGATGTGCAGACTCGGGCCACGTGGGGGGCAGCCCACAAGGGCAGGAATTAGCGATTTAATGAGCTGAAGTTCTCTCCCTGCTTGTGCTATGCAAGTGTTGACTCTCTGAACATGGAGGGAGAACAAAAGTGAGGAAACAAATTTTAGTTTCTGTTGGAATTGCACCCCAAGGTGACCCAGCCCTGCACTCTGGGGCCAGCTCACCGCTATTTGGTGGTGGGTTTGCAGAGCGTCATGTGTCTTAATCGGACTTCACCATGTGTGTGACACTGAGGCAGGCACTTCGCCTGTCTGTCAGCCTCAGTTTCCTTATCTTGAATTGGGCTGCCTGTTGAGTGGGCCTGGGAGAAAATTATTCCACAAAGGAAGTTGCTGTGATGTTAGAACCAGAGATAATGGATGCTGGGCAAGAACAAACCACAAGTGAGCACAGTTACAAATCCGGCTTTTTTTTGTCTTGACTCTGGCATTTCCAGACCCTTAAACATGTCCCCCCTGAGCTCCTCTGTAGTTGAAGTTAATGTAAGTGCACCCACAGCCAGGTGGCCTGATGGAGTCCAGACAAAGTGCAGGAACGAACCTGAGCTCCCTCCAGGGACTCACCTGCCCTGTGTTCCTCTGGGCTCTGCTCCCTGCCTGGTTTCGGAGCCAGGTGCTTCTCCCTGCTCTTAAGCGGCCTCTTTGGACTTCATCTCTGGCCTGCTTATACTATCATTACCCCCTAGACCCACCTGACTATCCCCTCTTAACCCTGGCACCTTCTTTCTGGCTAGCTTGGTCTTATTCATAACGATACTCTAATTATTGGCTAAGATATGGTGACCCCCCAAATCAGCATGGGTGCTTCATATGGGCCCGGAGTCTATTCTAACATATGCTTCCCTCTTGTCACCAGCAGAAATCTCATGGGTGGGCGTGGTTGCTTTTCAAGGAGGGCCCAGCTCCAGGGGCGCCATCCACATCATACTCCATGTGAATGGGGCGCTCCAGAATGGAGGTGTGCAGTGGACAGCTCCACTGTCTGCAGCAGCTCTACCTTCAGCATCTGAGAAAGAGGACACTGCTCTTTACAGTGTATGCAAGTCACTGCGAGGCTTTCCAAGTGCAATTGGTCCTGAGGTCAAGTCTGGCCCTGCATTTATAATGCAGGAATCCTTCATCTACTGCAGTGGCTTTGTAAAGTGCCTACTCAGTGAGGCTGAACTACATTTCCCAGAATGCCCTCCCTGGTATGTTTCTAGAGCCACAAGCAAGGTTTCTGGGAGAGACTTGAAAGGCAGAAGTGAAGCAGCAGCCATTTTTGTTTGTTTGTTTCTGTAGGTCAAGGTAAGGCACTCTCATAGCTCAGAAGTATTGTCTTGGGTTCATTCATTGGCCAACTCCCCACGGTCCCCCTTCAGGCTCTTTGCTTCCTGGGCCAGGTGTGTGGTGGGTAAAGGACGCCCACATCATCAGGGTCAGAGGCAGTGCAGGCTGACGTGGGTTCAAGTCTACGTCCTGTGGGTTCTAGTTTGTGCTCACGGATTCCAGCTTGTCCTTGCTCTCCCCCACTTCTCACCTATCTTCCCTTCGGGATGGCCTGCCCTGCAGATTTCAAACTCTAGCATCAGATGTAAAGACAACAACAGCCTCACAGAGACTGTTCAATCAATTGCAATAGAGGAAGGTCATAGGCCTGGGACAGATTCTTTAAAATACACATCAACCTCCCAGCGGGCCTGCTTCTTTGATTGAACGCTGACTGATTCACCCCCCGGGGAAGTGATATTCCTGAAAGATACATGCGTGGGGCCTTATTTTGGATTCCTCCAAAGCAGAACCCTGGCATATGTACTTGGGGGCAGGTCGTTCATCTAGGGCAGTGATGGCGAACCTTTTGAGCTCGGCGTGTCAGCATTTTGAAAAACCCTAACTTAACTCTGGTGCCGTGTCACATATAGAAATTTTTTGATATTTGCAACCATAGTAAAACAAAGGCTTATATTTTTGATATTTATTTTATATATTTAAATGCCACTTAACAAAGAAAAGTCAACCAAAAACATGAGTTCATGTGTCACCTCTGACACACGTGTCATAGGTTCGCCATTCCTGATATAGGAGCTGGTTCCCAGAAGCAGAAGTGAGGGAGCAGGAGACTGAAATCAGGAAACAATGAGACGTCAAGGAAGAATCCATTATTTACAGGCTGTTGCTGTAGGCAGTGGGGCTAGACTCCACTAGGGCAGTGGTCGGCAAACTGCGGCTCGCGAGCCACATGCGGCTCTTTGGCCCCTTGAGTGTGGCTCTTCCACAAAATACCGACTTCTGCGCATAGGCCACAAAGTTTCAATCACATTGTACATGTGTGCCCACACATGGTATTTTGTGGAAGAGCCACACTCAAGGGGCCAAAGAGCCGCATGTGGCTTTCGAGCCGCAGTTTGCCGACCACTGCACTAGGGCACCTGAGAAGTGTCCAGAGGCCTCCCAGAAGTCTCAGTGTGAAGCGGAGGCAGGAAGCTGCGTGTTTGCTCTTCTGAGGGCATTAACTGCCCTGCACTGTCGGGATGCAGCTGCCTGAGGTGGAGGAGGTTTTTGAGCTTTAGGAAAAGCATTGACGCAGAAGGCAGAGAGCCCTGGCTTCTGGGCAGGTGCTTGTTGAAGGGTGTCAGTGTGCCTGGGCTGCTGAGGCCACAACCACGGGTGAGCTGAAGGGCGGTGACTTGGGCACCAGGAGCATCTGTTGTCCCTGACTAAGCCGTTGTTTGCAAGATCAAGTCCCATAGATGTTAGTGGTCAGGAAGAAATGATTAAGATGGCATAAAAGGTCTATTTAAAAGGCAAAATAAGTAAGAGTTCTTTTAATGTTAAAGGGCTGTTAGGAGTGCACCCCCCCCCCCCCCACACACACACACACACATTTTCCCCAACTCTCACTTCACCACCTCTTTACTTCCTAAAGTACTTGCTTCCATTGTTCAGGAAAAAGTTTTTTTCCCTGCAGCCCTGGGCTCTGCTGAGGCGGATACTTCCCAACCTTCCCAGGCAGCCTTACTCCAGCACTGGCGAGGGCTATAAAAGAGCCCATCCCTGGCTCTTTTAAAATGAAAAGAACCCTTCATGTTAAAAAGTTAAAGACTGGTAACATATAAAAGCATAGTAGCTCAGCATCTTGGGGGCAAGACTGTGACTAGCAAAGGGTTATTGATTGTCAGTTTTCAGGCCAGGGTCAGAGGCCTGATGGTTTGGGCCATGCCTGTTATCTAAGGCCTGTGTTTGGTTATCATTGGGTCAATTGTAATTTCTCATCCCCCGTTTCCCACCTCATGGCCTTCATGTTTGTTTTCTACTGCAGGTTCAGTGACAAATCAAGTAATCTGTCCTCATCTCACTTTGGGACTCCTTCTGGGTCAGGGGTGTGCTACATGCTAGGCAGGGCAGCATTCCCATGTGAAAGATACGGAGAGGAACAGCTTCTTAAACACACAGAGTTCCTTTCCATTTTCCAAGTGGATGTTGACTTGGATATTCAAATGGATACCAACAGTATCACATGACACTCAAACCTCCCTCCTAGATGCGAACATTAGTGATAACTCTCCACGTGATAGATGAGAACATTGAGGCCCAGAGAGAAGAAATGAGTTACCCAAATCCCAACAAAGCATTCATGGCCAAGCACATAGTAGGCCTTCAGTAGTCATTTGACTATATTGATTAAGTATCATGGTTAAGGACACAGACATTGGAGTCAGACAGACGGGATATGCCTTGATTCTACTTATCCCTGGAAATACTATTGGGCAGGAGATTTGATCTCTCTGAGCCTCAGTGTTCCCGACTGTAAAATGGGAATAATAACAGTACTTGTTGAAGGTTGTTGAAAGAATTTAGTAAAATTGTAAGCTGTGTGACAGATAATAGAAGTAACTGGTGGTGATGATGATGATGATGATGATGATGAGTTAGCCTGACCTGGACTTGTGGGAGCTTAGGTCATTCTCCAGCTCCCTGACCTCTGAGAGCTTGGCAACCTTCCCATCCACTGACAGGTCGACAGGAGCAGAGGTCTCCCAATGCTGTTTCTCTGGCTCGCTGGTAATTGTTTCTTATACAAGCCAGTGTTGTATTGATTCACCATTGATTTTTGCAGGGGCCAGGGAAATTCTTGGGGCCATGGAGACAAAGGCAGCATTTTCCAGGCCAAGGGGTCCCAGGTGGGTGTCAGAGGCATCACCTGCTCTGTCCTATTTGGGACAATTTCTTAATTAGAACCAGCTGCCCCGCCTCCTCCCACGTGCGCCCCTTTATTGCGTCCGTCAGCCCTTCCTCTGCTGCTCCTCTTGACCTTTAATAAGCACCGCTTTGTGCAGAGCTGCTGACGAGACATCGCTGGGTGCACAGTCCCCACGGCAGGCTGTCTCCCCAGCCCCTGGCCTCGCCGCAGCTTGTAAGGGAAAATTACTTTTTGATCTACATTTCTCTTTTCCATTCTCTGTCACCTGGTTTTGGAGACAAAAGGAAGAAAATAATGTTTTCTGGCTCCTTGTCTCTTGTCGCCTCTTGGGTTATGCCTGTGTTGTTTCCTCTCTTCCCTTCCCTCTTTCTCAAGTCCATCCTGATGGTCAGTGAGGGAAGATACAATAGTCTGGCAGGAAGTTCTCACCTAGGCCATCCAGCCCTGGACATGTGGATCATCAAAGGTGACTTTTGATGCACAAATTTTGAAATTTTTATGAAGTCCAATTTATCTACTTTTTCTCTTGTTACTTGTGTTTTCGTTTTCATATTTAAGGAACTTTTGCCTAATCCAAGGTCATGTAGGTTTATAATTATGGTTCCTCTAAACTCTTACATTTTAGGTCTCTGATCCATTTGGAATTGCTTTTTTTTATGTGTTAGGTATGGTTCCAACTGTATTCTTTTGCACGTGGCTATCCAATTGTTCCAGCACCAATTGTTGAAAAAGCTATTCTTTTCCTCCATTGAATGGTCTTAGGATCCTTGTCAAAAATCAGTTGACCATAGACACATGGGTCTATTTCTGGACTTTCAATTTCATTCCATTGATCGATGTGTCTGTTCTATGCCAGAACCAAATTATTTTGATTACTGCAACTTAGTAGTAAGTTTTGAAGTGAGGAAGTGAGCGTCCTCCAACCTTGTTCTTTTTCACAATTGCTTTATCTGACCTGTTTCAGAGCCCCTGTTGGGCTGGTAGAGACTTTATTGGATATGTATTGGGACCTAATGCATCCTCCTGCCCAATCCAGCTTCCTCCATTTTTCTTTCACATGTGTAAATCCCCAGTAACACTTTTGTATTCTTAACTCTGCCATGGTGTCTGATTCCTGGGGAACCCAACTTGCAGAAACTCCCAGTGTCTGGCACATTGGTTGGCACATTGTTGGAGTTCTAGAAACATTTCCAAACAGAGAAGGAAGACACTCTTTTTTTAAAAAAAATATTTTTACTGATGAGAGAGCGAGAAAAACATCCATGCAAGAGTGAAATATCAATCCACTGCCTCCTACATGCTCCCTACTAGGGATGGAGCCCACAACCCAGGCATGTGCTGGTGAACTCTCTGTGCACAGGAGGATGCTCAACCAACTGAGCCTCACTGACTGGGCAAGACACTGTTGATGTGGAGGTCTAGGCGCACAAGAGTGTGCCACCAGGTATAATTTTTCATTATTGATCCAGATAGCATGGTGGCCACCCTTTTAAGAACTTTTGGCCAAATGGAGCTTGTTGGTAGTGGAGTCAGGTTAGTTAGGGTGGTTAAAGGGCCTAGAGTTATGCCATCCAAGGAAACAGAATAGAACTCCCCAGTGTGGACCAGTGTGGTCAGAGCAGAGTGAGAGTAGAGGCAAAGTGTAAGAGGGCAGTGCTGACTTTTAATGTTTGGAAGGTAATGACTTTCTCTGTGCTGCTCTTTAAGGAGAAGCTTGGATCCACGACTCCTTATTTTCCTGCAGGTCTTAGATTAAATGTCACTTCCCCCAGGAAGCTTCTCTGAACCTCCTCCCCTCCACCTCCAACACTGGATAAGGTCATCATACACTCTCATCACATTCTGCACTTCTCCTTTGAAACCTTTCATGTGGGCAGGTCCTGGTCTGATGCATTTCCTGGTGTTTTCTCAGCACCAAGGACAGCTCTGGGCTCCTGGTAGGTGCCTACTGTACCTTTGCTGATGAAAGAAGAAACAAATGAGCCAGTAGGTAAGAGTTAAAAGTGGGACAGATGTGGATTTAATTACAACACTACGTAATACTGACTCACATTCAGCTGTGAGGGGCTGCTTCAAAGCGCTGGCTGCACAGAGTAGGGACACGAACCCAAGTCTTTTGCCTTCAGGTCCCACAAATTTTCATGACACCAAAGCTTTATCCTGCATTCCTTTTACTTCTCTGTACCTTCCTCTACTCAGGAGGATTTCCATGTTCTCCAAAGGGGAACTGAGGAGTCAAATTGTTTTCCATCTGCTATGAAAAAAATACAAGTCAGAATATGTAGGAGCTACCCAGAAGAATAGGTTTTTTGGGTCCTCTCAAGTGCTCAGGTATTTATTTCCTAATAACAATTACCACTTATTGAGCACTTACTAAGCACAAGACACTGTATTATAAACATGACATATAATTTTCAGATTCTCAGAACAGCTCTGCTGCGTGGGAATTGTTATTTCCCAAATATGAAAACTCCCTGGTTTTCCCAACTGCCTTGGAATTCAGAGCTACCATCCAACTTCTAAGGGAACTGATGTAGGCATACAGCCAGCTCAGTGGGGACACTCTACCATAGAATAGTAGACTGACCCCAGACCATGGAGATGAGTGTCTTCTCACACCGTTCATCCTGCCTCCGATTCTTCAAGGAACCAGATATGACATTTATGTTTGACTTAGCCCCACCCAGAGAGCTCCAGCAAGCAAAAATAAGGCTTTATTTTCATTACCCGGATTTTTTTTTAGTCTCAAAGGAGAATGACATTCAGAAGTATCTTCTAAATCATCAGAAAGATGCAATTATGTTTGTTGTCATTTGTGTTAACTGTACTTTGAGGAATGCTAATTTTCAGAACATTGGTTACCTCAGTAGTGTGATATCTAAAAAAAGTCTCTCTCTAATCAAGCAAGCAGTATTTCCCTGAAAATTTCAATGGTAGGAAAATTCAAGCCCTTGAAGCTTCGGATCATCCCTGGGAAATTGGGTTGTGTTGTGTAAGGGTCCTGAATGAAAGTGGGAGAGTCCTGCTAAATTTTCTTGTACATCATCAAATAAAGCATAGGTGGCATCTAAATAAGGTGGCATTATTTAATAACCAGGTTATGCATATTAAATGATCGGTAATGGGTCATGTATAATTCATCGCCATGCATCATCCTTGGCTCCCCAGAAAATGTGTGTGCTATCTTTGCAAACTTCCAGGCCATCAGTCAGAATGGTGGGTGTGAGCATTGTTCTTAAGGAAATCCAGTCTCTGGCTAAAGGCCCATTGAAGTCGCAGGTGAGCCCGGTGCTTTAGTCGGGCTTCCTTTGATGGAAGTCATCGGAAAGCCACTCCAACTAGCTCAAGTGCAATTGAGGCTTTGCTGTGAGAGGCAGAACAATCTCATGGGGATCCAGAAAAATAGAACAGTGGGCCTCACGAAAGGCAGGGAGTATATCTGGAACTAACAGGATGATGGTTGCAAACTCCTCCAATTGCTTGCTGTGTGATTTTGGGTGGATTACTTCACTTCTCTGTGTCTCGGTCTCAACAGGGAAGGTAATACTGCATGTACTTCTATGTCAAGTATTAACTGGGTTTATGACTGCACCATACTTAGCACATACTATCTACTCAATGTTAGCTGTTGTTTTTATTAGACTTTTCCTCAGTACTTTTGTGCAACTGTTCCATTGTCCTTTTGCTTCCTGTGGTTCAGCCTTTGAAGTGGTCCCTGAGTCAACAAGGCCTTCTAAGAGGGAGAATCTGATTGCTCATCCCCACCCAGATCATAGGCTCCTGCCAACCCATGGCTGGGATACCTCTGGGTCAGAGACCCTCCCTGCTCCCCAGGTCAAGTGGCAGGGTTCACTTGGCAGAGCTGTGGGTGAGGGTCTCCCTTTAGGGGGTGGAGGTGAGCAGCAGACCTGTGGAGTTTGTCTAGAAGCAAGATGAGGGCACTTCTGGCTGGGAAGTGAGGGAGAGCCTGTGATGGGCTGTGAGGACAGATTATATGTGGGGCAGTAGTTACTAGTTAGGGAGGAGCCATCATGGTGGCAGCAATTTACTTAGAAATGGAATAGGAAAGGTGTGTGTGTGTGTGTGTGTGTGTGTGTGTGTGTGTGTACGTAAAGAATTTGATGAATCTAGATCAGGGTATATGGTTGTTTAGTAAACTACTCTTTTAACTTTACTATGTTGCAGTCACTGTTTTAAGCACCAGGGACACATCAATGAACAAGCAGCCACTGTTCCAACATACATAGCTCATACTTTAGTAGGGAAGACCGACAATAAACAAATGCATGTATATGTTCATACAGAAGTAAATGTTTTGAAGAAAAACAAAATATATAAGGGGTTATAGAGTGATGAGTGGTATGGCACAGAAGGGAGCTGTATTAGATAGAGTGGTCAGGGGAGACCTTTCAGAGGATGTGCAAAGACTTGCATCATGACTAGTGCATTATGCAAAGAGCTGGGGGAGAGGATTCCAGGTGAGAGGAACAGCAAGTGCAAAGGTCCTGAGGTAGGAATGAGCATTGCAAGTCTGAAGACTAGCAAGGAGGCCAGCGTGGTCTGACTGGTGTGAGCAAAGGGGGCAGTGATATGAGATGCAGTCAGAGAGGGAGACAGGTGCCAGATCTTTATCCTGTATGTTTTAGACCAGGATAAAGAGAATGGACCTGCTTCAAGGAAGAAATTATGTCTGAGTTACATTTTAAAATATCACTCTGGCCGCTGTAGACGGTTCCATCACTCTTGTCTCCATTCCAGCTCGTGGGAGAGTGAAAAAGGATTGTTTACCCTCTTTTGAAGGATTCCAGCCATCACCCCCCTCCTCTCCTCTTCCTTTCTCCTTGGGAACTCCCTCATCATTGGCACAGCCACTGTTGGCACCAGGACACCCACTGGGAGCCACCCATTCTTCTTGTGCTCGCCTTGCTCCTGGGACCCTTGGCATGGCTACTCAACCCAAAGCCCCACCCAACAAGAAAGAAAAATAGTAATGAACATAGCCAACACTAAGGGGTTGGTTAAGCAAGTCCATTCACTGTGACACTCTCAGCCATCAAAATTATGTTGTGGAGAAGTAATTGCTAATGTTATAGCAATAGTAATGATAGCTGCTGGAACATCTATTATGCAACATGCTCGGCATTGATAACTCACATACTTTACTTCATTTAACTGTCTCTACCCAGAGAGATCAATTCTGCTTTTGTCCCCAGTTTATAGATGAGGAAATTAAGGCCTCAGCATCTTGCCTGGAGAAATTAAATAGTAGATGGTCCTGCGAGAGTCAGATGCAGGTCTTCCTCATTACAAAGTCTTTGTTCTGGACGGAGGCCCTCGCCTCCCGTTGGAATATAACTGTGTGGCTTTGCCAAGTCAGGAAGGTTGGCTGTTCAACAATCAGTGCGGCCTCCGGTCCATCTCTTTCAGCACCAAAGTGCACGCAGCTAAGTATTAAAGGTTGTTATCTCTGGGTGGTTAATTATGGGAGATTTTTGTGTGTGTTTATGATTTTTGTAATTAAACAAAAGCAATAAAAGATCTCCACGTGTTTCCCCCTACTCAGCCCCTCTTTTCCTTTCCTGTGGTCTCCAGACTGGCTCCAGGTTCTTTATGCACATAAAGCTGGAGTGGCCTCTTCCCCTCGGCCTCCTGGCTTTGCAATTTCAGCACAATTCTCTAGTTTGCTTCACTTGCTGGCATTCTGGATGCTGAGTTTGTTGCAAATTTTTCAGCTCCCAAAACAAAAGTGTTGTTTCTTAGCTAGAGGCTTCCATAACACTTTTGCAAAAGATCCAGGTCTCTGAGGTTTTGTTTGCCCTTTAGGGTGTGGGCTTGGTAATGGCCTCAGCACCTGGGGCCAGGCTCGGGTGGGGGTGTCTTTAGTGATAAGAAGAGCACCGATTTGCTCAGCAAGGAGCTGGACCCAGACAGTAGTGGTGGTGCCTGGAACTCTGCTGCCAGCACGGAGACCTGAAATCACCCATGTGTCCTCAGACACCACCCAGGGGATGGATGTCTGTGTGTGCCATGTTTGGAGGTCATTTCCGTGGGAAGTAACTCCCGGCTCTGCTTTTCGTGCATCCATGATTCATTCATGGAGCTCTGGCTCGCTCCAGCCTGGCGACATGCTGGGAACTCAGCATTCAGGAGAAACTGAACCTATCTTGGTGTGGGGTTCAGGAAATGTAGTCTCCGGAGAAGACAGACACTGAACAAGTGTCCCATTGTTTAAATGCGACAAAAGGTGAAAATGCAGGAGGCCGTGGAGACGGGTCATAGGGGAGCTAGCTGAGCCTGAAAACTCAGGAACGGCAGCCCCAGGAATTGATGTTTAAGGTGAGAATGGCAGGGTGCCTGGGAATGAACCCCATTCAGAGAGGGGAAGAGGGAAGCGTTTCAGCATGAGAGGGCGCCGATAGAAAGAATCAAAAAAGGGCAAAGACAGGCGCTCCTGACCAGCTGAAAGAATGTATGACACGCAGACACAAGACAGAAAGGGGCATGGCATGAGCGGAGAAACCTCAGCCAGAAGCAGAGCGTCCAATAAACCACATCACAAAGGTTGTGTTATCCTAGGGATGACGAGAAGAAAGCGGTTGCAAGATTTTACTAGAAAAATAAGTGTTATTTTTTTAAATGACATCACCAGGCAACTGAAAATGAAGTTGTTTCTTAGTGTAGAGGATGCTTCTGTGACAACATGTTGTTCTTTCATTCAACAAATATTTACACGACGTCGATAATGTGACAGGCACAGCTTCCGATTTGTGGAAATGGCTGGGGTAAAGCTCTCTAACCTTATGGAGTTTACAGTAGAGCAGTGGTTCTCAACCTTCCTAATGCCGTGACCCTTTCATATAGTTCCTCATGTTGTGGTGACCCCCAACCATAAAATTATTTTCGTTGCTACTTCATAACTGTAATTTTGCTACTGTTATGAATTGTAATGTAAATATCTGACATGCAGGATGTATTTTCATTGTTACACATTGAACATAATTAAAGCATAGTGATTAATCACAAAAAGATGTAATTATATATGTGTTTTCCGATGGTCTTAGGCGACCCCTGTGAAAGGGTCGCGATCCACAGGTTGTGAACCGCTGGTCTAGTGGAAGGAGAAAGGTAAGTTACAAGAGGACAAATAAGCAGATAATGTAATATTGGATATCACTAAGAGTCAGGGAAAAGCAAAGAAAAATAAGGGGTGTAGAAGCCAGGGAGGTGGGCTGAGGCCATGCTCTTCCCAGCAGGTCAGAGAGTTCTTCAAAAGTCGACATTTGAGCAGGGAACTGGGGGAAGGGAGGGAGCAAGGCAGACCTGTGAGTCACAGACCTGTTGTGATCTCCCCTCCGTGGACTTACTGGGTAGCCAGGCTGACTTGGGAGGCAAGCGAGGACTTTTGAATAGTAAGGAACGTTAGCCTTTTTGGACTTTTGACCTTGGATGTTTTAACCCTGCATGTCTAGCTGAGCACAAATGAAATGTCCAGCCACACAGTGCACTCCAGTGTGAACCCCAGTAATTATTTAACAGCAGCTTTGAACTTCATCTCCTGGTCACTGTACCAGATGCATGCCTTTACTGACCTTTATATTTAAGCCAGAGATGAGCCTGATCAAATGCAGGTGGAACCCACACTCCTGCCAGAGCCCATGTGGCCACACGTTGCTGAGATGGAAATCTCCTGGCAGTCTAACAGGCTTGTATTAGGAACCGGAGTCCGGGGCTTGCTCGTTAATCAGAGCCTCCTGATAGAGTCTGTGGCAGCCAGAGCAGGCGTGTTCTTTCTTTCTTTTAAAAGATATAAGACGGTCTCATTGTCCTTATCCATCTCTACTGTTACTATCAGAACACACCCCTGTCCTGTAACCGTGCTTTCAGGGACACAGGGACAGGCAGTGGGAAAGACTGAAGGTTTCATGCTTGATGGTCTGCGTTTGAATCACATTTCCTACATACAGGCTGGGTGACCTCCCTGAACCTGCCTATGCCTCGCTATAAATTGAAGATCATCACGCCTAACTCCTTGGATAGTTGAGAAGATGAAATGAACTGGGGGAACTTGTGCTTTTTGAAAGTGACTCCCAAAATGTAGCTCATAAGAATGACTCCGTGAGTCTGAGTTAGAGTTCAGAGGGATGAGCCTCGTCAGCGGGAGTCTGTGGCCCAGTAGGCCAGGGGTGGTCAGTTTCAGGTGGGTTTGTGGGAAGGCTTCCAGGGGATACACTTGGAGAAACATGGTTCTATATTTGTGTTTTGCCAAAATGATTCTCTTTTTATTTCCTCGGCCTGGATTGGCAATGTCCAGATACCCTGGATCCCGCCTTTGCTTTAAGATCCACAGTAGATGTCTCCTCCTCTGTCACTCCCACTTTCCCCAGGTTTGAAGGCCTTTCTCTTTTCTTCTACTTAATCTCTCCTACATTATGGAACCTTCTAGTATAGATTACAGATAAAATCTTGTAAGCTAAATGTTATCTTCTGGAACTAAGAAAGTAATGCAGATACACTAGATACACATTACATACTATGTATTACTTTTGCAGTGATGCAGATAACATTTTATAACATAATAGACATGGACAGTATACGTTACAGATGTCTTCATTCATCCGTTCCACTGCATTTTAAGCATCTACATGTACCAGGCACTGTGCTAGCTGCTGGGATATAGCAGCGAGGAAGACTGACAGGACCTCTAGGCACAGAGCCCAGAACCCATTTGCCCCTCCTTCCCTGGACTAAAAACTCTGGGCTCCTAATGCCTACATTAATGCAGCCACCAGTGACTCGAATGGCATTAAGGCCACTTTCGATACATCTGCGTGATCCAACTGGTGCCTGTGGCTGGTGGTTAAATACTCTCCTTGAAATTAAATCTCTTCGTGGCTTTTCATCCTTTAGCAGCCAAGCCATGATCCCCTCCCCTGTGTTTCTGCTTTTGTCACATTGGCAGCAGTGGACTAATGTCTTTGGGGTTTTGCCCAAAAAAGATATATTCTTCTCTTTTAGCCAAGTTTTCCCCAGATTTGATTTCTTTTTGAAAATTCAGGTTCCAAAAGAGGAAGCATTATGGATTCCTCAGTGGTTTCACAATATACAGACTTCCATTCATCCATTCATTCCTTTAACAAGAATGTATTTCCCGTCTACCCATGCACTAGGGGCACCGCACTGGCTTCAGCCTTGCCCCGACAGGTGCTCAGTACATATTGGTGGAATTGGTGTTGCACTGGAAATGCACCCTGGCTCTGGGAGTTCTCTCTGTGTTTACTGAGTGGTGGGAGTGTGTGTGTCGCTGGTCCAGTCGTTTCTGCCTTCCAAGTCGATGGCGATGGCGCACTGACCAGCTTTGATGCAGAGCCATCCAGCGCATTAGAGCCCTGTTATCTTCTGTGCGCCAGGACGTGTTGTGCAAGACCGAAATGCTGATGTGCCAACACGGGAAGAAAGGAAAGCAGATTTTTACATTTGCAATAAAACTGCCATCCATCACACCAGCAAGACTCGGAGCACCTGAACTAATATCTGAGCTGTAAGATTGCAGTTTCTCTGGCTTTCCTGTCAATAGGAAATGTTTGTGCATAGCAATTCAGCAGCTGATACAAGCACTAAAAGACAAGGGAGAAGGAACGTAAACAAGGACACAGAAACATCCTGTCAGCCTGCCCACAGCGTGCTAATTAGGTGCAAGCCTGTGCCGGGTACCGGATATGTATTGGATCCATATCCATTCTTCATCCTGTTTGGACTGTTTCCCAGCCAGTTGATACTCTCCAAGAATAGAACAGGTGTCCTCTCATTGTGTCATTGATGAGGATATCATTAATGTGATGGTTATCATTATCACCATCACAAACTCATCTAGGCCTACCATGTCCACCGAAGACTATATGTATATACATTTCTTACACCACTCTGTAGAGGAGGAACTGTTATTATCCCCGTGTTATACACGAAGAAGCTGAGACACAAAGAGGATGACTAACTTTCCCAAGTGAGCGACAGATCTGGGATTTGAACCCTAAGGCAGGCGAACTGCCAGTTGGATCATTTGCTCCCCAGGAAATCACAAGCTGATACATTTGAGGGCCATATGCTTCAGTCGGTTGGGTTGGTGAGACCAAGCCTGGTAATGGGTTGATCTGGGCATCTTGGCCTGAACCAAACTGGTGGGCACATCCTCTCTGGATGCTTAGCTCAATGGCAGCTGAAGGAATACTTAATTGACCCATGAGTGTGACTCATCGGTTAACATTCTCCTAATTCTGAGAACCAGCCAATGCTGATGTGAATAAGAGACGTCCTTAGGAAGCTCATAATCTGGCCGTGGGGAGGGGGATGGAAACAGACTCTGAGTGGGGGGTCTGCCTGTAGCCTCTATGGCCAGAGGAGGAGCCTCAAACCTATTCTTGGTAACATTAGCACAAATTCTGTTAGGAGTCATCTTACTCAAAGAGCCGGTTGGATACCTGTCTTCCTGCCAGTTGTGCATTCATTAACTGCTTCCTTTTATAAAGCAGTCAGCGACACATTCAGAACTCCAAGGAATGGAAAACAATCAATACAGCTTTTCTTTCCCCTCAACAAACCCCTTTATTTTCTATTGGCGGTATCAGTGAGAAACCACCCCACGGGTTTCCCACATCTCCGTTAATGAGGCTCTCTTCTTAAATGGCTTCAAGGATCTAACTGCAATGAAAGCATCTCTGTCTCCCCTCTCCTGCTTTGGGTTAGAAAAATGGGCGAGAACCAGATTCATCCAAGTCAAGCTCCTTGACCACAACCTGGTCACTGCTTCATGCTCCTTCCCTAGAAGGGGTGACCCGCCCTCTACTTTGTACCCAGGATGATTGACAGTGATGACACCCAATTACAATTTTTTATTTCTGTTTGGACACTGAGGGGGCTGGCCTCCTGTATACGGTGATAGAAATAATAGCTAGCAAGCATGCAAAGTTTTTCATTTATGCAAAATGAATTTTAAAGGCTCATGATTTTGTTTCTTCCCTTGTTGTAACTCATGGGAAGTATGCCAGGCCCAAGCCTTATGGTGTTACGAACCCCAAAGTGACAATTTATCCAGCTCTGTATCTTCAAGGGAAGAAAACAGTGACACACAAATGCCCAGGAGTTTTCCACCTGCTGAAACAGCACTGTCCAAGGGCCCCCTGACACAAATTCCAAGAGGAGGGCACAGCTGAGCTGAGACTTTGAGGATGAGTAGGAATTAGCTAGGAAGAGAGAAGGGACAAGAATGTCCCAGATAAAGATGATATATCTGCAAAAAAAACTTGTGGGAGGAGTTCACCCAGTGTTCCCCAAAGATCAGTGACTGCAGACAAACAGTGATTGTTGCTAACTAGTCTACAGCTGGGCTGGCCTACTGAGCTAGGGCAAGATGGGCTGATCTCAGCTGGGTTTACTGATCACTCTGTGGGCAGATTGTGCTTGTCTGGAGACCTGTGCAGTGGTCGGCAAACTGCAGCTCTCGAGCCACATGCAGCTCTTTGGCCTTTGAGTGTGGCTCTTCCACAAAATACCACATGCGGGCGCACACATACAGTGCGATTGAAACTTCGTGGCCCATGCGCAGAAGTCGGTATTTTGTGGAAGAGCCGCACTCAAGGGGCCAAAGAGCCTCATGTGGCTCGCGAGCCGAAGTTTGCCGACCACTGGTCTAGAGCAGTGGTTCTCAACCTTGGCTGCACATTAGAATCACCTGGGAATCTTTTTAAAATCCTGATTTCTGGGCCTCATCCTCCGGAAATTCTGTTTCTTTATTATGGGGTGGGGCCACAACATTAGTAACAAAGAAACAGAATTTCCGGAGGATGAGGCCCAGAAATCAGGATTTTAAAAAGATTCCTAGGTGATTCTAATGTGCAGCCAAGGTTGAGAACCACTGGTCTAGAGTGGCCTCACTCACTTATATAGAAGTTACCTGGTTGCTGGATTGGATGGGGTGACTGCAGGGTGGTGACTGGCCATGTCTTTCATCATCCAGTAGAGCAACCCATGCTTGTTACAAGGAGAGTGGACATGTGCACTTGAGCTTTAACCTTGGAGCTGGCACACACTAACTTCTGCATTCAGTCAGCCAGACCAAGTCCCATGCCAAGATTGGGAAGCGTCTCTGACTCTTGATGAGAGGAACTGTAGTCACGTTGCAAGGGGTGTGGCTACCGGCTGGGGTGAAGCACTGTGGATGTTTCTGCAATTGGTCTGCCTCGGACCTTAAGGAAGCAAAAGGTTTCCAAGAGAAACATAAAAGCTGGGCAGCCTGTCTCCAAGCCTGTGTAACTGACCTCGTGGAGTTTTGACAGATCTATCACATGTCTGTAATTTACAAGAGATGTCTTTGACCTCTGGGAAGGCAGAGTAGGAGGGTAGAGCACGTGCTCCCTCTCCGTCCTCCCTTACCTTCCCCGTGCTGTGATGATGCCCAGCACCTGCGCTGCCCCGGCTACTTTCAATCCTTGATTAGCTCTACCTGCTTTTGAAGGACGCAATGGGATGAAGTCGATCACAGGGAAGGAAGGTGCCAGGGTGTGTGTGAAGCGGCAGAGGAACAAACCCAGACTCTTTCTCTGCTTCCCGACTCTGCCAGCCGCTCATGCCCCCTCCAGATGGACGAATCAGAGCCTTTTCAGAGAGCTCAGCTCGGGCCTGCCATTGCCACACAGGTATTTAATATAGGAAAATTTTAATCACGTTTGTTTACCCATGTTTCGTCCTAACGATGAATCATTTTTAATGGGAGACCAGGGGGTGGAAGAAAAGATGTTAGCAAATCTTGGCTGACGGTTTTATCACCAGTCTCAGATCTCTGGTCCCAGGGCTGAATTCACCACCAACTGCAAATCATCCTGATTTAGATGCACAGGAAGTGGAAAGAGGGGCCAATCTGAAGTTCTCCTGCAGGAGCTATGGCTCTCTGGCTCCCACTTGTCCACCACCCCCAAATGGGAATTTGGAGACTTCTGCTATATCCTAGCAGTTTCCACATTTTATTTGTTTTTCTAAATCTTTATTGTTGAAAGTATGACATATGTCCCCCCCCCCCATTGGCCTCTTCTAGCCTGCCCCTCACCCCAGGCCTTCACCACCCAATTTTCTGTGGGTTATGCATATATGCCTACAAGTTCTTTGGTTGATCTCTTCCTACCCACCCTCTCCTGCCTTCCCTCTGAGGTCCAACAGTCTGTTCCATGCTTCTGTGTCTCTGGATCTGTTTTGTTCATCAGATTCCACATATGAATGAGATCATGTGATACTTACGTTTTTCTGACTGGCTTATTTTGCTTAGCATAATACCCCCCAGGTCCATCTATGCCAGTGGTTCTCAACCTTGGCTGCACATTAGAATCACCTGGGAATCTTTTTAAAATCCTGATTTCTGGGATTCATCCTCCAGAAATTTTGTTTCTTTGTTACTAATGTTGTGGCCCCACCCCATAACAAAGAAACAGAATTTCCGGAGGATGAGGCCCAGAAATCAGGATCTAAAAAAGATTCCCAGGTGATTCTAATGTGCAGCCAAGGTTGAGAACCACTGATCTATGCTGTTGCAAATGGTAAGAGTTCTTTTTTTCACAGCTGCATAGCATTCCATTGTGTAGATGTACCACAGCTTTATCCACTCATTTGCTGATGGGCATTTGGGCTGTTTACAAATCTTAACTATTGTAAAATGTACTGCTATGAACATAGGGGTGCATATATTTTTTTTCTGATTGGTGTTTCTGATTTCTTAGGATATATTCCTAGAAGTGGTATTACTGGGTCAAATGGGACATGTCCAGGGTTCCATTTTTAATTTTTTGAGGCAACTCCATACTGTTTTCTTCAGTGGCTGCACCAGTCTGCATTCCCACCAGCAGTGCACGAGGGTTCCTTTTTCTCCACATCCTCACCAGCACTTGTCATTTGTTGATTTGTTGATGGTAGCCATTCTGACAGGTGTGAGGTGATACCTACCTCATTGTTGTTTTGATTTGCATCTCTCAGATGATTAGGGACTTTGAGCATTTTTTCATATGTCTCTTACTTTGGAGAAGTGTCTATTTAGGCCTCTTACCCATTTTTTAATTGGATTGTTTGTCTTCCTTTTGTTAAGTTGTATGAGTTCCCTCTATATTTTGAAATTAACCCTTTATTGGATGTATCATTGGCAAATATGTTCTCCCCTACCATGGGCTCTCTTGTCATTTTGTTGTGGTTTCTTTTTGTTGTCCAGAAGCTTTATGTTTGAGGTAATCCCATTTGTTTATTAATTTCCACATTTTAATTCTTTCCATAACCCTGTAGGCAGGGTAAGGGTTCGCTCTTCCCTTTTGGCGTACATGGAAGCTGACACTGTGAAGCCCCCAGTGACGTGTCAGGTCTCACCTCGCTCTAGTAAGTCATGGAGCAGGGCTTTAAACCCAGGTCTGTCTCACTGAGAGCCTCTGCTTTTCCCCATGGCGCCATGCGGCTGCTCTTTACAAATCACAAAACATTTCAAGTTTCTTGATAGTTATCATTTATGAGATTTGAGAGATAAGAAATTAGTTTTGCTTACAGAAGACCATTTTTCTAGAGTATACTTACAAAGATGGAGAGTCTCACTTCACCATTCCAGGTCCCAGCTGTGGGTCCCGGCAGAGCAGCACCTGAGAATATGTCCAGGGTTCCTCTGACATCACATGCACACACGGTCCCCCACCTGCCATGTATGAGGCAGTGCTGTGAGCCGTGCTCTGGCCGAGCTCTCTCCCGGTCACCCGAGGCATGCTGATCCCTGTGGTGGGCAGACCACTGTTGTAGGACCCTGAAGGAGACCTGGCTTTCTAAGAGGGAATCAGGGTGGCGAATACTAACACTTATTATTTTATTTTTCAATTACACTTACCTCCTTAATTACACAAAAAATACTTGACTACATCTGGAGTATTTTAAAGCAATTCCAAGATAGGATATCATTTCACTCAAAAATACTTGAGTGACTATCTCCAACAGATGAAGACTTTAAAAAACACACATATTCACACTTGTATAGATTATTGTAGCCTTAGTTTATTCAGTTATAAAGTGGTATGAAAAACCCAGAAAAGTTACAAGTCAAGAGTCAGGAAATATTACTGTGAAAATCAAGGAATAGGAGAGTTTTACAAAGAAGGCTGGTGAGTATACTTACAAAGATGTTACTGAGGGGTCAAGTAGGAGGAAGGCTGAAAAGCAATGATTGAACTTGGCATTGGGAGACCCCCAGGGCTATCTAGAGCTGTTTCAGTAGAACTGGATAATGAAAGCATGAAGAAGTAGAAATAGTGCATCGACTATGTTTTCTTGAAGTTTGAACAGTAGACACTTGGCGGAATGCTTCTGTTGGGGAAGCCAGGATGGAAGGAAAGTGCTCTTACGATGGGGAAGCTTGAATATCTTGCTGTGAGGGACGATCTACTTAGAGCAGTGGTTCTCAACCTTGGCTGCACATTAGAATCATCTGGGAATCTTTTTAAAATCCTGATTTCTGGGCCTCATCCTCTGGAAATTCTGTTTCTTTGTTATGGTGGTGGGGCCACAACATTAGTAACAAAGAAACAGAATTTCCGGAGGATGAGGCCCAGAAATCAGGATTTTAAAAAGATTCCCAGGTGATTCTAATGTGCAGCCAAGGTTGAGAACCACTGACTTAGAGTGTAAGCTTGAGCCTAGCTGATGTGGCTCAGTGGTTGAGCACCAACCTATGAACCAAGAGGTCACAGTTTAATTCTGGGTCAGGCCACATCCTCGGGTTGCTGGCTTGATCGCCAATGTGGGGCGTGCAGGAGGCAGCCGATCAGTGATTCTCTCTCATCATTGATGTTTCTGTCTCTCTCTCCCTCTCCCTTCCACTCTCTGAAATCAATAAAAATGTATTTTAAAAATTTATTAAAGAGGGTGTGCTTAAATATATAAGAGAAGGGACAGTTGTTGGAATGAGGTCTTGCTGAAGTAGGGAGTTGGTATCAATAGAATGAGGGGAGGGGTTGGCTTAGGAAGAAAGGAGGCGTTCCTCAATTGTCTGAGACATAGTCATTGAGCTCTCCTTCTGTGCCAGACTCTGTACAGGGTCCTGGGCAATGCAATGGGAAGGACAGCCCATCTTCCTCTTCCAGGTTTTCGAAGCGCTGGTTGCTAAGAGCCCACTAAGCAAGCCGTTAGGGGGCTGTGATATATGGTCTACTGAACTGTCTATGGCAGGGGTGGGCAAACTTTTTGACTCGAGGGCCACAATGGGTTCTTAAACTGGACCGGAGGGCAGGAACAAAAGCATGGATGGAGTGTTTGTGTGAACTAATATAAATTCAAAGTAAACATCATTACATAAAAGGGTACGGTCTTTTTTTTTTTTAGTTTTATTCATTTCAAACGGGCCGGATCCGGCCCGCAGGCCGTAGTTTGCCCATGGCTGGTCTATGGGAAGAGGGTCAGAGAAGAATTCCTGAAAGAACAACTGTAGGCTGAGGCTTGCAAGCTAAGTACAGATGAGCTGGGGGAAGGTATGAGGAAAGGGTGGGAAGAGTGTGTGTGAAGGTCTGCCAGCCCAAGCCAGCATGGTCTGCCCTTTACCCTCAGGAGGAACAGACAGGTAAGGATGGTGAAGGTGCAGATGAGTTTGGAAGCAGAAGTCAGAGATGCCAGGGTGCATACTGAATGGCCTATTTTCTTGGAGGTGACAGAGACTTACTGAGTAAGGGCCATGATAATGGTGGTGAGATGAGCCAATTTATCATGTGGTTGCAGGGCAGGCATTGGCTTCCATCCTGTAGAAAGTGGGTCTACTTTTCACCTCACTGCCATCAATGAGTCCGAGTGATCCTGGGGACCACAGAAACAGCCTCCTCATTGGTCTTGGCCCATCCATTCTTGCTTCCTCCGTTTCCTTTGCTGTGCATCAGCCTTTTAAATTGGTCACATAACCGCCCCGCTTAAAACCCTCTGATGGCTGCCCACTGCACTTAGAAAAAAAATCTAGACCCTTAGCCACATTCTCCAAAGTTCTGTGGGGTTTCTCTGCACAGCTTTCCAAGCTCATCTTGAGCCTCCTCCTCTCTCTGCTCCAGCCTCTCTGCCTTCTCTCAGCCCTTCCTCAGACCTTCCATGCTTCCTCTTGCTCCCCAGCCTTTGTACACACAACCTCCCCAGGCTGCATCACTCTTGTGTCTGTACCATCTCCCCTACCCTGTCCCCACCCCACCCAAGTTAACCTCATGTGACTTGATAATTGAGACCTCAGCTCAATTACCACCACCTCCATAAAGCTCTCCCTGACCTCACAGAATAGGTCACCTCTCCCTCTTCACACAGACACAGCATGGTAAACCTCTTCATTGTGGGCACTTCATTCCGGAGCAGTTTTACATTTAATTGTCTCCTTATTCAGCTGGCCCAGAAATCAGAATTTTAAAAAGATTCCCAGGTGATTCTAATGTGCAGCCAAGGTTGAGAACCACTGCTCTAAAGCATTACTCTAAGTGCCAGGAGAATAGAAATGGTGTCTGTTCCATCCCCTCACCCCTTTAGCCATTATGACCCCAGGATCCAGCACATGTCTGACACACAGTAGGCATGCAATATGAATGAATGAATGAATGAATGAATGAGTATTAGTACTCCTTGAAAAACCATCGCACCCTTAGCCAATCTTTATAGAGGCATTGATCTAATCCAGTTTCAGCTGAGCATGTACAACCTCTTCCTGCCAAACATGATGATTTTTCCTGTTTTGTACAAACATATCAACTCCCTGCACGCCCATGCACGTAGCCTGGTGTGTGCAGCCCACACCTCAGTAAACACGTCATTTAGACGAGACTGCGGACACGCTCCCATCAAAACCTATGCCCTGGATGCTTAGCACACGTGTTTACTGATGATGCAGATTAACTTTAATCATATTGCACAGTTTCCATTTCCAATTGAAATTGAACGTCTGAGCCATGTATGGGCTTTTATTACCTTCCACTTAACGCTGCTGATGAAAGCGATCGGAGGGGAGCCATCTTCTCGGCCTCAGGTGGGCGGCTGGGGCATAAATCAAATTAAAACCGCAATGTAGCGGAGGTGGTAATACACCATAGGAGATGAGAAGGGTTAGGAGCAATTTAGTGAGTGTGGGGCTCATCGGCAGGGCAGGTGGTGCGTGACGTGAGGGGGCTCCAACGTGGGGAGAGGGGCTCCCGCCTCTGGTTATCCGTTTGGCACATGCAAGCAGCAGGCAATTTTATAAGCAAAGGAAAATGCTATTAACCATGCTGTCAAAAACAGCTACAATGGCAAAAATTTCTCCTGAGGAAGGTTATCACTTTTTAAAAAATATGTATTTTTATTGATTTGTAGAGAGAGGAAGGAAAAGGAATAGAGAGATAGAAACATCAATGAGAGAGAAACATCAATCGGCTGCCCCCTTCAAACTCCCTATTGGGGATGGAGCCCAAAACCTGGGCATATACCCTGACCGGGAATGGAACCAGTGACCTCTTGTTTCATGGGTCGATGCCACACAGGCCAGGCTGGTTATGACTTTTGAGTGTTTGCACACGTGGATTCCTAAGTGCAGCAGATGCTGCTGAAAGGGAGAAGCCGCCCAGGAGCCCTCCCAGAGTCACCTCATTAGAAGAAAAGAGACTCCTGTCACTCAGGAAATGGCCAGGGTTTCAGGAGGCCAACTTTTAGGACAAAAGATGCCCCTACTGTTCTTATCACCTAGGAAATTATAAGGATTTCAGGAGCCCTGAGCCAGGACTGGGGGCAGAGACCAATATGTAGTTTCTGTCATCTCACAGGGACTCAGAGGGGAGGACATGTGCCCGACTCAGAGGTCTGTCTTTATCCCTTTACTCATAGTGGATTCTGATGGAAGGAAAGTTATAACATTGTCACAGGAAAGACTAGCACTCAAACGGAATTGGAATGTACCCTTCCCACGGGCAGAAAAATGTGAACTATATCCTGGCGCCGTCTTTCATCTGCCCCCCAGGAATCTGCATAAAGCGATTGTCTATGTTGACACAGTGGTCTCTGTTAGCTTTTCTCAGTTAAGTTTTTTAGTGTCTCATCTCTGGTTCTACATTTTTGCTTCTCTTGATAGAGACTGAGTTTTCTTCTTGGTATGTATATAAGCTCTAAGTAATTTAAGATTCTTGATCTATGACTACTGGCCTTTAGGAAAACACAGATACATACATTTACAATTGTACGAAGTTCCAAGAAGTTCAGAATGTTTGATGATACCGAAGGCTGGTTTGTTAATAGCATACCTTGAAATGTCAAAACTTATATCCAAAGAAGTCAATGCCTGAAATCTTTTCTTATTTGTTATGCTTCAGATTTTCATTATAGAGTGTGGGTTGTTATAGTGACGGGCAGCTGGGGTATTCAGAGGTTCTTGGAAAAAATATATTCTCTCTGTAAAATGATCCACTTCTAAGTCAGGATGGGGCTGGTGAGTGCTGTCCAATCCAAAGTGTCAGTCAGAGATCTTGGATTTTAAGATGTTAAAACAGACTCGGGCTAATTTAAGCAGAAAGTGGATTTATTAGAAGGATATGGATCACAGAATCAATGAGAAGGCCGGAGAACCCAGCTCAGAGGGGGAAAGGAATGCTTTGGTATGGGGTATGGGTGAAGGGGCGACATTCCTAAAACGGTGTCATTCTGGAGGAAGTGATGTGAACCAGTTTTCCCTCCTTATGACACTCCACCCAAGATTCAGAGTCACAGCAGGAAAGGGATTATCACACTTGAGTCATTCACCCCAGGGTGGGAGGTACAGTGCCTTGACGTCTGGTGTCATTATGACCACACACATTGAATGACAGGAAATTCTCCCAAAGGAAATGAAGGAGCTAAAGGCAATGGATGCTGTGGTACCTAAGCCAACAGATATCCTTTACTCCAAAGCAGAGACCATGGCAGTAGGGTTCGGGGAAAAAAAAGGAGAAGGACCCTGTGGACAGAAGGCTGCCCCCATTCAGATCACATCTTATCAGAACCAGATTGTGTTCTGTCAGACACTTCACATGTTGTGAGAACTGAGTAGTGTTCTTTGCTCCTGAGACAGTTCTGTTCACTGAAGTCAGACCAGCATGTAATCAGAGGAGGTAGGTGTCTGCAGGCTGTAATCTGATGAGTTCTCGGAAGCCTCCCCTTCCAACGCGATCCTTTAGCCTCTGGCCACTTGTTGGAATCACACGTGCAGGAGCCATCTCTTTGGATTTAGTACAGTCATGCGCCGAAAACAATGTTTTGGCCAATGACAGGTGTTGTGTGTGACGGTGGGCCAGTTATATTGGAGATTATAATGGAGTTGAAAATGTCTATCAGCTAGGGACGCTGTAGCCATGGTAAGGTTGTAGCACAACACACTCTTCACATGTCTGTGGTGATGCTGGTGCAAACAAGCCCATTGTGCTGCCGATTGTATGAAAGTTCACCTACAGTTGTGCACAGGACGTAGTACTTGATGCTGATAATAAATGACTGGGTCAGTGGATGGAAGATCATATGTAGAAGCAGAGTCCCATCTGAGCACCATGAGGATCATGGCCAAAGCAAGAACCTGTTTGTGATGTTGTAGGAAAAGGCTGGACCCGACTACAGAGTTGAATATACTTCTGTCTCTGGGCGGCCTAAACCATTTGAGAATTGTTATTCACTATATAACGTGAAAGCGAGTGGGCACATTGGCCAGTGCTGATGTGGAGGTGGCTGAAGAGTTTTTTTTAAATCTAGATAAGCTGATTGGGGAGAAAAATTACCTGCCTGAGCAAATATTTAATATGAGTAAAAACCTCCCTGTACACATACATATTTAAATTGATTAAACATTTTAAAGGAATTACAGACATCAGGTCACTTCACTTCTAAATACGTAAGCCCTTATATTAAAAAAATAAGGACATGGGTTGTTGCTGCTTTTTACAATTAAACAGTAATAACATTATTACTCTTTTTAAAAAATATATTTTTATTGATTTCAGAGAGGAAGGAGAGTGGGAGAGAAAGAGATAGAAACATCAATGATGAGAGAATCATCGATCGGCTGCCTCCTGCATGCTCCCAATTGAGGATCAGGCCCACAACCCAGGCATGTGCCCTTGACTGGAATCAAACCTGAGACCCTTCAGTCTGAAGGCTGATGCTCTATACACCGAGCCAAACCAGCTAGGGCAACATTATTACTCTTAAAATTCACAATAACTCCACACTACCTTGTAATATCCTGTCTCTAGTAAATTGCCTCAGTGGTACCAAATTTTTTTTAATTTTTCAATTATAGTTGACATTCAGTATTATTTTATGAGTCTCAGGTGTGCAGCATAGTGGTTAGACATTTATATAATTTATGAAGTGATCCCCCCACTAATTCTAGTACCTACCTGGCACCATACATAGTTATTGCAACATTGTTGACTGTATTCCCTGTGCTGTCCTTAACATCCCCTTGGCTGTTTTGTAACTGCCAATTTGTACTTAATCCCCTCACCTTTGCATCCAGCCTCTCCCTCCCCCTCCCATATGGCAGCCAGGTTGTCATGAATAGAGAGGAATGTTCATGATGCATTATCTGATTATAAGCAAGTCTATAACGAACAAAGAAACCAACCAAGCAAACTACCAGGGATGTATATCTGAAAAGAGGAGCACCTCCTCAAGAAGAGCCCAGGCAGGTCCTGCAGGGGGTGTTCCAGAAGGGGGCGCTGTTGTCCTGGGAGAGGACAGCTCCATGAATGCCCCAAAGACCTTCCCTGGGACAAGATGTGGAGGTGGAAACAGTGGTATTGCTGATCCTGACCCTGTGTAGGCCTAGGCTCATGTGTGTATGTTTGTGTCTTAGTTTTTGAAAAAAGAAGTTTAAATAGTGAAAAGAAAAAAAATTAATAGAGAAAAGATTATAGAATTCGTATATAAAGAAAGAAAATAGCCAAAACCGGTTTGGCTCAGTGGATAGAGCGTTGGCCTGCGGACTGAAGGGTCCCGGGTTCGATTCCAGTCAAGGGCATGTGCCTTGGTTGTGGGCACATCCCCGGTGGGAGATGTGCAGGAGGCAGCTGATTGATGTTTCTAACTCTCTATCTCTCTCCCTTCCTCTCTGTAAAAAATCAATAAAATATATTTTTAAAAAAAGAAAGAAAATATTTTGTACAGCTGTACAATGTGTTTTAAGTTAAGTATTATTACAAAAGTGTCCAGTTTTTAAAAAGTAAAAGCTTATAAAGTAAAAAATATATATAGTAGACTAAGGTTAATTTTTAGTGAAAACATAATTTTTTGGTAGATTTGGTGTAGCCTAAGCATACAGTGTTTATAAAGTAGTGGACAGTAATGTCCGAGGCCTTCACATTCACTCACCACTCACTCAGAGCAACTTCTCCTCTGCAAGCTCCCTTCATTGGAAGTGCCCTGTACAGCAGCACCGTTTTTTATTTTTTATCCGTGTTTTTACTGTGCCTTTTCTATATTTAGCTATGTTAGATACCACCGTGTTACAATTGCCCACAGTATCCAGTACAATAACATGCTGTACAGGCTTGTGGCCTAGGAGCAATGAGCTATACCATATAGCCTAGGTGTGGAGTAGGCTAGACCCGTGGTTGGCAAACTGCGGCTCGCAAGCCACATGCAGCTCTTTGGCCCCTTGAGTGTGGTTCTTCCTAAGCCTTAGGAGTACCCTAATTAAGATAATAACAATGTACCTACCTATATAGTTTAAGTTTAAAAAATTTGGCTCTCAAAAGAAATTTCAGTCATTGTACTGTTCATAGTTGGCTCTGTTGACTAATGAGTTTGCCAACCACTGGGCTAGACCACCTAGGTTTGTGCAAATGCACTCTATGATGTTTGCACAACAACAAAATCACCTAGTGATGCATTTCTCAGAACCATAGCCTGTGTTAAGCTCTGCGTAACCGTATTGCTATCTCCAGTTCCCTATTCAAATGGCAAATGCCTCTAGAAAGGGCAGCATCTAGAGTCCTTAACATCTGAGATTGAATAAGTATTTTGCTGGTTTACATTAAATCAATTCAAGACCACAAACACTGAGCACCTATTGTATACCAGACACTATGCAGTATGCCTGCATATAATCCTATATAATAAAAGGGTAATATGCAAATTGCCCTAACAGTGGAAGGGATGACCGGTCACTATAATGCGCACTGACCACCAGGGGGCAGACACTCAATGCAGGAACTGGCCCCTGGTGATCCGTATGCTCCCACAGGGGGAGCTCCACTCAGCCACAAGTTGGGCTGATGGCTGCAAGCACAGCAGCGGTGGTGGGAGCCTCTCCTACCTCCTCGGCAGCGCTAAGGATGTCTGACTGTGGCTTAGGCCCACTCTCTCTGGGGGAGTAGCCCTAAGCCAGCAAATCCACATCCCTTGAGGGGTCCCAGACTAAGAGAGAGTGCAGGCCGGGCTGAGGGGCCCCCCCGAGTACATGAATTTTCATGTACCAGACCTCTAGTCCTATATAATAAAAGCCCAATATGCAAATTGTCCCCTTGACCAGGAGTTCAACTGGGAGTTCGACCAGGGGGCGGGGCCAGCTGACCAACCCCCAATGGCCCTTCCCCCCAACAGGCCAGGCCCCTGCCAACAGTGGTGGCAGGCTGCCAGGGGAAGGGAGGCCCTAGCCAGCAGCTGGCAACCACTAGGGACCCTACCCATGCATGAATTTCATGCACTGGGCCTCTAGTGGTAAATAAGATAGAAGCAGTTCCTTAACTCAGGGACCTTACAGACCAGCAGGAATGATAGATGTCTTAAAATGCAATAATAATAAAGTGACAAGAGCTTTGAGAGCAGTAGGCCCCTGGGGGAAGTAGGGCTGTAAAGTGGGTGGGAGAGGAAAAGGTGCATTATACGCTCTCCAGGGTCCTGAAACAGTCCCCCTGGCTCTTTCCCACTTCCCTGTTCTATGGGAGCACAGTGTATGGATCCCAACAGAGGGTGTCGGTCCTGAGACTGCAGTTAGCACCTGGCAGATCCATGTGTTTGAAAAACAGAAGGAAAACCCTAGGTCATTCCAGAGGCTGTCAACCAGCCTGGTGTGAGGCGTCCCAGGCTGCTTTATCCAGCTGTTTGCTCTACATCCTGTAATAAAACATTACACCATATTCTTTTTCTGTCTTCCAGATCATCAATTCTCATTACTTTGGCATCTAAACATTTCTGCATGAATATCAGACAACTGAATTTGGGGGCAAGTAGCTGCAAAGAGTGAATCTTCTCTTGCTGTTTTTTGTTTTTTATTTTAAGGGATCTATTTCCCCCTTTTTATATTCCTCCAAGTATGAAACTAATGTGGTTACAATAACAAAATTAACTCATCACTTAGTAGCTGTTAATTTAACTTTTAATTGTCCATTAACTGTCCAATGCTGGGCTGTTTATTTCAATTTTTAATGTCAGGGAGTTAAATTGCTTTCCAAATGAAGGTTAACAAGAGAGAGCTATTTCTGACTCTGGAAACAAATGAAATCATGTGGAATCATAAGCTCCTTCCTCTCTCCCTGCCTCCCTCCCTTTCTCACTCTCTTTTCCCCTCATCTCTCCATCCCTCCATTTCTCACCTCTAACAACTACTTATTGGGCCTTCTCTAATTCAGGCACTGCCTTAAGTGCTATGGAGACAGTGGTGCAAAGAGCAGCTCTCTCTGCATATTGGGACCTCCCCCTTTAGAAGTTTCCCAGGGATCTTAAATGTGGAAAAAGCTCTTGCGTTCAGCTTCTGCCTTGGGAAGTGAGGTCTTTGCCCTTTCATTCTGAGCGAAGTCACAACTGCTATACTTTCTCAAGTATAACATTGCCAGAGACATCCAATCAATTTTAGTTTTGCTCAGAGCTGACTCTCCCATCATAGAAGCATCATAGCGTAGAGGTCAAGAGTATGGTCTCTGGGGGCAGACTTCCTGGGTCCAAGTGCTGCCTTTTCCATGTCTAGCTCTTAGACCTTGGACAAATTATGTAACCTCTCTGTGCCTCGGTTTCTTCACCTATAACATAGGGATGAGATTCCATCTCAGAATTGTTTCCAGCATTATATAAGTCAGTATTTAAAGTGATCAGAAGTGTCTGGTACAGAGTAAATGTTTGTTAAGTAGATAAGACTTCCTTTGCCTGTCCCTGCATATCTCCTGAATTAATAGCCATGCCCAGACTTAGCTGCCTTTTCTTGTTCATGGCCCTGGGTTCTAATATAAAGGTGCTGGGGCATCTGAGCTGGCCTCAGCCTTTCTCTCCCGCCTCCTCACGGGCAGGCTCCAGGCACAGCCAGCCTTTACTCTGCATCAGCGGTGCCCAAAGACATTCGTTTTATAACATCCTTGGAGATGTTGCTGGGCAGTCAGGTTGCCTGGGTGACACGGACCATTTCCCTTGTGGTCCAGATTTTAGCTCCTGGGAATTGAATGTTTCTGCTCGAACCGTGCCCCTAAGGAACAAATTGTACAGGGCGGAGTAAAAGGTTTACCTTTGTGAGTACACAAAACACAGTTTATTCTTGTATTATTGTTTATTGACTATTGCATTATTTTCCACACAAATGACTGGAAACTTACTTTACCCCACCCTGTGTAGAGTGCATATTCAGGAATGTTAGCCTGGGGTCAAGCCCGCCTGGATCCCCAGAGGTCCCTCCTTTTTTTTTTTTTTTTTTTTTTAAGAAGAACATCAGGGAAAACCCAGAAGAATGAAGGACCTAATAAAACTAGCATTCTGATCCTGTCCCCCCAGAGCACTTTCAGGCCCATCCACCGGCTTCTGAAAATCAATTGAGTCCTGAGAGAAAACAAGAGGAGCAGTCAATGGGGCTTGGTGCTGCTGGCCCAATTCCCACTGTGATTAAACTTCATATTTTACCCTGGGCTGGGCTGGTTTCCAGAGACCAGTTGATGAAAACAGCTATATTGAGCCAACTCTGTTTTCCTAAAGCTGTGCGAGCAGAGCCCTTTCCTGGGTTGGCAGGGGCTCAGGCAGGAAGAGGCTCTCCTCGGTGTAAAACACACCAGCTCAGAGTTGGTTCCACTGAGCTTCCCAGGCTCCTCCAGATGTGCAGGAGACATTGCCTTCAGTTAGGATGATCTTGTAGAGTGGCCATGGTCTGGGGGCGACGGACATCCTGAGTTTGAGTCCTGGCTCTGCCTTTGAGAAAGTCACTAATCTCTTTAAGCCTTAGAGCAGCCGTAGGCAAACTACGGCCCTCAGACCGGATCCGGCCCGTTTGAAATGAATAAAACTAAAAAAAAAAAGACCGTGCCCTTTTATGTAATGATGTTTACTTTGAATTTATATTAGTTCACACAAACACTCCATCCATGCTTTTGTTCCTGCCCTCCGGTCCAGTTTAAGAACCCATTGTGGCCCTTGAGTCAAAAAGTTTGCCCACCCCTGCCTTAGAATCTCCATCTGTAAAATGGGTGTGTTAGCCAGATTAAGTTCATTGCTGTGGTAACAAACAGCTTCCCCTCCCCCAGTCTTGGTGGCTTACAGCCAATAGGTTTATGTATCACTCATTGTATTTTTGTTGTGGTCGGCTTTCAGCTACTGGTCTGTGGCTCTTGTCCGTGTAGATTCTTCATTCTGAGATCCAGGATGAAGAAGCATTTAACTTACTATCTTGGTCGGGTGCCCAGGGGATGAGGAGTGATGGTGGTCCTGCGTGTCTCTAAGCTTTTGCTCAGAGGCCCCCTATATTCACTTGGGCGCACCTTCCGTTTACCGTGGGGGCTGGGATGCCATCCTTCCCCTCAGATGGGCAGTGCAAATCACATCAGTAAGCAGGGTCATGTGATCCTCCTGCAGGCAGGGCAGCAAATAATTTGGAGCCGTAATTTAGCCTACCACAATGAGATAATAACACTCCCCTCTTTGCAGGATGGTTTTGAAACCCAGATGAAATTGTACACATGGAAGTTTATTGCAAACTATTAAGTTCTGTGTTCATGCTAATTATTACTCTTTAATGCCAAGATCTCTGTGGGTCTCACAGAGGTTCAATGGAGACGTATTTTGTACATTTTTCTATTTGTATGGAAATCTCTTTGCCTTCAAATATATTTCCCATGTGCTTTGAGGGCTCTCATGATGATTTCAATATCAATTTCACGCCATCTATCCCTTTTTATAGAATCCAAAGGGTTTAGTTAATTTTGCATGCAGATGAATGTTCAGATCAATATTTTGGAAACGCCTGGTAAAGAATTGTGTCATTGCCTGCTACTTTTTGTCACTAAGAGTGACAGATTCTTCGGAATGGAGCTGGGCTTTGTCGGTTGGAATAGGACTCCTCATTGCCAGCTACTCATTGATTGACTGTTCTTACCACTGGAGAAGACATTTACAGAATAACACAGGACTGGCAAAAAAAAAACAAAGAAAAAAAAAAACAGCACAAACCAACAAATTCCATTAACAATTGATTAGGAAGCTGGAGAAGGGGATTGAGAAACATGAAAATGCCAGGGGAAAAACTCAATTAGCCTTCATTAGTTAAATAATTTACTCAATAAATTATACTGGTGTCTACCGATGTTAGGCAGTTGGCATTCAAATATTTTATTCATTCATTCGTTTATTCACTTACTTGACAAATAGTTATTGGGCATCTATGCACCACACACTGTTTTAAGCACTTGGAGATATGTCAGTCAGCAGAACACTCAAAATTCCTTGTCATTGTGGGACTTATCTTTTGGGGATGGAGGACTACTCGGGAGACACACAATTAATAAAACAAATAAGCAAGTAAAATATATGGAATCCTGGTACAAAATTAAGAAAATAAGGAAGGATGGGAGAGTGTGTTGAGAAAGGGGCTGTCATCTAAAGTAGAGCATCTGGGAAGGTCTGATTGGGAGAGTGGTGTTTGAGCAAAGAGCTGAAGGAGGAGGGGAGCAAGCCTGGTGGAAGAACAGCCCATGTGGAGGGAAGGTCACAGGGTCTTCTGTGAGGTGGGAGCCTGCCTGGGTTGTATGGTAAGTGCTGTGGCCTGGAGAACGGGGTTAGAGGAAGCGTATTAGGTAGAAACAAATCAATAGCATCCACAGTTCACTTTTTTAAATGAAGAAAGCTCCCATGAAGAACACTGGAGAGAGAAGACTTGTGAGCCAGGAGTCTCTTAGCTCTAGAGTTCCTCATCTCTGTGTCTTGCCTGGCCTTAGAGGCTACATGAGGATCCACCGCCATCATTTACTCTCAAATTAAGGCACAAGCTCTCAAACTGCCGAAGCTTTCATGGTTAGTTCTCTAGGAGAACCTGCCCTTTTCAAACTCGGCCTCTTCCCAAACTCAACACAATGCTCTCCTCCTCGATGAAGCGTTTCCATCATCGGCAAGTCCGACTGGTCCAGTTTCTCCTCTGTCCCTGTGGCAGTTCATTCATTCCTCTGCCACAATACCCAGGAGATTTTTTGTCCTTCGCTGTTTACTGTCTGCCTCTGATCTTTGCTTCCTAGACTGTGAATTTCTGCAAGATGATGACTATATCTCATTCATTTTCATATCAAAGTTCCAGGAACAGTAATAGGCACATAACAGATACTCAAAAATAGTAGCTCAAAATGATGATTTCCTTTTCCTCTGCTGAGACCAAGTTTCTACAAAATCAGCATTTCTTAAAGACACGAGCCCAGTGATGAAATGCTAAATATTCAGAGTGGATGCACTTTTTTTTGTCACCATCAAAACTCTCCTTTTGGGAAACACTTTCCCTCCTCTTCCTACTTAATTTTCACCTGTCCAATAAGATTACTTCATACACCTCACCACAGAGATTGAATCAGACATGTGTTCATGATCCAAGATGGGTAAATTGGGGAAATATTTTCTTTTTCTGTATCATTGATTGTAAGCTTGAGACTTCTATGGAGCCACATTGCTGTCAAATGCAAAAGCCTAATAATGAAGTGAAACAGAGATGTTCAAATAGATGAGGAGAGAATAAGGAGGAAGAAGAGGGATTGGAGGAGGGAGGAAAGGGGGAGAGAGTGGGATAGGTATTAATTAGAAGGCATAATTTGAAACCCTGGATCCATTTAACCTAAAGTACATACAATCCTAGGATTTAGAGTTACCTGAACCAGTAGATAACATTTTTGCTTAAGCTAAATTCCTCTGGGTTTCTGCCATTTGTAGCTGAAAATATTAAGATTAGTACAATATTACATTTGCCTCTGAGAGAGGCACAATTGGAAATCCTGCTGCAATACCAAAGGCTCTGACAAGTCCTGCAGGAAAGAAATCTGTTTCACTTTGTTTAAGTGAAATGTCTCCCAAATTAATTTGATCACTAATTTCTTTTTGCCAGTAACAAGTATTAATATCTATAGATATTATTTCTATACTTTGTGAAATACAGTACTGAAACATTTGCTAGTTAGGTTAAGGGCATTCATTTAATAATGCAAAATGAAGCTAAGTGATGAGCAAAGAGATTGGATTTATGATTCAGCTCAGCTTAATGGGGAGACCTAATACACCGAGTTAGGACAATGCTGTGGAACCCCTCAGGAGCCTTCCACTAGTGATGGAAACCACTACTATTGTCAAGCACTTACTGTGTGCCAGGCGCAGTGCAGAAGCTCAGAGAAGTTTGAATGACTTGCCCAAGGTCATAAAGCCAGGAAGTGGAGGGACCAATATTTGAACCCACATCTGGCTGGCATCGAGACCCATGCCCTTTGCCATTAAATGTTCACCCTCGAAAGCTTGGAAATAAACCATCTGCCTAGAAGCGTTGGCTGTCTCTGATGACTCTTGCCTAATCGGCACAGTTACTAGTACATTTCCACCAAGGAATCCAGTCAAAGAAGCTCCTCGTGTTTTTAATGAGCACGTTCTCCACTGCACCCTAGCGGAAGCAGCTCATGCAGATTATGAATATGGGCTATTGCCATTATTCCTTTATTTGTCCCAGTGCTGGTTTAATGGGCCCTGGATTTGCAGTTCCATAGAAGTGCAGTGCAAAATAGAAATTCTGAAGAAAACAAATCCAGCTCCTATCTGAACACTGCTATTTGGAGGGCGAGATTGTGATTAACTGATTAGTTAGATGTCTTGTCTATGGTAGTTGCTAACTCAGTAACAACACTGCACTGCTTTAAATGTCATAAAAATCTGCTCAACTCTAACTCTGGCGAATGGCCATCAGAGATAAGCTTGATTACTTCCTGGGATGGGAAGGTCACTATCTGATATGTTACCAGTCACAGAGAAGAGTCAGGTGCATCAGTGAAATGTCCTCGGGTGAGGATTAAAAGAGAACAGAAGAGAATTCTGGTTGCAGAAAGGTCAGGGAGAGATGCACGGGGCCCGCCCTCCTCGGGGGCCTGGGGAGGCACTGAAACAGCGTGGGAAAGCGATAGTTCCGAGGAGAATGAGCAGGGGCCTGTAGGGGAACAGAACTCAAGTCTTAGTCATCCTTTGCCACTTCCTGGATCTGTGGTTTGAGGCAAATCACTTTCCTCTCTGTGCCTCAGTTTCTTCCTCAATAAAAGGACAGGATTGGGATCTCCAACCAGTGGTTCCGTACCTAGCTGGTCTCTGGAGTCACATGGAAAGCTGCTTAAAAACAGCTTTTCAGGCTCCAGTCCTTGGAAATGGGCTTAGAACTTTGGGTGATGCCTGGGAATCTGAAGTTTAATCAGCTCATCCAGGTGTGGGAAACACTGGGCTAGATTATTTCTAAGGCCTTTTCCCAAAACAAAGCATTGATAAATATCCTATCCTTCTTCGGTTAATGGAAGTCTCCCTCCACACCCTCCCTACTACTGTGGTTCTAGTGAAGCTGTCAATCACAGGACTTTATCCAAGACTCAAGCCTATTCAATAGGACCACATTCCTCTGGTCACTGAGAAGGATCTGTGGAAGTCATGTGGCCAAGCCCAGCCAATTACAGCTCTTCCCTGGGACTTTGTACTTGGAACTGGAGAAGAAATAGCCTATTCCATAAGGTCATGGAACTCAGGCCTCTAACAGCATCAGATAATGCCAATGGCCTTGTTTCTCAGGTCCTAGGAGCTGCCCTAATTGTTGCCTCCAATTTGTTGAATGACCCCTTCTCCTGTGACCCAGCAATGCCCCTTTTGCTTGAGCCACAGAAGTTGGGTCTCTGTCACTCTCAACTGTGTTAATTTCAGGGTTTGAACCTAGGTCTGTCTCCAAAGTCTGCGCTTCGAACTGCTATTCAGTCTTTTCTTCAGTGGGGCAAGCATAGCCTGTTTTATCAGTGCCCTCTGCCCCATGCAAACAATGCCTGCTCCTCTACCAGCTGAACCATTGTTAAAGCCTTAACCCTCCTGTGTGATTCTCACTGTGCTCTTTCCCTCCTCCTCTGTGCTCTTACGGTTCTTTCCACACAACTCATTTGCTAATGATCATTTGTTGCGATGGACCATAATTTCTCATATCTACGTTAAACATTTGCAATTTTTTTTGTTCTGTCTCCTCAATTAAATCCTAAGCTCCTGAAGGCAGAGGACATAAGTTACATTTTTCATAAGTTATGGGCACAACGACGATTAAGCAGCAATTGCAGTTTTGCTAATTCGTAAACGGAGGAGCTGGGATTTGAACCCAGGAAGGCTGGCTCCGGAACCCAGGTCATCCCGAGCCACAGATGTGATGGATTAGGCACTCCAAGGGGAGAACACCCAGAGGAGCCTGACTGTCAATATGGGAAGCTTCGGAGAAAGTCGCTTCCTTCTGCACAAGCAGCCACATCTGCCCGGGCGCAGGCAGGATTCCCACAGGAAATAGAAGCGCGGCTTGTAAATCTGGCAGACACGATGTAAGTGGAAGTCATTAACCTTGATTCCCTCGCCTCACTTCCTTAGAACACCGGGAGTGATGGAAGCTGCCCTGTCAAGAGCCAGAGCCCAGGCCCCCAAATGATGTGAGCCTCCTGGGGCTGCTGCTGGGGAAAATCACTCAGCCTGACCCTCTGCCCTCGCTACGGGTGAGCGCTCCCCTGGAGGGGATGCACCGCTTACTGGGAGTCAGAGACCTGGGCCCTGCCCTCAGAGAGGGAAACTTATTTGAGGACACAGCTCACATTGCACATGAAAACCCATTTTGAATATTTATGAGGCCGCCCAGGATCCTGTGTAAACAAACAGTGCACGCTGAGGACTGAGAGAGACAGCCTGCTTGGAGCAGGAAGGGGCCTTGCAAATTATCTCATGAAGAGGTCACTGAATGAACTGAATGGGCGTGTAGATGCGTGTGTTTGAGTCATAAAACGCTTTGTTTTATTTTGATTTGCTTTGAGCCGACTTTTAAACTTAGAAGAATTCATATCAAATACAGATTTTGGCTTCCCTTTTAGTAGGTAATCTGGCAGTCCTGGGTTTATCTGTCTGCATGGCAGCACCTGGCTAGTGCTAAGGAGAAGGTTTGCTCAAGAAAGGACATATGCTCTTTAGTTTGCCACAGTCCTCACCAGTCCCTGTTGCCTTCCCAACTCTGATGCCCAGTGCCATTTGCTATGTACATATGTTTCTATTTTCCTTAGAGTAGAAAAATCACTCTCTATTGACCTGCTTTTCTCACTTAAATAAACTGCCTTGTGCAATAAGCTTTTGAACATATAACCCCTGGTTTCTTCCAAACTCTACATTTAATGAAATTTGGGCTCAGAGAGAGGAAGAGACTGAAGCCTGGCATCATGGAATGATCTCTGGGCTCAGTTCAAGTCGGGCAGACTGGAGGCCTGGGTCTGAAACCCATCACTGGCATCTGTTGACTATATACTCCTGGGAGAGTTGCCTTAGCCCTTTGAGCCTCAGTTGGCCCATCCATAAAATGGACACAAGAATAGCCATCCTGCAGAGCTTAGTGTGAGGATTAAAAGAGATAATTCCATAAGCACTTTATAGACTTTATAAAGTACAAGGAATCATAATAACACGTCTGTCTATATAGTGCTCTGAGTGTTCTTGTCTTTATAGTTTGTATTTTATTTGGACCTCACAGCCCTGGCCATTGGCTTACTTAAATCTTTGCAATGCTTGTAAGAACGTTCAGCCTTTTATACTTTTATTTGCCTCATCTCCTCTGTTTAGCTTGGATAACAGAAATGTTGTCTTCTTGGCCCTGCATCATCTGTGCTTTAAGTAATTCATTGATGCCTCTTCCAGGGCATATTTTTACAGACACATTTCCCTGAGTCCTTGAATCAGAGCAAAGAGCAAATCATTTCTTTTTATGGCCAAAAGTAACAATGACTGATATTTCCTGAGCTGTTATTATGGGCCAGGCACTGTGCAAGGCAAATCTCTCACATGCATTGAGAGTTCACAGTGGCTCTGTGAGGTGAGTGTGCTAAGTATCCATTGCTATGTAACAAATCACAACTCCTGGAACTTAGCATCTTAAAACAGCAATAAACATGTACTGCCTCACACACCGTTTCTGATGGGCAGGACGTTGGGAGTGATCTAGCTGAGTGGCTCTAGTTCAGGGTGTCTCATTAGGTTGCAGTCTCATCTGAAGGTTTGATGGGGGCTGGAGCCATCCAGACCCACAAGAAAGACTCAGCCAGAGTCATCATTCACATCTCACAGAATCAGTCATGATGAACATCAGGTCTTATCTCCCAACATGTTCCAGGCTCTGATGAAAAATGCGTTGTATATGGCCAGCAAGCACATGAAAAGATGCTCAACATCACTGTCATTCAGAACATGTAAGTCAAACCATAGCGAGAGACCCTCACTTCTATTAGGATGACTACTATCAGAGAAACAAAATAACAAGTATTGGTGAGGATGTGGAGAAATTGGAGCCCTTGTGCACTTTTGGTGGGAATGTAAAATGGTGCAGGTGCTAAGGAAAACTGTGACAGTTCCTCAAGTAATTAAAAACAATTACCATATGATCCAGCAATTCTGTTCCCAAAAGAATTGAAAGCAGGGACTCAAAAGACATTTTTACAACCATAGCAGCGTTATTCACAACAGCAAAAAATGAAGAAGAAACACAAGAGCCCGTCCATGGAGGGATGGATAAACAAATGTGTGGTTTTGTATACGTGTGATGGAATATTACTCAGCCTTAAAAAGGAAGAAAATTCTGACACATGCTACAACACTGAGGACATGTTCCGCTTATATGAGCTGCCTAGAGTAGTCAAATACATAGAGATGGAAAGCAGAAGGAGGTTGCGGGAGGGACAATGGGAGTTGAATGATGAGTAGAGTTCCAGTTTTGCAAGATGAAATGAGTTTGTGATGGTTGCACAACCAAGTGAATGTACTTAATACCACCAAACTGTGACTTTACAAATGGTTACGATGGCTAATTTTTGGGTGATTTAAACCCACATCCTTTCCACGAACAGGCACAGCCTCTTTTTCCTCTTGCTCATGGATGTGCAGCTAAAGGGAGGCCTAATAGCCATTTTCCTGTTGCTGAGGTAGCAATTTCTCAGTCACTGAAGGCCTTGGGGACACAACTGGCTTTTAGGGCCTGAGATCAAGCTGGGGAGAAGGAGAGCGGGGCCCTGGGACCCTTGACGGGGGTTCAGCTGGAACCAGAGCCATGTCTGCTCGTTCTCTCAAGAGCACCTGGGTGGGCTTGGGTGGCGGCACAGCTGGGATAATTGGCTGGCTGGGAGCTCCGGAGAGACATCGGCAGGCCCTACTGCTGCAAAATGGTTTCCTGCACCAGCTGGGCCACATACCCTCAGCTTTGAAAAATCCCTGACATACGGGGATTTCACTTTTGTTTGACTTGCCGGTGGGAGGGGCAGGTATCATTGTGGTTTGAGGGGGTGGTGACTGGGGGCTGCCCCCTTTGCCCTCCCTGCCTTCCAGGCTTTGTGCTTGCCCTTTCCACCTGCAGCCCCTTGCTGGGGAAAGTGACACTTTAATTCAGAACAAGTGAAAAGGAGGCTGCGCTCGAGTAATGAGAAGTGACCAGGGAACATGCTGGATTAACCAGGGGAGATTGTAAAGCGCTGGGTAAATGTCAGCGGCTGGAGCACGGGGGTGGGAGGTGTGTGAGCCTGTCTGGAAGCTGTGGTGTGAGTTAGCTGCTTGGCAACCCACTGAGGTCCGGGCTTGCTGGGCGCTGAGACAGACAGGCTGGTTCCGAAAAGAGCTTCCAGGCCTTTCTGGGCCCGGCAGGGGCTTCTTACCACTTATGATTCTGACACCACTTCCAGTGTGTGTGTGTCCCCCACACCACCAAGCAATTCTCTGACCCCAGCTGGTTGTGCTCAAGTTCAGCTCAATTCTGACACGATCTCAACTTGATCCCGTGGGTCCAGGGTCAGTCTCACAAGACTGCCTCCACTTCAGGCGCCAGTCGCAAGGCCAGGTTGTCACCTGGGTTCTGAATGACTGGCTACCGATCAGAGGTTCCAGCGACCCTCACTTTGGGTTGAATTCATTTGCTAGAGCAGCTCACAGAACTCAGACATGTTACTCACTAGGTGACCGGTGTGTTACAATCAGGTGTCACCCAGGAACAGCCAGTTGAAGGGATGTGCAGGGCAGGGCATGGGGCCCGGGCCCAGAGCTTCCAAGCCCCCTCCAGGGGCCCCTCTCTCCCAGCCCCTCCAGGAGCTCACCAACCCAGGAGCTCTCTGAACCCATCCTCTTGGGTTTTTAGGAAGGCTTCGTTGCGTAGGTGTGTTGATTAAGTCATTGGTGATTGAATGCAGTCCTCCTCTCTACTCCAGGGCGGTCGGGGTTGGGTGAGTTGGACTGAAGGTTCCAGCCCTCCAATCCCATGGTAGGTTCCCTGCAGTCAGTCACCCCATCCCTAGGCTACCGAGGGGCTTCCCTAAGTCACCTCGTTGACATAAAGACACTTTATCCTCGTCACTGAGACAATTCCAAGGGCTTAGGAGCTCTGTGCCAGGAATGGGACCAAGATGAAATATCTATTTCTTCTTATCCATCACAATATCAACTGGTTTACAGGGGTGGGACCGACCCCTGGGTGAGGAAGAACAGGAGAAAAATTTATTTATGAAAAACGTACCGGATTCATCAGAGCCCGACTCCTGCTGAGTGTGTTCGCACGCAGGTGGTGAAGAGCTTTGGAGTCCTGCGTGTCCACCTTGGAACCCTGTTTCTGTCCTTTGTCAGCTCGTTGACCTTGGGTGCGCCACTTGACCTCTCTGAGCCTCATGGTCATCATACAGAAAAGGGTTGAATAATGCCTATCTGATTGGTGTGTCGGGGAAACAAGAGAGGCCTCGCCCCATACCTGGCACACAGCCAGCTCCCCGTACTCGGGGTTTGTTAATATCCTCTCCAGGGAGCAACACCCCTGTGTTTTCGAGAAATAATCAGTTACTGATGGATCTGGAAGGAAGTGGGGAGGTGGGTGCTTTTCAGTACTGGTCCTCTCTCCTCCTGCATCAGGGGTCAGGAAACTTTCTCTGTGAGGCGCCGTGTAGTGAATGTCTTAGGCTTTACAGGCCAGGTGGGGCCGGCAGCAGCTATTCACCTGAGAAGCAGCCATAAGCACTGTGCAGACAAGTGGGCATGGCTGGGCTCCAAGAAAACTCCCCGCACAGGGGCAGCGGGCTGGCTGTGGCCCAGGCCGCAGCGTGCGGGCTCCTGACGCTCGGCCCCTGCCTTCTCCAGGACCCGATCGCTTTTCGTCTTGTGTCACATGCAGCTCCTGGTGAATGTTGCCTGCGCTTCCCACCTGAACCAAGCTCCTTGAAGTCGGGGTGTGTTCCAGAACTGCACTAGTGTAGCCTCCGTTCCCTCGGTGTGGGGAACTCACTGGATAAGCATCATGGGATGCAGGCCGGTGAGAGATGGTCAAGAGCACCGGGCTCAGCGTCATGAATGCCTGGGTTCGAATTCTGGTGACTTTGGTCAAGTGCTTTCGCTTCTCTGAATCTCACGCGGAGGCACACAGAGTGCCGCCCATTCCGCTGGGATTTTGGAAGGAGGGACGCCTGAGGGAAAACCGCTTTCTCACTCTGGGCCTCTGGTGCCTCATCTGCCAAGTGGCAACAGGAGGATATGATGCTGGGCTGCCATGAAGTGCTGGTGAGACAGGCTGACAGCCCTGCTACTTCATGCAGGTTCTCTAGCAAAGCGCTGCTTTTGCAAGCCTCGTCTTTATCTCCATCTCCTTCTTCTTTCCTTAGGAACCCCCGCCCTCACCTCTTCCTCCATATCCTTCTATATAGGGTGTATCAACCTTGGCACCATGGACACTTTGGCCAGGTCATTCTCTGTCACAGGGGGCTGTCCTGTCACTGTAGGGTGTTCAGTAGCATCCCTGGTCCCTACCCACCAGGTGCCAGTAGCACCCTGTCCTTCCCCCACCAGCTGTGACCACTAGCAATGTCAGAGGCTTTGTCAAATGTCCCCTGGAGGCGAATCCCCCCTGGTTAGAAACCACTGCCTTAGAACAGCTGACACATATGGCAAGGCAGCACCTTGGAGGAGGCGTAAGCCTTTGGAGGTGTCTGGGCTGTTGTGTTCATTGCAGCAGAAGGTGCACAGGGAATGACTCCTCTCCCCACAGAGACTCCTGTGTATTCCCGTGTGACCTTGGACCCGTGACTTAAACTCAGTGGGCTTCCGTCTCCTCCTAAGTTGGGGTAAAAATTCCTACATCCCCGAGGTGTGTGGAAGACTCAATAGAGTAATATAAACAAATTGCTAAGCGCACAGTAAGTACTGAATAAATCATAACTGTTCTTTTGACTGTTTTTTTTCATTGTGGTAATTGATGATATATTAAAATTCCTTTCAGCCTCTGGAATTCGGAGCTTCTTTTTAACGCTCAATTTGCAAACTGAAATGAACGGACTGGATTTGACATTCAGACGTGTTTTGTTTGGCCTGCAACGTGATTTTAAAATGTTCGACCCCATAGCTTACATTTAAATGTCAGGAGAGTTTACCTCAAGTTCCAGATTTGGAGTTTTTTTTTTTTTTTCTGGAAAAGGGGCTAATTGGCTCAGAGCTGGAGCTGCAGACCCTCCAGGTATACGTAGCTGGGGCTGGCGCCGGCCACCTCCTACAGACGGGGTGCGTGCCCTTCCGTTCCCACCGAAGCCCCACCAAGCTCGTTTCACCTTCACTTTATCATTTTATATCTATGAAGTGGTGTCTCTCGGTGTTGGAGTTCTTTTTCAAGACCCTCAGAGCTGATGATGACTTGTATCCAGATGTTTCCGTTCCTTCATTAAACCTGAGCCCCCTCTCTGACCGGATAGGGTGAGTCACGTGACTTACGCCATCTAATCTCAATGTCCCTTCAATGGTGTCACTCTGGACAGAGTCGGGCAGGAACGTCACCCAATCGTCAGCTCTGCAGGTCTGAGCCCTACAGGTCCGAGGCTCCGGATCCCCCATCCTGTCATCTCTCACCATTCTCCTGACCCGTGTCCTGCCCCGTCCCATCTCCCCCAGCGCAACCAGCACTGGCAGCTTCTCAACAACCATTTATCAGACTCGAGGAAATAACAGCTTTTAACGTGGTTCTCAAGCTCGAAGACTGTGATCAAATTCCAAACCATTTCCAGAAGTGCCCCTTGGGGCCCTGGGGAGACGTGGTTTCCATGATAACAGCTCCGTGCTGTCTCCCGTCTCTGGTCCCTGGTAAGGGAAGCGGATCTCACCTCCCAGTGGCACTGGAGGAAATTTAACTACAAAAATCCTCCAGGAAGGACATGTACAGAGACAACTGCACCACCTTGATGGGGACCTGCAGTGGAATGTGCTGCCAGTGACTCAGCTGTAGCAGGGAGCCCTGTGGCGCCCGTGCCTCCAGACGCTGCTCCCAGCCTGCGGGCTGTGTGCAAACGGAGAGACGGGCGCTGTGGATGGGGAGAAAGACAGCTCTTTCCCAACAGCGTCCTAGCCTCCCCCTCAGACTCTCTCAGGTCTGAAGTGCCTTCACGGGAGTAATAAACACGAAGTAGACAAAGGAGAAGCCAGAAAATTAAACTAGGAAAGGCTGGGTGGAAGGGAAGATGCTTCATAGATATAAAATGATAATATATGCAAATTACTTAGCGTTCTCTGGTCCCGAGGAAGCGCTCCATATTAGTGATAATATTTATGATCATCTGATTGGGTCTGCTTCAGAGGCTGCGGCGATCAACATAGCAAGCCTCTACGAAGCAATTGTTCTGATTTATGGCCGTGATCTCATTTAATTCTCACAACAATCATCCCGGGTATGGTTATTGCCTTTTAGGGAAAAATCAAGGCCCAGAGTGGTTAAATAGCTTGTCCCAGGCCACACAGCCCCTTAGTGGGCGATCACGGACCCAAGTCCAGGCCTCCCTAATCCCACCCTCCGTGGTCACATCTGCCACACGGTCCTGCAGCCCCTCTTTTGAGTATGGGGAGAGAGCAGTGTCGAGTCTATAGAGAGGGGCAGGGGACCTTGTGAGCGTCTAAAGGTGATGGATGTATCCACTTTATCCATCGTTTATCCCCGGTGTCTTGTGCAGCACCAGAAATGTAGCAGGCTCTCAACAGGTATGTGTTGGATCGATTAGAGCAGTAATTAATTCAAATGGTGTGTCTCTATTGGTGGAGGTACCCTTATATTACAATCACCTGGTTCATTTTCCTCTCTGTCTCTGAATTGTGAGCACCTGTTTCTGTAATAGTATCTGTTGGTTTGCTTGAGCTGCTATAATAAAGTAGCACAGACTGGGTGGCTTAAACAACAGAAATGTATTTTCTCACTGTTTTGGGGGGCTAGATGTCCAAGATCAAGGTCAGCAGGTTTGGTTTCCTCTGAGACCTCTCTCCTTGGCTTGCAGACGGCTGCCTTCTCTCTGTGCGTGCCCCATGTCTCTCTCAGTCTGTGTCTTGTTTTCCTCTTCTTATACCGACACCAGTCACGCGGGATTAGGTCGCTGCTTTGTTTTTTTCTCTTCAAGTGCTTATCACCATCTTATGAGTGTTTTTGCTTACTTTTTATTTTTTTTCTTGCTTGCCTTCCCCAGCTAGATCTATGAGGATCCAGTTTGTTTACTCTTCTATTATTGGCTCCTAAAATGAAGCTAGCACGTAGCACATGTTCAGTAAATCTCTGGCACGTGAATAAATGAATGAATTCATGTCCTTCTACAGCCCCCATCTAGATACCTCAAAATCCAGCAGAAGGCTGTCTCTCTTCCTCTGAGAAGCCTTCCCGGACCACCCAAATGTACAGTGATCTTCACGCTTCCCCAGAGGTGGGACATGTTAGGCAAATCTGCTGTTAAATGACTTGATTCAAGGAGTCATATAAGCTCTGGCGGCATCGCTCAGTGGTTGAGCATCAACCTATGAACCAGGAAGTCACAGTTCGATTTTTAGTCAGGGCACATGCCCGGGTTGCAGGCTTGATCCCCAGTGTGGGGCATGCAGGGAGGCAGCTGATCAAGGATTCTCTCTCATCCTTGATGTTTCCATCTCTCTCTCCCTCTCCCTTCCTCTCTGAAATCAATAAAAATATATTAAATAGTCACATAAATAAAACAGCTTATACATCTACAAAAGCACATTCCCTAGCACTGCTCCCAAATAGACGGAGCATCCAAGTGTCTGGGTACCAGGCCCTGGAGTTGCCATCTCAATACCCCTCTCCCAGCATCATCTGACTTGCATGGTCCTCAAATCAACTTTGAGAAGCTGTGCAAAGCTAACTACTGAGAACCTGAGGTCATAACTGCCTGAGAAGTTAGTCAAGTCTCCTGTACGTCTTTTGGCAAATAGCTGCTGGTGCCTTTCCCTCCATTTCTCTTAAGAAGGCTTGCCTTTCCTCTGAGAGATACAAAGTATGCCGCGTGGAGGTCTTTTCTGATGACAGATGCTGACTTGGGGGAGGGATTTTAGCCCCAATAGGTTTTATGAAGCCCAGACCTTTTGGTGTTTCTATCCCAAGGTCCCAAATGCTCCTAAGAAGTGGGCAGGAAAATGGGTTCTCAGGGCAAAGGTTGCAGATCCAAGGGCAAAGGTTCCAGGGGCCAACTGATTTATTTCCTTGCTTTTGTTCATGCATCTCTCTCTCACCCTCAGTAAATTCACCCATTCACCCCTCAACTTCCACCCCAGGTCATGGGCCTACGATGTGGGTGGTTGTGGGATTATGTTGGCAGGGAACTGAAGCGATAGGGGCTTAGGAAATCTTTCATTGGGGAAAGAGTATTTTTCCCTCTTCTGATGGTTTTAGATGTGTTTGGAAATGAACAGCTCTTATTTTCTTCTTGCTCCTCTTCCTTCCCTTCTTTTTTTTCACCCTATGTCTCTTCTGTTTCCTCTTTCTTCCTCTCCTCTTCTTCCCTCTTCTCTTTCTCACCTACCATAAGTCTGGCTCTTCTATCAAGAGTTTTCTATGTTTTGCTCCACTGAATCCTTACAACAAAGATCCAGGTCCCTTTTATTACCTTCCCGGCTTTACTTATGAGGAGACAGAAGCTCTGAGATGTGAGGTCATTTGCTCAAGGTCACACCACTTGTTCCAAGGCAGAAGTGGGATTCGAACTTAGGTTGTCTGATGCCAGACGAAGCCTATGCTTGGAACTGTGACACAAGGACAAACAAACCCAAATGCTTGCGTGGGGCATTTAGACAGTAGGGAGTGGTGGGACCTTGGCCAAGAGAAGAACTCTTGCCCCACGTGAGGGAAGCTGCTGCTACTCATTTCCACCGGAATGTTCCCAGGGGAGCTCTTTTGATTTTTCAAGAAAAGCTAGAAATCCAATACTTTATGTGAAATCTCTTGGTTTTTCAATGTCAGCAATTTATTTTAATTGTGTGAGTCAAACATGCCTACACTGTTGAATTTAGTGGCAGACCACCCATCTGTGACCTCTTCTCGAAGCATCCACTAGAGCAGCAGTCGCCAACTGGTGGTCCTCGGACCTCTGGTGGTCCGTGAAGTCCAAAGGTTGGCGACCACTGCACTAGAGTGAGACTCCTCTAGGTGTGGAGCATCATGACATCCACCCATGGACCCCAGGTTCCATGAGTCCAATGGACCCTTGTCTCCTTGTGTGTTATTCCATGACTGACCAAAAACTATGGTTACTGTAACCGGGAAAAGTCCCAGTAACCCCATAGTAACATCTGGTAGAACTTCACTATTGAATATAGTAGCCACTAGTCACATTTTATTAATTAAAATTAAATACAATTTAAAAATTCAACTTCTTAGCCACACTAGCCACATCTCATGTAGTTTGTAGCTACTGTATGGACAGCACAGATAATAGAACATTTCCATCATCACAGAACATTCTACTAGACAGAACTATTGAGAATCAGACTTGCGCTCCCCCACCTCCCTAATCCCATAGGGATACCTCTACTGGTGACAAGAGAGCTTATTTGGAGAGAGGAAGAAAAACCCTCTCATGTGTGTCTATGGTAGATGGCTTCATGATCAATTCCCCTTTCTCTCTCGGTAAATATGCCCATCATTAGTGCCCTTCTAGTGACTTTTGCCTACCTCTGATGAGTTCAGAAAAAGCAATTATTGGAAAATATTTCAGAACATAGAGAGGAGCAACAAGCCCTTGGAAGAGATGTTTGAGGACTCACCCTGATGCTGTGTCTACTTATGCTTCTGCAAGGACGTATTGGAGTAAGTTAGTCCAAGTTCATCCCAGCTCAGTAATGGGAAAGAAAATTAAACAGAGGTTCTCAAATGTATCAAGGAGAAAAGAGAATTCTCGGTGGGGAATGTAGACGAGCTAATAAAAGAAGGCACGCTTGAAATTAATGATTCAAAAATTCCAGACTTACCAACTTTTGTATTTTAAGTATCCAATGAGAAAGACAAAGTGGAGAAGTTGGAACATACACCAGACATAAAGAAATTGCTAGAATAGTTATCAGCCAAGAAGTAATTAGAAAAGACTTGGATGAGTCAAGGCATCTGCAGGGTTGGCAGAGGGTAAGGCATGGGTATAAAGCGAATCTGCCAAATTGCTCCATGATTCAGGACCTGGGTGGGTGGGAGCCAGGATATCAGGGGAGCAGAAAGCCAAAGGAAGAGCTATCTGTGCAGAAAGTTTGCTTAGGACAGCCATCTGGAACCGTGACAAGAAGACCTAATGACGGATTAGAATGAGCATCATCAAAAAGAGAGGAGTGAACCTTATCAAGGTGGCACAAAACTAATCGCAGGAGACACGAAAGTCTGTCAGATGGAACTCAAAGTGCCAGTTTTATTGCTGATTAAAAAATAAAAACCTCTTTTAGAGGACACAGCTTGCTAATACTCTTCTGAATTGAACTTAACTTCCAATTCCAACTTCAAGCAAACAGAGGGAACAAAGCCTGGTTGGCGAAGCCCAGAACGCACCTTTTCTGCAGGCAGGCAGCACCCCAAAGAAAGAACACTGAGCTGAGCATGTTCAGTTTCTTCTTCCAGATTCACCAATCAGGTGGGGCAAGAGCTGGGAGTGTCACTCTATTGGAGGTCCCCCTGCAGGGAAACAGGAGGAGTAGGGAATAAATGTTCCTCCTCCCACATCCCCTTCTCCTCCCAACAATATCAGGTTGTCTGAAGAAAATGGAATATTGCTTTTAAAGATAAAAGAGAATCAGAATTACGAAGTAATCAGAATCTGAGGGAAATGTATGGGGCCACTTTCTCGCTCCCTCTCTCTTTTTCGGGTTCCTCATTACCAGATTTTAACATGGATAGACTGCCAATGAGGCCCTTCAATTTCATGGCATTCTGTCACCCTCACTGCTTCTGTTTTTTGTGATTTTCACATTGACTCTATGAGCTAGGTGTTCTTATCATCTCTCTGCTTTACTGATGTGAAAACAGGCTCAACGATGTTAAATACCTTGTCCAAGGCCACATAGTTAGTAGGTGGAGACGAGCCAGGGTTTGAACTTAGGCCTGTGCCCTTATCCACTGCCCCAGAGAGCCTGATTGGGCCCAGCCTCTTTTCTTTGTTTCCATACCAGGCTGTGAGAGGAGTGTGTGGGTCCACAGGCAATTAAAGACTTGTCCTATCCAGCAGAAGCTGGAATCCTCTGCCTTTGGAGCTGCCCAGCACAGATGGTGGTTGAGAGAGGGCTGCTAGGGTCAGACAGATCAATATTCAAACCCGTACTTAGCTGGTGACTTGAACAAGTCACTTTCTCTTTCTGAGCCTGTTTCCTCACTGATAAATACAGATTGCCCATTTCATAGGAATGTTAGAAGAATTCAGTGAGACACTGAGTGCTAAAATGTAACAGAGTGAACACTGAATAAATGCATATTGTTCTTTTTGTGATAGAGGAGTCAGAAGAGTGAGTGCTAAGCTTCTCATGTTTTACCCAATTATGACAAGCCTTTTCATACTGCTGTGTCTTTGTCTACAGTGTCCCTTTTCCCTGGAATGCTCTTCCATCCCCTCTACCCAACTCCCTCAGTTTGATGACCTCCCACTCACCCTATTAAGACCTAACTCAACATTCACTTTTGAGGAGTCTTCTCTGATTCTCCCAAGCAGAATGAACTGCGGCCTCTATAAATCTCTACTAGGTTCCTCTTCCTTTCTCTATCAGCACTCTGAAATGCTATATTACAGTGATCTGATGACTCAACTCTCTTCCCAACTCCCAAGTAGGCTGGAGTTTTTCAGAACTAGAGAACACGCTTGAGTCATCAAAATGTTCCCTCAGTCAACAAGGACAACTTGTTAAACATTCACCAAATGTCTGAGTCAATGAATATTTAGTATATTAGTTACCTATTGATGCTTAACAATTCCCTCTCTTGAAACAACATCCTTATTATCTCACAGTCTTTGGATCAGGAGGCTGGGCTTGGTTTAACTGGGTCTCCTGCTCCGGGTCTCACAAGGCTGCCATCCAGGCATGGCCCAGGGCTTTAGCCGTCAGCCATCTCAAATGGGAAGGATCCACTTCCAAGTTTGCTCATATAGTTTTGGGTAGGATTCAGTTCCCTGCGGATTGTTGGACTGAGACTATTGAGCTGTTGGCCAGAAGCCTTCTTTGATTCTTTGCCATGTGGGCCTCTCCATAGAGCATTTCATAATACAAAACTGCCTGCGTGAGAGGAAGCAAGAGAGAGGACAAGAACAACGGCCAGGGAGAGTGCTAACGGGGGACAGTCAGAGTCTTTGGTAATCTAATCACAGAAGTGACATGCCTTTGCTGCATAGTCTGGTCATTTGAAGCAAGTCCCTAGATACAGCCCACACCAAGGAGAAGGGGCTTACACAAGGCTGTGAATGTCAGGAGGCAGAGATCCTGGGGGAACATGCCTGGAGTTGCCCAATACACTTAAAAATGCAGAATAAAACAGAGGGGAGAAAAGGTGGTGCCAAAGGGAGATGAGGAGGAGGGGGTGGAGAAGAAGAAATAAGAAGAAAGAAGGGAAAGGAAGAGGGCAGAAGGGGGTCAGTCATCAAACACTGGTTAGACATCCATTGTGTTCTCAGGAAGGTGGTCTATAAGAGACCCATGTGCTGTGCCGTGGCTCCTCCTGGGGTGGCTGTCAAGGTGGAGAGATGAAGCACCTACGTGAGGAATGACTACAGAGTAACTCATGGTCCTTTGTGGGTTGGGCTATGGGGTTCATCTGACCCCAAATGTTAGGAGAGCGAGAGGAAGGTGTATTCATTGGGTCTGGTATGCTGAGACGGGGAGTTTGAGCTGGGGCTGACAACATGGGGGAAAAATCAGAAGTGAGAGCCTTCTTAAGTAGAAGGGACTCTAAAATAACTGACATGGAGGATCCCAGAAGAGCATCAGTGGGACACAAGATGGTGGAAGCAGATGGAGACCAGGAGAAATTTGAGTTCTATTTGGTGGATGGCTAGCAGGGTTCGAAGGTGCTTGAGTGGAAGCAGTATTAAGTAGGGTTAAGCACAGAAGTTTGGAATTGGAAACACTGGCTTTCCAGTCCTCAACTCCGCCAGCTGTGCAAAGCTCCTTGGACAAAAATCCTCTGAGCCTCAGTTTCTTCATCTGTAACATAACATCTCTCTCATGTGTTTGTTGTGAAATGAAATAGTGCAGCAGAGTGCTTAACATTATGCCCGTCACATGGCATTACACTGCTATATGGCAGAGTTGCTGCCATTGTTGTTGTTATTATTATTACTATTTAAAGGGTGGGAACCTGATACCCTGAGAGATTAAGTTAAAGTTGTCAAAGTCTTCCTTTTAGTGGCAAAACATTTATTTGGCTTTTCCCCTGATCTCTTACTCATTGTGGACCATGACAGATGAGCAATGGGGACTTTAAAGTGACAGATGTGCCATCTAGGAAAGGACAGAACGGGGAGGGACAGAGGGAGACAGGACTGAGGAATGACCAAACAATGCCTGGAGTCACGGTCAATGGAGCTACAGAGGATTGAGGAACTGTCTTTACAGAAACGTAACTCTGAGGCCAAGGCGAGGGCAAGTTCCCAGAATTTGCCTGGGACATTGGCACAGTAACTCTCATTCAGAGGGAGGAGCCTGGCTGGGATTCCAAAGACAGGAGGGGCCTTGGAGGTCAGAGGTCGGAGGTCAATGGGATGGATGCCCTTCCTTGTACTGTCTTGTTATCCTTTGAAGGAGGTTGTTGATATGAGCAGTTGGGGGCGGGACCACTGGGAGGGTCTTCGACTTGAGTAAATTAAGATACTGAACCTCTGGATGGTGGGGTTATACCCTAGGTAAGTTAAAAAGTAGGGGAAGTTCGCTTGCTTGTTGCATCTATCATTTTGACCCGCAAACACTGTAAGCATTTTTATTCAGATCAAATGTGCCTCCCTGGCCATGTCCCATGCTGCGGTTCTTTCCTCTCCACTTCTTCCCATCCACACTTACCAGATGTGGGTTACATTCTCTCCAGTCCACTTTCTACTCTATTGTCTCATAAAGTGGTGGTTCTCATACTTTTGAATTTCAAGTGCTAGTGCATTTTCAATGAATGCACTTGAAACTTCCTTGTTGAGATAGAGATAAGATACAGAGATGTGGATGTGTCTCAACACATAGACTGCAAACTCTCCATTTTGTCAAATAAGTACCTTTTAAAAATTATTCCATAAACAACAAGTGCTATTTCTTATTCCAAACAAAGAAGAAAGGATAGTCTGACATAAAAGACAGTCTCTTAAAGGGAACAAGCTGAGCTTTCTGAGAAATGCCCCCTACGCCGACTTAATTTTGTGTGAGTCGACTGCCATTTGGAACCTGCAGTCATAGGTGGTTTATACTAACGTGTTAATGGTTTGGTAACATATTCATCTAGGACACATCAAACTCCTCCTATGTGTTAATCCCTGTGCTAAAGGCTGGACCCAAGGAGATGAAGGAACCTTGGTATCTGCCAACACATTCAGTCTTGACGGGAAAGCATCTGTGAATCATGCTGCTGATCCCAGTGTAATCCTCCAAATGACATGGGCATGGCGAGCAGTTTAGACAACTTGCTAAGGCTGGGCCGACGAGAAAGGTGAAGGAAGTTTCACGGGTGGGAAGGAAATGGAGGAAGGAAGGGCAGTCTGGACAGAAGGAACTGTCTGCTGAAAGGGAGAGGGTGTGAGTAAGCACTGCCATTTTTCTTGGCTTGACGGCATGCTAGGGGCTCTCACGTCAGCTCATTTTAATCCCAACCACAGCTCTGTAAGGTGGATGTTACCATTTTCATTTCTGCCGCACAGAAAGGAGGCTCAGTAGGGAACACCACTTGCTGGAGATCAAAGAGCGAGAGGCAGGCATGAGGTTTGAATCTGGCCCTGCCTGACATAAAAACCCATGGATTTAACTGCCTCATTGGCGCCCTCAGGAAGCCTCGAGGGCTCTCCTCCCTTATCCACACTCCTGATACTGCTTGTGGGGAAATGAGATGGGAAATGAAGGCTGAGGTTAAGATGATCCGTAGGTAGGGTTGCCAACTAAAATGCAAGATGTCAACAGACCAACACACTTACATTCCAGCCGGAACCTTCAGAACCCAAGAGCCATTTCTGCGAAAAGTTCTTGCTTCCCACGAAAACTCAAGTTCTCATTATAGTCAAGCTGGAGTTGGATTCCCAGTGAAGCAAGATGGCTTTAGGTTAGCCCCCTCCACCCACCCATCCTGTGAAAGAAAGAGCAGTCTCTCTGGTTTCTTATATGGAGAATGCCATGGAACAGACTGGGTCCTAATGTGGCAATGTCCCTAAGAGGACAGGGGGCAGGGCAAGGAGCCCTAGACCTTCTTACTATCTTGAGAATTCCACAGTCCTGTGAGGACTTCCTTGGTCTCCCACCTCATCCCCATTTTCTCTCCCACTCTAGGCAGCTAAGCCTCTGCTTTGCCTCCTATCCTGAGAATTCCTTTGTAGGGATTGGGGGCCCCCTCCAGCGGGAACTGGGAGGGAGCCCACTTTTGGAGCACTTAACAGCGACAAGAGCTTCCCTTTCTTTTCTTCTCCCTGTGATTCCACAAACAAGAGGGCTTTTAATCACAGAAAGCAGACTGGAGTGGAGTTTTTATCTAGAGCCATTCACCAAAGGGATCACATTTAGGTTGCCTTTGAAGAAATGAAAAAGAGTGGCTTCTCTTCCTTCATCGTTCCTGTCTGTCAGCTTTAAAAAACAAAAGACTGTTCGAAGGGAAAATGCTCCCCATGTGGAAAAGACATAGAAACTTCCCTGTTGGTTAAAGATGCATCATCAAACATTTTGGGCAAATTAAACCTAATGCTGGTCTACATAGTTTCTTTCTGTTTTTGTTCCGCCATTTTTCTGCCAACCCTGTGACCCAGAACTACACACTTTTTGCCCTTTGTATTGTTGGAGCTTCCTAGAATTTGGGGTCTGGTCATTGTGTTAACCTTAAGATTGCTTGGAAGTGTTGGCTGGTGCATGAGGAGAAAAAACGGATGCAGGCACTTTGGATACATTATCTCATGTAATCCCTCCAACAGTCCTATCCAATAAGTACCACTCTCCCCACTTTACAGATGAGGAAACTGAGGCTCATGGAGGTTCAGGTTAGATGAGGTAAGATGTGTGCTTTAGGGAGTGACGGCCATTGGGTGGGAGTTAGGGCAGGGAGGCAGATGCTGCTAATTTGACACCCACAGAAAGACTTGGTTGACTCCCCTTAGTTGCATTCTTTGCCTTCAGAATGACCCATCCACACTCTAATGACAAACCCAGAGCTACAATTGTAAATGTGGGTATTTCTCCCCTCCCCTCCACTCCCCTCCACTCCCCTCCCTTCCCCTCTCCTCTCCATAGTGGATCCTGTAGAGCAAATAAAAGTCTTCCCACCTTCCTGAGAGCTCAGAAGGAATAAGCCAAATGAGGCAACTTGCTCATTAGAAAATAGAGACTAGTATTTTCAAAATGCAGGTGTGCATGACATGTCGGTGCTGGTCAATGATGGGCTTGCTGACCACTTTGGAAAGGTCTCTGGATTCTCAGCCACAGGCTGCATCTGCTCACTAAGCGATTAAAAACATCGATAGGAAGCCACGGAGGCAGGCCGAGGAAACCTGCTCGGTCTGATAGATGTGGTTCTTTAACACAGCACCGTGGTCTACAGGGGTCAGCGCTTAAAATACAAAATGAAGACTTGGATGGGGGTTGGATGGGGGTTCGGGTTAAGGATGAGAAGGGAAAGGATTCAGTCAATCAAGTAGTTATGCTTATCGTGTGCCAGGACCTGTTCAGAGTGTTGATTTTGCAGCTATGAACATGACAGATGATATTTTCCAACCAAGAGTGTTCACTCTAGTAGATGGGAGGGGTGCAGACACATTGTTCCTTGTGTAATTACAATGCATGGTGATTGTTTCAAAGGGGCTGTGGGTGTGTGCAAGGGGAGGGAGCGGCCCTCGTTGGGGGTTGGGGAAGTCAGGGGCTGTACCCCAGGGGGAGGATTTTGAGTTGTGAGGGTTATATAACACTGTGATTGCACTTAACACCACTGAGTTGTAGACTTAAAAATGGTTAAGATGCTAAATTTTAGGTTGTGTATATTTTACCACAATAAAAAATGCAAAAGAAATAAAAAGTAGAAGGGGATTGGACAGATGGATCTGTAAGGTTAGTGATTCTGTGAACTTAACGTTGATTCTCCAGGCTGGGTAAGAAGCCACTGACTTTGCTGCTTATTTTCGGTGTACTCTCATGGAATGCCCAGCAGGCTCCGGGGCTGTCTGTATCATGTCCCGGGCAGTGCTCCAGAGCGCTCAGCCGGTCTGCGGCCGGTCTGTGGTGGGTCTTCTGTGTCAACATGAGAAAAAGGAAACAGTATGGACAATGTTGTGAAATCTTAGGCAAGTGAGATTTAGTCCATTTAGGAGCATATTCTTTATTCTGAGATCATGTCTTCCTCTCTCCTACATTTTGGGTACAAAATGTACTTCTTTTTTTTTTTTGCAATGATCATGATAATTGATGGTAATTGATTATTAATATTTCAAGAACTGTCTACACTTGAGAAATCTCACAGCCTCTATTTATTTCACTTATTTTTATTTTTAAAGTTATACTTGTTTGCAGAAACCTGACATCTAGGGGTGCTCATTTCTAACTTAGAAGGGGTCAAACGGCTGGAGTGGGGCCTAAAAACCTGCATTTCTCTCAGCTTCCCGGGAGATGCTGCTGCTGGTGTGCGCTGTGCCCAAGTTCCGTCTCACATCTGTGTCTTTGTCCTCCAGAGCTCGCTCCCTGGAGTGTCCCCCGCCCCCCCACCCCCCCGCCTCCTGCACCCGATACACCCGATAGCTCATACTTCAGGTCTCCGTTCTCCCTGATTCCCCAGACAGAGATGAGTGCTCCTTCTGTGTGCACCCCAGCCCTCTGCCTGTAGCCCAGGGGTTCCCCACCTTTTTTTGGCCACGCCCCACCTAAGCATCTCTAAAATCCTGATGCCCCCCACCCCATGACATATAATTCTTATTATTCAAAAAGTGAACTCCTGTTCACATGGAGGAAGCCTAGGCCATTAACTCGGTCTAAACAAGCTTCCAAAAAGAAGGTTGTGATTTCACGGCATCCATGAAAGAGAAAAATAAAAGAACAAAAAGACAGTTGAAGTATTGAGGAAGAAATCACTAAGAAATTGTTAAAAATAATATGAAGTGATATGAAAAAATAGCAAATAAAGTTTCAAAACATATAATAGAGAACTGAAATGCATAAATATGTCACAATATATATTTATATACTGTATATGAAGCCCTTAGAACCATAAGAAATGCAAGAAATTCAGTTAATAACTCATTCTTGAATTGCCCTCTTTAAAAATCAAATTACCCCCCTGTGGGGTGTGTACCCCACATTGGGAATCACTGGTGAAGTCCATGATATCACAGGTAACAGCACAGTCACTGCCTGTCTACCTTTCTATTCCCTCACCTGACCCCCCCCCCCCCCCCCGCCCCCGATTGTGAGCCTCTCAACGGTAGAGATATCGTCTCCTCATTGAAACCTCAGTGCTTGGTACAGCCTCTTGCACGCAAGTCTGTGCCCAATGCGTTTTGTAATTTGTTATAATAATGAGAGAGGGCACGTGACTTAAATTACTTTTCTGAGACTCAGCCAACGTTCTCCGTGGTTTGGGGGCCACATTAAGTGATCCATCGAGTAATACCCTGGCCTCCTTCAAATCGTGTAGAAACCCACAGAATTGTTTTTCCAGTCCATTCCACCTTCCTTCCTCCTAAGTTTCTGCAAGCAGGGAGGCTGGCTCTGTTGCTGAGTTTTCCCAGCTCCGTCTCTCAGGAGACCCTGTCCACCCCCTGAACCACTGGCATGGGTGCCCACTGGTCCAACACAGGCTCTCAAGTTACTGCAGGTGCCTCTGGTTCAGCATGACATGGAGCACGTGGGGTGGGTAAGAGCAGTAAGGTCCCTACTCGGGAGGCAGGTGCAGCCACAATGGTTAATGGTGAAGTATTTCCATTCACCTGGTGAAGAGCTGCTTCTCTGGCACCCCTCCAGAGTCCATTGTCAGCACTGTCCTGGCCACTTCATCCTTCCCCTGGGGCCCAGGCTGCCCTGTGTCCAGCGCCCATCTGCTGAGTCAGCTCCATGCCCTACTGGTTGCTAAGTATTTTGAATATCACTTCTGGGCTCAGAAAGACCTAGATCTAAATCCCAGCTCTTCTTCCATTTACCACCACCTGTGTGATCTTGGGCAAGGCTCGTTCTCTCTTTTGAGCCCCAGTTTTCTTGTTTGCAAAAGGGGGGCGTGTCATAATAATAGCTTCCTCCTTAGACTACTATGAGAAGGGAATACGGTTCGTGTAAAGTGCTTAAGCCCTTGCAAGGCAGATAGGAAGAGCTCAATACATGCTAGTTTCTGCTATTATTAAAATTACTGTTATGAATATTATAAGCAAAGAAAAGCTGCGGAGTGTCACTCCTGGGAAGATTCTTAGAGACGCTCAATCCCAAGCATCGACATAGAGATAAGGAGGACATGTACATGCACAAGGAGGCCTGGATGAGAGGCAGTTAGGAGTGCTGGTGTCTGTGGCACAAAGGAGAGCATTGACCTCAGACCAGTGATGGCGAACCTTTTGAGCTCGGCATGTCAGCATTGTGAAAAACCCTAACTTAACTCTGGTGCCATGTCCCATATAGAAATTTTTTGATATTTGCAACCATATTAAAAGAAAGACTTATATTTTTTATATTTATTTTATATATATATTTAAATGCCGTTTAACAAAGAAAAATAAACCAAAAAAAATGAGTTTGCGTGTCACCTCTGACACGCGTGTCATAGGTTCACCATCACTGCCTTAGACTGTAGTCATTCCACTTCTCTAGTTTTAAAGACTTTGGGGCATGAAAAGAACACATCTGTAGGCCAGATTCTTCTGTGGGCTGCCAGTTGACGCCCTCTGACAGGCCAATCCCTTCCTTTCACAGATGGGAAACTGAGGCCTGAGTCAGGAATGAGAGTTGCCAGAGTTCAGCGAGGACAGGAATGCTGGCCCTTCACACCCTCTGCATCTACAGACCCCCCTGAAGGAGATCGGGCTGGGAGTCATAGCTTGTTGCTCAGAGTCCTGAATAATAGACCTCGGGAATTCTCCATGAGGTCTAGTTGAGCGGGACATTTAAAAAAAAATAGCACCTATCACTTTTCTAAAGACAGAATCCTATGACATTTATTTTACTCTCAAAGAAAAGTAACCGGGAAAGGCACCGTGGACCCGTGACCGTTCTGGCTGTATCATCTCAGACAAGTCCCTTCCCTTATGTGGGAGCCTGCCGCGGAAAGTCAGTGGGAAGATGCAGTTATTCTGCGCTTTGGGGCTGTCAGCAGCCTGTGTGGAACCTGGCCTGCCTGAAAGGCCACCCAGTTTCCAGGAGGAAAATAATGCATTAACTACCGCGGTCACATCGCAACGCTGAGTATCGATTCGTTCGGTAATTATTTCGGCAACATCCAATCCAGGAGTGAGAAATGAGGGAAGCTGCTGCTGCAGGGAGCTGTCCCCAAGGCCCCTGCTGCAGACACACCCGGCTTCAGTTCTGCCTCCAGGCCTGCGGGGGCCACAGGCGTGTGTGCACGGCCCTGCTTTTCTCCTTTTGTGGCCTCTGTTTTGGTCCAAGCCAAAGGTCAGTTGCCTCTGTCTCTGCTTCAAAGTATTCCAGGAGAGAATTCGGTATTCCTTTCAGTAGAAAAGAAGTAACAGGCAAGACAAAGTAGTTACATTCAGAAGTTGCAGCCTGTCTTTAAAAGAGGGCGCGCTCGCACACGCACACACACACACACACACACGCACACACAGGCCCTCACAATGGAGGAGGGATGCTTTGGGATGCAAAACTGGATTCTCTTAGGCAAGTCCCCTTTCTACCTTCCTGTTTAAATACTACATGAGCTTAGTCAGTAGATGAGATGTCCGCAGTGTGTACATGCCTAATGTGTGTTGCTTGTAAGCAAAGGAGCCATGCTACACACCTCTGCATAAAAAGTCTGTTGAGCCCCGATCGGTTTGGCTCAGTGGATAGAGCGTCGGCCTGCGGACGGAAGGGTCCCAGGTTCGATTCCAATCAAGGGCATGTACGTTGGTTGCGGGCACATCCCCAGTAGGAGGTGTGCAGAGGGCAGCTGGTCGATGTTTCTCTCTCATCAGTGTTTCTAACTCTGTATCCCCCTCCCTTCCTCTCTGTAAAAAATCAATAAAATATTTTATTTAAAAAAGTCTGTTGAGCCCTGACCAATGTGGCTCAATGGTTAAAGCATCTGCCCTCAGACCAAAGGATCACAGGTTTGATTCCCGGTCAAAGGCAGGTACCTGGGTTGCAGGTTCAATTGCACACCCAGGACAGTCGGGCACATGAAAGAGGCAACCAATTGATGTGTCTCTCTCACATCAATGTTTCTCTCTCTCCCTCCCTCCCTTCTTCCTTTCCCCTCTCTCTAGTCCAATGCTGGCAGGCCCCTTTCCATTCCTGGAAAAGGCAGTCTGGCTATTCCCACAGGAAGATAATACAGTGTGTCCTGCACACTAGTGGTTTGACTACTACTTGAGAATCTCTGTAGCATCTTTGTCTCCGCTGTGCTCTTACTCTTTTTTTTTCCTTTTAATGGAATAATTTTGAATGAGAAGTATATTTTTCAGTGGAAGGATAAACTATAAGAAATTTTAAAAGTATATCTGGAGAGGGAAAGAGGGTGGGTGGGACAAGGTGTCTAGATTTGTCTGAATATACCTTTTTGGAAGTTTTGAGTTTAGAGCCATGTCAATATTTTACTTAATTAAAAAAGAAAGTTATATTTTAAAGCAACCTCTAACAATCAAAAGGCAAAGTAAGTAAATAAACCTCAATGTGATTTTATTCCAGTTGATTTTAAAACACATTAATTTGAATATACACCCAAGTGAGTGGTTAAAAAAAAGATCTTAAAACTGACTTTAGCAGTCACATTATAGGTAATAGTCTAAGCATGGTCATTCTGAAAGGGATGTGTGGGTATTATGGGGTTGAGGAAATGGGCAATTATGTTGGTGTCACTAAACTTGGATTTTTGGCGTGGCATAAAAGAGATACAAGTATAAGATTTATGATTAATGGGGCAAACCTGCAGCCCTTATTTGAGAGGAAATTATCAGTAGAAAGTCATAATATATATATTTTGTCCCCAAATAAAATTTCCTAGGTCTCTACTCTAAAAAGTCCTAGAAACAGTAACTAACCCAGTAGAAGTGAACAACCCTGGCAACCCACTCAAGGGAACCAGTGCCGTTTGGAGGAATGGCCCATTCCAGGTCTGGGCAGGAAATTTGTGAGTTGAGCTTGGAACATCTTGACATCTCAGCAAAAGAGAATGTTGTCAAAGGCTTCTCTGGTGCCAGAGGGCTCGGGAATCAATTGAATGGGCTGTCCGGGCTTCACGAAGACAGTTTCGCATTGATGAGAATACTAATAGCAATGAACTGCAGCCCGTCAGATATATTTAAATCTGCGTTTATCAGAAGGATAAAAACACATACTCAGTACTACCTTGTGAGGATGTTACCACACCATCTCTATATTTTTTAAACCAGTAAATAAAGAGAAAGGGTAATGTTTCTATTCTGCTTTTTCTGTCCTATTCAGACCCTGAGTTCCCCAAATACTAGTAGTTGATGAGGGGGTATTTCTCTGTAGAAGTGTTCCAGCTAATCCATGAAAAATGAATGATGGATTGGAGCTCACCACCACTTTGCGACCTCTAATAAATCCATAAATTAGGCAGAGATCCTCAGTGTCAGTTAGCATCACAAGCAAAGGAAAAGTCATACATTATTAACCTCCTGGTGAAATTTCTTTTGAACTTAAATCTGATTAAACTTTCTACATCTTACCATCACTTAACAGGAAATCAAGGGCTTAGAGAAACGTATTGTTGATGCCACAGGTGTGCAATCAGGAAAACACGGGTTATGGGAAACTGTACTCGACAGACAGCCAAGTTTCTAATAAAAAATAAAGAAGAAAGAACCCTGGTCAGTGTTGGTTGGGCATCGCCTGTGCACTGAAACATTGCTGGTTCAATTCCTGGTTCAGGGCACGTGCCCCGATTGCTGGCTCGATTCCCAGTCGGGGGCATGCAGGAGGCAGCTAATTGATGTTTCACTCTCACATTGATGTTTCTCTCTCTCTCTCCCTCTCTAAATAACAATAAAAAATCTTAAAAAAAAACATTTAAGAGAGCAAACATTGGCTATTTGGTGATATTAAGGAATTATTGTTAATTTTATCTAGCATCATAATGACAATGACCCTAAACTTAAAAAAAAAAAGCAGTTTTTATCTTTTAGAGATAATCCTGCATATTTACAACTGGACTAATGCAGTGTTTGGATTTGCTTCAAAATAATTTGGGAGTGTGGAAATCGGGTCAGAGTGAGATAAAAAATCAACTGTAGCCCGGCCACAGTGACTCAGTTGGTTTAATATCATCCTGTGCACCAAAAGGTTGCCAGTTCAATTTCTAGTTGGGGGCACATAACTGGGTTTTGGGTTGGGTCCCCAGTAGGGGCATGTACGGAGGGCAACCAATCAATGTTTCTCTCTTCCTTCCTCTCTCTAAGCATATCCTCAGGTGAGGATTTTTAAAAAATCAACTATGGATTGTAATGGTTGAAATTGGAAATGGATACACAGGGGCTCATTATACTAGTCTCTTTACTTGGTGCTATACATGTTACACACATGTAGTACACAAGTGGTGACTAGAACATAGTAACATAATAACATACACTTGATAAGTGAAGCTATTTTTATCTGAGATAACTATGAATGTATTTGTCTTGTAGAATCTTGGAAATTATGCAACTAGGGAAGGAGAATTCCTGGTTTATCTCTGTTAGTCCAGGGGCATTTGAACCCGTGTCTACCTATATTCTAGGAGAGGAATCTACACTAATAAAAGAGAAACATGGTAATTAGCCTACGACCGCTACCCTTCCCATTGGCTAATCAGCATATCCTTATGCAAATTAACTGTCAGCCAAGATGGCAGCCAGCAGCCATGCACTGAAGCGAGCAGGGAGGCTTGCTTGCTCCAGTTTCTGAGGACTCCAACGTTCCCCGCCTAACTTGCCGGCCTCTCAACTGCAACTCTAAGCAACTATGTACTATGTTGCAAATATAGAAGCTAAACAAAACCCCAGAAACCGGCTTTCAGTCAGCCCCGGACTGCAACATTGTATCAATGTTTTCAGCAGTGAGGCCTCAGAGCTAAAGCTGGCCCAGAATAAAAAAAGAAAAAAGAAAGAAAACAAGGAGCGGTTGGGAGCTTTTAGTCACCTGCCAGCCGGAAAACAGCCCTGAGCCCCTCAGCCAGCCTGGCCAGGCACCCCAGTGGGGACCCCCACCCTGATCCAGGACACCCTTCAGGGCAAACCAGCCGGACCCCACCCGTGCACCAGGCCTCTATCCTATATAGTAAAAGGGTAATATGCCTCCCGGCATCGGGATCAGCGTGCCAGGGGGCAGCGCCCAAACCTCCTGATCTCCCTGCAGCTCTGTGTGTGACAGGGGGCATGGCCACAACCTCCCTATCTGCCCTGCTCTGTTCGTGACAGGGGAAGGCGCCCCAACCCCCTGATCAGCCCTGCTCTGTGCCTGATAGGGGGGAGCTCCCCAATCCCCTGATTGCCCTGCGGCTCTGTGTGTGACAGGGTGCAGCGCACCAACCCCCTGATCGGCCCTGCTCTGTGTGTGACAGGGTGCAGCGCTCCAACCTCCCCCACCCCCCATGGGCCCTGCTCTGTGTGTGACAGGGTAGAGCCATAACCTCTCCATCGGCCCTGCCCCGAGTGTGACAGTGGCGGCGCCCCAACCCCCTGATCGGCCCTGCTCTGTGGGTAATAGAGGGTGGCGCCCCAACCCCCCTCCACGGGCCTTGCTCTGTGTGTGACAGGGTAGAGCCATAACCTCCCCATTGGCCCTGCCCTGAGTGTGACAGGGTGCAGCGCCCCAACCCCTTGATCCGCCCTGCTCTGTGTGTGACAGGGGGCGGTGCCCCAAGTCCCCTATTGGCCCTACTCTGTGAGTGACAGGGGGGAGCTCCTCAACCCCCTGATGGGCCCTGCTCTGTGAGTGACAGGGGGCAGCACCCCAACCCCCTGATTGGCCCTGCTCTGTGAGTGACAGGGGGCGGCGCCCCAACCCCCTGATTGGCCCTGCTCTGTGAGTGACAGGGGGCAGCGCCCCAACCCCCTGATTGGCCCTGCTCTGTGCGTGACGGGGTGGCGCCACAACCTCCCCATCGACCCTGCCTTGAGTGTGACAGGGGGCGGTGCCCCAACCCCCCAGTCGGCCCTACCCTGAGCGTGACTGAGGGTGGCATCGCAACCTCCCGATCTGCCCTGCTCTGTGCATGACGGGGCGGCGCCCCAACTCCCCAATCAGCCCTGCTCTGAGCCTGACCAGGGCCTGCACTTAGGGATTGGGCCTGCCCTCTGCCACCCGGGAGCAGGCCTAAGCCAATAGGTCGTTATCTCCCGAGGGGTCCCAGACTGTGAGAGGGCACAGGCCGGGCTGGGGGACCTCCCTCCCCCCCCCCCCCCCCCCAGTGCACAAATTTTTGTGCACCAGGCCTCTAGTGGATAATAAACAGCATAGGTGTGATTCAGATTAGACACAAGGTACAGCCTTCAAGAAGTGAGGATTGGTAAACCTTGAGTAATGAAATCATTCCCCCCCCAAAAAAATGTCTATATGAAAAAATACAGAATCCTATAGTTTGAATAATTTAGTCTGATCCTTTTTAAAGGCACAAAGAGAGATGAATTGGTCTCATTATCATATTTCGTATTATTCTGGTAATTATTTGAATCATTTATTATTCACTGGACTTTTAGAAATGGGTCCAGACTCAATATCCTGATGTCCCTTAATGCTGATGAACAATGATTAGCCATATTGTGCTGTTTAGGTATCAAAGGGGGTGATGTTATGCAAATAGAGACTTTATTAACATTGCAGGAACTTCGCATGGGAACTGGCTGGGAAATGTTAATTGATCTGTGGAGGTAGGGACCCAGCTACCTCTTCCATGCAGGTGACTCAGCTCCCACTCCTAATGTCATGACTAAGGCTGAGTTTAAATATCCCAGGCTGTTACAGAGCCAGCTCTCAAAGGCTTTAAAATGAAAACGTCAGGAAGTAGGGCCCGAGAGCCAAGGGCAGTGGGGATCTTTGAGAGGCAGGAGGGGATGGGAGAGGTGGAGCCCAGTCTCTAGTTTTCTTTACCTCCAAGCTCCCCAGCCCTAAGGAATCCCACCTCCTGGCAGCAGCAACCCACTCTAAGAAGCTAGCAAATGCATCTCTAGTTGTCGACCAGAAGGGGTCACTGCAGAGCGAGCAGCGCTCGCAGGCACTCACATAAACCGACTCCAATATCCAATACACATATGTATATCCAGAGTAGATGCGCTTCTGGACCAGAGCCCGGTGACCTCAGGGTTCTTTTTCCTTCTCCTTCCCCATCTTGTTCTGTCTGCGTTCCTCCTCCCCTTCCCAACCCACTTCCCTCCTGTTCCCTTTTAAAGAATTCCTGAAGTTCACATTGCTTTTGGGGTTCCTGGGTCTCCATAGCTATCAGAGAGAGCGGGGCTTTGTTAGAGCCATGGTGGAGACCTGGTGCTAGGCGCTGGGAGGCCTTTAAGAATTGGCGAGTTTTCCTTCCAGGAGTCTGCAGCCTGGGGAGTGAGAATAGCAACTCTGCTGAGATTAAAGGGCTCCAGGGGAGAGATGAGCTAAGGGGTCCTACAATTACCTCTTTTTCTTAATGAAAACCCTGAGGGTGAAAGTAGAAAAATTCTTCTGCCAAAACCCTCTGTGGCTAGGGTTTATTTGTGGTTCTGAGCTTCCACTTTCAGGGATTAGCGTTGAACTGGGAAGTGGTAGAAGATCGAGGAAGAGCTCAAAAAGTAACTATCCCCCCCCCCACCCCAATCCTCAGAGTTCCCCCTCAAATCCCTCCCCCGAAAGCTTTCTTCTCCAAAACAGACTCCCCTCCCGAGACAAGCTGTGTTAAGGAAAGTGGCTGTAGCCGAATTCCCAGGAGCGGATGGGATGCGGTGGGGCGGGGTGGGGTGGGTGCTCTTCGCTGTGGACTGCTAGGCAGCGGGATGGTGGACTGGCTGGCTGCGAGGCACAAAAGCGCCGCGTGCACAGATGTGATGCTGCGCCCCTCTGCGGGGCGGGGGGGGGGGGGGGGGGGGGGGAGCGGGGAGTGGCTTGGCAGATGGCGAGAAGCCGTGTTGGTGACGGATTGTCCATCCAACGGCACTTTCTGGGTGGTGGGGATCTCGAGGCCCTCAGGCACAAAGGGGAACACAGGGGACCCCCCCTCTCCCGTCTCTGGCCTAGGCAGTCCCTCCCAGAAGTGTGTGGGGTGGGAGAGATTGGCTTGAGCGGAGAGATTAAGTTTTTACTCTCCCCTTCCATAGGAGATCCGCTTTGAGACTTGCCAAGGGGCTGGGAAGGGAGGTGGCCGCCTGGATCACACCCAGGAGCGGATGGAGGAAGGCCTGCGATAGTGGGGGAGGTGAGAGGGCTGGGAAGCAGGATCTGCTGCCTGGTTCCGTTTGGGGTGCCGAAGGCTTTTCCTGGGGTCAGCTCCGCAAGTCTGCCACCGCGGGGCCCTAGTGACAGGCGCACGCCCCGCCCTTTCTCCTCCCAGGACCCGCGGGCTTTTGTTATGCAGATGGCGGCGGAGGGCTGAGCCGGAGGAGGCGGGAGCTGGTGGGGAGGAGGAGACAAGGGGAGGGAGGAAAGTGCAGCTTGCGCGACCAGCCTCCTCTTCCAACGTCACATTGTGAGAGAGACAAAACCCAGCGCGCCCGAGCTCACACGCGCACGCACACACAGACGACCCGGGCGCCTCTCCTGTCCTGGCGCCGCAAGAAAGCCAGCCTTTCCTCCCTAACTGGGGCGCGGGGCTCCGCAGGCTCAGCGCGCAGCCCCAGCCAACCCAGAAGCCGAGAACGCCGGGGACAAGCCTCCTTTCTCCCCCGCCTGCCCGGCTGAGGCGCCCCACCCCCCGCCCTGAACCCCGATCTTTCCCACCCGATCCCTCTAGGTTTCACGTGGACAGAGCCCAGAGCCGGGTGTGCCCCGGTTTGGAATCATCGTTTCAGCACTTCGGACAGCGCCCCGGGAGTGGCCCTTGGGTTGGCGATGGCGAGCATTCAGCAAGGCGAGAAGCAGCTTTTTGAGAAGTTCTGGCGAGGAACCTTTAAAGCGGTGGCCACCCCGCGTCCTGAGAGCATCATTGTCGCCAGCATTACAGCCCGCAAGCCTCTGCCAAGGTAATGACCTCCTTCTTAAGGGGGAGACCCTGATGGGCCCCCTTTCTGGCCTGTGCCTGAAGGGTGGATGCAGACAGCTGGGCCAGTGTGCCCGTCTTTCCGGTCACTACTTGCTCTCTCCCGCTGGAACATGGGGACTAATTGCTTGCATGGGCTTGGAGCTGGTGAGAAGGGACAGGGAGTCTTTAGCAAGGAGCAACACAACTGTCTGCTGACCTGGCAGCTTCTGGTCAAGAGGTTTTACTTGCTTAGGGTGGGTAGTGTAGGTGGGATAGGACTACTGAGAAACTTTTCTTGGTATCCCAGAGCTCAGAGCAGGGGTGGGGAGGAATGGTGGGTTTGAGGTGGCTGGAGGTGTTGTACAAAAAGAGATGAGGGTTGAACCAGCTGAAGCAGTGTTCAGCGCTAGTGGCACACTTCTATACTCAGCTCCAAAACTAGCGAGCTCTGAAGGTTTTGACACAAGCCCATATGCTGGTCCCTCCAATACACCCCAAATAGCACCCTGCTCCGTGCCTTTCTGGCTGCTGTTGCTGCTGAATTCGGTCGTCGCCAGCATCCAAAACCAGGAACGGAGCTCAAGAGTCAGGGAGGAGCCTCCCAAGATCACAGGGATGGTCTTGGGAGAGTTTTATCTGGTCTTTCAAAAAGGACCCAAGTGCAGGCATGAGAAGGGATCCATAGGTGCTGGTGGACACAGTGTGAGAGGGGAAGGTAAGGGAGAAGTGAAAGGGATGCAGAAAGAGGGAGGAGAGGATGTGAGGTGGACGGAGAGAAGGCTGAGCAACAGGGAAACATTCCAGGGTGGAGAAAACCCAATTCTTTTCATGAATTGCTCAATCTAGAGGAGTTTGAGAATGAAAGGGAAAAGGCTGTGCCCTCTGCCAGGGAAAACCAAGGCAGTATGAAAACTCATCATTCGCTGGTGGTGGATGAGCGGTTTGCTGGGAGATAAAGAAGGAAGTGGACCAGGGGAGACTGCTTGGAGGATTTATTAATCCTGGCAGGCTACATTAAGGGAGTAGATTGAAAATATGTCTGGGGAAGTGCTTCAGACAGGATGCCCGTCCTGGTACAACTGAACCTGAACTTTCCAGCGGCCGAGGGCTGGAGGACCGGCAGGGAATCGTACCTAAAATCAAACTCGGCCTGGAGAACTTTTCAGGGTCTGGAAGGGGCCCGGCTCATCTCGGTCTTTAGAAAAATGGGTGCCCCCCATTGGGAATGGGTGGATGTGGTGAGGGGCCAACAGGGTGTAGGGGCTGCAAGCAGCAGCAGCCAGTGTCTGTAGATAGGAGGGAGGGGCACCCTCTGACACAGGCTGGAGAAGGGGAACAATGACACCCAATGCCATCAAAAGCCGATGTTTCTCTGCTTGGAAGGAGGTTCTTTGTAGAGAGTTTTGACGTCAGCGGTTTTATCTTCTTGGGTTTCTGCCATTCGTTCCACCTTTGGAGTGAGTGCACCTACTGTTGGCAAATCAGGTGCTGCGTTGGCCAAAAAATAATGCCCTTGTCCAGGGGACCAGAGAGAATTTCACTGGAAACTAGCAGTGTGGCACTTGGTCTAAGGTCATCCGTAGATTTCAGGGGTCCGGGGAAAGGCGAGCAGATTCCTGGTGGTATTTTAATTCTGCAAAGCTTGCCCAATGCCCTACTGGCTTGGTACCCTCACCCGGTGCCTGTCAGTCTGTTACTGGTGTGCTCTTTTCTTGCTCACCTTCTCAATCATAAAAATTGCCCGCAAGGTCTTCCAACTCTCATGCTTGTTGTATCTTTGTGTAAATCCTAGTCTCAGCCATCTGAGAATGTCACAGTAGCCATTCCTCCCCACACGGGGGTTTTAACCCTGGTATCTTTTAATGTTCTGGTCTCCACCCCTGAGATGAAGGTCTGAGCCACAAGCCCCTCACTCATGTCTTGCTGGACGGATCCTCTTCTGTAACAGGTGTGGCCTCCCTCAGAACAGACTCCGCACTGTGGGGAGCGCTGTACCCGCCTCAGTCCCCATGCCTCCCTGCTTGAGGCGCTACTGGTATTATTTCTATTTCCCAGCTGACAAAACAGCTCAACAAGGTAGAGCCACTTGTCCAGGACACTCAGCTACGTGGCAGAACCAAATAGAAATCCAGGTTTGTCTGAAGCCCAGGTCTCAACTCGTAACCACTCTGATGTACTGCCCGTGACTCCTGGTAGGGGGTGAAGGGGGGTGTGAGGAGAGTGAACAGGGGGCATTTGTAGTCAAGTTTTCAGGAAAGGCTGAGTTTGAGTAGTCTTTTAGCAAGACTGTCTGCAAAACCTAAAACCTGGGTCATCCCCATTCTCACCCCAGCCAGCCACACCCCGTGATGGTCAACGTCCACCCTCTTTTAATGTTCTGTGCTTACTTGAGGGTGAAAGTGCCGTGTTTCTAAAGCAGAGAGGTCTTAGGAAGGGAAGGGACAGAGGCACGGGCATAGCCTGGGCTGGGCCCCAGCGGCTTCCTCCAGAGGCAGCCTGGGGACTCGGTCTCATCAGAAATGTTGTTTAGTTCCATGAGTCAAGCCCAGTTCGCAGTCAGCAGATCTGCTCCTGTCACTGTCTGCGGGGAGATGGGGAGGAGGCGGGTGCACCACCAGCCAGTTCTGTGGGTTACACACTTGTTTGTTTGTAGATGAGGGCTACCCCCTGAATGAACTTCCCCGGGATATTTTAAGTCTATCTCCGAAGATAATTGAGTACGTTCAATTCGCTGATTCCATGGCAGTGTGCATACATCATACAGGCACTGGGAGCAAAGCATCCCCTGCTCCCCCTCCCCAACCCCCTCCCCCATACCCCCTCTGTGAGGCATCCTTACTCCCCCTTCCCCCTCGCTCCCCTCGGTGAGGCATACTTGATGAGGCAATGGCTTTATAATGTATCAAATTGCAAGCAGATGTCTGACTCAAATGTCAGAACAGTGTAACGGAGTGGGTGGCAGTACATCACAGCGGTTACCAGTTCAGACCTGGGCTCCAGACAAACCTGGATTTCTGTTCGGTTCTGCCACGCAGCTGAGTGTCCTGGACCAGTGGCTCTACCTCGCTGAGCCGTTTTGTCAGCTGGGAAATGAAATAATACCAGTAGCGCCTCAGGCAGGGAGGTCTGAGGATGGAGAAGGTAAAGCACTCCCCACAGTGTGCAGGCAGAGCGGGCGTTTAATAGGCATCGCCTCTAGCACAGTCCGAGCTGCGAAGGCCGAAGGCAAGCAGCCACTCCTCCCGGGCCTGTGCTCTCGGTGCCCACCCATTTCCCGCCCCACCCCATTAGTGCTGACAGTAACAGTGGGATTTCAACTCCTGGCAGGCAACTACATGGAGATGGAATTAACACACAGCAGCTGGGAGCGGTCCACAATCCCCCTCCCTTAGGGGAAGGTGAGCTGCTTTCTGATCTGACTCGGTTGAAGAATGATCTGGATTCAACAAGGATTGGCACAGCATCTTTATGGAGTATTCTTTGGGTTTGCATAGAGATGACCAGGTGCTGCCAGTCTAGAGAAGGCTCAACCTCCTTGAAAATCATAATTTTAATCCCTAGTTCCATCGAATCTAGAGCGACGACATAGTCTATGGTTTCTATCAACATTGAAAGGAAGGGGGTTGCTGTGAGTAGTTCTCTCAGGATGGGAGATCTAACAGGAACTGTCCCAGGCAAACCAGGATGCAGGCTCACCATGGTCAGACCTCACCCCATCCCAGCTGAGAGAGAGCAGCGTGCATCAATAAGATCCACGGATTCTGCTCACACCAAAGAGGTGTAGCCATTTCCCCTGGCATCATGAATTATCTTTGTTAATCACTTAGTCCGGAAAAGTTTGTACCCAAGAAGTTTAGGCTCAAAGTGGAAAGCCTAGTGTTTGAGGCCAGCTCAAACTGTAATAATCAAGTGGACCAATAGTAGTTGAGGACTTAATGAGCATGTAAAAATCATTTGTAATTAGTATATCAATTGTTTGTGGATACACGTGAGCCAGTAAAAGGCTAAAAAGGGACTCCCCCTTATAATGAGATAAGCATTCCCTTTACAGGTCTTTTGGCAAGCTATGAATTTTCTTCGAAAAGCCTTCTAGTCAGAATAGTCCAGAAGCAGACTTCAGACCTGTCCCTGTCCAAAGGGTCATAAATTCCAAATTATTGGAGATTTTTCTGCATAAAGGGAAAGATGGCCAAATTGTAAGTCAGGAAAAAAGCGTTTGAACCATTTAATTCAAGACTCCCCTTTGTGCCAAGAGGTCAGTTAGCACGTTTGTATTGACCTGTCCTGGGGAGCCTAGTGAGGGGCTGTGGGAGGGGGCCTGACAGCCGTGGTTAGGAGCCAGGCACTGAGGGTCATGGTGATGAGTGAAGGCTTTGCTCTGGGAAGGGCGTGTTATCGTTTGGGTCCAACCTATCTCCTTCTGAGGGTGAAATGTGCTGAGGGGGGTCTAGGGGCCAGCAGGGGATCATGTCCAGCGGCTGTGCTCGTTGGTGGGGTGCTATTGGAGAGACCTGGGCTTCGGTACATGTTGGTGACAGTTGGATGCGTTAATGGAGTGAGTACACGCAGTCCCAATCCAGCAGATCCGCTCTGTCCCAGCACCACTCCCAGTCCTGACACTGGGGATTCTGAGAAGACTTGACTCTCGCTAGTATCAGGGGGAAGCTCCCAGACATAGCCGCCTGGCTGTGGGAGGTTAGACATGGTGGCTGGTAGGGGCAGGAGGTTGACCAGTGCCACCTGGAAGTGCTTTCTGGGCCTGTGCGAGGCTCCATGAACTCCACCCCCCTCCAAGCCACCCAGAGGGGCCATCCCTCACAGCCCAACCCCCTTCACGAGGAAGGAAGCCTGAGTCAGGTGCCTCCTGCTCCCCAAGCACCCAGGCAGGCTGCAGAGGCACAGTCATCCTACAAATACTCTTTCTTCCAGACGTTACTTCCCGGGAGGTGGAAGAACGTGCAGGGGCCTAACAGAGCGGAGTTCTCTAATTGCTTGTTAGGAAGGCTTGCTCTGAAGTCTGAGGGAATGTTTCTGAGGCAGAGAAAGAAAAATGGTTAAAGGCTTGAGCTCTGCAGTCAGAGCCACCCAGGCGGAAATGCCGCTTTGCTCTTTCCTGACTTTGGAATCTGCTGGTCACTTCACTGCCCCATGCCTCAGTTTCCCCATCTGTGAAATGCTCAGCAGATGGGATTGTAGTGAGGTGTGAATGAGATAACTCCTATAGAGAACATGGCCCAGTGCCCGGCACAGACCAAGACCCCGTGAATGGCAGTCTCCTCACTATGACATGAGCCACCCACTGAAATGCAGGGAGAATGCCGCGCCCCTCACCACCCGGGTCCCTTGGCCTTGCCACCTGTCCACCCCACCGCTCGGGAGTTATGTGAGAATATGATGTTGGCACTCCCCGAAGAGCCCCTGGAGATGTGCAGAGCTGCTGAAAATAACCTGACAAGCCCTGATGGCAAACTAATCAAAGAATGTTTCCATTCACTGTTCAAGAACGCGTACTGGCTGTGTGACTTTGGCAAACAAGTTCACCTTCTCCATCCACAAAAGGGGCTAACAATGGCAGCCACCTGTGAGAGGGGTTGTCAGGACTGGACGAACTGGTTCTGGAAGGTGCTGCTTGGCCACAGTAAGGCCTCCATCAATGTTAGCTCTTGTTATTAATAATCACTCATAGTTTTTATTAGTCCTGCATGCCAGGCCCATCAGGGAGGAAAGGATGAATGAAATGCAGTGTCTCCCTCAGAAAGTTACTCACAAACATGCGTCTATATGACATGAGGCAGACGGTCTGAAGTACTACAGAAGGTAGGCGGGAATAAAGAAAGGGGATGTGGAAGCCAGAGGAGGGGGAAACCCTCTGTGAGGCTGGAGTCCCTTGCTTATAGTCACACAGTTACCCTTAGTTATCTGATCTGTAAAGTGGCAATGATTTGTTTATTTCATCAATTTTACGTACAAATGCAAGGGATGATCAGAAGGAATAAGGCCTTTATCCCCAGTATAATCTCAAGAAAGATCTTTTCCCAGAGAGCAGTAGGTTAAACTCTCTGGAGGGGGGTTGGGGGGGGGGCGGGGAGCATAGTGAATTCGGATGAAGGAGGGTCATGGGAGGGAACTTCCCGTGGATTACAAAGCTTCCAGCTTCCCTGGCACTGGCAGGGTCTGGTTTGGGCCATTGGGTTTCTTGTCCTTCCCTGTTTAGCTCTGGCTAAAGCGAGATTCCGTCTGCATCGGGGGTGGGGGGGGCTCAGAGTGAGCCCACACATGTTGGAGACAAACCACGGGGGAGTGAATGCACACCTGGAGGAAGCTGCATGTGGCTAAAAATAAAGTTGTACCTTCATTCATTCGCCAGTGTTATTGAGCTCCTACTCAGTGTGGCAGCAAACAATGTGAAGTTCCTGCTGGTGCCCAGGGAGAAAGATATTAAGTGAAGAAACAAACACGTAATACAAGGTCAGGTGGTAAGGAGGACTCTAGAGAAGAATCAAATTGGGAGAAAGGGATGGAGGGAGGGGTGCGGGGGGTGGGGGTGGGGGCTGCTGTTGGATGGAGAGTTCCCTGACCTGGATGAAGGGAGGGAGCAAGCCGGGAGGATAACTGGGGGAAAGTGTGTGTCTGAGACCGAGGATACAGCAAGTGCAAAGGCCCGAGGGTAGAAGCATGCTGGGTGTATTTGAGAAACAGCAAGAAAGTCAGTGTGGCTGCAGCAGAGTGAGAGGAAGGCTGGAGAGGACTCCATAGATGCAGGCAGCAAACAGATGAGGCAGTGCCTGGGAAGCCAGCTGCGGACTTCCCTGTCCAGGCAGGGGGTCCCACTGGGCTCCTGCCCTCTCAGTCAGGGTCCAGGGTCTGCTCTGCTTCTCTTGGCTCCTCTGTCCCGATTCTATGCAGCCAGCGGTGACTTTGAATAGCAGTGTCAGAAGCTTAGCTGGGCCCTCCATGTGTTATGGACAAGCATGAAATTTACAATCTCTCTGATTGTGATCAATCAGATTAGGAAATTGAAAAAGACACTGTTTAGACTTCCAAATAGCAGTGGCAAATCTTGTTCCCATGACGGTGAGGGTTTGATGTATCTCTCATATTCATGCATGCAAATCTAGACTCTCCCTCTCACCCAGCAGCCCCCTTCACTGCACACCTGCAACACCGTCTAAGCTACCATCTCCTCCCTCTCTCTCCCCCTCCCTCCCTCTCTCCTTTCCTCCCTCTCTCCCTCTCCCCCACCCTCTTTCCTTCTCTCCCTCTTCTCCCCCCACTTATCTCTCTCCCTCTTCTCTCCCCCTCCCCCCACCTCTATTTGAGATTTTGCTGAGGGAGCTCCCATATGCCACAGCCTGTGTGCGGACCTCCGTGAAATAAAACACAGAATTAAGATGTCATAGAGACAAAGCCAAACCAAATACAGGAACGGTGCCGAACCCTAAAACAGTCATTAAGTAATTCACGTCTACATGTGTCTGTTCAAAACAAATAGGAAGATCCTCTGGACGCAAATGTTTCTCATCAGGAGATTCCCTAGTTGCCGGATTCCCAGGGCTTACATGCTGCTGACAGCTTCGCTGAGCAGAAACACCCGATCCCTGTTCTCTGGCTTCATTAAAAGTTAAGCTTACGCAAGTGAGCTGGGATTTTACAAGGCAGCCCACTCCTGTGGGAGGAGAGGAGCCATCTGGGCCTGAAGTGTGTGCATTCATGGAGCGTGTGCGCACTCACTCACGGTGGGAATGTGTGTGCTGAGCTCCTCACGCTATCATGCGCCCAGCCCGGTGCTAAGCACGTTTCACCTGTTGTCTCATTCCATCCTCACCATAACTCTAGGGACAAGCATTTTTAAGAACGTGTTTTACAGATGAAGAAATTGAGGCATAGAGAGTGGAAGTGACCTGCTCAAGGGCACATGGCTGGTAGGACTCGGAATTGGGAGAAGAGCCCAGAGTGCTTAATGGATATGTTTACAGTTTAGCGCGCTTTGCAGAGAAGGAAAAACTGAGGCCAGGGAGGGGAGTGTGGCTTGTGCAAGGTCACAATGTGGAAGTGATGAAAGTGAGATCTGAACCCGGGTCTGCCCGACTGCAACTGGCTACGTTCTTCTCTCCCTGTCACTGTGGTTTGGCTTTGAAGGTTGTGGGTGTTTTTGCTTCGTGTTGCTCGTCTTGTTTTAGTCCAGTCTAGGCAATCGCCATTGTTATAATTGCATCTCACAACACACTGCCCTCACCTCCTTGCCCATTCTCCACACTGAGCCAGAATAATTCAGAGCGAGTCAGATACACATCCTCCGCCCAGCTACAGACCTCCATCACTATCCCTTGGTTTGTAGACCACAGAGCCAACTCCTTGCCAAGGCCTAAAGTTTCTTTAGGGGCCAGTTCCTGCCCACCCCCCAAGATCATTCCTAAAATACTGCCCCTCACTCCCTCTCCTCTGCTGCACCCTACTCCTTTTAGTTACGCAAACTTTCCATGACCTTCCTGCCTCAGGGCCTTTGCACATGCTGCCAGGAAAGCTTCCCTCTCCCAGGCCTAATCTGTACCTACTCCACTTTAAGATTTCAGCTCAGGTGCTGTTTTCTGAGGGAGTCCTTCCCAGACTGGACACACCCCACATTGAAGCCTTTCTTAGCGCTGTAGTACCCCTCTTGGTTCTGGACATGTTTGTAATTTTATATTAATTGGGGATCATTGATTAAAATGTACTTCTCCCAGGAGACTGTAAGCTTCATGAGGAAGGGACTGTGTGTGCATTGGTGTATCTCTCACCTGATACATAGCAGAGGACCAAACAAATGTTGGTGGGATGTATGAATTTTAACACTTTCCCTTCATCAAATCACTTTCATGCCTGATAGTATGAAATTGCCAATATATGAAAACAGCGATGTCATTTCCTTTGAGAACTGTTGGAACTACTGAGGTAGAGACCCTGTCCATCTCACTCCTTGCTGTATCTCAGCACCTAGGACAGTGACCCACAGTTGGGGGTCTATGAACATTTGTAGAACGAATGCTTAATGAAGGCATGCAGGTATGGAAGCAGGTGTTACCACCGATGAGGAAACTCAGAGCCAGACCGAGGCACAGCGCCATGTAGCATCAGAATTTTAGAGCTAAAGGATTCAGAGCTCACCCAGTCTCCTCAGTTACAAGTGGTGGGTGAGGGATATGTTTTATAATATGCATAACGTTTTGGAACAACAGTGTGTGTGTATATAATTTATAAGTAAATACATATACAGGATGTCTCAAAAAATGTATACACACGTTAACAGCTGATAGCTCAAGTCTGAAAATGAAATGTATTTGCAGTAAACACCACCTTTATAAGTATTCAAAATGCATGTATACATTTTTTGGGACACCCTATATGTGGGGGTCTTATTCTCCAAATCTCTTACTGAGAGGTGGGAGATCAAAAGATCTTTAGGACCCGCTAGTCTAAGTCAGCTCCTCATTTAGTGGGTGGGGAAACGGAGACCCACAAAGGGGGAGGGACTTGCCCAAGGTCCATGGCCTGAGCCAGCCTGGGTGAGCTCTGTGTTCAGGGAGGTGGTGTTTGCCCACCGTCAAGGTTCATATTTACACTTCCCCGCTGTGACCAGACACCACTCTCCCTTGCCTCCCACCCCCACTGTGAGGTATGGCACCTGCCCCATTGAGACCTCCGGGCAGATGCTGCCCGGAGCCTGGTCTGGGATCCTGAGGAGATGTCCATCTGTGCCCAGCCTGTGCCCAGCAGAGCAGGTGAGCAGCTCTGGCTGCTTCTGGGATCCTATTTCAGAGCTTCCAGCTGATAAGGAGGCTTTTGTTTGGCCAGCCTGGCTTCCACGGCCAGGTGGCAGGTGACAGGGCCCAGCCCACTGTCGCAGGGGAGGTGTCTGGGCAGTGATGCAGGATGGGCTCAGGGCCACCGTTTACCGTGGGACATTTGTTTCCAGAAGGAAACCACTCTCTTAAAGGCGCCTTCCAATGGTCAGGTTCTTACAAACTGGCATCACCTCACAGAGGGGACCTTTGAGGAGCTCGAATATGGCTTATTCCTGTTGCAGATGAGGAGACTGAGGACAGAGGGGGCACAGGAGTCCTGTGTATGCCAGTGTGAGCATTAGAGCGGAGCTGGAACATGGACCCTTGACACCAGTCCTAACACCCTACCTACACTGCTCAGAGTTCCTCGGGGAAGAAGGCAGAGAAATTAATTTTCCCCATTTTACAAACAGAACTGGCGAGGCTCACATATGCAGAATGACTGCCTAAAGTCACATCATTGAAATAACCATATATCGTTCCTGCTGCTGCCGTTGTAGTTAAACAGTTACTATTGATCTCCTGTGATCCTCACAACAGAAAGTACGTTTGATGTCAACGTTCTCATAATGGCTACTAACCATAGTTCCTGAGGACTGACTACATGCCCATCACTGAGCAAAATGCTTTCTCTGCAACATACCACTAATCACTCATTCCTCCTGTGAGGTGTTAGATACTATGGTTTCCAGTTTGAGGACGAGAAAAGTAAGCTTTAGAGGGGTGAGTAACCTGCCTAAACTCGTGCAGCTGGGTGATGCCAGAGCAGGCCTGAACCCTGTGCGGGTGGGACACCTGCCCTGCGATCTCCCGCACAGGGGGGAACCCCAGTTGCCGCGACCCTTTATTTTTAAACTGTGCAGAGGGATCGCACCCCCCTTCATTTGTTCACATCTCCCTTCAGCACCGCTTCTACCAAACACAAAGTGTCGTGGTGAGTAACATTTCCTCTGCTCTCGAGTTGCTCACATTTGAGTAGAGAAGATGTGCCTATAAATAAGTAGCAATTAGCAGGCAGGCCAGGGTTAATATTGTTAAAAAGATAATTCCTTAGCGGCCAGCTCGGGTCTTCAGAACTAGTGTCAGCCCTCTGGGACTAGATTGGGCTCTGAGGCCTTGGCTGGGCCATCCCGGGCTAAGTCCATTACAGTCAGATTGACCCGGCCATGGGGGAGCCCCGGTCCCCACAAGACGGCCTTAGAGGAAAGGGCCCTTCAGTGAGCACACTGGCCTGGAAGCCCGAGGCGGAAAGGGCTGCTGACTCTCCAGGGGGAGGTGCCTGTGGAAGTCAGGGGGACACCCTGAGGCTGGCTCCCGGGGGCCTGTGGGAGAGGGGGGATGGCTTAGGGGCGAGGCTGGGCTCTTCGGAGCGAGGTTCTGCCCTCCCGGACTGGCTTCAGCTGTTTGGGTCTGGGCTAGGCTCCTCCCTTGGAGACTGGCTTTGGCTCTTCGGGACTAGGCTGCGGTCTCAGGGGCCAGGCTTGGCTCTTTGGAACCAGTATCAGCCCTTTGGGACTGGATTCGGCTCTTAGGCCTTGGCTGGGCCATTCTGGAAAAAAAGAAAGGGGTGGGGAAGAATTAAACTGTGAACAGGTCAGTTGCCCAAGGTCATGTAAGTCAGTGGCAATGCCTTGCAGTTTAGACATCTCCTGTTCACAAGCTCAGCTCCATAGCAGTGGGTAGATATTACTTCCTTGTATCTTCGCCCCAACCCTAGGCAGGAGGTACCATTGTCCCCATTTGGTAGATGGTGGAAGTGAGGTCCAGAGGATTTGAGCAACGCGGCCAAGGTTATCCTCTTGTGAGGGTCAGAGTTAGAATTACAGCCCTGATGCGTTTGCCGCCACAGCCTTCTCTGCCACCCAACACCTTCTTCCCCAGAGGCAAGATAGGGAGCATAAGGCGTCCAGGTGAGGCCACACTGTCCTCCTGCCTTCGAGTATTTAGATGAGCATTTCCTGGATCACTTCTGTGAGGCTGCCCTCAGGGGGCAGGGCAGGGTCTGCTGGCAGTGAGGCCTCCCTCAGGGAGCAGGGCAGGGTCTGCTGGCAGTGAGGCTGCCCTCAGGCGGCAGGGAAGGGTCTGCTGGCAGTGAGGCTGCCCTCAGAAAGCAGGGCAGGGTCTGCTGGCAGTGATGCTGCCCTCAGGTGCTGGCGGGGGGGGGGGGGGGGGGGGGCGGGGGGGGGGGTAAGGGGTGGATTGTCCTGGGTACTGATGGTTCCTCAGAAGAAGAATCAGCCAGCAGGAAATGCCTTTCACGCTACAAGTGCTCTTCTAGCAAGAAGATGATCGAGCCTCCCATGAAGAGGATTAACCCTTCATAGGAGAGGAGAGATGCTGGTAGTTAATCACGTGTTTCCTTGACCAGAGCTGGACTCCGAGGGCAATGCAGAGGACAGGGGTTGGGTCGTTAGTGCTGAGGAAGGGGCTAGGAGGATTGATGGTTGTTAAGCACCAGTGTTTTCTACTTCCTTGCACTAACTTGTAGGGTGAATAAGAGCAGCCTTACATTGTAAGGAAGAACACAGGCCCAGAGAGGTTCTTTTACTTGCCCAAGGTTGCCCAGCATGGCTATTGGTTCATACATGTTACCAGGGTGACACCCATTATATCTGCCCACAGGGTACCTTTCTGGTCTTTTGGAATCTCTCTTCCTCCCTTCCTCCCTCCCTCCTTCCCTTTTACTCTCTCTCTCTCCTCTCCCCAGTCCAGAGGCAATCTTTCTCTACTCTAGAGGAATTTTTCTTCGTGTGTGTTTCTCCAAGACTCTCTGTCGCCCATAAATCCCCTTCTCCTAAAAACTTTAACTTTTCCAAAATGCAAACGCTAAGAACACTCTCATATTCTTCCTGTTTTCAGTCCTGACACAGGCCTCCCCTGAGGCAGTGAGGGTAGAGCCCAGGATCTGCTTAAAGGGTCAGAAGAAGAGAGGAAATACAGGGAGGAAAACCATCACATGAAACAATATCAAAATATTACCCCATGGCACGTGCACTATCGCCCTTCATCCCTTCAGCCTTTGAGGTGGGTGCTATTGCTGTCTCCAGGTAACAGACAAGGAAGCTGGGGGTCAGGAAGGGTAGGGGGCTCCTCCAAAGTAACACAGCGGGAAGTGGATCCAGGATGCAAGCCCAGGTCCATAAGGCTCCAGCTGTCAGGGTTTCAGCCCATGTCCTCCTAACACACGTGAGGGGGAAATCAAAACTGACCGGAAGGACACGTGACTTGCCCAAGATCGAGCAGCAGTTGAGCAGAATGGGAGCCAGCCTTGCCGCTCAGGAGCATGTCAGTCAGGACCTGCATTGAGTGGACACCACCTGCATGCATCTGGGCCTGTGCCCATGGAGTTCCGTCTCCAAGGAAGTTACACTCAGCACCCAGGAATGAAACTCAGAGAGGAAAGAGAGATTCCTTAGAATGTCCACCAAACTAAACGAGGCAACTGAGTGGATAAGGGCAGGAAGGCAAAAAAAAAATCCCTTAGAGTGCCAACAGCTTCAATTAGTAGCAGTTGCCTGCAGCACTGTGTGGAGATGGCTCCTGGGCCGTATCTGAGATCAGTACAAACAGTGGGTTGATCAATTAACGATGTCCATCACTGGTGCCAGCAAGGGCGGTGGCAGAATCGGGGCAACGTCTTTATCTTCCCCGGGACGGGAATACTACGGCTTTTGGGAGGATCCGATCAAGTACCAACCGTTGAACACTTACTATGCTGTTGGCGCCAGGCTCTTGACATTCATTGTTTCACTTAATGTTCATCACACCCCTGCATTTTTTTTCAGATATAAATAACAGAATCTCAGAAAGGCAAGTCACTTGCCCAAAGCAAAAGAAACTAGTTAGTAGCTAATCAGCACTGGTAACTACTGTTAAATATGTAAACCATTAGGTTGATGGAGAGAAAAGTCAATAGAAGAGCAATCCCCTAACCTTTTAATTAGCGTGTGAATGTATATATTTGGCCGAAGGGCTTTGTCTTGTTTATCTCCATAGGTCTAGCAACTAGCACGGGACCCAGGACACAACCCATGCCCAGAGCTTCTTTCCTTAGAACTGTGAGCAGGCACGGCGCTAGATCCCCTAGGAGGGGTGTAGTGAGTGAAGAGATTTGGCTCTGCATATGTAATAGGAAAGCAATCTGGTGCAGTGCTTGGCACAAACTAGGTACACGATACGTATTTGTTGAGTCAACCAGTGCTAGAGGACTGGGCTGCTGGGTGGGATTCAGAAGACAAGAGAGACCATCTTGGTACAGGCAGGGCTCGAGGACCAGATGCCAAGCTCAGCGGACACGTGTGATGATCTCCTCAGGCAAGTCAGGCAGCTGAAGCGGGGAGGGAGGAGGGGGGAAGCGGGTGTCCTGCACCGAGGGAGCTATTTTTGGCTCCGTGTTCTGCCAGCAGGATGCTGGGAGGCCGCAGGAGGGGACTGCTGCAGGGGCTCTGGAACTCAGAGCCAGGAGGGGCTGGCTTCCTCCTGCCTGGAGCACCTGAAGGCCACGTGTGGGGGGAGGGGGGCAGCCAGGAGGGGTGGCTTCAGGGAGCCCCAATCTCCTCTTTCCCAGCTGTGTCTAGCCTCTGTTAAGTTTGGGGGGGATTCCTCTTAGCTGCAGAGTTGGCATATTGCATTTTTAAAGAATTTCAGATGATGAAATCACTGTGAGGTGGGTAGACTTATTTTTTCTCATTTCACAGATGAGAAAACTAAGACTAATAATAATGACAAGGATAACGATAGCGACCAGGTCAGTTAGAGGCTGTGCTAAGCATTTTGTATATATTAACTCATTGAAGCCTCACAGCACCCTGTGAGACAGGGAATATGCTCATCTCTACTTTGCAGATGGGGAAGCCGAGGCTCAGAGAGGTCAGAACGTCATCACGTCCAGTCCTATCTGGTTCCAGAGCCTACGCGCTTAACCTCCAAGCTATCCCGCCTCCTTGTCAATCAGCCAATTTAATTTATTAAGTAATAAGTTGCATTTGTATAGTGTTTTCCATTTTCCAAATGCTTTATGTATAGGACATCCCAAAAAATGTATACACATACTTAGAATAATGATAAAGGCAGGGTTTCTTAAAATTCATTTTCAAAATTGAGCTATCAGCTGTGAAAGTGTGTATACTTTTTTAAAATATATTTTTATTGATAGTGTCTCTACACTTTCTGGGCACACCCTGTATATCGTGCCTTTGAGCTGTGCAGTAATACTGCAAAGGAGGCAGAACAGGTATTCTTTCTTCTTCACATATGTTGACACGTAAAATGTGGTGCCTGGAAGGTCCTTTCTGCTCTGCTCCGTCCAGTACTTTGTTCAGTATGAGTGACATGCGATGCTTTGAACGGTCCCGCAAAGCAACTCCTGCGCCGCACTGTTTCACTTCCCCAAGCCTCGGTGTCATCGCCTCCAAAACAGCGAGATGCCTTTCTCCCAAGGTTCCTGTGAGCATTAGAGATGATGATTTGGAAAAGAACCTCCCACACCTGGCACATTGAAGAAGCATCCAGCCCAGCCAGCGTGGTTTGGTGGTTGAGCTTTGACCTAGGAACCAAGAGGTCAGGGCACATATGCAGGTTGCAGGCTTAATCCCCAGTGTGGGGCGTGCAGGAGGCAGCCGATCAATGATTCTCTCTCATCATTGATGTTTCTATCTCTCTCTCCCTCTTTGAAGAAGCATCCAGCTACATTCCTTGGGGTCTGCCTTTTATTAGGAGTGAGCAAATACTTCTGTTGGCTCTCTCTTTTTATTTATTTTTAATATATTTTATTGATTTTTTACAGAGAGGAAGGGAGAGGGATAGAGAGTTAGAAACATTGATGAGAGAGAAACATTGATCAGCTGCCTCCTGCACACTCCTTACTGGGGATGTGCCCGCAAGCAAGGTACATGCCCTTGACCAGAATCGAACCTGGGACCCTTGAGTCCATAGACCGACACTCTATCCACTGAGCCAAACCGGCTAGGGCTTGGCTCTCTCTTTTTAAAAAATTGATTTTAGAAAGGAAAGGAGGGAGGAAGGGAGGGAGGGAGATAGAGATAGAGAGAGAGAGAGAGAGAGAGAGAGAGAGCGAGCGAGAGAGCGTGCAATTTTGAGCCTATATCTAATTCTGAAGGCAGTGTTCTTAACCATTAGACCACACTGTCTAGGCGAATTGCCACTTTCAAAGTGTTCTTGGGAAGAGTAAACATGGTGATAGACAAAGCGATTAGCCTACCCTTAATGCTTATTAAATAGGTCACAAAAATGAAACAAAAAACTCAGTTGTCAGAGATTCTCTTTGTTTTACCCTTTGCAAATTGGCATCCCATTTAGTCACTTGTATATTCAGTGACATATTTACTGAGTGCACTTTATGCCGGAGCTGGTGCTGGACCCTTAGCACATGCAATGAACTAGGTCCAGTCTCTGCTCTCATGGAGCAGAGCTGGGTATGGGATGGATTCACCCTCCCCAGATTCTTGGAGATTCTGAAAAAGGACACCAGCGTTGTCAGAAAAGTGCGGTCTGAGTGGCTAGTTGCAATGGGAATCAATTGGTGGGAAGGGTCCGTTTCCCATTCATGGGACACGCTGAGCAGTAGGCAGGTATAAGGGACTGTAATATTGTTATTTAAGTCTTTCAAGAGTTTTCCTTTCCCTTATAGTGACAGAGCCTTACCTCCATACCAGTTAGGGCCACCATAGACACAGTTATATTTCTCAGATACCCTAGACACGATCATTGGTGCAGGGCTAGCATATGGTCCTCAGAGAGCCGATCTCGGCCCTTCTCTGGTATCAGGTGCAAGGGAGGGGTCTCTCGTTGGGCTCTGTGGTGAGAAAGGCCAGGCTGGACAGGAGTAGGAATAGTAACAGTAACACCAGCATTTACTGAGTGTTTATCCAATGCCAGGCACTGCGCTAAACACTGTATGTGAATTATATTGCTTAATCCTCCCGACCACCCAAAAGGTGGGTACATTTTCATCACTCTCATGTTGCAATTGAGACACCTGGTGCTCAGCGAAGTGACGGCCCTCATTCAAGGTCATGCCGCTAGCAAACAGTGAAGCAGGCATTGGATCCTTGGCCCCTAACCACTCTACCACACTGCTACCCAGCATCTCTCCATGGCTCTATATCTGGGTCCCATGGAGGAAGGGAATGTGGGGAAGCCTGTTAGGCCTGGGGCACAGCCTGTGGCCGAGGACCAGGGGTAAGTGGATTGAACCCACCCAACGACAGTGTCACCCAATCAGAGCCCTCCACTGCATGGCTCCGCATCCTCCCAGTCCCCAGCCTGTCCTGAGCCCCAGCCCAGGGTTCTATGGCATCCTTGATTCTTGATTCTCTCAGGGACATGCTGAAAAGATTGAAGTCAGCAATTGCATAAATCGCTGACTATCAAAAATGAGGGCAATTTTATATATTTTTTTGGTTCCTATTTCCCCTACTTGCTTTGCTCCAGGGTTTGGGATTGTTCAGTAGGCAAGCTCGCAGAGGTGATGCGGGGAGGTCACCAACGAAAAGTGAGCCATCTTCTCTGCATGGATATTACCTGTGGCTGAGACAACAGAGCCCGGAGGGAAGCCCTGCGATGGGCAGAAGGCAGATGAGAGGGACACTGGACGCCCTGTCCTCCCAAGCATCCCGCCCCCCCAGCTTGCTGTAACGGCCTGGCCTCAGCCACTTCCCACAGACGCCCTCCCCTTTCCTACCTCAGTGGGACTTTTGAACCTCTCAGCCAAGTGGTCCCAAGTCCTCCCAAGCAAACCATCATAGGGAGTATTGATGGTTTCTCTTCTCTCTATAGATGACAAAACTGTTATCCGAGGAAGCGGTCAGAATATGCAGCCAAGAAAATCTAGGGCATGAAGTGTGATAGTAGTGTTTCAGTCTGTTAATTTGGAATGTTTGTGGGTTTTCTCAGTTTTTAAAATTTGGTCCTGTGTTGTTTATCCTCTCATTGTAAATAAATGCTGGGCGAGCAAAAGTAGGTTTACAATTGTGAGTATGTGAAAGTTTATTTTTTACTATTTTTATTATTATTTTTAATGCTAATCAAACCTACTTTTGCCCACCCTTTGGTACCTAATTTCATTTCTGAAATTGTATATGTTTTTTCTTAAACAGCCCCCCCCACCCCAGCAGTAAGTAAGCTCCAGCCCCCACACTGGTTATGGCCCTGCTCTAAGATTCTGAGATCATAAGAGTCTATGTTTTTATGTTCCATGAAGCTAAGGTTTGTCATTGGCTGAGCCCTTTGGGCGCCCTCTCACCTCCCATGGGACATTAGGATTTTTGATTCCTAGACTTCACAATCCTAAAAGCACCCGCTTTTCACCCAAAACATCTGTAGATCAGGATTGTGACTTCCAGGAGGTTCGGCCAAGCCCTGCTGTTTCTGATGGCAGCTGCTCCGAGGGTCAGGCGGCAGGCAGCAGGCAGCCCCCAGAGAAGCCCACTTTTCCTTGGCTTCTGCGTTCACTGGGGTTTCTCTGTGTGTTCCATCCTGCAGCTAACAGGTCTGATGAGAGAACTAGGATGGTCAGGGTCAGCAGGGGCTCCCACCTCCTTACATACAGGCAAGGAGATCGGTCAGTGTGGCAGCAGCTGGTGCAAGCCCACTGTGCAAGTCGCAGGCAGCCAGTGCTCAGCCCAGTGAAGAGACCGCTTTCTTCAGCGCTGCTCCCCCAGGAGGGCACTTGGCTTCCTGCTGAGGAGCAAGTGGGGGTGATCGCAAAGGCTGAAGTGGAGCCCATCTCAGAGCCTAAAAATACCAATGTCCCCGTTTCCACCAGCCACAGCCTCCTCCTCCAGGATCTGTGTTCTTTGTTCCCTTGGTGACGGCCCAGGCTCCCCCTCCGCTATGATTTCACTGTATTTCGGGGCACCCAATGGGTTTACCCAGAGAGAAGGAGAAACACTGCTAGCATTGCAGTCCCTGGGGCTACGGGTCCATGTCTGCAGACGCACAAAGTCCTACTGGGAAGAAATAGAATAAAAGTGTCACAGCAGTCTCTCCTGGTGCAGGCTCCCCAAACCCTAGCTGACCCTGAGGAGAGGAGGTGGCACTGCCTTCTGGAACTCCCAGCTCAGCGCTCTCCTGTCCTGAGCTGGAGAGGACTGAGCCGCTCTGTTAAGGCCAATGGGGCTCCGCTTTACCGATGGGGAAACTGAGAGAAACTTGGTCACGAAACTCTTCTGAGATGATAAACAGACGAGCCCCGGGGGACAGTGCAGCGTGGTAGTTCCCAGGACACTGCATAGCGGCGTCACCTGGAGAGCTTTCAACAATACTGATGCCTACCCCCCCTCCCCAACCCCCGTCCAGACATTCTGATTTAATTGAAAGAAGGCGATATCCGGACATCACGATTTTTCAAACATCCTCCTTCGGGGATGCTGAGGTGCAGCAGTGATTGGGAGCCACTCGCGTGGTGGTGAAGGGACAGGGAGGTCTCTTTGAATCTTAGCTCCACTGTGTTATACCCGTACCCGTGAGCAAGTGACTTCAGTGACGTGAGCTTGTCTCTCTTGTCTGTTAAATTGGCACTAATAGTACCTACCTCATGTCGGTTGAAAGTGGGAATTAAATGCAATGATATACGTTAAGCACTTAAAGCAGTGCCTAGCACAGGGGTGGGCAAACTTTTTGACTCGAAGGCCACAATGGGTTCTTAAATTGGACCGGAGGGCCAGAACAAAAGCATGGATGGAGTGTTTGTGTGAAATAATATAAATTCAAAGTAAACATCATTACATAAAAGGGTACAGTCTTTTTTTTTTTTTTTTAGTTTTATTCATTTCAAACGGGCCGGATCCGGCCCGCGGGCTGTAGTTTGCCCACGGCTGGCCTAGCATGTCATAAGTGACCAATATATGTTGGTGTTATTATTGGTGTTGCTATTTTATGACTAACATCTATCCTTATCTCAAGCCCCCAGGTTGGGAGATAGAGAATCGAATTGCAAGTCCATTGATGGACCGATTCTCTTTTTTTTCAGCTCTTCTGACAGCAAACGGGCTGTGTGACCTTGGGCAAACCTCTTCACCTCTCTGAGTTCAGGGGCCTCACCTTGCCAGATGGGTCTCACAGCCCCTGGCCTGCAGTGTCCAGAGGCGTAGTGAGCATCAGTAGATAATGGATTTGAATGAGCGTTGGAAACGGGGTCTGCACCGGAGGAATTTGAGATGTTATGATTATGACGGCCATTTCATTCCCCTCGGGCCCCGGCTGGCCCATCTGCTCTGGGAACTTTGGGTCTCTCTCTGCCTCCTTTGGCCGCAGTCCTGAGCTGCTCAGTGTAACATTTGGGCAGCTTCCAGGGAGGATCCTGTCCCTCCGCCATCTGCCCCTCCAGTTCACTCTTCTCTCTCCCGTCTTGAGGTCTACCAGGACCAGTACAGGACCCCAGAGTGTGCAGAGGTGGGGTCCGAGAAGAGATGCTCACCTCACCTTGGATTTCCCTGCAGTGGAAGGGCGGGAGGTCCCCACCCCACTGCCCGGGGCTCTGAGTGAAGGGCTGTGGAATCTTGGCCTCGCCTGGCCCTCACCTTCTCCAGGAGGAGTTGGTGCCTGGGGAGAATATCAGAGCCTGCGGCTGGCTGCTGCCCCCGGAGCCTGGGCTGCTCCCAAGGAGAATCTGTGTCCTTGCCCAGGTCCTTCCAGCTCCTCCGTTCCCTCCGCTCTCCGGTGGGAAACACACCGCCTCGTCCATTGGTCAGATGAGACCATAGTGAGAAAGTTGGAAACTTCTGTTGCCTCAGTGGGTACTAGTGCTGCTGCTGGGGGTGGGGGGGACGAGGTGATGATGCTGCCAGCCCAGATCCCCTGGCTGGGAGGAGCAGGGCCTGCCTGGGATTGGCAGCTGCTGGCCTGCTGGCAGATGGCCGTCTCAGTGGCCGCCCCAGGGTCAGCTTCATGGATTTGCACATTAACCCTTCCCTCCCCGGCAGACCTCAGAGGCTGGTTCTTTATGACTTTGACCCACAGAAGTGCTGGGCCTCTCGCTGAGCTGTGGCCTAGACCCTGGCTTACCTCATGTCATTCTCCTCACCCTTGCGTGTGGGGGGCACTTGCAGAATGCAGAGCTGGGCTCTTTGGACCCTCACAATCCTCAGCGCTGGCAAGATTGATGACTGAGTACCTGTGAATATTTGTCACTTGTATTAATACTGATTTTTGTAAATGTTGGCTCACAAAAAATACCACTGCTCCCGGATAACAACCACTGTGAGTATTTTGGGCATATATGTGTTTTTAATTTCAGACTTTCCCCCCTAATTTAACAATACGATCTGAGTATCTTCCCATGTCAGCAGATAGCTGTCCACCTCATCATCTTTAATGCCTACATGGTATCTCGTTAGAGACATTTATCAAAAGAAAGGCACCCCCCTCCCGTGTTGGATGGCACACCGGACAGAGGAGTAAACGAATTCGGAGAGGCTCAGGGACTTGCGCAGGGTCACGCAGCTTGTACATCAAGAGCATGAACTTGAATTTGGGTCTTGGGGCTTGAAGTTCAGGTCTCTTTTCTAGGGTAAAAGAAGTGAGGGGTTAAGAGTGCTGCTGCTCTAAACCAATGTAGACCCAGCCGCAGTCCCAGGGGGAGCCCAGACTGCCTTGTCTTGCTGTGGATGATTGTTGGCTCAATTCCGGGTTAGCCTCCAGCCCTGTGTCTATCGGCTGTGACTGTAGGCAGCCTCACGCCCTCACTCTCTGCTTCTGTAAAAGCAAGGCTCTAGGACCCAGCTTATCAGGCCACTGGGGGGATTAAATTAGATAAGTAATCGTCTGCCTAATGTGGTGCTTGACAATGGGGCTAATGCTGTTCCATCGCAGTTAGAATTGTTGGTATTATTACTGATAAGAATATTAATATTATTAATATTATGTAACACCTATTAGCATTATCTAATATTTAATATTATCTAATGTTGTCGAACATCTAACATTAGACCCTTCTCCTTAGGCCTCAGTTTACCCATCTGAAAGCAGGGTGCTCCCCTTGATGATTTATAAGGGTATTTCTTTCCTCCCCTCCAAGCTCCCTGGGAGGAGGCATGTTAACCTTGCTGGCCTTGGCCCCCCTCCCCCACCAGTGCTCTCTCCCCTCCCCCACCAGCAACAGCCAACTGGCGGCCCCTCCCCCATCAGCTCTCCAGGCCTTTGACGCTAATTGATATGGAGTTTCCCCTTCTAATCCTGCCTCTGCCTCAGGGCCCTTGTTCCTAGGGCATCTGCTTGGTGAGGGAGGGGGAGGCCAGGCCTATCGCCACCCGCCTGTCTGCCATCTGGTCCCCTTCCCCTCCCTCCTCTCAGCGCCACCAAGAAAAAGCTGTAATGAATCCATGCCCCGCCCAAGGGGGTGGGGGTGAGGCTAGGCGCATGCTGGCCATGTACACACACACACACACACACACACACACACACACACAAACACGCAGGTTGTAGACACAATTATTTGCGAAGCTTTTGTGCGGCCAGCCCTCAGGCAGGCTCCTGAGGAACAGCTGCTGGGAGGGCTGGGGAGCGAGATGCTAACCGGAGGGGAACTTTAATTATCCCACCAAATGGCCTCTTGGGCAGCCCCAGGAATGGATGGGAAGGGGGAGGGAGGACAGGCTGGGAGGGAAGGACAATTAAATAAGAGAAGGGGGCAAGAAAGGGATGAGACTCACAGGACTCCCAGCCTCTGAGAGCCAGACCTCAAGTCCAGGGGTTGAAGGAAAGATTTGGAAAAGTTACAGTTTTCTTCTCCCTGGAATCCACCTGCTCTGCAGGATGTCCTCTCTCAGCCTCCAGGTGTGGAGAGCAGGACTTCGGACTCGGAGCCACTGGGCCTAGGTGGCCTCGAGCCGAGGGCTGCACCTCTCTGCGCCGGATGGAGGTTCATACCTCCTCACAGGGTTGAACAGATAAGGTCATTCCGCACAGAGCAAATATTTATTAGCGCCTGCTGTATACCTGACACTGTGACAGATGGGGTGTGGGGGCGGTACAGACAGAAACCAAGAAAGCAGATAATATAAAAAAAAGTGTGACTAGGACCCAGTTCTTCTGGCAACTTTTTCAGATGCTTGCCCTTCCGCTCAGGTCAGAACAGTTTCCCCCCTTTCTTTCTTTGTCCCTGAGCGTGTGTGTGTGTCACAGCCTAACTGTGTGCTCTCTCGTTTCCTGGCTGTTTGCCAGTGGAGTATATTTTTCTCTGCATCAGAACAGCTCCAAGCTCAGCACCTGGTGTATAGTAGGTGAATCACTAGGACTCTTTATGTACAACCAGTGGTTGGGGTTGAAGAGTACCAGCCCTTCCAGGGGAGGCACGGAGGGGCTTCTCCACGTAGAAAGACCTCTGCATGCTTCGCTGCTGGACTGCCCTGTGGGTGAGAGTGTCCTTGCTGAGGAGGGGAGCAGGGGGTTGGTGGGTATTTAGCTGTACCTCTGGGGCTTACGTATTTAACAAGAATGTTTTCATAAGTTACAAGTTTCCCCTGAATGAGTTTCGTATGTAGACATTAATAAAAAAAAAAAAAAAGAAAAGAAAGATTAGGTGGAGGGCTCAGATTTAGCAAGTCCTGTCTTCCCCAGGGACTAGGGAGGGCAGAGCTGCAGTGGGAGGAGCACCTGATTGTCTCTGTCTCTGGAGTCTGGTCTGTGAAAGAGGGAGGGAGCGCCCCCTTGCCAGTCTTGGGCATCTTGGTGCAGTTGGTGAAATGGATGGATCTGGGCCAAATCCCAACCAACCTGGGCATTCTTGGGCAGGCCACTTCCCCTCCTGAGCGCCCCCTCATCTGGGAAAGGGGGGTGCTGATCACCCCCCCAGGTGAGATGCAGGGTCACATAAGCAGCAAGGTGCTCAGCCGTGTCCTCACAGGGCTGCATGCTCAGTGAGTGCTGGCTAGGATGCTTCTGGTGGCAGTGTTTGTAAATGGTACATTAGCCAATGTCCCGATGAGTTCACAGGAGAACAGGGTCGGAGTTTTTCTTTTTCTCTTCCCTGGAAGGCCAGCTGTCTGCCCTGAAGGGAATGGGCGCCATTCATGTGTGCAGCACGCATTCCCCATGCACTCACCACGGCCACTTGCTTTGGATCTGGATAAATCACACACAGTCGGCCCACAGGAGCTCCAGTTCTCCATCATCACCTGGCATCTGAGCTGGGCACCAGCGCGGCGTCTTCTCATCAGGGTTCCCATGACATCGTTCCCAGGAGGACAGCCCTGACTTGGCAGCATCCTCGGAGACCAGGCTTTCTGTGGGCCGTTCCCACTACTCCTCTTCCTGCTGCCATCCGCCTTCCCCACTGTGGAAATGAAGGGCAAATGGGTAACAATCTTAAGAACACAACTTTCTCTTATTCTCATTGTTTTTCGACTGTCTGCCTGCCCCACTTTTAAACACCCAGCGGACTCCCCCAGGATAACCTCTGCTGCCACTGCAGCCCTCGGTTCCTTTTCCACCTCAGTCCTGCTCACTCCCCCAACTTCTTCCTTCAACCGCCATCACTGCTAAGTGTTTAAGCCCTGGTTCTCTGCGATTTCTCTGCAGAGACCCTGCGAACTTCCTCCACTGTGTTTGGCAGCTGCCTCTCACTCAGGTGCCTCTTCACAGCACGTCTAGTTCTCTTGTCTCTGTTGCCGATGCCTCCCCTGCTTAGTGATCTGCTCTGTTGACATTTACCGCATCTCTATTTACTCCCACCTATGACAGAGACTGACCCAATTACCTCCTCACATTTAGGGAAGGCGGGAGCGAAAACAGGTATTTCTACATCAACCCGGGACATAGTGCTATTTACTGCCAGCACCAGGAGCTACAGGTGGAATTAACGGATGGCGAGGTGAAAATTGGATCACCCTCTAACATCCCCAGCCCGCCTTCATGGTGGGGAAGCAGCATTATTATGTCTTGAACTAAGTGACATGATCTCAAAGAGATCGATGTTTACACATGACTTACAAACAAAACACATTTTGGAGCCAAGCAGCCCAGCTGCTCGCGTGTCTGAACCAGTTTGCCCCCCCAGCAGTGTCAGGACCAGCAGTAACAACACCAACAAACCCAGAGCACCTCCAGTTCTGTGACGAGAAAGCCAGGCCCAGAGAGGTTGAGGATGTAACCCAATGTAACACAGCATAAACAAACACGACCTGGGCTGAGGACTCAGATGTTCCCATTTCCAGGTTTTGAGTCCAGTACTAAATCACCTGCTTTCTGCTGCATATTTTTTAAACAAGTTTTAATCATAAAAGCAGCACATGCTAATAGCTTATCAAAAGCACTGCAGCAGGACGCAAAGGGGAAAGTGTCCGCATCTTAACTCTACTCATCACTGATGGAGGAGACCTGCTTTCTTGTACATTCTTCCGGAAGTGCGTCGCGAGAACACAACATGTTATGCTGGGAAACTGCCTTTTCTTCTTTTCTTCTTGAAGTTGTACCTTGGGTTGTAAATATGTTACCACACTTAGAGCTGCCCTGTTCTTTCTTTAATGGCCGCATTGTATTCTGGACGGCTGCCTCATCCCCTACTGAATCAGTGTCTATTGATTCACAATCAGGTTGTTTTCAGAATTTTTGCTGTAACCAGCAATACTACCATGCGCATTTTCATACATCTTTGCCCACTTTGGAGATATATATACGATGGGCCAAAAGTAGGCTTACAGTTGTTCATATGGAAAATAACACAATAAGTAGTAACACTGTAAAGATAGACTGTGTTTCACACACTCACACTGGAAGCCTGCTCCGGCCCCACCCTGCATGTCCGTGTGAAGCTCCTAGAAGAAGATGTTGCCCAGTTGCCCTCCCCGAGTTTGCACCCTCCCCTCCACCAGGGGTATGAGAGTCTCTTTCCCAGACCTCTACAGACGAGGGGACGATCAGGCTCCTCCATCTCTGTCATTCTGGGAGTCCTGTTGCATTTCCCCTGTTGCATTTCCCCTGCTTCCCTAACGAGTGAGGGCCCACATCTTGGCATGTTTGTTGGCCGTTGTGGATCTTTCTGGGTTGCTTTCCCTCTTCTTGTCCATCATTTAATGGCATTGGCCGTTGTTTGCCTTTTTCCATTTGTGAGAGCTTTTTGCCTATTAAGGAACTTATTCTTCTATCTGTCGTGTGTGTTGCCTATCAAACTTCTTTGTTGTTCGTTTCTGATGAGGATAGAAGGTCAGAGTAGGCGGGGGGGGGGGGGGGGGGGGGGGCGGGACTTTGTCGGTAGCTTTTGGAGAAGGGACAGAAAGTGAAGCTAAATTCTATCTCCCTCCCCAGTTGTCTCTGTACCATGATTCGCGGTAGCAGATGGAGGCTGTGAGTCAGAACAGGTACGAGGCTCCGGTCTCTCCCACTGGACCAGGGTTCAAACGAGGGCATGTATTTAGAGGAAAGAAAACCCATCTGCAAAGAGCACCCAGCTACTTCCCAGATCCACGCTGCAGTTGGCAGCCTGGTCCCATTCCCCAAATGCCACTCCATGTATCTAAAGACCAGACACAAGGTAGCATCTGGCCTACAGGAGCCCCGCAGTTTTACACTGAGGACCACACAGGAAGTGAGGAGGCGGGCCCTGCTGGGGCTGTTCATCTCCAGAAGGCGGGGAAGGAGGGCGTTTCTCTGATTATCACGGGGCCAGCACATCTGTGGGCGCTAAACCCCTGGGGATATATTTTGGCAAAAACTTACAATCCCATTAGTGTGAGAGTACCCTACCACCCTGCCACTACACCCTCTCTAGCCTGGAGTAACCCCAGACGGGTGCTCAGATTCTGCTCAAATTTCTTGAAGACATAAGCAGTCGGATCAATGTTTATTGCAGCATTGATGTGCAAATTAGAAACTAACCCAAGTACCCAGCAATGGGGAATAGTAATAAATTGTTCGCTATCCAAAATATGGAATGCAATGAAGTGTTAAAAGGAACGAGGCTGAACTCTCAGTGTGGGCAGGGAGAGAGGGCAGCGGCGTCTGGGGAGTGAAAACTGCGAGTGCAGGTGGATAGATGTGTAGAATCATATTAGGGCCGCAGGACCCTTCTTTGCTTCCCAAACATATCATCGATCCATCAGCAAATCTCTCCGTTGCAGACATAGACTGAGTCTCTTTTTGTGCATCCCCACTGAGCAGGCAGAACTGCCATCCCCTCTCCCCTGGACTCAGGACAGTCTCCCAAATCTCACTGCTGCTTTCATTGCTCGCTCCCCTCCAATGTGCTGCATGGGGCTGGCTGCCAGAGAAATCATTGAGGATCAAACCAGTTCAGGTCACTCCTCTGCTCAGAACCTGCACTGCTGCAGGACCAGTAAAGCCCCAAGCACCAGGCAATGGCCCAGCCTCTTTCTACCCCCCCCCCCCCCCCGCCCTACACACACACACACACACACACACACACACTCACTCACTCACTCTCTGCTCCCTGCCCTCCCCCCGCCCCTGCTGCTCCAGCTACAGGGTCTCCTTGCTGGCCCTCTTACACAACACGCTCCGCTCCTCCCAGATTCGCTTCCCCCTGGATTGTTCCTGCTGTCACTCACTCCCAGTGGTGGCTGGACTTGGTGTGTCTCCTTTAGGATGGTTTGGTTGCAAGAATCCACACTTACTCAATGGAGCACAAGTCGAAAGGGTTTGTTTATCACAGGGAAATCTCCCAGAACCCCCTGCTTTGAATTGCCTGATCCAGCCCCAGCTCCTCATCGTCTGCTCCCCACAACGGAGGAGCTAGTCTCCTGCCCCACATTCTACGTCCCTTGAAGAGAGGAACTGATTGGCAAAGGTGACGTGCAAATCAATTTGACATAAATCAAATCCTAATTTAAATGCTCCAGAGGCCAGCTCCATAAATATTTAATGGAGGCTTAAAGAAAAATGTTGAGCGCAAAATCCTTTCTGGAAAGTGCAAAATCAAGCCCTCCTCCAAGACTGCTGACCATCCCTGAGCTGAAACAATGGGTTCTGCATGTGGGGGCTGCCTGTAAACCCAACCTGCTGTCTCCTTTCCTCCAATCAGCGGAGGGAAAGGGGACTCAAGTAATCCCCGAAGTTTCCCAGGATTCGAATTCCCCAAACATTTCCCACCACCCACCCACCCACCCACCCACCTCAGCTGCTTTGTTTTTTGTTTGTTTGTTAGTTGTTTGCTGGCAGCCCAAACCCCACACTGCAGCAGTTTCTTGCCTTCTCTTGTAGCAGCTGGCTTTCACCCTCTTACCTCCTCAATAACATTGACTCATTTTTTTACCCCAACCCCATCACTGCTCCCTTCTCTACCCAGGAACGTTCTGCCTCCCACGCCCATGGGGGGGGGGGGGGTGTCACACTGCTTCCCTAGAAATGCCACGATGACCCCATCCCTTCTCAGCTCTTAGATTTGAGGAGTAGGGCTCTGTGGTCATTGAGTACTTCAGCGCCAGGCGGGGGTGGATTGGAAGGATAAGGAAATACCCAGAAACTCACAGGATGCAGACAAGCAAGGGGCCAGAGAGGCCTACGCTGATGGTTTTAAATCCTTCTTGGGACTGGGACACTTGGAGAAGCTGAAAAGCTGCAGACACTTTTCCCAGAAAAATCATATCACGCGCATACGACAGCACCAGAGTTGCTGCTTAACCTCGGACACCTTGAGTTAGGGAAGGGGACCCCATTCTCTGGAGGGACTTCAGGCGCTCAGCATGGATGCCGCACCAGGTTACCCTCTCTGATTTAGTGCACACCCCTTCATTTTTATTTTAGTGATGGGACCCTGAGGCTCAGGGTGGGGAGGTGACATTCTGAAGGCCACACAGGGAGTCAGTTACCCCGGGGGAGAGTCTCAACTCTCAGTCTCTCTTGTTTTATCCCCTGCACCCCACGTACGCAGACCCTCTCACCTGTCTCCTGATTAAACAGCCAATTGATTCCCTCTGAGGCAAAGCGACCGGTGTGGCAGATAAAACTCTGTCGTCTAAATATCTAAATTAAATCCTTGTAAAGACGTCACATGGAAGTGTTGCTAAACCCAGCGGCCCCGGGCAGGGAAGAGCTGTTGGTCTTATCTGTACGGTCTGGGCTGAATGATCCGTTTCCAGCAGTGCAGGGAATGGAGGCATGGAAAGGCGGAGAGTCCCGTGGAGAGGGCCTGAGTCCTGGCTGTTGGCCTTGAAAAGGTGCAGCTCCGAGGGGGGAGGCTGTCCTGAAAAGGATTGTCCAGGTGTTGCAGACAGGCCCTGTGTGAAAGCGCAAATGAGCTGCCCAAAATAGATGCGATTCCTCTTGGTGGTAATTGCAAGCGGGGTTGGTGAAAGGCTTTGTATGGAGAGCACAGGAAGGGCAGAGCTGGGACATAAAGAGGATTTTTCATTGTGGAGCCAGGAGTGAGGAAGGGATTTTTCCTTTTGTTTTTTGTTTTGGTCTTTTCCAAAGAGAAAATGGTCCTATCTGGTGGACATGAAATGGAGGTGCTGAAACCCCCCACAGGGGGCGCTGTTCTGGCAGCAGGAAAATGATGCATAGAGAAGTGGAGAGGAGCCATGAGTTCCCTTGGTTGTCAGGGTGACCTTGCTCCTGATTCCTCTGCCCCAGCTTTGGTTTTCTCATCTGTACAATGGGAATGAGTGGTAGATCTTAAAAACTTAGTGTTGAACCAAAGAGACCAGGAACAAAAGAGCACCTACTGTGTGATTCCATTTGTATTCAGCACACAAACAGGCAGAACTCATCTGGAAGTCAGAGAGGTTGGGAAAGGGAGACGAGAGAGGGACAGAAAGTGAGTGGGGTTGGGGCTGGGGGTGAGGGTGCTCTGGGTGTCTGGAATATTGGGTTTCTTAATTGGTGGAAATTCATTGAGCTCTATCTTGATGATTTAGAGACTCTTCTATAAGTGTGTTAAGTTTTACTTAAAAGTTTACTTAAAAAAGGAAGAAAATGAATTTATGCTGTGCGCATAGTTTCTTAGAGAAGATGGAACCGGTAGGCAAATGGCAGAAAATAGAAGAATGATGGCAGAGAGGCAGAACGACAGTCATGGGAAATCAGCTGATTCGTCGCGAGGGGAGAGGTGTGGTTTCATCAGAGTGTGGCCTCAGAGGCCAGGACTCCTCGGACACCTTGGGTCCTCTTTGTGGGCAGGAAGCTGGGTAGACTAGAGCTTCCCAAGGACCTGAGACATGGGATGCAGGGTGTGCACCACTGCCCCCCAGTGGCCAGAGATGCCAGAATCCCTCTCATGAGGCTTGAGAATTCAGGCTTTTGCCTTAACCCACCAGGGACTCCTGCCTGAACTGAAGTTAGGAAAAGGATGTGTTTGTGCAGGATCAAAAGAGAAGAATGCTGGTTTTCTTTCTCTTATAAAGAAGCCTCCACTCCACCCCCTCATGAAGACTTCATGCTTATTTGCTCATTAAAAAACAACAACAAAAACTTTTCAAGACCCTTCTCTGCTGGGGACTGATCTAGGTACTAGGGATCAAGTACAACCAAGGTTATCACCCCAATGGGCCAGGATTCTAGGTGGTTGTTTAAGGCAAAGAGATGGTCCCCACAGGACTCCTTTCACAGGGAGACAGTCCCTAAAGCAGCAGCAAAATGTAAGCCAGGTGCCAAGCAGGACTCCCTGGCTGCAATGTTAGCTGAATGTGTACTTGACATGGAAGAGGGAAGCTTTACTAGACGTAGATTTCAGACATCAGGGAACTGAGTTGCTCGCCACAGGCAGGGAATGCTGGCAGAGGGATTGTGAAATGTACAAAGCTTTGTTATGTACATCTCATGCTGAGGCCCAGAGAACCTGTACGGATTACGGTGCTTTCAGCTGCAGGTTCCAATAAAACGCAATGGAAAGTGGCTTAGGTAGTATTGGAAGTGTATTCTCCCACTTAACAGAAGTCTGAGGGAAGGCTGGTTAATCAGCAACTCACCGGGACCTCAGCTTAGCTCTGCCATTCTCATGGTGTGAAGCTGTTTTCCCTCACTACTGCGAGATGGTTGCAGCCTCTCCAGCCATTGCATGCAAACACAGGGAGACACAGCATCCTCTCCCATGTCCTGTTGTAAGAATAAAGAAAGCCTTCCCTCTGGGCTCCAGGATTCTATCACATGCTTGTACCCAGGCCAGTGGCTTTCCGTGATTGGCTTTGATCAACTGAGACTCATTCTGTGGCACTGCAGGGGGGCCCAGGCTCCCCTGATGAGGCGTGCTCTCCCCGCCCCGCCCCCCAACCCAAAGGCCTAGACAGAACCAGGATTCTGGTTAACAAGGATGCATCCTCAGATCACAAAATGGAGAGCAACTGGATGCCTTTGGGCAGCTCCCCACTGAGAGTCGAATGATAGAGGAAGGGGTCACAGGTCTCGGGTGCCATGGCCAAGGGCCACTTATGTTTTAGGAGAGCGGAGCTAGAGAAGCCCTGGGCATCATCCCAGCAGTAGCCCACAGGCGCTGAACGCATGGTGCACACCAGGCTCGGGTCCCTGGAGCAGCCGGTGTGACCTCAACATGCAAATCAGATCATGTCACACGCTGCGTAAGACCTCCCAGCATCTTTGCATTATTCCCAGAAGCCCTATCTCGCCACCCCAGGTCCTAAATGGCCTGGCCTCTACCTCCAACTTCCACATGCACTCATTCTACTTTCCCTCTCATCTCTTTGCTCCTACCGCTCTGGACTGCTTTCCATTTCTTCATTGCTTCAGACCCAACACATAATAGTCTTGATAAATATTTGTTGCATGGATAAATGCTGTTTTCCAGCCAAAAATCTTACCTCTCCCCCCCTCCCCACACATTCTAGTTAATTCCTGCTTATGCTTCCTCCTTAACAATTTCTTCTCTTCTTGCAGATGAAACCCTCCCTATAATTCTCTTTCATTGGCCTCTAGACTTTTCTGCTCCTACTTATCAAGGTTGTTTTGATGTATTTGTGTGATTATTTGCTCAATGTCTGTTTTTCTCCATCTATGTGTGCATTTCAGGGGGACTGTTTGTCTTTCTGTCTCTCCCTGGCTACACTTCCAGGGCCTGGTCTATCCAGGGCTCAAGTATGGTACCCGAAGCCCTGAGAAGGAGGTGGTCTGCCTGTCGCCCTCCAGCGTGGTGGGGCTGACGAGGGCCCGAGCCCGCCTCTCAGCCTCCAGCCCCCAGTTCTTCCTGGAGCTGGCTGCTCCTTGCTCAGAGAAGCTGCAGGCTCCTGGTGCATCCATGCAGTTACCAAAGGTGCCCTCTCTGGGTGGTTGGATTCGGGCTGATGCAGCCTGCCAGCAGGGCACACAGGCTGGTGGAGGGGGTCTGGGCTGGGTTTCAGCCCTGCCACCCCCTCGGCCAGGGCCCGTGTGCAGTTAGTTTATCGGTTGCACAGAAGCCCTGCTCTTCCCAAGCCCCTGCTTTGTGCACTTTCTGCCCCACACGTTTCCTGTGTGTCCTGGCTGGCCCCCTCCTCCAACAAGCGCTTGTCAGCTTTGATCTTTTAATCCGGGATTGGCCAGCGCATGATTGACGTGCCTTTAAACTGAGCCTCCCTGGGGCTGAGACCTGCTATCATTGGAGAGAGCAGGGACAGACAGGCTGGCCAGGCCTCTAAGCTGGATCGTGGGGCCTCCGGTTCTTCTCTGCTCCCTCGACATCCCAACCTGACTGCTGCTGGGGGTGTACCCTGCTTGTCCTCGGGGCGCTCCCGGGAAGCTCTCTGTCTCCCCATCCAAGTGCTGCGGCCACAGGTTGAGAAGGGGACCCTTTGTTGATAAGCACTTATTGTGAGTCAGGGCCTGTCCTGGGGCCTGGACTAATAGGAAGGATGAGAGAACGTGTCATCCCCACACAGAGCTCACGTTCTATTTGGGGAGGCACCTGAGCCCCAAATGACAAGGTAAACTGAGGAGTGCTTCAGTGGGGTGTGGGGAGAGTGTTCTGGGCATCTAGAGCAAAGGCATGTAACGTGTGTGTGTGTGTGTGTGTGTGCATGCGCAGGGGAACAGAGGATAAAGATTTCCAGAAGAAATAACACTCGCACTGAGACTTTAGCCAAACAGGAAGTGTAGGGGTGGTGAGTGGGGGGGTGGGGGGGGGGGGTGCTGCAGCAGAGGAGTAGCATGTGCAGAGACCAGGGAGTACCGGGAGCGCTGCCTGTCGTCCAGCTGGAGTGCCCAGGCTGAGGGGTGAGCAGCGAGAGATGAGGCTGCGTCTAGATCACAGAGGTGCTGGTTCTTGATCATCACCCGTCAGTCCAGCCATTGAGTCATTTGGAGCCCAGCACGGGCTAGGGGCGGTCCCAGGATCAAACAGAAGTAGTTCTTGCCTTCATGGTCCGTCAGAATCCATCTTGTTACAACGTGGTCTTTGTTTTGAAGTTGAAGTATTTTCAATCCTTTGCCAGTGAGAGGAAGTGTGGATCGTCACCGCCTAAGCCCTCTATACCAGTGGTTCTCAACCTTCCTAATGCCACGACCCTTTAATACAGTTCCTCATGTTGTGGTGACCCCCAATTTCATTGTTACAAATTGAACATAATTAAAGCATAGTGATTAATCACAAAAACAATATGTAATTATATATGTGTTTTCCGATGGTCTTAGGCAATCCCTGTGAAAGGGTTGTTCGACCCCCAAAGGGGTTTCGATCCACAGGTTGAGAACCGCTGCTCTATACCCTCTGTTCTTCCTGCAGTGATAGCACATGCTTTGGTGGTAATGACACTTGCCACGTAGGCCAGAATCACATCACTACGAGCCTTTTCTCCTCCAGGGAATGGGAGCCTTGAATTAAATGCAGGCACAACAGGGTCGGTCAGGGACACAGGAAGCAGGCTGCCAGGTACCCTGGTGGGAGTGCATCCCCATATAGGGAGCCCTTTCTCAGTGAGGACGACCTTGGGCTAATGGCCCATCCCTCAGGGCCCCACACAGCTTCCCAAGGCCTTGCTGGGTGGGGTTTGAGAGCAGAAATCCATCAGCCTCACGACTAAGCTGGGGAGTGTTCTGCTCTCTAATGGGGTCCCTGGCTGGGGGACAGATGAAACCGAGCAGCGACAGGAGGGCAGAGGTAACTAAAACACGAGAGAAAATCCACAGCGAGTTTCCACTGCCTTTCAGAACCGTGATCCTCACAATTCCCTCTGCTGCCAGCTGCACGCAAGGTCAGACACGGGGGATTTGTAACGAGCAACTCGAAGAACCTGGGGTGCGTCACAGGAAGGAAGGACCTGCGCCAGGGAGGGTGGCAGTTTCAGCAGCCAGCAGCTCCTCCAGGAGAGCTCTGAGGACAGCACAGGGCTCGGGGGTGCACCCCAGTGATTCTGCACTCGGGCGGCCAGGCACGATGCGTAGCAAACAAGGGCCGTGTCCTGAGCAGAAAATTGAGTTCTGGCTTAGTAGTTTATTCCATTGTTTTTTGTTTTGTTTTGTTTTTAATGTTTTTGTTGATTTCAGAGAGAGAGGAGGGGAGAGAGAGAGTTGGAAACATCAGTGATGAGAGAGCATCATTGATCAGCCGCCTCCTGACCCCCTCTACCCCCACCACTAGGGATGGAGCCTACAACCTGGGCATGTGCCCTGACTGGGAATCGAACCGTGACCTCCTGGTTCATAGGTCGACACTCAACCACTGAGCCACACCAACCGGGCCCTTTTGCCCATCTACACTAATAAAAGAGAAACATGGTAATTGGCGTACGACCGCTACCCTTCCCATTGGCTAATCAGCGTATCCTTATGCAAATTAACTGTCAGCCAAGATGGCGGCCGGCAGCCATGCACTGAAGCGAACAGGGAGGTTTGCTTCCTCCAGGAACTGCAGACTCCAACGTTCCCCGCCTCACTTGCCGGCCTCTCAACTGCAACTCTAAGCAACTATTACTATGTTGCAAATAAGAAGCTAAACAAAACTGGCTTTCAGTCAGCCCTGGACCGCAACATTGTATCCATGTTTTCAGCAGCGAGGCCTCAGAGCTAAAGCTGGCCCAAAATAAAAAATAAAAAAAAGAAAACAAGGAGCGGTTGGGAGCTTTTAGTCACCTGCCAGCGGGAAAACAGCCCTCAGCCCCTCAGCCAGCCTGGCCAGGCACCCCAGTGGGGACCCCCACCCTGATCCAGGACACCCTTCAGGGCAAACCAGTCGGCCCCCACCCATGCACCAGGCCTCTATCCTATATAGTAAAAGGGTAATATGCCTCCCAGCACCGGGATCAGCGGAGCAGCAAGGCTCCTGGCACTGGGATCAGCAGAGCAGCGAGGCTCCCGGCACCGGGATCAGCGTGACAGGGGGCAGCACCCAAACCTCCTGATCAGCCCTGCTCTGTGCCTGATAGGGGAGGAGCTCCCCAATCCCCCGATTGCCCTGCGGCTCTGTGTGTGACAGGGTGCAGCGCACCAACCCCCTGATCGGCCCTGCTCTGTGTGTGACAGGGTAGAACCATAACCTCTCCATCGGCCCTGCCCTGAGTGTGACAGTGGTGGCGCCCCAACCCCCTGATCGGCCCTGTTCTGTGGGTAATAGAGGGTGGCGCCCCAATCCCCCTCCACGGGCCTTGCTCTGTGTGTGACAGGGTAGAGCCATAACATCCCCATTGGCCCTGCCCTGAGTGTGACAGGGTGCAGCGCCCCAACCCCTTGATCCGCCCTGCTCTGTGTGTGACAGGGGGCGGTGTCCCAGCTCCCCTATCAGCCCTACTCTGTGAGTGACAGCGGGGAGCTCCTCAACCCCCTGATGGGCCCTGCTCTGTGAGTGACAGGGGGCAGCACCCCAACCCCCCTGATGGACCCTGCTCTGTTAGTGACAGGGGGCGGTGCCCCAACCCCCTGATCGGCCCTGCTCTGTGAGTGACAGGGGGCAGCGCCCCAACCCCCTGATCGGCCCTGCTCTGTGCGTGACGGGGTGGCGCCACAACCTCCCCATTTACCCTGCCTTGAGTGTAACAGGGGGCGGTGGCCCAACCCCCCATCAGTCTATCCTGAGCGTGACCGAGAGTGGCATTGCAACCTCCCGATCCGCCCTGCTCTGTGCATGACAGGGTGGCGCCCCAACTCCCCAATCGGCCCTGCTCTGAGCCCGACCAGGGGCTGCACCTAGGGATTGGGCCTGCCCTCTGCCACCCGGGAGCAGGCCTAAGCCAGCAGGTCGTTATCTCCCGAGGGGTCCCAGACTGTGAGAGGGCACAGGCCGGGCTGGGGGACCCCCCCCCCCCCCCCCGAGTGCACAAATTTTTGTGCACCGGGCCTCTAGTTTTTAAAATAAAAGGCTGCTCACTATTTTAATATGATAAGGGTTTTATTAACCATTTGTCATGCACAGTTTTGATGCTGTTTTTCTTGAATCACGATCTCTTCCCTCCCCTCCGCCCCTCCCCCCTCAACTTCATTGTTTATAGTATATTCCATGTTGTGGAGAAATTTGCAGCTGCCTGGTTTTTTGGTTTTGGAGTATTTTTTAAAATACGTTTTTATTGATTTCAAAGAGGAAGGGAAAGGGAGAGAGAGAAAGAAAGAAACATCAATGTTGAGAGAATCATTGATTGTCTGCCTCCTGCACGCCCTGCACTGGGGATCGAGCCCACAACCCGGGCATGTGCCCTGACTGGGAATCGAACTGTGACACTCACCCACTGAGCCATGCTGGCTGGGCAGTTTTGGAGTATTAATCTTCCTTCCCTGCTTTCCTTGTAGAATTGCTTCCTTATCATGGAAATTGAAAAAAAAATTGCACCAAGGTATCTGGGTGTTTGTCTCCTCATCTCCCCCCGGAGCTTGCTAAGTGTTTGATTGGCAGAGAGAAGCACTTAGCCCAGCGGCGTTTCCCTCGCCGTTTCTTGATGCTCTCGCTCTCCTCATTCTACAGTAGTGGACGTCATGGGTCTCTTCTCTATGTCTTTTATTTTTCCTTTTTTATTTACCTGTTTCTGAATTAGGGAAGGTTCTCTCAAGCTTCTCTTTACATTTCTTATTTGATCCTCTGTAATATGCAATGGACTGCTTAACGCTTCTATTGGAATTTTATTTCCAATTCAGCAACATGTTTTTCGCTTGCATGGCCTCCTCCAGGTTCATAGGTCCCCTCTGTGGTGATCTCTAGAGGCAGAGAAGCAATGTCTTCTCTCATCTCATCGAGGAAATTTCTGAACATTCCTCCATAGCAGCTCTGCCTTACACTGAGACTTCTTTCTTCCCCTTCTTCTCAACTTCACCTTTTTCTCACTTGGCCAAACTTTGTTCTCTGTTGGCTCACTCTTACAGTGCGAGGTCCGTGGTTATCGTAAAGCGGAAACCTGCATGGACTCTAAGAGGGATTTGGTAGATCTTTGATTGGATATTTCAAGCCACATGAAAGGAAAAGGGGAACATTAAATTCATTGTCATTTTCCTTTTCATAGAGTCAGCTGCTTGGAGAGATAAGAGAAGGAGCCAGAGCCAGCAGATATCTTTGGCAAGGAGATGTGCCTGGGGGAAAGGGTTGCCTTTGTTTGTGGGGAAGCCAGAGGCGGCCCGTCTTAGGCCAGCAGGGTCCCAGCGATGCTCTGCCGTTTGTCACACTCCAAGTAGGAATCAGGGCTGGTCCCACTTGTGGCCACTGGCTCCACTTCCATTCCCAAAGGTCCTGCCGGCTTCCCAAGCTGCCCTGGTGGCCTCCTGGCTGCCAGCAGGTGTAAGTCCCAGCCGGGCGCTCTCCCATGTGCTCCCGGGCCCGTTGTTCCAACACACAGAAACCCGCTGCGGAGCTGGGCTTCTCCCAGGCTCCCCCTGTGCACCCCACACCTTGCTGCTAGGCTTCCGTTTCCTCTGGCTTGGGAGTGGCCGTCCTCAGCCTGCAGCACAGTATCTTGTTCGCAGTCTTTTTGTCATCCCCATGGCAGTTTGGGGACCACACAGGGAAGGCGAGGGTAACAGCCTTGAGGAGTTCTCGATTGGCATTGTGATTCTGAGTAGTGCCCAAGGGAATACTTGCTCAAGGTGAGGGTGAAGGAGAGGGGGTATATGCAGGTAAGAGCAGGAAGGCAAGGAGAGAGGGAAAGAAAGAAAGAAAACACAGCCCTGCTGGGTGGCTCAGTTGGTTGAGCATTGTACTGTGCACCGAGAGGTCGCCTGTTTGATTCAGGTCAGAGCACTTGCCAGGGTTATGGGCTTGATCCCCAGTAGGCGCTGTGCAAGGGGCAGCAGATCAATGTTTCTTTCTCTCTCTCTTCCCTTTCCTCTCGCAAATCAATAAAAATATTTTTTTTTAAAAAGAAAGAAAGCACAGAATAGAAAGGACAATGGCCCACACAGTGCCCTATGGCACCTCCCACTGCTGTAACCAACGGGGCGAGGATTCCTAGGGTGGTCCCAGGTCCTCCGGGGGTATTTGAGGAACTCGGTGATGCTAAGGGTGCTGTTCTGGGTGATCTCCTTGCTAGCCCCCTTCACTCTGCACCCACTCTTCTGGGGAGAGGACACACAAAGGATTTTTCATGTTTTTGTCTTAGAAGTGGGTTGTGATGGGAGCAGCAGGAGCAATCCAAAGCAAGGCAGATATCCATGCCCCCTACTGGTGAAAACAAGGAGAACGTCACCTCTTTCCCCCCAGTTCTTGGGTAGGTCACTGCTTTAGCTTCTCTTGTTCAAATGGGGTTGAGAGAATTGTGGCAGAAGGGGAAGGGAGGGAGGGAGACAGAGAGCGGGAGAGGGAGACCTCAGAATGAACATCAGCCAGACTGCAAAGTGCTGGACCATGTGAGGAGGAAAGTACTCCAGGAGTTAGGGACCATTATCAGAAAATAGATTTTCCTGTCCAGAATGCAGAGCAGACAGCAGGGCCTCGTAAGTGAGACTGGAGGAAGATTGGGAGACAAGGAGAGAGACAGGGCGCCACTCACCCTTCAGGAGGAGGCCTGGCTTTCTGTGGGATTATTTATAGATGCCCGTGTGCCTTCCCCTCACATTACAGTCCGGGTAAGAAATTATCCCGGGCCCACCCAGGAAAACGGGTCTGTGTGGGCCAGGATTGCATTGCCCAGGGCCACGCCAGCCCATGGCATTTCTTCATGGGTCCACACGGCTGGTTTATGTATATGTGTGCCCTGTGGGTGTGTGTCTATCCGCTTCCGGGCTGTGTCACCACAGGGACCCCTGGCGGATCGTATCTGGGTTGCTCGGGCCCGGTAGCTTAGTCACTTAGAGAAGGAGAAGGAAGGCATGAAAATGGGTCTGTGCTGCTCTGAGCACTCAGCGCCCAAGTCTGGGGCTGGTGGTTGAGATTCATGGGTTCTCATTCCATCCGTACCCATCAGCTGCTGGATGCATAAATGTGGCTGATGCATCGCCTGGCTGGGTCTGTTTGCTCCACTGCAAAACAAGGGTGGTCATATTCCCGCTGGCCCAGCTGGCCAGTGAGGTGGGATTGTGGCTGGAATGCTACAGGAGAGACTGACGCGGGCCGGAGGTAATAGCACTACTATATCCACCTACTTGCGCACATGCAGACATTTATGGAGCAACTGCGATGGGCCATGCACTTTGGTAGGTGTGATCATGGGGGGCCCTTCCCCATCTCTGCTCTGCTCACAGCAAGTGTCTGCGCCCACAGCTCGCCCTTCTCCCTGTCCTGCTTGTAGACGTGCTTCTTTATCCTCGAAATTCCGAACATTTGCCAAGATGTCTAGGTGTTTATCTTTTCTCATTATTTGTTCCCAGAACTTGCTAAGTCCATTTGATTTGCTACCAGAAGTCATTCTTCCACTCAGCCAAGTTTCCTTCATGATTTCTGCGTGCTCTGTTCTCTCCTCCTCAGCCAGAATCGAGGTGTCCTGGATTCGTGCTCCCCATCTCTTCTTTTATCTGCTTCTTTTTCACGTCTCCATGGAGTGCTGCAGGGGTTGGTGTCCCCAGGAATTTGCTAAAGGGTATTCCCGCCGCCTGGTGAGACCCAGTTCCTCATGGCTCTCTCTGGAGAGCCGCTACGATTCTCCCTCACCGCCTTCCGTGGGGGGCTGGGAGGAGCTGCACTGGCCTGTGATGTCCAGGTCTCTCTTGATAACTTGCGCCACCGACGGAGGACAGGTCCCTCCCAGCAACTCTAAATCAAGAGCATGAGCAGGAGGCCAGAGAGCGGAGGAGGTCAGATGGGACTGGGTGCAAACACAACAGGCGTCATCTCAGCCTTTACTCTGGGGAACACGAACAACTGAATCAAATCAGTCTCGTGGCCCATCGCAGCATCGACGCCCCGTGTCCTGCCAAAGAGCCCCCCCCCACCCCCTCGGAGCACAGAATAAAAGGCCACTGAAGCCCAGTGGTGATGCTGACACAGGCACAGCGCTGGCAGGAGCCATCCGTGGTGCAGCCTGTGGGAAGGGCACACACGCGTGTCTCCTGCTGGGCCTGCGGGGTAGGTGGTCCCTAGCTGGTGGAGTTAAGGGTGGCCTGTTTTCTTCTGGTTTTGGCATGTTTCCGATGTCCCATGATAGCACGTTTGCCACACGTATGATCGGTATTGTTATTAGTAGTTTAAGGAGTTTAGTGTATCACGCGTCACAGCGAAGTGTAGGGTGGCCAGCTGGTACCGGTTTGCCCAGGACTTCTTCCGGGTTTGAGCACCCAAAGGCCCCCCTTCCGGGACCCCCCAGTCCTGGGCACACTGAGGTGACCTGGGCACCAGGTAGGCTTCCTGTGTGCATTAGCTTTTGATCTTCGTGAAATCCTCGTGCGAGGAGAGGTGTTCACACACCACCCGTCAGAGCACAGAGAGGTGAATTCATTCGCCTGAGACACTCAGCGCCTTAGTGCAGAGCGGGATTCAGATCCGGCTCTGTCTGGGTCGAGTGAGTCCATGCGGGTTGTAGTCTGAAACCTCAATGTGCACGACTTCGGTTAAGCCCCTTGTCTCTGCCTCAGTTTCCTCACTTGTCAAGGAGGGTGATATCCCCTGACTAAGGGCACAGGGAGGTGAGGAAGCCCCAGAGAAATGGTAGATGGGGATGCACTTCCGCGGTCACTCCTGTGAGTTCCCATGTTGCCTCTGGAATACCAAGGACGTCTCCACTCAAGGCTGAAAGAACAGCACGGAGGTTAGAAGAAGCCCTGGGATCCGGAGCCCACGGGCATCTCCAGGCTGGGCTGTTAGACGAGTAAGGTGCTCGGGGAGGTTGGTCCCCAGACCAAGAGCCCTGGGGTTCTGTGGCTTCTGTGGATGCCTTTGGGGGGCAGGCAGGCCTGGTGGAGAGGGGAGGAGAAAGGTCTGAGTCTGGAGGAGAGAGAGAGGAGTGAGAAAAAAGGAGAGAGGCGGGGAGGCGGCAAGAGAAGGCAGCGTGATAGAGAAACAAGACTTGCAATCAATGTGAGGGATGCTATGGAAATTACTTTTTGAATGGCATTTAATTGCTTTATTAGTGTAATCTAGTTGCAGTGTGATTTGATTCAGACCTCCGATGTGTGTGATCCAGCGCCCACCAAGGGCTCTGCCAGTCTTTACACACAGCAGCAAACGGCTACCTGAGAGGAGGAGGTGCTGGTGGGTGATGGGAGATGAGAGGGAGAGCGGAACGGAGGGGAGAGCGGGAGAGAGAGAGGAAGGAAGAGAGAAAAAGGAGGGAGGGCAGAAAGAAGGTGGGCAAGGAGGGAGAGAAGCTATGGGAAGAGAAGATGTTGGTCTCATTACTGGTAGTAAGACTGGGCTCCGCCGTATGGATGTGGGGACCAAGGGCTGAAAGGTGGACACACCCACAGTCTTGCAGTTGGTGCGGAGCTGGGATTGGAGCCCGGACCTGCCTGCCTGCGCAGACCTTCCCTGGACTCCAGCGTCCTGTTCGGAACCTTCCCAAGTTATCAGCATCTCTGGCCGGTTCCTCCTGAATTGACATCAGCCACATCTTTGATGCAAATGCCTGGTTCTGAGAGGGAGAGAGGACAGAGTATATTGTGACCTAGACTTCAGAACTCCTGGGCCTTTGTCACTGCCCCAATCCCCATCCACCCTTAGGTTATACACCCAGGCACATGCACACACTCACGCATCCTCCATCTCCGTCTGTAATGTCAGAACCTACGTAAATGTGGCTGAGAGTAACCGGCTGGGAACACAGGCCGGCGTTATCTCTAATGCCGATTCCAGGGACCTGTGTTTGTCATCGGTGCCACATGACTGTTTATGGAACTGAAAATGCACGTACAGCTAATGAGCTGTAATTCTGGAGCGCTCCTGTCTTGATTGGGACTAATTATTTTTATAAAGATAACAATTAACAATCCTGTGACCCACCGATGGGGCAGCGAGGCCGGCTCCGGGCACCATTAATCATCCAGGGCTGGTGTTCAGGACCCCTCCAACTCTTCTCAGCCAGGACAGGGGGAGAGGGCAGAGTTCCTAGCTACCCTCGGGAGAGAACCTCCCTGTGGCCCCTGGGGGTGGGGGTGGGGGTGGGGGGAAGGAGGAAAGCACCAGTGTGGCCCCTTAGCCAGAACAGCTCATGGCTTCTGTCCACCATGAAGCTCACCTGAGTCTCACCTGGGATAAGCCCAGTCTCGATTTGAATTCCTGCTGTGGGGGCGTCAGCACTTGGCAGTTTCAAAGTGTCCCTTTCCCGAGTGTCTGGATGTACCCTCAGCACAGTGCTGTGCGGCAGGAATTAGAAACCCCAAACCCCGTTCTACTGTTGGGGAAACTGCAGATCGGGAGCAGCCGTGGGGGAGCGTGCTCCCGATCACACACCTGGAGAGTGTGGCCAAGCAGGATTAGGAATTAGGAATCTGGTCCCCAACCCAGCCCCAGAGCAGAGCTGGGCCCGTGTCCTCAGAGGAAGGAGATGGGTCCCAGTGCCGTATTCCTTTCTGCTTCTTTCTAAAATCGGGTCATCAAGACGTATTCAGCCCATTTGAGGGGGTGAAGGTAGTAGATAAAGTGGCAAGAGCAAGCGTGAATTGTGAGCTGGTGGTGGGGAAGGGGTGAGGGTGTTATTCTCACAAACTTCCTAAATGGGAAGTCCAGGCAAAGGGAGCTGCGCCAGAGCCCTCCTCCTGCTCCTGTTTGTTACCTGATCTGATGTGGGAACTAACTCCTCTGAGCCCCGGTTGCCTTACTGGTAAAATGAAGATGACAATAACACCTGCATAAAGAGGGTGTGAGGACCCATTCATTCATTCATTCATTCAGGGAGTACGCATTGAGCACTTACTATGTGCCGGACATTGTTCTAGACGTTAGAGATGTCGCAGTCACTATGAGGAAGTCTCGGCCCTCGTGAAGCCTCAATGTTAGTGCGAAGAGAGAGGCCATAGGCGGGTGTGCAAGTCAATGCGCAGTGTTATGGATGGTGGGAAGCGCTGAGGAGAAAGGTGAGTTAGGGTAAAGGGGTTAGGGAGGGCCTGGCCTGGAGAGGGGTCCCTGTTGGCCATTACAGCCTGTTCACATCTGGTGTTTAAGGAAAGCCTCATGGTGAAGTGACACGGAGCAGAGATTTGAAGGAAGTGTGGGAGCCACCAGGTGACATCTGGGGTAAGGCATCGCAGGCGGGGATGTGCCCGTGCGAACGCCTAGAGGTGGGAGCGCCCTTGGCCAGCAGGATGGAGCCAGTGAGAGAGGCGGAGAGTGATGTGACGAGATTAGAGAGGCAACAGGGTCTGTGTGTGCAGTGGGTTTCGGTGATTTTAGGACTTTGATTTACACTCTGAGTGAGATGGGAAGCCCGAGCTGAGGAGTGACAGAATCTGACTTCCACTGCGAAGGGTGTCTCTGGCTTTGGGGTGGGGAATAGACTTAAGGGGACGAGGACAAGGACTGAATAAGAGAACGCACGCGGAGCCCTTCACACAGAGCTGGCGCGCTTGCAATGGTCAGTCACACATTGGTCTGCTTGGCTGGGGATTAAACTGCACACATTTACTTGCTCACAGTTCTGGAGCCTGCAAGTCCAAGATCAAGGTGTCGGCAGGGTTGCTTTCTTCTGAGGCTTCTCCCCGTGGCTAAGCCACAGCCACCTTCTCGCCGTGTCCTCAGACGGTCATCCCTTGGTCTCTGTGTCGTCTGTGTCCTCATCTCCTTTGGTTATGAGGACGCCAGGCCTGCTGGAGTAGGGCTCCCCCGTATGACCCCATTTCACCTCACTTAGTCTTTAAAGGCTTTAGCTCCAGAAACATCTGAGGTCCCGGGGGTTGGGACTTCAGTGTATGCATTTGGAGGAGACACAACTTAGCCCCCAAATAATAATAATAATAATAATAATAATAATAATAATAAGAGTCATGATAAATTATTGTTACATTATCCTCATGGTCCCTTTAGGATCTCTCTTGTCTAGGCCAGTCACGTGCTCTTCATATCCGAGCAGCACCTTTCCGGGACTGACACAGCCTTTGAGGCCCCACTCCCTGTACTCTCTAGTCCAGCGGTTCTCAACCTGTGGGTCGAGACCCCTTTGGGGGGTCGAACGACCCTTTCACAGGGGTCACCTAAGACCATAGGAAAACACATATATAATTACATATTGTTTTTGTAATTAATCACTATGCTTTAATTATGTTCAATTTGTAACAATGAAAATACATCCTGCATATCAGATATTTACATTATGATTCATAACAGTAGCAAAATTAGAGTTATGAAGTAGCAACGAAAATAATTTTATGGTTGGGGGTCACCACAACATGAGGAACTGTATTAAAGGGTCTCGGCATTAGGAAGGTTGAGAACCACTGCTCTAGTCCACAGGCATTTATATGTTCTCTGTGCCAGGGTCCGGGATACTGCGCTGAGCAAGTAGGCAGTCGCTCCGTTGACCTTGACATGACACGGTTTCCCGAACCTTCTCCGTCTCTCACAGTCTGTTCTGGATCTGCCCCGGGTCTCCTTTCAAGACCCATTTGCTGGTCGCCCACATGTGCCAGGCACTGTGCCAGGCTTTGGTGGTGATGATAATGATGGCAAGACAGGGCTCTGTTCTCAGGAGCCCCTGGGGTGTTCAGTGCTGCTAATCACACAAACAAGCCCGCCATGGCACGTCGGTGGCTGCTAATAAATTCTCCTCTTGAGTTAGCATATGTGTCTTTTGGACACCTTGTAATTCAACGGCGTGTAGCGGGGGGAGTGCAGGCGAGAGACAGGCCTGTAGGGGAGGCGTCTTTGGGCACAGGAGCCTGAACACACAGTGTCTCGTTGATGGCTTACTCGGCTGGTGTCCACTGGTTTATTGAGAACTGGAGTCATGTCTGTCATTTCTCACTGTACCTCCCGTATGTGGCTTCGTGGCGGGCACACGGTCGTACTCAACAAATATTGCGCAATACATAGATGGACCTCAAAGTGCGTGGTCCAACTTGGAGGCCACTCACCAGCTCTGGCTATGTAGATTTAAATTAAAAAGTAAGTGAATTAAATTGTACGGTTACGTGTGCTATTCATTTATTATCAACACTAAACACCCACTTCCTCAGTCGTCTTCGCCACATTCAAGTGCTCAGCATCCACGTGTGTTCGTGCTGCCCTGCTGGAAAGCACAGATGCAAGTGCAGGACGTTGCGTCGTCACAGAGAGCGTGATCTAGGCCAGCAGATCCCAACCGGGAGCCATTTTACCCCCGGGGACACCTGGGAGTGCTTGGAGATGTTTTTGTTGCTGTTGTCACAACTGGGGGTTACTGCTGGGATCTGGGGGATGGAGGCCAGGGATGCTGCTCACCCTCCTGCAGTGCCCGGGACAGCAGCGCCTGACAAGGGGGCTGAGGCTGAGCAGCGCTGTTCTGAGTTCTGTCTTCAGGGAGGCGACCCCGAAGGTGACCACCTGAAGCGACTTGTCTTCACACGAGATTGCGATGCTGCTTTGTGGATGGAGCTCAGATACCGACAACGCTTGTGTCATCCCCTGTAATTCCCCCAGTTCTGGGAGCAGTTAGGGCTGGCGTCATTGCCAGTTTATGGGAGGGAAAGGCAAGTCTCAGAGATATTGTGTGCCTCAGAAGAGAGCGGAGATGGAACTCCAGTGTGCAAGTTTTAGAGAGGCGCTGCTTTCTCAGTGAAAGATTTTTCTGACCATCAGTTTTCTGAAAGTGGAAGGAGTGAGTTTCCCCTCGTTGAAGGTATTGAGATTACTCCACAGAGTACTCCATGGAGTACCAGCCCACTGGGCCACGAACAAGATTCGGTGGCTCCAAGTTTTTTAGAAAGCCTGCTAACACATTCCCTTTCTGGGTCTTCACATTGCATTTAAGGCATTAAAGGCGCTGATAAGTCCTGCAGCAGCAAAACCTGGTTCTCTTTGTTTAACCTAGTATTTCTCAATCTCATTTGAGTACATTGTTCCATCCCCATGCCATGATAGAGGAGCAAGAAGCTATTAATGTATTGTAGACCAATGTTCAATAGAACACATTTTGGTAAATGTTGCTTTATAGCATAGTCAGGCGTGGAATGAAATACCAAACAATCCCTCTGTCCCTGGGGTCTGCCGGTACTTAATATCTATGTGACTACGGGCAAGTCCTGGTGTTTGGGGAGAGTCCTTGTGTGTGTCTGGATCTGGGCTAAATGACTTACCCAAGGCCACACAGCTAGAGTGGACCTTTCAGAGCTTGGCAGGCATTTCCGTCATTGACTCACCATTTTCCTCTTAATGATTCTTGGTAGTCCATAGAATCCAGTCTTTCTCCCCAAGAGCCTGAATCAGATGCAGTGTGCCTCGTGCACCTGCTTGGCACCACGTTCCCCAGGAGAATTACATTACCTGCTTCATTTAGAACATGTCACCGTGGCAACCGTGGCTGTTCTCTAATGCAGACACAGACGGCTCCTGTGTGGCAGTGGGTGGGTGCTGACTCATCTAAAAGAGGGGGCGGGGCAGTGGTTTCCACTGGTGGGGACCATGTGTGTCTGTCAGGTGGCAGTTGGATGGGTGTTTACATTGGCGTGCAGCACAGTTTCCAAGACTCACCTGGGGAAAGACCCTTGGGACTTGAAGACTTCTTTTTTTAAACTTTGCTCAATTCCAATCAAGTACTAACAAAGAGATCATCTAGAACGCCCAACTGTTGAGAGGCAGCGAGAGAGGGCATGGTAGAGTCCAGAAAGGAGGGTCCGTAGAGAATAGATAAATCGGAGTTCAGGATGCTGTGTTTTCCAAAGTTTTGGATCCACATGATTATTTGGCTATTTTAGGTGGCCCCAGGGCCGCAGCAGGAAATAGCATGGTGAGAAAGCAATTGCCCTTTTTATCCACTTTCTATCCCTCCGATTGTCAGCGTTGTCTCCGTTTGGGACTGCTGTGTTTTTAAGGCCTCTCAGCAGCCGCTAATCTTCTTTCTTAACAAAAGAGGGAGCAGGTGTCAGGCCCCGAGCCTGGGCAGGTCGCAGGCATCGCTGGAATTTCATTATGTTCCCACATTTCCATCACATCTATTTTTAAGGCTGTCTTCTATTTCTGAACAGGACACCTATTTTCCATGTACAGTCTCGATGTGAGGTTTCTGATTTTAACTATGTATGGGAAGTCAAAAAGCAAGTTAATTTCAAGAATGATATTAAGCGAATGCTCTTCCAGGAAACAGATGCATAAATGGACAAAAGTCACGATCGGTCGTATGTGAGCAGCTGAGGTTTGGGAAACAGGTTTGAGGGCGACGTGGCTTGGAGAAAGCAAGCCTGTGTTCAGTGGTGGCTCCGTCACGCCCCAGTGGGGTTGTCTTGAGCATGGCTTTTTGACTCTCAGAGTCTCAGTTTTGTAGTCAGTGAAGTGGGGATAATAAATTACCTATCTTATGTGGCTCATGTGAAATAACCCTAGAAGGCAGAGAGCGGGGCTCAGAAATTGGAAATCCGTTGTGCTTATTTTGTGTCTAACATCAGTTTGCGCACAGGGTGCCTCTAAGGGCCCCAGGTTTGGGGTAAAACAATTTCTTTCTCATCGACATCCCAATAGTGACATTGACTGAGGACAGCCGACCCTTGAGCTACACGGGGTTGAACTGCATGGTCCACTTAGACCTGCATTGTCTCTCAAGCGGCCCTCACAGTTAAACCTGCGTTGTTCGGGCCCTCTGGCGGTTGGTCGCACATGGAAGGACCAACTGTGGTTATATGTGGATTTCCAACTGCAGGCGGCAGTGCCCTTAACCCCCACGTGGCTCAAGGGTCAGTGCGCTCACTCTGCCAGGCGCTGCTCTAAGCACTCGCCATTTATTACCTTATGTAACATTCCCGGTGATTTGGCAAGATGGGGATATTACCCTACGTTACAGATGAGGCACGAGGAGGTAACATACCTTACAAAAGTCACACAGCTAGAAAGCAGCAGAGGCCGTCCTCACCCCCGGCAGCTTGCCTGCATGCTCCTAACTACTCTTACTCGTTCCAGAAGCTCCTACACTTTGAACTACAGTAAAGTTGTTTGTTGTTGATCGTGAGACTGATCTCATTTGTTAGTAGCCCTTTGGTAACATGGGACATAAACCACATGAAGGTAGCTCCAATAATAAAGAGAATGTATTGGTTTTCATAACTGAAAAGTTGAACACCTTCAGGTCTAGCTGGATCCAGGAGCTAAAACAGTGATGTCCCCCTATCATTTCTTAGGCAATATCTCCTCTTCGGCAACAGGGAGGCTGCCATCTTAGCCTTTTTAGCGACCTCTAGCAAAGGAGTCCCTTCCAAACAGTTTCAATGAACGTCCCAGAATTGAGTCTCACTGGCTCCATTGGCCTGATTTGCATAGGTGCCTATTTAGGATCCAATTACTGTGGCCAGGAGCATGTGATGCTCTGATTGGCCAGGGCGGATCATGTGCTCCTCTTTGGAGCTGAGGTGAAGACACCTTTGCCTGAAACAGATGGACTGAGAGTAGAGAAGGGAGTGGACCCCTCAGAGAAGAATCTGCTGCTCACATCATTACAGCAGAGAGCAGACGCTCAGCAGGGACAATCATGCCCCCTGTGAAACGGTATTTCCAGTCTTCACCGAGAAGGTTCGTGGCTAGGGGCTGCCCCTGGAAGGAGAGACTGGGGTTTCGTCACTCCTGTCCCTCTAGTTTGCTCGGTGGCCTCGACTGACCCCATAAACCTTACTGTGTCTCAGTGTCCGCAGTTGTTACACGGGACAGTGGCTTCTTGCCATCACACTTTGCAAGGCTGTTTTAAAGAGCAGAGCACACGCAGTAGGGCGATTTATCAATGTAATTAACTTTGCAGCTTTTTATTCTCTGTGGTTCCTATAAAAACATACTTTAGTCCACGTTTTTTGTTTTGTTTTGTTTTTCCAAATGGCTAATACCCCTCTCAAAATCCCAGTTTAACCAGTCCCTGCTGGGTGTTAAAGACCTGCCTCTATCTGCCACACATTTCCTATGTACTTTCAAATAAGCAGTTTCAAAGAGCCCTCATGCAATCAAGTGCTATCTTACCAAGATGTCTACATGCCAAGATGCCACATGGCAAAAGCTGTGCTGATGTTTTGCATGTGCCATCTCATGTAGTTTCCTGTTGGCAATCAGAGGCAGAGAGAAGCACGCAGGACAGACAGGTTGAGATTGAGAACCAAGTGCAGATCCTGACTCTGACAGCAGGACCAGGGCAAGCCACTTAGCCTCGGAGCTTCAGTTTCTGCATCTGTAAAATGGGAATGCAGAGGCTCTGTCATAAGGTTGTTGGGAGGACACATGAGCTAATGCGTGTAAGGTACTTGGCTACATGCCTAGACCTGGTGGGCACCTCCCCAAGGTCACAGTGGGCATCAACCCAGCCTGTCTGCCTTGAGGACCCATGGCCCGCACAGTGTCTTATAACAGAAGCACATCTCTTCCGAGTTCATCTAGGGATGCCCTTTGGCTCCCAGCAGTTCAGGGTCTCAGGCCCCTCCCATCTACCCAGGTTTGCTCTATGTACTCAGGCTACAAACTGCGTGCTGCAATGTCCTGAAATAACTCCGCTCTTCCGGCCAGCCCCCTCCCTGCCTCCCTCCCACCAGGCCCAGAATAGCCACATACATCACGGCTCCAAAACGGTCTGCAGGATGCTCCCTCCCCTTTGATGATAGCTTAGCCTTGTCTAAGCGCTGGCATAACCAGGGCCACTGTGCCTGGTACAGCCTCCATAAGGCTTAGATATGCTGTGCTGTGCTGTGCTGTGGTGTAAAGATGTCACTGATTTCACTTGCAAGGAGATGTCACACTCATTGTTATTCCTGGGTGGGGGTGGCAGGACAGATGGTGTTAGCTGACCTTGCCAATGCAGAAACCAAAAGGCCAGTGACAGGCCCATAGCCATAGTCTTATGTGACATTTCCATGCGGTCTGGCTTTACTTTTTATTAAGAGAACTAACATCCTTTATCTTGCATTGTAGTCTCCTCTCCGTGGCCTGCAAAGTTCTGCCAGAACTGGTTTCTGCTCACCTTTCTGACCCTATCCTGCTTCTCTCCTTTCCTCTCCCATTTTGCTCATGTCCATCGCACCTCTTTTCAGTTCTTAAAACCCACTAGGCTTTCTCTCTGCTGCCTCAGGACCTTTGCACATGCTCTTCTTGCTGCCTGGGAAGCTCTTACCCAGCCCCTTCCGAATGATTGTTTCCTTCTTGCCGTTCAGATTTCAACCAAGTCTCTCCCACATTTTCCTTTCCTTTTTTGTGCATATCACAAGGTGTAATTACATATATTTTTCAGAACACTTATTTTTTAATGTCCATCTCCTATGCTAAATCATGAGGTCCATTATAGGAGAGACTTTGCCTGTCTTGTTCCTAGAGGTTTATCCAGAGCCCAGGGGTGTGCCAGATCCTTAAGATGAGTCAGTAGGTACTTTTGAAGGAGAGGCAAGTTGACGACAATGTTATAGAATAAGCATCATCATCCCTATTCAATGGATGCAAGATAGAGATGCAAAGTATCAGGAGATTTTCTGAGGTCACTGTCAAGGTGGGGAACAGAACATAAATAAAAACCCGAGTCCCAGACTCTCAGTCCAGGGTTCTTTCTACCTTTCACATCTGCTTATACAACGGAGACATGACCACGATTTTTCCTCAGGTGATACCAGGAAGGGTTTTTATGGGAAATAGACTCTCTGAGCTGAGTCTTGACCTATTAATAGGCTCTCACCGAGGATGATGGGGAATGTGTTCCAAGAGAGGGAACAGCAGACACAGAGGCTTGTAATTCATAGTAAGCCATGAGCAGATAACAGGTGCCTTCTTATGCATTCCTTCATCTGCATCCTTCCTTTATTTCTGCTATATTTACTTGCAATCTGCTATGTGTCAGACACTTCGGGGCACTAGAAATACCTGATAAAAAATAGCACAAGGCACTGATACTAGTAAATCTTTATCGAGCCCATATTGTGCCACAGGCACTGTATTAAGTGCCTATGTGGACTGTCTCATTTTTTATCCCTCGTAACCATGAGATTAATACACCCTGAGATGGTATAGGAGTTGTCCCCATTTCACAGAGGGATAGGTGGAGGCTTCACAAGATTAAATAACTTTTCATGTCACTCAGCCCATAGATGGAAAAGCTGGAATAGGAATCTAGGCAGCTTGTGTCAAAAACCCAAGTTTACTAGCCATTGGTCATTGCTCCCCTCCCGTAGCTATTCTAGATAAGAGGGTCCATCATAAGATGGAAGATTTCCTGAAACAGCACAGGCGCATTCCTCAGAAGTACGAGCCGCTGTCAGAAATCCCTCCCCTTCCCCACCTCTTCTGATGCTCCCTAGAGTTGGACCCCAGCCAGCGGTCCTTCTGCACCCACCCCACTCCTCTGCCTCTCCCTCCCTCCCCCTACCTTCTTCTTCCAGAGACTTTGTCCCCTTAACACCCTTCATCTTCTCTCTAAGATCGTCCCTGCCCATGGCAGCCAAGCCCGGTGCCATCACCACACCTGCCGCTGCCTGACACTCAGCGGGCTCTCCAGCTGAGAGGTCTGTGATCACTGTTCCCCAGAGCAGAGCCAGACACGGAAAAAGTTGCCTTCAAATTCTGCAATTACTGTGCCCTAGATGGAAGCTATTTATCTGCAGACACCTCCGCCCAGCCTCCTCCGTGCCCAGCGAGCTCAGGGCGTGAACACCAGAGCAGCATTTCAGAGCCTCCGGGGCCGTCCTCAGCCCTGAAATCACTTGTTTGGCTCTTGACTTAAGAAACATTGATTCTACCACCTCAGTGTCCCCTTGCCAACCCACTCCCCAGGGCTTCTGCTTCACATTCAGTCCCTTGCCAACTCTGTTGAAGAGACTCAGAGTGATGTTTGTTTATTCGTTCGTTCATTCATTCATTGTGACATGCACTGAGCTAGACTCTGGGGCTACAACACTGAACCAACCAGATAGAGACACCAGATAAGAACCTACCTGTTTTCCTCTCCCTGAGAGATGGAGCAACAGATGAGGGTTACTTATCAAAATAGACAAAACTTGAGGTATAAGCAGGAGTTGGCCAGGAAAGAGGAGAGAAGTTGTATCCCCATTATATGCAAAGGTGAGGCAGGGCCTGGCCCCCTAGGGAAATGCCTTGCTGGCAAGAGTGTGGGGTGAAGGTTGCACATGGAAAGAGAGGGAGCTGAGAAAGATAAAGGAAGGGACTGGGTCCTCCTGGCCTCATCTTAAAGGCGATGGGGAGCCACACAGGCTTTAGGCAGTTGCATCTCCTGTGAGTCTCGTGTCGGTGCTAACCCGGCTCTGGCTTCTCTTTCTCAGGACGTCTGTGTCTTCTACCAGGTCAGATCCTGGTAGCCCTGAGCAGGCTAGAGTCTAAGACTCAAGTGTGCAGCATCTCTGGGGAAAGGAGAGAAGGCAGAAGTTCCCTTCATGTTGGGGGTGAGGTGGAGATTTGAGCTGACTGGCTCAGAAGCCAGTCCTCTGCCTGATGCCAGTCCACTCCCCGGTGCTGAGGACACGTGACTGGTGAGTGGCAGTAGCCCCATGGAGGGCCAGGGCCACGTACTGCCCCCTGACTGCTGGGTGACTTAGTGTGGATTTAACTCACTTTTCTGGACCTAGTTTCTCTGTTGATAAAATGATGCGCATGGAGGCCTTTCTGCTTTGCTCTTCCACAATGGGTATCAAGGGAGAATCAAGTGGAATCTGAGATGACTGGGGCCTGGAACATCTCACATGTCAGCTAATGAGGCAAAAATGCTTGTCCCTGGAATTACCCATTTTGGTGGACAGGTAGACAAAACAGCAAAAAACAAAATGTGGAAACTGCCCTGGAGAATCATGGAACCAAGGAGAAATGGCTGTTGATATGACAAGGCACTCCTACCCCACACCATCAAACACTCCTGGGCATTTTTACATGTATGCATGCAAGCATTCCCACATAGCTCACGTCACAGATAACTACATACGTGTGTACCCACATGCCCTCATCCATACACCCAGGTTCCCTGAGGGTCTTTCTGTACCTCCAGTTACAGGGGTCAGATCTCCGTGAATGCTCTGCAACTGTATCTGGGTTTGACACACACACACGCACAGCAGACTTAGCCCTTGTATTTTCTGGAGCCTACACCAGGAAGAATATGCCAGGCCCTAAGGTGTGCAACCAAGTTTCAGTGGCGACTAAGGAGGTGAGGTCTGAGTTAGCGGATTGGGAATTGGTGGACTTCTTCTGTGCATTCTCTGTTAATTTCTTAGACAAGAGGCCTTCCAAGTATGGACCAGAGGAGCATAAGAATGAGGAACAGGGACTTCAGCTCCATAACAGGCAACTCCCCATCCCATCTGAAGCCTTGGAGAATTGCTCCCATGGGCTGGACCTTCCTCATCTCACCCTCCAGTTCTTCCAGCGTCATGAAGGACATAATGACCTCCAAAGACCCATGTTTAGGATGAGATCAGCTCACTCCTGCTTTTATCAAGCATCTTATCAACCTTAGCTCATAATCTGATATGGGAGAAGGAACATAGTTCTCACCTGTCAACCAAATCCTGGCCACTGGCTAATTTCCTTTAAGAATGAAACTCTGCATCCCATCATTTCACTCCCCCACCTCCTCCTCAGGACACCCTACTTCTCGGTCTCCTCTGAGCATGCCTGTTCCCTCCCTGCACCTCTTAATGTGGAGTGTGTGTGTGTGTGTGTGTGTGTACGTGCGTGCACCAGCATGTGTGGCAGGGCTGTGTACTCAGTGGCAGGAAAGTCCTTGAAGGTTGAAGGAATGAATAATGGAAGGAAAACAATGACCACCTTGTCAAGCCCCAGAACAAAAATTCCTCAAGATGGACTCAAAAATAGAAACGTTTCCCGCATGTTAATTAACTTGTTCCAAAGGTGGGTTCAGAGTGTCCTTGAGATGTGGAGGCTAGAAAAGAAAAAAGGTGCAGCCCTGCGTGTGCACTTGGGCGTGTGGGCAGAACTCCGCTCCTACCCCGGGGCTCTGCTGATACATGTCCCTGAGAGCCTGGTAGTGGTTCAGCACCAAGGACAGCGGTTGGACAAGGCTGTGATGACTCTGACCTTAAAACGCTACCTGGCTGCAATGCCTGGGTCCTTACCTATAGAACCTACTAGTTACATCACCTTTCAGGCGTCCCTCACTTTATGGGAAATGTGTACTCCTGAAAAGGTGTATGTAAACCTATATTTTGTAATGTGACACATTTATTTCTTTCCAATAAATCTTCCAGGAGGGAGGGTTGGAAATCTTGAAGTTTTGGTCTCCCTGATTTCTGAAAGTATATATGTGTGCAGAGACAGTGTAATTTATTGGTTAAGAGCATCGTAGGACTATATCCAGGTTCCTTGGCATTTGAGGCGTTTGGAGCTGGATAATTCATTGTTTGCTTGGGAAACGGCCCTGTGCATTGCATAATGTTTGCAGCATCAAATCTCCACCTTCCCTGAGATTCTATGGGACAGATGTCTCTGAATTTGAATCTTGGCTCTGCTCCTCTTAATGGCTCTGGTCAATTGGCTTACATGCTTCATGCCTCTGCTTTCTCATGCGCAGAATGAAAACAACTTTAATATTTATCTTATGGGGTTTCTGTAAGGAATAAGATATTCCTTGTCAACTTATTTAGCACCATGCTAAGCACGCAATAAGCCTTCAAAGATGCGAGTGTCATCAGTAAGGTAGTTGCCATCACCATCATCATCATCATCCTCCTCTTGGCCGGTGAACTCCCGAGACTGTGTCGTTGTATTTCTAAGTCATTCATTCAGAAAACACCGCTGGTGTCCACTGAGTAGCTGGCACTCTCCTAGGCAGTAGCTGTTTAAGGACGAGCAGGCCGTTAGCCTCTTTCCCCACAAGGACCAGAAGTCCTGGATTTGATATCATGGCCATCAATGCATGTGACTCCCATGGTGACGTGCGCACGGAACTTTATCCTGTATCTCTCGGCAAGGATAGGCTTCGTAGCAACCACGTGCCACGATAGCAACCAAGCCCCAAATGTCAGGGGCTTCAAACAACAAGGGTTGCTTTTCATGCTCACGCTGCATGTTCATCTTGGGTTGATGGGATTCTCTGCTCCATGGTGGCCTCTCTCCAGAGGCCAGGCTGAATGAACCCCTGCATCTGGCACGTCTGTAGTTACTGGGGCAGGGAGACGGGAAATGGTGAATTGTGCACTTGCCTTGTAAGGCTTCTACCCAGACGTGGCACACACCAGTTTTCTTCACACTTCAGTGGTCAGAGCAAGTGCTGGCATCACACCTAAACCCAAGGGGAAGGGAAGCGCCATCCGCTATATGTGCCTGGAAGAAGAAAGTCTGTTCCTCAGTGTCAGACCCCCAGGATTAAACCCGTAATGACACTGGGGCTACCTACGTGCTTGAAACGTCATCAGAAGGGCTCATGCTTTTCAAAAGAAAACAAGAAGCAAAACAATACCCCTACATCTGGTTGTTCTTATTACCTTCTGAAAATAATTAACAAGGAAGTTTTAATGGGAGCAGGGAGAGACCAGCTCTATTGATTGACAGCTCAAATCGGGATAATCCACATCAAGGCCCACTGGCCATTTGGCTTCCAAAGGCTCTGTTATTAATTCATTTTTAAAGTGATCTCTCTTACTCCCAAGGGGCGTATCCCAAATAACTGTGTGCTTACGATACTCTATTTGATTAAAATTTAACAAGCTGTGTTATTGGCAAATAAACTATTTCAGTGCTGTTGCCAATGCCAAACAGAATGTTTTGAACAAAGAAACAGAATTGACACATTAAAGAGATCGTCATTAATAATTCACAACAGCCAACAAGGCAGGCATATACTTTTTTTTCCAGTGATGGCATTAGAGTTTAAATTACCAGAGGAGTCAGCCAAAGTTCTGTGGTTTCCTACTTATTAAAAGGGGAAAATCCAAGAAACTGAACTTAGGTTGTCACGTGGTTTAATAAGAAGAACATTTAAGAAGACTAGCCACACTCCTGCTGTTCACTTGCTGTGTGACCTTAGGCAAGCCACTTACACTCTCTGGGCTTATTTCCTGTTTCAGCAAATGAGACTAAGGAAACAATGCTTATTTAAAGCTTAGGGTTTTACCAGGATAACATGAGAGGAAAGATAGAAACAGAACTATATTGATAAGTGCTTCTCTTCTTTGCTTCTCAAGCCAGACACTGATTTATCTGGCAGAGATTTGTGGAAAAGGGAGGAAAAAGGTCATTCTCCCATTTTGAGGGGTTTCTATTCTCAGGGGAAACCCTGAAAAAAAAAAAGCTTGGATTCAGCTGATAATGAAGACATTGATCCAAGCAAATTGCCCCCATTGACCCTCATGAACCCTGTTCCACTGCTAACAGTACTAGTAGGATTTGTTTAGCATTTAATTAATGTGCACCAGGAATCATGCCAGCCTCTTTCTATTCATGCATTATCTCACAACCACCCCCACGAGATGGGTACTGTTAACATTGCCATTTTTCTAGAGAAGAAAATGGAGGTTCACCAAGTAGGTTACACATCCACGACCACTCAGACGGGAATGGATGGACAGCGAGCAGGAGCCTCCTGCTGCTGTCTCTCTGCAGAGCCGCACGCAGTTAGTTCCTCACCACCTCTCGCCTCTGGAATTCGCGTTGGTTGGGGACACTCTGCTCCTTGTTGCTCCCTGGCCACCTCCGCCAGGGTGTAGACTGCCCCGGGAGAGTCAGAGCTCCTGAATGCAACATGGGAATAGGAACCAGGAGCCTTCCAGAGGGCACAATGCTGGATCCACCTGACTGATGGTACCTAGGAAGTTTTTCGCCAAAAATAGGGATTAGAAAACTCTATGGGGAGGTGGATGGATGGAGGATGGATGGATGGAAAAATGGAGGGTGAATGAATGAGTGCATTTCACACCAAATGAATGGTTAAATAGACAATCTGATTTAGTAGCCATGAAGAACTCGCCTCCAATTCCTGTCTGCCTTTGAAGTCTTGCTTGACAAAGAGTAACCCCTCAATGTGTGTTACCAAGTTTTTGTCATTATTCATCAATATTAGCTACTTGTCACTTTAGTGACCCCAGGCTTTGGGTGATCATCGAAGATACCGTTTTTAGTGTCAGTCCTAATGTGTTACTGGCTAAGTGCTGGTTTAAGCTTTTTCCTGGGTAATAACAATAATAGTGACTATTATTTATTGAGCCTCTCATGTGCCAAGTACTATAATAAGCCTTTTATCTGATTTACTACAAACACGCAGCTCACTCACCGTGTTGATGTTACTGGTCTCATTTTACTGAGTGCTGGAGAGGTGATCCCGTTCTGCCCAGGTTAGACAGGGACAGATGCTGGATTCAGCTCCAGAGAACATGGTAGCAGCTGGGTGCCTTTCACGCTGCACTCCTGGTTCTCTAACATGACCCCACATCAGCAGAAGCAGCTCCCGGGGAGCTTTTTATAAATGCAGTTTCGTGGACCCCAGCCCAGTCTTACCAACGCAGACACTCTGGGAGGGCCAGCAGGCTGTGCTACCATAGCCCCCGTTTCTGGTGCACACTCCAGTTTGAGAACCATGGCTCTCGTCTAGTAGTGTTGCTTCCTTAGATTTCAAGGATGCATTTGTATGAAAGCATCCAGTTTGTTACCTTTTTGTGAATCTATGGGGTCAGAGCTTGAGGCTCTAGAACAGCCGTGGGCAAACTATGGCCCTCAGGCCGGATAAAACTAAAAAAAAAAAAAAAGACCGTACCCTTTTATGTAATGATGTTTACTTTGAATTTATATTAGTTCACACAAACACTCCATCCATGCTTTTGTTCCAGCCCTCCGGTCCAGTTTAAGAACCCATTGTGGCCCTCGAGTCAAAAAGTTTGCCCACCCCTGCTCTAGAAGCTAACAGGCCTCCACCCACACCAAATGCGACCTGGGATGTGTGATGTAATTTCTCTGAACCTGTTTCCTTACCTGTAAAACGGGGGCAATTGAGTAGTGGGAGGGGATTAACTGAGATAGTGCACATAAAGCTCTCAGCCCAGTGCCTGGCAACTTAGAGCTAATGACCTGTTTCTATTAAATCTGCCCTCCCCAGCTGTGTCGAAAGTTTTTCAAGTGGCTGGTGGCACCCACCTGTCTAGCAGATGGTCACAAGCTACAGGTCCACTGGGGATGTCCACGGGGGGACAGAACCGAGGACATAGCAGCATACACTGGCTTTTAAGATGACAGATTCAGAGTAGGCGGTGCCTGGCTCTTCACCTCCTGGCTGCATGCACTTGGGCAAGTTTCTGAACTTCCCAGGCCTTGGTTATCTCATCTGCGATCCCACCTGGGTAACATGGGACCTGTGCCAAGCTATGGCGGGGATCAAATGCAATTAGAGCGTGTAGAACGGTGCCAGGCATGAGCCAGCCTGTGGCAAGTGCCGAGTCCCGTGAGCTGGCATCATCGTCATAACCGCCGTCATCATGATGGTGGCCCTGCTGATTGAAAAAGCAGGCTTTGTGCAGACTGCATACCCCACAGCCACATCCTCTGTCCTACCCATCCCTTCCCTACCTTTTTCACACTGGCCCCTCCACAGTGCGAAGCCTGGGTAGCCACAGGGGTCGGGCAGCCTCACCTGAACTCCACTCTCTTTTCCTTTTGTGTGTGTGCAAAGTCACCTTGAAGAGCGCTGTTTCTGTGGCTTGGGGAGTTTTAGATACTTATCTCCCATGTGCAGGGGTCCCCTGGGCGGGTCATCCACACTTGGCGTGCCCCGCAGCATCTATCCTGTGGCTCAGGGCTGACTCCTTCCACGTGCCGGCCATGGAGGTTCTGGCAACAGCTGATGGATTCCAAAGCCCAGAGATAAAACTGTGCTTGTTCCTCTTAACTGATCCTAAAAAGAAGGCAACGGGGAGAAGGAGTCTGGGAGAAATCTCCACACAGAGCTTGGGGGGGAGGGCAGTGCCTCTCCCCAAAGACCCTGTTGTGGGGGGGTCTTTCCCTGCCTGTGTGGCACTGTGGGACTGTATTCTGTTGTGGGGGGTCTTTCCCTGCCTGTGTGGCACTGTGGGACTGTATTCTGTTGTGGGGGGTCTTTCCCTGCCTGTGTGGCACTGTGGGACTGTATTCTGTTGTGGAGGGTCTTTCCCTGCCTGTGTGGCACTGTGGGACTGTATTCGGTTGTGGGGGGGTCTTTCCCTGCCTGTGTGGCACTGTGGGACTGTATTCTGTTTGAGGGGTCTTTCCCTGCCTGTGTGGCACTGTGGGACTGTATTTGGTTGTGGGGGGGGGGTCTTTCCCTGCCTGTGTGGCTCTGTGGTACTGTATTCTGTTGTGGGGGGTCTTTCCCTGCCTGTGTGGCACTGTGGAACTGTATTCGGTTGTGGGGGGGGTGTCTTTCCCTGCCTGTGTGGCACTGTGGGACTGTATTTGGTTGTGGGGGGGGGGGGTCTTTCCCTGCCTGTGTGGCTCTGTGGGACTGTATTCTGTTGTGGGGGGTCTTTCCCTGCCTGTGTGGCACTGTGGAACTGTATTCGGTTGTGGGGGGGTGTCTTTCCCTGCCTGTGTGGCACTGTGGGACTGAGTCCTGTTGTGGGGGGTCTTTCCCTGCCTGTGTGGCCCTGTGGGACTGTATTCTGTTTGAGGGGTCTTTCCCTGCCTGTGTGGCACTGTGGGACTGTATTCGGTTGTGGGGGGGTCTTTCCCTGCCTGTGTGGCACTGTGGGACTGTATTCAGTTGCCGGGGGGAGGGGTCTTTCCCTGCCTGTGTGGCTCTGTGGGACTGTATTCTGTTGTGGGGGGGGGGGGTGTCTTTCCCTGCCTGTGTGGCACTGTGGAACTGTATTCGGTTGTGGGGGGGGGGGTGGGGGTCTTTCCCTGCCTGTGTGGCACTGTGGAACTGTATTCGGTTGTGGGGGGGGGCGGGTCTTTCCCTGCCTGTGTGGCACTGTGGAACTGTATTCGGTTGTTGGGGGGTCTTTCCCTGCCTGTATGGCACTGTGGGACTGTATTCAGTTGTGGGGGGGGGGTCTTTCCCTGCCTGTGTGGCACTGTGGAACTGTATTCGGTTGTGGGGGGGTCTTTCCCTGCCTGTGTGGCACTGTGGGACTGTATTCAGTTGTGGGGGGGGGGGGGTCTTTCCCTGCCTGTGTGGCACTGTGGGACTGGCTTTTGGGGTCCGAGCTAAGCCCAAAGGGTATTGTCTAATTGACTGAGGGAGAAAACGGGCAAAAGCCATTTGGCTTAGGAAGGCATCCTTGGGGGGAATTCACCGTGAGGCAAAAACAGAAACAGGAGAGCCGTAATGGTGAGCCAGCGATGAAAAAAATGAAGCAGAACAGGTGGATCAAAGTGAGTGGTTCAGCCTGTTACCTGCGGTCCCCACTGCTGGCTGGGCACGGCATCGCCCGCTGGAGAGCTTTCTATAGAGATCCTGGAGCCCACCCCCCTCCACCACCACCTGTGGGGTCAGGATCCCCAAGGCCCGGGAATCTGTATTTGCAGAAAGCGCCTTAGTGAATCTGAGCCAGCCATGGATTCCCATGTCAAAATATAGTCCTACCTGCTGGAGACCACAGTCAGCATCCCGTCACTCCCAAGACGATCGGGCCGAGCCTGCACTTTGGAGCCTGGGAGCAGAGTCCTGTGTGAGAGAGGACAGCGTGGGTGGTGGTTGCGTCTCACCTGCAAAGGAAGCGAGAGCATGGTGCTGACCCAGGGGCGGTTCCTGGAGCACCGCTGGCCACTGAGAGACAAGTCCACCTCCCGCTTCCTGCCTGGAAGAGGAAAGGATGAGCCCGCATTCTGGGCCAGCCTTACAGGGGCCAGTTCATTCCTTAGAAGGCGCCGGACTCTGAAAGCCACCGTATGTCACCGACTGTCATGAGGTCCTGGCTGTCTGGCACGGCTGGCTCCGGGCGTGGCTGACTCTGTGCATCACCACCTTTGACGAGAGCAGAAGAAACCGGTCTCTCAACCAGGACTCACAAAATTAAATGCCCGCCGGTGTCCAGGGACCATACATGGTGAAGTGAGCCCGGTGGGGACTGGGTGAGTGGGGGGCCACTGCTGCCCAGATCTCGCCGATGGCTGCCTTGGGAGGCAATGCAGGTCCCTCGTCTCCAGTCTGATCTTTCTTAAAGCAAAACTGTGCGTGAAACGCCTGATTTTGAAACGATGTCAGTGAGTTTTGAGCATTTGCAAAGTAGCGCAAAACTCAAGCACAACATGTCTGCAGACTCCATTCTCCAGGAGTCTTTGCACGAGAGGAAAAAAAAAACAACCAAAACCCACAAAAAACCCTGACACTTTCCACCTGTCCACTCAGTGAATGAGCTTCGCAAGCACCTGCCCACTCAACAGCTCCTCACTGGCCCGTGCTGTTCTAGGTCGGAGGGTGCCGTTGTGAACGAGATAGACCACAGCCGTCTGAGGCAGGGACTCCTCGTGTCCCAGAGCCGGGGCGTCTTAGAGGTCCCTGTGTATGCGGTTTCCAGCTGCATTCCGCGACTGTCTCAGGGCCGGCCACCAACCCTGCTTCAGACGGAACAGCTCTGTTTATCTGTCTTATGTGGGGCGGTTTTAGGTGGCCACCACATCTACGCATGGGAACACCAAGGACCAAGTGTCGTGAGCACGGGGGCATCCCTGGAGGAGTCACTAGTGTGTCTTTCCGCAATGCCAGGTTTATTAGGGGAGACTCCCCAATAAGCCAACAGAGCCACGAGCAGGTTACACGCAGAGCGGGGAGCTACGTGATAGAAGGAGCAGAGTGAGTATCGGGCACAAAGTCCCGGCCACAGGTGGTGTCCGCACGTGCAGATGGGTCGGTCTCGGGCCAGGGGGCTGCAGTGGTGGCACGTGTCTGGTGGAGTGGACATCCCAGAGCTGAGTGTGGCCTGTGGTACAGCCCTGGCCAACTTAGTCCCGATCTCACATTTAAGGGAGGCAGAGGGGAGAGGTTTTCTCCCCCGACTGTGAGGGAGTGAGGGTGACTTCTCTCTGAGTTGATTGATGTTGCGCTTGGGGATCTGAATCCTCTGATGTAATTACACTGTGTGCTCCGCACGATAAGGAGATTAATCAGTCCATTACGCAGGGGCTGCTTCACCCACAGACGGAGGTAATTGAATGGAGACGTCGGACATCACGGGGTCCCAGCCAGACAGCCAGTCTGCTCTGGTAACAGACAGGTGCTGGCCTCTTGGCAGCTAGGCCATCTTTTCCAAAGAGGAACAAACTGTTGTTACTACTACTTAGTGCAAGCAAGATGCATTATCTCATCTAATCCTCCCAGTTCCTGTGAGTTGGCCACTGTTCTAGACCCATTGTACAGAAGGAATAACAGAGACTCAGCCACTTGAAGATATTTTCCCAAGAGTCACAGAGCTGGGTCAAAGTTTGGATTTGAATCCAGCAAGTGGATGCACAGGTGCTCACAATTGTTATTGCCTCAAAAAGAAAATCAAGGCATGAAATGAGGCTCCCAGCCTGCTTGTCTATTGTCGGGTGGTCTGAGTGGACAGGTGAAACAGAGGCATTGTGTCATCTCAGCTGGAAGAATGTGGCTCTCCAAGGAGAGAATTGAGTCTAAGAGCCAGTTTGCAAAAGGAAGGGCCTGTCCCCGAAAAGTAGGGAAGTGTAGGGATGAATCTGAGGACCTTGGGGAAAAAACACGGGTTGGAACTGGACTTATTGTGGGGGTCATTTTGGAAGATGTAAAACTATCGAATCATTATGTTCCACACCTGAAACAAATGTAACTTCACGTCAGTTGTGCTTCTTAAAAAATACACCAAACACTGGATTTGGCTCTGGCGTGGCTACCTAATCGCCGTGTGACTGGAGCAGTGAGGTCCGCTCTTGGGGCCTCCCCGTGGTCCTGGGAAAACTGGCCTCATAGTCCCTACCTTAAGGGAAGCCATGGAAAGAACTTTAAAAGAGAGGCTGCATGGAGCCCCGACTCGTTATGACACTGCTGCTGGCGGTGGGTGCAGTGTGAGGCGGAGACAGGGCGACTTCAGGTGCTGGGTACACGCCCCACTGAGGAGAAGTGTGCTTCTTGCCTTCCTGTCCCCTGACTGCTTGCCATGGACTTAGGAAAGGGAAGAGAAAAAATACCACATGTTGTGGGCTTTTCCGATGCCCCTGGCTCCAGCGAGGTCCCTGTGCTCTCCATGAATAGGTCTAAGAAATATATGTTGTTCTCACCCTCAGTGTAGAGATGGAGAAACTGGGACTCAGAGGTCAAGTGGCTCAAGCACCTCTTCATGCACCAACAGGCCATGGTGTTTAGTACGAAAGATCATTGCCACTCAGTTCCGTAAACATTTATTTCGCGCCCATTAAGCTCCGTGTAGAAACCGTGGGTGCAAAGATGAACAAGACCTGCTCCCAATGGGCTCCCCATCGGGTGGGCTAGGAAATCAGGTGAGTGGATTAGTGAAATGGCCTGAAGCAGTCGGCATCCCCTCGGCTGTATTAGGATACATCTCTGGGGGGAAGGAGGTGCCTTTAAAAAATATCAATGCCCAGGCTCCTGCCCCAGAGGTTCTGTTTCATTAGTCTGAGTTGGTCCCAGACAATGGCATTTTTTTTACAAGTTCCCCTGGTGGTCCTTATGGGAAACCACTGGTCTAGAGGCCTAGCAGGTGTTCTACTAGTAAAAGCCTTAAATAAGCCAACAAATTCACCCCCTCAACCGTGACACCCCGACTACACGGAAAGTTGCAGTCCTTGAGCGAGAACATGAGCTCCATGTGGGGTGGAAGAGAAGTTTCTCTAAGGCCCAGCAGTGTGGGAGCAGCTCTGAGGAAGGTGGGCTTGAAGAAGACTGCAGGGCGAGGGGCAGTGGATGTCTTAGAGGTCGAGCAGTGAGAGCGGCTGGGGATGCAGCCTGGGGCACTGAAGACACGGGCAGGGTGCGTGGGCTCTGGCTCAGCCCCGCCACTCACGTACTTCGTCACGTTCAGGCCAGTTACACACCCTTCTCTCTGCCTCGGTTTCCTCGTCTGTGAATTACGTCTTTGAACCTCTCAGGTCTTCACAGAATATGATTCAAAGATGCAAAGTACAAAAACAGAATAAGGCAGGAAGGCTGGGAGGAAGGGAGGGGGGCTGGCCCGCTGGCGGAAGTTATTTCGGGAAGTTGTCGCGGTCTGGTATCCAGCCACCCGGAGGAAGTAGAGGGTCCAGCTGGCACTTTGCTGACTCAGAGGGACGGCTGGCGGGGAGACGGGACCAACGCGCCGAGGGTCTGTGTAATCAGAGAAAATGCCTCCGTGATTTGCTATTATAATTCCCGACAACAAACTCTGGGACTCCAGCATCAGTACTAATAACTGGTTGAAGGAGGTGGCGGTTAGGAATGAATTAAAATTTTTGAAAAGCTGCTTTTCGGTAAAAGCACGGGGAAGTATTCTGGGCCCCTAAATTTAAGGGGTATTTTTAGCGCCGTAATCAAACTGACTTGCGTAAACACATCTGCTGGTGCAGCGGCAGCCGGACACCTTTGCTTCCAGTTGCACATCCCCCCAGCCCTCCGGGACCGCGGGCCTCTGGGACCTCGGGCCGGTGCCACTGATTTTCTTCCTTTCATTGTGGTTTTTCCAAATCAAATGAGTGAGAAAGTCGAATGGAGTATTTTCTTTTCTGTTGAAAAGGGCTGGTCCCTACCTGAAGAGAAGAGACAACATTCTCACACTTTAGTGGATGTAAGAATCCTCGGAACGTTGTATAAAATGCCAGCTCCTGGGCCTTGTTCTCCGATTCTCCACTTTACACTAGTGTCCCTGGTGCTGCTGGAATAGGTGCCCATGGACCACACTGAGAAACATTGGACTGGGAAGCAGGTAGAACTAGGAGAAGGTTCTGGCTCCATCGTGGACCAGCTCGTGGCTCTGGGCAAGTTACTTTACCTTTTCTAAACATCAGTCACCTCATCTGTGAAATGAATGGCACCCACCCTGAAATCTTATTGAGAGGATTAAACTCAACACATCAGCTTAGCGCAGAGCCAGGAATGTAATAAGTGGTCCCAAATGTCAGTCATCATCATCATTGTTCATTATAACTACCTGAGCAGCGCTGACTTCTTCCTGACTCCGGGTCTCATATTGGCAAAGTGGGAGTAATTATAATAATACCTTAAAATCAGCTTTATTTTAAGGGTTGTAGATTACATGAGAAAACGTTTGCAAAGTGCTTACCACACTGCCTGGCACAGAGTAGGCATCCCATAATTATTTGTTCAATGAATAAATGAATGAATGAGCTGATGAGTGAATAAATGAGTGAATGAATGAATGAATGAAGTCAACTCTTGTCTTCCACAAACTACAGACAATAATTGACTTAAAGAGAACGTCCCCTCTCCAACACCATGAGGTGGGCCAGTGTCTGTCATTCCAGGTAACGCTCACCATGAGAGGAGAAAGCATAGCTATTCTGAAAGCATGGAAGAGTGGCTTCACACCCAGCCAGGTGGGGAAGGGAGGGAAGGGTGTTCAAGGCAGAAGGAACTGCATATGCAAAGGCATGAAATCAAGAGCACATGAAAGGTTCTGGGGAACTCCATCGGGTTGGTATCCTTGAAACAAAGGCTGTGGAAGGAGTGGGGACATGATGGGCTGGGACCCACGCCCGGCCTGAGCCGTGGTTGGCGTCTGGAGTGCTCTAATCTCAACAAGAATCCAGTGAAGGGGTTTAGTCCAGGAAGTGACTAGGTGAGGTGTGCTTTATAGTGAGGCCCCTGGCTGCGTGGAGGAGAAAGATTGGAAGGCGAGAGATGGGAGACAGACCAATTAGGAGGCTGCAATCCAAGACCGGAATGGCCGCGGTTCTTGTCAGTAATTTCGTGGAGGCATTTGCTTGCTGATTGCCGGCCATCTTCCCAGGCCCCGTGTGTTTGCAACAGCTGGAACTGTGCAGAGAACAGCCATTTAATCACGTTCGCCTGCTGCATTGCACACGCGGCCCTGCCCAGTTGTCACTTGCTTTGTCAGGAGAATTGTGGGTTGCGCGGCGAAGAAAAGGGACCCTGGGGCCAGCTACCTCTCAATAAACCCCCAGAGCACCCTGTGTTGCCACATCCTTTAAAAGCTCTGGCTATTACGCCTGATCATTTCCACCCATGATCCTGTCGGGATCGCCTCACCAATTACTAGCCAAGTGGGGTAATGGACGCTTCATTAGGAGCCTCTCCTTCAGACGGGCACGGCCGGTTAGGAAGTGAAATGTGCTGGGTTGTGCTTTTTTTTCAGCCAGCGATTAGGTGCTATAATTAAGAAGGCATTGTGCCTGATTTCTAATCTTTTTTCTTTATTTAAATTTAATTGATTTTTTCTCCTTGATTTAATCAACCCAAATCCAGCCACCCAGCGCCCCTCTCTCCTCAGATGCTCAGGAGAACTCTGGTGCTTAAAGACGTAGGACCACACCTGGGAAGTGTGGGTCAACCTCTGTGAGCTGGTGTGAGAGGTGTCGGGATGTTAGGGCTGGAGAGGGAGGCGGGAGGAAGGGCTGGTTTTAGACCTTGGCAACCTGGCTGTGCTGTGTGACCTTGGGTGAATTATTTAACCACTCTGTGCCCGTTTCCTCATCTTTAAAACAGTAGGGATTATAGTGTTGTCCTTATCGTACTCTGATGATGATTAAACATATAAGAGCTTAGAATGAAGATTGGAAAATAAGTGCTAAAAATATGACTTATGTATAATTTTCACCATATCATTATCTACCCAGTAACTCATTCAATCCTCACATTTCCATGCAAGTAGGCTATTCCCATTTAAGGTAAAGAACTGGAAGTCCACAGCGAGTGAGTGGCTAAGCCAACACTCAGTCTCAGTTGCAGTTCCAAAGCTCAAACTCACGTGTTTGGTCCCTCCTACCCCGTGGCTTCTGTCTCCCCATGTAGGACATGAGGAAACAGAGGTTCTGAAATTAAATTCTCCAGATGAGCTCACTCAGCTCGTGGTGGCAGGATCGAGTCCTGAGCCAAAGTGCTCTTGGTGCAGTGATGACCCCTTGTTCCTCAGCTGAGTGTCAGAGAGGGCACACAGCAGTGAGGAGCTACGCGGTACTCTAAGGCTGCACATTAGTCCTTTTGTTCCCAACCTTTCCTCCCAAACAGTCCAAACACATACCAGATGGTGTGACCACGCACAACACCCCCACCCCACGCATAGACCAGGTCACATAATGTGAGCATTCTCAGCATGCAGACCACTTCCACACCTCTCTCTCCTGCTCAGGGAAGCATAACAGAGCTCAGCTCAGGGTAAAGGACTCTGTGGCAGGAGGAACCTGGAATCTGTTCACTTGTTCATTTAACAAATATTAATTGGGCCCTTACTGTGTCCCAGGCACTATTTAGGAGTATAGAGAAATACTGTGAACAAGAGACAAAAAAGCTCCTGCCCTCATGAACTTAGATTCTAGGAGATGGGAGTGGGGGGAGGAACTCATACAATAGACAAGCAAACAAAAACCATGTAGTAAATGGTTATATTATATTACAAGGTAATAAATACTATAGAGTAGTGGTTCTCAACCTTCTGGCCCTTTAAATACAGTTCCTCATGTTGTGACCCAACCATAAAATTATTTTCGTTGCTACTTCATAACTGTAATGTTGCTACTGTTATGAATCATAATATAAATATCTGATATGCAGGATGGTCTTGGGCGACCCCGGTGAAAGGGTCATTCGACTGCCAAAGGGGTCGCGACCCACAGGTTGAGAACCGCTGCTATAGAGGGAAATAAAGCAGGAAGCAATCACACACAACAGAAAGGGCTCACACAGGGTTGTTGGGGAAGAAAAGTCACTGACAATGTGACATTTGAGCAAAGATTTGAAGAAGATGAGGAAGGAAGTCAGGTGATATTGAGAAGAAGACTGTTTCAGGCAGTGGGAACAGCATGTGCAAAGGTCCTGAGGTAGGATTCTAATTGGTATGTCAGAGACGCAGCAAATAGGCCAGAGATGCAGGAGTGGAGAGAGCAGGAGAAAAGGGTAGGAACAGGGGCCAGATTGTGTGGGAAGCCATTGGCGGGCTTTGAAGAGAGGAGTGCCATGATTTTTTAACAGGATCCCTGCCACTGCCTTCTGGGGAATACACCGCAGGAGGGCCAGGCCGGAAGCAGGAAGACCTAGTAGTCACTTGCAATAATGCAGGTGAGAGATGCTGGGGGCTTGAACCAGGGTGGCAGCCACCTGGGAGGCGAGAAGTGACTGGATTCTAGATCTGTTCTGAAGGTAGCATCTAGATTTGCTGATCGGTCAGACCGGAAGTTTGAGAGTGCGGAGTCAAGGACAACACCAAGGTTACCGCTTCGAGCTGCCATCTACTGAGATGATGAAGATGCATGTATTTATACATTTGTTTTAATTGGAAACCCAAATGCTCATCTTTAATGATCATTAGTAACAAACCAATGGCGGAGCTTGCCATCGATGGAGACAGGTCCGCATGGCACGCTGTGGCTGACCCTGCTCCCACGAGCGGGTAGTGGCTTGTTGGTCTCGCGATCAGTCTCGTTATTCCACAGGACTTATTAGGAGTGGGCGCAACTCCCGGTGGGGCCTCCAAAGGGCTCTGCAGCTCCTCTGAACATGAGCCAAGACCCGCTGTCAAGAGAAGCAGCCCCACACCTGTCCAGTCTCTGTCCCCACTCCTCTCTTTGTTAAGTGTGAGACAGACAGACGACAGTGGAGCCCCCTCCCTGCATCCACCGCGGATAAGTCCACCACCACCCCAGCCTCATCACCCCCTCTCCGTCTCTCCCATCGTCCTCCCGGCTGATATAATTTGGGGAAATGTGGGCCTGCGTGGGCTTTGGCTGGAAACATTTGATTGCTCTCCAATCTCCAGTGGGCTGCTCTCTGGCGAGAAGGAGAATGTGCTTGCGACATCTCCCCTTTCTTTTAAAATTGCAACAAAAGGCAAATCCTATTTTTTTCCTGAGACTGTTCTGGTGTATCAGGACGCATTTGAAATGCTGAGCCAAACTGCCCTGGCTGGTGACTTGGCGTGATGAAGGCTTCCCTGGCTCCCAGCTCTGAGTGGCAGCCAGCCTGCCCTTTTCCCTTCCCTGCGCCAGCCCCACCCCTACCTCCAGCAGCACAGGCAGGGACGGGGCTTCCAGGACTCAGGGCTCGCTACTCTGCCACCCCCTGGCTGCATGACCTGGAGCAGGTCAGCCCTCCTCTTGAGCTTCCTGGGAAGAAGGGTTTGGGGGGGACTTGGCTGCCCAGTCTTTATCCTGTAAGGCTTAGCAGAGCCGAAGCTCCAGAAAGGCCTGGGGAGGGGGAGAAAGCGGGAACATGAGAGGCGTCATTTCTTAATTAGTAAGCAGAGCACTTGGGATGTGCCAGGCACTGTTCCCAGAGCTCTCCATATACTCACTGTCAATCCCTGAAATACCTGTGAGGTGTGGGCACTGCTGCTGTCCAGGCCAGAGAGTGAAGTCAGTTCCCAGGTCACAGAGCGCCAGGACCAGGGTTTGAACCCGGCAGTCGGGCTCCAGGCTGTGCCCGAAGGTCACGCCGTGCTGCATCTACTGGGGAGAATGCCTTGAGCGTTTGGGGCCCTGCGAGAACTTCAGCTGGTTTGATGGCCCAGAGAATGACACACCTGGACAGGTGAGCCAGGGCCGTGGGCCTTGAGGTCATAGAGCCAGTTGAGAAGTCTGGCCTTGCTCCTTGGGGCTCTGCAGAAGGGAGAGACATGGTTACCTCTGCATTTTGGAAGGTAACCCCACCTGCTGCGTGGATATGGGCTGGGCAGGGCTGGAGCACAGGCCGTGGCATTTTCTCGGTGAGAAAGGTGGTGGCTTGGACCTGGAGGGACAGTGGAGATGGAGAGAGGAGATGATGCTGAGGTGCTCTGAAGGGAGAATGGTCGGATTTGCTGATGGGCTGGATATGAGAGTCAGAGAAAGAGAGGGGCCAGGATGGTGGCCAGCTGGCCGCTTGGGTCAGGAGGTCGGTGCTGGGGGCAGTGATGTGTGAGGGTTGGACAGCTTCAGTTTCAGGTGCTTGTGGTGTTTGCACGAGAAGATATTGGGCATCGAGTGTCAAGGTCAGAAATGAGAGACAACCAGGATGACCACGCACCCTGGGGGCTTTTTATCAGGCCCCTTTGGTCCCCAAAGTGTCCCCACGTGGACAGTGAGTTATATGGTCACCCTGGCTCTGCCAGTGACACATCTTGATATTGAGAACATCTGGGTCCATGTTCTTCCCCATGTTACACGCGCGCGCGCGCGCACACACACACACACACGCACGCAGCTGGACAAATCCTGCATATTCATGTGGATAGTCTTAGCTGGACACACGTGAAAGTGTCGGGAGGCAGTGTCGCGATGGTCAAGGAGTGTGGGACTAGTCTGAAGACCGTTGCTTCAATCCCACCAGGCCCCCCCACACTTGTCCCAGCCTCAGGACCCACCACCAGGGAGGTTTTTACGGAGAATGAATGAAGGCTGTGTCTGTGCCCCACCAGCCAAGTGGGTAGGTGTATTTTTAGAACTGGCCTTTCTTTCCCACTCCAATCCCATCCAAAGCCCCCACGGGGCCAATGTTTCCCTCCGTGGGAAGAAGGAATCCACCGTCCATGCTGGGCTCCGCAAACGTGTGGAACAGCACCGAGCTTGCCGGCTGTGTTTCCCTCCCGGCCACCAGGTACAGCTCCAAGTCTGTAGGGAGGAACCAGAGCCTGGGGAGATGGTTGGTCCCTAAGGGCAACCAACCTCTCAAACAGGGTTCAACCTAGGAAGTGCCTCCTCAAATTCCTTGCCGCCAGTTTCCGCCGAAGGCTCGGCGCCTCCCACTCAGCAGTGTCCATGGCGACAGAATTCACGAGGCAATTCGTCCACCCCTCCTACAGCTCTACAAGGCACAGTGCTTTCCCACCCCGTCGCAGCAGGCACTGTTGGGGCTCAGGGGATCCCCAGGTGGCCCCTGTGGTGCCCAGCCCAAGAGACACGATGGTGTAGGGCGTGGATTCCAGAGCTGACTATCTGGATTCAAATTCTGTCTCTACCACCTGTTAACAGGACCATTTGCTCAGTTTCTTCCTTGGTAAAGTGGGTTGATCACTGCACCAGCCTCGAATAACTGGTGAAGACCATCAGAACAGATAACTGCAAAGCTCAGACGCTGCTGAGCAGAGCCGGTGCTCCACAAAGAGCCGCTGTGATTAGGAGGAGGAGGAGGAAGAGGAGGAGTATTCGCATCTATAATGGCACCATCAGTTACCCAACACGGACACGGATGCAGGTGGCAGGAACCAGGACAGGAACAAAGAGGAAAGGAGTAGACACAGGCGCTCTGGCTGCCAGGACCTCGCTCAGAAGCCCCCAGGGGTCCATGTGATGACATTCCATTCAGGCTCTCCTTTTACAGGAATGAGAAATGCAGGTTCTGTGTCCGAAACCATTGCAAATTCCAAATTAGTGAGGCTTCATGGTCTGTGGAAAGGCGCTGGAGGGGAAATCGGTGGACGGGTGTTTTCTAGCTGTCGGAGCAAGCTGGCTGATTGATTGTGTCGGTCAATAGACTGTGCAGACGGCAGCCGGGGAACGGCGCAGCGGGGGAGGCGAGGGGCGGGGGGAGGCGGAATACCAGGCAGGGTGGAGGGGGCGGGGATATGGCCAGCAGTGGAAAAGGACATAGTTACACCACAAGCTGTGCAGACACAGTCTGGACCGTGTAGCCAGACTCGGTCCGGGGCCAGGGACACGCGGCCACAGTTCCTTAAGAATTCTGGGCACCCTCACTTGTTCACCGTGTGACCTTAAGCGAATCACTACCTCTCTGAGCCTCTGTTTCCTCATCAACCCTTACAATACCCACTGCCAGGCCTTATAATGGGACGTGAGTGAAAGGATGGGCTTTAAATGTCTGATGAGGTGTTTGTAGGTGCTCAATAAAGGGGGTCCCTTTACTCTAACACAGCGAGTGGGGGAGTCAGCGTGCCCATGCTGCAGCCTGTGAGCTCAGAAGCTATGTTTGGAGGTGACATCTCTCATCCTTAAATTGGGGGCTACCAGGCCATGTGTGAGGGTCTGGGCTCTACCGTGCCACCCAGTGTGTTCAGAAAGGTAGACAGATGGGGATGTCCTAGACCCAGAGAAGAGTGTGACTCACAAAGTCTAGGACTTGGACAGGCTCCCCAGAGGTCATTGGGGCCAATCCCATGTCTTCGGGGCCCCACGCTGTTCCAGGCAGACTGGAAGCCATGCCCTCCTCAAAGATGACTGGAAAGGATAATTCATAAGGCGCCTCGCCAAGCAGAAATTCTTTGTCACACGAGAGCTACCAAGCCTCTTTCAGTAGTAATTGCAGTTATAATTACAATAACAAGCCATCGTGCTTAGTTTAATAAGTACATATTTCCCACAACCACCTCAATGCGAAAGGCATTATGCCCATTTTAAAAATGAGCAAACTGAGGCTTAAATAGATGAGGGCCTTGCTCAAGGTCATGCTGCAGTATCCTGGAGGGATTTACAAAGAGCTGTAGGAGCAGGATGGAGCAAAGAATTTATTCCTGTGGGGAGGGGGCGGTGGGGGTCAGAAAAGGCAGGTGTGGGGTTGAGCTGAGCCTTGGAGGGTGGGTGAGGCTTCTCCCAGGGAAGGGAGAACTCTAAGAACGGTGGGACCAGCTGAGCAAAGACAGCAAGGTTGGGAGCTTCTGACCTGGAGCCTCTTTGCAATGAATAATTGCAACGACAGTGACAGCCAACGCTGATCAAATGCTTGCTCTGCACCAGGACGGTGTCAGGCACGTTCCAGCGTCATCTCTAAGGCCGGGCACTGTCAGCAGCCCCTTCTGCAGAAGAGAGGAGCGACCTGGCCAGGATCACAGTGTGAAAATGGCAGGCGTGTTTGCAACTCCGGCCTAGTGATTCCCGAGCTCCTGGCGGCTCCTGGCTGTTCAGTGGCTGCCCGTTGTCAACAGATGAACCGTGGATCTGAAAGAGACCTCTGCTCATGTGGTAGGGAGGGGCTGCCCTGAGACCCCTAGCCTGTTCCTGCACAACCTACCCCCCGCCCCCCCTCAAGTCCTCTTGGAGCCACGGGGCACCCATCAGAGTTGGAGGGAGATCATCATGAAGCTGAATGCCCCACAAGGACAGAGCTCTCCATCTCCCCAGTCCTGCGGGAATGGGTTTGACTTTTAAAAGGCAGATGAAAGTCCCGGTGGAGGGACAGACCTTTCCCATCAGCTCCTTAATTAGGATGACTGTGGAGGAGCTGTTTCCTACAGGTGGGACAGCTGGATGCCTGGCTGGCATTGACAGACGGCCACTTCTGTGTAAAGCCAGACATCTGCTCTCCCCAGAGAGCCCCTCCCACAGGGAATCCTTTGTCAGAGAAGAGTGGCAATGGCAAAAGCCGGGGCCTCTGGGGCAAGCCTAAGGGAGGGTGAATGGCAAGGGTGTGACTTGAGAACTCGCTGGTGGTTGGTGCTGGAGCTGCAGAGGCGGAGTCTTCTGAGAGCTTTCTGCTGATTGGTGGAGTTGTGATGGACCAAACTCTGTGTTCATTCTGCCGCCTCCATCATCATCATCATCATCATCATCATGAAATGACATATATTGAGCTCTTATTGTGTGTCCGGGAAGTGGGCTAAGCATTTCACAGTTACCTTGAGGCAGGTTATATTAACATCCATGAGGCGTTGACATCTCACAGCCTCAGATAGGAAAGCTAAGGCCTGTGACATTAGACAACTTCCTGTGGTCAGCACAGCCCAGAATAGCCTCCCCTGCTCAGACCCTGCAGTGGCTTCTCATCTCATTCAGAGAAAAAGTCACGTTTCTGCCATAGCCTACCAGACGGCCCATGCACTGGTCCCTCCTTACAGTCTCTGACATCTCCCCATATTACCCTCCCCCTTGCTCCCTCAGTTCTAACCCCAGCGCATGCAGTGTGCCCCTACCCCAGGACCTTTGCATTGGCTGTGCCCTATGCTCATCTCCCAGGCATTCACGCAGCTCATCATCTTCAAGTCTTGCTCAAATGCTACCTTCTCCCTGATCACCACATTTAAAATTGCAGCCCCCAGTAGCATTCCCAGCCCCCCTATCCTGCCTCATTTCTCTCCTGTATAGCACTCAATCACTTCCCAATAGTTTGTGTTTACCACCTTATTATGTGAATTTGTTCCTCTCCTCCTCCCCCTGCCCATCCTGGTAGGATGTAAGCTCCACCAGGCAGGCTTTTTCCCTCTTTTGTGCTCTGTGGTGTCTCCAGTGCCTAGGACGGTGCCTGCACATAGTAGGTACTCAAGAAGTATTTGTTGAGTCGGTGACTGAATGAAGAATGAGTGACGGATGCTTGGCAGCACTTTTTGAGACCCGTGGCTACTCCCCGCTCTTGAACCCTGGGTGGTAGGTTCCCGTCAGGCCCCGCGTTCTGCCCTGTCCCCTGCAGGTCTGGTTTGCTCAGTGCCTCCTCCAGCAGCGGCTGTGATGATGCCCCAACGGGACTCATCACACTAAGAAAATACAGTCAGCAGCTCGCCCTCCCTGGAGAAATCTAAACCCAGTCTGCAATGCCAACTAATGCGGAGGTCTTGGGGGTGCCCTGGGCGGGAGCGAGGGATGTTATTCTTGCCCGCGGTGACATGGCTTGGCAGAATCGGGGCGTGAACTCAGGTCAGCGAGACTGCAGGGCCTGGGCACTTTCTCCGCAGTGTCGTTTGCAACCCGTCCAAGTGGAAAACCACTGCATTTTGGAATTCAGCCGTTTCCCACGTTGGGGCAGTCCCAAGAAGGGATAGTCTCTCCCTCTCAGCAGTGTGATCCCTCCCTAGGCAAACAGGCGATCGGCAGGCCGGCCTGTGGAGGGGGAAATGACGGGCGGATTTGGGGTCGATGGGAGGGCAGAGGCTGGATGTGTTCCAGATGAGAGTTCAGAGCCCACGCAGGCTGGGGGCCGGGCCGCTTGGCTGAGCCGGGTAAGAAATGCTGAGCTCGTTTTTCTCCATATGGTTCTTTTGTCCTTTGACCTAAACTTGGGAACTTGGCCATTTTTGATATACAGAGTGTTTACCACAAACACACACACACACACACACACACACACACACCTGTTCACACACTCACACTCTCTCAGTCCTGAGAACTGAACTAAACCACTCGTGTCAATTGCCCGTAGAGATGGCATGCTAGAGGGTGGTGCTAGAGGGTGGTGCTTGTCTGGCTAGGCCAGCCCTCAATGTCAAGTCCAAATTTGTACAGTGTACAGTCTGGCTACTCAATGTGTGGCCCAGGGACCAGCAACATTATCTGGCAGAATTGGTTAGAAACACAGAAGCTCAGGGCCTAACCCAGACCTGTTGAATTCGCACCTGCATGCTCACAAGACCCCCAGGTGAGTCACCTGTACCCGAAGGCATGAGAAGCACCTGCCCAGGGCCCTGAAGGATCCAGCCTGTTTTCCTTCTTTGTCTCAACTTCTTTCTTTCTTTTTGCCTCCCATGTTCATTACAATCTTATTTACAACTAGAGGCCTGGTGCACGAAATTTGTGCAGGGGGTGGGGTGGGGTGTCCCTCAGCCCAGCCTGCATCCTCTCCAATCTGGGACCCCTCAAGGGATGTCCGACTACCCCTTTAGGCCCGATCCCGGTGGGCAGTTGGACATCCCTCTCACAATCCAGGACTGCTGGCTCCCAACCACTTACCTGTCTGCCTGCCTGATCACCCCCTAAACACACCCCTGCCAGTCTGATCGACACTTAACTGCTCCCCTGCTGGCCCGATTGCCCCTAACTGCCCTCCCCTGCCAGCCCGGTCACCCCTAACTGTCCTCCCCTGCAGGCCTGGTCCCTCCCAACTACCCTCCCCTGCAGGCCTGGTTGCCCCTAATTGTCCTCCCCTGCCAGCCATCTTGTGGCAGCCATCTTTGACCACATGGGGGTGGCTATCTTGTGTGTTCGAGTGATGGTTAATTTGCATATTACCTGTTTATTAGATAGGATGGCCAAGACATGCACACAGCCTAAGGGCCCATCAACAGATGATGAGAAAAGTCATGGTATAAATATCTACAGTGGACTATTCTTCAGCCACAAAGAAGGAACCCCTGCCATTTGAGACAACATGGGTGGGCCCTGAGGGCCTTATGCTAAGCAAAATAAACCACTCTTAGCTCTTACCTTCCACCCTTCATCCCACCTTCTCTTGCAGCTTACTACCGCCTTTGCAGTTACATGAAGTCCACTGTTGTGTAGTGGTGCCGGGCCTTTGCACATACTACCCTGCTCTCTATACATCTTCCAGGAAGCTCTCCGTGGCACCTGCCCACATTGCTCAGGCTTGATTAGTGCTCTCCCTGTGGTTCTGTGGTCCTCTGAGTGTCTCCCATCAGGGAACTCACTATATGACTGTCACTCCCAGCGGAGGGATCAGTCTTCCCCTTCCAGGCGGGGAACTCCTTGAGGGCAGAGAGAAGTCTTAGCTACTTTGGGTCCTTGAAATCTGATCCTAAGTAGGTGTTCAGTGAACAATTGTTGACGAGATGAATGGAGTAATGAGGGAGATGCCAGCCTTATCAGGCTTCCTTTTCTGTCTCATTCTGCTTCTCCTGAGGTGAGTATGCCTTCCCCCCACGTGCAAATGGTGTTGTTCCGATGATGTGTCCGCAATGCCCAGTCTTCCCCAAGGCTCCTGTGCTTTCCCAACCATCATAGCAAAGCTTAGCGGCACAGTTCCCGCAGACCGCCCCCCACCAGGCTCCATTAACCTTCCAAAGACTTGGTACCAAGACGCCGGCCAGGATATTTACAGGCCCAACCTGGAGCCTCAGGAGCCCAGGCACAAATTAGCCATAAATCCATCTTGTCTGCGGGCTGGGCCGGCCCAGGAGAAGCCTTGGGCTTTCTGGTGGACTCGTGCGCTAGGGGTCTGGGCTGTCATTCTCTCCCAAAACAGGCAGAGTGTAGGTGTCTGGCCAGGTGCGGGGACAAGGGTGGGTTACTCACAGCCGTGGATGCACGTGTGGACCAAGAACCCGAGGCATGAGCCTTGTATGGGAAGCAAATCCCTTTGTATCCCAGGCCTCAATGTCTTCATCTTTGTAATGGGGATAAGTTGGTCAAACTGAGAACCTTACAGAGGGTTGCCAGCATCAAGGGAGACACTGGATTAGCAAATCCTGTGCCCCTAAGAGACGCTATTCATGTGATGGAGGTACTAAGGTCAGGGATGTTCCAAACCTGATGACCAAGTGCCATTCATTCCTGTATGTGGAATGTAAGATTCAGGCCAAACCTGGAGTTATAGCCTCTTCTCCAAACACACAAGGCAAGTCCCTGTCTTACAGGGTAATTATACCCTACTCATTATTTCCTTACCTTTTCAAAGTGTAGATTGTTCTCTTTTATTCTCAGTTGATTCTTATACTAGGTGTACCGGTTAATAATAGCAGATTTTGTAATCAAAGAAAACACGATAATTTCAAGAGAAACATCAAAAGTGCTTTATTCAAAGTAATATACATTGCTAGCTACACATTTCCCCATCTTTCAGGTAATTTGTGGATACCGTCCCAATAGAACTTCTCTTGTTTTGAGGCAAACCATTCAGAGACCCAATTTTCCACTTCTTCATACGTTTTGAAGTGCTGCTCAGAAACTGCGTGTGCCATCGATCAGAACAAGTGGTAATCTGAAGGAGCAAGGTCTGGTGAATATGGCGGGTGGGTTAATATTTCCCAGGCAAGATCTTTTAATGTGTCTGTAACTGGTTTTAAAGTGTGTGATGGTGCGTCATCATGAAGCAAAATTACTTTGCCGTGTCTTCTGGAACATTCTGGTCGTTTCACAATCAAAGCATGGTTCAAATTGATTATTTGTTGTTGGTAGTGATCAATATTAATTGTTTCACCTGGTTTTGGAAGCTCATAATACATCACACCTTCCTGATACCACCAAACATAGAGCATTGTCTTCTTTTCGAAGTGATTTGGCCTTGCAGTCGATGTTGAAAGTTGACCTGGATCAACCCATGATTTTGTGCATTTGGGATTCTCAAAATAAATCTACTTTTCATCGCCAGTCACAATTCGATGCAAAGAAGATTTTCTTTCGTGCCGTTGAAGCAACATTTTACTGATGACTTTTCGGTTTTCCATTTGTCTTTCCTTCAGTTGATGTGGCACCCATTTTCCTGCCTTTAAAATCTTTCTCATTGCTTGTAAATGATCAGAAATTGTTTGCTGAGCAACGTTTAATCTTTCTGCAAGTTGTTTTTGAATTTGACACACATCTTCATCCAATAATGCTTGTAATTGTTGGTCTTCAAACTTTTTCCGTTAACCTCAACATTCTTTGTCTTTCACATCGAAATCATCACTTTTAAAGTGTTTAAACCAGCATTCACAAGTATCTTGAGATGGAGCATGTCCACTATAAGCTTCCCGAAGTATTCAGTATTTTCTTCAAAATAAAGTAATGAATTAAAACTCCCCACAAATGCTCTTTTTTTGGCATGAAATTCGACATTTTTAAGTGTAAAAATATCTATGATGTTAACACCTTCAGCAAATTTGACTTATGAAGTTTTGAAGCTTGCTGTCAATACAACAAAATAGCATGCACATCAAATCACATATATATCAACCTACGTGTAACTCCATCTATTGAAAAAAATCCGATTAACCGGTACACCTAGTAAACACACAGGGCAGGGTGTTCTTGCCACTTGCTCTTCCGGCTCTCAGTTTTTCCATCTGTGTAGTGGGGATGACCATGTACTCCTGGATGTCTTTGGAAACTTCAATGAAATGATACATGGGAAGTGCTGACCCCAGGGTCCAGCCTGGAGCAGGCGCTTGACACATGCCAGCTGCTGCTGTGACCAAGTGACATGAAAAGAGCACTCGACTGGCGGTCAAAAGGCCATGGCTCTAGCTGCTGGTCTAACAGGAGTCACCCTGGTGTGGCCTTGGGCAAGTCCCTTTGCCTCTTGGAGTCTCAGTTTCCCCTTCCATTCCAGGTGGGCTGAGGCTGGGGCCCTTCCCGCTCCCCTGCTACGTTGTCCATCTCTGAACGTTCAACTCGCTTGGTGCTGGGCACCAGGACCTGCACCAGCCCGGGGCCCGCAGCGCTCTGTTGGGAGAAGGAACCAGGGAAGTGGCTGGGGCGTCAGGCTTCTTGGAGAGTTCAGCAGGACTTTCAGCACTGGCTCTTATCAGAGGCTGTAAATCTGCTGGTTGCCATGACTACGGGAGAGCAGCAACTAAGCTCCAGGTCGCTGATTAGCAGGAAGGGAGTGGAAGGCCTGGTGGAATCGGCACTCAGGCCCCCCTTCCTCCCTCCATGAGGTGGAGCAGCCACTGGCCTTTGACTTCACTGTGCCAGCCTCCCCTGAAGAGCTTGCCTTCTTTTAAGTTTTTTTTTTAATGTAGCATCGAAGGGCCATGTGGTAAAATGGGTCCTTCTCAGCAAAGATGGAACACAGTTTTCTTAAAACCCTGCAAAGCCTGGCCGGCATGGCTCAGTGGTTGAGCATCGACCCACGAACCAGAAGGTCACAGTTTGATTCCGGGTCAGGGCACATGCAGGCCCAATCCCCAGTGGGGGGCGTGCAGGAGGCAGCCGATCAATATTTCTCTCTTATCATTGATGTTTCTATCTCCCATCCCTCTCCTTTCCTCTCTCTGAAATCAATAAAAATATATAAATATTTTAAAAACCTGCAAGGATGCAGATTTGGATGCAGGGAAGGGAGGTGGGTGGGGCTGTGAAGGGAGGGTACTTTTAAGTTGCAGCCAGCCCATTACACTTGTCTCATGAAAGCATCACCAGGAGGTCCCCATCCTGGATTCTGAGCCCTGCTGAAGGCAGCGATGGATGAGGCATTGTCTTCAACCTGAGCCTATGCCCAGTGCCTGGCAGTAGCACCCCCCCCCCCCCCCCCCCCCCCCACAGATGACCCATGTCCCTGCTCCCTCCATGAGCAAAGTCACTAAGCCTTTCCGCCAGCCCGGGCTACTCACCATGCATTTATTCACCGCCCAGTTCCTCGCATCGGCTCTCAGTGTTTGCCTGTGTCAGGGCCACCTCTGGTACGGATTTGTGTCTGGTCTTCCTATAGTGCCCCAGAGAGTCCGAAATGCCATTCTCCTGTGTGTCCAACTCATGCTCTGCTGGGCCATCCCCACGCGTCGCTAAGCTCATGGATCGCTTTTCTGAGAGACATAGCGGGTAGAACAGAAAAGGCATGGATGGGGCCCGTTGAGTAGACTGAGGCACGGGCTGGTTTATTTCCACCAACTGTAGCACACGGGGGTTCGCTCAAAGCATCTCCAAGGCCCTTTCTAGCTTTTCAAAGCACATGCTGTCTGCAGCCATGCATGTGCTCTTTAATTTATTCCTTGAACATATGTTGCTGAGTGTTTGCTAAGCAGCAGGCTCGGGCAGGAAGACATGACCCTAGTCTCAGGGAGCTCATAGTTCAGTGAGAGAGAAGACAGTGACATGGTAACAGCACATGGTTAAGAGCTACAGTGAGGGTACCAGTGGTTGAGCATGTCCTGGGAAAGGGTTAGACCTCCCCAGGCATCTACTTCCTATGTCACCATGTCCACCTCATCGGTGGTGACTCCATCTGGCCAGCTGCTCAGGCCTTAAACCTTAGAGTCCTCCTTGACCCCTCCCCTTCTCTTAGTCTCTTGCACCCCAATCTAACCAGCAGCAAAGGACGCTAGTTCTGCCTTTACAGTATGTCAGCATCTGACCACATCCCACCACTTCCATTGCTGCCCGCTGACCTGAGCCTGGACTGTTGCTGCAGTCTCCTCGTCGCTGTCCTTCCCTCTGTTCCATCTGTGTCTGCAGCCATTGGAGGGATCCTTCCAGAAGGCAAACCAGACCGTACCCCTCTTCTGTCCAGAGGCTCCTCATGCCGGTCACAGAGGACCCAGAGTTCTTCTAGGACCGGCAAGACCTGGTCTCTGGTCTTCCCTCCGATCACTCTGGCCTTTGATTGCTGCCCCTTGTGTTTGCCAAGGAACTTTCTGCCCCTTCTGCCGGGAGCACATGTCCTGCTTCCTGCAGAGGCCTGTGTAAAAGTTACTGGGCACCAAATTACCCCAAATCTTTGTGGCTTAGAACAATAAACAGTTGTTATGTCTCGGTTTCTATGAGTCAGGAATTTGGCTGGGCGACTGGCTCACCATCCCTCATGTGATTGTGGTCAGATGCAAACCAGGGCCGCAGTCTTACCTGAAGGCTGGACTGGGACTGGGTCCAGGTTCATGGTGGCCACTCCTGGGGCCGGTTGTGCTGACTGTCGGCAGGAGGCCGTGGCTCTCCTTCACCTTGGGCCTCTCCATGTGGCCAGCCTCCCTGGAAGTGGTCAGTTCAAGAGAGTGTGGCAGAAGCTGCCTTTTTACCTAGACTTGGAAGTCACACATTGTCACTCCTACTGATTGATTCTGTTTTCCATCATGTATTGTATTCATTAAAAGTGAGTCACCAGCCCATCCAGTATTCAGAGGAAGGAAATTAGGCTCCATCTTTTGATGGCAGGAGTGCCAACGAATCTGTGAGCACATTGCAAAGCCATCACACTGCAAGGTTAGTCCCTAGTCCTTCAAGTCTCCACCCCCTGTTACTTCCTCAGAAAGGTCTTCCCCGATGACTCTGCACAAAATAGCAGTCACCCCTCCCACTCCCTAGTCCCATTACTCTGATTTATATTCTCCATAATTTATTACGCCCCAATAAGCCTTATTATTACTCACTATGTGTTTATTACCTGCTCCCCCATCTAGAATGTAGACTCCATGATCACAGGGGACATCTGTTGTGTTCGCTGCAGCCCGCACTTTGAGCTGGCCTGGGCACATTGCCGGCACCCGTGGCATTGGCGTTCATGAGTGCAGTTAGCCTAGGCCAGGACAAGTGTCAGGGAGGCACGCCTTGCTGGGGGCTGGGCAGAAGTGGCAAACCTCCAGTTGTCTGAGAAGAGCCAGGACAGCATTCCACATGGACAGCCTGGCCTGGGCAAAGGCATGGAAAGGGACCCTCAGCATAGGAGGAGGGGCGGGGAGGTGTAGGGGAAACTGAAGCTGAGCAGGACGGAGGGAGCTCTGGAAGCGTGGGGCCGGCCGTGAGGAGGCTGGGAAGCCCTGACTAGAATGTTCATTCCTCCTGGGCTTGCAGTATCTCCCCACTCTGCTTCTAAAGATGCACCATAAGCAGCTGACAGAGATGGATGCGTTTGCTGTCCTTCCTTCAATATTGACTGGGCTTGGCCTGCTCTCCTGGCAGCCAGAGGAGCAGGGGGCTTATCAGATGCCTTCATCCCGAGGCATAAAACCAGTCTTAATGCGCTGGCTGCAGCAGTGGGGTGCACGAGGAATGCCTAAGCTGCTGATTGATGCTGGCCCTGGAGTCTGTGGGCAGGGCGGGCAGGGCGGGCAGGGCAGGGCGCTTGCTGGGGGGCGGGCGGGGGGGCGGATCCACCTGTGACTCTGGACTGCTGACTCCTCCCGCTTAGGAGCCAGCAGACTTGAGTGACAGTCTCTTCAAAGACTGAGTAATTAGGCAACTTCTTTTCCCTCCCTGGGACTCAAAGAAGGAGGGGGAACTCGGGGAATTGCCCTGTGTTGTTTGGAGCTCATCTTAGAGGCAGAAGAGGGAAATTCAGGCCTTCCTCAAGGGGGTGGCCTCACGCCTGCTACAGACACCAGATGGGAGGTTTGGTTCCCAGGGAAGTAAAGGGAAAAGAAACAGACACTTTTTAGGTCTTCCTGTTTACTTACTTTATCTTCACCACAACTCAACAACATATGGGCTGACATTATTCCCTATTTTATAACTTAGAAAACTGTGACACAGATTGAGTAGCCAGCCCTATAGCCACTAAATGGTGAAGGTGGTATTTAAATTCAGGTATCTCTGTTCCATATACATATAAGGCAAAAAAAAAATTGGAATTGAAATGGCAAAGAGGAGTTAGAACTAGTGACATCATGCTTTGGCCTCAAATTATGTCTTAAGGAAGGAAGTGAAATGCTGGTTTCCAGCCTCTCGCTGTGATTTAGTCAGGACAGTATTAGCTGTGCTGCAGAAACAAACAAACTCAGCCTCAGTGGCTTCGCCTAACTAAGGTTGGTTTCTGCTATGCAAAGTCTGAGGTGGTAGGTATCTCTGCTCCATCAGAGTCGCTGTGACAGAGGAACACAGTAAGATCTTACTGCGTCAAACTGGAAATGACATATGTCATTCCCACTCAGAGACCATTGGTCAAAGATAACCTCATGGCCCCAAGGGAAGCAAGGGAAGATAACCACAAGGGAAGCTGGGCTACATTAGGGCATCTAGGAAGGTTTGACGAGCATCATGAGTCTCTGTCACACTCTAACACGTTTGCTTCCTATTTCTCTTCCTGTAGGACCGAACCCCAGAGCAGCCCCATGGTTCCAGGTCAGGATGGGCCCTCTGCAAAGCTGAGCCAGCATCTGGCCACAGAGGCCTCGGGCACCAGCTGGGAGAGAGACAAGGCCTGCCGGGAGCGGAGTCCTGCGAGGGCACACAGGTGAGGTGCTACCCACTCCTCCAGTCCAGAGAGAACGTTCACGTCTCGGATGTAGAAAGGAGTCTGTCTCTGGCCACTCCTCCCCTCTCGCTTTGCAAGCTCCTCTTTCCGACCCTCACATCGGGGACCAGCAAGCCTCACGTCTGTCCAGAGGCCAGGGCTTTCTTGTTTTACCCCATCACTTAAATCTGAGTCTAGGACAGTGGTTCCCAAACCTGGCTCCCCTGGGACTCTCGGGTTCCAGAGAGAAGTGAGAGTTATTGACTGAAACAATGAGATCTTTGTTTCACACAACACACTTAGGAAAGGTGTTTCCCACCCTTAAGTGTCCCTCCCTCAAACACTTGGATTCTCTTTTCTCTCAAATCCCTGGCCACCGTTACACTGGGGAGTGTGTATATGAAACCGGACGGTTTGACACGTGGCTACATTATTGCACCATTCACCCGCGTTTGGCCACTCACCAGATATCTGTCAGGCTCTTCCTCTGCATCTGCACTCCCTGAAGGAAAGATTTGGAAGCGACCTACCCAGTTGCCTGGCAGCCCGTCTGCTTCCGGGAACAGGTCGTGTCCTCCGAGTTTCCTCACCTGTCAGTGTGGTTCAGCAGCTGAGTCGTCATCCCCTTGATACTTATGTTTCACCTGCTGAAACCGACTCTCTTGCAAATGTTCTAGCTACAGCTCTAGATTTCTATCCTGGCAGTGCGGAGACCTTGGCGTATGTCGTAGCCACCTGATCATGTTTTTCCCACTGACCAAAATTACCAGATTCTTGGAGCGGAATTCAGTATGGCAGCGTTTTATGCTCTTCTGGAAAGAGCTGGGTCATTTTCAAAAGCCTGGCCGCGGACACAGAGTCCAGAGCCGGCAGGTTCTGTGGGAAGCCCTCAGGGCAGGAACCACACGTCCCGACTGCGCAGGTGGGCAGGCCGTGCAGCTCGCTCAGCCCGTAAAAGGAGGCAGTAAATCAGCCTACTCTCGCCGCGTCCGCGAGCATCCAAGCATTTAAAGCGCTCGGCATGTATGTAATAAGTGAATGAATGGTCGTTGCGTTATGGCTAATAAAGACAATAATATTCTTATTAATATGTCATTTTCCCACTGTGGTCCAGCTGGGTTGGCATGTTTCAATTTCCATGTGGTTTTTCATCCCCAACCACCTCCTTTTGCCATGGGATAGTGTTTTAAAAATATCCCTGGAGCCGAAACCGGTTTGGCTCAGTGGATAGAGCGTCGGCCTGCAGACTGAAAGGTCCCAGGTTCGATTCCGGTCAAAGGCATGTACCTGGGTTGCGGGCACATCCCCAGTGGGAGATGTGCAGGAGGCAGCTGATCGATGTTTCTCTCTCATCGATGTTTCTAACTCTCTATCTCTCTCCTTTCCTCTCTGTAAAAAATCAATAAAATATATTAAAAAAAAAAAATATCCCTGGAGCCTGCCCCGATTATAATAGGAGATAACTCGACTGCATTTAACTGCAGCCTGAGTATTTGAATTTAATTGAATGGGAAATAATTATTCCTGAAAAGCGGACCGTTTTGAGGTTCTGTGAGGCCATATAAGATATGTATCTCGTTACATTAGACCTCGGCAAATATACTTTTAATAATCAGCTGCCACTTAACATATATGCCTTCTATTGCATTTCCAGCAGGCACTTCCAGCAGGCACTACACAGACAAGATATATTGGGGAGGGAAGGGGCCGGACTGCTGATTCATTATTTAAACGATTTGTTTACCAAGGTGAACCATTTGCAAATTTGATAGTAAATCTATTAAGGAGCAGTTAACCGCTATAATTTTGTTTTAAATAATCAGTTGGTGTTTGGGTAACGTACAGCGTCTGTCTCATTAGGTCGGCATTAGCTCCTTATTTGAGGCACTTAGTCTGAAGTGTGACCGATCCAGCCGTGAGGTTTTAATTAGGGACCCACTCTGGGCCTTCACCCTCCAAGGAGCTGGGTCCCTCTTCCCTCAGCAACAGCCCTGAGGGGGCTCGGGAACCCTGAGTCCTCTAAGGCCAGACTCTGTGCTCCCTGCAGCGCCTCCCGCGACAAAGATCGGACGCCACCGCCGTCCTCCAGGGGGAAGAAGAAGAAGAAGAAGTCCGCCCGGAAGAGGAGAAGGAGGTGAGGCCTAGGGAAGGGGATGCCTTGAAGATGGGGGACGGGACAGAGCGGGGGTCAAGGGGGCTGCGGAGCCAGTGACCCCTGGGGTTGAGTTCCCCTCTCTGCCTCTTAATCAGCTGTGTGACCTTGGAGAAGCCACTTCACCTCTCTGTTTCCACTTCTGTAAAATGAGGGTAATTCCTACCTCTTGGGATTTTTGTGTGAATTAGATGAACAAAACAGATGTGGACGGAGCTGTCAAGTGTCTGACACATAGTCAGCGACCAGTTAGTCGGAAGCATCGCCGTGGCCATGAATATCGATTTGTGTTTTGTTTTTGTTTCTTTGAGAACTGTCTCTGTGCGCAGGGCTGCGCTAAGCACTGTGTCCTCCACACCCTCCTTTACCCTTGACCTCAATCCACCCGGCAAGCACTGTTGTCCCCATTTTAGAGAAAAGAAAGGCACCGAGAGGGGGTGGCGAAGCCCCGGGACAGGACTCCAGGCTCCTCATGGGCTCGGCCACACCCACCAGCAGGTTAAAGCCAAGGATCACGGGTTTTATACTTGTGCCAACTATTGATCCTTTTGTATCCTGTGATTTTTTTCTATGTACCATTTCCTTTAATTCTTTTGTATTTAAGAAGATTCCCAGATATTCTTCTAAGCTGCCACTCATTGGACCCACCGTGATGGGCAGAGGCCTTAGAAGGGGGAGTTGAAAAACACACCAAATCTGGGAGGCAGTATTCAAAGAAGCCTGCAGGGGGCAGCAGAGAGGAGTGTCTGAGTGACAGGTCCAGGACACCCCTTTAGCCTCCTAAGGGGGCCCAAAGGGGAATATGGATGAGACCCTGACTTCCAGACTTTGGGGGCGAGTGGTGGAATTGGGGCAAATGGCTTCTGCCTCTGCATCTTAGCAGAGGGCGTGAGAACACTTCCGAGAAGGAAAGCACAGGCGTCAGGCTGCACTCACTCACTCTCATTCAGCAAGTGCCCCGGGGCTCCTGTTTGGGGCCGACACTGTGACTCTCGGCCCTGCCCTCCCCAGGCAGACATGTTTGTTTGCTCTGCAAAGTGGCTTTTTGTGGGGGGTTTTTTGTTTTGTTTGTTTGTTTGTTTGTTTTGGTTTTGGTTTTGTCTTTTTAATTGGTGGCCAACATTTGAAAGCCAGGAGATTTCATGTTCAAAGATGTGTTTCTGGTGACTTCTATTGAAAAAGGAGGGTTTTTGGCAGCCGGGCTGCATTCCCACACGGGCCCCTCGGCTGATCTCAGAAGCTGCCCTTCAGCCAGGTGCTGTCTGGTTGGCCACAGTCCCCACCGCTCCCTCCTGCCTGACCCCGGCTGCTCCTCCACGGAGTGTGAAACTCGAATCTTCCCCAGCCTGGGTGCTTTGTCAGGGGGAAGTCAGAGCAGTGACCTACCCAAGGTGACCTCATGAGTTGGTAGTAAGGTCGGAATTGGAACTCGGGTCACCTGAACCTCAGCCTGACGTTTCAAACAAATGCCTTGGTGTGTGTGTCATGGAAGGAGCTGAGACCGGCATTGGAGCTACAAAGGGGTCTTTTTGAAACCATCCCCGGCCTTTAAGAACCTCCCTGTGACGAGGTCTCCCTCTCCCACAGGTCCCCGTCCTATAGCCCATCGCCTGTCAAGAAAAAGAAGAAGAAAAGTTCCAAGAAGCATAAGCGATGCAGGTATTGACCTTCCTCCTCTGCAAGCAGGGGTGCTCTGGGTGGGGAGGTGGGGGGTCAGGGATACACGGGGGGGGGGGGGGGTGCGGGGGCGGAGAGTGGGGACACTGAAAGGGCATTTGGGAGCATTTCACTCACATGAAATGTTTATCTAGGACTGATGGCGAACCTTTTGAGCTCAGCGTGTCAGCATTTTGAAAAACCCTAACTTAACTCTAGTGCCGTGTCACATATAGAAATTTTTTGATATTTGCAACCATAGTAAAACAAAGACTTATATTTTTGATACTTATTTTATATATTTAAATACCATTTAACAAAGAAAAACCAACCAAAAAAATGAGTTCGCGTGTCACCTCTGACATGCGTGTCATAGGTTCGCCATCACTGATCTAGGAATTGTTTTTGTTTTTGTATCTTGCACAACCTGAGACCCTGGTTGCGAGGACCAGATCCCACTAAAGCCACTTGGGCCAGAGGGGACGGGGCGATAGGGCGATAGGGAGGCAGGGGTGTCCCAGGGACAGCCAGGCCTCCGTGAGGGTCTAGCACTGGGGAGCGGAGGCTGATGGAACCCAAGCAGGACAGGCAGTTTCTGCTCTGAGTGGGAGCCACGGCGGCCCTGCTGCTGTCTCCACATCGCAGGCCCGGCCACAGGGAGACACGGGCTCTCCGTCAGATTCCCCAGGAAAGGCCTCTCGGTGGGTGACCGTGGCCCACAGGTGGAATCGTGCCAACAGGCTCTGGGATTGTCCCCCTTGTGGGCAGTTAAGGGGCCTCTGAACTGGACACACGTTCCAAAAGGTCCCAGTCCACACGCAGGCACCACCCTCACACGTGTGGTTCATGGGGCGGGCGGGAGAGCGGGCAGATGCTCCCCGGAGGACGCCAGGCTGTGTTTAGGGGCCAGGCCAGTGTTTGTCACGGGGAGAGGAGGACACGCTGGTGCTGATGCTCCCGGACCCTTCCCTCCGAGCAGCACCCCCCACGCTGGCCCAGCGCCCCCTCGTCCTCAGTGTCTGCTTAATGGTGGCTGACTATTTGGAGACAGGAGCTAGGAGCAGAGGATGCATTGAGATTTTTTTGTCTCTGCTCCATTAAAAAGGCTTCAAGTTTTTTTAAAACAAATATATTTTATTGATTTTTTACAGAGAGGAAGGGAGAGGGATAGAGAGTTAGAAACATTGATCAGCTGCCTCCTGCACACTCCCCAATGGGATGTGCCTGCAACCAAGGTACATGCCCTTGACCGGAATGGAACCTGGGACCCTTCAGTCCGCAGGCTGACGCTCTATCCACTGAGCCAAACCGGTTAGGGCAAGGCTTCAAGTTTTTTAAAAACTCTATTTTTTACACCTGTTTATTGAATGCCTATCATGTGTCGTGAATGAGGATTCTGGGCCCAGGAACAGGACAGTCACCAAAGCCCAGCCCCTGCCCTCAAGTCGCTCACATTTAGTTGGGGGACTAGGTAGTTACTTGTGTGCAGGTCTGGCCTCAGAGCTGGTGGGGCAGGGGGGAGGCACCCAGGCAGCCCGGGGATCGGAACACGCAACACGGAAGAGAGGCCACCGCAGAGGCCCTCCAGGAATGAGCAGGAGTTCCTCGGTGAAAGCTGTGTGACCTGGGCAACTGAACTGACTTCTCTGAGCTTCAGCGTCCTTGTGAAATGGTGGTTAACAGCATCTCCCAGGGTTTGGGGGGGAGAGAGGATGGGGGGGTGTGAGATGCTGAGCATGGAGCCTGGCCCACAGTGCACCCCACATGTGGAACCTGGTTGTCCATGCGGGTGACAGTGATGAGGACGATAATGACAGTGACAAGTCCACAGCTGGGGAGAGACAGAGGAAAGCGAGGCTGGGGGTGGGGAGGGGCAGAGGACTCCCTTACATCACCCTCACCAGACGCACCCAACCTCATCGCAGGGGGCTCACTGCCAATTTGGGTGAGGGCTGAGCGCTGGTAGGTTTTGACCTGGGAATTCAAACTGCAGACAGTGCCTCCCATGTGGTCTTCATACCCTTCAGAATCTAAGAGACGAGGAGGCTTCGCTAGGCATCCCGACCCCAGTGTCACATGACCGCAAGCTCACTGATACATTCATCCAGGGAAAGACCCTCAACCTCACCTCTCTTTATTCTCTTCCCTCCTTCCCTCCTCCCCTCCTCCCTCTGTGTCTTCCTTCCTCCTCCCCTTCATCCCCCCTCCCCTTCTTCCCTCCTCCCCTCCCTCCCCCCCTCCCCTCCTTCCTCTGTGTCTTCCTCCCTCCTCCCCTCCTCCCTCTGTGTCTTCCTCCCTCCTCCCCTTCCTCCCTCTGTGCCTTCCTCCCTCCTCCCCTCCTTCCTGTGTCTTCCTTCCTCCTCCCCTTCATCCCCCCTCCCCTTCTTGCCTCCTCCCCTCCCTCCCCCCTCCCCTCCTCCCTCTGTGTCTTCCTCCCTCCTCCCCTCCTCCCTCTGTGTCTTCCTCCCTCCTCCCCTTCCTCCCTCCTCCCTGTGTTTTCCTTCCTCCTTTCTCTCCTCCCCTTCCTCCCTCTCTCTCTTCCTTTTTCCTTCCACCAGGTCGTTCTCCAAGAAGCGAAGGCACAGGTAAGAACCGTGTCCCCCTGGCTGCTCGCTCAGCCTCTGCCTTCTTCGCCTAGAGCAGCGGTTCTCAACCTGTGGGTCGCGACCCCTTTGGCAGTCGAACGACCCTTTCACAGGGGTCGCCTAAGACCATCCTGCATATCAAATATTTACATTACGATTCATAACAGTAGCAACATTACAGTTATGAAGTAGCAACGAAAATAATTGTATGGTTGGGTCACAACATGAGGAACTATATTTAAAGGGCCAGAAGGTTGAGAACCACTAGCAGTGATGGCGAACCTTTTGAGCTCGGCGTGTCAGCATTTTGAAAAACCCTAACTAAACTCTGGTGCCGTGTCACATATAGAAATTTTTTGATATTGGCAACCATAGTAAAACAAAGATTTATATTTTTGATATTTATTTTATATATTTAAATGCCATTTAACAAAGAAAAATCAACCAAAAAAATGAGTTCGCGTGTCACCTCTGACACGCGTGTCATAGGTTCGCCATCACTGCACTGGAGCCTCTGGGCTCAGTGTCCCCTGTGCTCTTGGGCTCACCCTCTTCCTCTTCCTGTGCCGGTTTCCTCCCAAGTAACGGCCTGGCCTGTCTCCCGGAAAGTTCCGAGTCAGCTTCCAGCTTCCATCAGGCAGGCGGGCTGCTCCCAACCCGCCGGCAGGTGCCCCTCCAGAGCTTCCCCCACTTGCAAGAGCCTCATCTGAGCACTGACGGAGGCCTGGGGTGGGGCATGGAGAGAAACATCAGCTCCCCGCCCTCCCCCCCTCCCAGCCTTCCCAGACTCCAGCTGAGTGACGGAGGCAACCCCACTGTACTGGAAACTGGGCACCAACACAGCTAGGGTGCTCCCCATACATGGGAGCCCGCCTAAGCCCTTCCCATGAGTTGTGTATTTAATCCCCACTCACCCTCATCACAGCCTGTGCGGTGCAGTCCCATGTTACAGATGAAGAAACTGAGGCTCAGACAGACACAGTCAGAAGGTGGCAGAGCCAAACTGTAAACCCAGGTCTCCGGCAGCGTCAGGACAGCGGCCGAGGCTCCCTCAGTAGCACAGCCACATGGCGAGCGGCTGGCAGCGTGCAGAGCCCTTCCGTTCATTCAGGAACAAATAGACGTGGTACCGGCGCCCTCCATTCACTCAGCCCCGCAGCCTGGGCCCTGCTCACTGTCACAGCCAAGGAAGGGTCTCCAATAGACAGGCCACTTGCCAATGTCGCACAGTACCTGCCGTGGGGCCGGAACTTGAACTTGGGTCTTTCAGGGAGGCCCTGCCCCCCCACACCCCCCGACTGAGTCTCAATCATGAAGACAGATCCGAGGCCCACGGCGAGGTCCGATGTCTGTGCAGAGCCAGCCCTCCCGTCCCAGGGCCTGGCCAGTCATGCTTCTTATTGATGCCTGAAACCAGTCGGCCTTGAAGGCCAAATCTCGCTCACCCTCTGGGGCCTCCGTTTCTTTACGCCGGGACCTCGGGTCATCGTTGTCCATTTTGTCCGTAGCCCAAGCCTCTGATTTAGAAAATAAGACACTAAAACCCAAATGCTTGAAGGTTCATGGGCAGAACATTCCAGCATCTGCCAAGCTTGCTGGGGCTTCGGTGTCTCCTTGAACATTCGTTCTCCTCTCTCGGATACAGATGGCACGGCGCCAAGAGCGTGGGCTCCGGGGGCCCGGTGTGGCCACGTCCCCGCTCACCTGTGTGATTGTGGCTCCTCCGAGGCTCAGTATCCACATCTGTAAAATGGGTCCTTAGTCAACTTGTCCCTCTACCCATAGGTGCAGGGAGGGTAAAATGAGGTTATTGACAGAGTATTTAGCAGAATGTCCACTCTGTACTAAAGCCTCCAACAATGGCAGTAGTATCGTTACTTTTATTAGCATTAAGCTGCCAAAACCAGCCCGCACCTCCCGCCAGTGTGGGCCGGTGTCTCTAGCTGGACCTGTGGGGAAAGAGTCTGCGTCCACTGCTCGGGTCTGGGAGACGCGGTGCCGGCCCGGACAGCCTGGTTCCCGTGGCCCCTGTGTGTGATGCACTTTACCTACTGTTTATGTTTACTTTTACCTGGGGTTTTGCATCTTTCAATTAACTGGCCATTCACTTCTCATTTAGCTCCTCCAGCCCAAAGAGCAAGAGGAGGGAAGAGAAGAGGCACAAAAAGCAGTGAGTGGAGATCTCGGGAAAGCCCTCCAGCCTGGGGAGTTGCCCAATGACTGGGAACAGGGAGGGGCCAGGAGAGGGTGAGTGCCGGGAGAGGGAGGACAGAGCTGAGTGTGCCCTCGCTCTGTGGGCTTGGGAGTGAGTAAGCGCACACAGTGGTCTGTACGATGGGTGTGTGTGTGCATGCAAGTGAAGGGTGTGCACCCATGTGCCCGGCACCCCCCTTGTGTGTGAACTCGGCGCTCCTGTGCCTGTGCTCTGTATTTATGTGTATCCAGTGTGTCCATGTGTAGCGCACACATTGTTTGTAAATGTCTATAGGTTTTCCCATCATGCAAACATTTGTGTGAACTGTGTGTATAAATGTACGCAATATGGGTACATCGTGTGTGTGTGGTATGTATTTGTGTTCATACGAATGCAATACGTGTGCCTGTGCTTATGTGAGCATGACTGTGTGCACAAAGGTGCGCTGTCTGCCATTGTATGTGAATTGTACACACTGAGTGTGCACTGCTCATATCTGTGTGCATTATGCACTCGGGGGGGATCTTTACCTGTGCACACGTGTGCTGTGTGTGCACGAGGGGTAAGGGGGCATGATCACATGCATGCACATGCATGAGGTGCACATGAGTCCGAGCCCTGGCTGCTGGAGCTTGGGGCACAGAGGTATCAGTGAGCCCTTGCCCGTCTTGGGACCCCAGCGGGTTCACGGTTTGTAGCTGGTGTAGAAATTCAAATCAGCCGGCGCTTCCTGCCGAGGTCACTTCCCAGCCAAATTAAAAGCGCATTTGGTTACAACCCACCTACTCCATCCCCTGCAAATGTTAGTGCGTGTGTTTTCCAGCCAACAAATATTTTATCTCCTGCCAAGAGGCTTCTAAAGCGAGGATCAAAGGCAGTGGGATGAAAGGCAGGGCACAGAGAGGGGCGCTCAGCTTTGCAGCTCCAAAGGTCACTTCACTCAAGGTCAGTGCAAAGGAGGGCATTTCTGCCACCACCCCGGGGCCCGGAAGAAGCTCCAGAAGGAAGCAGCAGCACTTCAAGTCAGCTCAGGGGGCTTCCTGGTCACCAGGCTTGTGTGAGTCAAGAGGTAGCTATTGGTCACGGGCATGGCATGTGCTTTCATGCCAAATACAGACAGCGTGGTTCTCTGCGCCCTCGGCCCCACTTGCTCAGTGGGCTGCAGTGCAGATGCCCAGAGCCAGGGGCCGAGCCCAGACCCTAGGGCGGGGTGGGCTCCTCGCTGAGGCCAGACCTGCCCGCCTCAGGCAGCAAGTGGCCGCCCTCCCAGTGCCCAGAGCTGAATGAGTCCCAGAAACCACTAGAGCAGTGGTTCTCAACCTGTGGGTCGCGACCCCTTTGGGGGTCGAACAACCCTTTCACAGGGGTCGCCTAAGACCATCGGAAAACACATATATAATTATATGTTGTTTTTGTGATTAATCACTATGCTTTAATTATGTTCAATTTGTAACAATGAAATTGGGGGTCACCACAACATGAGGAACTGTATTAAAGGGTTGCGGCATTGGGAAAGTTGAGAACCACTGCACTAGAGGATGGTCACTCCTGCCAAGTCCCCTATCCGGGCTGCTTTTACACCAGTGGCCCTGGGGTGATCAGCCCTTTACTCACCCTCTTAGTAAGGCCTGGTGTGGCGGCCCTGCGCTGGGCCCAGGACAGAGGGCAGCCAGCTCTCTTCTGGCCTCGGGAAACTCACGGTGCAGCGGGCACAGGAGCCAGGCAGGGACGGGCCGCAGCACAGCAGTGGCAGGAGGAAGTCCAGGGAGCTGTGGGAGCCCTGTTGCAGGAAAGAGGGCATGGCAGTGAGGGGGGCGTCCTACAGGAGGGGGTGTCCTACAGGAGGGGGGCGTCCTACAGAAGGGGGGCATCTTACAGGAGGGGGCATCCTACAGGAGGGGGCATCCTACAGGAGGGGGGTGTCAGGGTTGGGGGTGAGGATGCAGGTGGAACTATTCTTGGTTGCGGTTAAACAAGTGCATACACTCTCTGTGCCTTGGTTTCCTCATCTGTGAAATGGGAATAATAGGGAAGCTACTACATAGGTTGTTGTGAGGAACAGTTGAGTCCATTTAAGGAAAATGCCTAGAGCATAGTGCTGGCCTGCAGTGTGTGTGAGTGCGGGTTGCCTGCCTCCTTATCACTGTCACCAGGATGTCAGGACCTGGGAAAGGTGTGAGCCTGAACACGAGCATTTCGGAGCTGCTCGAGCTCGCCAGGCCAGGCGCTATCACGCAAGGAAGCTGCAGAGCTAGACAGGTGACTCCTGGAGGTGCTTGGGGTTCAAGGTCAGATTTTGGACTTCACACAAGGGCAGTGGCCTGGTTATCACAGTACAAGATCCCCGAGTTCTTGGTGGAAATAATCACGCTCCCTCCCCATAGTCCTCTCTAACCCCACATCCTCCTGGCTCTGCCCAAACCATCCACACCCTCAGTGGCCACCGCTGTTTCCGAGTCCTTGTTATCATTGAAAAGGAGCTGAAGTCGCTGTCAAGGTACCGACTTTAGTGACAGTGGCCATGACGACTGTGCTTTTTGTGACTCATCCTGAAAGTGGGCTTTTGACTCCCTGGGAAGATTCTAGACTCCATTTCCAGGCCTGAGGTTACAAGCTGGCAGCCCAGAGGCTTCATTTACTCTGCAGGTGTGTTTGCTTGCCCCAAACAGTGTCATTTTTAAAAACGAGCCCCCATTTAAAATAGGAATCTACACTAATAAAAGACAAACATGCAAATTGACTGTACCTTCACTACACCTAAGCCACACCCACCAGTCGATCAGAGCGACTATATGCAAATTAACCCAACCAAGATGGCGGCCGGCAGCCACAGAGCTGGAGCGAGCAGGAGGCTTGGTTGCTCCAGTGATGGAGGAAGCCAAGCTTCCCGCCTGCCGTGGCCGGCTCTGAGCTCCACTCAAAGCAACAAAGTTTCAATTACAGAAGGTAAATAAACCCCAGATACCTGCTTTCAGCCGGCCGTGGCCACAGAGCTGGAGCGAGCAGGAGGCTTCCCTCCCGCCTGCGCTGACCGGCTCTGAGCTCCTCTCAAGGCTACAAAGTTTCAATTATAGAAGGTAAATAAATCCCAGAATAAAAAAAAAAAAAAGAAAAAAAGGCTGGGAGCTTCCATCACCGGGGGTCTTGGCCAGCCTGAAAACGGCCCTCAGCCCCTCACCCAGACTGGCCAGGCACCCCAGTAGACCCCCCACCCTAAAGGGGGTGTGGCCAGCCTGAAAACAGCCATCAGCCCCTCACCCAGGCTGGCCAGGCATCCCAGTGGGGACCCCCACCCTGAAGGGGGTGTGACCAGCCTGCAAACAGCCATCAGCCCCTCACCCAGGCTGGCCAGGCACCCCAGTGGGAACCCCCACCCTGAAGGGGGTGTGACCAGCCTGCAAACACCCATCAGCCCCTCACCCAGGCTGGCCAGGCACCCCAGCGGGACCCCCACCCTGATCCGGGACACCCTTCAGGGCAAACCAGCTGGCCCCCACCCATGCACCAGGCCTCTATCCTATATAATAAAAGGGTAATATGCAAACTGACCCTAACAGCAGAACGACTGGGAATGACTGATCACTATGACACACACTGACCACCAGGGGGCAGATGCTCAATGCAGGAGCTGCCCCCTAGTGGTCAGTGCTCTCCCACAGGGGGAGCTTGCTCAGCCACAAGCCAGGCTGACACTGCCAGTACAGTGGTGGTGGTGGGAGCCTCTCCTGCCTCCTCAGCAGTGCTAAGGATGTCTGACTGCAGCTCAGGTCTGCTCCCCGCTGGCAAGTGGACATCCCCCAAGGGCTGCCGGGCTGCCAGAGGGATGTCAGACTGCCAGCTTGGGCCTGATCCCCCAGGGAGCAGGCCTAAGCCAGCAGATGGACATCCTCCAAGGGGTCCCAGACTGCAAGAGGGCATAGGCCGGGCTGAGGGACCCCCCCGAGTGCACAAATTTTTGTGCACCGCTTCTCTAGTCCTTTACATAAACAAAAATTTATAGTTCTATATTCACTTGAGAAATTAACAGACCCAGCACCACGCCATTATTGTGGGCAAAGGTTCCTCCTGCAGCCCGGGCCCTGGGCTGACACCGTGGTGCCTGCGTGGCGTGTGGGGCTGCTGATGCGACTCCAGCCTTAGGTGAGGGAGAGGGGACAGGTGGGGCCGATCCTGTCCAGGGTGTGGTTGGCAGCCTACTTCCCGAAGGGGAGGCTGGGTCCGCAGGCGGCTCCTCCAGAGCCCCCTTCCTGCTCACTTGTGTCCAGTAGGGCTGGTTAGAGACCCCAGGTGCCCCGTGGGGAGCAAGGGTGATGGGGTAAGGTGGAGGGAGATGCTTAACTTTGGCAGGGACACTGGCAGAGGACAAGGTTTGTCACACGAGTCCGATCAGACTGCATCCCAGTCCGATCAGAAGGTCAATCACTCAATCTCAATCTCTCTCTCTCTCTCTTTTCTCCCTCCCCCCCCCCACCCAAAAAAAAAAAACCTCAAGATCACGAAGCCGGCCCCGAAAGTCTCACCGCCACCGCCACCACCACAGGCTCTCACGATCCCAGAGCTCGGAGTCCCGGTCCTCCAGCTGCGAGAGCAGGTAGCCCGTCGCCCCAAAGGGCCCCTCACCCAGCCGCTGCACAGAGCCCAGTTTCTGTTACATCAGCTTTGCTTCCCATGCCACTGTCCCAGCAGAGGGATGCCCCCTCCCCACTCCCCACCCTCGGCACTGTCATCACTTCCCTGGGGAGTCGCTGCCTGCACTCCAGGGACCACCATCACCGCTAACCAACACACATGCCTCCTTGGTACCTGTGACCACACTGGGGAGCGCAGGCTCTCCCACTCTTAGCTACAGGGGCCCTTCCACCACCTTAGGCAATAGGTGCTTGGTGATCCCCATTGTAGAGATGAGGACACTGAGGCTCAGAGAGGTTAGGAACCTGCTCCTCACTTAGCGACTGAATGACAGACGAGGATTGAACTGGGGCGTCTGGCTCTGGACTTTGCGCTCCCGCTAAGGGTTGCTCTAAGCACAGAGATGTTAAGCAACCTATGAAAGGTCACACAGCACAAAGTGCCTCGTTCTGAGGCCCTTCCTGTGCTGACACGCTGCTGCCCCAGCCTGAGGAGAACAGAAGAAGGAGTGGCTTTGTGGATGCCAGTGATTGAAACTGCTGACGTGAAGCGGGAACACCAAGGCCACCTGAGCACCAGGCCAGCTTCCGGATGCCGGCGGCCGCTTTATTTTTTCTTAAATGCTTCTCTCACGTGGCTACGTGTTCACGTCACCGGGGAGGTCTTTAAATCTCACTGTCCTGGTCCTGCTGCATCCCAGTCTGCTCAGAAGCTCTGGAACAAGGAGGAGGGGAAATGCTTCTCCAAGCCCACAGGGCCTGGCACTGAGCTACCCTTTCACGTACCTTTTCTCTCTCAATCATCCCAAGGAGGCCGAGGGCTAGCCCAGGCCTTCTTCACTTTGGCTGCCCTTTGCCATCACCTTGGAAGTTTTTTAAAATACCAGTGCCCGGATCCCACCCTGCATACGGTGAGATTCAGTTCAGATGAGGGTAGGGGGCGAGGAGGGAGAATTTTCCGTTTCCCTGGGCCAGTGATCGAGGTGCCGAGCGTGAGGAGCCTAAACGAGTGCCCTTTCTGAGTCAGAGGTGCCTCTGGTTGGCACGGCGGGCAGGGCAGCCAGACCTCGGCCTGACAGGCTTGCAGGAGGCAGCTTTGTCACTTTTGTCAGCTACATTTTCCCCAAGCGTTTTGGGTGACAGTCAGTAAGATGCCTGTTTCACAGATGGCGAAGTCACATACACAAAGACACACAGAAATCTGCGGTTATATTTATAGACAAACATGAAAACACAGACGGACAGGCCCAGATACACACACAGTCACCCCCAGGCACAGCACACAGATACCTCTCAGATGTGCGAAGGACACTAAACTGAATCAGGGTAGGGACCTTTCCTGTCTTCATAGCTGCATCCCGGCCCCTAAAATAGTGCCAGGTGCGTAAATAAACATTTGTTAAATGAACAAGTGAGGCAATGAGAGAATGAATGAATGGGCAGGTGGGTGGGTGGGTGGATGTTTGGATGGATGTGCGTGGAGTTTATACAAACACACACTCTAGTCCTCAGATCCTATGGGACCCTCAGCCTCCTCTCTGCCAAGCTCCCCTTGGACAGACCCTCAGGGCTCTCTCCCTGACCCCAGGCACCGCGGCCGGTCCCCCGAGGAAGGGCGGAAGTCTCGCCACAGGCACTCCCGCTGCTGCTCCAAGACCCTCGGCAAGGCCAGCCCCCAGGCCCGGTCCAGCCACCCGCCTAGCCAGCCCCTCCAGATGCTCAGCCTCCTGTCGGCCAGGGGTGTAGTAAGTATTCTGCACGGCTCCTCAGCCAATCTTGGCCATGACACCTGGGGGCGGGGGCGGGAGGGTGGGGGACAAGTTGAGGGCAGTGTATATCACACGTTAATTCAGTTCGGGCAGCTGTCCCCCTGGTTTCAGACCTCGTTGTAGATCAACCCAATGCTCGTTCGCCAGCCTTTGGCAGCACTCGGCTTGGGGACTGGGGCTGGGCTGGGTGGTTAGACAAATGGAAATCCCAGGGGGTGTTGAAACATACATAGTGACAGTCTCCAGAGTGACATCTCCGGGAATGCAGGTGTGAGGCACTGGGGGAGGAAGGGACAGGGGGTCTTGGAGGGACCGGGCGCACCCCAGCTGATCAATGAAGTCCACGTCTCTGACGCAGCCAGACCCCGGCGTTGACTGCCGCCGGGACGTGGCTTCACTGTGTGAACACAGCCCTGCATGCATGGCCCTGCATCCTCTCGCGGTCTGCAGAGGTCTGGGGTGGGGGGAGGAGGGGGGGGGCGGCCATAGCTGCTCTCCCTAATCCCTTCCACAGTTGGGACCAAAAAAAAAAGGCAAAACAGCTCCAAGGTCTGGGTACAGACCACAGAGCAGAGCAAGTGGTCTCTGGCCACACGCCCTCGTCCGACTGTGACTCCAGGCGGCCGACCCACAAAGCCCCTGGGCAAGGGGGTGGAGATGAGGTGGACACAGGTCCCAGCGTTGCCAATTCCTGGCTGTGCCGCTTTGGAAAGGTCACTTAGCCTCACTGAAACTCAGTTTTCTCATCGGTAAACACGTTTCCAGAGGGGCGGTTGGGGATATACAAAACGTAAAGTATATGACGGCCTGTTGTAGACGCTAAGGACAGACAGACCCCGAGGGAGTCTGCAGGTGCGACTGCCGGTAGGAGGGACCCCTCTGTCTGGCCACGAGCAAACGGGTGATTTCAGGCTGCTGCTCCCTTAGGAAGGATGCGGAGGAAGACAGGGAAAGAGGTGCTTGCCGGGAGGTCAGGGAAGAGAAGGTGATGACAAGCCTCGTTGGGTCTGATTGACACACTGGTTGGCTCCATCGTGCATTCTAGACCCTCCGTTACCAGCCAAGGCGCCCTGAACACCGAGGTTCAACCAGCCCAATTCCCCCCCTTGCTGGAACCGCCATGCCTCCCAGCCTCCCCGAGGCGTGCCTGTGTGCTGGGTGCCGGCACCTGCAGCCTGCCCGCCCCGAGTGCCTCTGAGGCCCCTGTGTACAGAGGTTTGGAGTCCGGTTCCAGGCTTGGCTCGACAATTCCTTTTATCCCTCCCAGCCTCGGCTTCCTCACCTGCAAAATGAGGAGATGGTCTCCCAGGGGAATTGGTGCAAAGGTGGAGATAAGTTTAAAATCCAAGCAGTAAGAGACAGAGAATGCTTCTGAGTCAGTGAAGCCACCCAGTCTCCCCGGCCATGGTATTTGTGGCAACCCATTCGGTGGCCCCCAGGACCCTCATGAAAAAGTGCCCCTGGGAGCAGCTGGCTGTGTGTCGTCACCTGCCTGGGACGGGTTCCTGTCAGCGCAGGTCTGTCAGGAAGTCAGGGGGAAAGTGGTCCCCCCACAGCCGCTGCAGGACAAGATCGCTGTCGGCTCTTGGAGCCGTGATGTCCCCGTGGGCCCAGTCTTCTCAGAAGAGCTGCAAGCTCGTCCGTGGGTAGAAGGCAGGGACTTTGAGAGCTCGCCCGACAACTCCCCAATTCCAGGAAGAGAAAGAGCCGCACAGAAGGCCAGTGACCTCCATGCGCCACGGCAAGTGGGAGCTGTTGGCGCACGCGGTCACGATCGTGTGGTCCAAGGCTGGCTCCACGCTCGGCATCGGTACTGCAGCCTTTGGAGCCACAGTTTCCTCATCTGTTAAAAAATAAAGACAAGGCCCTTCTTCAGAAGCCTCGTTGTTAGGACAAAAGCAAAGCAACGTGGTGAACCTCTGCCCCGGTGCATGGCACAGGGCAGACCCAGCCGTGTTAGCGGGTGTCATGACAACAACATCCTGGTGCCGGCTCCACCCCTCCCACTGGGCTCCTTCAGCAGGTCCCATGAACTCGCTGTGCCTCTGTTTCCTCTAAATCTGCAAAGTCAGATACTAACGTGACCTCCCTCCTCACAGGCCCATGTGAGGGTTCAGTGAGTCCGTGGAAGTAAACATCTTAGGCTGCAGCAGGCAATGCACATGCTGTTCTGGTCGATGCTAATGATGTAGCAGGGGAAGCAGGAGTGGTAGCAGCCATGGTGGTGATAGTGACACAGGGTAGTGTGGTTCTGGCCGACTAGACAGCGGACGAGGGGGACTTAGAGCCAGGCCCTGCTCCCACTGCCTTCAGTTTCCTTCCGTCCTGGAGGGCGGCTGCAGCCCGTATGGCTGGGCCCACCCACTCGTGGTTGCCTGACTTGTGGGCACATTGGATGCCCCCCAGTTCTGGCCCTGAGTGCCCTCCAGGCCAGACCCTCTCTCCTCTTTTCTTCTGCAAAGGCAGAGATGAGACAAGGTGCCAGGTGGGACCAGAGGTTTTCCAAGTCCTGGCCCCACATTTTTCCTGAGCTCCCTGTTAAAGAGAACAGCACGCCACTGTCATTGATCACCCGTTCAGTCATCCATTCCCATCGACCAGTTACCCACTGAGCATCTATGAAGGGTCAGCTCTGACCTTGTCTGGGGATCCAGTGGGTGAGGAGCAGTCTGCGCCTTCATGGACGGCGGCAGACGGGTAGACACTGTGTAGGACAATCCACAGCAGTGAGTGCAGGGATGCTTAGGTGGCTCGAAGGCGAGCGGCTGGCACAGGACTCGGGTTATTTAGGGCAGAGAAGGCTAACTAACTGGGAAGCTAAAGGTGAGCGGGAATGAACTGAAGGAAGCAGGAAGTGAAGGCCGGAGTCGGGGATGGAGACAGAATTCTAGGACAGGAGATGGGGGTCTCCTGTGCCACCGTTCCTGCCCCACTCCATTACAGGCATTTCATATGCACAGCTCTTTGAAAAATCAAGGGTGGTGTATCACATCAAGGGGCATATTTGCATATATGAATATGCAAATCCGGGGTCCTGTCTCATTGCAATCCTACTTGGTGAGCTAAAGATAACCTGAAGCCCTCTTGCTGGGCCTGAGCTCAAATCCAAATGGAGGCTCCCAAGGAAACAATTCAGGGACCCTTCACAGCCTCATTCACGCTCCTGATCTCCACTCGACCATCTCGTCCAGGCCTTAGAGAGACAGAGACATGAATAGAACCCTCCCCTTGAACTCCAGAGCTCACAGGCTAGTAGTCAACAGAATGCTGCAACACAGTGAGATAAGTGTTGCAATTAGGGCGAGACCGAGTCGGTGAGCACCTCCTCGATTGTTAAAATATTCAAATACTTGCACACCGGTTGCTAAATAGACCCTGTCATCACCATCTCCACCCCCCACTGCCACCCGCCCTCTCCACCCCCACTCAACAAAGCCATCTCCTTTCTCCTCTGGTGCTTTCTCGACCCCTTACAGTCCAGCAACAAAGAGTTATACTGGACAGCCCTTCAGTACCCAGGCCAGTGACCTGTGGAAGGAGTATCCACACCCAACCAATTATCGTTGAATATTTTTAACATCACCTCTAAGGGTGATGGAAGCAGATACAATGGGTAGTAGGACCACAGAAGAAGGACCAGACAGTATTGTCTTGGTGTCTGAGAGGGCTTTATAAATAAAGGGACATTTGAGCTGGGCTTTGAAGGATGAGTAGGAGTTCACCAAATTGAGATGGATGATGGCAAAGGGAGGGGGACACTATGTGCCAGGCCCTGTCACATATTTTACACAGTTTTTCCCCACTTGATCCACAGAATAGGTTTTTGAGGTAGATACAATTATTATCACTATTTTTCAGATGGAAAAACTGAGGCTCAGAGAGGTGAAATAACTTGGGCAGGTAGCCCAATTGGGAGGAAGGGGAGCTGGTATGAATCATAGCTTGTGCAGCAGAAGCTTACTCTGAGAGCCAGAGCATGGAATGAATGGCAGGTTGATGGCCCCAAGGTTTGGCGACACCCTGTTTACAAAATAGGAAGCATATCGCCATGTAACTGGGAGGGCGTCAGGACAGGGCTGATCGAGACGGAAGCTGGACCCAGGAGCAGGGCAGGCTCTGTTTCTCCTCCTCCCGAATTTAGCTGGGGCTAACGGTCACCACAAACTCATTGCCAATAAAAATCTGCACAGATGCCCCAACAAAAAACAAGAAGGAAAAAAGCAGAACTTGGGGTCCATAAAAGAGGGTCTCATGACATCTGTCTACAAGAAGAGGCAATGGAGGGCAGTGATGAAGACTTTGAGGCAGATCTGTTTACTCGAAAGGTCTGACCTTGTCTCCCTGTGAGACCCTGGTAACAGCAATAACTAATGCTCCAGGTGCTAGGCTGAATTCTGTGCATGTGTCATCTTATTTCTCTTAGGAGCCCTTCAAGGGCTTCCTCTAATACCCCCTTTTACAACGAGGAAACTATAGCCTAGAAAAACCTAGGAAGAGGCAACTTCTCAATGGAGAAGCTAAGATTCTCACCCAGAACGCCCATCTCAGAGACCGTGTGTGTAGCTGCCCGGCCTCCCTCCTGTAATTTCACTTTGTTGGGCCTCCGTGTCCTCGTCTGTACCTTGGGCTGATTGGGCAGTCATGCAGATGGACTGAGATAGACTCTTCATTCATTTGAAGACATGCACAAAGCACCTACTGTGTGCCAGGCACTGGTGAGCAGGCAAGGCTCCTGCCTCCTGCAGCTGCAGTTCTGTGTGGAAACAGCCCAGTGCTTGGGTGACACCCCCAGTGCAGTGTCGCTCGGGCTATTGTTTGTTGTCAGAGTGGCTTCATTAGACTTACTCCAAATAGACCCAGACGTGATGTTTTGGAGTATCTCTCACTTTGCAAGGTTTAATCACAGCCAAGCTCTCTGGTGACCTGCAGAGCAACGCTCGGAGAAGGGCGGGATGGCATTCTGCTTCCTGTTTCGTAAACAGGGAAACTGAGGCCAAGGGGCAGCACGTGGAGGGCCCTGGCCTTCGGAGCCCTGGCCCAGGCTCCTGCAGATTCTGCAAAAGCCCCCGGGCTCTCCCTGGACAGGAAGGCTCCAGGCCAGCACATTCCCTGCGGTTTAGAGGAGAGAGGGACCAGCATGCAGAAGGGCAGCCTGAGGCTTGAGGGGTTGTGAGACTCGTGGGTTGTGTGTGTTTTTAGTGGAAAGTGGCATCTCCCACCAGAAAAGGTCAGCCGGGCATGGACTCAGGAGAAAGGATGCGCCTTTAAATGAATGCAGCTCCTTCCACTGCGCGGGGTCCTCTCGGTTGTTGGGGCTGGTGAAAACCCATCAACTGGACCCGTGCTGAGAGCGCCGAGAACCGGGGGGCTGGGGCCAACAAGCGGGCCTTCAGCGAAATTAGAAGCTGGAGCCGCCCGTGCTCATCTGGAGGGAAAGACAGGAGGAGGCCAGACCACTCCCTGGGCCCAAGGTCAAATGCGGTGCACAGCCCCACAATGGCTCCAGCCCCCTGGCCTCTGTCACCTCCCCTCAGTCCCCAGCAGGTCTCCCTCTCCTTCTCCAGCCCCTGCTCTCCTTCAGTGAACTCCCAACAGGCCAATGAATCCATTCCTTTCCTGTCTTCCTAATTAGTTTGCAAAGGAAGATGAACAACAGCAAGCAAAATAAACTGAATGTCTGTGCAACAAAAGGATTTTTTAAAAAGAAACAACCAGCCCCTCTAGCTAAAAGCTCTGCCAGCAGCTCTCGGTTCACTTGAGAGTTTCCAGCCCCCGTTTGCAGGGAAGGGAAAGAAATTTATAGCCGTCTCTCTCCACGGGGCCCTTCGGAGCTCAGCAAATGGACTTGTTCAGCTTAATTGGAATTCTCTTCCTGATTGTATTTTTGTAACCTATTAGGCTATGCTGCCTCTTGATCTCAGAATTCAGCTGAAATTAAATTTTAAAGTGTAAGTGAGAGGTTGTCTTTTTCCCCCGTTCTTGATTAAATAATGATTTGAGACAAAAACAATAAATAACAGTGCCGGCTTCCCTGGAGGCTGAGCGAGACTCCCAGTGAAACGCCGCAGCCGGAGTTCGTGGTGAGGGGACTTAATTACTTATTAGAAAAACTCAAGTGTTAACGCCGAGTGTGTTGGGAAAGGAGATGAGGCAGGCTGATGAGCGTCGGGGAGGACAGGAGCTTCAGCCCGAGGAGCTGCAGGAGGAGAGGGGCTGCTTGCTCGCTCCTCATGGCCAGGAGCTTGTCCCTTAAAAATCAAATCTGAGGTCAGCAGTCCTTCCCATCCATAAGGCTTATGCTCTGGTCTCCTAGTTCCTTTCATTGACAAAGGCCAGGAGGGGTGAAAGGTCGAGATGGGGGAGCGGGAGCGATCCACTGTAGCTCTGCAAGGCGAGACGGGCCACACAGCACACAGGTGTCCTTGTTGCTTTAAGAGTGATGGGGTAACAACACTTAGAACAGAGGGGCACAGACTCTGGTGTCTCAGGGGCCTTGTGGGGGGCCTTGTGGGGCTGGGGCCAGCAAGCTCAGGCCCCGACAAGGCCGCCGCTGTGACTCTCACGCCGATACTGCAGGAATGTGCACCCAGCATTGCAAGATCTTATTTCTTCAACACAAACCGGAATGGGGTTGTTAGGTGAAACCACCCCATTCTACAGTGTTGTCAGTCAGTCAGCAGTGGTCGGCAAACTGTGGCTCGTGAGCCACATGCGGCTCTTTGGCCCCTTGAGTGTGGCTCTTCCACGAAATACCACGTGCGGGCGCGCACGTACAGTGCAATTGAAACTTCGTGGCCCATGCGCAGAAGTCGGTATTTTGTGGAAGAGCCACACTCAAGGGGCCAAAGAGCCGCATGTGGCTCGAGAGCCACAGTTTGCCGACCACTGGGTTAGTGCATGTTGGTGGTCGCGCATACGAAGGGACGTATCTAAAACAAAGCATCTCTGTCCCCCCGGGGTTCATGGTCAACTTCCAGCTGTCAGGCGATATCTCTGTCCGTCCAAGGCCGCCTTGCCTGGCCATGAGGCCGTCTGGACAAACTCCAGAAGTGAGAGCTGGGGCGCGGGCTTCAGCCCGAGTGGGAGTGGCGGGATGGGGAGTCAACGTGCAGCCCCGCCCAGGCTGAGCCAGGTCCTGGCATCAGCTCTGCCCCGGCTCCTGTCCTCCAGCGCCCACTGTGGCAGCTGGTTTGATACACCTTCTACTGGGTCCCCCTCTCCCTCATCTCACCCCCTCACGTCCCTACGGCCACACCCTCTGGGACACGCTACCAGCACTGCAATTCCCGGCTCCATTTCCCGGAGAACCCATAGTAAGGCCGGTGCTGTTCACCTGGTGGTTAAGCAGATCTTACCGGGGCTGAAGGTTCAGGTCAAGACCCGAAGGTGGGCCTTTGTGAAGACATGAAAGGAAGGGCAAGGCCGAGGTGGAGGAAGGGGTCAGAGGGGACCAAAGAGGACAGCCCTGGTCTGAGGAGCTCCCGTCTTAAATGGGTCCCTGGCTCCCTGAAGACACTGTTACTGGGCAGCAGGTCTAGGTGGCTCCTAGCAAATATCTTGAGCACCGTTTTGCAGCCAAGCTGGGAAGAAAGGGGCAGGGAGCAGCTGCAGGCCTAGCGGGGAAAGTCCCAATGGATGGAGAAGAGCTCAGAGATGAATTTTTAGAGGCTGTCATGTAAAGGAGGAGACAGGGTGGAGCCGGGCAGCTGCCCTGGTGTCAGGGTGGTACGGGCCTGTTTGCATCTTCCATGCTGGAGTGGGCGCCCGGCTCGGAAGGAGACCCCGAGACGGGAGGGCAGAGGCCAGGGACGGAGTCGAGACTTGGTCTCATGTGCGTCCTCGTAGCTGTCACCCCCCCCCCCCCCCGACACACACACACACACACACATTCCGTCTCTGGCTCCCTTCAGTTGTGTCTCCTCTTTGTGTGGGTGAATGGCAAGCTCTGGAAAAGGTAGAGTCTGAGGCTGCGAGGCCATTAAACTAACCAGACGTCTCTAATGAATTTATTAAAACGTCCTGTCCCCTGGAAATATCGACGAGCCATCAAGACGTGTAAAGACAGAACCAAATAGATTTCAGCGGAAAGAAGCAGGGATGCATGTCCTCCCTCCCCCCACCCACCCCAGGTAAATACTCCAACCCAAGCAGGTAAAATAGAGTGAGGAGGATTGTATGTTCGGAACCTGCCAGGGATGTGACATGACACTGCTGTGCCCTGAGCCGTGGAGTGAAAACCCCTCCCCCCACTGACCAGGCCGGTTGTGAATCCCCACCTGGGACGCCGCAGCCAGAGGGCGGGGCTGTAAAGGACGCAGTCATGTGTGTCACAGAATAAGATTCATCCCAAGCAGCTGGACTTGTAAACAGGCCGAAGGGGTTGGTATTTTTAGGCACCAGGTGGGGGGTCATGTCAGCCCCGTGGGGTCATGTCAGTAGCACCGTTCTCTCTGTTTTCTGGTGACGATGGGAAGCACGATGCCATGTAGAATTCTTGGTTCTAAACTCGCAAGTTTCGTGTGGATATTGGCTGTGGTCAGGTAGAGACGCCCCGAAAGTGTCCCCGTGAGCGCAGGGTGTGGGGTGGAGAAGAAAAGGTCCCCTTCTCCCGCCACCAGCCCTAAGGGGCCTCCCATTCGCCAAATCTTTGCCGGTGGGGACCCACAATGCACCAGGGCCAATCATGTGAAATGAGCAGCCAAGGCGTTGCGCACAGACAAGGGGAGGGTCCAGCTCTGCCAGGTTCTGGGGAGAGAAAGGCCCAGCCTGGCTTCGCCCAGCGAGCAGGCCAGGGATCACAGGAATCGCTGTTCTCACGGCCCCTTAACTGGAGCCTGGTTCCCTCCAAGGAGGGCTTGCCTGGTTCACCGGTGACATCCCGGCCACCAGACATCCACCACCTCTGAGGCCGAGTCTCGGAGCCCATCCCTGGTCCACGCCCCAGCTGAGCGCTCGCCCCCAGCGCTGGGCCCGGGTCCAGCCACCTGGCGTGGCGCTTCCTGACTCCTGACCGGCCGTGGAAACACACATCCCCTTCCCCACTCCCGGAGGCAGGGGAGATGTGACATCCACGTTGCAAAGAGGAAGACAGAACGGAGCTAGAAACTCCGCCTGAGCAACTTATTTTGAGGTCCCTTCTCCAGGGCGCAGCTAGCCGGGACCCAAGCAGGGACAGCAGCCGCCGTGCTGGGTAGAACGTGGCCACGCTGGACCATCCCTTGGCTGTGCCCAAAGCCTCCTGGGAGAATCCACGAGGAAGCCCTGCCCCCCAGGCCCGGAGCTGATATGCTGAGCTGTCAGAGGCACCTCGGCGACTCTCCCAGTTGCGTGTTTCTGTGTCTCACCCTCAGGCCAACTGCTGAGAAGGCAGGAATGTTCCTAAGAAAGCCCGCAATGCGTGAGATAAAGTGGGGGCAGGCAGGCTGTGATGGTGAGGCCCACAGAGTATGTGTGTGGGGTCCGGGCAGCGTCTAAAGGAAGCCCACATGCTATACGTCTGCATGTCTATAAGTCAAGCCAGCGCACTTCAATGAAGTGCGTGCTCCTGCCGTGGCAAGCCTGTCGTCACAAGCATCTCCCACCTAAGTCGGGGATCTCAGGCCCTTCAGGGCGCCGGGCAAGGGCGTGGCAGGGTGGGAAACCTGCCCAGGGCCTGGCCCTCCCTCCTCGTCCGCTGCCTCCACCAGGCGGCACCTGGATGGGCCTCCCACACCTGCACGCTGACACCTCAGCCTGAACCTCCAAGGCCTGTCCAGAGAGCCCCCTGGAGCTGGGAGTGTGCACACCTTCGAGAACAGGTAGATCCAGGGATGAGCCGCAGAGACCCTGGGGGCTCGGGCCATTTAAACAGGATCCTGGGGTCCCAGGCGCCCTCTTGATCCCATGGGGATGGTTATCGTTGGAGGAGGCCCGGGCAGGGGTTCCTCTTGCCACAGCTAAAACGCCTGCACTGTTGGCGGGGACCAGAACCAAACCCGGTGTCATCCCAGGTGAGACACCCAGAACTGAGAGAAAAGCGTCCGCTGCACTTCTAAACACACTGCTGCCTTCCCACAGGCGGCTCTCCATCACCCCTCACTCCTCCGTCTGACTTAGGTGAACCCCTCCTCGTTCCCAGTCACCCCAAAGCCAAACATCCAAGCCCCTCCCCAAGCCCCTTGTTGCAAGCAGACCCTCCCTGTGTGGCCTCATCCTGGCACCCAGACAGGTGCAGCCTCTGGCCCCGCACATGTCAGCGAGCTTTCTCGGTCCAGCTTGGGCACTAAGGGACTGACTCGAGGTAGCGCTGGCAGCTTGAGGTCCCCTACAGAGGAAGCGAACAGCTCTGCCGCCTCCCCTGTCCAGAACACAGAGAAACCAAAACTCGAGTTCAGGGCCAAGTGTGAGGGTGTGCAGAAAGGTGTGTGTGTTTTCTTGTCATTTGCGACTCTAATGATGGACTCACGTTGCCCGCTCTTCCCTTTCTCTTACACCTTACCCACCTACTAAAGGAGGAGCTCTTGCTTGGTAAGTGGATGAAATCCGCAAAGACATGAGAGCATTTATTAGACGCCACTGAGAGCCTTAGCTCCTGCTCCGGGGGAAGGACGCACACAGATGCCGTAGAGCTTTTTGTTTGTTTTTAGTCAGACTATTTGACTTCCTCCCCCCACCCCCTTTCTTTTCCCCTTTAATTGAAAACTACTAAAATGTCATTTTGTGACCTTGACTTTACATATATCTTTTTAAAAGCTCATCTTTATTTCATTTCTTTTCCCCATGTGATATTTGTTTAAGGATCTATTCAGGCAACTTTTTATTTAAAAGAAAAAATAGTCCAAATCATTGAGAATTTGGTTGAAGTTTAAAACTTTGGCTTTATCTTTTTTTATTTTTTTCAGTTCCAAGATAATTTTTTTTTCAGGCCCACAGTCCCATTTCTTTCCCCTCCCCCTTCCTTTATTTTATTATTGTTTTAGATTAAGGGTGTATCTACTCCCCCCTTTCTATTAAGTTGCCTCTTTGGTTTGTGTTAATTCATTAGAAATTAAATTTTGTATAATTTCCGTTTTCTTTTGTTTAATCTGGATCGCATGCTTTTTCTCTGCATGACACCTCAGTCTTCCAGTTATCCTAGCAGGGGGTAAATATCTCCTTTCTGTGGTATTCTCTCAGGAAGTTGTGCTTTTGTTTTTTGGCGTCTCTTCTTTCTTCTCTCCTCTCGTTACAGTGCATCATGACGGTAAACATTTCTAGGTTGTCTAGACGCAGCCGCGGCCGATGCTCAGCGCCTCCAACGGGTGTTTTTGCTTTCAGATCACAGGCTCGGGGTCTGCTGCTGACCTCTTTACCAAAACAGCCAGCCCGCTCGCCACCCCCCGCGGACGCTCCCAGGAGTACGACTCAGGCAATGACACCTCCTCGCCGCCCTCCACGCAGATCAGCTCCAGCAGGTCGCGGGGGCAGGAGAAGGAGAGTCCCGGTGGGGAACGCAGCCAGGGCCGGGACCTCCACAGCGGCAACACCTCTGATTCAGGGAACTCCTTCACCACCTCCTCGCCCCAGAACAAGGGGCCAGCTCCGGACAACCTCTCCCCCACCAGCAGGGGCAGAGAGCCAAGGTCAGTCCCCTGGGCGGGAGGAGGGGGGCGCCTTAGCTCAGCATCGCCGTCTCACACCCTTGCCCTGCACCTCCCACTGGGCTCCCACCCAGGAGTCTTTCATTTGCAAGAGGAAAAAAGTCAACTTGAACTGGCATAGTTTTTAACAAATCCTACTTTTTAAAAATGATTTTTGAAATATTCAGCTTCAGGTACAGCTGGATCCAGGGGCTCAAAAATATATCCTTGGGAATCTGTCTTTCCCATTACATCTCTCAGCTCTGCTTCCCTCTGTTGCTTCATCCTCGAGCAGCCCTCCCAAGGCACTGGCAGATGTCCATCCAGCTAACATTCCATCCGTGTAGCCAGCCACTGGCAGGGAAATGCCTTTCCCCCAAACTTCATCAGAGCACAGGGCAGGTGCTCATCGGCTCTGCTCGGCCAGCTTGGGCCACTTCCTGCCGTGGACCAACCACTCTGGCCCGGGGGAGGCTGAATTCTTGTCTAGAATAAGTCGCTGTCATTCAAAGGTAGACCACAATATTTACCCAAATGCACTGAAAATTTATGTCCACACAAAAACCTGCAATTAATGTTTGTATAACAGCTTTATTCTTAATTGCCAAAACCTGGAAGTAACAAGATGTCCTTTAGTAGATGAATGGAGAAATAATCTGTGGCCTATCCAGACAATGGAATATTATTCAGACCCAAAAAGAAATGAGCTTTTAAGTCATGAAACGACATGGAGGAACCTTAAAATCCATACTACTGAGTGGAAGAAGCCAATCTGAAAAGGCTTCATACTGTATGATTCCAATGATATCACATTCTGGAAAAGGCAAAACTGGAGACAGTAAAAGGACCAGTGGTCGCCGGGGGCTGTGCTGGGAGCGGGGGATGAGTAGGCCGAGGACTGAGGATTCTTAGGGCAGGGAAACGATGGTGTACGAGACTATAACAGTGGATACGTGTCATTATACACTTGTCAAAGCCCATAGAATGGGCACCACCAAGAGTGGACCCTCCTGTGACCTGGGCTTGGGTCAGGTTTGTTATTTATAACAAATGTACCATCCCGTGGGGAATGTTGACCGTGGGGTAGGCTGCATTTGTGGAAAGTTATAGATATAAACCTTCACATGGCTCTTGCCCATTTCACACAACTGCTGGATGCAGTTTTCTGTGGAAAACACTTGCGTGCAGCCACGTAGGAGACAGTTGTAATGCTGTTTCATCACCGAGGAGAGCACCATGGTAGCAGCTGCCGCAGTTTGCTGCCCACTCACTCCACACCCTCCTGCAGGGTCTCATCCCTCAGCTCCAGGCACCTCCCACAGGCCGGACGCCCGGTTGGTGCCGGAGATTCAAAGCGGGGGCCCTTCCCCCTGGGAGTGAGTGTTAATGGGGGAGATGCAGAGGTGCCGGAGGTGGGAAGGACTGGCTTGCACTCCACCGTACAACAGCGGGGTCTTCCTTCTGGGGCTGGGGCTGCTCTGGTTCACAGTGGCCGGGTTTCAGAAGACGGCCAAGCCCAGCGCGCCTGTCGTCCCAGTACTCGGGAGGCTGAGGCTGGGGGCCCGTGGGGGCCCAGGAGCTCTGGGCTGTAATGCGCTAGGCTGATCGATAGGGTGTCAGCATCAATATGGGGACCTCCTGCAAGTATGGTGACCTCCCCGGAGCGGGGCCCACCAGAATGCCTACGGAGGGGTAACCGGCCCAGGTCGGAAAGACGGCAGAGCCGTCTGCAAGGACAGAGCACCCTGTGTGCCCAGCACACGGTCACTTCAGTCCTGGACATACCACTTGGCATCCACACAGAGACCTGGCCTCTGGTTTGCCGCCTCAGGACATCCCTGACCCCAGATCACACCCAAGCTTGGCTGGGAGCCAGGGCTGGGCCAGAGCAAATGTCAGTGTCTCCAGAACAGGCAGTGACATTCCCAGATGAGCGAGGACACGTGTCTACTGACACAGGAACACTGAGAGTAGCGATAAAAACACCAGCAATCATACTAGTGGCAGCTAGTACTTATGGAGCCCTAACTATATGCTCGGTCCTATGCCAAGTGCTTTCCACGAATCATCTCCCTTCACTCAGGGATGGGTCCCAGTATAACCCCTTTTTAGCGGTTGGGGAAACTGAGGCTCGGAGTCATTCGGAAACTCAGTTAATGAGGGTCAACACCGGCTCCAAACACAGGTCTGTCCCCAGAACTGGAGCAACACTTAGAAGTGTCCAGCATACCTGCTTAATTTGCTCTATGTGGGCAGTCACACTAAATCATTCAGCCCCAGCCTTTCACTTTGAAATGTGAATGATCTTTAAATCCACGACTCTTTGTGTCACGTCAGCTCTGAGCAGATGGCTGAGTGCAAGAGGCATCAGCTCTAAGTCCGGGGAACCCTGGTCCGTGAAGCTGGGGGGCTGGTGAGGTGCAGGGGCGTGGGCTCGGAGCTGGACAGATGGGGTTTGGGCGTTGGGGAGGCCTGGAGTCCTCTGTGTACAGTGGTGCCTGCTTCACGAGGCTGTTGGTCAGACTGAGATGATGCCTGTGAAGGGCCAGAAGCACTGAGCGTCTCAAGGTGCTTGTTCTGCAGCTGTGTTGACGGCCTGGGGCCCAGGCATCAGGCTCTGGCCCAGGGGCTGGGACAGTGTCCAGAGAGACATGAGCCCCGTCCCCAAGGTGCTCAGTGTCTGCAGGAGGAAGAAACAACCATGAGACCAAGAGGTCTTGTTGGCAGAGGGAGGCATGAGGGCTGGGGGGACACACTGGAGGGCACCCAACCAGATGCAGGGGGTGTCAAGGAAGGCTTCCCTGAAAAGGTGAGGTCAGCCTAAAGCCTGAGCCCTGAGGAGGAGTTTTCCGGTGAAGAGGGGAGAGAGGGGGTGCCAGGCGGTGGGAATGCTCCAAGGCCGGACACAAGGGAGGGGACAGGGACATTCCAGGAGGAACACACAGTCCCCTAGGCCCAGAGTCCAGAGAGGAGAGCTGAGCCTGAAGGCTGAACCCCGAAACCTACTGCTGTTGTTGGAACTTGACCCTTGGTCCAAGCCGAGCGAGCAGGTCCTGACTGAGCCCAGCGTGGCCCTAGGCAGTGAGAACAGAGCAGTCGCTGTCCTCGGTGGCTCTGAACAAGCTTCTACCCTTTGGGTCTCAGTTCTCCCACGTGCAGACGGCTACACTATGGTTTCCAAAACTTAATCCAGCTTCTTGATTTTTACCCTCCCTCTGTACTACTCCCACTTCAGTAAACTCACGCTTCATGTGAGGACACTTATGGTACCACCTTAAAGAGAACATCATATCACTTGTCCTAAATAGAAGGCACCCATAAAAGCACATGGTGACATGGTGTGTTTATTTCTAGTTGGTCACAGTGGCCTGCTCCTCTCTGGGAGCCTGCAGCCTGGAGAGGTGGTGAAACCCAGCAGCACCCACACACCTTCCCACTAATGGAATCAGAGGGCCGGGCAAGACTGGGCAGGGAGTAGATCTCCCAGCACGTGATGTGATGTTATTGACCACCGTGCCCCCTGCCCAGTGGCCCAAAATACTGTGAAGTGTCCCCTCGGGATGTGTCCCACTCTGCCTCTACTCCAACCTCGGTGGCCTGGGGTCACTTCCCGGAGGCAGGATGGGAAGAGGAGGGAGGGGGTGCCGGGAGCACCACAGCTGAGGCAGAGGCAGGAGGCGAGTACCAGCTCGGGCCCACAGGCCAGAGGCAGGCCGTACTGACAATGCTCTCCCTCCCACAGGGGACTGCAGTCGCCAGTGAAGAAGTCCAGTGCAGTCCCGCCCACGGCCCAGAGCTCCCCCAGGAGACGGTGCTCCCGCAGCTCCTCCCATGCCAGCACCCGGTCCTCCAGCCACTCCTCCCGGTCCCCCAGCCCCAGGGCCTCCCCCAGGTACACCCGGAGCCGGTCTGCCTCCTCTGGGAAAAGGTGAGTGCGCCTGACCTGGCTCTGCAGCATTTCCCCTGAGGGAGCTGATGAGGTACCAGGGATAGAGCCGTGAGTTGAATGCCATTATCCAGTACTAGCTGCTGGCCTTGGGCCTCCGTTCAGCTCTCTGGGCCTCAGTTTCCTCATGTGCAAAATGAAAATAATAACAATACTTACCCTGAAGGATTGTTCCAGAACTACTTAGAGCAAAACTTGGAACATTATAAATATTAGTTATTATTGTTACTATTGGCATGATGAGGAGCTGATGTGTGTCAATTAGCTTCTGCAAAAAAATAAAATAAAATACCCCCCCTCCTCCCCCACTGGCTGTCATGGCTCAGTGGTTGAGTGTTGACCTATGAACCAGGAGGTCATAGTTTGATTTCCAGTTAGGGCACATGCCCGGGTTGTGGGCTTAATCCCCAGTGGGGGACATGGAGAAGGCAGTCAATGAATGATTCTCTCTCTCTCTCCTTCTCCCTTCCTCTCTGAAATCAATAAAAAAATATATTTTTAAAAATTAAAAAAAATTACCCCCAAACTTAGCATCCTTAAACAAGTATTCACTTTCTGATTCTGTGGATCAGCGATCTGGGCTGGGCTCAGCTGAGTGGTTCTTCTAATCTCTCTTGGGCTCATGTATGTGTCTTCTGTGAGCTGGGGCTGGCTGCTTTGCTCCGGGTGGTCTCTCACCTTCCAGCTCACTTGTCTGGGCTTCTCCACGCTGTGATGGCCAGGTTCAGAGAGAGAGAGCGCGGAAGTGTGCGAGGCCTCTGAGGTCCTGGCTTGGGATGGACGTGATATCCCTTCTGCCATTCTGTTAGCCACAGAAGTCACAACGACCAATCGGACGCAAGGGGTGCTCCTCTGACTGGGAGGAGCTGCAAAGGCACATTTCAAGGGTTGTGGCTACAGGAAGATGAGGGAGTGTCCATTGTTTCCATTCTACCACTGAGTTACAATAGCGATTAGTAATTGTTTCTTTTTCTCATGTCGAATAAGGATGCAGCAGAATGCACAGACACGAACCCTCAGGGCTGGAAGTCCACCTGATCATCCTGGGCTTCACACAGTCCAGCTCCCCTCTTCAAACAGGAATTCCCAACAGATGTCCTTGAGCAAATTACATCCCCTCCCTGTGCCTCTGTTTCCTCATACACAACAGGACTGGTCCCAGGACCCAACCCTGGGATGTGCTGAGGATTAAATGAGATAATGCACCCAAAGCCAATATTAGTTCAATGTCTAGCACAGTAAAATGCATAATATGATAATACTGGAGGCCTGGTGCACGAAATGCGTGCACTTGTGTGTGTGTGGGGGGCGGTCCTTCAGCCCGGCCTGTGCCCTCTCACAGTCTGGGAGCCCTCAGGAGATGTCCGACTGACGGTTTAGGCCCGCTCCCTGAGGAGCGGGCCTAAACCATCAGTCAGACATCCTTAGCACTGCTGCGGAGGCAGGAGAAGCTCCCGCCACTGCCACTGAGCTCACCAGCCATGAGCCCAGCTCAGGGCTTCTGGCTGAGCAGCACTCCCCCTGTGGGAGCACACTGACCACCAGGGGCAGCTCCTGCATTGTGTGTCTGCCCCCTGGTGGTCAATGCGTGTCATAGCGACTGGTCATTCCACCGTTCGGTCGATTTGCATATTAGCCTTTTATTATATAGAATAGACACATCATGGCTAATATTTCCCACTGCTGGCTCTGTGTTAGTATGCTAAGTGATTTACCCTAATTTACTCATTTAATTTACAGTTCTATGGGGTAAGTACTGTTATTACCCCATTTTAGAGATGAGAAAACAGAGACACAGAGGCATCACCTACCTAAGGCCACGTGGCTAATAAGTGGCCAGGATAGGAAGAGCTTGGTAAGAGGAAGATGCTCATATTAGCCACGTGACAGGGAGGGCACTTAGCCAGGGAGGGCCTGCTGCCTCGGCCTGGCCTCCAGAAACAGAAGGCCTGCGCCCAGCTGGCCATCCAGCAGCCCTGGTGGCCGGCAGAATTCTCAGGCACGGCCTCCTCTCCTCCAGGTCCTACTCGCGCTCTCCCAGCTATTCCTCCAAGTCTGGCCCAAGGAGCCCGCCCAGCAGAAGCTCTGGATCCCGCCGCAGCCCCAGCTATTCCCGCTACAGCCCCAGCAGGTACCTACCCCACCCCGTTGCACTGGTCCCGCCCCCATGACTAGGCCCCGCCTCCCAGGCTCACGCCAGAATGTCCCCAAGCCCCGCCCCTACTCCCCTTAGGTCAAACTAGCCAGACTAGGAATAGGATGATGATTAAACGGTAGTTCCCTTTGTCAGCCCAAGTGGCAGTGAGACCCCAAATATATCCTTGTGCCCTAATGTACCCCACCCGAAAAGCTCCCACGGCGACACCCCAGAATTCACACCTCCACCGTTCACACCCCCCATACAACCCCTCATCCCTATATTGAGCCCCCAATTCTTACTCATCAGGACCTGAGTAACCTTCACATCCTCACCCCTGCAGCATCTGCACCCCTGTAATGCCCACCCTCAGAGGCTGACACCTTGCCTGCAGTGCTCACCCTGCCCACCGTGCTCACCCTGCCCGCCGTGCTCACTCTGCCCACGGTGCTCACCCTGCCCACCGTGCTCACCCTGCCCGCCGTGCTCACCCTGCCCGCGGTGCTCACCCTGCCCGCGGTGCTCACCCTGCCCGCGGTGCTCACCCTGCCCACGGTGCTCACCCTGCCCGCCGTGCTCACCCTTCCCGCGGTGCTCACCCTGCCCGCGGTGCTCACCCTGCCCGCGGTGCTCACCCTGCCCGCCGTGCTCACCCTTCCCGCGGTGCTCACCCTGCACACGGTGCTCACCCTGCCCACAGTGCTCACCCTGCCCACCGTGCTCACCCTGCCCGCGGTGCTCACCCTGCCCGCAGACTCCACAGCCCAGCCATCTTCCCTCCCGCCCTCTGGGGCCTGAGCAGACCCCACCCCAGTGGGAGGGCATGTGCACAGGAAGTGAGTGCCCCTCACCCAGTAAGCCAGGCAGCCCCAGCTCCCAGTAATCCCCTTGCACCCCTTCAGGGAACGGGACCCCAAGTACAATGAGAAGAACTCGCAGCAGCGGGAGCGGGAGCGAGCGCGCAGGAGACGGAGGTCCTACTCGCCCATGCGGAAGCGCCGGAGAGACTCCCCGAGCCACCTGGAGGCACGAAGGATCACCAGGTGAGAGGGGAGGATCACCAGGTGAGAGGGGAGATCACCAGGTGAGAGGGGAGGGTCACCAGGTGAGAGGGGAGGATCACCAGGTGAGAGGGGAGGGTCACCAGGTGAGAGGGGAGGATCACCAGGTGAGAGGAGGGGATCACCAGGTGAGAGGGGAGGATCACCAGGTGAGAGGGGAGGATCACCAGGTGAGAGGGGAGAGTCACCAGGTGAGAGGGGAGAGTCACCAGGTGAGAGGGGAGGATCACCAGGTGAGAGGGGAGGATCACCAGGTGAGAGGGGAGGGTCACCAGGTGAGAGGGGAGATCACCAGGTGAGAGGGGAGGGTCACCAGGTGAGAGGGGAGGATCACCAGGTGAGAGGGGAGAGTCACCAGGTGAGAAGGGAGGGTCACCAGGTGAGAGGGGAGGGTCACCAGGTGAGAGGGGAGGGTCACCAGGTGAGAGGGGAGAGTCACCAGGTGAGAGGGGAGGATCACCAGGTGAGAGGGGAGGATCACCAGGTGAGAGGGGAGAGTCACCAGGTGAGAGGGGAGAGTCACCAGGTGAGAGGGGAGGGTCACCAGGTGAGAGGGATGGGTCACCAGGTGAGAGGGGAGGATCACCAGGTGAGAGGGGAGAGTCACCAGGTGAGAGGGGAGGATCACCAGGTGAGAGGGGAGGGGCACCAGGTGTGAGGGGAGGGTCGCCAGGTGAGAGGGGAGGGTCGCCAGGTGAGAGGGGAGGGTCGCCAGGTGTGAGGGGAGGGTCGCCAGGTGAGAGGGGAGAGTCGCCAGGTGAGAGGGGAGGGTCGCCAGGTGAGAGGAGGGGATCACCGGATGAGAGGGGAGGGTCACCGGATGAGAGGGGAGGGTCACCGGGTGAGAGGGGAGGGTCACCAGGTGAGAGGGGAGGGTCATCGGATGAGAGGGGAGGGTCACCAGGTGAGAGGGGAGGGTCACCAGGTGAGAGGCTGGAGGCCGGGGCAACCTTCACCCTCACTCCCACTCCCTCACCACCAGCTCCAGCCTCAGGCTCTCTCCAGGCCTTTCTGGGGTCGGATTACAGAATTGTGGGCGCTCTGGGACCATCCCGCCCCCAAACTCCCAACCACTGAAACTGTTTGCTTTCAGAACCTCAGGGCCAAGTCAGCACCCCGGCAGGCCCTACTGGCTGGGAGGGCTGGGGCCAGCATGAGGATTGGGTGTGGCCTAGGTAGTGGCCAGAGTTGGGACCAGGAGGCGGGGCTGGGGAAGAGAGTGAGGTCAGGCCAAAGCCATGGGCCTGGGCCTTTGCCTGGGGATGACCCACAGGCTCAGAGTCCAGCTGAGATAGGCCCGTCCGTATCTACAACCTAACCAAGTAGCAGAGGGCAGATGTGGTTGAGTTTAAAGGTGTTTGCAGGGAGGTGAGGAGGAGAGTCCTGGATCTGGAGTGGAATCCTGGCCATGCCACTTCCCAGGGGGACGGGGAAGTTCTCACCCAGGAAATCTGGGAGGAAATCGGTCCCGGGAGTATCATGAGCTGGAGTGAAAGGAGACAAAGATGTGGACGTGCCTTGTGAATGTACATGCAGAGCACTAGGCCCCGCTGCGCCTCCTTACGGACTGGCTGGTCTGGTGCAGAGTGTTCTGTGACAGGTACGGTCTTCGAGGAGAGAAGCCCGAGGTCTGAGTGACGCACTTTCTCAGGCCTTGAAAGCTGGGCGAATGCCTGAGTGCTGCCCTCAGACTGGCTTCAGGGCTTTTCCTACTGACCCTGCAAGGATCAGTCCAGAGACCACAGGGCAGGGGTGCCCCCTCATGGCCTGGAAAAGGAAAAAGAACTTGTGCCAAAGGAGGGAACTCCTGCACCCACTGCCATGTCTGTGGGTCGGCTTAGAGCAGTGGTTCTCAACCTTCCTAATGTCGCGACCCTTTAATACAGTTCATGTTGTGGTGACCCCCAACCATAAAATTATTTTCGTTGCTACTTAATAACTATAATTTCTCTACTGTTATGAATCATAATGTAAATATCTGATCTGAAGGATGTATTTTCAGGGGTCGCGACCAACAGGTTGAGAACCGCTGGAGAGGAAGGCTGACGCCATGAGAGTGGCATTTCCGAAGGCTCGGGTTTCCTTGGTCAACCCCAAATAGTCCATCCGATGAACTCATCAGTTTCCCAAACCAGTCACCCCCCACCTCTGCCTTGTCTGCTAAGTGTCCGAGTGTTCACTTAATTTTCTCTAAATAGACTTGCCCTTTCTTCAGAGGGCCATACATTCCTTTAAAAAGGAAACTGAGACACTACAGTAAATGGGAAATTGTCCTTCCCTGCCATAAATAGAAGGTTCTAGTCAAAGTACAAATAACCAAACTAGGATTCAAGTTCAATGTAGACCCCGTGGCCAGCTGGAGGCTCTGAGCCCGGGCCTGGTTTGTTAAAAAGTGAAATTACCACTTTTTAGGACTTGTCAGCACAAGGTCTGTCTCCCTGGCGCTCAGAACTGCCAGGGAAGAATCGGTCAGGAGGGGCTGGGGACGAAGGGCCAGCTCTCTCCCAGGGGACAGGCTCGGGCTGGGGCGGAGGCAGGAGTCTGGCCCTCAGGCTCTCCCTCTGGTCTCCGCAGCGCCAGGAAACGCCCCATCCCCTACTACCGGCCCAGCCCCTCCTCGTCCAGTGGCCTCAGCAGCACCTCCTCCTGGTACAGCGGCAGCAGCAGCCGCTCCGCCAGCCGCAGCTACTCCCGCAGCCGCAGCCGCAGCCGGACCCGCACGAGCAGCAGCTCCAGTTCCCGCAGCCCCAGCCTGGGCTCCCGCAGCCGCACCAGCCGGAGCCGCAGCCGGAGCCGCAGCTCCAGCTCAGCAGACAGCGACTCCAGCACGAGGCGCTAAGCGAGGCGCTCTGGGAGCCAGCTGCCTGCGGGCGGGCCCTTGCCTCGGCCAGCCCCCCTCCCTGCCCACCCTGCCGTCTTGGTGACAGACATTGAGGGCTCCTGGACCCTGTCCTTCCTGAGCTCCTGGGAGGAGGAAAAGAGGGGTCGGCCTCTATGTCCAGCTGCTAGGAGCCTCCACCAGCGCCACCCCGGGTTCAACTCAAGCCTGGACCTATGGAGAGACCACCCTGTTGGCACACACCCCTCAAGGCTTTGCAGGCAGCAGCGGGGCCATGACTCCAGCATTTGGGCCTGGCCAGGGGAGTGCAGAGATGGCTCCACTGACACCTGCTCCCAGGATGCAGGGCGACATCACCCTGCCCTCAAGCCGGCTCCTGGCTCAGGGTTACGGATCCCTCGGGGTGGGCGTGGGGTGGGGGGCAAGAGAAGAGACCAAGGGCACTTCAGCTCCAGGAGAGGGTCAGGCCTTTCACCCCCAAACTGGCCAGAGCAAAGCCTAGAGGCTGTTGAGTCCTAGAAGAAGGGCTGTGTGTGAGCAGGGACACGGGCGTTCAGTTGGGAGGAGGGTCCTCTGCCCAGGGATGCAGACACAGAGGAAGGGCCTGCGGCTCCAGTGCCCCCGCAGGTCAGGAGAAGGGGCCCGGCAGGTTCTAGCACGAGAGGCCACCCTGGCTCACCCACAATGCCTCTGGGCTGTTCGCAGGGACCGGCAACCTCCTGGGAAAGGACACAACAGATAGGCAGGAAGCAGGGCCACAGCCCCACCAGCTGGCACCAGCTTAATTCCACGGGACCATCTGCCGAACATTCCCCAGTGCCATGGTCAGCTCCCATCCCCCAGCGCCAGCCCGTTGGGCCTTGCCCTCTGGTTGGCGCCTGCCTGCCCCCTCCCCTCTCCCAGACGGCCTCACCCTGGATCCTTCCCAGTGCAGCTGAGTACCCACCTCGGCCTACGCCTCCCCCTTTGCCTCTCAGGAATTTTGCTAGGATGGGGCATAGCAGCTCAAGTATGGGGGAAAGACCCAAATCCAGAGAGCCTGGGGGTCTGGGGTGCTTGTGCCCAAGGCTGCCCGTGGCTTCTGAAGTTCCTTGTCAGTGGAGGAAGCCCCACCCCACTCTGCCCTCCGCCCCTGTCCCCTGCCCAGGGCTGGGCAGTGGGTAAGCTGATCTCTAACACACAAACACCAGCAGCTGCTTCGTGCACAGAAGGCAGCGGACGGGGTGAGAGAGGATCCTGAAATAAACTCCGGGCAGCCCCTCGCCAGCCGACCGGCTCTCCGGAGCCTGGTGGGCGGGTTCCCGTGTGTGGTGGCCACAGCAGCGGGACAGGACACGGGGAGAGCGAGGAACCGCTCTCAGCTGTGGGGAAGCAGGGACCAGCATCCTTTACTCCTCACACCACAGGGAAAACATTTGGAAGAAAAACGTGTTTTTTCTGAAGCAACAACCCTCCCTCCCCAGTCTTCCCCGTCACCTCAGCCTGAGGGGCCAAAGCTGCCCTGCGACCCCCCAAGCCCTGCACCCTGCGGGCAGCGCAAGGACCTGGCCTCCCAGGACGCCTCTGGCCCAGGCCCGGCCCCGCCCGCCAAGACCTACGGATGCCAATGCTGTCACCACAGAGGCCGGATGGCAGGTGCTGGGAGGGCATGTACAGCAACTGTAAATAACCCTCTTCCCCACCCGGAGCCCCGCTGGACGCCACCCCCCTTCACGGAGACTGAGGCTCCCGGAGCCACGGCGCCTCCTTAGGAAGAAGCGAGAGGCCCAGGGGACCGCCTGGCCTGGCCGCCAGCAGCCTTTTATTTATTTTACGTATTTATGTTTATTTATTTATTTATGTGATGCGATCTCGCTGCGCCACCATCGGCAGTATTCCCTATTTATTTATTTATATGGAGAGGCTGTGTGTGTATGTGTGGGGGGAGGAAGGGTTTTCTAAAGTATTTCTGTGCATCTCACTCCTTTCCCCTAGTGTCTCTCTGGATGGGATTTGAGAGGCGGAGGGGGGTGGGGATGTTGGCTTCCGCCCTGAAAGTGAGACCCCTGAGCTCCGAGCCCCAAGGTTCATTCCTCAGCCCCCACCCCTGCCCACCAAGTCAGTGGCTAAGAAGCTTCTGAGCTGAGGCGCTGGCTTGACAGTGAGTCACAGCTCATGTGGGGGCTGGAGTCTGACGTTGGCTGGAAGGGAACGCCACGGTCGGAGTCGGGGCCCCTGAAAGTCCTTCAGGCACTGATGGAGGGGCGGGTGGTGCCAGGCGTGGTGGCCGCCCAGCCCCCCGTTGTGCAGACTCTGTGTTTGGGAGGCCCTGGAGGTTGGACACCCCGGGGTTCACTAGGAATGGTAGCTGGGGTGGCCCTTGGAGCTGACAAGGCGCTCAGATCCTGGAAGAGGCCGGGAACGTGCACACCTCGCCTCACCCTGCCCCGGGGCACCTGCTGGTGGCAGGATCACTGGGCGTCCCCGCAGCACCCGGCTGGCTTCCTGTGAGTGACCCCACTTCCGACAGGCGTGGCTTACTCCTCCGTCCTGAGACCGCTCTGTCCTTTCTGCGGAGGTGCCAGTCATCCCGGCAGACACCCCCCGCCCCAAGCGAAGGCCTCCTCCTGTGACCTCTTGCTCTCTGTCAGGAGAGCGAACAAAGCTGTTTCTGAAACTGGGGAGGGAATAAAATGAGCAGCTAGGGGTCCCCCCAAGGTCACCTCAGAACCCATCCTGGGGCCTGGGACCCAGAGGCCCTGCCAGCCTCCTCGGCCCAGCCAGCGGGGGTCTGTGGCTGGAGACGGCTCCCCTCCCACAGTCACCGTGCCGGCCCGGGACGGTCGCTGGCCTGGCTCAGCGCTGGTTTGGTGAGATTTTGCCACAGCCCTGGCGTTTCCCTGGCAATGTGACTCACCTGCCTTCGCCCAGGCATCCCGAGCGAGGGGGCCCCGGCCTGGGAACGCGGCAGGAGGCTGCGCAGTGCCCCTGGGGCTCCTCTCACTGGGTGTGCTGCTCCTGTCCTCACACTCCCCGGCGTCCTGCTGCTCTGCCGCTTCCAGGGAATGAGGCAGATGCTGGAACCTCACAGGCAGAGCAGAAAGGGGAGGGAGACGAGGCTTGAGGCCCAACACCTGAAGCCCTGGCCCCCTGCCGCGGGGTTCACTGGGCGCCTGCGCCCTTTCCGGGGCCAGTTCCCACGTGGAGAAGTGGGGGAGAGTCTGCGAGTCCATCTCCATGTTCACCGAGGCCTGGGCAGTTCTCAAAGGCAAAGCGAGTTCCCGAGACACAGAGAAAAAAGGGACACAGCCTGGGACACGGGGAGGAGGTTCTTCGTCCGAGCGGAGCCTGAGGCAGCCAGCGTGTGGGTGCCCTGGGCTGAGAGGGAAAAGCCCCTGGTCAGAGCCGCCCAGGCTCGGGGTCCACCTGGGCGACTGCATCCTGTGCTGCTCCCCTGTCTCTGAAGGAAAGTTGGTCTTTCAGAAGCAACAGGAAATCAAGATGTTTGAACGACACCGGGCCGGAGCCCCATCCCTCATTCACTCGGACCCGTCTCTCCCAGGGGCTTGAAGAGGCCAGAATTCAGGGTGCGGCCAAGGGTTCGAACGCATTTTCTCCTCAAGGGCCACGTCTGTAGCTGCTTCTGCCACATTCTCCCCCCGGATATCCAAAGTTGTCTCCTGGCACGTATCTTGTGTTTCTCTTCAGCTGAATATAAAATTTTGTCTCATAAAATTTTTTTTTTAAAAACCTACAGGTTTCCTTCACCCTCGTCCCTCCTACATTGGCCACCTGAGTCCCCTGGGGGGTGGGAGGATGCTAAGTGTGTCAAGCAAAGCTTCCTGAACCTCCCCCTCCCTCTGCACCAGGGGGCCCAGGCGGCTGCCTGTCTGCTCCCCTGTCTGTGGCTGTTGTCTTTTGTTTGCTTGTTTGTTTTTCTTTTTTGAGGGTTTTTTTGTTTTTTTCAGTGGTGATTGTTTTTCATTCTAAATACCACGATGGGATCCCTTATCAGAACTTGGCTTATTTAATAATTTATTTCCTATTTATCGAGTGGTGTTGGGAGGGGAGAGGAAAGGAGAGGAGAGGAGGAGGACTACCCCCGCCCCAGGATGGCTCTATGAAATCGGCCCACCTCCCAGCTCCGGGCGCGGCCGCCTGCGTGGGAGCGTGATCACCCAGGTAATGAGAGCGAGAATCGCCGAGCAAATTGGAATTGGCAGCAACGCAGGCTGCAGTCATACAAATCAAGCTCCAATGGAACTGAAACACTGGTTAACTCCGGGAAAACCTCATTTAGATGGAAATTAATTGAGGAATAAAATGCCTGCACACGAACCAACTTCTATTAAAAAGTCACAACTCCTTGGGAGAAAAAGTGAGAGAAAGAAGATTGTAATCCCTCTTCTCTGGCCAAGATGAGCTGTGCCTCATCTTTTAACGAGATGAGCCTGTGTGTGTGTCTGGATTGAGCGGAGTGGGTCTCGGGTCTCAGTCCTACTGTCTGTAGAATGGGGTGTGGCCTGCGTGTTCTTGGGAGCATGGAGGGAGGGGTTCAGAGCTGTCTGAACCCACGCCCCGCAATCTCCCAGGAGTGCTTTCTGGCCCGGACTGTGCCTGAGGACTTCCGTGCTGTATTGTTTCTCTCCCTATTCTCAGCTGTTTCCTCCAGCAGTCATGAGCCGAGGACCTAACAGAATCTACCCAGCGGGCTCCGAGAACCCCAAGGCCAGGGACCCACCACCAGCCCAGCTCAGTCTGAGCAGCCAGCCTCTGCCCGGGACACCCAGGTCGGAGGGGAGCAGCTCTGACGTCCTCCCGCATCCTGGGACCCGGCACCCAGTACCCAGAGGCCGCACCTGCTAGCTTCCTGGCTCACAGCTAAGCAGAGCCATCCCGGGGCCTGATTTCCAGCCTGAACGACACACGGGTCTGTCCTAATAAAGGTCCCGGGGCACGGCGTTCGCACCCACAGCCGGCGTCCTCTGTGCGTACTGGGGGGAGGTGGAGGGAGGGAGGAGGGAGGGGCAGGGGACCACACTGTCACCTTGCTCACTTCTCTAGGCTGCAGAACAAGCCTCGTTTCACATGCACTCGGTGCACGTCGTGCCTCAGGGGGCCTTGTCCGGGCCTCTGCAAGCCTTGGGTCCATCCTCCCCCACGACCCCAGGAGAGGGTGTGAGGTCCTCTCTCCGACAAAGAGGGAACCAGGGTCCCAGAAACACTTCCCTGCCCCAGGCCAGGAGGCGGTGACAGGCCCAGGCCCACGGACCCCGACCCGCTGCTCACCTCTGCTCCCGGCACTGGGCTCTGCCCCAGGAACCCTCCTCCTCTGTAGACTGTTTCCTCCACAGCCCGAGGGGCAAGAGGAAGTTCAGTGGAGGGGGCAGCTTTGGGACCCAAAGACCAGACCTAAAGCGCGACCCTGCCGCCACCAGTCGGGTGGCACTGAGCAGGGTGGCCCCCGGGCGACCGGGCTGCTCATCTGTAAACGGGGACAGCGGCACCCCCGCCCCGAGCCTCTGTGGGAACTAAGTGCAAAAAAAAAAAAAAAAAAAGCCTGCACTCAGGGACTGGTGTGAGCGTGTCACTGTCCCCTGAGCCAGACGGGTGCCTGCAGGCAGGGCTCGTGCACATGGCCACGGCCGACCAGGAGCGGGCCTGCAAAGCCCCGTGGAGCCTCCGGAGTGTCCTCAGCGCCTGCCTTCAAAGCTGCTGCCCTGGAGAAGGGGCTGAGACACGGGGCGGGAGGCCGGGAGGGAGTGGACAGGGCTAGCCCGGGGGACCTGGGCCAATCCCAGGCCAGGCAGAAATCTCGCCCTTTCTCAGGGAAACCTGAGTTTTTAGGTAAAAATGTCCCGGCTTTTAAAATGTTTGCAACTCATTCCTCCCCCCAAACACTATGTGGGTCCAAAATATGATACACACAAGCACAGAGATAATACATGTCCTCTCAGGGGCCAGACAGGAGGCGGGCCTGGGCCCCCCACCCCCACCGCGCGGCTATGGAGGTGATTTTAACCCCGGAGAACTGCACAGTCTTGTCTACACCGGGGAGGGGTTATCAGCTGGGGGAGAAAGAGCAAACAAACAGGTTCCCACTGTCCCCCGCCCCACTGCCTCCGCCCCCAACCCCCACCCCGGCATCCTGCCCCCGGGAAATCTCTCTTAGGGGTGACTGGGATGGGAACCCCTCCCTGGGGCATATCCAGTGCTAACCTCCACTATCACTCCCCCCTCCCCGCCCCCACACAGGGATAAGCAAGACCCTGTCCTCTTCCGAAGTTTTCTCAGTAAAGAATAGTAATAACAACAATAATAACCTTTTATGGATCGTTTAGCATGTGCCAAGCCTTTTCCTACCTTAACTTATTGTCATAATGACCCCACCTAGTCCCATTTGACAGAGCAGAGCGCTGAGGCTTACAGAAGACCCCCGAGCTGGTGGGTATCTGAGCCCAGGTCTGTGGGCTGCAGGCTTTCTGCTCGGCCCTCCCTCCTGGCCCTGGAGAGTCGGCCTCCGTGAGGGCCCCTGACGCCTTTTTCCAGGAAACGTGGCTGCCAGGAGGCTGCCGGTGATGCCAGCTCCCCTCCCCGAGTCCGCAGGAGGACTCCAGCTTTCTATTTCCTGCCCTGGCTCCCAGTTAGGGGAATCGGTGTGTGTTCCTCCAGCGACTGTCCTGAACAGGTGCCCACCCCCGCCCAGCTCCACGCCCTGGCTGCCAGGGACAGCTGCCCAGGGATGGAGCACCAGGGGCACACACAGCCCTTCACTGGGCGAAGGGATCAGACCAGCAGGCGTGGGAGGAGGATGAGCGAGCCAAGAGCCAAGACTCCCGCCCGCTTGTTTCAAGACCTGAGCAAATCTAGCCCTTTCCGGCCCGGTTCCGCCACCTGCTACCAGAGGTTGGCTAAGGCCGCGGTCCTCGGCCCCGCAGACATCAGAGCCCCTGTGACTCTCCAAAGCCGCCGGAGGAACACCGGCTGTGGTGGGAGCCAGGGCGTTCTGAAGGGGTTCCGGGGCCTGTTAACACGAAGCCGGGATGGAGAACTGCATTCCATGGCACCTGGAATGTCACCTGCCTCCAGTCTGCTGTCCTACGCGATACAAGCTGTCGGCACGGTGATTTACAGCCACAACAGCGCCCTAGAAAACTGATGTCTGGGCTGATGCTGGGGCAGGGAGGAGGGCGGCCCAGGCCAGGGAAGGGGCTCAGGAAAGAGGACGGGATAGAGGCATCCATGGCAGGGGCACATGTGGGTGCGCGAGGGACCAGAGGACCACCTTCCACCCGCCTGTGGGCTCTTCGGCCCACGAATTCCTCCCCTGGGCTCATCACTATGGTAATTGGCGTGTTTGTTTGTTCACTGTCCGCCTCCAAGAGGACCAGCCTTGTCTGCCTGTCCACCCCACCCCCCCACCCCCAGCCGCCGCAGGCCCAGCAGGCAGCCACACCTGGCCCTGCAGCCTTCAAATGACTGCAGCGGCCTGGGGTCTCCAGCCAGCCTCCCTTTAAGCCCAGGCATCTCTGAGCTGGCGGGGGTTCACCTGATGGGGGTGCGGAGCCCCCGGAGGGCTGGCCAAGTGGCGACACGTCGCACATAGGGAGCCAAAGACGCTCTCCTGCTCCTCCCTCGGGGACTGTGTCCCCCTGGGAGTGAGAGAAGGCAGCGAGGCAGGCAGACGGCAGGCGAACGTGAGCACCTGCTTCCCGTCGAGCACCATGGGCAGCTCTGGGGTTTATGTCCTGAAATTAGAGAATAAAGTGATTTTTTAATTAATGTTTTTATCTTCCAATTACACTTGACATTCAGTAACATATTAGCCTCAGGTGTACAGCACGGGGTTAGGCATTTGTACAGCTCAGGACGCGACCCCCTGCCAGCTCCAGTCCCCACCTGGCACCACACGGTTATTACAGTAACGACTGTCTGCTCCCTGCGCTTCGCTCCACCCCCAGGACTGTTTTGTAACTACCAGCTGTGCTCAGTCCCCTCACCTCTTCCACCCAGTCCCCACCCCCCTCCCTCTGGCAGCCAGCAGCCTGTTCTCTGTCTATGAGTTTGTTTCTGTTTTGTTTCTTCATTTATTTTGTCCTATAGATTCCACATACTAGTACAAGTAAAATCGTATGGTGTTTGATCTTCTCTTATTTCACTTAACACATTAGCCTCCAGGTCCATCAATAGTGTTACAAATGGTAATATTTCATTCTTTTTCATGGCCAAGTAATATTCCATTGTATGTCGGGAATCACATGGTGGATGCCTCTCTGAAAGCTGACCCCTCTCCCAGGTGTCAGCCTCGCTCTGCTACCGCCTAGCTGTGTGTCTATGTGTAAGTGGCTTACCCTCTCTGAGCTTCAGGTTCCTCATTTCCAATGAGGATAAGTACCAATCTCATAAGGTTGCCATAGAAATGAGTAGAGCTGTTGCATGCAGAGCACTTAGTCCAGTGCCTGATTGCGTTAATATCATTACTGACACTAAAAAAATAATAAATTAGGGGGTTTCTGTTGCCCGGGTAAGCTTATGCCACATTTTTGGGGTGGTTCCAAGTCACCTGGGCAAAAGGTCAAAGCGCCTGGAACACCAAATTCTCAAGAGTCACTCCCAGCTGCCACCCTCCGTACGTCTCTCCTCCACACAAAAGAACCCAGAGCCTCCTAAGCAGTGGGCGAGCCCCACGTGTGTCCCCACCCCGACACGTCATCCACATTCCACCAGACCTGTTCCGGCATCGGTGCACTGGTGGGAGGCGCGGGCACTGCTGGCGTTCCCACACCCTGAGTCCCGCCCCGCCCCTTCTATCGCTGTGGCCCGCTGTGCACACGGGACTCAGGGCAGTTTTCCATTTTGTCTTTCTTTTTCTTCCATTGCCAATGGGATTTATCAAACCATTTCTCAAGGTGTAATGCTGGTCCCTGTCACAACCTACTCCGAATCTAAAACCAAAATAAACACCACCAACCATATCGAATACACACACACACACACACACACACACAGTTTTTCCCTCGTCTCCCTCACCTCCACCCTATTTCTGGATGAAGTGATCTTAACCTAAGGGAATCCATGACCTCCCACTAAGCTTTTATGTATAAAAATATCAGCATTTTGGTGCAGAACAGTACATATTTCTCATCAGTTTCCCAAAGGAACCAACTTGGAATCATTCGCAAAATCTTTTTTGACTCTCAGTTTATGGCAGAGATTGGCGCCTCCCCAGAGCCATTGCCCTTTCATCCCTAGTAATAAAGCCCATTTTTAACTGGGTCCAGAGCCACCAGGAGTACAGATTGCACTTCCCAGCCTCCCTTGCAGCTAGGCGTGGCCATGTGACTAACGCTGGCCAATGAGGTATAGGCAGACATTCGGTGTGGTAGCTTTCAGAAACTTCTATAGCTTTTTGTGCGTGTGCTTCCTCCTTCTTCCTCCTTCCTCCCTTCTCGCTGGATGGAATGTGGATACGATGGCTGCAACGCAAGTGGCTCTCTGGTCCCTGAGTTGGCTTTGGGAACGGAGCCCACAGAGACAAAGCAGTAAGATGGGAAGGTCTCCGTTTCTAGACTTTGTGGAGTAGGAGCCCCACGTCAGTACCAGACAGTCTCTGGGCTTGGACATGAGGGAGAAAAACCTCTCTCTTGTTTCAGCTGCTGTTATTTTGACTCTGCTGTTCACAGCTAAAGCTCATCTTATATTCAGGGTGAAACAGCCGCAAACAGGATGTCTTGTGTGCTCATAGCTCTCCTTGTCCATCTCTATCGTCCTCTCCAGCTCCTCTCGCCCCCCCGCGCCCCCCCCCCCCCCCCCCCCCCGGCTCAAACCACAAGCACCCTCTCAGGCTGAACCCACCCAGGAGCAGCTGCCAATTCTCAGACCCAAAGCAACACAAAACAGACCGACCGACAAACTTGTTTCCAAAGCAGTTGCCTAGCGTCATGGCCACCAACTGGCGGAACCAGCTCTGCCCGGACCTCAGAGGTGCCTGGGAAAGGGACGCCAAAATGCCACTCGCTCCAGCTCCCCCGCCCCCCTCCCCCGCCGCAAAGGCCTCAGAGCCACCCTCTGCCTACACGCCTCAGATCAGCCCTGAAATGCCCACACCCCAAGGAGAGGCACCGCACCCCGGCCGGGCTCCTGGCGGAGGAGCAGGGGCCTGGCCCTCGGAAGCTGGTGCTGAGAATGCGCAGCCCCTCGGAACAGTCCAGGCTACGCCCTCGTTCCGGGAGGAGCAGAGGCTGGCTTCTCCCCGGGCCGCTGGCCAGCGGGCGCTCCACTGGGCAGTGAGGCCGGTGCTGATGCAGAGGGAAGAGGCAGTGGGGCTCCCACGCGCTAGGATGTCAAACGCTCTGAACTGGTGGCCACAGGCCTGGCTTCTGCTTCTCACTCACGGGCCACAGCTAGTTACACGGCTCCTCCCACCCCAGGCGCCAGGAAGGTGCTACCCAGCAGGCGCCCGGGACCTGGCTGCGCCCCGATGTGCGCCCGGTCCTGTGCCTGGTGTCGCTGACCCGGCCACAGTCAGACGCAAGTCCCCGCCCTCAGCCCTCATGGCCCTATGTTCGGAGGGAGGAGGCAGAAAGCAAACAGGACAGAGGGTAGCTTATGGCGTAGGGGCAAGTGCGGAAGACGAGGCAGTCAGCTGAGGAGAGACTGGGCCTCAGGGCAAGCGGGTGGGGGGTCTCTGAGGATGTGGAATTCCAGTGGAGCCAGGATGGAGGGAGAGACAGCTTGGAGGTGGGGGAGGCCCCGGGCAGCAGGGAACGGATCGGAAAGGTAGCCAGCAGCCTTCGTTTCCTCCATAGACCTGTCAGCACCTGAAATGGCTTTAGCTGTTGATTTGACGACTTGTTAATGGACAGACATGAGAGCAGTCACTTGTTTCGTTCCCTCCCGCCTCCTCGCTGGCGCCTCGCGGGTGCTTTGCATGTAAGAACGAGTAACTATGAATGAACGCGCGAGCGAGTGAGCGAGCCCAGGCGCGCCCTTGCTGGGCTGCTTCGGAGCCAGTCAGCGAGATCGCACTCCGCGTAGCCTTTTCAGCATGAAGCAGGGTGGACAATGTCCCGCTTCGGCCGAGGGTTGCCGTGAGGATGAAGAGGTGAGGCACATGAAGCATTTAGCAGAGCCTGGTGCGGAGTGGGCCTCAAATCACGGGGCTTTGTGGGTTTGTTCCGAGAATCACATGGCGGCTAGGAGCCCAGACCCTGCACCAGACTGACTGGGTCTGATATCTGCTCTGCCGCTCAGAAGCTGTGTGACCCTGACCCCGTCACTTAACCTCTCTGTGCCTCAATATTATCGTCCTCCAGTGGAGAGAATAAACTGTCTTAGAGCAACTTGGGTGAGGAATACTTAAGTTGACATCTATAAACACAACTGGTGCAAAGCACTAATGCTTGCTATTCTTACTGTTACGACTATTATAATTTTCTGCAGAGGTGGTCAGGGAAGCTGATGCCCTGGACAGAGCTTTGGAGGCAATAACAGGAGGCTGCTAGGGCTCAGTCAATAGCGCTACCTTCCTAGGACTGTGAGGCACAGGCTTGTCGAGGGCGGGACCGTTCGATTGTTATGTTATTGGATTTATTAGCCACTTGGTTTTGTATGGGTGTGCGGCAGAAGCAGAGCACGGGGCCCCACCTTCAGACACAGCTGGGTTCAGAACCCACAAGCTGGTGGCCTTGAACAAGTCACATCATGCCTCGAGCCTCAGTTTCCTCATCTGTAAAATGGGATGATGATAATAGGAACCTCTGAGGCGGGGGAGGGGGGACTGATGTGAAGATTAAATAAAAACATGCTTGGAAAGCACTTCGCTTGGGGTCTGGCACCTTCTCGGCGCTCGCTCGGGAGGTGTTAGTGAGTAACCCAGGGCTGTCACTGTGTGTGGGGTCTCTCACATGTGTGCACAGGGTTGCTAACACATCTTACTCGGCCAAGATACACTGAGCTCCGCAAGGCACCAGGCACCCTTCCAGGCACGGGGGGCGTGGGGGGGGGGCTGCAAACAGGACACCCATGTGGGCCCCGATGGCCGGAGACCTGCTGGCTCTGGGAACTCCGAGAGAGGGAGCTCGGAGTCGGTCTTCCTGGGCCTGGAGCCGAGTGGGGGCGGGGTTGTCCCCACACCGGGAAGAGAGTTCCAAACCCTTGGAATTGCAGCTAAAACATGAGGCAGAAATGCCCTGCAGAAACCCTTGCCTTTAAGGGAGTCACAGAGGCCTTCCCACCATGGCTGCCCCGCAGGTGCAGGCCGAGGAGCTGGGGAGGGAGGGAGGGAGGGCATGGGGTTTCTTTCTGCGTGAAAAGCAAAGGTACAGAGTCAGGCGAGGACGAGCCTGTGTCTGTCTGTCTGCCTGGCACCACCTGTGCGGCTGTGGGCTTCTCCCCGGGCCCCTGCAGGCTTCTCCCCAGGCCCATGTCCAGGATGCTGGTGATGCCACCCTCGCCCTGGCTGGTCTGTTTGAGGGTTCACTGGGGTCCTTCCGTGTGGAAGCTCCAAGAAGATGGCAGCCTAAAGCACCCCGTCCCTGGGCCTGGGGCCTAGCACCCCCACACCCTCCAAGGGCCTCCTTCCCAGGAGAACCAGCCTGGACGCTCCCTCCTCCCTGGCCTCCCTGGGCCTGGCCCTGTGTTCTCACCCAGGGAGCTTGCTGTCATTCTCCTTGGGGGTTAGCTGACTCCTCCCGAGGTGGCTGGGTCAGCAGGACAAGCAGCTGCCTCCCTGCTCAGCTTCCCCAAAATGCAACAAGTGTCCACTGGGGGGCGGGACAGCAGGCCCGTGGGAGGGTCACCGCACAGGACCTGGGCAGCAGAGTCCATTCTGGCTGCTCCCGTGGCTCCCAAGTCCCACTGGCTCAGGCTCCAACCCTCAGCCCGCTGTGTGGCCCAGGGTAGGTGGCTTTACCTCTCTGAGCCACAAGAATTCATTGCAGTCACAAGTAAAAGAGCTGAGCCCAGGGCCTGGTACACAGTCAATGCTCAGTAAGTAGAAGTGGTGACCATGATTATAAGAGGCGCAGAGCAGAGGGCTCAAGAGCGACACTGCCCAGGTTCGAATCCCAGCTTTGCCACTTAACAGAGACTGTATATATGGGCAAGTCACGTCATCTCGCTGTACCTCCGTTTCCTCATCTGTAAAATGGGGTAATGATAGTCCCTTCCTTGTAGGGCCACGGGACGATTAGATGAATACAAGTAAATTGAAAGTGCTTAGAATAGAACCTGCCACATGGAAAGTGCCAGATAGATGCCAGTGATGCCTACATCTGTTTGCTGGCTGCACGCCCTCTCCTCCCACCCCAGGGCCTCGATGCTGCAGGCACTCTCCGATGAGAAGGTGGATGAGGCCCCGAGGCTGTCCCCACCTCCTCCCAGGCTCTGTGGGGCCGTGGAGGGCGGCCTGCCAAGGAAGGAGAGGAGGGGCTTCGAAATAATTCCACCTGCAGACTCGCCCACAGACACACAGCCCACTCAAAACCACAGCAAACCCACAGCAAACCACGGGACCCAGCCGCTCCCCCTTCCCACCCACCCGGAGCCCTCACCCGGCCCCGGCCCAGGCCCCAGGCCAGGAAGCGCCCTCTGGGCCATGCAGTCACCCTCCATCCTGGCCCCGCAGTAATTACAGAGAGCGCCGCGGCTCAGGCCCAGCTGTGACGTCAGCCCGAAGCTTCCAGCCGGATGATCTCACCCCCCCAGCGGGGACCCAGGCGCTGGGATGTGGTGCAGGGGCCAGGCCGGGGCTCAGCCTCCCTCTGGATAGAGGGCGAGGTGGGTGGGGTCCGCTCAGCAGGCATCAGAGATTCAGGAACAACCCAGACCCCCTCCCGGGCTCTGCCGCCCCATAGCTGTGTGCAGGGGCCTGACCCTGCGCCCGTTTCCTCGCCTGCCAAGTGGGTGGTGGCGACACCCCTGCTGTTGTGAGGCTGCAGGTGCTCGCCGTGCGGTGGGCATGCAGGCGGTAAGGGATGGTGAGTGCTGGTACCTCCATGTTCTTATTTTTAGCAACTGCCTCATGCGGGCACCGCTTCACATCACAAGGATTTCTCAGCCAGTGACTCACTGAATTCCTTCGCACCCCCACCCCACCCACGGGCCAGGGGGCCGAGCCCCAGAAGCTCACAGAGGGAACGCAGGCCTCAGATGGCCCACCTGTCGGGGGCAGATCAAAGACAGGGGCCCTCCCATCAAAGGGGGCTTTGTAGTCATTCCCCAAGCCCAGGGGGTGGGGGGGCAGGGAATTGGAGAACAGGTTCTCTCTGCGCTTCACATGTCAGACCAGACCCCCTGCCGGAATTGCACCTGTTGAGAAGTTTCACTATTAACATCAGCATAACAACGTGGAGGCCACCACTGTCACCCTGTCCTCCTCCGGCAGCTTCCTTTCGCCCGGCACAGCGAGCTGCGGGTGAGAACTCAATGCTGAAGACGGCCGCCCAGCGCGGGAGGTGATGTGCCAGCTTCATCCTCCGACCGTCCTCTGACCTGGGGGACCAGCGAACCCCCTTTCTGAGGAGGAAGCTGCCGGAGGAGGACGTGCTGACAGTGGTGGCCTCCACGTTGTTACGATGATGTGAATAATGAAACTTCTCAACAGGTGTGATTCCCAGGCAGGGGGTCGGGTCTGACATGTGAAGCGCAGAGAGGACCTGTTCTCCTATTCCCCGCCCCCCCCACCCCCGGGGGCTTGGAGAATGACTACAAACCCCCTCAGGACACACCCGTGAGCAGGCGGCTCTGAGGTCCACTTTACAGGCGGGAAAGGGGCAGTTCAGGCGCTTGGGAGTAACGTGAGAGCCCTGGCCGGCGCTGGGGGCCAGCTCTGAGCGCTTGTAGGCGGCTGCAACCCGGGGCCATCGGCCTTCAAATCCATGGCTCCCCGGTCCCTGGTCCCCTTCTGCGGTCCCCGGGGGCGGCAGGATCAGCAGGCGCGGGGGAGGGGGGGGGAGGGGGGAGGGGGGAGTATTTGCAGAGGGTGACCTGAGCCTTCAGCCAGCAGAGGGTTATTAATAGCCGCGCCTAAGTGCTGGCTCGGAGGGCGGCTCCGGGGGAGGGCGGGGAGGCGGGGCCGGGCAGAGAGCCTGTCCCAGAGGCGGCTGCAGGGGCCCTCCCAGCCCCCTCGGAGCCAGCTGGGCCTGAGGATCTGCAGGGCTAGTTCATCACCTCGGAATACTCGCGTGACGGGAGGGACCTGGGCAGCGCCCGCCTCCAGCCGCAGCCGCTATAAATAAAAGGCTCCCAGCCCAGAAGCCAGGAGAAGTTTCTAGGCCTGCGTCCCAGGGTTTATTAAGCTCCTGGCTCCACTTTAGACCTTGGCGGCTCTGGCTTCGAGCCTGGACAGTCTGGGAGGACAGCGGCTGGCTGAGGCGGTGTGGACAGGGCTCTCTGGGATTCTGCAGGACCAGCCCCGGTGGCCTGCGGCGGCCGGAGTGTCTTTGGGGGTTGGGACCCCAGCCTGGTGCCTGCCTCCACCCTCCGCAGTGGATGGTCCAGCAGCTTTTGAAGCTGAAGAATTAGCTGGAAGGCTAGCCCACCACATCACCTTGCTGTGTGACCTTGGGCAGGTGGCTCCCTCTCTCTGAGCCTCCATTTGTGCTCCAGCTCAGCATCCGCCATGGCTGATGGTCAGATGCCCTTCTCCTGCCACTACCCAAGCCGCCTGCGCCGGGACCCCTTCCGAGACTCGCCCCTCTCCTCGCGCCTGCTGGACGATGGCTTTGGCATGGACCCCTTCCCCGACGACTTGACTGCCCCCTGGCCCGACTGGGCGCTGCCTCGACTCTCCTCGGCCTGGCCAGGATCCCTGAGGCCGGGCACGGTGCCGCGGGTGCCGACTGCCACAGGCAGGTTTGGGGTCCCTGCGGATGGCAGGAGCCCCCCACCCTTCCCTGGAGAGCCCTGGAAGGTGTGTGTCAACGTGCACAGCTTCAAGCCAGAGGAGCTGATGGTAAAGACCAAGGACAGATACGTGGAGGTGTCTGGTGAGTGGGGATCAGGATGGGGAGAGAGAAGGGGGTGGGGTGGGGGCTGCAGGTTGGAACAGCCCAGAGGACTTCTCCGGAGGGGCAGATGCGAGGGCTGAGGCAGGCGACCTCAGGGCTCAGGAATGTGGCCCCAAAAGTTACCCTTAGGGAGAACTCCCCTCCTGGCCTCCAGGAAAGCGCAGCCTGACAAGCGGGCGGCAGTGGGGCCTTGGGGCGCCGGCCTATCCATCAGAGCCGGCAGGGGGGTGGGAACCGGCTGGATATGGTGGCGGAGAATTGCAGAGGAAGAAGTGACACAGACACAGAAGGAATTGAAGGGCCCCAGATCACATCACAGCCTCGAAGCGTGTTTCATGTGGAGGGTTAGCAACCAGCCTGGCTTCAAGGGCAACACTCCCTGGTCCCAGATAAGAACTGAGGCTGAATGGCCATTTTAAGATGAATGGGTAACCTTGACCAGCTTCCTAGCTGCCAGACCCACCTGAGCGCCTCACCTGCAGCCGCTCAGTTAATGCGGCCAGAGGGCAGGGGTCCCGTGGGCTCCCCTTCTTACAGATGAGGAAGCGGAGGCCCAGGGGGGCTCAGGGAACCCCTCCCCCCCCCCCCCAAGGCCACCAGGGGTTCCGATCCAGGCTGCATGGGAACGGGAGGCCAGAAGCGAATCGGCCATCTAGGCACCTACTAGGGATGAAGGGCTGGGCTAAACCTCCTCTGTTCCTTCTCCCCAACACGCCTCCCCCAGCCCTGAGAGCAGAGGCCTCCAGGCCCCCTCGGCTGAGCTGGGACCCAGGCGGGATGCGTCCAAGGTCACGCTGTGAGTCAGCAGCAGGAGGAGTCTGGGCCTGCCCACACCCCAGGAGAGGGAAGCAGCTTTCTGTCGCTTCCCAGCAATTAAAGCTCCACTAAAAGGAGCAGGTTCCCAGCAGGCTCTGCCGCCAGAAAAATCAATAAAAGCATCGCAAACACGGGCGGGCGGGACGAGCCCTGGCAGGAAGGTGTTGGGGGGAGGGGGGGTTTTCAAAGCCTGGCAGGTCAGAATGATAAACATCGGAGGTCTGGCAGGCACAGCGGGAGGGCCAGGCGTCAGGCTGGGGCCACGTGCTGACGGAGGGAGTCGGCCGGGGCTCTGGGCGGCCTTGGCCGGGACGCTGGGCTCCAGTTCTGAAACAGGCTCCCCCACTGACCAGCAGGTTGTACAGACTTAGCTGCTCTCGGCTTTGTTTCCTAATCTGGAAATTGGGGTTCAAAGGGCTACAAGGGCAGAAGGATGATTGTATTTAATGAGCTGATGCGTGAAACGTGTGGACATATAGCGCCTGAAACTGTTACTGAAGTGGATGTTGATAAAATGCCAGCCACCCAGGGAGGCCCTGAGAAATCATAAACGGTAGATGGCCTCTGAGACCTGGGTTCCATCCCTGGCTGCGCTGTTCACGCTCTATGGATGTGGGCAAGGAAGTCTTTTCACCGCTCTGAGTCTCCATTTCCTCATCTGCAGAATGGGGATCATAATAGTATCTATCCCATAAGGCTGCAGGGGAGACTAAATATATGCAGACAAGATGTAAGACCTGCAGAGTGTCTGTAAAATGGAGCTAGTGAGGGCGCCTGCCTGGTGCCCTGGAGATGGGCATTATTATGACCACTCTCTGTCTTTGTTTTAATTAAGGTTCCTGAGTTTTCCACCCCAGGTTGGAGGGTCCTGTGGCCCTTCCAGGAGACCTCTGCCCAGCCTCTCCGTCCTCTTTTCTAGGCGCTTCTTAACAAACGGGACCGGGCAGCTCCAAGCCGACATCCCAGCTAAGTCACTTACTGATCCAGAGGCTTTGAATGCGTCTTGGAGCCTCAGTTTCCACATCTGTAACATGGGGTCGTTGGGGAACACAAATAAGACAAAGGCAGACAAAGCCTTTTTAGGCTGTAAAATTCTCACAGGCGTGCACTTAGCCACCTTAGCTCGACAGAATCCAGATCCCCTGAGAGGACACACTGAGTCTCTCCCCAAAAGCAGTTTGAAAAATCCGACCAATAGCAGAGGCTCCATCTAAAACACAACTTTCAAGGGAAGTCAGACATGAAACCAGTCTCCCCTCCCGCATCGCATAGTGACAAACCTATTCCCCACGCACCCTGTGCTAAATACCTACATAGGTTGGCTCGCTGCTTCCTCATGGGGACTTCTAAGTAAACATGGGTAGGTTTGTTATACCCATTTTACAGATGGGGAAACTGAGGCCCAGAGAGAGGAATTCACCTGAGATCACCCACTTCTCCATGGCAGTGTCTGAAATTCAAAGTCAGGCCAACCTAGCCAGTTTCCAGTTCTGATTGTGTGGCCCTGGGCAAATCCTCCCTGCCACCTCCGACCCTCAGGGTTACCATGGGTCTGTGAAGGGGGACTGGGTCAGTGTTTGGCCAACAGTGTTCTTTTAGCTGCCACTAGGCGTCTGAGCACTGGGTGGAGGAGGGGGTCCAGAATTCTAGAAGGTGCTGGTTGAAACAACATGGTAACCGTCGTCGCGCTGTGGGCTTCGCCGAGCGCTGAGTCTGCTAATGTGGTTTATGAATCTCGGAGAGACGGCCTTGTCTTATCTGACACCTGTGAGTGTCCAGTTCCAGGGAAGTGTTTGGATAATGCTGGACTAGAAGATTCCCATCATGCCTCACACACTCTCACCCCCGCCCTGCAGCCACCAGCCAAGAACCATTCCCTTCCTGGGCCACTGGGCCAGGCTCTGGCCAGGGAAGGGACTGGAAAGTCCCCAAGACCATATGCCCGGCCCTTCTCCTTAAGCCCAGGGCCCCGCCTCCCTGGTAACAGCCTGCTTTCTTGAGCTGGGCCAGTGGCTTTCCCCGAGGGTTGATGCCCACATTTCTCCGAGGCTCCCAGAGGCCTCTCAGCTTCCCTGACTTCAGATGAGTTTTTTTCCTTCTTTAACCGCAATAATTACTTTTTTATGTTTACAAAAATGAAATTATTCCCATGTAGAAAATAAAAAGGAAAACAAAATAAGAATTAAACATTACTCATCATCCTTCAACTGACCCTACTAGATATTCAAATACTATGCAAATTAAGCTTTAAGACTCCACTCTTTCCAACACCTTCTTTCAACAAGATGAACACCACCCCAGGCGCCCCTTATGGAAATCAGACACCCTCTCCTCCCTGACCCCCAAACCTTGTTCTCAGAGCATGGAGAGGGAGGGTTAGCTTCTGAGGGGCAATCCTGCCCCAAACATCGAAATAAACCACAAGCGTTTACCTTCACACAGTAATTTTACAACTTACAAAGCAATTCTGTGACTCACTGTCATTCACTCCTCAAAGTAACCCAATAATTAGGATGTTGCTGTCACCCCCATTTTAGAGAACAATACACTGAGGCCCCAAGAAAAGTAGATGTCAGAGCAGGGACTCAAGTCTTTGAACCTCTGCTCCTGCTCTTCCGAGCTGTGTGACCTTGCGCACATCACTTAACCTCTCTGAGCTTCTGTTCCCGAGCCACAAAACGGCTAGAATAAGGCTGGCGTGAAAATGAAAGGAGGTGTTCTAGGCGAGGTGCTCAGAACAGTGGCTGACACCACGCAAGAGCTGTATGAGTTTGCTATTTTATTCTTATCCCCCGCCTCCTTCTTCATTATTCCCAGGACGCAGTGTGCAGAAGGGCTGAGTCAGAGGCACTGGCCTGTCCCCAAGGGAGACAGGCCTCCAGAGGCCCAGGCTCTGGGGAGGGGACCTTTGGCCGCGTGCCGGTGTGCGCGCCGGGCAGCTGGTGGTCAGGGACTTGGCAGGGCAGAACAAACGCTCAGAGCATCAGCACATTCACAGAACAGCAGCACTCCCGTTCAACACCATTTCCTCTAAATGTGCCCCTTTCTGCCCAGCTGGGTGATGGAGCAGCACAGACCGAGCTTAGAAATTCTAGAACCCGGAACTCGCCCTAAAGAAGCCCAAGAATATCAGTGCAGCGACATTCTTTCCATGTCAGGAGCGGGCCGGTGCCCAAAAGCTGGGGACTGGCTGCATGACCTTATATATCCCCACGGGGAACGCCAGGCAGCCGTTACACATCGTGTCCGAGAACATCGGCCGTAACACAGAAAATAACTAGAGTGTGATCCCGTTTGATAAGCTATATGACGCACAGCTATACCAACATAACATTTATGCATTTCTAAGTACAGAAAGAAAAGCCTGGAACATCTACCAAAATGCCAGTGGTTTTCTCAGGGCGATGGGGTTATGGGTGGTTTTATTTGATTTTTTCCATTATTTTCTACACTTTTTAACTTACACATGCATTTTCTTATAATCTAGAAAAAGTAATTAAGAAAGGAGTAATGAATAAAAAAGCAATTAGTAATGTAATTACCTATAAATGGCCGGTTTTTCGAAATCTGGGGCCACAGAAAAATAATACATCTCACCAGGTTATTCCGTCTAGATTCCCGAGCCCCTCAGAGACACCTGACCCCTGTGTACAGGAGGGCTCCTGGCCCTGGGCTGTGGCCCCACAAATGAGGGGGGCAATGGCTCTCTTGCCACTAACTCCTTGTTTACAGAGAAATGAGAGACACTCTCTCCATTAAAAAAGTAAGAATGGGAAGGGCGACGAGGCTCAGAATTTGTTATATAAACTGCAAGGTGATAGGGCAGTTTGGGCCCAGGCCTCCGTGTCATTCCATCTCTTTCCTTCCTAAGGAAGGAAAAGAAAAGACCCCCCTCCCCTGCACCCTGCAGGAGGGAAGGGCAGTTCCCACCGTGGAGCCTCCCCCTTCCTTAGGCAGGGCCCCTCTGGGAGTCCGGGGGGCGGGGGGGCGGGTGTTGGTAGCAGATTGAAGCATTGCTGTCAGGCGGCTCTCTCAGGACGGGGCACAGGAATATGACTCTGGGAGCTAATTGGAAGGTGGGATGGGCAGAGAGGATCGGCCCCAGCACCTGGCTCAGATTCAGAGAGAGCTGGCTCAGAGCCCAGGGCAGGGCCTCAGTTTCGCATGGGTAACCCTGAGCAGCCCGTCCTGGGGTGGGGGTGGGGGGGGAGGGACCATGAGCTGTGAAGCCAGCGGGCGGCATCCGGGGTGTTGTCCCCAGGGTTCTCCTGGCTGCTGAGGGCGCCGTGCTGTCCAATGAGGGCTTGGAAGATACAGTGCCACACGGGCCCAGGCTCTGATTTCCTAAGACAATTGTAATTGTCTGCCAACTGCAGTCAGGGCCTCCTGTCCTGTCCATTGTCTTGCTTCACCTCCTCAGCAGCCTGGGAGGTGGGCTCAGGTGAGGGGCCCGAGGCTGTGACTGCTGGAGCCTCGAGTCTAGATCAAGCCCCGAGCCACACAATGAGGCGGGGCCAGGGCAGGGTTTGAACCTGAGCCTGGGCTCCCGTCAGTGGAAGCCCAAGGGACTCAGATGCTGACGCGAGGATTCCCCCCCTCCAGGCAATCACGAAGAGAAGCAGCATGAGGGGGGCATTGTGTCCAAGAACTTCACCAAGAAAATCCAGTAAGTAACCCCGTGTGCGTTTCCGGTGGGCGTGGAGGGCGGGAGGGGCCTGGGACCCCAGTTCTGGGGTCTGTACCCTCTTGGGCATCTCTCCCGTGAGGCACCTCACCCCCGCCCCGGGGTAGGGAGCTGAACCTTCACCCTAAAGGGGAAAATGTCACAGCAAAGGAATCATGTGAGCAGAAGGCCACCTGCAGAGCCAATGAGTCCAAGCCACACGGAGCCCCCTCTCCCCCCGAAACACCTGTGGGAAGAAGAGCCCGTAGGTCCTAACGCTGCATGGACACGCCTGTTTCTGACGGCATCACGCCACCCGGTGTCCTGCTGGCCCCAGAGTCTCGCCATCCTGGCTGCAGTGAGCCGTTGGTTGCAGCTCAACGTGCAGAGGGCAGGAGAGACCTCACCCTCCCTGGAGGACGGAGAGCTTGGGGGAAAGGTCCTTACAGTTAGAAATTAGAACAGCCCCGAGCTGGTCCCTCATCCTAATGCCCTTCCTCCCGGTAAGAAGGATGGAGGGTGGCTCTAGCCCTGCGGCCTCCCCAGCTGAACATCAAAGGAGATGGTGGCCAGGCACGCACGCAGCAGCCCCGGCCAGCGGGCGCCGGCATTCCTGTTACCCTCGCTGCTATCGATCGTCACTCCGCCCGCCCCGGAAAGACAGCATCAGCCGAATTCCTAGGCTTCTTTTGGGTCCTGCAGTCCCGTCCCCACGTGTCCTGGCCTGACCCCCCTGCGATGCGGGTTCCTGGAAGCCGCGGGCACTTCCCCATAAGGCCATGGCCAACTGTGTCTCTGCTCACTGGCCTGCATGCCAGGCCCCCTCCCCGAGGTCCAGCACCAGACCCAGCGTCGCGGAGGGCAAAGGAGGGGGAGGGCGCTGAAGTTTCTGTCAAGAGGTTCAAACGAGGTGCCCCCACGATCACAGACAGAGCTGAGCCGTGACAGGGACGGAGGCAGAAAGAAGGCGGCGGGTTCATCATCTTACAAACGTGGCCATTTTCGTGGATTTTGCCATCTCTGGGGCCTCAGGGGAGTTATTGACCAGGTAGAGCAGCCTGAAGCGGCCAGAGGCAGGGCTGCTGGTCAGCTGGGGCCCGGCAGCTGAGCGGGCTCCTGTGACAACACTGCACTGGCCACTGCCCTGAGCCCCGCACGTGCCCGCCCAACCAGCCAGCCATCCTGACCTGCCCGGGACCCTCCAGAGCTCCCCACATCCCAGAAACTAAAGGGTCCCCAGGACCCTCCCCCCTCGCCATGGCCTGAAGCCTCCACTCTGATTGGTCAATGCCCAGCTGCCTGTGGTTAAATCTCATCTCACCCAGGGGGGTGGGAGTCCAGGCTCCGCTAACCTGAGCTGCTGTCCCCACCCCCCCACCCCCCCCTCCTGTTTCCCTCGGAGGCACCCTATGGGGCAGGAGAGGATGTGTGCGAAGCACTTACACAGGGGATGGACTCGGGGCTCCTCCCCGGGAACTGGCCTTATTAAAACCTCCAAACCAGGGCACCTGGTCAGAGACCTAGACTGAGTCTCTTCCCACCTCTGGGCCTCAGCTTCCCCAGGTGGAAAATGAGAGCTTTGTCCCGGACCATCGTGAGGACTCTCTGGGGCTCTGACATTCTGCGGGTCAGTGATGCCGGGCTTTGTGCTGAAACATTCACAGCCGTCAGGGTGCCCGCGGCGCGGCCCACGGCTGCGCAGAAGCTAACCCTCAGCAGGCACTCCGGCGCAGCAGGCACGGCTTCTCAGGTCACCTGCAGAGGCTGGCACTTTCGTTACCCCTTTCCCTATAAGGAAATAGGCTCAGGGGGCGAGAGCACAGGCTCAAGGCTACACAATCAGGAAGAATCAGAATTTGAGTTCAGGGCCCTGGCTGGGTAGCTCAGTGGGTTAGAGCATCGTCCCACTATGCCAAGGGTTTGATCTCCGGTCGGGGCACATACAAGAAGCACCAATGATGCATGAATAACTAGACCAACATGTTTCTCTCCCTCTCCCTCGCCCTCTCTCTAAAATCAATACATTAAAAAAAGAGAGAACTTGCCACGCCCATTCTCTGGACCACAGCCACCTCTCCCACTGTGTCCGGTGCCCACTGGGTTGGCATGTGAGCGGTTAAGCAGAGCGGACCCATCCCAGCAGCCAGGGGAGGGCCACACGTCCGCAGCTCGGCTTGGCAGCTGCCCGTTCCCTCCTTCTCTTCCCTCCTTCCCACAGGCCCCGCTAATGCCCGTGGCTTCCATTTGGCCGGCGTCTCCTGGGTAGACTCGGCGCATGGGGCTACGGGTTGCCCTCCAGGAAGGGCCCTGCCCATGACCCAGAACAGGCTGACCTCACTTTCGGGTTCTTTCATCAAGACCCGTGACTTTGCTTTTACAACAGGCAGAGCCAGCCGAGGCCAGGAGAGCTCTATGGTGATCAAACCTTCTGTCCTCTCCCCCTCCTACCACCCATGGTCCCTTTTTTAAAAATCGGGTGCCAGAGAGCTACTGTGAATTCAGAGACGAATTCAGAGACCAGGATTCCAACTCCATCCCCACCTGCCGCTCGCCAGCTGTGTGACCTTGGGCAGGTCACCTCCTCTCTGACCTTGACCTCCCACCTGTGAGTCAGGGACAGTAACAACTCGCCCGGTGGGATCAGGGTTAACAACGAAGTGAGAGGACTCGGGTGAAGCACCTGGCACACAGGACGCTCAGAGGCCCCCGTTTTTATTCTTCTTATTCATAAAGGCACCCCACAGGTTCTCCACATTCCAATGGTTTGTTGAAGAAACTGCCTGGGTCACTCATTCACTCCGAATGAGCCCCAAATCATAAAAGCAGCTTCAGAACCGGAACCGGATTTGGGTTCAGAAAGCCCGGCGTTGGTGCTCGCTCGCTCATGCACAGAGCCTGTCATTTAATTCCCCCAAGGCTCTGTGCTACGGGCATGTCAACTCCCATTCACCATTCGGGACCCATATACAGCTCGGACCAGCTCATGCCTACACACGTGTTCAGGAAACAAAACACTTACCACCTACAGCAAACACCTAGGATGTGCCCAATCACAGCTCATCCTAAACATACAGAGGACGCTGGCATCTGCGGCCAGCCTGACCCACTCTGCCAAGCTGCCCATCCACCATTAATCCCACCGGCGGTGCACGTGGCAGGTGGCCGTGCGCCACCCGCTGCCAGACACACCTTACTGTGCTCTGCGCGGGGAGGGGATGGCGGCGTTTCGCCAACAGCTGGTGAATCATGGTGCTAAGTGGAGACTTCAACCTGAATCAGACACGGGGGCTGCAGCTCCCTTGTAAGTTAGTTACTGTTGAGCAGCATTTACCACTAGCAAAGCATGTTCACATTCTTTGCAAAGAATCCTAAAGCCCCAAATCCGGTCCACGTTTGATACAATGACCTCCATTGAGAGGCAGGAGAGAACCAGCTCCGAGTAGCTGAGTGGCCTTCCCGGGACCACAGCTAGAAAGGGGCCGAGCCAGGATTCAGACCCAGCATGTACACCCCAAGCCCAAGCTCTTATCAAAACTATCTTCTTTCAGAACGTGTGGCCTGGATTAAAATAAATGACTAAAACCCTGTGCTCCTCCTAGGCTTCCTGCGGAGGTGGACCCCGCCACGGTGTTCGCCTCGCTCTCCCCGGAGGGCCTGCTGATCATCGAGGCTCCCCAGGTGCCCCCGTACTCGCCATCGGGAGAGAGCGGCTTCAGCAACCAGCTTCCTCAAGACGGCCAGGAGGTCACCTGCACTTGAGACCCCAGTCTTGGCCCATCCTTATCACCCCCCCACCCCCAGGGCTTCTCTGATTCCAGGGTACATTAGTCATCACTTCAGCTGAACTCATAGATTTAGTGCAACTAAAGTGTTGGGGGTCAGGGTCATTTGACCAGTCCCTAGATAGTGTAGTACTAGGTGTTTGCACCAAGAGGGCGCAATTGGCAAGTCATGCTGGGTGGCGTTAGGCCAACATGCTGGAAGTTTTTCTTTCTTTACTTTTTCTGTCTTGATAAAAATGTTGTACATTCAACAGTTGCACAGCATACAGAAGGGGACATAGCATTTCACACAGTACCTCACCGTGCAACTGATGCCAGGGCTGCTTTTCTCTGGGGACCTCGCATCACCCAGATTCCTATTCTGGGCCCCATGTCCGTGCCTGCCCCCTGGTTGGCTGATGGGGCCCATGAGCTCCCCGCACTGTGTTTCTGCAGCCCTGGCCTATAGAGGTGACAGCAGGGCTTCCTCCCCAACAGCCACAGGAAAACAGCAGTGCCTTCTGCCCTCCGCCCAGCACCTGCCGCACGTTCCCGAGCTCGCAGTCCCCCAGGAATCTGGAAGCCCCTCGGTTTACCCTCTAGCTAACGTCCCCCTTCCTTGTGTCTGTGTCCTCGTCGGGATTTTTACAGAGGGGGCTGTCTCCAGGCAGCTCCGCCAGGAACCAAGCAAAGGCCAGACAGCCGGCAGGCAGGATAGGGGTACTGTGTATGTGGGTGGGACGTGTGTGTCATTGTTATTTGAATTGTGCTGTTCTTTAGGGGAAAAAATAACAGTAAATAATAATAAAGGAACTGGTGTTCTTAGCCTTGTGTGCTTCCTTTGATTGAGGAACTAGATGCTACATCACTTAGATTTTTAATATCAATTGGGAATGCTTGCGGCTGCAAATACTAACACCCAACACATAGTGGTTTAACAGACATAAGCATCTATTATCTGACTTTACAACAAGTCTAGATAGGCGATTTCACAGTTATCTCTCCAGCTGTTATGCCACCAAAACCCCCAAGTACTTCCCTCTTTTTCCTCTGCCGTCTCTGATGAGTCTCCCCTCATGGCTGCAGGGTGGCGGCAGCATCTCCCAGCCCGCCCGGGGCATGTGTGGGAAGGGAAGGCGGGGCACAAGGCCTTCTCATCTGCACTCCCTTTTGTCAGTTCAAGATCCTCTTTCAGGGGCTCTCGGGAGACTAGGTTCATCTCATTGACCCAAACTGGGGCGTGTGTTCACCCTGAAGCCATCGCTGGCAGAAGGGAAAGGGGTGGCCACAAGGGGCTTAGGTCAACACTGACCTGTCCTCGGAGGCCGGGAACACTGCTGGGAAGGAGGAGGGGGCAGGGCAGCTGGGGGGAGAGTCGGCATTCAGGGACTGTCCCAGACCGAGGCTGCCGGGCACAGGCCACGTTCGGGGTTCAGGAAACCAAGTCAAACTGAAGTAAGCGAAGGGGTGCGTATTGGTACGCACGGCCGAGAAGTCCAGGGTGACATCCCTTCCAGGCTCCCAATGACGTCAGCAGACTGTTTCTCTCCATCCCTGGTGCTGCCTCCACTCCCAGGCTCCCTGTTGTCCCTGCCTCCCGGCTCCTCCCCTCCATGCCCCACGTCCTCCCACGTGGCCACAAGAGGACTAGTCACTACAGCCACATTCTTCCACATTCCAGTCCTAGGGGGGCGGGGGGGAGAGGAGCCAGCCTTTTCCTATAGCTTGGGTCACATTCCCAAGCGTCATTCTTACTGGACCAGCTTGGGTGTCCCATGACCACCTTTGAGCCACAGCCCATGACATCAGTGCTTTGATTGGCCAGGCCTGGGGCACATGCTCCAT